>NC_081826.1:112522500-113821500 GCF_030867095.1 Alligator mississippiensis | reverse complement strand
GTAGCTCAAGAATTGGGACTCTTAAGTCACCTCAAGTTCCATCAGTGAGCCATCCTTGAACTGAGGGATTGCTGCCAATGCTATGTATTCACCAGTTATACCAGAAGGAGGCTTTGACTGTTTCTTGAGAAACTCTCAGCAGTAGAAATGTCCCTGTGAGGGCCAGTTCTTGTTCTTTACAGGTTTCTCTAGCATATCTGAGCTATAAAGCCCGCATATAGGCAGGGATGTATCTATACGTGGTGCAGTGGCTTGGATGCACCCTCTTTTCAATAGATGCCATGGGTGTAGCAGCTGAAGACTTATTTTTTTAAGTCTCTGAAGCAAGTAAGAATCCTCCTCCACTCCTTTCCCTTCTGTGGCACATCCTGTCTGCTCCCATTCCCTCCTTGCCCACCACTGCCACTGTCCCTACTGTCCACAGCTGACCCAAGAGCAGGCAGGCTCCAGAGCTGCTCCTGCCTGCTCCAGCTGGACTCCAAAGTGAGCTGGGCTCAACCAGAAACAGCAGCAATGGCAGGGTTCCTCCTCCTTGCCCATTCCCTCCAGGTATTCCCTGCCAGCCCACGAACAGGTACAGGGGAAGGAAACCCACCCACTGTCACTGCTGTCCCCACCAAATCCCAGCTCCACGTGCCATCTGGTTGAAGCAGGGCAGGAGCAGCTTTGGAGCCTCCCCACTTCCTGCTTCCCAGGGGAGTTAGGGACCGTAGCAATTGCAGGATGGGAAGGGAAGAGAATGGAGGGGTGGGGACATGTTGCTGAGCACAGAGGGGATTGGAGGGGGACTGACACAGAGGAGGGAAGTTTCTTACCTGATTGGGGGACTTCAAAAGGTCTCCTTTTCCTGCTCTTGCAGCGGGGTATGCCCACCCAGTGGTGGTGGGGAAGTTGAGAGTGGGGAAGCAGCCACCCCTGCAGCACCAGTCATTGCTCAAGCACCAGTCATTGCTCACCGTGCACAAAATCCTGATCCATCTATGGGCGTAGGTTATTTACCTAGGCATAGGTAAACTTAGATCAGAGTTAAAGACCTAGCAGGATCTATGCCTATATCCTTCAAGTCAGATGAACAGGGGATGTGTCCATAAACAGAGAGGATTGTTTTTGTCTTGTTTTATGAAAAGAGAGTGTTTCCCTCATTTTAGCAATATTCCTTGTCAGCCTGGGTTTTTTAATCTCAATTAGTGTACCAAGGGACTGCTCAGCTCAGCACTGTCTGACTTGTGCTGTGTTACACCAGCATAGGTACATGACCTTCAGCATTTCTTCAGTTAATCACATGCTCAGATGTTTCCGTAGCGGGATGGTAAGAGAACCTTTTCTGCATTAAGCTGGTGCTCAGCTTGCCTGCCTCCTTTCCTAAAAGCCAAGAAAAACAGTCCTACAGTCTGTCTCAAATCCTGCAAACATTTATACACATGCTTAATTTTGCTCACATGAGCAATCCCATTGACATAGTGGTCATGTGAGGGAAAGGTAAGCGTGTCCAACTGTTTACAGGACTAAGCTTGGGGCCTCAGTTCTGTAATCAAACCTCCTAACAGAGAGCACTGCAGCTGTGAGACTCCCATTGAAGTCATTGGTTTACTTAGGTTTTAAACCGCATACCTCATGCTATGAGAAAGCAAAAGGTTTCTCTGGCAAGAGACATTCTGAGTCAGGAAGATTTAATTTTCTCAGCAAAGAGTCAATAGAAGAGTAAGTTGCAGGAAACCTGCTCTTTCCCCAACATATAGTTAAGAAGACTTTCTGGACATTTTCTCCATGAACCAGGCAGATTTAAAGGCAGAGACAAATGCTTCAGTCAGAGATTTATAGGACTAGGTCAACACCTTTAGATCCAGATGGACAAAAATCAAGCTTAGTGCTTGAAATACAACAGAGCATCAAAGGCCATTGAAAAGAGTCTGTTGTATAAAGTCAATTCACTGCAGAAATAGAGTTAGGAAGCTTCTTGCCTCTCTGCCAGCACCTGAGTGACCTGACATAAGTGGAACTGATAAAAAATGGTAAGAGATCCCAGAATAGTGCCCTGCATTTCTAAAAGCTGATTGTCATGCAATTTCGTTTACTGTGGATAACCAAAAATGCCGACATGTTGTCAGGATGAAATATTTAAAAACAGGCCTGGAACTCAGTCTTCTGTCCTTGGGGACAACCAGCCTCTTTTAGCCTCTTGAGAATTTGTTTTCTTGTTTGTGTGGTGTACTTCACTGAGTTGTGTGCTACTCTTTTGTTCATGCAAAGCCCTGTGGACCTTACCCCTCCCACTCAGACCCAATGGGTTTGTTTCTCCACTGTGTTGCTACAAGAACAAAGGACTGGAAGGGGCCTTTGGGCATTCATTACCCCCCAAAAATCCCCCAGATTTCCCCTTCCAGCCCTCACCCACAACTAGAAAGAACAAAGAACACCCAAAAAATCTCCTATCCAAAGTAAGCATGTAGAAACACTACCAGCCAGAATGGGAAACAGGGGTAAAGGACTGCACAAAGAGCACAGGAGTAGTGATCTGGGCTTGGTGATGTCTTTTGCATTACACTATTATAAGAGCCAGACTGTGCAGCAGGAAATTAAATCCTGCTCCCAGCAAATTGTGTCCTTCTAGGGTGATTTAAAATGAGGCAGAAATTGTTATCCTGTGTCAGAAGAACATAAAATCTTACAAGCTAAATATTGCAAGATGAGAAGAGGCTTCATTTCATATCACTGAATCATGGGAAGTAATATCCTAAATTTGTCAACTTGCTGAGGGTGTGTTCTCCATTCCTCTGGGTTACTGGAGCATATAGAAGTCTCTTCTGAGGTTTTAGGATCTTTTTTTCATCATCTCAAAAAGAGGGATCAGTGATTTCATTCCTTCTCTCTTGGTTTGGATCATTAGTAGTTAAGGACCCAATTATGCAAGAACCGATTCTCTTCCAATGTGCCGAGCACCTTCCTCTATTACAGGCAAGATGGGTTTTTTTGTTGTGTTTTTTTTTGGAGCAACTGGCACAAACTGCCCATTCTCAAGTCTGACCTGACTTTTCTCTCAACTATACAGTTAGTCCAATAAAAGATCTCTCTCTCTCTCTCTCTCTCTCTCTCACACACACACACACACACACACACACACACACACACACACACACACACACACAGAAAAACCCAAATCTTTGTTTCTTTTACATTTCCTGGATCACAATACTCCAGTCTTAATCTATCATTAATTTGAACTGGAATGAAAACAGCACTGTGCAGAATTGTGCCTGAAATGAGCAGCAGCAGCAAGGTAGGCAGTGAAGGTGTTTAAGCATAGTATGTCCCCAAAGTGGTATAACCTAGTCAGTTATATGTACCTATTTTTGGTATTTTAAAGAACTATAGACACTCTCAAGAGGTTTAGGGCTGAAAATGATCTGCCTTGGAATGGCTGCAATATTCGGTACAGAAAATACCCTATGAATTCAACTTTATTTTAAAACATCTGTCTGCTGTTCTTTCATCAGGACACAAAAATATTACTTTCTGTGAAACCAACAATGGACTGTGTTGAGATAACACACATTACTTACGCCCAACTGTCAGCAATGTGAAGATACCATCAGTGCACAAGAAGGCTAATTTTAAATTTAAAAAATAAGAAATTGATTTTCCCGTTAGCAGGGATACATTTTTTCCAAGCTTCTAAGAAAGTATTGCAAATTGATAAAAATAACCTCATCAGGTCTGATTTTCAAGGCTGTCAGTCCCTGTATTGCCATTTAGTTGTATATAAAATGCTACTAGACCAGAATGGCAATATTTTACTTTCTTTCTGTATGAGTGGAAATGACAGGGTAATGGAGAATCAGAAGCAACAGTTCTAGCTATGCTTTTTTCCACAGGTCTTCTGTATCTTTTCTTATTATGATTTTATTTTATTTTTTTTATTTTATTTTATTTAGGCAACTATAGAAACAAACTTCCAATACAGGAGGAATACACAGAAATTGCATGAGACTGAAGTGATTGCATCTTTAAAAAAGGAAATGCTATACAACAATTCTTATAATGTATCATCTCTACTATCAATATATTGATCCTATAATTAATATTATTGAATGTTATATTTCACATTCAAAGGATAGAGAGACTGTTTAACTGACTGGTGAATTTTTGTCCTCTGCAAAGGTAGAAATTGAATCTCTATTTCTAAATATCCATCCCTCTTTTGTATCTTTCCTCAATCTAACCTCATGGGGATAGTTTCTCCATTACCAGCATCTCTGATAACTCTGCTGTGTCATTATATGGATTTACCACTTTTCCCATTTAGTTTTTGAGTACTTCTAAGTGTAAAACTATTGCATTTCATTCCAAATACCCAGGTATCTGAAAGATCCCTGCATCTTACAGAGATGTTGCACTGTAGCATCAGGTGCTGGCTAATGTTTAAAATAAGGAGGAAGGCAAACTGCATTAACTTCAATATGATCATCTCCAGGGTAAAGAACATGTAATCATAGGTAGAGGGCAAAATGTCATCCTGGTCCTGACAAAGCTCCAGGTCAGCAGCAGCAAAGCCAAACAGCCCATCTCTCATCACTCCGGGTGCAGTGTGTTCTGTATGTACCCCAGTGCATCCTAGCAGTTAACACTGCCCAGCCTCTGAAGCTAATGACAGCAACCTGTTATTTATCTGCAGGGTGATTTTGTGAGCCATCTCAAAAGATGATTACTGCCAGACTCCTGCTCAATTTAATCCTTAAATCCCTTTCCCAGCTGTCTGTCCAAAATATAACAAAGGCACCTTTTATTTTCACTGATGTTTGTCAAAGACAAGCATCTCAATTACAAACAGCCTACACCAGAGACAGAGAGAGAGAGACCCCTTTAGCAAGAAATCATTAATTTTTACCTTAACCACATTGGCCATAATGTAATAACCACTTTCATTTATCTGGTTTTTGGTTTTCTCCCTGCTTCCTTATTCCTCTCCCAAATTAAGACATGTTTTTTCTAGCAGACATGTTAAAAAAATCCTTTTCTGAATATTGTGTGTGCATGTGTGTGTGCGCGCATGTGTGTGTGTGTATGCCTTTAACATCTTCCCATTGTTAATTCATAACTTCATTTTTATACCATATATAACTGTATTAGATAATGCTCTAACTAGTATTGATATATAAGCTAGTTTCAGGCACTCACACATACTGAATAGGCCTTTGCTCCCCAAATAATCCCATTAAACTACTGCTGGAGAAAGGTGCTAGTCACCCTGAAGGAGGGTGGCAGAAATCTTGCCCTGTTCCTTTTACCTCACCTATATGCTGTCAGTCATATCTTTATCATATCTTTATCTTTATCATCATATCTTAGAACTTAAAAAAGAGATACAGACATCATCAAGTGATTTAGCTCTTAGGAAGAGTTTTGTGTTACTTCTTTATGCATAACAATTTATTAAAGAGATTAGACTGGGCTTGAGTCAGCTCAAAATGAAAACTTTCTCAAATTTCAGGAATGCAGGCATTCTGGTTACTGTTTAGAGGGTGATGGGGAAAAAGGAATGATGCAAGCTAGACAGGGGTCTCACTCACAGGTCACAATGATCCCTTCTGGCCTTATAATATATGGATCAAAGAAATCTTATGTGCTATTTGTCTTGTGATAGCACTTAGAGCCCCATTTCGTCCCCAGGCCCTTTTGTGCCTAAACTTCATTTCTCTCAGGCCTAGTAGGTGCCTTTTTCAGGCATAAAGCAGGAAAGTGCTAGCAATGTAAACATAAAACAGGATAATTCTTAAACATTTTCAGTTGAAGGAGCCTAGCACCTTGCAGAACTGGGATCAAGGTTTCAGATCTAAATTCAGACTTCCCAAAGTTCAGCTCTTGG
This sequence comes from Alligator mississippiensis, assembly GCF_030867095.1. NCBI lineage: Eukaryota > Metazoa > Chordata > Crocodylia > Alligatoridae > Alligator > Alligator mississippiensis. The sequence continues at coordinate 113,815,637 of NC_081826.1, read as the reverse complement.
TTTCCAATTCAGGCCTCAGCTATCATGTTTAGACTGTCCCAAAGCTGGGGCAGGAGAGACAGATTGTATCCAAAGTTCAGGTTCAAGTGTGTCTGTAATTATTATTGTACATGAAAATAGAATATAGATGTTTTTAAAAAAGAAACCTGACATAGTAGGGAAATACATGTTAAAAATAAAAGTTAAATCACTGGAACAAAACCCTTCAAAATGAATTGACCCTACCTTTCTGCTTTTTTTAGAGGACCACCTGTAAACACACATGACAGTTGCTGCCACCTTGTGCAGGTGGTTCAACAACCTAGCTGTTTGTGGCTATGATCATTTGTAATTACCATGTCAATCCTTTCAGTTTGACTTGAGGCTTGCTTGAAAGTCCATGCAAACTAAAATACCAACCTTAGACCAGCAGCCAGAAGTCTTTCTGTCCCTATTGAAATAAGAGGTACTGTATCCTAATTCTTCAAAATATTTATGAACATTCTACTTCTGCAACTGGGTTCCACTTGTGGAGGATTCAGTTATTAGTTGCTGAAAACAATTTTAAATGATGTCTGGAAACAACTATCTTTCTCTTTACATACAACTTTTGTTCTGTTCTTCACTGTATTTCATGTAAATGCGTTGTTATTATTATTGGCTTAGACAAGTGTAGTTAGCAGAAAATGAGAACTTCATCATAGTAGCTGGAATATAACTGCTGGACAATGAAGGGAACATCGGAGTTGTTCATTGATCCACCTGGTCCGGTCTCTTGTCTGTGACTGAAGCCACTATCATATACTCCTGCAGAAGGTATAAAACATTTGTAAAATGGCCATGTTAACTTCTGTTTCTTCCCATTTCTTATGAATTCTAACTTTTTGGTTTTTTGACTGCCACTGAAACAAACTTTTCTTCGGCTTTTCACAATGATAAATAGACTTCAGCAATATGCATGAGATGTTTAATAGTTTCATAGTAGCTAGGGTCAGGAGGGACCTGAACAGATCATCTAGCCTGACCCCCTGCCACAGGCAGGAATGAATGCTGGGTTCACAAGACCCCAGACAGGTGATCATCCAACCTCCTTTTGAATATGCCCAAGGTAGGGGTGAAGACCACTTCCCTGGGAAGTTGGTTCCAGATTTTGGCCACCCTAACTGTAAAATATTGCCTTCCGATCTCTAACCTAAACTTATTCTCCATCAGCTTATTACCTTTGTTCCTTGTCACCCCAGGTGGTGCTGGGGAGAAAAGGGCTCTACCTATTTGCTGTCGATCTCCCCTGATGAGTTTGTAGGCAGCCACCAGTTCCCCCTCAGCCTCCTCTTGCTAAGACTGAACAGGTTCAGGTCCCTCAGTCTCTCCTTGTAGGGCCTGTCCTGCTGCCCTCTCACCGAGCGGGTGGCCCTCCTCTGAACCCTCTCCAGGCTGGCCACATCCCTTTTGAAGTGCAGCGCCCAGTACTGGACGCAGTACTCCAACTGTGGCCTGACCAAAGTTGCATAGAGGGGGAGTATCACTTCTCTGGACTGACTTGAGAAGCATCTTTGGATGCATGGCAAGGTATGGCTGGCCTTGCTGGCTGCGGTCTGGCATTGGCAGCTCATGTTCATCTTGGAGTCAATAATGACTCCAAGATCCCGTTCCACCTCTGTGCTTTCAAGAAGGGAACTCCCCAGCCTGTATGTATGCTGGGGATTCCTTCTCCCAAGGTGCAGCACCCTGCATTTATCTATGTTGAATCCCATCCTATTCTCATCTGCCCACTTTTGTAGTCTGTCTAAATCTAGTTGCAGCCTCTCTCTCCCTTCAAGTGTGTCCACCTCGCCCCACATCTTAGTGTCATCAGCAAACTTGGACAGCGTGCTTTCCACCCCCTCGTCCAAGTCGCTGATGAAGATGTTAAACAGTGCGGGCCCGAGGACCGAGCCCTGGGGTACCCCACTGCTCACATCTTGCCAGGTTGAGTACAACCCGTCCACCACTACTCTCTGGGTGCTCCCCATCAGCCAATTTTTTAACTATCCAACTGTGTAGGCATCAATGCCACAGTTGCTTCATTTATTGATGAGGATGGGGTGAGAGACAGTGTCAAAGGCCTTCTTAAAGTCTAGAAAGACTACATCCACGGTGACACCATCATCCAAGGATTTAGTTACTTGGTCATAAAAGGCAATCAGGTTGGTCTGGCAGGACCTGCCTTTGATGAACCCATGTTGATTGCCCCTGAGCATGATCTCCCCTGCAGGCCCCCCACAGATGTGCTCCTTGATGATTTTCTCCAAGATCTTCCTGAGCACCGAGGTGAGGCTTACAGGCCTATAGTTACTTGGGTCCTCCTTCCTCCCTTTCTTGAAAATTGGGACCACATTAGCCAGTTTTCAATCTCCCGGCACCTGGCCAGATGACCACAAATGCTCATACAGCTGGACCAAGGGCTCTGCAATGACCCCTGCCAGCTCCCTCAACACCCTTGGGTGGAGGGCATCTGGACCTGCAGATTTAAAAATGTCTAGCCCTTCCAGAAGATCCCTAACTACATCTGCACTGACTGAAGGCCTGATAGAGCTATCCCCGAGATTGTCCCTACCTGTGGTAGGTGGGATGTCCCGGTCCCTGTTCAAGAAAACAGAGGCAAAGAAACTGTTAAAAATACCAGTTTCCTTGTCTGGCGTAGCCACAAGATTACCGTTTGCATCTTGCAGGGGCCTTACATTGCCTGGTGCCCTCTTCTTGCTTTCAGTGTACTTGAAAAAGGATTTTTGGTTGTCCTTAATCCTGGACGCTAGCCTGGGTTCCATCTCTACCTTGGCCTTTCTAATAGCCCTCCTACACTCCCGGGCCGAGGAGGAGTACTCCTCCTTGGTGATAGCCCCTCCCTTCCACTGGTTGTACGCCCCCCTTTTAGTCCTCAGGCATTGCTGAATGCCCTTGCTGAGCCAAGGGGGTTTCTGAGCACTTTTACCCCCCTTGTTTCAATGTTCAAATTACTTCTTCCAGTGTACATTCGCCTCACCTTTATCAACAATCAGTTTTTCCTACCCTCATAGCGCCCATTTTCCCAGCTCTGTTTGGCCTCTCCAAAATTCTTCACAGCCTCTTGCACTCAGGGTCTATCATTGTTCCCACTTTACTGTACCTCTCTTTCCCAGATCATGAATACATACGTTAAATACCACCAGCTTTGTGATACCCGACTACTAATATTTTTGCTTCTTGCATTTAATCTTACAGTGGCTCACAGTAGGTACTCCTTTAGCTGCTGCTTTGGACCAAATCCAAAGGGTCCTACCACCTCTTCTGGTAACTTCCTAATCTGCAACTGAGTTTTTTTCCTCCCCTTAATCTTTCATTCTGTGAACCACCGCTGGCCAAGGGTTCATAGTTTGAAAAGAACTTATTCCATTTGGCATCCATGAACTGCTAGAGTTCACCCCAAGTATAAGGTTGGAACCTTACCACCACAGCCCTGAACATATACCCATAACCTCTACAAAGGCAATATTTGTTCATTTTTGTTCTTATATTACATTTTTCTTTAGTTTTGTAAAACTGAATATGATACATCCCACAGAAATGATTAAGGGGAACATCCAGATAAGAGGAGTAATCAAAGGCTAATAAAATTAGGAAATCTATTACAGAAAAGTACAGAAATTATCTTGCCATTTTAACCATTGATTATCATGTAGAAATTATTCCTTTGGTAGGTTTCTTTTTCACCAAACAAGTTCAATTGTGCAGTTAAAAGGTTACAAATAATTTATAGAACCTAGAGCCTTTCCCTGATCCTGGGACCCAGCAGACAGCTGAAAACTGTATGTGTAGCTGGACTGCACATACAGTTTTTAAATCCATTTCATGAGGGCCCCAGGTTTAGGAAGAGATTCTTTGATCCCAGGGTCCCTATACATGGGGGATATCTAAAATCTGTGTGTGTTAGACACATTAATGGCACCTTAAATGTAATGCGTGCCAGGGGCCATACACAAATACAAAGATACACACATATAAATAAACTCCACACTTTCTTCAGGCATGTTTTGACATATATTCTCTCAATAAAAATAGAGCCCATGAAGCACTGTATGTATTAAGGGTTACATCACAGCCCAGCAGGAGTCAATGGCCATTTTACCTTTGATTTCAGCACAGCTAGGATTTCACTCTGATTTTCTACATATTCAACAAAGCAGGTCAAATTAATGGGGATATTAACATAGACCTTATAATAATGTTTTGGATAAAATTCAGATATTGAATAATTTGATCATGATGCTAGACTTCTCCAAAACTTCTCATGAATAGAGGTGTGCATTTATTATTTATCATCTTTACAGTTTAGACAAATATTTGGACTAAAATATTCTTACCATAGCTTTTAGTTTTGTATATTCTGACATTTAAATAAGTAAAACATAGTGACATACATTAGTGGCATATCGTGTTAATGGGCCTCTTATGTTTTATGCAACTTATTTTTAAATGGGATTCTTTAGCTCAATCTCTGGGAACAGCTCAACAAACAAATATTTCCAGCTAGGAAGTAACACACAAATTCTAAAAAATGCCTGTAATTCCCAAATAGTTTGAGCTAGAACATCCTTTTTCCTCTGAAGGTTTAATTTTCTGGCCTTTTTTAAGCTGGAAAAAAGCTTTTTTTATTTCATTAGAAATTTTTAAAATACATATCTTGGGGGTTTTTTCTTTTCTTTTTGTTTAGTTTTGTTTTTTTAAATGGTCTTGTATTAAGGCCAAAGGGAACCTTTGGATGTTTTTACCTTCTTCGTTGTTTTCTCAGAGGCGTCAAAGTTGTTTCATCCTGTGGAATGCAGGGGTACATCTGTTCCACATCAAAGCTGACTACATGTTTCTCTCCCTTCTGTCATCCAATATTTTCAATATATTGTCTCTTCCTTTGCTTTGATTTTTCTTCTTTTTTTCACTGTTGGCAAGCTCTAAGGGTTTGTTGAAAAATTTGCTATTTGCATACAGCAGTAAAACAACAGCTAGCAAGTCTTGTTGTTATTCAAGGATCATCAGAACAATTTCTGATGAACTCTAAGCAACCTTACATATGGCATGGCTTTCTAGAGCTGTTGCTGATATTATTTCCAATATAAATTCTCCTCATTGCTGTTTATTTTAATAGCTTTTGTGAGCTTTGCCACGGATATCCAGATGAATTGCAGTTTAGATTCCTCAGGCACCTTTAACCTTACAACAGCAAACTTTGGACTGTATGATGCCCTTCTTTAGTTCAAAGCTCTGAAGTTCCACAACTCACAAGGTGTTTCACAAACCTAGAGAAAGGTTTACTCTGCAGCATACCACTGGGCTTACAAAAAAAATTAAATACTGCTAAGTTCTGCCTAGAGCCTTGGTAACTCACAGCTCCTTACTACAGTAATAGTGATTGTTTTGAGAGATTTCTGTTAAGGGTACAGTCAACAGAAAAAAATCAGAGTCAGCAGAACTGGTAAAACTAAAAGATACAGTAGAAGTACCAAAGTCAAATTAAAAGCTGTCAGAAAGGCTTTGCAGCAATATACTTCTTACTAGTTCCACCAACTATTCTCAACACCACCCTCTTTGTAAGTGCAGCAAAATTTGTAGAGCTCCTGAGAACCATGGAGTCCATTTCCCTGTCATGTGAATTATGAAGGCTATGAAGAAACAGGACTGTTGCTGAAGGTCACAAGGGTGACAGTAGCCCTAGTGGTTCCACAGGGTCACCCTAGGTCAGTGGTTCGCAACCTTGTTAGACTCAAGACCACTGGAAAATGCCAGTTCTTACCTTTCACTTGGTTCTTGACTATGAAAAAATAATAAAGCAATTCTTCAAAGAACTCAAAGACCACAATGGGTCAAAATGTTTGTGACACCCTGGAGTCCTATGTAACATACCTGGGTTTATCTTGCGAATCACACGTAGGAGTTTGCATGCACAACATTGTGCAACACCCATAAAAGGATCCCATGGCATCCCAGTGTATATGATCCCCTGGTTGAGAATCACTGCCCTAGGTTAGGAAGGAGCAGAGGTGTTGGGTTTGGGTTTTGAAGGGTAGGCAGTGAACAGTGTCTAACTCAGGGTTGCTCAACCTCTGGCTCGTGGGCTAAATGCAGCCTATGGAGCCATTACATCTGGTCCTCAGGGCTCCCAACTGGTCCAGCGGTCCAGCAATTTGGCAGTAGTGGAGTGGTAGCAGTTAAGATGGCCAGTCATCCAGTCCCCCCTGTCACCCGTTCCCCCCCCCCCCCCCCCGCCAAATCCCCATACCCTAATCCATGTGTGACTGGTCAGAGCCAAGCTACACCCCTTCCCCTGCAGGGCTGGGCCATACTTCTGGGCCTCCCCACCCCATACTTCTGGGTTGAACTGGGCCACACTCCCTTCCCTCCCAACAGGGCTGGATCAAGCTCCTTTCACCTGCGGGGCTGTGTTGGGACTAGCCTGCCCCCCACCCTCCTTCATGTGGTCAAATGGGGTCTGTTGTGCCCACCCAGGCACTGGATCAGGAACATTGGCTGAACCCAGCCCAAGGGTGTACCAGGCACTGCCAGTCCTGCTCACTAGGCAAAAAGTTTGGGCACCACTGGTCTAACTCAGTACCTAGGCTGGTGAACCAGTCTACAACTGCATATATATATATATATATATATGTAAATTAGTTTTATATATATAAAAATTAGGTTATCTGCCATTAGATTATCAAATGTTGAGGGGTACAGTGTGCTGGCTTGCTCTGTTCAGAATGTGTTACTCAGCAGCACAATGCAATGCTGAGAGTGCTATGCCAAGTAGGTGACCTGGTCCACTTGTAAAGTACCTTTAGGGTACAAGATCCTTTTCCATTCTTGTTCTGACACAACCAGCTCACTCACCCCAGACAGTTACACAAACTGGATTTCTGTCCTCATCTGAAATGGTTTCTGGTTACCCATTCTGTGCAGACAAATTAGAAACACCTGGGTTTCTTCCAGTTAATAGCCATATCTTACAGAGAGCAATATCCTGTGACAACAGCAGAATACATTTATAAGGAATTTACCCTCTGACATTCAGAAATTTGAATGACTTCAGTAAACAAATGTTGTAGGAAAAGCTGGATAAAACTTTGGGAGTGGAAGATTGCAAACCCGTTTTGGTTTAGTAAAACCCAAGATCAAAAGTCAGAATGATCCAGAGCTAAGCCCCATTTTATTTGGGCCTTCCTACTTAGGGGTACAAATAACTGCTTCTGGTTTTGGCTCCCAGCTGTTCAATTAAAACATGTATTTTCTTGGTTTGGCGGGTTTCTTTTTCTTTAAGAAGCCGGTTCCCCAATGCAACTCCTTTTGTGATCAGCCTTGGAAAACTTAGCCAATCTAACATGTATCACAGCAATGGGTGAGGTATGGAAATAAAATTAAATTTGCAACTCTTCAGAGGCTTGCCTAGGGTTTTTTTTTTTAAATTCACATCTGCATTACATTTCATGCTTCACTTTCCAATCTGTTTTTATTTTTCACTGGAAATCATAATGGCTTCATACTATCATGTTTTCTTTTCTTGTCTGTCATTAGACAAGCAGCAATTGATGAGATTCCATTATTGGCTTTCATTGGATCTCATCTGAAAGTTGTTATCTCTTTATTACCCTACCTTTGAGTTTTGGGATAGAACTCCCATTCTTTTGTGTCTCCTAAAAAGCATTTCAGTTTGATCTTGTTTTTCACAATATTCTGTTTTTCATCTCATTGTGGGTTTAACAGAATACATATAGTTGGAATATGCCACCTATGGGCCTGTGGGAGGTTTGCAAGCTTTAATTGATTATTCAGTACAATACTGTTATTTAAAAATAGGTGTTGACTGTATATTTTGGAAAGGACACTGTGTCCACTGTTTGGAAAGGACAGGATGTCAACTCTGATGCATGAATTACAGTCTTGAAAGCACTTCTTATTTGAAGTTTAAAACTCTTCAGTGGTACAAACATCTGTTAGTAAAGGACAAATATTGAATATGTCCCATTTACTTCCATTAAATCAGGGGTGGGCAATTATTTGGATCCAAGGGTGACATAGGGAGTTTTGGTGAGCTGTCATGGGCCCAGTCAGCACCCCTCCTCCTCTCTCCCCGTTCCTGCCTCTCCCTGCCTCCCCCGTGCAACAGTTCACCAAAACTCCCTATGTTGCCCAGGAGCAGGACTGGCAGGAAGGGCTGGGGCCAGGGCTAGGATCATAGAGTAGTGACAGCTAGGGCCTGGAGCAGAGCCATGATACACTCTCTGCAGACCCCTACCCATGCAACCAACACCTGTTGCTCAGCCATGCAGGGAGTAAATCACAGCTCTACCCTGAGCCCCAACCCCACACTGTCACCACCCCACAATCCCACCCAATGATCCCAGTCCACCCACCTGTTCTTCTCCCAAACACCTCTCCCCACCTGCTCATAGCCCTATCCCATCTGCCTGGCTGCATGCCCTGCCCACATGGGTCCTGTCTCTGGCAGCGGGTGCAGCACGGATGGGCCAGGGTGTCCAAGCTGTGGGACTGGGTCCAATGGAAGGAGCCACCATTGCTGGGGCTGCTGGAAAATTAATCCAGTTGATGCACACCCAGGGGCAACCAAAACACCTGCATACACCACAGCCCATGCTGCCTCTGCACCTGGGCCAGATGAGACTCAGGCACCCATTGTGAGCTGGACAAAATCTCTTGGCAAGATGGATGTGGCCCATGGGCTGTATTTTGCCTGCCCCTGCATTAAATGGTACCTTAATTTGTAATTTGTTTGAAAGTAGAATCAAGTCAAGGAATAAAGAAGTACATAGTGGGCATATCTACACATGCCAATTTAAGGCGCATTAGCCAATAGCCATTTTTAAAGCTCATTAAGGGCATGGGCCTACATATGTGCACCCTTAATGCACCTTAAAAATGGTGATTTGATACCTGCATAAAGGCCAGGGATGCAGTGCTAGGGGAGGTTTGGGGGGGATATAGCCACCCTAAAATTCACCTTAGCCCTCCCATAGCCATCCCTCCCAGTGCCACCACTACCCACCCTACCCCCACCCACAGTCCACAGAGACATGATGCTCCCAGCCCTGCCCTCCCCCTCACCTCTGATTGGTGGAGGGGGTAGAGGGGCCCTGCTTGTGCTTCACTCCTCATTGGTAGGGAAGTGAAAACTGTGTTTTTAAACTTGGCACCATTTTTCTCTCCCCGCCACTGATTGGCTGAGGGGCTCCAGTGGCCCCACTGCTTGCTGCCAACTGGCAGGGAGACAAAAATGGCACCAAGTTTAAAACTGAAGCTTTTGTTTCCCTGCCAGTAAGGAGGGAGCTGTAAGCAGTGACCCTGATTGGCAGGGACCCCTGGGCCTGGGCCCTGCTGGCCTGTGTGTTAATCCACCTATGGAGGAATGAGGGCTCCTGTTAAAGCACAAGGGAATGCCCCCTACCCCTCACCCAGAGACCCCCTGCAGGGGAAGGGGAGAGCGCAGCATTGGCAGGGCCTCTGCCAGAGGCTCCCCTGAGCCCCTCCTTTGGAGTGGGTTTGCTGGCTAGGCAATGCAGCCCTGCAAGGGACACTGCCCATGGGAGAGCATGAGCTCCTGGGGCCTCTGTGTGGCTCATCCCCAGCAAGCTAAGCCCAACGCAGGTGGGGGCTCATCCATGGATCAGGTGGGCCAAGGACAGAGCCTAGCCCCCACCCACATTGCACACAGCCTGCCTGGGCTGAGCCATGCAGAGCCCCCAGTAGCTCACACCACCTCTCCCATGGGCATTGTCTGGCAGGGAGGCCAGGTGCTTGCTTGGGTTGGAAGTGGGTAGAGGAGGGAAAGCCATGCTGAAAACTGGGGGCAGATGCAGTCCCAATCCACCTGCTGTCCCAAGCAGAAGCCCCAGTGTGGGCTTCTAAGGGCACCTGAATCCTGGGCAGGCAGTGAGGCATCCTGCCCCTGTAGGGCTGCATTGCCCAGTCAGCATACCTGCCCCAAGGGAGAGGTGTGGGGGAGCCACTAGCAAAGACCCTACCTGCGCTGCGCTGCCCCCTTATCATGCAGGGGGCTGCAGGGTGGGGGAGGGCTTTCCCTTGTGCCTTGACAGGAGCCCTCCTGCCCCCTCTGCCAACTTAGTCCCAAGTTGGTCGGCACACTGCCAAGTATCACAGCTGCCGGAACTGCCTCTCCAGTTTTAGGTCCAGCATCAGCGCCTTGGAGAACAGCACCTGTCTGCTACTCAGTAGCAGCATGGTGCCCCTCAGGCTCAGCTCCAGCCCACTCTCATCCAACACTGAGGAGGCAGGAACATGGGGATAGTGTTAGAGCCAGCGATGGGACTGGGGCCGGGACTGGGACCGGGACCAGGGCTGGGCCAACAGCGGCCAGGGGGACTTGAGGCTCCCACCCCCTTGGCCGTCACTGGGCTGCACCACCCAGCTATGCTGCCATGGTCTTTGGGGGCTGTCCAGGGTGCTGACCAAGGCAGGCTGCAAAGGCACTTGCCCAGCAAGCCGCATTATGGCGCCTTAAGCTGTGCACGTGTAGATGTGTGTCTAAATTACCTTATGCACCTTAGACAAATGCACATTAAGTTTAGATGTGAGTAAATTCACTTGTAGACATGCCCAGTTTGTCCTGATATATTAATATTTATTTTCAAGGTTTAGTTTGTGGGAATTGTGGCTGATTGCTGTCATCTGCACAAATGCAATGCCTATCAAAGTTATGTTTGCTGCATCTTCCTCACTGAAAGTAGAGCTGAAAACTGGAGGTCCATCTCTATCAAAAATTACAATTCCCACTGGCTTTACTGGAAGTACAGGTATAAGTAAAAGCTTCATTTGGTCCTGAGGGCCTGTTCAAGATAATGAAAGCTTTGCCTGAGTAAGATTAAAGAATGCAATATTTCTTGATATTCTTTATAAAGCTTATTCTAAAGATGCAGAACATTTAAAAATGGGGAAGCTTTTCACACATGCACAGAAATGACCTATAAGTCAGCATCATTATTTACAATAGATTTTAAGACTGGTACTCAGACAAACCTCCTTTTAAAGGTCCCATTGGTTTCAGTGGGACTGCTTAAGAAGTCAAAGACTAATCAGTATGAACAAAGGGGACAGAATTTGGTCTCAGTGCACAGCATGATCCTATATCCCACTAGCCAGTGATTCTCAGCATGGAAGAACTAGAATGCTCTCCCACCACCAAGTGGAATGGTAAAGAGCTATAGTACAATTGCTGTAAATTTGTCGGGGGAGGTGGGGGGGAAGCAAGGAATAGGAGATACTCTGTTTACCAAGGTACCCCTTGGAGTAACTAGAAACAATGGTCACAAACTGACAAAGAGCAAATTTAGACTAAACATTAGGAAAAACTTCTTTATGGCAAGGGTTACCAGAATCTGGAATGGGCTTCCAAGAGAAGCGGTGCTCTCACCTACCTTGGGGGTCTTCAAGAGGAGACTTGACAAGCACCTGGCTGGGGTCATCTAACCCCAGCACTCTTTCCTGCCCAGGGCAGAGTGTTGGACTCAATGATCTGCTGAGGTCCCTTCTGACCCTGAAAATTTATGAAAATCTTTTAAATGTATGAAATGTATGAAATTGCTGGGTAATCCTGATATTGGCACATGATGACAACATACCATCAGGGATCCTGGTTTTCTCTGATTAAAACATCCCCAATTTTCAGGTTAAAAAAAGTAACTTAAAATCCACATTTTTTCATTATTAAAATGAAACACTACTAATACATAGATCTATATATACTGGTGTTTCATTTTGATCACCAAAAATGTGGATTTTGGGTTATTTTTTTTAACCCAAAAATTGGGGATTTTTTTTTTAATCGAAGAAAACCAGAATCCCTGCATAGCATCATCATCACTTAGGGCTGAAGTGGTGGCCAGGGATGCTCAGCACTTCCTGAAAGCCAGACCTGCCTTTTTCCCTTGTGAGCGCTTAGAAAGCTGAGCCATCCAGAATCACTGGTCACTTTAAACATTTTGATTCAAAGGCCCCTGTGCCTTAAATAAGTTACACGTTTGCAAGCCACTGATAGGGCCCCAGTTCTGCAATCTTGGGCACACAAAACTAATCAGACCCAAGTAAAGACAGTGTAGGATTTCCCTGAATACATGCCTAAGAATTGGTGTATGTTATTTGGGAGATGTGTGTATATTACAGTAGAAAACACACTTTTAAAAAATCTTTCTTAATGCTTCATCAAGAATTAATCAGCTAATCCCCACCCCTCATGCCCTGATGTCAGAGGTGACTCTGTAGGTTTTCTGCCAACCCTACAGCCCAAATGTAGCTGGCATGACAGAGCTATAATACAAGTGTGAATCTGACCTGTTGGACCCAACCCCACTCTCATTAGCAGTTGATTTCAGTGTAATTACCCCATCTGTGAGAGGACTCCAATCCATTTCTTCCCATGCTGTCTTGTACAAGGGTACAAGTATCTCGTAAGTGTAATGTAGTAACTCCAGTGAAATCAGATGGATTTAAGCCACATTCCATCTGTGCAATTGTAAAAAATTGGCTTGGTATGTTCATAAATATATTAGCTAGAAATTTTACATGTGGGTTCCTAGATTGAGACACTTGGATCCATTTATCCACACATAAATATCTGGCTTCCAGTGAAGTCAAGGGAAGAGGTGGGTAATCACCTTTTCTAAAAAGGGAACTACAGACTTAGGGCACTTACACACATGCAGAGAGGCTGCTTCTATACCCTGTAAATCCAATGCATTGGAGAAGACTGGATTAATCAAGTTTGCTGGAGCATGGGAATTAACGTGCTCCAGCAGCCTCCTATGTCATGTGTATCAGCATCCCCACACTGAAAAATGCCAGCGGTGCACTTTAAACTAAAGCTTGTCAAATGAGCTTTAATTCAAAGCACCCCACCACCATTTATTCAGCACAGGGACACTGATGCACGTGATGCTCAGGCGTTTTTAATTAGCGTGGCTCACTAATGGAAGTCCCCCCCCCCCCCAACCTCCTGGAGCACATCTATAAACACCCTTAGGTCCCTAAATATTCCAGGCACACAATTTAGAACAATTGGCCGTTATATTTTGTTGTAAGGTTGTTATAGATGCTCCGCCTTTAAACGCATTCCAGAAATGATCCAGTGCTATTGCTTTGCTTTTTATATCAGCTTTTCTCCCAAACCTAGACAGTTCACTATAACCCAAAGTGCATTACCAAATCCAAGCAAAAAATAACCACACGGGAGACTAATGTTTAAAATAAGACTCTGTTTTTCAAAGTCTTGTACACAGGGAATACAGTAGAAAATCTGACCAAATCAGAGTAGCAATTCACCTCCACTTTGCCACAGGTGTAAGTGACTAACAAACCATGTGCAAAGCAGCTGAGACTCAGGCCTACTGAGTGTCCCATGGACATCACTGATGCATACAACTGCCTGTTCCAAATCAGCAATGTTCTGACTAATGATTGACCCCTGTCTCTTGTGGCCCCCTGTATGAGCACAGATTAATGTTGACACAGCCTCCTTCTCCCCCTTGTCATGGTCCCAAGAATTTAATTTGCCTGGTGAGTGATGCGATCACTAAGCTACCAACTTGGAGAAACACTGACTGAGTCAATTATAGTCACTTAATAGTCAGGGAGACAGGCCTTAGAGGAATAAGCGCTGACACTACATGAGGGGTTTCTTTAAATCCTGAGCTCATCTGCAGATGGCAGTCTCTCTTTTGTTTTACTTGTGAATAAATGTGTTCCACAGGAAAGTGTGATTTGATCTAGTCGGTTAGGTCTAAATGAGAGGCCAAAGATCACCAATACTGGGCAGATTTAAACAAGTGACCAATCCACTTCACTCCATCCTGAAACAGCCAGGCTTTCTAGAGCAGTCAGTATTAACAGTGATTATGTGCCCTGCTGCGAGGTAATTTTGTGACTGTCAGTCACAATTCTCTGTGACATCTCCTTGTAGATGTCTTGCTGTCAGCTCAAGCACAATGTGGTTTATACAGAACTCTTTCTATTACCCCAAATCCTCCCCTCATCCTTTCCTGATCATTGTAGAAAACACCAGCCTCCTGCCTGTTACCCAGGCCCAGAACTGGGTATCTTCTTTGATTCTGACCTCTCTTCGGGGGCTGGACTCGATGATCTTCCGAGGAGGTCCCTTCCAGCCCTAATGTCTATGAAATTCCAGTCTTGTATCCTGGCTATGTCTAAGCCATGCAGATTCATTCTGCTTAACCCCTTTAACGTACAACCCTTCCTATAATCCACATAACTAATCCTCTTCTCCAGGCTCTTGTCACCCTTTGGCAATCCCAATAGTGACTCCCCCTCTTTTCTTTTGGGTCAAACAAAAACTGCTTGTCTTCATCTTCAAGGCCCTTGACCATCTTTGCAAGCAGCTAGATGGTTGATTGGTCAGTAGCTCCGAAAATTTTTGTTGAGTCTGTAGAATCAATTTGCTTTGTCATATGGAGCTACCATAGGGCTAAGTGTCTATGTATTTATAAATGAAAAGAAATAATAAAACAGTAAGAAGTTGATCTGTATATTTGTACTACAAATATAAAACAGTGACTGGGGCAGCCAGCCCCAGTCACTCAGTAACCTAACTACACGCCCAAGCAAATGAACAGAGTTTTAATCTTATTCTTAGAAGCAATTTGTACTCACACCAGGAGCCCTATGGACATGTTTGGGAGTAATTCTATGGGCAACACAAGCAGGATCTTGGTCTTTGACATGTTTGGTCATCAGTAGTGGAAGTATGTCAGAGGGAATTATCTCATCTGTAATGGGGATGCGCTGTGCTGCTACCATAGCAGCCTCTGGTGGCCAATTTGCATTCTAAATGTGAGCTTGGTTTCTTTGTCTTTGACAGCATTAGCTCAGGCCCCAAAGAGCTTGTGAAGGCTTGCGGGCTCCTACTATTCCCTGTCAGTCAGGAAGCCTTCCCTATGGAGAGAAGAGATTATAAAGAAACAATTCAATCTGTCACCAATCAGTAAAAGAAACTCTTTGGATTCTGTACTTCTCCAGGACCAAATTTCACCAAAATGTGTGTTGGATCAGATTTGATCCCACAGTAGAGGCAGGAGTAAGTTTCAAAGTTTGGACAACGATTTAATCTCCATCAAAGTTTGGAACACTTAGCAGCAATTCCTAATTGTCCTTCCACAAGATATGAGTTAAACCTTCCTTAAGGACATCTCACACTTCAGTGGGTTAATAGGGTCTTGGATATTTGAGTTTTGATTCACCTAATCAGCTCACAGTTGGTCTGCATTGTAATGAGGACAGATCTACAACTTCAGAACTAGCAATCATTTTTGCTTTCCAATACCTGACATTCAAGGAGATTTTGACAGCTGTGTCCTTTTGACTGCTTGGCTTATTTCCCAAGAATGTTGGAGTGAGAGATCTTGAGACTGGAAGTGCAAACATTTGTGGACACAGTGCTTACTGAGTAATTTTGTACTATTATTATCATGTGTTTTACAATGTATATACATGTATATGCATACAATAAGCTCAGAATGGAAGACAAGGGAAAGAGATTCCTGACTTTCTCTTTTAATTTGAAATCCTATAGCAAGAGGAAACAGTGGACATCAGTTTAAAAAATCATCACCCACACTGAAGGTAAGAATGATCATGCCATTGTCACTAGATACTTAGAGATGCAGGACAACTTCTCTTTTCCTCTGCAAATGATTTTTTTTTTCAGTCCCACCCTAATTTTGTGCCCATCCCAGTGCCTAAGTATTACTTACCCTTGGCTGTTATGTTTTCCCTTGAAGGCTTCCATAAATGAATTTGCTGAGAAACCAGCATAGGGCTTCTGGGAGCTCCCAAAATGAAATCTTGACAAATTAGTAATCAGATTAGTCTTTTAAAGCAACAGGATCAAGACAGTAAATTGTAAGATGCCATGGATGTTTCCAAATTGGCCCACCTGTATCTAGTATAAATGCCACACATGTCTTAAGGTTATTTGTACAAAGTATAAATCTAAACATAACATTCCCTCATGTTTTGAACTGTTAGCCTTGAATTCTAAAATGCTCAAGAGAGAACACAGAAGAGAAATTTAATTACAGTCTGTGGACTGCTGTGTAAATATCTCAAGTTTGTGTGCCATTCTTACCAAAAAAATAGTTGTTAAATGTAGAAATAGAATTTTAATGCCTCATTTACTTGGCAGAAGGTGGCTGTATATCATACTGTGTACAGTTCATAAACATTTTGCAGTTTGATTTGCTGCTCATTTTTATTTTCTCCCCTGAAGCATTGCTAATGTGACAAAACAGAGAATTTCCAACTGCAGAATATACAAAGTATGAAGCAGTAGTTTATTCATAGATTCATAGATGTTAGGGTCGGAAGGGACCTCAATAGATCAACAAGTCTGATCCCCAATAAAACTGCGGTCTGACCAGCACCTGATAGAGGGGAAGCATCACCTCTTTGGATCTATTCGTCATGCATCTGCTGATGCATGATAAAGTGCCATTAGCTTTTCTGATGGCTTATTAAATGTATAGATTTTCAAAATGTGAAACAATTAACACTTTAGCAAGAGACATAAGCACTGGGAAATTGAGACTCTCCATCAGTTACAAAGGTCACTCACTATCAGTGATAAAGCCAGGAGCAGAACTTCCAACTCCTGATTCCTAGTTGTGTGCAGTGAATCCTTAGGTTCTGCTCACTGGTCCATGAAGTTTGAAGCAACAGAGATAACAGACTGTGCCCCCTTAGAATTACAATTCTATGCAAAATCAGTCTATGATCCTTGGAAAATTTGTGCTAGAGTCTCTCTATTGCTTTGCTGTTGGTATGTGCCACAGGAGAAAGGGAGAAGAACATCATACAAGGGCCTTGTACATGCCACATTTTTTGCCTTTTCTTGCACTGCAATGGTGTGACTGTTTGCATGAGCAGGTTTTCCAGATGCTTTAAAAGTCTTTCTGGCACGTTAAAGTAAAACTCCTTGGACATAGTTTAGTTTGGCTTGCTGTAAATTAAAGAGTCACATCCATGGATTCATTACATGCAAACACAAAGGTTCTCAAAGACATGTAATGAGTCTCTTTGTCCACCAGATGGCACTGTGACTTTTTTGTAGTTCACCCCTTCGAATTGCTTTTGCTTTTGAATTGCTTCTGCTTTTTTTGTGTGTATGTGCTGTTTGCCAGTTCTCTGCTCCCACAGCTATGTGGCAGGGCATGGGGTGAGGGATCCAGGCTGGGGGGCAGTGCTGCACCATCCTGCTTTCCTGCAGTGCTGCTGGCTGGGGACTGGGTTTAATTCATTCAAAAACCAAGTGCATGCAAACACTGATGTGACGCTCCAAAGTAAACAAGTTTAAATTTTATAAACCTATTTAATTGAACGAGGATTAAACCCTGTGGTGTGTACAATCACCCGAGTAGTAGAAGAACAGGTTATAGATTACTTGTTGGATATTTTCAACTCAGCAGGGCTGGGCAGAATGGATCAATCCTAAGGCATGTGTAGATGAAATAGGAGCCCTAAATTGAAGCGATGGGTTTTTTAAAACACTGCATCAATTTAGGGCCCTTTAAACTCCATGTCGTGCACACATCCAAACTTACCTGCCTCTCTGGCGGCAAGGAGGGGAGGGAGAGCGGTCCCTGGGCTGTGGGGGAAGGAGGGCTAGTGCTTCCCTCCACAGCAGCAGCGACCCCCGCAGGTGGCACCTGCCCACAAGCACCCAGCTCAAGTGGTCCCGGGGGCCACTACAGCTGCGGAGGGAAGCACTGAGCCCCTGCATAGCTCAGGCAGGCAGGTAGGTTCCAGGGGAAAAAAAGATCAGGCTTACCGCTTTTCTGGGGCAGAGCCTGCTTTCCTGGGCTGCCGCCTGCATGAGCTTCCTTCAGAGCCCCTGAGCTGCACAGAGCCCGATGCTTCGCTCCTCAGCTGTAGGGCAGCAAACTAAAACTCCTCTGAGGAGTTTTAGTTTGCTGCACCCCAAGTCATTTAAGGTGCATTATGCCACCGAATGTGCTACAGAGGCTGGAATTACTATGCAATATGCCGCCAACACATGCAAACACCAACACCATTAAAACAGTGCACTTGTCCCTAGGAAAACAACCATCTATGCTCATCTGGACATGCCCCCTAAGAGCAAAATTTGGTCCACAGTGGGTGTGTCTACATGAAATGCTTTAGTGCACAGTGAGCATATGCATCTACATGTGCACATGCTTACTGCGCAGTAAACCATGCTAATTGCAAGCAGATTTGCTATCTGCAAATGCAAGTACCAAATTTTCTTTTGATTAGTAACATCACAGTAGTGCTTGTATAGATGCCTGACAGGGAGCAAATCTGCTCCTGGTCAGCTGGCCAGCAAAAGATGTGAAATTGCTCCCTGCCCTCAGGAGCTTCCTGCTGCCAGAGCAGGTTCTACCACCAGAGCTCAGGTAGGGACTATGTCCCCCTGCCCCAGCAGCAGGGAGCTCCAAGCCCCCCTCTCCTAGATAGCAATCTTGTCTCCCAGCCCCCACTTTGCCATTGTGTTTGGGGAGCGGGGGGCTAGGAGTCCTTTATCTCCCAGCACCAGCTCCACAGTCACAGGGCCAGTTCAGGGAGATCCTTATCTCCCAGCCTGAGCTCCATGGTTGTGGGTCACAGGCTGAGAGATCCTTATGGAGGGTCTTCGTGGAGCTGTCATCGGGTCCTCCCTGCTGGTGGGGGCTGAGGAACCTGCTTCCTCTCCATGCCATAAGCATGGAGTTGGGCAGTGTGGGGAACAGGCTCCTCTCCAGCCTGTTCCCTGCCCATCTCCCTGCTCAGCGGGGAACAGGCTCCCCATCCTTTGCTCTGCAATCGCGGAGTGGGGGCTGGGAACTGCCACTGATAGCTGCCCCACCAGTGGATGGGGCAGGGGGCTGGGACCTACTCCACCCCTGCAGCTCTTTCCAAGCCCTGTGGCTCGATCACCAATTGCAGCACAGGATCCCAGATCAAATGAGTGTGTAGATGCACCCTATACAGTTGAAGGTTTTACTGAATATCTTCAGCACAGTCTCTAAATTTCAATTCATAACTTATCTTTATGTAAGTTATGTAAGCTTAAAATTGAAAGTTGAAATCAGCATAAGCTGTTTTTCTAAATGAGATCAGGGCAGCATAGCAATTCCATATACTAAAGAGAAAAAATTATAACTTGCCATTTTTACTCAGTTATCATGACAATATCATGATCTTTTTAATTACTTTTTACAGCATTCAATAGTATGAGATGCTCAAAAGTATAAATGAGACTTAACTGTTCAACCATGCTCTATGCCTTTGGAAATTTCTCCCTTTCCTAGATTGATAACAGAGCACAAACACATTTTCTTGTGATGGACCACTCGTGTCCAGTGCATAATTATTACCAGCTGCCAAAGATACCAAAAGTATTGGTTGGTTGGTTGGTTGGTTGGTTGGTTGGTTGGTTCCAACATGTGAATCAAAGGCGAGTTAGACCCATGTCTTCTGTAGAGAGTACTCCCCATTCTTTATAAGAGGCCACAAAAATTCCACTAGGCCAGCTCCCCATTCCCACCCCAGAACATAGCACCTGATTACTAGGAATAGCCCAAAATCCCTTGCTTTCAGCTTTGAAGTCATTCAGTCCTCCTAGAACATGCTGCTGCAATTCTGGCTATAAGACATACTGCCAGAAGACATACCCAGCTGATTCTGTCAAAAACAGTGATGAACCTGTAGCCCAGGTGTACGTGGGTTTGTATTTCCCTCCCCAATTGAGGGAATTATTGGCAGGGCAGCGTGCTGTGGAGGGACACAACAGTCCAGCAGCCGCCTCCGTCCCCTATAGAGTCAGGTCCAGTCAATCAATTACTTAACTATTTACTGGTTTATTATTACAACAAAACCATTAAAGGGTAAGGACATAGATTTTATATATATATGTACAAATTTACAAAACAATAAACCATATACAAATATACACACACCCAGTTATTATTTAAAATACAAATGAACAAAAGAACAAACCAGACCAAAGAATATTGATTGGGCAACCTTATAACTCTATTCATATACAAACTATTACTTCAAATTATTCACATAAACTATAAGGCACAATCCACAAATATAATCAGCAGTCCTTAGACTACCTGGGTGCACTCCAGGACAGGGGCCCCACTCCCAAGGTACCACTACAGGAAAGGAGGTGGGGGGAAAGAAAAAGGAGAGGAAGACCCCAAAGACTCCTAAGCTTCCCTGCTATCACCCAGGAGTGACCCACGTGGTGCCCCTTCGCAACCCGCAGGGCATCCCTCCCCTGTGGGGACCCTCTCTCCAGGGTAATTTACTACTCCACAGTCCAGGAGGGTTGCCTCTTGTTCTCCAGGTCAAGCTCTGTTCCCCGCTGGGTTTTCCTGCCGCCTGACTCTGCTGCCGCCATCCTAGCTTAGGGTCACATGCACCTCTGTGTGTAGTGGGTGCTTCGCCTTGTGCTAGGGTTTGGAGGCCTAGACAGCCTTGTGCAGCACCAGAGCTCAGTCTGTTCCCGGACCCTCTGGGCAATGTCATCTGCACTGAGATGCTGCCCTGTGTCAGCAGTTGTAGACCCGAGCCACCTCAAGCAGCTCCCAGGGTGTCTCACCCTCCATGCAGCACCTCCTGCACTGAGCTCCCAGCCTCGTCCTGGGGGTTGAAGACTTGAGCCACCCCAGGGGCTCCAAAGATCCTGCTCCATGCACTGGCCTGTGCACCGTGTCTCTGGCCATGTACCAGAGGTTGCAGACCCAAGCCACCTCACACAGCTCCCAGGGTCTGGACACTGTGCACCATGCTGCGCACCAAGAGACTAACCACTGGAGCTGTGCCACGCTTCCCGCTGATAGCAGTTTTCAGGGGCTCTTCCTGAGCTACTGCTGAGCCCTGCTGAGCAGCTCTCCTCAGCGATTCTAAGCCCCACTCATCTCTCTTCTCTTTCCCCAACACATCCCCCTCCTGCTAGGCACGCAGCTCCTTTTATATGCTCCAGGGCTCTGCCCCTGAAGTCTTCTGGACCTGACAGTCTTCAGTCAGGTCTGGGAGAGCTCTTCTTCTCCTCCCCTCAGGAAAGGGGCATGACTTTATTTCTGTTGCTGCCTCGTGATTGGTGGATGGGCTCCACCAATCAAAAAGCAGGATCTCAAGCCTGGGATTCAACCCCAGCTCTGAAAGGTAAGCCTGCTACATACCTTAAGCACACTGAACTTTTGCCAAACCTGGAATAAATCTTCCTCCCCTTACTTGTGCAAGCAGTCCGATAGAAAATGGTGAGTGGGGTTATGCCAATAAATAATCAGGATTTGGATCTGAGTGATGATTAACAATGCCATGTTACCCGTAGTTCTTTACATAGACTTCAGTTCAACAAAGCACATAAAATTTTCACTTGAAGCTTGTACTTAATGGAACTTGAGTGTGTGCTATAAGTACGTGTTTAAATACACAGGTAAAATGAGGTTTTAAGCTTGGTCTTAACCTTTGTGTAGTCAAGTGGAACTATCACTGGCACTCACTCACACTGAACCTCCAGGCTTGAGCACCTGATTCTGATCACATTTGCATTGATGGGTACCAGTGAAATTGTGCCAGTGTAAGCCTGGAGTCACTAGGATCAGAACTGGGCCTTGGTAAGCAATACGTTCTTGTATCAGATCCTCAACAGTTACAAGTCAGTGCAGTTCCACTGCCAGTCTAGCTCTGGTTTTCAACAGCCATTTTTGAAAAGTTCCTTCTTGTTCATTTATTAGCCAAAGGAACCATGTGGGCCATGATGTTTGTAAGATTGTATCATGGGAATAGCTTTCAGGCTTAGTGGAATGTAGTGTGGATATGGCCAGAAAGAACACAGATAATGGTGCAGATTGTAACATGTGTCCTAAAGGGAGGGGCCCCAGAAAGAGGAAGAAAACAAGGAGAAAAGAGCACAGGGTTTGTTTTTTTGTTTAATATTATGAAAGTATGCCAGGGTCTTGCTGGTTATTTGGAACTCACAGCAACAGCAACATGAGCCAAACACTGCTCTGTTCACTGGTGAAAGACCCAATGGAGACAACAGGTAGGAAAATATGCCCCTCTGTATTTTAGTTCAGGTTTGAGTGTCTGGATAGCAAGGTTGATGCTGGATTTAAGAAGGTGATCCATTAGAGAGCAGTATAAAAATGATTAGTTTAAAATAAAAAGTTGTTTTTTCTCTCTTGTCTTGTGCATATTAGTTTGATGCACAATGTGTATCAACCTGCCCTGTTGATTGAAGTCTAGAAGAAATGTCTGATGGAACAGGCAAGTGCAAGAATTTCTTTCATAACATCTGCCTACGTGAGGGTCCTGGAATGCAAATCTGCCCTGTGCCTGGTTTACCTCACTTCTCTAACTTTCTGGCACTTGGCTCTTTACTGAGAGATAAGAACACATTTGCAGCACTGGTTTTTGCAATCACTGATCCTGTTTACTTTCTTTCCTGACCTTTAAAGGGATGCACCAAATAAATTCCTTTGTACAGCTGCCAGCCTTTCTAAAGTATGGCTTTTTCAAAGGGCCAAATACCATCTTTTCATAATCACCATGTCAAACTCCTGTAACTTACCACTTGCTTACAAACAGCTGAGTTGCACACTATGGAAGTGGTGGCTGATATTGTGCAAGACCATTAATCTAAAGCACTGCAAAAATGTAGAGCTGGCAGCCGTACTTGATTAGCAAATTGATTACATGGAATACAAAATGCCAGAGTTTTCCTGTTATTTTGGCTTCATGAAGAATTTGCAAGAATTTACAAAACTATTCAGTATTAAATGATATTCCCAGAATATTACAAATAAAGCAAAGGCCAGCCTGTGAATTAGTAGAGTCTGGGATTTGAGGCCTCCAAAGTGGTAACCTAAGTATTCTAGGGCAAGGGTGCTCAACCCCTGGCCCACAAGCCAGATCCAATGCCCAACATCATGTCATCTGGTCTGTGGGACTCCCCACAGGTCCGTGGGGAGCCCCAGAGGTCATGGCCCTGAAGGCTAGATTGGGCATGTGGGGCCCAATCCCAGCATATGGAGCAGGGCCCACAGTCCAATCCCAATGAACAGGACTGAGGCAAGGCAGCACGGGGCCTCAGAGCCCAATGCTAGCACGGGGGCAATGTGGGGGCCTGGGACTTAATCCTCACATGTAGGGTCCAGTCCAACCTGTGGACCAGCACCGTGCCACTCATTTGGCCCATGGACCAAAATGTTGAGTACCATTGATCTAGGGTACAGAAAAGGTACATGTGATACTGAATGCATCTATCTTTGTTGACCTGCACTCAACCAGGTATTGCAGGCAAGTTTCTAAGATTTATGTAATCCCAGATCTCAAAGGACTCAAATACACTTAAACTGATAAGGATCCTGAGTGAAATGTTTGTGACATTGTTCTAGTGAATACTGAAACCAGGTGTAATGAAATCATGAATCAGGTATCATGCAATAAAATCACAGAGGAAAATGAACAATAAGCCAATTCCTGACCTTTCCTGCGGAGATTCTGCTGGTGAGAGCGCAGGCACAAGGAAAGGTTGTATATGATCATGGTAGAACCTCTGGGATTTCTTGTTCCCCTGCTTTGCAACCTGAATTGTCCAGATGAGTTTTCTCTACTTTAGTTGACCCTTTCCAGCATGCTGCAGAAATATTTAACCAAGTGTTGAAGGGACAGCCATTAAATGAACCTTACAGATTAGGTTACTTATATATAACCAATATAAATTTATTATAGAAATCGCAATATATACACATACCCACACATAGGTCACATTCACAGAGTGCTCTGGTGATGACTCCAAGATTTTAGAGCTTTCTGCTCTCTATGTCCACAACAGATGCTTACAATGTGCTAGCATAATAGTTTAACATACAGATGGAATTATTTGATACAGAGGCCAGACTCTTGATCTCAATAGGTTTTGAAAGTTCACAATCTAAAAAGCAAAGTAACAGAGGCAGGTGAGATTTATTATGCAAGCAATGATCACACTGACAACTGCCACGTGCGTTATTTTATGATCATAGGATCATGAGAAAAGAGGGATGGAAGGAACCTTATCTAGGGAGGGATGGGAGGATATCATCTACTTCAGCCTCCTGCCCAAAGCATGATCTTCCCTAACTAAGCCATCCCAGTCAAGTATCTGTCTAACCTGCTTTTAACAAAATCCAGGATGGAGATTCCACAACTGCTCTAGGTAGCCTGCAATGTTCCCTCTAAGGCGTAGCAGTCTGTGAGCGTGCAGCCTCAGTCTGTGAGCATGCCGCCTTGGTCCATGAGCACACTGCCTTGGTCCAGCATGAGACATTTATCGAAGGGGGCTAGAGGCTGGGGCCTGGGGGCTGGGAGCCAGAGGCTGGGGCCAGTGGCTGGAGCTGGGGGCTGGGGCCAGGGGCCAGAGCCTGGAGCCGGGGGCTGGGGCCGGGAGCTGGAGCAGAGAGACTAGGGCTGGAGCTAGGGGCTGGCAAGGGCTCCGCCGGCTCTGGGGAAGTGCTCCGCTCCCCCACATCAGGGTCAGGGAGTGGAGTACTTCCCCAGAGCCAGCGGAGTCCGTGCCAGCCCCCCGCCCTAGCCTCCGGCCCCCAGCCCCCCTCTCCAGCCTCTCAGCTCCAGCTCCCAGCCCCAGCTCCCAGCCCCAGCCTCCAGCCCCCAGCCTCTTGGCTCCAGCCCCACTCCCTGCCTTGCCACACCTCGGGGAGGAGCCACTGCCTGCTCTGAGTGAGGCTCCACCAGCTCCGGGACACTGTGGGATGCGCTCCCTGAGGCCATGCAGGGGAGCGGAACAGCGTCCCAGAGCTGGCGCAGCCTCACTGGGGCAGGCAGCGGCTCCTCCCCCAGGTGAAGCAAAGCAGGGATGGAGGCTGGAGCTGAGGGCTGGTGCGGGCTCCGCTGCCTCCGGGGAAGTACTCCACTCATTGGCCCTGATGCGGGGGAGTGGAGCACTTCCCCAGAGTTGGCAGAGCCCGCGCCAGGCTCCCACCCCCACCTCTCTTGCTGTGCGGCCTTGAAAAGGCTGTGCGCAGCCACACTTTTAGTTGTGTGCGGCCGTGCACGCGCGCACCTTAGAGAGAACCTTGGTAACCTGTTCCAATGCTTGACCACCCTCATAGTCAGAAAGGTCAACCTAATCTCAAGCCTAAATTTCCTCTGCTGCAGTTTGAGATCGTTTCTCCTAGTCCTGTATATGACTAGTCTTCCATAGCCACAAAGGAAAGTCTGTTTCTATCTTCTTTATAATCATTCTTCAGGTAGTTGAAAACTGTTATCAAATCCCCCCTCAGTTTTCTCTTCTCCAGACTAAACATCCCTGTTTTTTTTCAGCCTTTTCTTATAAGTAGGGACCTATCTAAATTGTGGTTTCACAGATTGTGCGGAAACTGCAAAATCTGGGGTTGCCCATGAAATCCAGGTTTGCCCACAAAATCTGTGGGGGAAAAAAACATAATAAAAATAAGTTTTTATTAAGTCTTCTCCTTGCAGATAGGCCTCACAGCTCGCTCAGGAGGAGAAGGTGCCAGCTGGTAGAACCGCACAAAGCGGGTAGCAGATAAGATGGCTGCTGCCCCTCCTTCCTCCTCGCCCTGCAGGGCCTCTCCACCAATCAGCACTGACGGGTAAAGCTGGACAAAGGAGAGTCAACAGTCAAGATGGCAGCCACCCCCTCATCCCTCTTCTGCCCCAGAGCCTCTCTGCCAATCAGTGTTGAGGGGCAGGGCCTCACCGCCAATCAGCACCAAGGGGCAGGGCCACTGCAAAATGCCGGCAAAATGGGCTCATCTTGCCAGGACAAAACCACGAAAATGGCTTTGTCTTGCCATGGGTTAAGTAGGTGCCTACTCAGACAGCTTGATCCTGATTTGTTTGCCTTCCTTTTAAGGATTTCAAGTTCATGTGCCATCTTAATCTGATTTTAAAAATCTGATCTTAAAAATTACAAAGCGATGATGATATAGATCAGGGGTGTCAAACTCCCTGCAAGCCAGATGAGTGGCATGGGGCTGGTTCACAGCCTTGGACCCAATCTGAGCAAGTGCACAGGCAGTGCATATCCTGGGCACTGTGCCTGGGGCCAGTCGCGCACAGTGTGTGGGTCAATGGGGCAGTACTAGGGGCTGGATTGTAAGATCCCACAAATCTGGCCCATGGGCCATATGTTTGACACCCTTGATTTAGATTAATAACAAAGTGCATGAGGAACTGTCATTTTAATTTTTGGATATTGGAAGCTGCAAATCGGTACATCACTGGGATTTGGGGGCACATTTCAATACCTGTACAAATATTTCCTGCCCTAAAAGGTTTATACTACATTTTGAGGCCTGAGTAGGTACAAACAGTACAAGGAGAGAGGTTCCTCTCCATGGCCAGCGAAATAAGTGGAGTTCTACTGAGCTGAGGTTCTGACTCGTGGTGATGAATACAGATGCACATGTGTAATCTTGCAAAGTCAGTCTCCCAAGTTGCCACGTTAGATTTTTGGTTGCCCATACAGCCTTACTTTGTCTTTTTTGTGTGTGTATAATCATACAGTCTTCAGCTACATGACAGCTCTTTTTCGGTGCTGCACTGCGTTGTTTTATTTATCGGAAGTCCAGTCTTACTTGGTGTCTAGCTTTTACTTTGTGTTTGTAGCAGAATAATAAATCATCTTCATTTTAATAGGACATATTTATACATATCCTTTTTTGTGGTGATGGTGGCAATGGTATTTAAAGCTACTCCTCTTAAAAGCTTCTCAATGACTTTGGAGCCAACTTTCTTGAGCCTGTACGCCATAAGATTGTGAATAATTGCTTCTCTTTTGCTAGTTTCAGTAGCTCAGAATAAATCAGAACCACACAGGAGGAAGTCATAAAGTGGACGCATACAACTATAGACCCAAGTTCATTTATAATTTAGACTTTACTCTCCGGTTCTGTATTTATTTTCCACTGACAAGACAAAGTATTCTGTTGAGGCATATTGACCCTTCCATGAATAATCCAGGCAGCTGTAGTATCTGCTGATCCCAGGAGTCACTTCATTAGTGCTTGTTGTCTTGTATTTGAATTATGACATGCATTTGGGTGTTTAAATTACAGGAAGACCTTGCTTTCTAGAGTTTCTGCATCATGCTGGGTGGCTGGGGAGGGTAGGAAAAAGAAGGATTTGACATATAATAAGGGAGAATGTGTTCCTTTCAACTGTTGGACTTTCTAGAAAGGGAGGAACTTCAATAGGAAGAGCTAGGGAAGTTATACAAGAATTGTTAAGTGTTGCTAAAAATAATTTTTGCTTTTCCTTGTAATTCTAAAATAGGAACTCCAGAGTATGTATGCATGGATGTGTGCATGTGTTACACATGGAGACATACATGTAGATATGGAGCTATGTGCAAACACACACTATATATTATAATTATGTATACGTGTGTGTGTGTGTGTGTGTGTAGTATCTTCTCACTTGGAATGTTCAGACACTTGGGGCTCAATCCTGCCTGGTGCTGGGTACTCATTCCCTGATCTAGTAATGTACTTACTCCAGATACTTAAAGTTAAGCATGCATTTACTGTATAGTTTAGATTAAAGGTTAACCTTTTTTTTCCTTCAAAAGAGCCCTAAAAAATCATGGTCAACTTGTATGCAGAGTTGACTTATAATTTAGAATAATACAGCAATTTGCCTTCCTGAACTGATGCAGTGTTAACCACCTTGCAGAATTCAATCCCTGGCCTGCAAGATGAGAAAAGCCATCAGATATCCAGGGTAACTTGTCTTGCAAAGCTGGGAAAGAGGAAGGGATTGCTTGCAAGAATTATTGAGTTTCAGGTTCAGACTCAAAATAAATCCTGCAAGAGAGACTGTGATTTGCAAGATAATTTACAGGTAATATGCTGTAATACCTGAATATCATTCTCCAGCTTAGTGTTAATTTGTTAAAATGCACAATAAGAGCCAGATGAGAAGAAAAGGTAGACAATGAGGGCTAGATGTAGAACCACAGAATCTGCCATCAGGACACAGGGTAGTGTATAGCTGTGTAGTGGAGCAACAAAGGGCTGCTATAAACTACAAAGACTTTCCTGATATAACTGTACCAGCAAACTAGGGGGGTAGTAGAAATGCAGCTTACAGTGGCAGATCTTCTTTTGCTTGTATAGTTATATCATCTCCCTAAGTTTTGATACCAAAAAGATTTCTTTGCTGAGAGAAGCTGTGTGTGGAATGGGGTTTGCACAGGCAGGTATGCCCATTATCGGGGGAGGGAATTATTTTTTTCTACACTGTAAGCTGGTTGGTGTACCTGCTCCCATGGGGAGTGGTCCTTGATCCCTCAGTCGAACTGCTCCTTGATACAGGAGCCTCCGCCTCTGGCTCCTTCTGGGACACTTGCCCGCTAGTAGCCCTGAGCACCTTTACATGCTCCTGGGGGCTCTGCCTTCTGCTCAGGGTTGGAGGTTCGGACTGCCTTGTGTGGTACCTGGGCTCAATCCGCTCCTGGACCCTCTGTGCAGCGTTGTGTGCACCAAACCACTGGCCCTGTGCCAGTGGCCACAGGCCAGAGCTGCCTCAATTTACTCCCAGGGCCTCTGATTTGCCGTACACCATCCATGCACCAAGAAAGTCTGGCTGCTTACCAGGGAATGAGGGACCCGAGCTGCCCAGTGCAGCTCGCAGGGTCCTGGTTCACACCGTGTACTGCTTGTGCATCAGGGGCCTAGCCTCAAGCCAGGTGTTGGGATCCAAGCCGCCTTGAACAGCTCCCAGGGTCCTGGCTCCGTGCACTGAGCAGTGCACCACACTCCTGGCTTCCTGCTGGGGGCTGCAGACCTGAGCTGCCTGGAGCTACTCCCAGAGTCTGGGCCCCAGGTGCCACGCTGTCCACCAGCTGGAGCTGGAGCATTGGACTGGCATGGGGAGCCTTCGGGGCTCTTCTGGGCACTGGCTCAGCCCACTGGGCAGCTTTTCCC
Organism: Alligator mississippiensis; assembly: GCF_030867095.1. Lineage (NCBI taxonomy): Eukaryota > Metazoa > Chordata > Crocodylia > Alligatoridae > Alligator > Alligator mississippiensis. The sequence goes on along the minus strand of NC_081826.1, from coordinate 113,786,631 downwards.
AGCTCTTCTTCTGCCCCTGCTCTCTTCTCTGTCCCCCAACATGTCCACCACGTGCTGGGCATGCTGCTCCTTTTATTCTCTCCTGTCAGACCTATAAAGTGCAGGCTTTAAATAGGTCCCAGACCCTTCACCTCCACCCCTGCAGGGGTGGGATCAGCCCCTCCCAGCAATTACCTGATTGACAGACATGCTCCTCCTATCACAGCTAAGCTCCTCTGAGCCTAGGCATGCCGGGCTGTATCGGTAAGTCCGGCACGCTTATAACACTAAGAATGGTCCTTGTCCAATAAACAAGAGAGCAAAGCAAACCCTTTGGCCTTTTTCCAGGCAGCAGGACAGAGCCCTCTAGCTCTGGCCCTTCCTAGAAGCGAGCTCCTCTGGGTTCAGTCCACCTTCTGGCCACAAAATGCTTCTTGCCCAGCTGCTTTCTCTCTTCCCCTGCCCCCACCTCCTGCTTCAGCTTTTAACTGCCAGTTAATCATTCACCCCTGGGTTCCTACTCCAGGGCTGTCTGCTTCACTTTAAGGGCCATACAACCCTACTATATACATTTACAACAACTTGGCACTGCCAGTACAGTTTGGTTGTTCTGGCTTGGTCTCCACTTCCCCCCATGCTCTTGGTGGGTAAGGGGAGATGTTATAAAATCTGCAGTGTTGGTAATTTTCCCTCCAGCTGAGCAGCACTGGCAGGTGCATTGAGGGGCTGAAGCAAAGAGAAGCCTTCACCCATTCCTGTCTGTGCAGCCCATACCTTGCTCACAAGTGCAAGGACATCTGTAGTGCCTCCATGGCATCTTCACTCTCTGCGTTGCTCTCACTTCCTCTTTCCTGTTAAGAGAAGCAGTTTTCACTTGTGGTAACTAATGGGCCTGAGGTAGAACCACAAGGAAGACAAGGTTCTGTAATTTCATCATGGGGCAAACTCACTGAGACAAACTTGATATTCACCCTTTTAGCTGTGAAGACATGGCCTGTGACCTTCAAAGTGAATAGCTTGCACAGGGGCTTAACGGTCACACAACATCCTCTTGTTCCCCTGCACAGATGCATGGAGCTAGTAACAGAGAAAGACAGAGAAAAAAGAAAAACTCTGATGAAGAAGCATCATTCTGTTCACCAATGGCTAAATCCAAAAGCCCTGGCTATTTTTATACTGTCCTTACTTGGGAATCAATGCAAGTTTGCCTGAGTAACAACTCAATAAAATTGATGCTGACTTGCCTCAATTTAAGTAGGGCCCCAGTAAAATGTGGGTGTATATGTGTGAGGACTGGGAAAACAGTGTCAGATTAGGGGAGCAGAGTGTCAGCCATTCAGAATTCTTCACTTTCCTTCTGTTTGTAATGTGTTAACATTTTAAAAGTAGAGATGCTACTGTGTCTAAATATCCAGCTGATCAGGTTGGTCAAGTAAACCTGTGTTTACCTGGATATAATTATGAAAAACAGATATATGTAAAACTTTTTGTTTTTTCAGTGTGCTTTGCAATACCCTTAATACACAACACCCATGGGAGGAAAGTAAAAAGTATTGTTTAAGCATATTTTAAAAACAGATTTTTGTTCCTAAGATACTATTAAAGCCACTCATAAAAGCCCTCCTTAGGGCCATATACACTCTTTAAAGGGAGTTGTGTGAATAGGCTGACACCAATACAAGGCCCTAAATTTGAAGATTATAGACTGTAACAACTCAGAGGGAGTTTTTACCATCACTCTAGCTAATCACCACCAGGCAAACATATGTAAGGAATAGTGTCTTTCCCCCACCTATAGATAAATACTGGCAAGAACCAACAGGTCTGTTCTGATTTACTTTTATTTTACTTTTGATTTATAAAAATGCTCTGGATGTAGTGCACATTTCTTGGCTCAGTATTGTTTCAGCTACTCTCAGGCAAGGGTCAGCAACCTTTTAAGGTGTTGCGAGTCAAATTAGCTCAGCTTGCTCTGAAGTAGTGGACCACTACCCCCTTTGCCAACCCTGTGCTTACGAACTGGATTCCACTCCTCTTGCCAATGACATGCTCCCAACCCATCACTCCCCACACTACCAAAATGCTGCCAATATCCCCCTACTGCAGAAAAATCTCCTGGTTATTCAGGCCAGATGACATCACTTAGTGGGCTGCATCTGGGTGCCAAGCCATACATATATGCTGACCCCTGCACTAAGGCAAATGCTTCAGGAACAGATTGACTGAGAGGCTGGCTAGTTTGACTCTGACTTCTGGAAGATTTGTGTATGAAATTTTATATCAATTATTTACTCAGCATTGGGAATGTTCTATATTTGCTTTTTTTTATTTGCTTTCCATTTGGACAAGGAAAATGAGCCGCCAGTTTCATTCTGGTTTCTAGTCATTCCCATTTTCATTCCATCAGATACTAGCACAGCACTGCAGTATTTGAGTTAGAACTGCTCCAGAGGAAAGAAGCCCTTTAATGGAAAGTTTAATCACATAATGAAAATATTTTTAGAAAAAGGCGTAATTCTCTGTCCTTTCCACAAAACCAGCATTTTGGACCTAACAACCTAGCAAATCGCTAGTCAGGGCACAATCATGACCAAACTAATCTGTTTCCCCTTTTATTTCCCTGTTTCTGTTTTTCATATAGCAACAGGGGAGAGTAAATTATTTCTAACCTAGAGAAATGCGAACTCCTAGAGAGAGAGGTGCAGTGCCTGAAACCACTTAGAACTATTTTTTTTCTTTTTAACATGACCATATTTCAAGATATATGTGGTTGCTTTAAATATATACTTCATTTAAGCATTCCCAGGAACAGAGTTTGTCTTACTGGTTGGCTGCATTGTGTTGCATTGCTGTACTGGGTTCTCAGAGAATCCAAATGGTTTTTGCAGAGTTGTGTGGAGGTTAATTTGGGGGCTAAAGCTCTGGAACTCAGGCTCTGTACGGATATATGAATCTCCTGGATATCCTTGAAATCAACTGACTAGTTTGCAAACTGACAAGGACAATCAGCTGTCACGTTAGAGCTTTTCTAGCTTGAGTTAAATAACTGGAATGATAGACCCATAAGACTATTGAGGGAGCAAGTAGAAGATGAGAGAAAATCTGGCCTCCAACTCTGTAAAGAGACTGAGGGCCATCACAGAAGGTTCTTCAGATCAGTCTTTAAAAGCAGTTGTGACAAATGAAATGCTTCCCCTAATTTTTCTGATTTTAAATAGTGTGATTTTAAATAGTATTCTACCTCACAAAAGAACGATGCACCTCTATTTCATTGGAGAATTTACATCTTTGAACATGTGCTGCATAATCATCATTTTCAAAAGTACTGATCATAATCAGAGGTAAAGTACTCACAGAAGCTAGTGGATGCAACAGTTATAGATGCAGATACATCAACTGAACATATATATTATATACAGTATATGGTATATGTATATATACCATACTTTTCAGTTGTAAGGTAGATATTACATAATACACATCTAGATATATAGATGTGTGAAATATATAAAATTAAATGTATTCGGATGCAAAGTTACACATCCTGAGTTATCTTTTCAGTGATATTGGCCAGATAATTCATAGTTGGCGGCTGTGTGTGTGTGTGTGCGTTATATGAATATTCACTCTAGATCTGTGAAAGGCAAAGTAGTTTTTACTTTTCTGAAACCAGTTTGAAAGACAAGGTCAATGTGATTGCAATCCAAACTCTGGATTTCTGATACAAATGTGAAGTCAATTGTATTATTATACAGGGCATAAACACAGGCCAATTTAAAAAAAAAAAAAGGCTGAGACTTCAAGTCTTTACAAACAAATGTGTACATAAGATTTTAGATGTTGGGTGCCCTGAACAGATAACACACAGATTAACGCAAAAGAACACAGAACAAAATCATCAAGGCTACCATTATAGAAAGGAAATGGAACTGGATCAGCCACATTCTAAGGAAACTAAATCCTAATGTGATTAAACAAGTCCTAGAATGAAACCCTTAGGGAACAGAGAAGGGAGGATGACCAAGAAAATCCTGGAGAAAAGGAATATATACCATGAGATAACAGAGATTGTTCTGACCTGGAGTGAAATCAAGCAGAGAACCAAGACAGAGATGGGTGAAGGATGCTTGTGGAGGCCCTATGTTTCTCTCAGACTGAAGAAGATTAGCCTAACTTGTAATTCCATTGACATTAACATGCCATCAGTGGAGTTATGCCAAGGGTAAATTGGACTTCTTGTCTCTGACAACCATGGACCTTCTAACTATAATTAGATCATGATGCTGTTAAGAAAGGTCTAGAGCTCATGGAAATATTATCTATCTTTACACAGATTTTATTTTGCAGTCTGCAGGGATCCTACTATCATTGCCAAACTGCCTAGCCTGATGAGGCTACTGACTGTATTTTGAGTCTCTAGTTATATTTCTTGTTTAATCTCAGCCTGGTGAATAGCCAGGTGTATTGAGCAGTGTAGGCCCCATCTCTCCACACTATTTTCCAAACTTCTCTGCCAAGATAACACTTTCACAGTTGTCTCTGGGACATTAGCAACATTAACTCACTCCTGCTAAATAACTTGAGCATTCTAATGCAATGAAGGCCCTGAATCCTACTGATTAGTAGGTCTGTGTGTGTGTTTGTAGGATCCACATCCAGCATGGTCCTGCCCTGGACAACGGGGCACATCCCATTACTGTTACAGCCTTTGGGCCTTTTAGAACTAGATTTGCTGAGCATGTGCCTTGTAACAAGTATATGACCTGCAGGAAGATGGACAGAAGATTTCTCATCTCTTGGGCAAGAGTAGCAGACAGCAGAGGCCTGGACCTATGGAAGTTCAAGTGAGTCTCTTCAGAGTAGCTAGCAAGGGCTACTAATAGGGAAAGACTGAAATGTAAGCCTGTCCTGAGATGAGGGACATGGAACTAAATTGTAGCATTTGAGTTTTGTTTGGACTTCCCCAGCTGGTGAATCTGCCTTCGTTCTAAATGGACCACGTGAATGTTATGGTGACCTATCTCCTCCTGGAAAGCCCTTGGCAGCAGCCTAAAAGGAAGAAATTTCTGTGGCGATTTCTCCTCAATTTTTCTGTGGGACTGAAGTTTTTCTACACAGTGGGTGTGTCTACATGTACATTTATGCCATCTTAAATTTACTGCGCAGTAAGTTACTGCGCAAAAAGTGGGAATAGGCCAGCATCTGCATGTGCCGGCATTAAAGTGCATTAACACTGTGTCTGGACTGACATGGGACTAAAGTTAGGCCCAAGTCAGTCCACACACACAATGTTACTGTGCAGTAGGGTGTCTACATATGTGTTACTGCACAGTAACTAATCAGGCATAAGTTTGATACCTGCATGATGCACATGTAGATGCGACCATTAAATAGTTTGTAGGCCCATCCACAAACCTTCTTCATCTGCATTTTTAGTTTGATTTGTTTAGAAACCTGGGCGTAGCTGCCAAGGGGCCTGGCATCAAAATGAAAAGGGACACACCTTTCAGTTTATCCTAACACATGCACATATACAGGATTCTTCAAATTACACAGACATTTACTCAGGCAAGGTTCATTGAGAAGATGTAATATCTTTTATTAGACCAACTGAGTGCTTGGAAAAAAGTTCTTAGCAAATTTTCGGACGCTAAGAACTTTTTTCTAAGAACTTTTTTTTTCTAAGATCTTTTTTCTAGCTACTCAGTTGGTCTAATAAAAAGATATCACATCTACTCAAACAACCTTGCCTGCCTATGTGCTTAGACCAACACAGCTACAACCAAAAAGAACAGAAGTTTAGTGAAATATAGTTCAGGAGTTCTTTTTTTATTTATGTCTAGCGCTTGCTTCTGTATTTAATAAATTTTCAAGGAACGTTAGTACCACAGTTTTTTGGTTAGTAAAGTTAGTACTATATTTTTTAAAGAAGTATCAATAGCAGCACTAGATACATTCCACGTAAATCCTCAGCAAGAACAATGTATTTTATATCCATATTAATTCTTAATTGGCACAATTTTCCAGGAATGACTGTATGTGTGAGAAATGTTTCGGACGGCGCTTTGAAAATGTTGAGCAATTTTACAAGCCCCATATATTCTGTGAAAAGAATCGAACCAGGAGTGTTGTAAATGTTATTGCTTTGGGTGATTCAACAGACCTCTTAGCAGCACAGTCAATCCAAGTTAGCTGCAACTGCCTGGTTTTCTAAAGATTAATTTCTACTTGAAGACAGCTGGCCAAACCAGAGTTACAGGTATTAATTTGGCTAGACCTGTTTCTTTATTTACCAGCTATTTGAGAGAATGGACTCAAAGTATATGTAGCATATTGCTGTAGCTGTAGTGTAGCTTAACGCCACATAACTATCATTTTAGAAATTGAACATTTGCTCTTTGCTGAATGTTATTGTCCATGCTAGTAGACAATTTGTACTGTGTTCCAGAGGTAGCTCTGCACTCTAGGGAGTAACAGCATATGGGAAGTGTTGCCAGCCAACAGCTGCGGTGGCTACTGTTTTTATACCTCCCTTCTCAAGTACACACCTGGAGCTACTGCCCTGGTTGCCCTCTTTAGTTCTGTGACTGCTGCATTCCAGTCAAAAAATAATCTTTGGTGTTGTTTTTGTTCATAGGTTTTCTAGCATTTGTGCATAATGGAGACAACCTGCCATATATTGCATGAGTGGCTGAAATCAGTCTCTGACTGTTCAGTTGATGCATACATGCTATAGGGCATTACAGAAGAGCTAAGTGCTAGAGGCAGGGTTGAGACCCTGCCTATTAAGTTGCCTGGATATTTCCAGGTATAAGATCATGTTTTCACTTCCTTGTAAGTTTGCCAGATGTAGTTCTTTGAGCTGAAATCTTCTATTCTGGGTGCCTCCTTCAGGTTTTTTGAAATTTCAGGCAAAATGGTTAAGCCATTTCCAAGAAGGAGGTCAGGGAAAGCACATGGTAGCCATGTCAAAATTAAACACTGGTAACATTTTCTTCTAGCACTTCTAGGATTTGGCCTTGATAGTTAGTCCTATGTATCCAAGATGTCTCTTTTTTGGTCCCTATGAAAATTTATCTACATTTGTCCCAGTCGTAAACCTTTGAAAAAGTATACAGTCGGTAAATGCTCATAGAGAGTCTTTAGATTTGTAACAGTTAATTCCCTGAAAACTGTATTAATGAGCAAGCTTCAGGCTGGAGCTGAGCAGGGCACTTCTTTCACTTGCAGCTATCTGTTGTAGGTCAAACTGGATATGGACCTGGGGCTGGGTACATGTAACAGGAAGCCAGGGACTCCTATTACTTAAAGGGAGAAGCTGCAGTGGGGATATCCGCAGGTGGGGAAAACAGTAGACTACGGGCTAGCTGCAGGGGAGTAGGCAGCCAGGGGCCCATAGACTACAAGTGCCTATTGTGGGGCTAGCTGCACAGAAATAGGATGGTTGGGCAGAGCCTGGTCAGGCAGCAAGGTAGCCAAGTAGCCTGACTGAAGGGAAGGAACCAAAAGATATAAGCCTAGGTCCCTGAGGCAGAGGGAGTAGTGCAGCCCTGACCTTGGCAGGGAGAGGGGTTCCTGCCAGCTCAGGCTGGTGGGGAGTAGGAGCTGCAGGCATGCCAGAGACTCCCAGGGCTGAGAAAGCCAGAGAGTGGGGAGGTAGCTTGGCAGTGGTGTGATGACCCAGAGAGGGAGTGTTTTGAGTTTTAAGAGGTTGCTTGCTTTTTGTTCTAGTTTATTACTGGAGGACCAGGTATGGCTGGAGAGGTGGAAAAGGAGGCCATAGGGGTGCCTGAGCAGCACACCAAATGTTGAGCCCTGCCAGGGGCAGGACACATAACAGAAGCAGGCTGAGGCCAAGTGGCCAGGGCTTGAACTTGAGAGTAGGGGGACAGAAGTGGCCTGAGGCTGAGAGTGCCAGGGCCTGAGCCCAGAGGTGGCAACGCAGGCAGCCTCAGGCCTAAGCACTGAACCTGTTTTTCCTCTGCTTAAATTAATGCCCCCTCCCCCCCAGCTCCCCACCCTCCCAGCCAGGCCCCTGCAGTGTGCTTGATTTGAAGGGGATCAATGCTGAACCTGAGAAGTGGAGGAGTAGATTGGAACAAGGAATCTGGGGAAGCTTGTTTGGGGTGGAGGAGGGACTGAGATTATCTTTGATGCAAGAGAGATATTGGCTCTGGGAACATAGCAAAGGAAATTATTGTCTCTAGAAGTCCTGCTTCATTTCTATCCTGCGTGAGCCGAGATCATCAAACCTTGGTTTCAACAGGACAAGGCTTCAGTCACAACCCTCCTCCCCGCCCCGCAACCCACCCAAAAGCCCTAATTCCATTTTCTTATTGTGTTAATCTGGGTTGTTAATTCAGGCACTTCAGATACAAATAGGAAGGATCCCAGCTCAACAGCTACAATTTTTTCCTAATGAATTACTGGTTGCAATACAGAACTGGCCAAAACCAAGTAATCATGCCAAAAAAACAGCAAACCCTCAAAGCTTTGCTGACATCTCAGAAAAGAGAACCACCAAGCCTGGTTATTCAGCTCCCAGGGAATTTTTCCTTTTGGCATCCAATATTAGGAATAAATGTCAAACCCATCCCAATCCTGTGTTTGCTGACTAGTAGAATGAACAAAGGTCAAGAGTAGTGGGGAAAAGACCACTGTTCAAAAGACTTTGTCGATGGCATTGTTGCATTCTCTTAATGGCATCAATAAAAAGCCTTTTTAAACAACAGGACCCTCCTTTCACAGTTGTCTGGAGAGAGGGTATCGGACACAGAAAGGATTAGACTGTTTTTTTCAGAAAATAGTTGCATGACAGGTATGTTGTTATAAAACATCAGTTAAAAGCCTTTTAAAACAACCTATCTTCCCCATTTCAATCACAAAGTATTAAAGGCAGGGCAGTCCTCGTGTATGAGTAAATCCCATCCCAGGGGAGCTTGTTTGTAAAAGGACAGCAGAGAATGGCCTGAGTGAGCTTTTAGAAGTATTCTGCCAAGAATTAAAATAAATCATGATATTCTTTTTATATGTTTTTATTATTAGTTGCTATTTGATTTGAAATATCTTCTAAAAGCCTTACTTAGAGATCAAAATCCTGTTGTGTTAGGCATTGTGCATACTTTTAAGTTATTAAATTCAATAATCATACTGTTCTGTAACTCCTCAGTGAAGGAGGTTATAAACACTAATGAATTAAGCATCACAGCATCCCTGGGCTATGGGTAGATAAGTACTACTTCATCCCATTGTACAAAAGAGGAAACTGAGGCAAAAACTTGCATAGATCACACAGGAAGTCAGTGGTAAAAACAAGAATAGAAACCACATCTGTCCCCAATCTTATGCATTACCACAAAGCTATCTTTCCTATCTCAGAAAGACATCCAGACAATGATATAGGGTTATTGTTAAACAACAACAAACGATAGATAGATAGATCACAATCTATTTAATGTGTAGGAAATACATAGGAAATTATTATATACATAACATAACAATTTTGTCTCTGTGTGTGCATGTGTGTATATATAGATATAGATATAAAACTTCCTCTGTGTGTGTATAGCTATTAAATTTCCTCTGTGTGTGTGTGTATAGATGTAACATTTCCTCTGTGTGTGCATGTGTTTGTGTATTCCAAACAGAGATTTGAAAATGCCTCCATTTAACATGATTCATATTGAATTGCATCTCCTGATTCAGTTACCATCCTAGCCAGAATGCACAAAACAAGACAGTTGTACACCCCTGATGGTAAGTATGGGAAGGTAAAATGGCTCCCAACGCTACCCACTGTGCAAGAGCTGCTGGCATGCGACTCCTCCTACATAGGTTGGCCAACAGAGGAAGGAAGTGGGCAGAGTCTGGCTGCACTTCATACGCAGCACACAAATCAGTGCCACTGAACCAGTGCAGAAAGGAAATCAGCTGCACCAGGAAAAGATTCCCCATGGAGCAAAGGGAAAACAGGAACTGCACTGTAAATAAGAGCCACAATTCAGAGCCTATGTAACTAGTGGGACAGCACAGCTGTGCCCTGTTCCTTACTTAGGCTGGGTTAGCAATGTGCTCATCCAGCCCATGGTCAATAAAGAGATTGATTTCTCGTGCTTGCCGCAACTGATAGACCCAGGGAGAAGGAATCAAACCCGTGTCTCCCTTGCATCCATGCAGAGCGCTGTGGCTAGGCTATTCACCTGATTTTCTAGAATATTAACCAGTTAAGACAGTGCTGTCCAACTGGCAGCCTTCAGTCTGCTTGTGATCCATGGGCCAGGGTTAAATTGTGGCCCCCGGCCTTCCCCACTCACTCCATCTGCAACAGCAGCCAGTTCCCAGGCTCCCTTTCCCTCCTCCAGTTTTTGCTGCTTGCCCCTACGCCAGGGGTACAGCCTGAAGAACTGAAAGTGAGCCTGAGACCAAACAGGTGTGCAGTGCCATGGTGGGAGAGGGGGTTAGCGTGCAGTGCAGAAGAAGAGTGGCATAGTGCAGCTCGGTAGGGGGATATAAGCGCAGCATGTGGCCCGTGGGGCTCATGGCTCTCCCTGGTGCAGCCCACAACAGCATTCAGCCTCTAGCTGCCTGGAAGCTGAGCAGCCCTAAATTAAGATAATCACTCTAAACCAGTGGCGCTTGACCTGTTGGCCCCATGGGCCAGATGAGTGATGCAGGGCCAGTCTGCAGGCCAGATTGGACCCTGCACACAAGGATTGGGCCTGCAAGGCCAGATTGGGCTCCATGCAGCCTTGGCTGGCTCCCATGGGCTGGGATCAGGGGCCGCATTGCCCCCATGTTCTGGGATTGGGATTGGGCCTCAGAGCCCCACCCAGCCCTGCATGCTGGGATCAGGCCTTGTGTTACCTTGCACACTCACTGTAGCATGCAGGGCCACAGTCTGTGGGCAGCCCTTCGGGCTGGATGACACAGTGCTGGGGCCTGGATGTGGCACATGAGCTGGGATTGAGGACCCCTGCTCCACACTGACTCTGCATCTCAGGGGGTACTAACTTGAAATTCTAGCTAAACTGTGGATAATAATAACAATACTCTGTACTGTTTAGAAAACACTTTGTATGTAGTGTATAATACTGACAGCACGTTCCACTGCTAAATCATGGAACTGCATTTACAGGGTTTCTAAAGGAAAATCTGACCTGTCAAGTGAGAAAAAAAATGCTGATGTGATAGACAGAAACGTCTAGATAAAAGGGGTGGGATATTTGGTCAATAATCTCTCTGCCCATGTCAGCTGCCAAAGTACTTTGTAGCGGCCAGTTGTGCAAGGTGTCATGCCAGGTAATGGGGTCTTGTGCTGCAGATGATACAGCTTTCTCAGGTAAGAACACTTGCATCTGTGCACCAAGACAACATCGCACTTGAGAGAGGGAGATGAGAGTAAATATCCTTTCTGATACTAAGAAGCTGTTCTGAGCTGAAAGCTGTCTTTGAACAAAAGGTATTTCTTTTATTCACTTTTTGAAGCTGAGCAGAATTTTATATACAACAGATTCCATATAAAAGCCCTTTGGTCTGGTGAAGGTAAGGTTGCAACACACCAGTGATTTGAGCATGGGTGACTGGTGCCTCCTGAGTCTGGGGGGACACCAGATTGGGGACAGTGGGGAGTCCCACTCTGGCCAATTGCCAACCCAGTGGCAAAAGCGGAAGAGCACTTCCAGTTTTGTTGCTGGCACTTTCAGGAGTTGCACAGCCGACCTCAGGGAGTGCATGTGCACCTGGATGCACCCCCTATGCGTTGCCAATGGATCTGAGTGCATATCATCCTTCAGGGATACAAACGGGGAGAAAAAAACCCCCAGAAATGTAGTTTTATGTAGTTTATAGTAGAATTCATCAAACAAGGCACCCAAATTACTTTACCTCTGATCTCCAGTGAGCTGGAACAACCTCCATGTCCTTTGCTGAATCTGACTAGGCTTCCAGGAATTAATAAACTGAGGCTTGTGGGGACTTGGAAGTGGTACATGATGGCTCAGTATGGGTAGTGACTTACAATAAGCCTCAGGCTTGGAGGTGACACTCAGTAAACATCCTATATCCCAAGACCTCTACAACTAACTGGGGTGACCCTCATCTTTTCAGGAGCTGTTTGAAAAGTGAGAGAAGGCCCCTTAATCCCTCCCTCCCCACCCCCACCCCCTGCGCCCCTCCAAGACCACTCCATTCTTTAACTGAAGCATTTTTCCCATCTTAAAATCAAGAAGTCCCCAGGGACCTAAGAGGACATAGAAAGAGGCAGTGTAGGGAGAGAGGATCAGGGTCAGGTCCTACAGACCAAGAAGAACCTGTAACAAGGTTTATGAGACATGTCAATGCACTTTGCAAGCCTCCTAGTGAAATAAATCTTTTCCATCGGCATGTTCCTGGTGACTGCCTCCTGCTGTGAGACCTCTCTGTGGGAGAAAAGGGACTAGAAAGAAAGTTAAGGGCTAAGATTTCCCAGCATGATTATAGATTTGGGGTGACCAGCTTGAGACACCATAATTTTTAGACTTGATTTTTAGAAGGTGGAGGCTCAGCTATAACTGAAAATGAGGCTCCTTGAAATGGACACATTATAATTGAGATTCCCACAGTCATTTATCACTTGAAAATCTTCCAGCAGTCCCTTGGTATGCTTTCTTACTGAATTTATTGAAGTCAATGTTACAGTGATTTTCCAAATTAAAAATATGATGTCATTTTTAAAATTAGACACTATAATCAACATTTTTACTGCTGGGCACCAGATCTCAGCTAGGGAAGTCTAGTAAACAAAATTTTGTCTCTTTTTCTTAATGGCAGCAATAAATAAATAAATAAGTTTTTTTATGCTCTGGTAAGCAGTCTTTACGTAGTGTGTCAAATTCAGGCACCACTTGTCCAAATCACAGCAGAGTTTGGAAAAAAAAGTCTTCAGCCCCAGTCCTGAGCTACCAATTTCGAGCTTGTTATATTATGACCGTGCTGCTGAAAATTAAGTTCAGTTGAACCCTTAACACAATAATATTCTTCAGTAGTCATGCCAGTCAAATTACTGTTTAAGAAAATATATCTTGCTACATAAGCCTGCTACTCCAAAGCTACTTTTACATGTGCTACAGTGTTTGCAATTTGAAGGGAACCTTATGATTCAAAAAATGGAGCTTTGAGTTCAGCTGCTTAAGCTAATGGGCTTCAGGAACAATCATATTAGCTGGAACTGCTGTTGAACAGGTGGGCACACTGGTTTGCATATGGTTGTGGAATGCAATAAAATTATTTGGTTCTGGGAACCTTTCTGTTTCTACTGATACTGCTGAAGCAGAACTGTGAACCTGCTCTTTATAATCCTTAGTCACATGAGTAATCCTCAATCAGGGACAAATATGTTATAAACTGAGGCGGGGAGATATAGAATACTCTTAGTCCATCAGTTTATAAATGGCAAAAGAGAACTTGCTTTGAAGACAACGTGCAAATGAAGCTGGAAAAAATGTGGAGGAAAAAGTATATATGTATTATGTACATTAAATATTAGCTTGTGATTAGCACAGCAAGCAAGGCTGAAATATCAGATTCAGGAGTGATATAAGTTTCTCTGTGCCTTGATTCTGTAAATGCCCCAAATTTCTCCTCACTTCAAGGACAACTTTGGTGCAGGAGATATAGGTTATACCAAGGATAACAGAACCGACTCTTAGTTTAGCAGATGCTGAGGAAAGTCACCAGGATGAAACTCCCAGGGCAGATCTACAGCTGATGTAAATCAACAGTGAGGTCAAACTGGGGGGATGCTAATTTACGCTGGCTAAACATCTGTCCCTCAGCCTCTGGGAGAGAGGATCAAGTATGCCTTGTGCTTATGCATCTCCAAACAGCTGCTTTCGAAGTCTCCTTGAGGTCTCAGATGAGGCTGTTTGTCCTCTTCATTGCAAGTGCTGGCATGTCAGGGAACACTTCAGGATTTCTGCTTAGTGTGGATGAAATTGGACTGAGAGAATTCCCTAAAGTAAGATGCTTCTGGCATTTGTCCTTGCCTCTCAACTGGGCAAGGGAGAGTTTCTGTGTAGTCCCAGAAATTACCAATGAAATGATGTTTCCTATAAATAATTTGGGTTTGTCTGACAAGACTAGGTGCCTCCAGACTGATACAGCCATGCACAATTGTTCCAATTTTTAAAGATAAATTTTGCTAAATATAATGAAGTTTTTCATGTAATCTGTGTACAATTATTTTTATTAATCAAGAACTAAACCTTTGAATCCGTTATGTAGCCCATAACGGGCATGAGTTTTAGCTACAATGATTAGATAAACTTGCAACTTAAAAGTGTGGGCTAATACTTATGGAGAAAAACTTAAAGAATCCCCTAAAACTGGCATTCACTTTGCTCACAGGTTTGCAAAGTGATTCAAAACAATATGCAACATGTAGGAAAGGAGCAGAAGAGACTTGAGTGCCATCTACTATCCACTATCCCAGTCAAGCCATCCTCTCATTTCTCTCTCGCAAACAGATGACACAGTTAAACACATCTTTTCTGGTGTCATTACCCAATGATTGTGTGTGCGCTTCGGCACTGCAGAATTATTTCCCGCCACATGGAGCTTTCTTTGCACGGTGCAATTCTCAGCTGCAGAGAGAAAAACCCAGGTGCAAAGGAGTTCCCGCCACCCGTATGTAAATTTGTTCCCCATTATTGGCTGTTTCTAAATTATTCCCACGTGGCGGCTAGCGATTGGCTTGCTAGCCGTATAAGAGGCTTGAGCAGTTTCCGCCCAAGTCGGAGATCTCCGGGGCGGACCTCATTTAGGAGGACTCCGCATCCATCTCGTGGAGAACTCTGGGCCACGTGGTAGAGCCTAGCAAACTCTGCGCGTGTCTCGGAGCCGACCGGTGGTTTGATCACCCATCAAGAGTCTCTCCCCGTCACTGGACAATCCTTGATGTACCCCTGCCCTGCGCGCTCGTTGAGAGTCACAGCATGAACTCTCGTATTGGTTTAAAGAGCTCTCATCGTTTGAGTTTTCTTCTTTTCTTCTATCTACAACTGTAACCAAGCAAGTTTTCCTGCCTGCACCGCGACCATCTACGGTGTAAGTAAAATAATCTTTAATCAATCTCCACGCATCAGTGCCTAATTCTAGTCCGCCGTGTCGACTTCCCCGGCCCACGTGCCCGGGCCGCTGGCCACAGCCCCTCAGCCCCGACATGGCGACGAGGATGGGATACGGGGAAAGCACAATAGAACTAGAATTAGTTGAGAACTTCCCTTGGCGAAGTGGGAAACGCAACGTAGCAAGCGTCGTGGAACTGGAGGCACATATCGCTTACCACCAGGCGGGCAGAATGGGTGAAAGGTTTATCAGCGGACGCCTTTCGCTGAAGGGAGAAGAGGGAGCTTCCGAAGATGGAGCCCCAAGAGAGAGGGAAGTGTATCTTCACCCCGCGGCATTCAGGTGTATAATGAATAATGAGCGGGTCCTGTTTAGGCCCCTCGACACTGTGTCCCTCGCCAGAGTCAACCCAGCAGGCGCAGTAAACCCGACCCTACCCAGGAGTGTGCCCGTTGCCTAAGATGTGCTCAGGAGAGTGGAGAACCGGTGCCGATCAACCGGTTCGCTCCCTTTATGGTGGTGTCTAAATTGAGGGGTTGCGAGCGTCTATCTGAGCTCCACGAAGATCTGGAGACGGAGGGACTCACCGCAGATGAGAGGGTAGCCCCAAAGTATGACAAGGGGAGAATGTTAACTGCAACATTTCGTACTATAACTGATTTGATGCAAAAAAATGCAAGTTTAAGAGCCCAGCTGCATATGGCCGTTCAAGCGGTCAAAGAAGCAGCTGCGAAAGAAAATCTTGAGACGCCACGCCAAGATGGCGCCGAGCAAGAGAGAGACCGCGTGGAAGAACTGGAAGAGAAGGGTGGAGCTTCGGAGGAACTCGCGAGAGTTTGGCCGGTGACCCCGCCCACCGACGCAGCGTTGTTTCCGGCAACCACGCCTTCTTGTTGACGGAAGGGAGAATCAAGCGGAGGAGTGCATCCACCCCTCCTGCCTGAAGCAATAACGGCAATGACTTCCACAGCAGCAATGCCTCAACCTGTAGCAACAACCAGCCGAGTCGCTACTGCCTATTACGCTCGCACCAGAACTGAACTACAGGAGTTGTGTAGAGAATCAAGAATCCAACCCCAGGAAACCCTAGCTGTATGGTTGGGACGTCTGGTCATGGAACTTGGGTCTGACCTGCTGAACCGGGAAGAAGCAAGCTTCTTGGTCAGACAAGCATCGTGGAGTAGAGGACATGTCACTGACATCGACATGGTGACGTTTAACGCTCACTGGCCTATTCCACTTCCAGCACTTGTTGCAGGACAGATAAGCCAGAAATCCCACGCATGGCATGACGGACGGCCAGAACATACCGGCGCAGAACATCTTATGTTAGCGATCATCGGATTATCATACTGTTCCTGGAACCCCAGAACATGTACATTGGGACTGACACCACTCCAGCAAATAAGACCATGGCCTCACTGTCATCTACGAAACCCTGGAACCGTTCCAGTGACCATCCACAGCATAGATAGTTGTCTTGAGGTTTATGGATGAAAGAACATCGTTGTCCTCCGGATTCTGCTTAACCCAATGGTGAGCCAACCCGTGGGTAATCTTCTGCGTCAGTTGTCACGACTGCGTATCCTGATGGAGCCAAGAATATCCAGTGATCGGGAACATCGACACCCGACCGAGGCTCAAGGCGCAAGACATCGTGAATCCGATCTTCCATCATTGCCACAGATAACACCAGAGGAGCGATTCATGTTCGGATTCCTCCTACAGCGTTCTGGACTCAATAAATGGCAACTTCGGATTTTGGGAGACGCAGGCCAATGGCAATTGGCATATGAGTTGGGTTTTCATTATTTGGAAGAGCTAGACGATGGCTCCTCGACGATTTCATCTAGTTGATCGTGCGAGAGAGAGTTGGCTCCACTCTAGCCGTGTTTAAACACTTGTATTATATCTTTTGGGGAAGCGGTAGTGCATTTAACTAACCGCCCTATTGTGTGCGGGTTTTTGTAAATATTTTGATATACGTTAACTTATTTTCTAAGAGTTTTGTTTACAGGTTCAGGACTCAGAGTGCGTGGCAGAGAGAAGCCCTGAGAAACAGAGGGACAACATCATTGGCAAAAGCTAGGGCTTGACGCGTGCCTTCGCCATGACGCCCACTGAAACCCTGATCGTGTAGTTTTTTGTTATGAATCTGGTTATGTGTGCATGTGTATGTGCCGGCTATTATTTAATTCGATCCCTAGAGAACGAACTTTTTATGTTAGCTAATTTTGTGTTTACCCGTAGAGAGTTTACCAGTTGTGAGAGCTTTCGACGACCCAAGTGACGAGCATGTGGTATAATTCAGCTGTGCCTTCATCAAGGGAGGATGTCATTACCCAATGATTGTGTGTGTGCTTCGGCACTGCAGAATTATTTCCCGCCACATGGAGCTTTCTTTGCACGGTGCAATTCTCAGCTGCAGAGAGAAAAACCCAGGTGCAAAGGAGTTCCCGCCACCCGTATGTAAATTTGTTCCCCATTATTGGCTGTTTCTAAATTATTCCCACGTGGCGGCTAGCGATTGGCTTGCTAGCCATATAAGAGGCTTGAGCAGTTTCCGCCCAAGTCGGAGATCTCCGGGGCGGACCTCATTTAGGAGGACTCCGCATCCATCTCGTGGAGAACTCTGGGCCACGTGGTAGAGCCTAGCAAACTCTGCGCGTGTCTCGGAGCCGACCGGTGGTTTGATCACCCATCAAGAGTCTCTCCCCGTCACCGGACAATCCTTGATGTACCCCTGCCCTGCGCGCTCGTTGAGAATCACAGCATGAACTCTCGTATCGGTTTAAAGAGCTCTCATCGTTTGAGTTTTCTTCTTTTCTTCTATCTACAACTGTAACCAAGCAAGTTTTCCTGCCTGCACTGTGACCATCTACGGTGTAAGTAAAATAATCTTTAATCAACCTCTACGCATCAGTGCCTAATTCTAGTCCGCCGTGCCGACTTCCCCGGCTCACGTGCCCGGGCTGCTGGCCAGAGCCCCTCGGCCCCGACATCTGGAAGCATAACTCAAAAGATCAGATCACTATAAATAACATCACATTCAGATTATAATATGGGGAGAACAATGACAGTCATGATCATACTTTATTTCAGGAAATTGCCATTTTATCTGTAGTAATTTTTGAAAATAAACTTTTCAACAAATTTCACTTTCAGTAGTTTTCTAGGTTCTGCAATTTGGGTAAATATCACCTTGTGCTACGCTAACAAATCTTGAATTGGTCCTCCAGAGTGGGCAGTGGTAAGATTGAAATAGGGGTATTCTCCCATGCTATATCCATGGTCCAGGCTCCAGCCACTTGCGACAACAAAAAATGATAGCTGTTCCTAATATTTTTAAAACATGGGAAAAACTCCCTTGCATGTTCAAGAAGAATTACAATGAATGTAAGTATTGTTTGTTGATTCAATGAATGATTGCAATGAATGTAAGTATTGTTTACTGATTCAACAAATTATTTAAATTAGTGATTGGATTGAAAAGAAAAAAATACATGGAGGCATTTTTTTCTTAATGATTTTCTTACTAATACTCCACAACTTATTAAATTAGTAATGCTATTTGCCTTTCCATTTCATTAACCACTCAAGAACTGGACACCTTAAATAATTTGGTAATATCTTCAAAGAAATAATATTTCATTATTATTAATCTGTATTTTGATAACAATCCCAACAGACACCGCAGTTCTTCTTAGAAGAGCATTATGGGAAATAAACATGATATCAGAAGTACAAATCTTTTGACAGTGCTGGCCTGATTCAATCACAATGAAATGAACTTATGGTTACATTTTAATTTACTGAGAGTCCAGGAACAAAGCAAAGTACTGTTTTATCTCACTGAAGAAGACAAAGTGATTGGTAGAGGCTCCCAGGTATCTTGCCTGCGCTTGCTAATTATGTCTTTAAATCAGGTATTATTGTATCATTATAATTACTGTGGATGTGTATAGCACCTTTTCATCTGAAGCACGTTACAAAAGTTAACTCAGGGTTTGGAAAAAGGCAGTACATCTAGGAATAGTACACTGTCTTTTTAAGAGAAGTTGCTGTAAACTGAAACAGAGAGCACATGTTTTGTGATCCAGTTGAGAGCAGAGAGTGCTGCTGGTTGTTGTATAGAGTTGTCTGCAAAACATTGATAGATTCTTTTCATGAAGATAATAAACAAGATTTGCTTTTATCAAAAAGGTGTACTTCTTTAACAGCACTCATCATTACAGTGCCTGCCCTCAAAACTATACTGGCACTTCCCTGAAACTCATGGGCGACTGGTACCACCTTAGTCAGAGGGGGTGGGGGGGCATGTGCCCCCCCTGCAACCAGTCCCGCTAACGAGGGGGAGTCACCTTGTGGCAGATTGCACTGCCTGGGGGGCCCCCGTGGCCAATCCAGCAATGGCCAATGGCTGCCGCCAATCATAGTTTCATAGTAGCTAGGGTCAGGAGGGACCTGAACAGATCATCTAGCCTGACCCCCTGCCACAGGCAGGAATGAATGCTGGGTTCACAAGACCCCAGACAGGTGATCATCCAACCTCCTCTTGAATTTGCCCAAGGTAGGGACGAGGACCACCTCCCTGGCAAGTTGGTTTCACATTTTGGCCACCCTAACTGTAAAATATTGCCTTCTGATCTCCAACCTAAACCTATTCTCCATCAGCTTATGACCATTGTTCCTTGTCACCCCAGGTGGTGCTGGGGAGAAAAGAGCTCTGCCTATTTGCTGTTGATCCCCCCTGATGAGCTTGTAGGCAACCACCAGGTCCCCCCTCAGCCTCCTCTTGCTGAGGCTGAACAGGTTCAGGTCCTTCAGTCTCTCCTTGTAGGGCCTGTCCTGCTGCTCCCTCACCAAGTGGGTGGCCCTCCTCTGAACCCTCTCCAGGCTGGCCACATCCCTTTTGAAGTGCGAAAAGGGAATTCACATTTCCACCACCTCCCTCGGTGTGACCTCTGCAGAGTAAACTCCATTTCCTCCAATCCCTGCAGCCACTTCCAGGAGTGGCTGCAGCTGCTTCTGGAGTGGCTGCAGCAATCAGCTGGCGCTTGCAGGCGGGGCACCAGTGCTCCTGCCTGCCTCCCCTGCCCATCGCCTAAGCAGCGAGATCAGCCAGTCAGGGGGTGCAAGCGCTCTCAGGGGGTGCATGTGTACCCCCATGCACCCCCTATGCATCGCCACTGCTGAAACTGTACTCCAGAACCTCAGCTTTCATTTTTTAAAAAGCAGTCCCTGCTATGCTTACAAAATGAAAACCACAAAAATTAGAACCTGATGCAAAGAAGAGCCTACATGAGACCAGCAACACTATTTCTGAGAGGTAAGAGCTATCCTATATATTTCAGGGAGGGGTTAGTAGGCAACCACTGATCCTCTGGATCATGGTGTACACATAAAATGTTTAGTCACCAAAAACTTTGACATGTATTCCTGGGCAAGAGTATGGAGGAGTGGAGACTGCCCAAGACCTACAACCCCTGCTTTAGACCACTGAGACAGAATCCAAAGGCCAGACCAAGTCCAGACATTCAGTGCCTCAATGGTTGTAAGGGGATCACTTGAATTAATAATAAAGTAAAAGTTAGCCTTGATTGCTGTTTCTTCTCTCACAGAAGGAACAAGAGTGAGGGCCACCAATATGCACAATTTTCCATGAATGAAATCTTATTTTGCTGCTCCACATGGGTGCCTTCTGGGAGATACTGAACCCCGGACCAGAAGGAAAGAAGGAGCCAAAGATGGGCATATTTAAGGGAGGGAGAAAAGCGCAAGGAATGCACGCAGCCGCCCCAAGCAGCAGCACAGACATATTTTGAATATTTGCACAATCTACTGTAAGCAGTGTTTCACATCAATGATTCACAAGGTTGGAACTTATTTTCTGGACGGAACCTGGCAGAAGGCAACCACCTCCCTCGGTGTGACCTCTGCAGAGTAAACTTCAACATCCTTGTAAACCATGCAAGCATTGTCACTACCCCATTCAACAGCTAGGTAATTTAAAAGAGGGCAGTTTTGCTGATAACCTAATCCAGTCTCCATCTGGTAACATTCTGAGATGAGGTGATAGGATCCTGGAGGTTCAGCTTTATAGTAATTCTTGCGTTACATGCTATTATAGAGTAAATAACCAGTGACAAAATATTAATTGATGAACACAAGGTCACATGAGCTGCTGAAATAAGCAAGTCCAACTCCATTGAATTTAAGATACTTCTAATGTGCTTGTATGACTGGCACATTAATTCCAGTGTCTGTTTTTTATGAGCTATCAGGAAAAAAACTCAACAGTATGATCCATAGTTCCTCAACTTGAAAAATTAATTTTTTCTTATCCTAATTAGATTTGTTTTAAGTGTAAAAGAAAGAAAGGCAGCCATAAAATATACTGCTCCTGGCAACCTTTTATTGCCCAGACATCTCTAATTCATTTCTATTTGTGTTCTCATGCATGCAAAATTACATCATTAACAGAACAGTGTAAGCTGCTCAGAGTTGTAAGGTAATCATGATTTGCATAGAACCTGCATGCAGAGCTGTCACTAGACATTGACAAATTTCTAAGTGTTTAGTCAATGCAATTCCAGCCACAAACTAGAAAAGAAAGAGAAATGATGAAGCTAAAAGTCAAAATTTCTAAAGGCTGCAGAGCCTGTTATTTTTCAGGATATAGTCTTTTAGGTGAGTCTGCAAGAAGAGCAAAATACTTCAGTAATAAGGTATGTTTCTCTCTAAAGTTAAGTTCTGCTAAACACAGTCTCAAACTTTTAAACCCAGTTTGCTTGTAAACTCCATGGCAAGAGTTAATGGATTTAAATTTGCATCTTTATTTTCTTGTAATTGCAGAGTCTACACTCAAATCATGTGGGTTTTCCTTGTGCTTCATTTTGTGGGTACTGGAGAAGTATAAAGTTTCCTGCCCCTTTAGAGCAAACGGCACTTTACTGTCTGCTCTTTTTCATATTACCAGTACCGTAGCAAGAGAGGGGCAAGCGGGGTGACTACCAGATGCTGCCCAGCCAGGGCAGGGCATGGGGGTGGAGCTGTGAGCAGCTCGTTTGGGGGGCACAGGGACAGGGGAAGAGTGTTTCCTGCTGCTGCATGCACTCCTAGGCAAGCATGGGGGGGTGCCCCCCAGATCTGTGCACGGGGTAAGGACAGGCTGCCGCTGTGGGCTTTGCCCTGGGCGCCAAACTTTGTTGCTATGGCACTGCATATTACATTAACACAAAACTTGTATGGACTTCGAAGATGAGAGCTCTTAAAGGATGGGAAGAAAATGGCTCTCAGAATCTAAGAATGACATTTCACCAAGGGAATGGACAGCAGAAAAACAGTGAAATTTCTCTCCTCTCCTCATGTCTCCATGACTCCCTTGGAGCTGATGACATTGTTCTTTCTGATCTCCTTTAGCAAGTCTTATGTTCTACATGCCAATTTATGGTCCCCTGTATACTCCTTTGCAGTTGATTATGTAGAAACTATCATAATTCCAGCAAGCACACCACTCACTGTGCACAGAAATGTATCAGCAGTGCATTCTGCTTTGTGTTATACATCATTTTCTTTTACACTTAAATAAGATGTTCCATCAATATTGCAGCTCCCACTGGCTTTATGATGTAATTTTGAATTCAGCATGGAGGAAAATATATCAAATATGCAATGGATATAAGCCAATGGGGCATTTTCACCTCTCAAAGGGTGCAGATGCCTGTCATTAATATTAATGAATCTTGTCTTAGGAGAAGAGTAAACCTCTTTGCATGAGCAATTTAAGAATTGGAAAGAGATATGGTAGGCAAGGCAGACTGTAACGCCCCCTTTTGGTTCAGAAAATAAATACTATAGATGCAGAAAGAAAAGAGAGAAATATAAGAACATTTCTTCCTAAACAGATTACTTTTTTAAATCACTGTGCTGCTTCCTTTCAAGCTCAGGGGCAAGATCCTAAGCTGTCTTGTGCTAGTCTGGTGGTGCAAAGCAGAAATAAAAGGGGGCAAAGCAGCTAGCAAGGGAATCTCAAAACATAAACAGATTCTTGGGTAGCATACAGCTGATATACTGACCCCCTCCTGGCTAGCACCCGAGGGGCATGTCCAGGAGAAAGGGGTGGGGAGGGAGAGGAGGAGAGAGAGAGATCAGATTAAAGCAGGAGTAACTGTGAGACAATTAAATAAATGTTGACGTGCACTCTATATTTGAAGGAAAAGTAGGAAAAATAGTCAAGGAGTGCAAAACGCAGATAAAGATTTACTGAAATAGGTATAAGAAAGTACTAAAATTGATATCTTTAGCAAATGTTCAGATGCAGAAGAAAAGAACTGAGATGAGTGAGTAAACATAGTTAAATAACAAAGACAAAAATATGTAAGGAGTTAGTGGAAGGAATCTATTGCTGGTAACTGCGGCTCCTGGTGCACCAGGAATCCAAGATTATCAATGCATGTTTAGTTAGTTCTGGAATATGAACATGAATTTACTGCTTGTGAAAGCATTAGGGAATGAAGACCTCTATTTACACAAATAAAACATACCTCTTGACAACAGCGGAAGTGATTCAGTCTCCATTTATCCAAAGTATACCTGAATTTGAAAATAACTTTGAAACATCAAGAAAAGTACATATTTGGAAAGTAATAAAAATAGACTGAACTGGACTTCAATAAAGGTAAAAACACACCAAGAGAAGACCATACTATCTAATGAATTCTATGTACTCAAATGATATTCCTATATAGCTTCTTCCTGCATTAGCATGATATTTTCCCATTGTGGCCTTTTATTTTTTTTAACGCTATTTATTAATGAATCCAACTTATCAAGTCACAAATCAAACAATAAAAAAAAATCCAATCTTCTAAAATAGGGGTGGCCAACCTGTGGCATAGGCAGGCTCTGCCTGTGGCACACAGAACACTGGGGAGGGGTGGCAGCACAGTGGCAGATAGAGCAGGGAGCAGGAAACAGAGCAGCACGTTGGGCGGGAAGCACAGGACAAGAAGTAGAAAGCAAAGCAGGAGACCAGGCAGGGAGTACAGGGCAGGGAACAGAAAGCAGAGCAGTTGATTAGGCAGGGGAAAGGGATCAGTGGCACTCAAGGACAGTATGGAGCTAATTTGTAGCACATCCGCCAAAACGTTTGGCCCACGTTGTTCTAGTATATACGTAAAGACAGATATCTATCTTCCATCAACAGTGCTCCCTTAACCCAATTCACTGTCCAGAGGACTCCTGTGTTCTTTTTTCTTTTCCTGTCAAGTCTTTGCTAGTTCCCTTATGATTTTGCTGATGTTAAACATGTGTTTCTTCATCTCGAATTGTAATCTGCTCAACAATTCACCCCTCTTTTTCCCGTCAGAAGTCTGCATAATACAAACCTCATTATCTTCTACTCATAGCTGCTTTTATATTACAAATTTGTTCCAAATTTGTTCTAAACTGGTAGCTCTTAGACCTTGCGCTGTCTTTCAATATTCAAAAAGTTTCTCAAACTTTCTAGTTTGGAACCAGGAAAAAATTATTTTCAGCAAATTACAAGAATTTCCACCAAATTTCAAAGACAACATCTTTTTTCTTCTCTCCTGTAGAACACTGACTTGATAGGATAACTTTTCCATTACTAAAACTTCCCAAACTTTTTTAAACCACTTAGTGAATTTAGGGGTGTCTCTTCTCTTCCAGGCTTTTCTAATTTTAATTCCTGAAGCCGCTAGAACAGGGGTCAGCAACCCCCTGTTCAGCCAAGCATGGCACACAAGGCCATTTTGCTCAGCGCACCACCGCCAGCCCGGGCTCTAAGCAGCTGCTGCCAGCCACGGAGCCCAGGCTGCTCCTAGCAGGTGCCTGAGAGGCTGCAAGCCCTGCTGCAAGCAGACTGGGCTCCATGAACCGGCTGCAGCTGGGAGGCTGCAACCAGCTGCTACAGGCTCTGGCATGTTGGCACTCCAGCATCTTCCAAGGTAGACATTGTGGTTTTTTCGGCGCTCTGGCCAAAAAACTTTGCCTACCCCTGTGCTAGAAGATGAGCGATCAATTCCTCATGACTCTTATAGGTTGCAGAGTTCTCAGGAAGGTTCAATAAGAACATAAGGGGGTTATTGGATACCTGGCATCCTGTTATTTTCCTTACCATGTCTCTAGCCTTTTTCCAGAACAATTTGATTCTGAGACACGTCCACCATATGTTGTAGAAGGGTTCCAATTGACTGCTTTCCCTCCTACATTTGCTTCTTCCTGTGCCTTAAATATGTTTAAGTGAGGTAAGATACCATTGATATAAGTTTTTAAAATCATTTTCTTTTATTATCATGCAGATGGATGTGTGAGGACTGTTGTTCCAGGTGGTCTCCTATTCTTTACCATTTATTTCTGATCCAGTGTCAATATTAGTATCAATCCATTCTGTCATGTGTTTGTTTTATCTTGACTGAGGAAATAACTAGAGAATACAAACCCCTAAGTTACTGTGGATAAAAAATGTTTATTTTTATTTTAAAAAATTAGAAATACTATTTTTATTTAAAGCAAGTACATTTTTCTTTTAAAAAACAAGCCCCTCTGGCATTCATTTTTAAACCTATATTAAATAAGCATTGGACTTAAAATTAAATTTGCATTAAATTTGCATAATATTAGCTTTAATTTGATAACCTATCTTCAGGTTTGAATTTACTATAATCCATTCAAATCATTTAAGCTTAATTTAAAGATAACATTCTAGCAGTACATTTTTGCTGCTGAAGTTTTAAAGAAAGTCAAATCATTGAACCAGTGAAAGTGACTGAAAGGACATGGAGCCAGATTTTGTTGGAGATTTTGATAGCAGTAGCCACTTTGTGGATTAAAAGAAAATATTTTCTTTGTGTTACTCAACTTGTTTTGTTTAATGACTATTTCATTCAGAATAAAGAAACCAGTTAGGGAACTGAAAAAACAGAAAAGCTCCTTCTCCAACCTGTGAATAAAAATGAGGTGTGAGGGAATGAGAAAAGTCAATGCCCTTTGACCTATCCTGGCCATATGTTTTCTCTCCTAGTGGGTAAGATGCAGAGAATTACTTTCACCTGAAAGTATAGTCCAGTTCTGTTTGCCTTGACCAAAAGTTTCCTTTTTTAGTTTACATGGTAATGCCATTGGAACACAGTGGTTTAAGTTTGAGCCTCATCTTATATTTGTGCAGGACAAACACGCAGTGAAATAATGTCCCCATTGAAATCACTGGCAAAATTCCCACTGACTTCAACAAAGTCAGGATTTCATCTACAATGAACTGTATGATTATTAGACAGGACCTCTCTTTACTGATTAAAAACATTCCACTATATCTCACTCTTACTTGGCATATTCAGCTTTATATAGTCGAAGTGCTGGCAAGAATCATGAGAGAGGGAGGCCCTTTGCTTCAGATACTAAACCACTAACCAGTGTAGATCTAGCTGCTGTGTTTCTGTAGAAGAATCTATCTACCGTAAAACCATTCTTTTGAATGCTGAAGCAGACCAGAATCATTTTACAGGCTCTGACCCCAAAGTAACTCTCCTTTCCTTAGCAACTGAACCACCTCACTAAAAACACAAAAGTGGAGCTCTTTCATCGCCATATGCTGAGACAGAACAATACTGACTTTATGAAAGAATTTAATTTTTTCAACCACTGATATTTTATTTTTCCAGCTATACTTATACGGAGCCTTTCAAGTACAGTGCAACACTAAAACATCCAGCGTGCATTAGTTTCATATATTTTTCCAGTGGGAATGTACTAGAGCTCTCATTTCTGCTTTGTTCAGTTGTGCTGCCTCATTTTCTTTCTGCCCCTAAAATCATGATAGAAAGACACTGGGTCTGATTCTCCACTTCCTTGCCCCTTCTCTAATCACTAGCACCTGGGCAGAACAAATGCAAAGAGCTATAGCTACTCCTCGCTTAACATCAGAGTTACCTTCTTGAAAAATGTGTCTTTAAGCAAAACGATGTAAAGTGAATCCAATTACATCACAGTAGTTACCTACTAGCAGGCGGCGGCCAAACAATGTTACTACTGAACATTGCATGACTCTAAACAAGTATGGTTTCTAATAGATCAGCGACGTAATAACAAAACAACGTTAACTGGCACAACATTAAGTGAGGAGTACCTGTACTGTCCTGGTCTGCTGATGTTTTATGCTCAGTTTATACAAGTGTACCTGTACGAAGTGCAAGATGATAGAAAATCAGGCCCACATATTTTTTTTACCCTCTTGTGTTGACTTTTTGAAAGGATTGTGGATCCTTGCTATTGCAGGTTCCCCCAAATCAAATAACATTGTTTGAGTAGAAAATGTTTTTTTTCCCTGATGGTCTGCTGGAATTTTAAAGGGCTATTGCAGTGGGTAACAGATCCTGGAAGAAGTTTGCAGATGATTCTTAGACTGTAAATTTCTTGGGATAAGAAGAAAGAGGTTTTTTGTCTTGTATACATTCATCACCTACCAAAACAGTGTCCTGGCTCATGACTAAGGCTCCTACCCCTGTGATGCTAGACCAGGCATTTTGCTACCATGAGCACTTAAAGAAGACAACAATGAAACTTAAACACATGCAACAACCTCTTAACAAGCTGGCTGGGTCATTGTGGCGTGCAAGAGGCTCAATGCTAAGGATGTTAGCTCTTGCCATCTCATGCTCTGTGGCAAAATACTGTTGAGCCATGACTATACTTAAATCATTTCAAAATTAAAAATAAAATGTTATGCTTACTGCTTATACGATGCAATAATAATTTATTTTTTTAGGTTGCTTCCTTAACATGAGTTAGAACTATTTTTAACATTTTAAAGGTCATGTTTATAAGCTTTATAAATTAGCATATTTTATAGGTCATAAGATTCAAAAGAAAATGTTAGAACATAACATATAGGCCTCTTAAAGGTTATGAGATTCCACTGTATTTGATGTTTAATGTATAGGCTGTTTGTGGTATGAAAGTGGTATGTATGGAACAGGGAAAAAAAAAAAGAAATCACACCTACAACAGGCAGTCCACCTGAAGTCAACGGCTGAAGATGCATACAGATAAGGCCAAGGTGAAGAAATCCGCCCCTGACATCTGCTCAAATCAAGGCAACAACCAACATGGACAACTGATGTAAGGGAACAGCTAACCAGCAGGGAATGGTTGGAATAAGTATGGGATAAGTGAGAGGAAGAAAGTCCTTGGGTGATCATTCTGCAAGACTGGGGTCTCGGTATGCGCATCTGACAAATGCCTGACTCCTTCCCTCCTCGCACTTGATTTGGCTGGCCACCAAATCAATTTGAGCAACTGAACTTGGTAACATCTTAATGTCTGCAGAAAAACTTTTGCTGCTATAGTGTATGTGTTTATTTGTATGTGTGTGTATGAATGTATATATTAATATGTGTATATAGGTATAGTAATTCAAGCAATAAGTATATAATGGCTTAATAGTTTGTGTTATCAGTAAACACGACATATTGCCTTTTCCCCCTGAAAAAGGTTCTGCTTATTTTTCTTTATAAAGTATATGCCTTAGGCATATAACAATACTGCACACCAGTCTGCAACCAGTCATCACACACCAAACTCACTGATGTGCAGCTACATTCAGTGATGTGCCTCATCTCAGGCACAACCCATCTACCACAGCTCCCACTCCTGAGCAACATTGTTCCCCCTCATATCCAATGGGAAGTTGCAACTAGGAAGCTACTGGAGAAGATCCGTGCCAATCCAATCCTGCCGCTGTACAACAATCTCTTAAATCCACCTGCTGAACATCTACCATCATGACGCACACTGTGGTCCAAACTGCTCCACCACGACTGCATGGAGGAGACCCTTTGGTGTGCAGAATGAAGTTCAACATTCCCACCAAACAAGTTCCTTGACAGATCCAACAGTTTGCCCACGTGGCTTCAACTTGCCACACTGTCAGTGGTTCCAGACAGGGCAACCTGTATGCAGCCAACCTCCACTGTTCGAGTCTTCACAACAATCCAGACTGTAGTCGTGGCAAAATACACACCATGTGTGTATACACATCACGGCACATGCATATTGTCAGTGCTGCCCACTGCTGATGATCTCATGAG
The DNA here is from genome assembly GCF_030867095.1 of Alligator mississippiensis. Lineage (NCBI taxonomy): Eukaryota > Metazoa > Chordata > Crocodylia > Alligatoridae > Alligator > Alligator mississippiensis. The sequence goes on along the minus strand of NC_081826.1, from coordinate 113,757,442 downwards.
GTCCCTTCCAGTCCTAAACTTCTGTGTGACTGTGTGTGACTGAATTCAGTGGCGGATTACAGGAACTGCACATGGCCACTGAGGATGCTATTGCATGGCTCAGCAATGGTGCACATGCTGACTGACTAACTAAGGCTCCTATGTGCTATCATCATCACAATAATCTTAATAATAATAAATGGTGACAAGGGAAGAGAACAAAAAACACCAATGTATTTGTAAGAGGAAATTAAGAAAAGAAAAGTTCTGTTCTCAGGCTCTAAGTGATTGTAATCATAAACATCTTGAATCCAGCAAGTTTAATCTCAAAAGATTCCACTACACTACAGACTGGCCTTGAACTCACCCCTGCCACCCCTTCCCCCATAGACTTCAGTGGGTGTGAGTCTGACTTCCAGGTAGGCTTCAAGGAGTGGTTGGGAGGGATGTTAGACAAGCTTTTGGGCATGAAGTGCCCTTCCAACACTCTAATCATAGGTATGCTTCAGCCACCTAGGGTGTCACTGTCTTCATAGAGTCATTCCACTGAAGTCACAGGGATTGCTCACAATGTGCAAAGGTAAGTGTGCATACTAGTCTTTGTAGGATTGGGATCTACGAGGACTGTACTGTAAGAGAGAGGGATCTTGTTTCTACATTTTTAGCATCTTATGGATAGCCCATTTACATCTCCTATAAAATTAGTTGTGTATTAGGCTTTTTCCAACAAGGAAAAAGACTCAGTTATTTAAAATATGAGAATTATCTGTTCCGGAGTGATCAATTTTTTAATGTTAAAGAAAACAATCATTTTTTTCATTGTTTTTGAAACATTCTCAACTTGTATGATTTTAAGTCTCGTGATTGCCAGAGTTTTTCATATAGCTCCAGCTGAGTGAGTCATGTGATTACATGAAACTATCAGCTTTCATTTTAGAATCCAGTATGTTACTAGCCATCTTAGTTACAAAGGAAACCTTGGAAATATGAACCCTAGCCACAAGGCGCTTCAAACTTCCTTTTTCTTTTTGCCTTATTATTTTGGGGAGAGGTGTCTGCTCCAGTTTTGGACACTTGGCCTGAGTTGTGGACCACTTCATATGCTTACCTACTTGACTTTAGTAATAAGAGTAATTCCACTGATTTCCCGACACTAATTAACTCCAGCAACACCATAGCACATGCATAAGTGTGTGCAGATCTGAGGCTCCGCCCCGCTACTGGCAATCATTATCTCAGTATAATGCCTACACATCAGTTTTATGCCTGGGCTTCTACATTTTGGGGGCAGTTTTGCATACTTGTGGTTCACATTAGCATTTGAGGCAGGAGAAAGAGAGTGAGAGAGAGAGAGATGGGAGATGAAGAGATTAAACCATGAAGTTTGGATGTGGATTCAAACTGTCCTTTTTTCCGAGGGGGAACAGAGAGGGCAATGACTACACCAGTGTTTCTCAACCTGTGGGTTGCCACCCAAATACATGAAAGAATATATGAAAGTGTTGTGAACAAACTTTAAAAATGGATTTTCCTTTAAGGGGAAAAAAAGTGGGAAACTGTGGCTTTTCCCTTGCAGGCTGGCAGAGTTCCAGTTTGCAAGAGGCTGCTTGGGGCCCCCCCTGCCCTACACACTCGGGGGCAGCAGGTCAGGAGTGAGGGGCACTGAGGCAGGACTGTCCATTGATGTTTACAAATGGGTCCTGGTACACAGTGCCATACCTAGACCAGCGTTTCCCAACCAGTGTGCCACAGCTTAAAAGTATGCCATCAGAGATGAACAGGCGTGCCGCAGAATTTTGCCATGGCAATGAGCAAAAATAGGTATGAGGATGGGGAAGGACTTAACTGGTGTGCCACGGAAAATGTAATTAATTAATGTAAATGTTTACACAGTTTATTAATGTAAGTGTGCCTTGGGATGGAAAAGGTTGGGAAACACTGACCTAGACTCCTGGCAGCCCCAGGCAAACTTTTAGTATGGGACCCCCACTTCGCCAGTGATAATGATTTTTTTGTTGCAAAAGTCTTTATCACATCTGTGGTACCAATGTCCTTACATAGTTTGTTCTCAATTGGTAACATTGCCAGTCCCATATATAGATTCATAGATGTTAGGGTCGGAAGGGACCTCAATAGATCATCGAGTCCGACCCCCTGCATAAGCAGGAAAGAGTGCTGGGTCTAGATGACCCCAGCTAGATACTCATCTAACCTCCTCTTGAAGACCCCCAGGGTAGGGGAGAGCACCACCTCCCTTGGGAGCCCGTTCCAGACCTTGGCCACTCGAACTGTGAAGAAGTTCTTCCTAATGTCCAATCTAAATCTGCTCTCTGCTAGCTTGTGGCCATTATTTCTTGTAACCCCCGGGGGCGCCTTGGTGAATAAAACCTCACCAATTCCCTTCTGTGCCCCCGTGATGAACTTATAGGCAGCCACAAGGTCGCCTCTCAACCTTCTCTTGCGGAGGCTGAAAAGGTCCAGTTTCTCTAGTCTCTCCTCGTAGGGCTTGGTCTGCAGGCCCTTGACCATACGAGTTGCCCTTCGCTGTACCCTCTCCAGGTTATCCGCATCCTTCTTGAAGTGTGGCGCCCAGAATTGCACGCAGTACTCCAACTGCGGTCTGACCAGCGCCCTATAGAGGGGAAGTATCACCTCCTTGGACCTATTCGTCATGCATCTGCTGATGCACAATAAAGTGCCATTGGCTTTTCTGATGGCTTCGTCACACTGCCGGCTCATGTTCATCTTGGAGTCCACTAGGACTCCAAGATCCTTTTCCACCTCTGTGCCACCCAGCAGATCATTCCCTAGGCTGTAGGTGTGCTGGACATTTTCCTCCCTAGGTGCAGCACTTTGCATTTCTCCTTGTTGAACTGCATCCTGTTGTTTTCTGCCCACTTGTCCAACCTATCCAGGTCTGCCTGCAGCTGTTCCCTGCCCTCCAGCGTGTCCACTTCTCCCCATAGCTTTGTGTCCAGGAGTTTCGTAACCTGGTCATAGAAAGAGACTAGATTGGTCAGGCACGATCTGCCCGCCACAAACCCGTGCTGGTTTCCCCTCAGCATAATTTGCCCTGCCGGGCTCTCACAAATGTGAGCCTTGATAATTTTTTCAAAGACTTTACCAAGGATGGAGGTGAGACTGACTGGCCTATAGTTGCCCGGGTCCTCCTTCCTCCCCTTTTTGAAAATGGGGACCACGTTAGCCCTTTTCCAGTCCTCCGGGACTCAGCCCATGCACCACGAGCGTTCGAATATTCCTGCCAGTGGCTCTGCAATGATGTCGGCCAGTGCCTTCAGCACCCTCGGATGGAGCTCATCCGGGCCTGCCGACTTAAAGGCATCCAGTTCTTCCAAGTGACTCTGTGCCACCTCAGGATCTACGTATGGAAGTCTGGTGCCTTGCTGCTGCCTCTCTACAACCCCAGTGAGAGACTTGTCGTGCCCCTCACTTAGGAACACTGAGGCAAAGAACTCGTTGAGGAGTTCAGCTTTGTCCCCCCTGTCTGTCACCAATTGTTTCTGCCCATTTAGCAGGGGTCCTATTCCTCCCTGGGCCTTCCTTTTACTCCCAATATATCTAAAAAACAATTTCTTGTTGTCTTTTACTTGGGTTGCCATCCTCAGCTCCATGGTAGCTTTGGCCCGCCTAACTGCCTCCCTACAAGCACGAGCAGAGGAGGTATATTCATCTTTAGTGATCTCACCCTGTTTCCACTTTTTATGTGCTCCCCTTTTGGCCCTTAGGCTGCCCTGGATTTCTCCGGTCAGCCATGGAAGCCTCCTGGCCCCTTTCCCTTTTTTGCCTCGCTCGGGGATCATCTTGCTTTGTGCCCGAAGGATCGTTTCCTTTAGGCACAGCCACCCTTCTTGGGCTCCCATCCCTTCAAAACTCCTACTCTGCAGTGTGTCCTTGACTAATCGCCTGAGTGCATTGAGATCAGCTTTCCTAAAGTCTAGCACTTTCACCCTACTAGTTACCTTACCCACTCGACCTCTTATGTTGAATTCTATTATTAGGTGATCACTGTCTCCCAAATGGCTACCGATCTGGAGGTCCCCTGTCATGTCATACCCTGTTGCCAATACCAGATCCAGTATGGCATTCCCCCTAGTGGGACCGTGTACCTCCTGTGTCAGGTGGAGGTCCTGTACACAGGTTAGAAACCTGCGTGAGCGGTGGGACCTTGTTGTCTGTGTCTCCCAGCAGATGTCCGGGTAGTTTAGGTCCCCCATGACTACCGCCTCTTTAGCTTTTATGGTCTCCGAGAGTTGCCTCAGGAGCCCCGCATCTATTTCTTCCCCTTGGTGTGGGGGTCTGTAGCAGACCCCTACCACCAAATCCCTTTCTCCTTGCCCCCCATGTAGCCTAACCCACAATCCTTCTACTTCCTCAACTTTGGATTCTGTCTTGATGAGGGTTGATGTATATTGGTCACTGACATAAAGTGCAACCCCCCCCCCCCTTTCTTCCCCGACCTGTCCTTTCTGTACAATCTATAGCCCTCAATATGTACCGCCCAGTCGTGGGATGAATTCCACCAGGTCTCTGTTAGCCCCACTAAGTCATAGGTGTTTAGTGCAAGCAGGAGCGCTAGTTCATCCTGCTTGTTCCCCATGCTCCTAGCATTAGTATATAGGCACTTGAGCCCTGCGACTGGCGCCTTTGCTGCCCCCCCGCTCCGAGTCCCAAGGGGCCCATTGTTTCTTACCTTCTTGTTTCTTACCTTCTTGTTTCTTACCTGTTCTGTAGTGCTGGTCTCCCCATAGCTTTCAGGTTTCCAATGTCCTCCTTCTTCAGGCTGAGCTGTCCTTGTGGGTGCCACATGGTTTGGTGGTCCACAGCTTCCCCTGCCCTCATACTCCCCTCCCCTCAACGAGCCTAGTTTAAAGCCTGCCGGAGGAGATCCGCCAACCTAGTAGAAAACACATGCTTACCTTTGGGGGACAGGTGAAGCCCATCCCAGCTGAGCATGTCCCTCGTCGTGATGTGCGGGTCATTGTCCAGGAAGCCGAAGCCTGCCTCGAGACACCACTGCCGAAGCCGCCAGTTGGTTTCTCGGATGCAGTTCTCCTGCCGTCTTCCTCGTCCGGTCACTGGTAGGATGGAGGAGAAAACCACCTGTGCACCGAACTCCTTCAGCACGCCACCCAGAGCACTGTAGTCCGCCATCAGGTGATCGGGGGTTCTCCTGGCCGCATCATTAGTACCCACATGGACTAGGACCATGGGGTAGTAATCGGTGGGCTTGATCCTGGCCTGGATTACCTCCGTCACATCCCGAATCTTTGCTCCAGGGGGGCAGCATACCTCCCGTGCCAAGGGGTCCTGGCGACAGATGGGTCCTTCCGTGCCTCTCAGGATGGAGTCGCCTATGACAAGCACTCGTCGCCTCCTCCTCTGGGTCCTCGTGGATCTCTTGATCTGTTCGGAGTGTGAAGAACGTGGTGTTTCTTCTTGCCCAAGGGTTTCCTCCTCCCCTTCCATCTCCTGCAGGGTCGCTAGGGCCTCGTACCTGTTCACCAGTCGGACTGGAGAAGCTGGTACCGACCGGTTCGCTGCGAGCTGCTCTGGTCCTGGCTGTGACCGTCTGCCACTCTGCTCCGGAGGGCACTCCCCGGGCTGCTTCTTCCTTGAGTGCCTGGGCCTGCAGGGAAAGGAAATAACTGTCAATTTCATCCTCCGCCTCCCTGATCCCCCTCAGCCTGCTAACCTCCTCCCGGAGCTCCCTCACCTGCGCCTCCAGAGCCCTAAGACGGGCACCTGCCGGACAGGTGTGGGGGCCCCCAATCTCTGCCCCCCCCGGCCCTGCTGGGGATCCCCCACAGGCCAGGAGGTAGGGGGACATCAGCTCCCCCATGGGCTCGGTCTGGGTGGAGGCCTCAGACCAGCCCCAGGTAGCCTTGTCCCCCTGGGCAGAGGCCCTAGCAGCACTCCTCGTAGACACCATTCCGAGCTGCTGTTTGTAGATCTGTGTGGTGTCTACGCCCTACCCCTACAGGAGTCTCACTCCTGGCCCTTCCTGCCTGCCCGCCAGCGCGAACACCTGCGCAAACGCCGGCATGCTCTTACAGAGCACGCCTGTTAGCGCGCTCTGTTCGCTCCGCGCGGCTCCCTACCGGCTCAGCTATATGGGACCCGGGGGGCTTCCCCTCCGGATCCAGCTCAGCTGCGCCAGGTCCCTCCGCCCCACTTACCTTCGGGGGATCAGCTGCTGCTGCCCCTGCTGCCGATTCCTCTGCTGCTGCTGCTGCTGCTGCCGCCGCCACCGCCTCTGGTCAGTCAGTTGGTAAAAGGGGCACACGTGCGTGCGGGACACACGTGTGCCTGGCTCCTCTCCTTCCCGCTGCTGGTTCCCGAGGGAAGGAACCATATTGTGTATATGCACAATACAGGTTTCCCTTACTTTATGCAGGTTCTATATGTGCCAATTCACTTTTATGCAATGACCCTTTTTATACCAAAAATTTGTTATACATGAGGTAAATTCACTCTTGTGTGATCGGTGTGCTGGAACCACCGTTTTGTGCACTGTGTTGTGGGAGTGACCCATGCCAAAAATATACTCTCCTGTGTGATTCTGTGCTCCTTGCTCGTTGGCTACAACACTTTTATATCGCTGCCATCCCCATTATGATAGTGCCCTGTGTAGCTGTTGGTGAGTACCAAGATTGTCTTGTAAAAATGGTAGGAATCGGATTGGGGGTGAGTACAGTCGAGGTCTTGGAACACAGTGGCGACGCGTAAGGGGTGCATGTGCACCCCCTAAGAGTGCTGGTGGTCCCCCCGACAGCCACTTCAAGCTTTGGGCAGGGAGGCCAGGTGAGAGCACTGATGTCCCCCCTGCGAGCGCCAGCCAGGCAGCAGGGCTGCTAGGTGAAGCAGCTGCACTTCCAGGTGGTGCAAGAGTGCTGGTGGAGGAGCAGGGCCGCCAGCAGAAGCAGCCACAGCCACTTCCATGGCTGCTTTTTGGTGAGTGAGACCAGCCGTGGGGGGACCCCCTCCCTCCACAGTAAGATCTAGTCCCTGACTGGTCGCTGTGGGGACGGGACATGCCCCCCCTGACTCAAGAGGCACCAGTCACCCATGTTGGAACATATCCCTATTTGTTACATTGTAAAGTGGGTTCCCTGTATGCAAATTCAAGTTACACGCTGCTTCTCAGGAAGGCATGTACAGTATAAAATGAGGGAAACCTGTATTAAAACTTTTTTTTGCAACTGTAATTTTTCCCCCCCCATTTTCGGGCCCCCCCTTTCTATCCGGGCTCCAGGCAGTTGCTGAGTTCGCCCATGCCTGCATCCAGGTTTACCGGTACAAAAAAAGTCGAGACCCCCCTATATTACGCCGCCTCACGTACCCAGCCCCCTCCCGCAGCTTCTCCAGCCAGCAAGAAGGGCCGTGGGTAGCCCTGCAAGCGCACCCGCCGGAGGCAGGAGGAGGAGCCTCCCTCCCGCGGCCAGGGAAGGGGCGCGGGTTAAGGGGAGGCCGGCCGGGAGGCGTGGTCCGGGCCGGGCCGGGCCGGGCCGGGCCGGGCAGCCTCCCTCCCGCCCTGCCTTTGAGTCCCGGGCGCGCTGCGGGCTGCGGCGGAGCGATTGTTCGGAGCGGAACGCGGGGAGCGCGGCGGGCGCTCGGATTGGCGGGCGGGACAAAGGCTGGAACGTCCGGAGCGGCCGCGTTCCACCGGAGCAGGAGCAGGGGCAGGGGCAGGGGCAGGGGCAGGGGCGGGGGCGCTCCCCGCAGGCGGAGGCAGCTGGGCCGGCGGCCCCTGCGGAGCGAGGGCGGAGAGGAGGCGGCGGCCGCGGGGAGACGCGGGGGGCCGGAAACATGAATCGGAGTTTTAACAAGTCTCAGACTCTGCGCTCCCCCGATTGCAGCGCGGTGGAAGTGAAGAGTAAGGTAAGGAGATCGCGGGGCGAGCTCGGCTGGGGACGCAGCAGCTCCTTCTTCCTTCCTTCCTCCCCCTCCTTGCCAATGAATGGAGGACCCCCCCCCACCCCCCCGAGCTTTTTTTTTTCTTTGGTCGTTGTTTCTCCTGATGGAAAGTCTGTCCCAAGTTATTGCACAGGGGATTGCGGGTGGCAGCTGCTCTCCTTCTGTCCTGGGCGGACTGGGGGGATGCTGCCTACCCCTCCGCCCCTTGCATTGGCGGGCAGAGCAGCTTGCCTGAATATCTGGGGCGCCCGGACGTTGTTGGTCCAGTTTTGCAGGCAGGGCAGGTTTGTGCTGTGTGGGCAGCGCGCTGGTGGCCAGGGGCTGTTGGCACAAAAGAAGGCACAAAAGCCGAGGGTTTGAGGGGCTGGAAGCCCACTAGGCTCTGTCGCAGCCGGATTCATCCTGAAGGGAAAGGGGGTAGAGGGGGTGGGCTGGGCTGGGCTGGGCTGGGCTGGGGGCGCAATGCTGCAGCTTTCCACTCTGCTCCCTTTCAAGTCAATCTCTTGTTGCAGTGGCTTGGATCCAGAGCAAGCAGGAAAAAAGTTTGCCAGCTTTTATGTAAACCGGCCATTGTTTGGCTGTGCACAGCCACTCAGGAGTTGAGTGTGGACTTCGGGGAATGCCCGCAAGGTAGCTGTGGCTGGCCTGACAAGGCAGACCAGACAGGCACACGCGCGCACAGTGAGAGAGAGCGAGAGACACGCGCACACAGTGAGAGAGAGCGAGAGACACGCGCACACAGTGAGAGAGAGCGAGAGACACGCGCGCACAGTGAGAGAGAGCGAGAGACACGCGCGCACAGTGAGAGAGAGCGAGAGACGCACGCACAGTGAGAGAGAGCGAGAGATGCACGCACAGCGAGAGAGCGAGAGACGCACAGTGAGAGAAAGCGAGAGACACGCACACACTGAGAGAGCGAGAGACATGCACACATACAGACTGAGAGCAAGAGAACAAGACATGCAGACAGAGAGTGAGACACACACACACAGAGCAAGACACACAAGCACACAGACAGTGAGTGAGTGAGATGCACACAGAGCGAGAGAGCGAGACATACACACACAGAGTGAGATGCGCACAGGCTGAGAGTGCGCGAGGCATGCGCACATGGTGGGAGTGCGTGCGAGGCACGTGCATCACACGGCTGTGCATGCGCGCATACGGTGAGAGTGCGTGACACTGAGAGACTCACGCAGAGTAAGGCACACAGCAAAACATACAGCACGAGACAAGTACAGTGAGAGACATGCACACACACAGAGTGAGACGCTCACAGACCCAGAGAAACATGCGCATACACAACCGCGCGCGCGCACACACACACACACACACACACAGACATGCACATAGAGAGTGACACACAGAGACAGAGAGAGACGTGACACACAGTGACAGACACAGAGAGAGAGAGAGACACGTACACAGGGACACAGATGCACAGACAGGGACACACACACACACACACACACACAGACGCACCCATACAGAGACACGCACACAGACTTTTTATAGGAAACTCATCAAAATTGCCTCGGATCCCTTTTATCTTGAGCGGGTCTAGCAGCGGCCGCCCCTCTGCTCTTCCAATTTTTCAGGCTCCTTTAAGCAAGCTCAGCCTGAGTCAGTGCTGTCATGTTTGCTTCACATCTTCAGCCATGCAATCATGTTTAAACTTGTTTGGGTTTCTGTGATCATCTGATTATCTGGTGATTTCCCCCCTCCCTTTCTTTCTTTTCCCCTTTGTTGGGGAAAAAAGTTCAACTCCTAAGAAGCTGCACGTTGTCCTCTGGACCTTCTTTTGGAAAGACGAGACCCTTGCTATGTGCATCCTGATCTGCCCTACCCCCCATCCCTTCTAGCTTGATGGCTTTCTGAAGGGCCCCCTAGGGAATGTTGAACTTGAGCAAGCCTGCCTGCCTGCCTTAGAGCAAGGCAGCCAATGACAGGGCTGGTGTTTGTAATGAGAAGTAAATTACATCCATCTTAAATATATACTGAGACATGAGACAGAATTCCAGCTGCTTCCGGTTCCCAAGTAATAGTAAACTAAAAAAGCCAGAAGAAATAAATAAATAAAAATCCATGAAGTGAGTTGCAGAGCAAGATTCTGCACGATTGCAAGTAATTCTGCTGTCTCTCCAGCCGTAGTTGAGAACCTTTACTGTGGAACAGTAGAAAACTGTCAAAGTACTTGGCATAAGGGGCCAGGTCCTCAAGAGGTATTTTAGGTACCTAGCACCTGTTGGTTTCAGTGGGAGTTTGGTGCCAAAATCACTGAGAATCGAGGCTAAAGAGGACTAGGGTTTCTTCCTGGTCTTGCCACTGCCTTGCCATGTGACTTTGGTCAGATCACTTAACCTCACTACCTTCATTTCACCATGCGTCTGATGTGGTAAATACCTGTGCAGTACAGTACAGGCAGTCCTCGACTTACAACACTTCAAGTTACGTTTCGTGCTCACAACGTTTATAAATTGACACCCTGTTTCAACTTCATGACATCAGTTTCGACTTTACAACGCTTGATCCAATGCAGCGCCATGCTAGCGAGCAAGTTCACTGCGTCGCTCATCTCCCTGGAAAGCATCTGTCCAAACTTCCTTGGACACTTTCTTTAAGAAAGCAGCCAAGACTCCACAAAAACCTGCAGCCAAGACTCCTGAGAAGACACCAGCCAAGAGCCCTTGAAAAAGTCCAACCAAGAGCCTTTCAAAAAGTCCATTAAAGTCACCTCTAAGAAGTCCTTCCAAATCAATATGATTTCTGTTTACAATATAAATACATTAATGTAGCTATATTACTCATCTGTAATTGATTGAGTACAAAATTCTGGGGTATTTTAGTGAAAATAGGGCATCAGGCCTTGGTTCAGGAACCAGTCCCCCATTTATAACATTGTTTCTTATGAGAAAGTTGCAATGTTTTGATTTAAGAAGTGGTTTTCAGGAACCAATTGTGTCGTAGGTCCGAGGACTGCCTGTACTGTAACGTACAACAGGAATATGTTGTAGTTTTTGCCCTGTAGCTAGGCTTGATGTGGTTCTCCGGTTTTTTAAATCCTGTTTTCGGTTGCCAGTCTTAGAAAATCCCTTTGGGCTGAAATTCTTACCATTTAATATCAGCAAGAAGAGACAAGTTAGTGCTGCTGTTTGATCAAATCCACCTAGCCCTCTGAGTGGAACAATAAGTCTGACATTTAAGCATTGAACATCATGGCTTTTTAAAGTCTAGCAGCATGGTTGAAAAACTTTATAGCTACTTCAGTGAGGATTAAACACATGGTGGGGTTGCGTGAGGGCGGGGGGAGGAATAAAATAAATGCCTTCTGAAATAGCACAGCATTCCAGAATCACTCAGAAGCCATGTAAACGGGTTAACTTGTTAGAGCACCCAGGCTTAGTCTGCGCTCCATCTCCTACAACTGCTGTTAATGGAGCTGTTCGATTCAATTCATTCAGCATGTACCTTTTCCTTTGAGAGAGCCGTTCACATTTTGTGCAATCTGTGGGCCTGGATTCAGCAGAATGGTTACCATATGTGCTGGTTCTTTGGGATTTTTCAAGGTGGCATCCAAAATGTAGCTTTGGAGCACCTATTTCCTACCTGGATGGTGGTATTGTAGGGTTAATGGAGCCTTAAGAGCCTTCTGGCTGCTGTTTACTCAGGCAGTCCTCTTAAATTTTTGTGCATAATAGAACCAGAGCACTTTGTACGCTCAGTACGTATCTCAAAAAATCCTCTAGCATGCACACATAGTCCGGTCAACTAATTGTACACCCAATGCACTTGACCTGCATTTTCAGGTCCCTGCACTGTTAAAACACATGCCTAAATTCTGCAGATCATTTGAATTAAAACTCCAAGGGTGCTTGTACACAAGCGACTGATCGAGTCTGCTGGAGAGCCTCGTGTATCTCTTGTATCAGTGTCCCTGCACTTCAAAATGGTGGTGGGGGTGCTTGAATAGTTCAGGTGCCTCCGCCACTGTTTTGAAGCATGGGAAGCTGAATACACAAGATGCTGCAGCACTTTTAATAAGAGTGGCTCTCTCAGAGCCACTCTAATTAGAGTGCCGTCCTCCCCACCTCTGGCGGACATTTAAAATGCCCTAATTCTCCGCTTCGTATTGCATTAACATGGCTTCATGTTTAATTTTACAGCTCTTCCCACTTGTAGAAATGTAAATGTTCATGTGTGATTGTTATTTTATGGGGAGAGGGAGATAGTTTGGGGAGAAAGGGAGTATTGGAAGGTCTTCCTTCTCTGGGGCAGGGTCAGGGTGTCACTGCTGATGTCAAGAGGTGAGCTTTAAGCCAAGAAAATGCATATAAAAATGGCATTCATTTCATTTTAAGGTGGCATCTTTAAATACTGTAGATAATATATTGAGGTACCCAACAGTGATTCTGAACTATTACGCAGTGCACCTGGGTCAGTATAACAGTGGGAACTTTAATTTCACAACTATGTGTTTCTAGATTAAATGTTAATTATGTAGCAAGTTCTGTCAAGTCACTGAGGGTACCAAATTCAGTGCTGCATCTATCCATTTCTGTTATGCTGTCTACAAAGTTTACGTGTCTGCTGACAACTAATATTCATTCTTAGAGCATAGCTGGTCAACCAGAGTCGGGAAGAAACTAATGTATAATAATGCTACCTTTTGTAAGTTATGCTGTATCTATGAGATGTTATTCCTTTCGCTGGAGCACTGATGCCCCATTGCTAGACATGGGATAGATCCCAAATTAGATGAGTCCTGGTGCATTTTGGTGTGTTAGTTCCTCTGACCTGACTAGCAAAGCCACTTCCCAGTCAAAAAAGTGTGTGTGTGTCTATTTGTACTTGGCTAAAAAAATGCAGGAATATCCTCCTCTAGTCAGTAATAGTGTTCCTGGCAGCTATACGCTATCAGCCTTTTAAGCATTTAGTATCCAATCACCTCTTTGAAGTGGGGAATCCTGTCCAAACCTGTGTGAGAACTAAAAAGTCGAATATGAGAACTTATATTTTCTCACCTGTCCTCTAACACTATGGCCTCTGAGACAAATGTGTAAGAACGTAGAAACATAAAAATTGCCATTTACTGGGTCAGACCATAGGTCCATGTGACTCATTCAGGGGTCAGTGGGTGCTGGCTGGTGTACTTTGTTCAGCATCCCCTTCTGCATCCCTTGTTCTTAACATATGACCTCACTCACCTTCCTGTTTTCTCATTATTTATCTCTTAGAATTAATTGCTGTGTCCCAAGTGGCCTCCCTTATTAAGGAAGACTTACAACTATCCATGATGGGCCTACTCCCATGATCTTTTGGCACATCAAATAGGCCTTTGTCACACAGTGGCAGAGAGTGGATGCTGCAAAAACTGGGTATGAGCAGGGTTTTTTTCCACTGTTCCTCTCACTTACAGCCTCCAGCATCTGAGGTCTAGGAAATTCTTATCCCTAACTCTCATGCTCAATAGCTACTGATGGCCCTTTCCTCCAAGAATTTGTCCAGTCCTTTTTTGAATGGGGCTAAATGGACAGCTTCCCCAACATCTAGTGGCAATGAGTTCCACACTTGAATTGCACATGGTGTGAGAGAGAATTTCTTTTTTGTTAGTTTTAAATTGACTACCTACTAGATTAATTTTGTGACCCCTAGTTCTTGTATTTATTGGATACTGTATGCAGTATGAAATTCACTTGGGATCAGTGAGCTTCAGAAGCTTTTCTGAGAAACCAGGGAAATGGTAGACTTTGGAAGGCTGGAATCCCTTTCATTTTAATGTAATACTTAAGCAAGGAGGTATCATAGTGCAAGAGCTTGAAGCAGGAAGCTTCAAGCTCTTGTTATCTTGATGTGGAGGAGCTCCAAAAATGTGGCTCAGGATGTGGAGGAGCTCTAAAAATATTTGTGGGAGATGTGATGAACAGTGGTCTGCTATTTTTTTTCTGTGACATCTGTCCACTCTTACTCTGAAGCAAGAAACAATCTGGCCATCAGAAACCACTAGCAGTCTAGTATATTACAACCTTTATGATGCAGAAATGGTCCCTATGAGAACTAAGCATGAAATTATACCCAAGCTAGTGGATCTGGAGTTAATTTTCCTTAGAAGGCAGGATCCAAAAGTCAGTTGTTTAGCCTTTTTAACTTTTTTGGAGGGGAGAAAAATATTAAATATGCTAACGCAATGACAGAATGCATTCTACTAGATGAGAAGCATTTATTTTTTGCATTCAAATCTCATTATACTTGGGTGTTCCTAATACATGGCAAGAGATGAGAAAAGGAGGCACGATGTTAATGTTATAGAGTTGGTTATGTTCCTAGCTCTTGCACTGATTTTCTGTATATTCTTGGGCCATGATGTGAGACAAATGGATTGGACCATAATTAATGGAATTCTTTCTCTTGACTCTACTAAGTTTCATCTGGACATCCATCTTTTCTTGTTATTTTTTCATATGTGAGTGTGTTATTTTAAATACATTGAGATCACTGAGTGAAAAGTAAAGTATGTATTACTACAGCCACGTGTTCTATACCTGCTTTCTGAAGACAGACTCTTAAGCCCCCACAAGCAATTGAAGTATATCCTTGTGTGTCCCATCCAAATAATCTAATAGCAGGTAATGTTTACTATCCTCTTTGATTTAAGCGTAAGAGTATCCAACACTATTCCTGATTCACCAGTACCAGACACAAACAGACTGTAGACCTCTGTCTTCTCTTTATTGGCAAATCGAGTGTGGAAAAATGTAAGTAGGCAAGGTTCTTTGGGTAGATGTGATATATTAGACCAACTGAGTAGTTGGAAAAAAAATTATTTGCAAGCTTTTGGGCACAATCACCCTTCTTCAGGCATAGGAAGTTGTTGCTATGTTGAGACTGCAAGGAATGAAAGAAGCAGGATGGCAGTGAGAGTGACATCACTGGATGTGTGTGACATCACAGGATGTCAGTGAGAATATAAATAGTTAGAAATTAAGAAAACAAAAGGTTGTGGGGGGGAAAGCAGGGGTGAAAAAAGCCAAAGGTGAGGAAGGGAGACTCTACAGTAGTAGTAGCAGTAGTAAGTAGTAGTAATAGTAAGCAAGTCTAGTATTAAGACTAGTAGTGAGTCTCCCTTACTTACTTTTGGCTTTATTTCCCACACTTCTTTCCCTCCTCCCTTCCCTGCTCTACCTTATGTTTTCCTAATTTCTACCTACTTACATTCTCAATGACATCCTGTCACGCTTTTAGCTTCTTTCATTCCTTGGAGTTACAGCAGAGACTTCCTATGCCTGAAGAAGGGTGATTGTGCCTGAAAGCTTGCAAAGAAGCTACTCAGTTGGCTGTGTGGGCCTATTTCCTTAGGCCCACACAGCTACAACCAAAAAACCAGAAAAATGTAAGTTAGATTCTCAGCTGGTATGAATAAACTGGATGCCTTTGATTTCATTGCATCCATGCTGACTTATAGCAGCTGAAAACATGGCCCTCAAGTGTTTTTTCAGCATCTGCCACTTGATTCCCTAAATTTAAAAAACCTTGTCACTGTCCAGTGGAGATATTGGCCAAGTCCAGATGAGCACAGCTACTTGTTTCTCCAGGGATAAGTAGCAGTGGCACACCTTATGCCACTACTACTTGTCCCCGGGGAACACCCATGCCACGTGCACTGTGGCATGCAGCAGGTTACCCCAAGTGGGGTAGGGGAGGCTGGGCCAGCAACTGTACTGGCCCCAGCAGCTTTACCTGGGGTCCTGAGGACCTCTGGGAGCTGCAGCCACAGCAGTCCTGCAGTTGGGAGCCTGGCTGGCAGCTGGAGCATGGATCCAGCAGGCCAGGCTCTGGTTTTGGGTGGCATGTGCTGCACCATGTGTATCACTCCACTTTTTTAAGGCTTGTGTTTTTCTTTTTTGATCTTGGGATCTCCCACAGTGACCCCCCTCCACCCCCAAAAAACCAAACAAACCCCAAACAAACAAACAAACCCTACACTGCAAGGTAGCAGCACAGAGAACATCTGCATGTATTGTGTGTGGCGCTATATTGCATATCTACACCCATCTGGACGTGACAGTTCAGTTACTTCTTTTTCTGGATAAAAGTCCTTAAGGAAATAAAAGTCTTTGTGATATCGCTGAAGTCCATAAAACATGTGAAAGGTTTATTAGACTGAGTGGAAGATGTTTTGGGGAAAAATGTTAGATTGCTGCTGTACTATGGCAACCTTTAAAAACTTTAAGCACTTGCACCCTCAAGAAGAGATCTCTGGCTGAAAGGTTTAACAATTCTCTTTTCTTTTCCTTCCCTCTTTTCCCTTCTCACCCCACACTGCCCCCTGCTCCTCCCCACCCCCCCCCAATAAAAAAACAAAACAAAACCCAAAGACCCATGAACACAAGGGTTTTATATTCAATTGCTGCATGGCATAATGGTGGAAGGGAAACCTGTTTGGGAGCAAGTTAATACTTTTCCCCAGGCAGATAATGAAATAAAATTAAATTTTTTAACCCCTTTTACTTTTCTGTAGCTTTTTCTGTAAAACAGACCTAAAACAACTCTGCAGTCTACTGAGGCAGGTACTCTTGGCATCTGCCAGAATTGGAAAAAAACTCAAACTTGTGTCTTGTCACATTATAATTACTTTACTTGTCATTATAATTGCTGTATTCTCTCATGTTTCCAGCTCTCAATTGCTCTTCCGTCAGGTTGGTGGAAAGTAGAGTGTCTTTTCCATTTGAGGGGTGTTGGTTGTAGCTGTGTTGGTCTAAGGACATTTGGTTAAATCTCATATCTTTTATTAGACCAACTAAAATAGTTGGAAAAAGTCGTATTTGCTAGCTTTTGGGTACAAACTGAAGAAGAGTGTTTTACCTGAAAGCTTGCAAAGAATTGTTCTAACTATTTTAGTTGGTCTAATAAAAGATATCAGGTCTACCCAAAGAACTGTGTCTGCCTTTCCATTTAAAGATATCTACCTCAGGCTTATGGAAACAGTCTTTCAAGGATTTTTCCCCAAGCCCATTTTTACCTTCTTACCCAGGCTTTAAGAACTCCAGATTGCTGATAGATCAGATTTTTTTAAATCGCAGAAACCTTGTATGTTTGCTTAGATTTTAAGGTATTCAAAGATGGAACCAGCCATTTGCTGCTTGTGTGAAGCCCTACACACAGCTTTGGTGCTGTAAAAACAGTAATGCAAAGTTTATGATCAAAATGCTTGCGTTCATCGTGAGACTCCCTCTTTAATTATAACCGCTGGAAGGCTCAAGTTGAAGACTTCTTTAAAATAAGGGTTTTTTTCCAAATCTGAGTAAAAATAAATAACTTTTTTTTAATTTTCACAACTTTACAAATTGGAGAACACGTATTAAAAACACACATCTGTGTTTCTTTTTCCATTTGGCAGGAATACTGTAGCTTTACTATGTCTTTGGAAAAAGCTGAGGGGACATTTTATTTATTTATTTATTTATTTATTTATTTTGAAGGTCCTTTAAAAAGTAGAATTCTGCAACTTTGTTTAAAAGGTAAAAAAAAGATAATATGCATCTTAGTCTATTTACCTTATTTTCCACAGGCAAAGTAAATGTAAAAGAAGTAAAGAAAGATGCACTTTGTTTCCTTTCAAAAAGAAAAACTTTTGAAGAAGTTATTTGTCAAATCTTCTGCTTGGAAAATAAAAATTATTAAGGATCAGAAGCATCCCTTTTTTCCTGATGTGGTTCTATTTTCATGGCGTACAGTAGCAAATTACTTTAAACTGTGGTTAATACACCTATGGAATAATTTCCTACTATGGTTTAATTCGTCGCTATTCCAATTCCATGCCAATGCCCTCTGCGTTCTACCTATTATCAATTTTTGATAACTGATCACTACAAGGTAATAATTGCCTGTTTATGTGCATTCCCTTTCGAGTGGCAAATTAACCAGAATTGACTGTATTAACCATGAGAAACTGCAGCATTCTTTTTTGTAAGATAAATGTTGACTTTCTATAATGAAACTGCAAACAGCATCCTTCTACAATAGGTAATCAGACTCACTACTGGTCAATATATAAATAGAATTTTATGGTTGTTATGTTAACTATTCCATCCCTAATTTTGCTCTACCCCAGTACAATGTTTGGTCATTTGGTGCCATAGCTAAATACTGCAATTAGATTTTTAATAGGCCTCTAATAATAATCAATTTTGAATGTACCCAGTAAGGACAAATAAAGGTCATGATATGGAATGAAACTTTCCAATGCAGGTCACATCTCCTTGGTCTCAGCTGTGCTCTGCTTTTGTACAAGTAATATTGCAGATAACCAAGTGCGTGCGCACACAAGTAAAAGTCTTCCATCAAATCTTCCCTATTAAAAACAATTGTGAGCATGGAGAAACACTCAAACAGCTTGTGGGTTGTCCTGCTAATGTACTCTATTCTCCTTTATGAATCAAAGGCATAGTCAGCTGCAAAAAAACACAACTTTTTTGTGCAAAAAATCAACTTAGCTGCTGTATATGCACTTCAGCAATTGAAATATTATATACCCACATCAGCATCATACAACTGAATACTTCTGTTGCCTGTGAATATCATCTTGTATTATAACCTTAAGGACTGCAGTGAAAACTAGCCTATAAACTGATGTCAGCCAATCCACAGTAGCTTGACTCATATCCTGAACCCCAAGTTATGTCATCCTGCTGGCTTAATTAAAAAGCTTGGTCCTTGATCTAAGGCCCACTGAAGCCAATGGTGACTTTAGCTTTGGGACTTAAATTGGAATTGAAGTAGGCCCCATGTCTTTAAAAATGAAAAATGGTTTATTCTTTTATCGGGATTCAAATAACGCTGCTTAAAATATTATATTTTGGTACCTACTTTGATATCAAAAATAGAATTTAAGTTTGGAATTCTCCCTGAACATATATACCCTCAAGTAACTAGAGTAAAAACAAACCCAAAGCCTCAGTCAAAATGTTGCTACGAAGTGTAAGTTGATTTAATTTCTTCTTGTAAGCCGTGAAATGTAAGTGATTTATATCCAAACTAAATGTAATGAATACTTGGAAAAACCCACAATATATTGTTGTCATTTTAAATGAAGAAAAGATGCCAAACCAAGCTTGACTTTACTCATACTGGATTAGCTGTATTTTATTTCTGGATTTCTGCAAAATCCAGTTCCAAAGTCAAAAAGATGTTGGCCTGTAAACATGAATCTCATGTGAGCTGAAAGAGGAGCCTAACTGACACTTCAGCAAAAAACATCGGAGCTCCTCCGTGCAGAAGCTAGCTTTATTTTTGTGTACTGTACAGTGCCCAGCAAGCTAGCTGGGCAAAACAAGTCCTTCATCTTTCCTGTGTTATTGGACACCTTCATTCTGAAACTGGGAAGGCTTCTTGGAGTGGTCATATCTATTAAACATGACCTGTCCAGTCTATAGATCCAGGGGTCTTGGTATCTGTAGTGGGCCAGGGCATTGTTGAAGAGTTGCAGTAGGCAAAGTATCCCACTTGATGAATGGCAAGTCAGTACATTTGTAAAAGGTGATGGGAGATGGAAGGAAAATGGCATGTTTTTGCCAACATTATTTGAGAATGATAGAGAGAAAAGAATGACTATTGTCCTCTCTCCTTTTGCTGTCCCAGTCACCTACAGTATGGACTATCCTGGAAAATTTTAAGTATAACAAGTAAGAAATCGCAAAAAAATTATCTTTCTTTGAGCTTTTGGGCACACATGCCCTTCTTCAGGCTGAGGGAAAATTAAAGATGGTAAAAGTCCTTATAGGTAGAAAATAAACTTCATTTTGCACAGAGGAAGCTGAAGGTAGATGTCTGTTCTTCTGGGTCCATGAGAGAGTTTCTGTGTGAGTTGCTCTTTGACGTGCAGATAAGGCAGGGATCGTCTCTGAACCAAGTGTTCTAGTATTTTGCATTTCTTTTTGTCTCAGACCAACACGACTAACAAATACATCCCTGGAAGCAGTATAACAAGCCTTCAAGCCCTTCCGATTTATAAACATTCCTCAAGATTGCTTCTTATGTATTAACGCGTAGCATATACAGGTACTATGACTATGGTACAGCCAAGTACAGTGACTGTTGTAAACGAGTCATGCCAAGCTATTGTGATCTGGATATGACAGGCATAGTTGAGTTGTCCACACAGCAGTGTTGTTCCAGTGTGTCATTGGCACTTTGAAACCTGGCTGCATTTTGTGCAGCAGTCCCCTAACGAGGGAAATACACAGGTAACATGCTCTGGGATGTGAATGGACCACCCAGTTCTTTATGGAGCAAAAGGTCATTGGTTTAGAGCTGAAACCAGAATCGATATCTGTCTTCCATTAAAATTCTGGAGTTTCTGGAAGCCCTGTTTAACAGAGGCCTGCAAGACTGCTCCAAGTGTATCTAGTTTGTTTCCCACACCCAGTTAATACTGGCTTTCCTCAGTGGTCCCTTATAATTATTCTTTAAATGCTTGCTTGCCTCTTTGCTCTCTCATTGCACCCTTAACTTGTAGTTAAAAAAACCAAAACACGCCTCCGAATGTAAATTCTGCCTTACAACAGAAATATAAATAAGGACAAAAATGCAAAGCATACCTTTTAAGTTCCCAGCCCACCTCCCTGGCTCTGAGTGTGGGGTTATTCCCAGTCCCATTGGAATTTCCTGAAGCAAATTTAATTTGGAATGTGAAGAAGAAGGGTGCGGCACACAAATCCCATGGCCACCAAGCCTAAGGCCATCTCCTGCTTCGCCTACAATGTTGTTCGCATTTGCTGATCAGGTTTGTTCAGGTGTGTGCCTCAAATGACTCGTCTGCAATTGTTTGTGCAGTCAAAATGTAGAAAGCCTCTGGCAAAGTTTAGGAATGGTTTTAACTAAGCCTGTAATAATTTTTGTTACTAGAGTGGGTTTTAAAGGTGGTGTATGTCTGCACCTCACATGATTTAATTTCTTCTAGTAAATACATCTACAAGTGTTTGGCTCTTGCCAGAGGCCTAGGCTATGCTAGTTTATTTGCTTTTGGCATTGGCCACACAACTCTGTGGCTGAGTAGTGGGTCTGGCTATGCTTTACCCTCCTTGCTGTTTGCGCTCTACCTGGGCATATCTTGGTGCTTTGCTCCATGCTGCAGCATGGCATAGCTTCCTGAAATGTGCTGAGACATGTGGCTATGGGGCCGTAGTGGACAGCCATGAGGGCCCCACCTTCTAAGCTCCAAACCTGTGATTTTTCAACCTTTTTTCATGTGCGCACCCCTAAAAAAACTTCAAGTGGAAGTGCAGATCTCTTTGGAAATTTCAGATGGAGGTGTGGACCCTTTTGAATTGTACGTGTGGGTATTCACATACTTTTGATTGGTCGTAGTCATCTTTTGTGGCCCCCTTAGGCATAGTCTGTAGACCCCCAAAGGTCTGTGGACTGCAGGTTGAAAACCACTGCTCTGAACAAATGAAACTAAGTCTGTACCCCAAAGACCTTACAATCATAAGACCAGAGCCAACAGAAGGATACAAACAGACAGGAGAGTACATTGACATAGAGCCAGTACTGGTCAGCATAGAAGTTGGTGGTCTCAGCATACCAGTACATATTGTAAAGGGGTGTGTACGCAGAGAGAGTTTGAAGGAGGTATTTGAAGAACAGTGAAATGGCTTGTGGATGTTTACTGAACACTCCTCCCGCATGGGAAAGGTAGCATGGGAAGAAAATGCAGGTGCTTGTCTGGAAACAAAACAAGTAGGAAGTAGAAGAGGGAGACAAAGTAGAAAGGCAGGAGTCAGTTGCCTTTAAGAGGAGGGCCTTGTAAGTGAATACAAGTAACTTGTTGGATGCTATTAAAGGGAAGTTAATGGAAGGATGCAAAGAAGGGGGTGAAGTAATCCAAGAGACTGGGTAAATTTTTTTTTTCACAGCAGTGTTCTGGGAGGCCATGGGTGGGGCAAAGTGGCACATGTCAAGGCCAGAGAGAAGCATGTTATGGTAACTGGAAATGCAAGACAATGAGAACCTAGACGAGTTTTAGATGTGTGGACAAATGGGAAATGCCTCTTCTTCAAGGTGTTATGCAGAAGGAATCTGTACATCTTAAATATGATTGGAAGTGAGGACCTACATGGGCCTGAGTGACAGTTATACATAAGCAATAGATGGGAGTGACTGACAGTATGGTAGTGTCCATAGCAATTGAGAAAAGGAGTCAGGAGGTGTTCATGGAAGATTGAGCTCTGTACTGGCCACCTCAATGCATGTATCTGTGGACAGATACTGGAGAGCCAGGCCCAGATTTTAATTTGGATAGAAGAAGCTAGATCTGCAGTAGGAGTAGGTCTGTGAGCAGTAAGTTTGGAGATGGTGCTTGACTTTGGCAGATAAGATGTGGAGGTGTAAAAAGAAGAGCAAAGATAAAGCTCTATAGATCCTCCAGAGATGGACGAGGTGGGGATAGGGATAAGGTAGATTTATAAAAGAGACTGAAGGAGCAATTAGAAAGGAAAGGGGAGTACAAGGCAAAGAGAACCATAGAAGCCAAGGTAGGGCAAGGCTTAAAAAAGGCCTTTTGGCTGCAAAAAATATAATTTTACTGATAAGTAATGAGGATGGTCTAAATTCTGAGTTCTTTCTGCAGGAAGAAGTCATTGGAGACTCTGATAGTTGTTTTGGCTAAGTGCAAGGGGTGGACACCATGTTGGAGAGGATTTGGGTGTAATTGGAAGAAAGGACCTGTAAACAGTGATCTTGAATAGGAATTTCAGTGAACAAAAAAATGAAAGGAAGGTGGAGAATAAGTGGAAAAGCTAGTGACATGAGGAGTGGGAAGTGTTTTTAAGATTGGAGAGATGTAAGCATGTTTAGAGGAAGGAGTCAGAGGAGAGTGAGACCAAGGAACAGTAAGGAGGCTAGTGTGAAGCAGGTGGGATGGGATCACCAGGGCAAAGTGAAAGGGTCTGATGGGGAGAACAGCCAATAAACTTCTGTCTAAAGCAGTAGGAGGTGTAGGGTAGGCCCAGTGGGAGGGGGAAGGTCATAGTGTATTTTTTCATTTCCTTTATGATCAAAATAGCAAGATCCTGTGTGGAGAGAGCAGAAGAAGTAAGGACAATCAGCAGAACAGTGTTTGGAAGATCTTAACACTGAAGGAGGAAAGAATGAACATATAGAGGAGGATCTCAGCATGGTCATGGGATTTTCTCTCCCCCCTTTCCCCAGTCACTTCTCAGAGCAAAAGAATATCGGGGGTGAGGCATAGCTGACTTTGTGATGGGAAAAGGACAGAAGAGTCGAGAGTGGAGAAGGGAAGTCTGAGAACACGCTGTATTCACTCATTTATGCCTCTCTTCCATTGGAACATCAGGCCTCTATGCCTATCTTCCATCTTCAGCGATCTTAAGATTGGCACCAATCTTCCCGTGCCAGTTTGATCTGAATGAGTTTTAAGCTTGTTAGGCTGAACAGTTTTCTGTGGCAGCTTTGTTTTATGGGGGTCTTCCAAGGTGACCAATGGGTTGCCTTTACCGTCTCTCGTACCCTTTGGCCTATCTGCCATAGGTGACTGTAGTGAGAGCCATACTCCCTCCAGCGTAATTCTCAAGGTCACTGGAGCACGCAAGCTTTCCCACCACAGTAAGACGTAGTCCAGGAGGAAGGAGACTCCAACTAAAGTCATGATAAAGTCAATAGGAGTTTTGAAGGGTGTAGAACAGAGTCTTCCTTGGCTGTTCTCCTTGAACCCTTCCATTTGCCTGGCGGCCCTTGTCTGTCCTTTCCCTTCCCTTACTGCTTTGCCTTAACTCCTGGTGCTTTCCCTGCACAGATGCACTCTTATCTCTTACCACCTTGAGGACCCCACAGAACGGTTAGTCCACACCGGCTGCCTATACATGTGCGCAAGGGGCAGAGGGAGGTGTTAATTAGAGCAGTTCCCAGACAGCCATTCTAATTAAAACGGCTCACCGTCACACGTAGTAAGCCCCCATGCATTTCAAAATGACTACAGGATGCTCTATCTAAAGCTAATTAGACCAGATTTGGTTAAAGTGCCTCCGCAGCCATTTGAAATGCGGCAGGGGCTTCATACGCGTGACAGTGAGACGACTCTGGAGCCATTCCAGTTAGAAAGCAAATGAGCATGTCTATAGGCAGCCACAGTGTACAATGTTAACCAACGCACAGTTTTGTTTTTGTGCTTTCTATACCTGCCACCCTGTTTTGTGAGAAGGATGTGGCTAGCAATTAAAGTTTGTTGCCAAACATTACTCTCTGTTATAATTTGCATTAGAATCATCTAAAGCAGTGTTGGCCATAGGTAACAAGCAGTAGGCTGAAACAATGCAGCTTGGTTCCAAGGTGGGCCGGCACTTCTGACCTGGCAGCTGCCCGGCCACAGTGTGGGCAAAACCTGCTACCCTCACAGTAATGCTGCTGAAGCCCCCCAGCCCTGCAGCCCTCTTAAAATGGCTCCGCAGGCCAGATCCAGCCCACAGGCTGTTGGCTGCCAACCCCTGGTCTAAACACATAGCTTGCAGTAGCCTTTTTTTGACATTAGCACAAGCTTCTTCATATTTTGGATTTTTCCTTAAACATTTTGAATTGAAAGTCTCAAAACCCAGCTACATTTTTGTTTTTATTGGTTAATGTATTTATTTTTGTTTTGGGATCTGCTGTTGGTGTTGAGGAGTGGCCTGTGGCTTGGTCAGACAGCTGCAAATCAACAACCTGCAGCTCTCCATGATCTAGATGTGAATTTATGCAGAGATCCTGGTCTCTTGTCTGGTGTCTTGTTGTTCTTGGCATTCCTTTCTTATGAAAGTGGACCCTAGTTCCTGTGTAGCTTGCGACATTTTAGTTTAGGTACTTTTTGCTGTTATTACAAGTAGGCTAGTGGCTGGCTGATAATTTAAGAGGATCTTAGAACAGGGTGTATTGTTTGAAAAGCAAATGTGTGATTCTCTGTTTTGTTAGACATTAGTAGTTCCGTCAGACTAAATTATCTTCATTCCCCTTGACTCCTCCTTTCCACTAACTTCTGTCATATCAGTTGAAATATTGACATTGAGTAAGTGAGTCAAAGTAGAGTCCCCTGCCTCATTGTTCAATAAACTAACAATTCTAATAAGTGGATTAGCTTTTTTCATAATGAAGTATTGTTCTGCTGGTGTCTGTCAGCAGAGTCTCTGTTCCAGTCTCTCTTTTTGTCTGATATGCTGAATATAAGCTTTACTTTTTAGCTTAGGAAAGCAGATAGTTGAGATGGCAATCTTGAAAATTGCTTAGAACTGAAGTTACTGGTGGGGAGGTGGGGGGAGTTATCTGAAAAGTCTTCTAGTTGAATACAATGTCTGGCATCTAGTCTCCCACTTGTGTGGTACTGTTATTACTGTGATACTCTTTATCAGTCTCATTAGGAAAGATGCACAGGTGGTCATTGCTAAAGCACTTTTGCTCTGAAAGGAACCCATTGACAATGGTTTGCTGTGGTCCTTGTATATCATAGTGAAACTTAATCAGCCAAATTACTATAATAATACTAACCTCTAAAACAAACTTTTGTTATCTCTTTTAAGTTTCCTACATAGTGAGTCCTCATTCCCTTCTCCTATCCTTCCTTCAAAGTTTAGGCGTTTTTGCCTTAAGTTTTTACAAAAATAAAATAACTAAGCCTTAATTTAAGTAAAACTACTTAAGATGATTGAACAAGCCACTATATATATATCAGATTCATCCAAAGAACCTTGTCTGCCTATGTCCTTAGACCAACATGGCTACAACCTACACCCAAGTAAAACTACTCGCACGCTTGCATCAGTAACAAAACCACTGCAGCAAGTATTTCAATGACTTGATGGGGTTAGGTGGTGACTTCACAGGGTTAGACACATGCACAAACTTGCTCCTCTGCTTAACATTATTGGATCAGACCCCAATTCATTTACATTATCAAGGGTATTACTCTAGGTGGCCAGCCTGATGGTCTGCTGAAATCACTGAAGTTTGACACAGGCACAAGGGTCCTCCTGTAGGATCTGGGGCTCTTGATCTTGGATTTCTTGCTCTGAGTGGACTACCATACATCTGTATTGTATGGCACCATGAACATGCATGGCAGTTTACAAGTAGTAATAAAATAAATTTGTTTTATTAGCATTGGGATTGGCATTTAATCAGCAAATACACTGGTCTTATTACATGTAATCATTTAAATTAAAGAAATCCTGCCTTCACAGACAAACTTGTGGAGTAGGAGATGCAGGTTCTAATCATAATCCAAACAAGGTTTATTTTTGTCTCTAGTTCAGTTCCACCTAAACTGGTGGCTTGTTCAGTCATCTGAATCTAGGAGAAAAGAATCTGCAGGCTGCTCCGATCCAATAAAAACATCACTGCTTACTCATTACTCATATTAACACGTTACTCATTTTAATGTAGGTTAAACTATGTCCATGGAGGTAAAGTGCCACTCAAAATTGGAGAGAGTAACAGGAAACAGGAGTTCTGACTCCACTCAAATTTGGTCTGTTTTATTTGGCTTCAATGTATTTGGATGGGTACTTTGAAGTGAAATCCAAACTAGACCCAGCTGTTTGTATTATAAACGAGCAGCTTAATTTGTTATATTTTGACTAAATAAGCGTTTAACATCATCACAGCTAGGCTTAAATGCTGAAGTGTGGGATTCTCAGAAATGCATAAGTAATTAAAGAGCACAGCCAAAGCTATTGCCTTTACCTGCTGCAAGATAAATAGTAATAGTTCAGGCCTGTGGGAGGGCTGTCTTAGGGCTCTCTAGCTGTAAAACTAATAGGTTGAGCAAGAAAATGACTTGTAAGGCACAGCGCAAGTTGCCAGTCAGGAACTTAACAAACAAAACAATAGTTAGATTTGAAGAGCAAACTGTCTTCAGAAAAATCCTTTAGCTCTTTTTTTTTTTTTTTTGTGACCCTGTGCTGATCAGTTGCAAGTGATCCTGTTTCATGGTAATAGTTGAGAAGAAGCTTGAATGACAGAACTTGACATATTGGAGATGCAAGTTTTAATGCAGATCACAACTTACCCCAAAGTTTGGCCCTGTCTTATATCTAGAGGACTAGGCTGGGTGTTCCACTTCCGTTGCTGTCTGTTTACAATACTCTGAAAGTCTGGAGACTCCTCATCTTCGTTCTGGAAATGGAAGGTGTTTGGCATCTTTTGGGTTAGTTTCTGAGGTGCCTCCCTGCCCTGCCTTCTGCCTGACTTCAGACTAACACATGGGTGACTGGTGCCTCTTGAGTCAGGGAGGGCACGTGCCCCCCCCTGACACCAGTCAGCAACTGGGGTCCCCTGGCAGCCGATCTCACTGGCCGGGAAGGGGGGGGTCCCCTGCAGGAAATCTCATTTACCATAAAGTCCTGCGGTCATTTCCAGAAGTGGCACAGCTGCTTTTGCTGGTGGCCCCGCTTCCCGGCCAGTGCTCACAGGGGCCCAGGGCACTGGTGTTTCTGCTTGCCCGCCAGCTAAACAAGGAGCGCAGCCTGACAGGGGGTGCACGTGCACCACCTATGCACCACCACTGGACTAACATGACTAACTACCTTTCTTTATAGAGGTGCTTGGTTTTAATGAAGCTTTTGTTGAAACTCTTAAGAGTAGCAGGGGAAGAACAGAGAGAGAGAAAGGAAAAAAACTAATGGAAAGTGTGTTCTTTCACACTCTGCAGTCTGGCATCTAGGACACTGGCCTGGGATGTGGGTGACTCGGGTTCAGGGGAGACTATTTTGTCTGATCACTCTGAACCAGGCAGTTCAGGCCCTTGAGCCTGAGTTACTTGCATCCTAGGCCAGTGCTGTAACCAAGTAGAAACACATGTGCAGATCTGAAAACTCAGCTTTTAATCCCAAACTAAACATCACAGCCCAGTTGTTTTCATGTAAACATCAAAGGGGATGTTCTTGATCCCCTGAAACCTTGAAAACCTTGGTTTTGAAACCCTGAAAGCTGCTGTGAAATGGAATGAACATCCTTCGGCCAACTCTATTAAGAGGAAGAGTGGCTAACTGGTTTTAAAAGACATATAGACAACGGGAGACAGAGTCTGAGTTAAGCCTTCAAGCTCTACTAAACCTTCCTTAGACTAAGGAAGGGGAGGGATAAAGCTGCTATTATTATCTCTTTTTAAAGCTTTAACATATGTTTCCTTTTATGTGAGGACAAACTTTATCTAAACATTCACTATAATTGTATTCTTCCAGTTCAAGTGTCCTAAATCCTTGTAGAAAATTCCGGTTGAATTTTAAAAGAGATTTAAATCAATCAAATATTACAGAAATAGGAATAGAAATAGGAATTTTTCTTTATTGTACGTCCCCTGCTTCTAGTACGGGGAGGAGACAATTCAGTTATTAGTTAGCAGGCTTAAAACAAGCAAAAGGAATTTTTTTTTCTCCTACACAGCGTGCAATGTGTGGAACTCATTGCCGCAGGATGTTATAGAGGCTGATAGTTTAATAGGGTTCAAAACAGGATTGAACAAATTCATGAAGAATAGGTATTAAACATGATAGTAGAGCTCCACAGCCTTCTAAATGAGGCCTCCTAAGTCTGTGCTAGAAGGTGTAGGAGAGAGGGGCAGGAGACGAATCAATCTGGATATGCCCTACATATCATTCTTCGCCTTAGCCCCTACTGTGCTACTGTGAGGCAGGATACTGGACTAGATGAACCTGGGATCTGACCCAGTATAACATTTCTTTTGTACTCTTTAAACCTGTAATGCAGTGATTCCCATCCATGGCATCAAAAAAGTAAGAGCAAGCGTTTGCCTCACCATGGGGAGGGTTAGGGGGTGCTTTCCCAGCTGTGGTGGGGACATGGACTGCTGCAGCCTCAACACAAGCTTCTCCAACAAAAGCTGGTGGTGACAGCAGGGTGGGCTCCTTGGGGGCTGTCTTGTGGTGCACCCTCTTGATTCGGTGCTTGGGGATGATGCCCCACTTGACCCTTCCGCCCGCAAGTTATACTACTGTTTCTCTTGTGTCAGTCAACCGCCCCTTCTTCCCCCCACCCCTTCCCTGCTGCACAATACAGCCTCCCCTGGAAAATGCGCTGTCAGATCAACCGGTCAAAATTCTGACTCGACTGCATTACAGCAGCACATTTTTTCCAGAGGAGCCATCATTAGCAGGGATTGGGAGCAGAAGTGGAGCAGCAACAGGGTATTGATGCAGCCCAGCCCACCACCACGCGCCAAACTTTTGTCCACTTTTAGAAAAGGTAGCTGACTCCTTGGTGGAGAGCATAATTTAATCATGTAAGGCAACCTGTCACCAACTATCAGGAGAGGTGCCTAGAATCTACTTGCCCTGTACTCTTTCTATTCAGCATCCACTCTGACACTGAGAGGCTCTTTCCCACCTGGCCCATATACCAGGGCTTGTGAGAGTGTCAGTCCTCTTACAACAGCTGCAGGTCTTTCTTGTGGGGAACTTGGAGCACCCCACTGCCTTTTATTCAGCATGAGAATCCTACTTAGGTTTTGTTTTGTTTTTTTAGCGGTGTAACTACTGGGACTTCTGATGAGTAAAAGTGAAAGTACCATATGTTCAGTCTCCATAATCCAATTTCACTTTCAGATTTTTAACAATGTTTTGGCTTCTGAAACTGCATGCGAAGCTTTTTATTAGAAAGCAGAGGTAGAGATGTTTCTACAGACAAATAAAAGAAATAATTCAATTGAATTTTCTACTAGATTTTTTAAAAAATCTGTTCTTGATAAAAGTATAATGGATCAAATTTTCCTTTTTACCTGGTGTTATGGATTGAGGTGAGAACATGAAAAAATGTATAGACCCCACAAAAACAGTAGGCATTTAGCTAGCCATAAAATATTTAAAATAAAATTAATGAAGTGACAGAGTAACAAAACCTATAAAAACTCACTTGGAATCAGAATACTTTTTCTCATCCAACTCAAATACCAGGAAACTTTTGAGCACATAGAGTGATTGTGTCCCTTTTTAATAACAGGCTGTACTCTCACAAACCCATCATACCTTTCTAAATGTTTTGTGGTTTAAATTTAGTGTGCCCTTTTTGGGGAGATGTGAAGAATTTTTTATAAGCTAGTTTGAATAGCTGAGTAGTTGTCTTTTGAAGTGGGATGTAGAGAATGCTGCTCTGTTTTTGTTTTGAAATAAGTAATTACCAGAGACACTGTTAGTGAACTGTAGGTGTTAAATTTTTCAGTCCTACAATTGAAGTCATGTATTATTATTACCTTTAGGTAACTTTTAAATGGGGGAAGGGGGCAATTAAGCTGACTTTGGAGCTGGTAAACTAAAATTGATGATGGGGGTAATATTTTTATAGGGTAGTCAGTTCTATTGTACTGAATCCTGGTACAAGAATGTAATTGTAGATTTGGAACTGTATCTTCCAGCTGTTTGCAATATAAAGAGGGAGGGAAAAATGCAACAAGTGCTATACTGACTTCAGCACCTGAATATTGCAGTGTAGTATTGTTCATTCACATCCTTTTTGTTTTGTTCCAGTTTGGAGCAGAATTCAGAAGATTTTCTCTGGATCGTTACAAGCCAGGAAAGTTTGAAGACTTCTACAAACTTGTTCTTCACATTCACCACATTTCCAGTACGGAGGTGATGATTGGGTATGCTGATGTACACGGGGATCTTCTTCCTATTAATAATGACGATAACTTCTTCAAGGCAGTTTCAAGTGCAAACCCGCTGCTCAGGGTTTTTATACAAAGGCAAGGTAAGAAATCTTCCAAGACAATCTCTATCACGTGGTGGTGGTGGTGGTGGGTGAACGTTCTGCAGAAACTACTTGGATGGATTGGGGCCTCCTTTTGATGGGTATGACATAAACAGGGGAAAAAACAGACAGTCCCTGCCCTTGCTGACCTGTAGTCTAGAAGACCTAAGACAAACTAAGAGCAGGGGATGGGAATAAACTACACACAAAGGATAGTATTCTTGCCTGCCTTTTGAGCACCCTCTTATAAGGAGGGCTGGCAAATGCAGGACTGGTATGAAGGGACCCGACAGTATCGTAACTAGGGTAGCCATCATAGAGGACATTCTGGTTTTCTGCTACTCTCTTCTATTGAAATGAAACCTGATGCCTTTATGTCCTCTATTTTTCTCTTGAAAATTGGGTTTCGTTTCAATAGAGGACAGGGGACAACCGCACTGTCCTCTATGATGGCCACCCTAATTGTAACCCAAATGACAAATTTCTCAGACTGTTATAACTTAAGCAGACTCCCAGGATTTAAGTTATCAAGTGCAAAAAGGACGGAAGAGGATGCAAAAGTGTGGTGTTTTGTTTGGTTTTTGGTTTTTTGTTTTGCTTTGTTTTGTTTTTCGTAGCACTCCAAGCACACAGCTTAGTGTTGCAAGTTCAAGGTGGGTAAAGTGTAGCACAGTCTTGCCCTGGGTCTGTTCCTTGAGTTACTAACCTTTAATGAAAAACAGTTGAGATCACTGTACCTTGGTTCCATCTTTATCTTCAGATAGCCTTTTTCTTATTTCCTTCCCCCTCCCCCCCCCCCCAAAGAGTTGGCTTTAGCCAAATGATTTGTGCCTTTATTGAATGCAGATGTGTATATAGAGCTATTCTGGAAAGTTTCATTTCAGTCATGTTTGAAGATGTGTTAAAATATGTCATCGCTCCATGGGCAGAAGACTGAATTAAGCCTTAAAATGTGGTATTCTCACTCTTGTGAAAGGTCAATCGAGCATGATACAAAAATATTCAAATATCAGGCCGACCTGGATGTGTATGACTAAATATAGCTCTTAGTTTCTTCATCCAGGTTTTAATAGGAGCTACACATTCCAAATACTAATGTTCTCACATTTTTAACAGAGAATGAAGCAGTTCATACCTTCTGTTCACTCTGTACCTTTTCTTTAAAGATTCACCATATGTGCCTGTTGGCTAATAGTGTGTTTATTTACTGTATTTCATGGTGTATGAAGTCCAGCCCTGACCCCTGTGAGCAGCACCGTGTCGGCGCTCTGCAGCAATGCTCACAGCGGACGGGACTGGCTTGGCTGGCCTGGCCCAGGCAGCACCACTCGCAGGGGAGGGGATCGTACCAGCCGAGCATTTTGAGCCTGGCCCCATCCCTGTCCTCTGCGGGTGGCGCTGGGCTTGGCACTCTGCTGGCATGTCCCATCCCCTGTGAACAGCGCTGCCTGGGCCACACCAGCTGAGTGCCAAGTCCAGCCCCCTCTGCTATGAGTGGTGTTGCCAAGCACTGAGCCTGGCCGTGCCAGCTGAGCACCGAGCCCAGCACTGCTTGCAGGGGATGGTGATACAGTATATAAGTCCAAGTTGAATTTTAAGAGTTAAAAATTGGGCTTCAAAACTCAATTTATACACCACGAAATATGTTATTTATTTTAAACTCAAGCAGGAGTAGAGGAAAACCTTGTTTTGAATTGCCTGGCCACGTAACACCAACCATGGGAGCCATGTCACAGTGATTTAAAGCAGAGGATCCGAAGTTAAATCTCTTGTCATATTTCTGGCTCTGGTATTGATGTGTGCATTAGGCAGATCACTTGGGCTTTCTGGACTGGTTTCTTTTGTGCAAGCATTTAATACTCACTTTATATAGCAGTGTAGTAATATGCAAAGAGTCTGGCAATGGAGAGAAGTTCATTCAGTTCATACACAATGGAGGGGAGGGGCAAAAAGGGGTGAGAGAGGGGTCTTTAGTTTGCATGTCATAGCCCAGAGCTGAATATCAAGGCTGGGCAAGAGATCCTATTACATCTTCCTTCTACAATGCACATTTGATTCCTGACTCTTAGATCTGTGCAGTCATGTGAACATCACTAGTAGGACAGGTCATAAGAAACCACTTATATGGCTTTGATGTGCCTATGTCAGTTGGAGCTTTTTCACACATTTCTGGGTCTGCCCTGTGCAAGTCTTTGCTTTGCTTAAATTTGTTGCTGAAAGCCTCAAGTCTAGCTGAACTCTGATGTCACAACTGAACTCTGACCTCGCACCGCTACAGTGTTGCAGGGGTTCTGTTTATCAGTGGAGTAGTTGGGTGAGGGAAACAACAGCTTAGGAGTTAGTTGGCATTTTAAAAGTTGTAGATGGTGCTAATCTCTCTCACTTATTTCTTGTGAAGGGAGGTGAATTGGGTGCTATTTAATAAAGAGACACAGTCGAGCTGAAATCTGTAGGTGAAGAGGAATGAAAGTAGTTTCAGGTTCTACACCTGCCCTAACTCCCTTGCCAAAGTCTGGAGCTTTACAACTGTGTTTTCCTGTTTCCAAATGTGTTTTTTCTCTCCTGTGATTGTGTGGAAAAGCCACCCTGACAAAAGCACAAATGGGGAGCTGGCAAATGGTATCT
Organism: Alligator mississippiensis; assembly: GCF_030867095.1. Classification (NCBI taxonomy): domain Eukaryota; kingdom Metazoa; phylum Chordata; order Crocodylia; family Alligatoridae; genus Alligator; species Alligator mississippiensis. The sequence continues at coordinate 113,724,163 of NC_081826.1, read as the reverse complement.
TTCCTTCTTTCCCACCCTGAGCAAGTCTTAGGGTTAGTACCGAGCATTCCTGTCACCGAAGTGAATACAGGGCTTCAGCTTCTTTATAAACAGGAACCTTTTATTAAATGGACTTGAAACACTCAATAGATGTTTGTGGATCTCTCCCCAAATACTGTGTGCAAGTGAGTATTTTCTTTCTGGGAATATGTTCTTCGCTAATGCCCTTCCACTGTTCCCTTTGCTACCTTTTACCTTATATGATGGCATTGTGGTGGCTTTCCCTCTGATTTAGGAGGTGTTCCTTTAGATCAGTAAAGGTGCTATGAGCCCCTTCCAGGGGTGCCACGATGTGGGTACAACCACGGCTAGGCTGAGCTGCCTGCCTTCTGTGGAGGCAGATTGGGCATCAGCTGCCCCTGGAGTCCACGTTCTTCCTGCACCTTCTCCCAGTTCAACCCCACATGCTCCTCCCAGAAACATAGGGGTGGCAGGCAAGTGGGACTGTCCTACACCCCTCTGTTTCCAGGAGGAGCATGTGGGATCAGACCAGAATGGGCTGTGGCAAGAGTGCACACTCCAGTTTGCAGCCTTTTGCACTTCCCAGGCAGAGGTTGGGCCATGGGGCAGCCCTTTGCACTGCTCAACTGGAGAATCTGGGTGCGGGGACACCCTTGGGCTGGTAAGACCACTCTCTTTGCCCTCCTGTCCCCTCTCCACCCCTTCAGCACAGAGGAGTTTTACATAGGGCTGCTTTAGGTCTATCCAAAACTCTGATACTAATACTAGCAGGAGTGTATGGCAGCACCCTGGTTGAGAAGCACTGAAGTGAGCGGAGGCAGTACAACATTGGTTCTCAACCAGGAGTGCTAACCAAAATCAAAAAGTTGTGGAGGGGAGTAATGAGGAGTGGAACAATATTGTTCTTTCAGGGGAGTGGCACATCCCAAAGCAATGCAGAAAACCACTTTATCCTTCGTTTTAATCTGATTTTGGGTCCTGAAATGGGAATACTGCAAAGTTTGATATATCCCCTGCCCCCTGGCAACATATTCCCCAAAGACTGCACAGAGTAGTAAATCTACTATAAGTGAAAAGAGGAATGAACCAAGATAGGATGCACAACCTCAGTTTCCCAGGTCAGAATGTGCTTTGGTACCAATTGCTGTTTAATTGACTGAAGGGAGAGAGGACTTTGAAGAAAAGCCTTCTTTTCTTTAGCTGTGCCCGGTACTCTACTAAATAAATATTAACAAATATAAACAACTAGTTACCCACTGTTGTGGCTCAGTGGTAGATTCCTTGTCTGCCGTGCGGGAGACCTAGGTTTGGTTCCTGGACGTGTATGTAACTACAACCATCGAGGCACCGAACATCCAGACTCTGTCTGGCCTTTGGATTCTGTCTCTGTGGTTTAAAGCGGGGGATGGAGGGTCTGGACAGCCTCTACTGCTCCGTACTTCTGCCTAGGCGTATGCATCGATGCTCCTGGTGACCTCTCGCACATACAGAAGAATTGAAGTTGCCTACCACTACTAAGCAACTACTTGTTTGGGCAGAATGACTTTGTCAAGGCGGTAGTTCAATATATTCTAGCTACAAGTCCTCCTGGGTTTCTGTAAAAGAATTTGGCATAAGGTCAGGGTCTGGCCATAGCAAACATGCTGTATTTCTATTTAGCTCCTGAGTCTACTTGTGTTATTACTGTTTGTGCTGAGCCTCACTTAGACGTCAAACTTCAGTAACAGCTGGGTTTATGTTTTGTTTTGTTTTTTCACCCCCTGAACTTGCTCAGCTCTCCAGTCACTTTACACAGTCTTGCTAATGCAGTTCTTCCCTGGTCAGCAAATGGAGCATCAGCACCTTGTTAGTAAGCAAGGCGCTTTCAAGCGAGGAACCCAATCTGCATTCTTTGCATGCCTTGCAGCTTCCATCACTGATGTCGCTTCGAGCCTGGGTTTCTTTAGGAATGCAGAATTGGTCCCAGTATTTGAACAGTAGTGCACATGGAGCAGCCAACAGCCAGTAGGTTCTAGTTCAAACACCCCTTTAGCAGTCTTATCTGAGGCATTGATAATAACACGGTTTTTATAGCTGTCCAAAGAAGATTTATAACTTACTAGACTTGAATTGTTCCAGGACTGACTATAGAAATCTTTTGCAACAACAGTTAGCAAGTAGTTTATTGCTTAGCCTTCAGAATTACAGTGTACACACTGTACACGCACATACATAGAAGAACTGGCCAATTTGGAGTTTTTTTAGAGTCCTATTTAAGCTCCTCATGTGCTGTATTTTCATTGTGGGAACTTACACACACACACATACCCCATTGTATATATGTATGCGTGTATAAGATCCCACATTGGGAATACAGCACATGAGGATCTTAAATAGGGCTCTTAAAAAACACAAACCGGCCAGTTCTTTTATGACTTGCCTTCCAAGATTAGAGAAAGAGTCTTAGTTGCTACAGAGCCACATAGCTCCTCTGACTCTGTGTGTAGAAAGCTTATTTATGCCAGCTGAGCATCTAGCCCTAAGATTCCCTTTGCTCTGCAATAATCAGCATCACCACATCTAAAACTCCTTCTCTTGTGACAAGTGCTTGCTACAGGGGAAACTACTGGTATCACAAATATGAGATAACAACATAGGAAGTTCTAGATGTGTTTTACATCAATTTTTGGAGAGTAAATGAACTCTTGTTCTCTATACTAGGAAGCTGGCTGAAGAAACTGATCAGATATTGTAAATACTACAAGATAGTGGAATGTAAATTTTAAAACCTTCTGTCACTACAGGATTTGCCATTATAAACATGAAGATGAGCTTCAGAAACAGAGTTAAACAGAAACAGATTTTGTTGACAACTATGAAGAATAAAAAGCACATCAATGCTCTTCAGCTGTTTACAATCATTACCATTCCATTTTATTAAACTGAAAAATGTTTCTTTCAAATGAGATTTTGTTAGTCATTTACCCACCCACTGTCCCTGGCTCCTACTGCTACAGTGTCTGTTCAAACCTCATTATGCTAATAGCAACCAAGAAAAATTAATGGAATTAATAAATGGAAGAATTTGCAGCTCCAGGCTGATTTCTTCATCATAAGCCCCATGCCTCATGCCAAAATGTTCCCTGACCTTTACTAACAGGGTGCAGAGATCCAGTAGAAGTTCTTTCAGGTGATCGTAGCAAGCTGGGTGAAAACTCAGAGGTTCTAGTATCCACTGTCTCATTGTAACCAGATTAAAATTAGAAACTCTAAACAAAAAAGAGAGTAGAAACTACTGTCACCCACACAACAAATATCCGTGGAATGAACTCTGCATAAAATAAATAACTGGCGAGGATTATTCGCTGCTTCAAGATGCTGGCAAAAATCTGCATGGGGAATACAGTGGGACAAGAGCAATCCTGCTGCTTTGCTGATGGAAAGCCAGAATAGTTCTGGTGACTGAAGGGGAGGCGGTTGGGGCTGTGGAATTCAGAGCTGATAACCAGACTGTCTCTTCTCCATCAGCCCCCAGGGGTTCATTTACAAGAGACCTTTTGTGTATAGTGGGGGAGCAAGGGCGGGGTGCAGGGGACCTGCCTCCTATATACTCTCTCTCTCTCTCTCTCTCTCTCTTTATTCCTTTACTTGTGCCTAAAGCTCTGCAGGTTAGAACTCATAGGTGGTAGGTGGGGAAATCAGTCTGTGCATAGTCTACCTGCACCTCAGTCCCAGGTTGGAGTAACTTTCCTCTGTACTATACTGTACCCTTTCCCTGTAAGGAGAGAGAGATAAAGAAAAGTGGCAAGATCCACAGCTGTTTCGAAGCTTTTGTAGCATCCCAAAGCCAGGTACAAGAGTTAGGATCTAGCATGGCTGCATCTGCCTTCCAGCAGATGCCCCCATTCCAGGGCCTAATACCTCTCCTTTTATTGAGAAAGTTTCTCAAGAGGAGAATTCCCAGGAAACTAAGGAGACGAGAGAGATAGGAACAGTATTTGTCAAGTAACCTGCTTGAAGTTATACTTGGGGTGTCTGTTTAAGCAGACAATGTGTGTGGATCATTGAACAATAGGTACAAGAACTTTGAGACTTACGTTGAAAGAAAGAGGCTTATCATGTAGTCCTACAGAGCATAATGAATTCCAACATTTTACTGTCACTGAGTTTGGTTTTTAGCTGAACTGAGACTATTCTCTGGTTTGGTAATGGGAGCCTTAGAAATAGCAGGCAGAAGATGGAACATCTAAAACAAAATGGGATGCCCTCTTCAGCTTGATGTGTTCAACCCTGGATCTGTCATTGACCACATCTTGTCTCCACGTATGCTCTACCAGCTCTTGCTATCCTGGCCATAAGCCAGATACAAGTTCTTTTAGATGCATTGTCCTTAGGGAAGGGCGGAAAAGACTGAACATGTGAGTAAATGGAAGCCTCTGTGCTTTATGGCAGAGTTGTCCAACCAATTTGGAGCCTAGGGGCCACAACTTAGCCCAGAAGTGGGCAAAATGCAGCCCGCGGGCCGGATGTGGTCCGCCAAGCCATTCTATCTGGCCTGACGAGCCCCTTGAAAATTTAGAAAATTAATATTTATCTATGCCTGGCTGCCTGGCATGCGGCCCTCGATGGCTTGCCAAAACTCAGTAAGCTGCCCTCTGCCCGAGATAATTGCCCACCCCTGACTTAGTCCCCACATGGACCACTGCTTGGACAGCCCTATTGTTTGTCTGCTGTGATTGTCACTGAAAATTTGGTGTAATGAAAATACCATATAATTGGACCTTTTTTAAGAGTTCACACCTGGGCCTCATTTTTCAGGGAAGGGGGAAGAGACATGGGGTGATGGAGAGGCTAAATTCACATCTATCCCATAAGAATCCCAGCAGGGGCAAAGCAACGATGCTGGAAAAAGTCAAGAAGCTTCCTATCAAAACAATCAGCCACAACGTGCCCTATAAATTTAAGGGGAATGAGATCCTAGATAGCTTTCTAGGGAAAAACTGCGAACACAGCAGCTGTTGATTGCGATACTGTTTAGTGCCAGAACTTGGCATTAGAAGACTTCTGTAGTAGAATGAAAGAGGAAATAAAATGGTTCCATTACTATTTGGGGCTTATTTAACCTGTTTGTACTTGTGGGTGTTTGTTTTTTTTATGTTAAAGTTATGTAGGTCTGTTCTTAAACTTGGTTATACTTGGCATTCATCTTCGACCTGTTTTGATTCTCTATTTCACATGAAATCAATCTACTGAAGATGATTGTTCTTGCTTCCTTGCCTCACTTGCTCTCTAGGCATAAAGTTTGTGAGGCCCAATCTGAAGCCCACTGAAATCTTTGATATCAGTGTGCCTTGGATCAAGTCCCTGAAGATTAGTTGGTTTTAACAAACCTTCTGAATAGTCCATTGCCCCAGTTAGATACAGCGACAGATGTGTCAAACTGCGGTTTGTGCTTGTAACAAAAGACTACTACCATGTCCCCTCTGATTTCTGGTAAAGTCCTAAGCTGCTCAATGTGCCACTATCCGTGCTTAGCAGCTTTTGTTAAAAAACTCTCTCCCTAGTATGATCTTCAGGATTTATGATACAAGAAATCTAATGGGAAAGAAGCCGAGGCCTGTCTAAAATATTGATGGTCTTTTTTTATGGCCTTTCATGTTTTTAAGCAGATAATCCCCAGCAGTGGTGATTGGGTGTCAGACTACATGTGTGTGGCCAGAGGAGTGACTTTGAAGCAGCATCCAAAATAAAATCTATATCCAAAACTGTTTTTAGCTATGTGCCGTGTGTGTGGGCAGATCAGGTACATTTGGAGTTGTTTAAACAGGAGATATTCTTTTGTACTGTAAATGGGTCTCCAGGACTCTTTTGGGAGCGACTGCCAGCTGTTTAAGAGCTACTTCAGAAATGGTAGGTTAATGACTTTACCAGCTGACATGGATATGCCTTAGCATGTGAGCAAACAGGAGGGATTTCTCTTGCTGAACATTGTTGGTATCTAACAAGGAAATCAATAGGGACCTTCTTAATTCACAGATTTCGCAGAACCTGCCCAATCTGGGGTTGTCCACAAAATCAACAAAAACAACAACCAAACTTAATAAAAAATAAAATACTGGCTTCCTCAATGGGAGCTAGTGGTCCTCACTGGTGGGAAGGTGCCAGCTAGTGAGCTGACATGAAGGGCAGCAGACCAGATGGTGGCTGCCCTCTTGTCCCTCCTCTGCCCCACCATGGCCTCTCCACCAATCAGCGCTGAGGGGTGGGGCCGCATGAAGGTCAGCGAGTAGTCAAGATGGTGGCTGCCCCGTTGTCCCTCTTCCCCCACGGGCCTCTCCTCTAATCAGAGGGGGCATGGCCGCTGCGAATGACCACGGAATTAGTATCTTATGCCTCAGTCAACCTGCGAAAATTGATAGGTCCCCCATGATTTAAGTAGACCCCTAGTAATGAAGGACGCTGAAGCCCTGCTCCTGTGGCAGCAGGTGTAATAGATTTTTCTCCTGCGTTGCATCAGATTTTTTTTCCTGATCTAGCTTTCTAGAGGCTTAAAAAGGTGCTTCTGTATTTTGAGGGGACGTAAAGAACGTGTAGAAAGCAAATGGTGCGTAGAGAAGGTGAATTGAGCATTCCTAATGGTCTGTTCTCACAGTCTCAGAACAGGAACATGGTTCATCAAATTGAAAAACCAAGTTAAAACTGATAAGTGCTGTTGTACATGGGTAATTTGTGCTGCTCACTGAAGCAAAGAACTTAGCTGGATTCAAAAAAGGGTCAGATGCTTCTGTCCTTAGATAGCACAAACATCTAAAGTTAATATAGGTGTGGATATAGCACCTGATACTGCAGGGCGCACACAAGCCAGTCATGTGAAAATGCTGGGCAGTTTTACTCCATAGTCAGGTGAAGGTGCTAGAGTCACTGCCACTGGTATTGGCCACTTTCAGAGATCAGCGGTACTTTGGTGTGTGGGTCCCTGGCCTATGTGGTGCAGTATGTAGTGTTGATGACTACTGCTGAGTGCTTTGGCCAGAGAGCTGTGGAACTGAACAGCACAAGATGGTTGGGAGCAACTTTTATGGCTGAGTTGCATGCAGGGTGATTAGGACTGGTCTAGAGTTGACTGGTTTTAACCTGCATAAGTGGAACTTGAAAACTTGGTCTCTGTAAGGTGCATTCTTTGAATGGGCGGCGGATCTGTTCCTAAAGCTAACACATCCCTGTCCCCTGCCCCTTCGAAACAAAACACAATAAAACACTCTGGCTCATTCTCATTGACTCTCCCACAAGTGATTATCTATTAAGCTGTTTATTTAGGGTCTAATACTGCTCTCAGCACTAGTAGCTAACTACTATTGTCTAATGTCTAAATTAACATTAGACAACTAATGTTGTCTAATGTCTAAATTAACACAAAACACATGCTAGCTCTCTCCAAATGTGCGTCCTCCCTTGATAATTTTATCTCCTCTGAATGAGTTTGCCTGTTCTATTAGAGATAATGCATCTCTTTCCTGGTCTCGTATCCCAAGAGAAATTGTCTCATAAAAACATGTTCATTAACATGCCCAAACGCTATTATAGGTGGGCAAAACTCACTACAACACCTGAGCTGGTCGAGGTGAATCTTAGACTGCAGGCGGGCTCGCCTAGAACATCTAATACTTAAAAACATGAATCTTGTCTGTGCTTGTCTTCTGTTTTTTAAGTGCATGTTCTCTTTTTAAAAGACGGTTTCCCTCGTCTGAACTAAGTTTCGAGGACAGGAGCAGTCACCAGAACAGTTAAAGGTTTAGTTGATGCTGGTAGGCCTGCAACATTTTTCATGTGTATGATCTGGAGGTTGATTTGTATGGTTATTGAGCCAGGTAACTCTTGCACTGTTCTACTCTGTTAGTATCTATAGATGAGTATAATAAATCTGAGTAAAATAGAACTCCTTAAATCTTCTGTTCTTGCTGTTCTTAGGAGGGCTGTGTGACTTTGTGCTGTACCTTTCTTGTGTAAACGACAGGGGTGGATAGTCATCAGTTTTAAACCACTAAAAAACATAACATTGTCTCTGCAGCTTGCCAGGCACAGACACAAAACAGCCTTGGGTTTTGCTTTTGACATAGTGATACCTCCAGCAGCTGAGTAGAGTTAAGGAAGAGTTCTGCCTCTCCTCTTCCTTGAAATACCTCTGACTTTTAGAATATGGGTTTTCATGTTTCAGTGTAGAGTTTAGTGTAGAATCAGGATTCCTGCTTACATTCTTACTATTAGCAAAACTGGGTCCAGTTAAAATATTAAGTGCTCACAGAAGAGTTGGGGATAGAAATTAAGGACAGTCTACAAAATTAGATTACTGTTGCAAGTCTGTAATTTGTATTTGCACACTGAGGTTGCCAGAAGGAGCTGGGTACATTTTCAGAGGTAATTTGTGGTAGATGGTACAGGCCAAATAATTCAGAAATAAAGACTTGTAAAAGTACTGCTATCCTGCATGGGCAAAAGACTAGTGGAATTTGAGACAGTTGCACTAAATTTCCTTTCCACATTTAAATAGTGATGTTTTCCATGTTAACAGTATTATGAACATCAAATCAAGTGGTATTTTAAAATTTACATTAGGTCTATTAAAAAAAATCTATTGTGATAGCTAAAACAGTGGCTAAAAGTTTTAGAAAATAAAGTAAAACTGTGCCTTAGATAAATCCTTATAGTTTTAACAAAGGGATTGCTATCATAGTTCTATAAGTCTATTTTTAAATGCTGGTAAAAATGTCTGGTCCACATAAGGGTTACTTTCTCTTCATCCTTACCTTTTCTTCTATCCCAAAGCATTCTGTTTCCTGTGTTAAGAAAGGAACATGAAGCAGAGTTCATTCCCTGCTTTCATTGAGGTGGTAAAAGAGATCCTAACAGAAAGTGTCAAAATTAAATGGATGTTGAGGAAGGTTTTTGTCAAAAAATCCACTCTAATTAAGATCCAGTATTAGGACAGGTTCACTGTTTTATTTTCCTTTCCCCAGCCATCAAAAGCAAAGGAATTATTTCCCACTCATAGTTAGGTTTATTTTCTCTGTTCTGCATAGCTATAATTTCTGTTTTCTTACTGATGAAAAGTGATACAGCATAGACTAATAATGAAAACCATTGTACATTACTCCTGATATATATTCCAGATGGCACCTTGCAAATTCAAAGAAGCTCTGGTGTTGAGATGGGGGAGATTTGAGAAGTGCAGCTGCACACAGTAGCTCAGGATTCTGCTCTTTGGTATCCTCTCCCAAGAAAATCCTACAGGAAATGCACACCTTGCACAACTGCTATTAGAAGTGGCTGACAGGCACTGCATGTCTGTAATGGGAATTGTACATTAGTGGGTGTTTAAAAATAACTGTCTGCATATTGGATTTCTTTCAACCACATTTTTAATGACTCAAACACTACTTTTCCCCTTGACTGCCGGCATTATAATACAGTGATTAACTTTTCCAGTTTAACTGTTCTCCTGATCAAGCATCCAAAATATCTGTAAACGTTCCAAAAGGCAAACTACTGAAAAATAGTGAACTTTCTTGAACCTCCTTCTGGTGTTCATCCACTTGAATCTTTTATTTTTTCCTATGCTATCTATCTTTGGAGTGGAGATGAATCCCCTGAGAGTAAAAAGGAAACTATTAACCTAGAAAACCATGGAGTTGCCCTTGCTTTTTTCTTCCTTCCAGCAAATTGACTTTTCTTTTAATAAAGGATAAAATTGTCATAACAAACACATTTTTGTTAAACCAGGTTTTTTTAGTATATATTTTTTAGCTTTTTTCCTTGCTGCTTTCCACGTTCCCTGCATCTCTTCTTTATCTCACTTGGTCTGTCTGTTGCTTGTAAGGTATCTTTGAATTATGCTGATATGCTGTGTTTAATGAAAACTTATTTGCTACCATATTAAGCAAACGTCCTTTTTCTAGTGTGCTTCCTGCAACGTGAAAATGAGTTCTACTGGGAAGGAGCTGGGGCTGCTGTCCTATAGGACTAATAGCATTTGAGTGTTAAATAAGCAGCAGTCATTATAGAGGGTCTGTAATTGGGGGGAATTTTTTCTTACTAGAGATGACAGGTTCTGGGTTTTCTCCTTTGTCTCATTTTTCAGATTGGGAGGGCAGAAAAAAAGTGTGCTTTTTTTAATCTGATTTTTGTTTCTTAAATTTTTATTGTAATTGTATTTTAATGTTTCATTTTATAATAAACCTTTTACAATTGGCAGCCTTTTAAAGGTGTTGGAGCTTACTAAAATTGAAATTAAATTAAAATCAAGCATCTGCTGCTGAGATTTTTAAGTCTGTAACCACTGAATTTCTGGAAATCATTGACTAAATACCTGGAAACAGGATTTATTGAAGGGCTAGGTCCTGTCAGCTTTCGGCATCTGCACCAGAGGCAGCTGCAGCAGAACAGAATATCTTCTTCATTTTGCTTTATTCAACTTGTTTGCTTGAATGATTCATTCATTCAAAGTTGAGAAACCAGTTGGGGGATTGGAAAAGCACAAAAGCTCATTTTCTTCCTCCAAACTATGATTAAAAATGAGGTGTGAGTGCACAAGGTCAGTACATTCCAAAATCTTGTAGGTAACCAAAACAGTAAGTTCAGTTCACTAACTGAAGACAATCCCTTATCTGCTTAATGAATCAGTTTTAAATGCAGAAGAGATTTTTGCTATGCTTTTTATATATGAACTCTCCAGGTATTTTAACGAAGATATTTTTGTGCATTTTTAATCAAATACCAGTTTTCGTCTAACTATAGCTTGATGCTACTTGCAAGTTTTAAAAAAATGCACCATTCACTATTTTCTAACATAATACAATGTAAAGTATTTAAGCATCTGAGTCTGTTTGCATTAAGAAATAATTGTCCAAATAAAACATGGATAGGTCTATTATAGCCTTCTGGTTGGCAAACAGTATCAAATTTGCTAAAAAGTCTATAGTTAGTTGCAAATCATTGTGTTTTAGCGGTTACTATCCAGTGAGAATCAGCCCTTCTTTAGGGAAATAACTACAGTACAAGTGCAGAGCTGGATTAAAAGTGATGCTGATTTTTTTTTTTAAATATTATTATAATATTTGTACGATTAATCCTACAAGGTGCTAGTTTATAACTAAACCAAATTGAAAACTATTAATGGTTGTGAGATGGTACAGCTCTTAATGGGCAGCTTTTTGTACAACCAAAAGTGTGCCAGAACTGTCACCTATATAACAGGTACTTTTAACAGAGGTCAGGGAGCAGTGATACTGGAGAGCAGTTTCTTTCATGGGCAGAAAGATTGGTCAGGCAATGGTGGGAAGCTGATACTTGTATTTGCTGATTCAACAAAGAAGACTTGGTTAATACTTTCCAAGGTGTGTGAGTCCTGTTGGGACTTAGGCTCCCAAGTTACCTTCCTCAGTACATCTCTCTGGTGCTACTGGATCAGTTCTGGTCAGCGTTTTTTGGTGGATCTGCAAAGGCAAATGAAGGATGCTGGCAGGAACTGCAGTGGTGATGTTCTCTGAGTCAGAATTAAACTAGTGCTGTGGAGGTGAGAGGCAAAGCTATGCACGTGCAGAAATGTGCCAGTGTTAGTGTGCCTGGCTGTGCACTCTAAGTCTGATGGAGGATCTTTCATGGAGGGTGCAACTAATCAGACAACAGGTCCCAATGAATAATGATCTGACCTTCATTGCACATGCAAAATGCCACAGCTGCTTTTCCTACATTAAACTGAACTTGAATCCTGCAAGGCTACAGTTGAAAGGTCATTTCTTCATTGGCAAAGTTGCCTCATGAGAATTGCTTCTCATGTGGGTAACCACATGAAGTCTCTCTTTGTCAGCTCAGTTCACTAGACCTGAAAGGTTATGTCCTAAAGGTTGCCCCTGCACTGTTAATAATTGATGTAATACACTGCTGGTGGGGTGCTACTGGGCTCAGACTTTGCAAGGATTACTGGAAACGCTAATTCTGGTCACAGGTATCACCAGAGTGTATTTAGTTCCCTCTCTCTGTACCTCCCTCCTGCCCAGGCTATTATTGTTATAAGCAGAACAAGCACCAGCAGTACATCTGGTTCTTTGTTTTTGTAGACTTAGTAATTCTGTGTGGCTGGTGTCTTTGTGACCTCTTCAATTTATCTATCATCACACTGGGTCCTAAATATGAAAAACAGGAAATTAAGAATTAAAAAAAAAAACGTTTTTTTTTCTCATCTGCCTTTTGCTCCTGAACACTGAGGCCATGCTCAGGTACACACAAACTCTTATTTCAGCCATTGAAGTCTGAGGAAAGGACTGTACCCACTATCTGTTCCTCTAGGGACATACTTTATAGTGTGGTATTTATTATGAACAAAAGGAGTTCTTGCTTCCCTTGAAGCTTGTGGGGCTGATACCAGGGAAAACGCTTAGTGTTGTTGCAAAATAAACTCCATCCCCAGTCCTGCATTTCCTTTTACAGTGATACTCAGCTCCTCCCCCAGGGATGTCCACAGTTGCTTATTATTGTTTTACACTAGATGCATTGCAGTCCTTGAACAGAGGTGGTCACAAACTGTATGTAAGCAGTCTTTTTCCATAATTTCAGTTAAAACTACAGTGGTCAGGCAGCAACTCTGAACCAAGAATTGACCCTATGCATTAAGGCAGAGAGCAGATGACTCCCATTTCTTTTGGCAACTCCACCATGAAGAGACATTTCTTCAGACAGATTTGTGCTGGCACACTAAGAAAAAAGTTGTGATAGTATTTAGCAGAGCCACCTGGGAACTCCCACCAGAGTTTGAAATCTGGAATTCATAAAAAATCTCCCTTAAAAGAGAGGCATAGATTTAGCAGTTGCCTGTGATGTATTCTGGTCCAAAATGAGTCTACCGATTGGAGGCTCCTTTTGATGCCTGTTTTCATTCTTGCAAAGGGTTAAGTAAGTTCTGCTTGCTTCTCTCCCTAATATTGTTGGCTGTCCTTCTGGCTACAGGAATCTATTACTGGCATGCTTTGTAGGGGTTAGATATGCAACAGTTTGTACATTAGCATTGACCTTGCATACTGAAAGATTTGCATGCTTATTGTTTGTGTTCAAAGGAATTAGCAAGGTTGAATAGAGACATTTAGTTCACTTCTAGTTCTCATGGTTTGGGGGTTGACTCCTTTATGCCAGTAGAACCATTTTTGCATTTGTTTTGGAGGGCATCTGTGTGTTATACCAAGCCTAAGTTGCTTTCTTTTTTTTTTTATATGTTGACTTCCCCCAAATAATTCTAAAGATGATTCTCGTGATGCATTTAGGATATGAGGGAGGATACAGTTGGAGTCTATAAAATTATGAAGGTTCAAACAAAGCGAATAGAGAGCAGTTATTCACCAGAATACTAAAATGAGGGTAGATCCACTGAAATTGGCAGGAGTCAAGTTGAAAACCAACAAAGTACTTTTTTCCATAGCTAACTTGTGGAACTTGTTGCCACAGGAGGTTGTAGAGGCAGATAGATCATATAGCTAGATTCAAAAAGGGAATAAACAGTAGGATGGATGGTGGATCCATTATCAGCTATTAAACAGAACAGGAAAGGTTGAGTTTTCTGACTTACCAAAGCCAATGATAGTTGTTACCTTGGAGGGTATGACAGAGGATAGATCATTCTAGATCTACCCCGTTCATATGCCCTCCTTTTAAAGTATTTATTACTGCTAGTCAGAGACAAGGCTGTTGTAGAATTTCCTCCTTCGAAAACTGAACACGCACATGTTGGCAAAAGAAAGTTAAATCCAGTGAGGAAGATGAATATCAAGAGAGAGGAACAGGGAAAGTTATTCTTCTTAAGCTCTGGTGAATGGCTTGAGACTTTTAATACGCAGCATAGAGAGGGAGTCTTTGTGAGTTCTGCAGGGGAGGACAGCAGGGAATTGGGGATGCACTGTTTACCAGAGTGCCCCAGGGAGTAAGTAGGAATAATGGGTTCAAACTAGTGGAGAGTAGAGTTAGGTTAGACATTAGGAAGAAATTTTTTACAGTTTGGGTGGCCAGAGTCTGGAATGGGATATCACTATCACCTAACTTGAAGGTCTTCAAGAGGAGGCTTGACAATCACCTGGCTGGGGTCATCTGACCTCAGTCCTCTTTCCTGCCAGGGGCAGGGGGATGGACACAATGATCCATTGGGTCCCTTCTGACTCTATAATCTATGCACATGCTCATTACACAGACCCTCCAGTTCCTCTTAAAGCTCTTCTTTAGTCGATTAAAGGTCAAACACCTTGAAGTTCTCTTGGCTAAAGGGTGGTGTAACAGACTTGGGAATCACAGTCATGTTTCTCTGAAAAGAAACAGGATCAGAACCTGCTGTTGTTTTGTTTTTTATGCTTAGCTGCAATTTCTTTAATCTTGAGGGTATCTAGGAGAAGGGTCCTTTAGTTTAGCCCATGGCCTGTCAGGAGAACCAATCCCTTTGGTCCGGCAAGACTTGATCAGTTTTTCTTGTGTGAAGGATGGATAATAGTCTGGTTCATTGCAGATTTATTTTAACCCAGGCTTGTTCAAAAACCTCTTGATCCGATCATGGTTAAAATTGGAGATTCCAATAGCTTTCACCAAACTGCATCTACCAGCTCCTCTGTAGCTTCCCATGTGTCCAGAATATCTGTGTTACTGAGCGCAGTCATGCCTTTATCATCTGTAGGAAACCATCTCCTCTCCTGTCTTAAATACCAAGGGATTGAGGTATGGATTGAGGTAAATCCATTTCAGCACAGCAAGAGTCTTCTGACAGGCTCCCTTCGCCAATGACTTCTCATAGAACCTCGACCATAGCTTACTAGCAACACCCCTCTTTCACTGCCCCCTCTTGTATGTCAGAGACAGGTTACTAGGTGAGATTGACCATTGGTCTGACCCAGTATGGCACTGTTTATGATCTTACGTTCTTATCTGAGCCCTTACTCACATGTTCTGAATAAAAGAGGTCCACTGGGGAAGGGGGTGGGGGCCAGAGAACAGCTGGGCTGCAGGTTGACTGCAGATTGCATGTCATACACATCTTGTTAACCTTGGAGCTCTGCAGGAGAGGCTGTGTTTTAAGTCATGTTCAAAGGAAACAGATGGGGTTCTTCTCAGTGCATTGAGCTGCTGTTGTTGGCTTAAAATACTTTCCATGTCCCCCAGGTCAGTAAATAGGCTTGCCCTGTGTTGGAGTGGTGCACGGAACAAAAGAGGGGTTGGGAAGCCAGGCAGATCACTTCCAAAATAGCAAGCTAACTTTCAAGCCTTGTTGATACTAGGACTTTTCTCACTGCTGTTACGCAGCTAAAAGCACAGGTTTGCAGGGAAGATTAACAGAGAGAGCATAGTATAGACCAGTGTTTCACAACCTGTGGGTCACAACCCAAAAGTGGGTCTCAAGAATATTTGAAGGGGTCGTGAACAATCGCATAAAAACACAGGAAATTGTGGGTTTCCCCTTGCAGGCTGGCCGCATTCCAGCCTGCAAGGGGCTGCTTGGGGCTGGGGGGAGTGGGATACAGGGGGTACCACAGTGGAGAGCAGCTACATGCAGGTGAGTCTGTGGGGCAGGGGGGCACAGGCAATGCGTTGGGTGGTGTGGAGAGAACACAGGCAACATGTTGGGGGATGGAAGGAGGGCATGTGCCCCCCCAGATTTGTGTGGACACACACAGGGCTGCAGGCTGGCCAGAGCAGCACAGGCAAGAGCTGCCTCTGTGGCTCAGCAGCTGGGTCCCAGCATGGGATGCTGGAGCAGAGCAGTGAGACTAGTTGTTGACAGCTGGGCCATGGTGGTGGGGTAGAGCCACGGCCTGGAATGCAAGTGGCTGGTGGGGGGAAGAGGTACGGGCAGCATGGCCCCCTCCATCCATTACTCCTTGTGCTGCTTGGTGGTGCAGCTGGCACAGTGTTCATGGCAGTGGCAGCAACTAGTCTTGCTGCCCCACTTTGCCCTCCCATGCTGGGACCCACCCTCTGGACTATGGAAGCAACTCCTGCCCATGCTGGTCCAGCCAGGCTGCAGCCCTGTACCTGCCCCCCCACCCCACACAACCACCCTCAGCTGTACACACTAGGGGGCTGGGGGTGGGCAGCAGGGAGTGAGAGGCATCAGCAGGGGTGGGGGGCTGTGGGTCAGGCAGGAGTGAGGGGCACCAACAGGGCCAGAGGGCTGTGGATCAGGACTGGCCATCAGTGATTACAGATGGGTCCTGGTACAAAAATGGTTGAGAACCACTAGTATAGACTACACATGCAGGAATAGTCATTTGGACTAGATGGGGTGGGTAAAGGAAACAGACTTGAAATCCTGGCTTCAGTACAGCATGCAGGGTATTGGGAAGGGTGGGAAACTGCTGTTAGCAGAGCTGTTAAGCAAGGAAAATGATTTGGCTCTTCATTCTTATTTGTAAATGAGGGGAGGGGAGGGTAAAGGAGGGTGTGGAGTGTAACTAGGCTCCTGGAAGGTTCCCAGGGACGAGTTGCTTCACTTGGAAGTATGAAGCATGGTGCAGATTTCATTCTAGTTCTCCAGCAAGGCTATACCTACAATAGAAGAGGTTCTACCAGTGCCTGCACTCTGGGGATTGCCAGCCTTGTCCCGCAAGGGGTTGCAGGGCAGACCAAATGAGCACTGAGGAAAGTTGCATGCTCCTGGTCCCACTCTGGTTCGCTGCTGCAAGCATGCTGCTTTGAGTACAGTGGCTTGGCAGCTCTGTACAACCCACCACCCCTCCCTGCAGCATTCCTGAAGGCAGCTGGCTGCAGGACTAGCCCATGAGAATAGGGCTATAGGCACAGGGAACAACTCTCTGGGGGAAGCTCTAACTCTGTTTTAATAAACTGCAGCAAAAGCATGTGGCCCAGCATTGGAGAGGCACTTCTGGGAAATGTATGCACTTCCTATGCAGCATGTAGCCTTTTGGAAGTGAGAGAGCATGCAGGGGAAAGGAGTGAAGCAGTGCAGCAAAAGAGAAAGCAAAAAAACCCCAAAAAACAACTTGTGAAAAGTGGGTGAGGACAGAATGGAAAGTAGAGGCAGAAGAGGAAAGAATGAACAGGAGCCTTGGGCATGCTGTGGGAGGGAGCTAGATTTGGAGGCTATTCAGCAACCTATTGTGAGAGGAGCATCCACTGTCCATTGTGAATCATTGGTTATTGTGGTACACACAATACCGTAATGGAGATAATTTCACTGGTCTTTACATTCTGGGTGCTTTCTGTGCCATGTTAAAGGGATGTTTATCCATACACAACTGCTGGACTCTACACAAGTTACAGGTGGCTTGCTCAAAAGAGAATAGTGCCAAGTGTGTGTTTCTGAGAGAGAACTTCAGTGGCCTTTGTCACTATAGTGTCTGAGTGCCCCCCGCCCCCTGGTTGGTTATTCAGGACTTTATTGTTGCAACACTGGTGAATTAAGAAAGGAGTGTTCCCTGTTTTCCAGTGCAGTGCCTTATCCACTTAGCCATCTGTCCATCCTTTCCTATTGGCCAATGTCTGGTGAGTATCACCTGATGCGTGGGAAGTACACACACACACACACACACACACACACACACACACGTACGTCTCACCAGACTGGTTCCTGGGTGCGTGCGCTTATCACAGCAGGTGACACAGAAGGAACTCTTGGCTCTTCTGTTTCTTCCTCTCATCCAATGTCACATGGACATCCCTGGAAACACTGAAGAGCAGGAAGTCTGAAATGGGATCTGAGAAACCGTTGTGGAGATGAGTTGGATATGGGGCATCAGTAATAGAAAATGGATCTTCTTTACTTCTGGGCTGCTGGTTCAAATCTTTCCCCAGCTGTTAATTGTTGGAAGTAAAAGTGCCAGTGTGCAGGCTGTTCAGCAGCTGATGTGAAACCAGTCCAGTTCCAACAACTTGGTGTTACTGCAGAAAATCCCAGTAAAGCCCATATTGGCAGTCTAAGCAAAGCTTCCAAGAATTAATTGGATATGGGGATGGAATAATTCTCTCCTGTTGAGATGTGAGGGTGGAGTCCAGTGTTGGGATGTTTGTACTGATGCAGCTGTCCTGCTTTTCTTCCAGTACACAAACTCTTACCTCCACATCTAGTTCAGCACTGTTGATAAGTAACCTCCCATGACCACTTCATTCTCTTCTCTACAAAGGCTCCTTTCTAAAGCAAGCTTGGTGGACAGTTTAATGTGGGAGTGAGTAAGGAAGTTTAGGTTTATCATCTCCCCCCCCACCGCCACCCCCCCACCATACCCCAAATTAAGATAGCAGCATAGTCATTACCAGAATCTTTCACTGTGTCCAGAGCACAGCCGGCCCAGCTCAGGAAGTGGAGAGCGTGGGGAGAGTATGAACAGTGCTTCATGAAAACCCATGAGATAGGCCAAGAATGAATCAAGAAACTAGCAAACGTGTCTCAGTGCTTTGCATTTTATAAGAAGAGCATTTGCAAGACTGGTGCTTAGATGCCAGGACAGACATTTCAGAAATAAATGAAATTTGGTAGCTAGTTCCTGTTGCCCACAAAATCCTTTTCCTAGTCCTTAATGACAGCAAGTTCTCCTTTTCAGGGGTGAGCAGAAGAATTAGCCATATCTAAGTGACTTCCATTTCTTCACTGAACTTAGTACTTGGCAATTTACTGTATGAAAGGATACCAAGAACTATGAAGGGGTACCAAGAACAGACACCTGGCAGAAAAACTGTTCTCTGACAGCTGTTTGAGACGCCCAGGGAAGCTGGCGTGCAATGGCTGACTTCCTAGTTGGAACTTTGAAAAGCATACGCTATCCTTTCATGTGGTAGCCCCTATGTCTGCTGTGAAGTGCACCATGAATGTTGGGCCATAAGTAATGAGCCCAGGTTACCAAGAACCTCCTGTAACAAAGCTGTCAGCTGGTGCTGATGTCTTTAGTTGCTGATGTAAATGAATTTTGCATTTTGAGAGTGGCTATGAGAAGACAGAGTGAATGAAAACCTGCATCAATTTCTGCCAGACCAACCTTCATCAGTAGCTTGAGGCCATACCCAAGCACGTGCTCTGCTGCTTGAGCTCTATGGATATATAGGTCAAAAATGTTACAGCCTTTTGAGTGATAGAATCCAGGTGAACAACTGCATTTCTCCTGCAGCTTTCGCCACCTCACTTGCCCTCTAGTGCTATTCTGTGGGTTCATCTACACAAGATGCTTTACTGCACATTAGAATAATCTAATGCACAGTAAAGTGTCAGCATCTACATGTGTACAGCAATTACTGCACATTAAATTAGACTAATGTGCCATTTTCTAGTACCTGTAGATATAGTTACTAGAAATTGGCACATTAAACTAATGCACCAAAGTGCATATGTAGATGCTGACCAGGAGCAAATTTCTCCAAGTCAGCCTAGGTAGCAGGGAGCCACAGGAGGCAAGGAGAGCTGTCCCAGGTTGGCAGGATGCTGACCCCCAGCCACAAGGAGATCAGGACCCATCCCAATCTCCACAGGACAGGGAGAGTTGTCCTCACTTGGCAGGATGCTGCCTCCCAGCCCTGTGGAGATTGGGACCCATCCCAATTTCCATGGGGCTAGGAGTCAGCTGCCTAGCTGCTGGGATAGTTCTCCCTGCTCGTGGAGATCAGGATGGGGCCCAATCTCCACATGGCTGGGAGGCTGCTGTCTGGCAGCTGGGACAGCTCGCCCCCACCCCATGGATATTAGGACCAGACCTCGTGCCCGCTAGCACTCGGCAGATCCTATAGATTCATTGATTCATAGATGTTAGGGTCAGAAGGGACCTCAATAGATCATCGAGTCCGACCCCCTGCATAAGCAGGAAAAAGAGTGCTGGGTCTAGATGACCCCAGCTAGATGCTCATCCAACCTCTTCTTGAAGACCCCCAGGGTAGGGGAGAGCACCACCTCCCTTGGGAGCCCGTTCCAGACCTTGGCCACTCGAACTGTGAAGAAGTTCTTCCTAATGTCCAATCTAAATCTACTCTCTGCTAGCTTGTGGCCATTGTTTCTTGTAACCCCCGGGGGCGCCTTGGTGAATAAATACTCACCAATTCCCTTCTGTGCCCCCGTGATGAACTTATAGGCAGCCACTAGGTCGCCTCTCAACCTTCTCTTGCGGAGGCTGAAAAGGTCCAGTTTCACTAGTCTCTCCTCGTAGGGCTTGGTCTGCAGGCCCTTGACCATACGAGTTGCCCTTCTCCTGGATCTCCCCTGGCTGCTGCAGGGGGGTAGAACAGGCCAGGAGCAGCCCTAGACTGAAATGCTCCTTCCAGGATCAGATTTGTTCCTGATGGGTGCACGTTCAGGTGCATGCAGGGGTGCAGTTTAATGTACCCAAATTTTCTGTGCAGCAAATTCAGGCACATTAATTACATGTGTAGATGTGCCCTGTGAGGAGATATCATCTTCTGAATTGCTGATCTGTGTTAAACAGCTGTTTG
Organism: Alligator mississippiensis; assembly: GCF_030867095.1. Lineage (NCBI taxonomy): Eukaryota > Metazoa > Chordata > Crocodylia > Alligatoridae > Alligator > Alligator mississippiensis. Next base: position 113,703,736 of record NC_081826.1, on the reverse strand, counting down.
CTTTTTAAAAGGAGGCACTGGCCACAAGATGCCTTCACCAGTGTGAAGGTAAAGAACCACTGCCACTCATGGATGCTACAGTTGTCTTCAAGCTAATAGCAATAGCATGGTTAATAACTGTCCTGCAAAAGTCCTCCATTCCCATTTGCTTGAGGAAGGGCAGATCAAATCTCCAGCTCCTTCTTGTCCCAATAAAGGACAGGCAAGCCACTTTCCTGTTGGTTTGATAAATGTTCTTGACAGTTCTGCTTTAGAGCCATATCTCTTTCTACTGGTCTAATGTGGGGAAGGAAAGCCACTAAAATATACTGAGTGCACTGTCTTGTATGATATCTCAAATCACTTGGAAATCTGACTACCATCAGACAATTTTTCATGGTATGAGCAATCCCATAAAAACAGTAATTGTATTTTACCCTGTATATCTGACAGCATTATGAAAATTTCCCTGCTGCTTTGATACCTAATTTTGTATGGGGAAGGGTTCGTCCTTGTGCACCACCATGGCATAGTTGTCATGCATGTCTATGGAGAAACCTTATATGTCCGCTCTTCATAACTCTTACAAGAAGGCATCTACTAGTAGGTCTGGTTAGGTCACAGGCAAGGGAAAGAGGAATGGTTTTACTCATGCAGCTTCAGCGGTGATGTTCCAAGTCCAATTACATTTTAAGAGAGGCTGCAAGTGAGCAGAAAAACTCACTTTTTAAAAAAGAATCTTAGGTCTAATCTAATACTTGAAGGCTGTGGTATCTGGTAACTGAACTTTATATGAAGGGAGTTTTTAAATACTAGTCATTACTTGAATACTTGGAAAACTTAACCAATAGCATGTCATTTCAAGGTGATCGATCATAGTTGTTAACATGCAGGTTAGTGAAATGTAAAGTGGAAAAGATGTGAGGTGTTTCTTATTCTTTGCATTATTTTTATGATACAAAGATGGTGGAAAGAAGCATCTATAACAAATGCAGAAGTCTTTGGATGAATATCTGAAAAACCTAGCAACACAATTGCCTCTCAGGAGTCTAGACTTCAGGCAATTGAAGGAAAGGTGTTTTTATTCTGGCTCCATACTCAAATGACTAAGAAACACCCAAGAGGAAATGGTCTATGAAAGATTTGTTGCACCTATCTCTCTCCTTCATTTGTGAGTAGAGAGCTTCCATTTGGCTTCTCCTGCTTTTTAGAAGCCCACCAGTGAGACGGGAGACAAACCTTATAGCCCTGTTCTTCCCTTAGAAATATTGAGCAGAAACCATCAACACTCACTTTAGTGGTGAGAAGAACTTGACTTCAAAATCATCCTTGCATACAAAAGAAGCTGAAAAGCATGAACATTTTGACTCCTTTGCCTTTAAGTTTCTAAAAACTATGGTAGTATTTTATCTAGAGCTTTAAAAAATATTCTTATTTAATGAAGTGGCATCTCACATGCCCCATTGAACAATTACACAACTTAAGGAAGCACACTGCATAACTATTAAGCTGGGTGTCTTGATTCAGCAATTAATAGGAATAACAATCTGCTTTTTTGTGGGGAAAGAGTTCTCTGAGAGTGTCTGGGAAGAGTTGTCTACTGCAGGGAAATTGGTTCGACTGTTCTTGTCAGGAAGTGGGGTAGTAGGTAAATCACTTTAAATACCGTATTGAGATCCTTTCCTAGGTTGTTCTATAGGGCTCTGATTTTTCTTGAGAGAGAGAGAAAAGAGCCCTTATTTTGGAGTGCTGGCAAAATCTCTGCTCAGTCATGACCATGAGAACTGCTGAAGGGGGTCTGTGCTAAATAACAGATGTCTTTTGCCAATGGCTATTTTTGGTGGCTTCAATTACAGTTCTCCTTTCTCTGGCAACCACACTGGTGTTGTTTAAATGTACACTGAGTTGCAAGAGCAAAGCCACGAGGTACCTAGGCTTGACCTGAAGAAGAGTGGACACGTTTGCAGCAGTGTGCCTGCTCCCTCTGTCCCTCCCTTCCTCCCCCCACCGTGGCCCTGAGCCCTTCCCTCGGATAAACATCACTGGAAGAGCTTGGGGCCATTTTGCCTTATGAGCAGTAACAGGAAGTTTAACTTGGAAGACAGCTGCATAGGAGAGAGCGGTGGTTAATATTTTAAATCTTTGTCTCAGTGGGAAAATATGAACACATTTAATACTGAATTTATCTTGTGCTGCAGTCTTGGCTGGAAGCCAGCTACCACCACAGTGCCTGCCCATGCTCCAGAGATTGCCTTGGTTTTAAGTAGGTGGGTGAGGGAAAAGAGCTGTTGGGCACTCAGTAGCATGTTGTAAGGAGTGACCCCTCATCTCCTTTATTTTCCTCTTCCTTGTCCAGCAAGTTTCAATGTTTATGTACCTTTTGTGAATGGTGGAGTCTTTTGGTATCTGACTTCTGTCTGAGGGGCAGCCAGGAATGGTGAGCAGCATTCCTTAATCCAATTTTTGTAAGGATTCCCTTTTTAAAACACTCTCTCCTCCTCCTCCTCCCTCTCCCAGCAAAAACAACTAAACTTGTTGCAAAAGACAGATAATCAGCCAATAACTCAACATGTAAATTTTTATCCGCTTGTGAATTTACTTAGCTATTCACTTTTCCATTTCAAAGGGATTTCTGCTTTTCTTACTAGACTGTGATTCTAATCAGAACAAACAGTATTCAAGAATTTCTTGAATATATGCAGTCAGTTGCAGTGCACAAAACCAGATTACAAGGGGATTTTTCTCTTTTTCTATTTGATATGTTCACTAGCATCCTAGCTATACAGGCAGTCCTCGACTTGCAGTGTTTTGAGTTGCATCGTTTCGCACTTACAACGTTTATAAATTGACACTGCTTCAACTTTCTGACGTCAGTTTCGACTTTACAACGCTTGATCCAACACCACGCCACGCCAGTGAACAAGTTCACTGCATCACCCATCTCCCTGGAGAACATCTGTCCAAACTTCCTTGGACACTTTCTTTAAGAAAGCAGACAAGACTCCAGAAAAACCTGCAGCCAAGACTCCTGAGAAAACTCCAGCCAAGAGCCCTTCAAAAAGTCCAGCAAGGTCACCTCAAATAAATCCTTTCAAATCAATATGACTGCTATTTACAATATAAATGAGTAATATAGCTACATTAATGTAGATATAATTGATCGAGTACAAAATTCTGGGTTATTTTTGGTGAAAATAGGGTATCGGGCCTTGGTTCAAGAACCAATCCCCCATTTATAACATTGGTCCTATTGGAAAATCGGTTCCAAGTTACAACGTTTCAACTTAAGATGTGGTTTTCAGGAACCAATTGTGTCGTAACTCTGAGGACTGCCTGTACCTGCTTTAGTGTGCTTTCTGGTTATGAGGCCTCAGAGCAGTTCCTTGTTTCTGAGAGAGAGCTCCTTGGCCTGAATTTCCCTTTGCTCATCTGTCTGTTTGCACAACATGGCTTTTTTCATTCATGGGTTTTTATTTGCACTTGTTTAAGGTTATCTCAGCTGCTGGTTTTCTAATGCATCCTGGTACAGCCCAGCAGGTAAACAGAGCCTTTCACAGAGATAGCAGTCTTCGCCCTCCCCTCCAATTAGTTCTAGTTTCTGCCCTTTCTGTGTCTGAACAGAAGCAGGGGATGGGTATGATAAAGTGAGCGCTAAGATAAAATGGGGTCTTTGAGAATTGCTTGATGGGCATGGAGTTTGAGGCTGGAGATGCTTATATTCATAATCTTCTAGTAATAATCATGACCTCCTATATTCACTTTGTTTTCAGAGTTTTTACAAGTTGCTTGCACAGCTCAGTTTTTGAGTTGATGGTTTTAGATTGAAATAATGACTTCATGGGCTCCCCTACAGGGGGGGAGTGTTTTTGTTTTAAGTCTAGAGCTCTTCCTTTACCATTTTCATTTTGTGGCTTCTTCAGTATCAAACACATTTTCTGTGTTTAATAATCTGGCTTTGATGCCTAGTTTAATCTAGTCCAAAAGTCTTGCGGGTGGCTGGGTGGGGACATAATGTAGAGATTTTTCAAGGGAAGAAATGCAAGGAGTAGGCAATTAAAGTAGCAGAGGATGCGTCTTTAGAACTGGGAGGCAAAACTGTTGCTTGTTGCTGATTATTTCAGATAGTAAAAACAAAGAAATCCCAAGAAGAAGAAACTGTCTTAAGCATAATATACTTGCAGCTTTCTAAACTTGCAAATTTTACTATTAAACTATGGAATACTGAGTGGGTTTTGTGTGTTGTTTAAAGCCTCCAGAATTGTGGGACTGAACTTCAGCTTTGTTAAAATTTCTAGCCTTCATAGCTGCACAGAAAAGCCCTTACTCTCATTGTTTTAATCAACATCTTACTTATTTGTCCTTTGTGTTTTAAGAGCAATGGTTTTATGTCTTTTGAAATCTCAGTTATGCCATCTCATGACTTCTTGAAGACTTGCTTTATATTTGAGCACTGGGGCTGACAGTATGTATAGAAAAAGTGCATTCAACAATATTGTTAATAATAATTATAATAGTGTCTGTAAAAGGTTAGCTAGCAGATGCGTGCTCTGCAGTGTCACAAATCTCTTTAGAAGTTACTGCAGTGGTTGGTAATGTGCAGGAAGAAAACTGGCTGTTTCTGTAGGTTCACACCAGTAATTCATTCATGACTCATGAACAAATAGACCAAAATGAAAGCTGATGTTCAGAATAAAACAAAGATGTCATTAGAATCTACTTGTCTGTGCAGAACAGGACCAAAGAAAGTTAGCTTTACACGTTAGTAAGGGAGAACTAACTTTCCCAAAGTGAAGTTGATTTTTGCACACACTCCCTTTGTAATTCTAACAGGATAATGCCATGGTATATGCACCAGCTTGTCATGGTCATTGATTCTGTTAAGACACAGTGCTTTACACTTGCTGTCAGACCAGGCTGTCTGTACTATACACTGGTTCACCAACCATGTTTGGGGAAGGAAATGAACTATAAATATCTATTACATAAAATGTATTTAACAGAGAGAGAAAGGGAGTGTTCTCTGAATGTTTTACATTTTACAACACCACTTTTTACAGTATAGTAATGCTTGGCCTGGGAATTCATTGCACTTGCTGCATGGAAATCCATGGGATTTCTGCATTGCTATCCATACATTTTAAAGAATTTTTCTGTTCTCACTTTTGCAATTGTTACATGCACAATGACCCTGCCCTTTAGGATTCTTGCCATAACAGGACACCTTAATAAGGGGGAGGGGGAAAAACTTCATTGTCTCACATGGAATGAACAGGCGTATTCAGTCTGTTTCTCTCCTCAGCACTTTGAATGAAGTGCAGTGAGAGTCTTCTTTTTTTGATTCATGATCATAGAATCATAGAAGTAGGATCGGAAGGGACCTTGTAGATCTTCAAGTCTGACCCCCTGCCTGGGCAGGAGGAAAACTGGGCTCAAATGACCCCAGCCAGGTAGGCATCTAGCTGCTTCTTAAAGACCCCCAGGGTAGGAGCCAGCACCACTTCCCTTGGAAGTCAGTTCCAGATCCTAGCCGCCCTAACTGTGAAGTAGTTCCTACGGATGTCTAATCTAAACCTACTCTCCAAGAACTTGTGGCCGTTATTCCTTGTTATCCCGGGGGCCGCTAGGGGAAACAAGGTGTCCTCCAAACCCTTCTGGTCCCCCCCAGTGAGTTTATAGACGGTCACTAGGTCCCCCCTCATCCTTCTCTTGTGAAGGCTGAACAGGTTCAGGTCCCGTAGTCTCTCATTGTAGGGTCTGTGCTGTCCCCGGATCATGCGGGTGGTCCTCCTCTGGACCCTCTCCACGTTGTCTACATCCCTCCTGAAGTGGGGTGCCCAGAACTGGACACAGTACTCCAGCTGTGGCCTGACCAGTGTCGCGTAGAGGGGGAGGATCACCTCCTTGGCCCTACCGGAGATGCACCTGTTGATGCACAATAGGGTCTGGTTAGCCCTGCCAACTGTGACCTCGCATTGTCGGCCCATGTTCATCTTGGAGTCAGTGATGACTCCAAGATCCCTTTCTGCCTCCATGCTCTCAAGAAGGGAGTTTCCCATCTTATAAGTGTGCTGCTGGTTACTACTGCCCAAGTACAGCACCCTGCACTTGTCCGTATTGAAATGCATCCTGTTTTTATTAGCCCACCCCTGCAACCTATCCAGGTCTTTGTGCTGTGATCATAGCACATAGTTAAAAAAGGAAATGGGAAGACACGGCAGGTTTGGTTTGGGGGTTGTGGGGAGGTGGAATCTGAGCTTCTATATAAGGCAAAGGCTGGATATGGAAATGTTGAAATCTTTTGAATTGCTTGTGAAACCTTTGAAACCTGTAGGCATATTTAAGACCTCTTACCTAAGCTATGTGGTAGGGGGAGGAATCCAACATTATGTTAAAACTTCCTGCAATTAAATCCATTCTTTAAAACCAGATTTGAGTGATGACTTTTACTTCCAGCCCTGATTAGCAAAGCATTTCAACCTAAGCACATGGTGGTCCCAAAGACTTTAGCAGAGATGACTGAAGAGTTTTTATTGTTGCAGCAAGAGCTCTGAGAGGTGGTATACCTCTGGATATATTGCAGCCACCTAAAAGCTGCAATGTGTTCTCTTCTGTGAGTCAAAATAGCTTTCCTTGGCCCTCTCAGGAGCTGGCTAGTATCCTTAGCAGTAGCCATAAGTAGTTGTCATAGTTGCGTGAGCTCCACTTTAGTGTATATGTGTTCATGCACATAGATGAATACAGTCTGAACTTTGACTATGGTTGAGTAGCTCTCTGAACAGCCATCCAGTAGTTAGCCTGCTTTAGAAACTTTGAACTTTTATTCACCTTCTGTTCCTACATAGATAACAGTGCTTTATAGAGAGAGAAAGAGACTTTCTTAAAGTTACAGTAAGAGAGAAACCTTTCTGTTAAGGTGCATTTCAGAGACTTGGTGATCTGTCTCATAAGGAGGAGAGATTGCTTCATCTTACTCCATTGAAAATGCATTTTAAAAGGCACTGAGGTTTGCTTTCTGTGGCAAAGCTCATTTTTTTTCACTAAATGTGAACTGCAATTATTTTTAAAGTGAGCCAGGTAAATGAGGTAAGAGATTCAGGAGTGGCAAAAATTACAGAAGACACACATGGGCAGTATCTGTCAAAATTACTACTTCCAAAAATGTTTCAGGGAGTTTGGTATGTGGAAACCAGTGGCAACATGTAAGGGGTGCACAGGGATGCATGTGGACCCTCTGAGAGAGCCAGTGCACCCCCTGACTGGCCGCTCTCACCACTTAGGTGATGAGCGGGGGGGCAGGCAGGAGTGCCGGTGGCCCCCCATCCCCCCTCCCCGCAAGTGCCGGCCAATTGCTGCAGTTGCTCCCAGAAGCGGCTGCAATGATCTGTGGCAGCAGTTGGCTGTCATGGGATCAGCCGGTCAGCAGGACTAGTCGCAAGGGGGGCACATGCCCCCCCAACTAAGCCGGCACCAGTCGCCCATGGGGGAAACCATCTAATTTTAGAGAAAGTTTGGGTAGTGGGCATTGCAGTCTCAGCAAAATGTATTTTTAACATGATAGCTTCTTGTAGCTTTGGTATTGCTCATACTAAGCGGCCATAGATCACAAGTCAGGTCTCCAAACAGGTAAAATCTTTTGAGCATACTTGGGTCTCATTTTTAGGCTTTTATCCATTATGGCGAGGCAGAAGTATCCTCCATTAATAGCTGCCATTCCCAGGTGCTCTCATTTCTGACAGCTGGAGCTTTAAGAAAAAGGACCAACAGAAGTGCCATTTGGCTGGTGGAACCTCAGACACCAGGGCTAAATACAGACTGTCTAAAAGCCCAAGGCTGAATTGATTCAGTCTTTGTAGGTTAATCTGAGCTGCACAGATTAAATTGAAACAGACATGAACAGACATTTACTTTTGATTCTGAAAATGCAGCCGCATGCCTGCAGTGGCTCAGGCCAGAAACTAGAGGTGATAGAGCACGGCTCTCTGGCACATAACCAACATGGCTGTGTGTTCATTTCTTCTTCCTGCTACTCCTGAGGTCTCTGGGATTTGCAGTCCAGAATCACGACATTAGGACTCTGCAGGGTTGTTCATCACTTCCTCTTCCTGCTTCCCGGTACCTCTGGGATTTGTAGTCCACAGTTGCAGCCAGCAGTAACTTTGAGTAGGAGAAGGCTGTTTAACTTCCTTGCCTGGCCCCCTCCCCACCATCCTGCAGACTGGGCTGCACCCCCACACCCCCTTGTCAGCCTGCCCTCAGTGCTCCAGCAAGGGAGCAGAGCAGCGGGGCCAGCCCAGCCCAGCCCAGGGCTGCAAAACATGGTAGGATGCTGCGGGACTGTGATTTAACCTGAACCAAAATGAGATCTGGGACATAAGTTTCATAAACCAGTTTGACCCAAATCACTTAATTCTGATACTACATTCAACCAGGTTTATCTTAAACCTGTTTCAGCCATTTTGAAACTGGTTTATGCGCACTGCACTTCTGTTGTGTTACAGGTTTAAACCAGTTTCTAGTCACTTAACCTGGTTTGTGTGTAATGCCTGTCCCTAGCCCAGAGGTAGTTTGTCCATTACTATGTGCTCATAAATGACTGTGTAATAACTTAATGCTTTTTTTAAATTGCATTTAAATCTCCTGAGGTTCCAGTCTGAGTTGTGGTGTAGCTTTGCACAGGTTGGTTAGCAGGGTACAGGGGAGAATTGGGCCTTACCTGTGCAAAGTCATTTGCTTCTCCTGACACTTTGGATGACTGGAGGTGCAACAGGGAATTCAGGCAGAGTGAGTCGATTCACTGATGGTACAAGAGAGGGGTGTGGGGGGGAAAATCAGTCCTGAGAATTTCTTACTGTGAGTCAGCAACATAGAGAGGTGGAAAGGAGTGTAGCAATTGCCTTATGCGGCATACGTTGACTTTCTGGATGTGTACCACATGACGCATCTTGCTGACTGGAAGCAACATGTTTCATGTCTGGTTGCATTGCCTTTTCCTGCTTCACCTGTTGACACCTGGGAAATCCCAGGAGCTGCTCCTACACCAGTCCTACAGCATACCCACCTCTTCTCTTCTCTTCTCTTCTCTTCTCTTCTCTTCTCTTCTCTTCTATCACTTTTGTCCTTGTTGCACCAGTAGCTTCTGTTCTACGTTGGCTTCACTTGCTTTTGTGGCATAAATTTGGAACTGTGGGCAAGATCCCATGTGTTTCAATTACTTTGGTGTCTACAGGTTATTTTTCATACAACCCTGCAGTCTTGAGTCCAACTGAATCCTCCCCTCATACCTCACCATTAGTAAATAGGGTGCTTTTGGTGATGCTCCAGCCCCCTTCCCTCCAGCTTATTTTTCATGCCCCTGCCCCTAACAGGGCAGCGTACAGGGTAGCCCCCACAGTGGTATGGGAGCCTGCATGGCATGCTGCCCCTGGCCATTAAGGAATTGAACAGCCCTGATCTAGCCTATACCCCTTTTTTGCTATCTTCCATTACCAAAAAGATTTGCCAAAATTTCCTTGGATATTGATAGCTTTTGTTTACATTTTTACCTGTATTTTTTTCACTGTGCTCTTTCGCCAGTCTAGAGCTTTGTAACATCTTAGAGCTTTGGGGTTTTTACATAGATCCATCTACTGTGGACTGTCAAATATAGTTGTTTGAGCAGGAGTCTTGTTGGATTATCAGAAGCTTAAAATAATCAAAACTTTGTGTTCGTTGTCTAAAGCGCACGTGTTTAGACAATCAGTAAAGCTTTGATCCTTCTGCTATAGCAATGAGCCCCTTCTCTCTCCTCGTATTTTGAACGGTCAATAAATCCAAATAACAAACCACTCTGAATGTTACCAGTAATCTCTGCCTGTGCATTTCAAATCTCCTCCTCATACATGCAGGCCACCAAGGCATGAGAGAGTGATCTGTTGGAGGCTGTTGGGTAATTAAAGCCCTCCTGTTTGAAGTTTTTATGCTGGCCTGTCAGCTCTTCAATCCTTTGGCCTCCATGGAACCTGATAAAAGTGTTAGACATCAGTAGGTTAGTCTGTTACAGGGCACTTTTGCTGAGGAACACAAAGTACAAATTCAGCACCCTAGTTTCTGTTTTCTTTTGGCTTTGCTTATTGTACTAGTCTTGGCATCTATTTGTTGGTCATGCTGTGCTCTAATCTAATAGAATAGTATTTACCTGGGAACTAAGTGGTACTTCTTTCTCTCTTTTGGTGGCCTGGCTGGTTGCTGCAGCAGTGATGACTTCATACACTGATAATGCAGCATGTCTGAAGCTAGATTTGCCGGGGATGCACTGGGATAATCTCAGTGCAAAGTTTATTAAAGAAATATATCCCCCCCCTCTAGTCATTATAATATTTTTGCCATCCATTTCCTGAGATGAAACGCACAAGCAGGCTATTCCATCCAGCAGTACTCAGATGCCAGCAAGGCTGAAACAAGTTAATTTTAGAAGATGTAATTTTTTGGCCTTTGTCCCCCAGAAGGAAATCATATGCTGGTCCTTCTGGAAAAGGATATCTCCCTAGATAGAGATATACAAACTTGACTAGTTTAAACATGCCATGTTGCAGCAGGAAACAGCTGCATTGTCTTGAAAAATACTTGATATTAAATTTTAGTAGCATAAATCAATTTCTCTATCTTTGATCACTCTGAGTGCATCTACACAAGACACTTGATGCATATTGGACTAATTATTCTACGCATCAGTGCAGCTGGCAAAACTGTGCTAATGCACTAATGTGCAGTAGGTTAGTCCAATGAGCATTAAGCATCACACAAAAAGCGTTCATCTGCACTAATGTGCAGTAATACTGATTATGGCGCATTAAGTTGGTACCTGTTACTACAGGGACTAAACTTAATGTGCTGTAATTAAGGCACATTAATGAATGTGTAGATGTGCCCTCTCTCTGCTAGAGTTCACTCATCAGAAACTGCGGTTCATAAGTCTCAAGAAGTCCACAGCAGACTGTCGCTCGCTGTAGGTTAGTTTGCTTGGGTGGGCAGACAAACTAGTCAGAAAAATAATATTGCTCTAAGAAATACTGAAATGAAAGGTTGCTTCGATGTTCTCTAGAGATGTCTGTTTATGTCTTTACCTAATTTCCCTTCTATCCCACTGGCAAATAGATTGCATCTCTGCCCTGCTTTTGGGCCATGGGACCTATCATGAGTCTTGCTTGCTGGTTTGTGGGAAGGAAATGAAGAGGTATGTAGTTCACACTGCTCCTTTTAACACTCATGAACCAGACCATTTTGCAGGTGGTGTCGGGTGCAAATGCAAACCGATAGCAGGACCTGGTTGTCAGCAGTGAGGTTTTTACTGTGATGGTCATGGAATAAAAATATGAGAGTCATACTTTCCCTGCTTTTTCTGCAAAATGAATATGGTGTGTTTTTATGAACTTGGTCACCAAGAGCAACTCTGAATCAAGTAACTATTTTATATTTAGCTATCATTTTAAACCCCATTTTTAAAACACATACTTCACTGGATGCATAAAAGCCAAAGTTATAAAACATAATGGGCACTTTTTTTTTCTGGTATGCCCTGGCCAAGATGGCATAGGGTTTCCTCATTTATTTTAAGGAAAGCTGAAGTCACAGTCCTGCTGCTGGAAAGTCATGCACATAACAAAAATGGGGCTTTGTTCATTAGATTTTAAAGCATACCAGGCAGCCTGCTTAGATTTATAAGGCTAAATCATCCCCATGGATCACTCATTAGGTACATACCCGTTTCCATTGAAGATGTAAAATTGTCTGCCAGCAGGCATCAGGAGTCTTTCCATTGGTGATACAAATTATATACCATCATGATTCAGTACAAAGTGCTGCAGAACTCGCAGCTGAAATGAGTAGGCTTAACATCTGCATTTCATTCTGCACTGCCAGGTTTTCTCAAGATAAGGGATTAAAAGCTACTTAAAACCAGGCTCTTTAGGTGTCTGTTTCAATATGACAGGTAGTGATGGTTTGTCCCGGCAGTCCTGGGCTATAAATCTAATAGCACATGTGATCTGGTTCATTTAATTGTGTCAGCTCTTCATAGTGGTTTGAGAAAAAGATCTTTTGCAGTTTGTCCTGAAATACAGTGAACAGATAGACTAATGCCAAAATGTAGGCAGCAACATAGTGATATGGTGCAATAACCAAAAATTATTTGAATTACTGCTTTGTGAGAATCTATTAAAAGTAATACATTTGCTAAAAGAATCTTATGTAGCATGTGACAGGCTTAAGGGAGTTGACCAAAAGCAGAGGTGTTCTGAGATGCCTGGTACAGACTGGGGTAAGTTTAACTGACTGAGCATCTGAAGGATTAATGTGGTCCTAAAATGCAAAAACAGGATTTAGTGGTGCTGGGCTGGCAGTTGTGTTTTAAATCTGCCATTTAAAAATCTTGATGGGGAATGTATGTGGTTTTTTTCCTTTCCTAAAGGTCAGGCTCATGGAACCTTTAAATTCAGGACATTGGAATAAAAATGTACGAGGGAGATTCTAATTTTCCGTTTAAAACAAATAAATCAAACCTTGTCTTGTTCATTTTCTGTGTAATTTCATCACATTAAATTTGAGCTCTGAAGCAATGATAGCAATTAATGAGTCTTCCTGTCTCTGCCCAGCATGCTCCCAGTTTCCCACAAGCCTCGGGGAGCAAGACTGGCCCAGAGACCAGTTCATTGTTGTTCATTGTTGGTTGGAACAGTGAAGTGGGGTAGGAGGAGGGCAGCAGTCTCTCTACCTCCTCTCCTAAGTAGACAAAAATAGGCTTTTATTAAAGCCATGACTAAAAGTTTTGAATTCTTAAATGAAAACTTATGCCACTTTTCCCCTCTCCCTTTTGTGGCTAGAACAGTCGCATTCTGTTATTAAATGCACCTTTCTCTCAGTGACTCTGGAATAGTATGTTAGACAGATTTATTAAAGAACGTATTTTTAAGTAAAGGGGGAGTGGGTCAAGGTCTAATAGTTTTGCTAATGAAACTTCTTTTAAATCTGCTCAGCTGTTCCTCTCTTGTTTTATGAGACCTTTCCTCCCTTCTCCCTTACCACAATTATTCATCAATAGGTTTGAGCCAAGATTGGGCAAGGGGTTTTCCTGTTACTGTGTGCTACTGATCCTGGTACTCCTTTGTACCGGAGTGATTTCTTCTTCCTGGGAGAGAAGAGAACTTCTCTGGTTTCAGCAGGAGTTCACAAAACTCTTACGGTTGGGAGGTTGGAAGGGTGTCCCAAGTGAATAACCTTTCCATCCTCAAGGTAGTTGCCAAGTTCACCAGAGTTTATTGCTTCTGGGTGCACATGCAAACAGGGCGCTGGGGGCCAGCCTGCCAACCCAGGTCTGCTCTGACCTGGCTCAGTGCACTGCAGAGGTGCTGGCTGGGAGGCATAGATGCTTCAGTGTGGGACTAGCCAGTAAATAACTCCACTGTAGAATAGTACTTGTGTCTGGCAGTACTATCCTACAGCAGAGGTGATTAGTGTACTTCATCCTAATAGCAGCGCACATGTAGACGGTGACTTTTTACTGTGGAGCTAATTAGTCAACTGCAGTAAACGTCTCACATAGATGCACCCAGGGAGTAAAAATGGAACTTCCCAGATGAGTGGGTTTTGTTACTCCGGAGATTAAGACAGCTTTAAACAAATTTAAACTCAACTTGTGAATGTTTTGATAACATTCAAAATCCCTGTCCTGCCACGTTCTCACCTGGAAAACTCTTATTTTTTGGAGCAATTAGAAAAATGGCTTAGGACTTCTGGTTTTTACTATTTGGCTAAGCCCTGCTTGGTACCTTTTGATGTAATAGGCTAGATGCTTAGCAGTGCACATTATTCTAGCTCCATTCAACTGAGCCTTGTTGATGCAGAGGGCCTCCCTCACCGCAGTGGAGGGTGGCTGTGTCGTGGGACTTGCTGTACTGTTCTTAGACTATTTTGCAGCATGTGGGTTCCATCCCGCCTCTTTGAGCATGGCTGTTGTCACAGTCTGTTACCAGGCTAGCTGTGCTTTTATGTAGACCAGGGGTTGGCAACCTGCGGCCCTTGGATAGATTTGATCTGGCCTGTGACTGGAATTCTCAGCAAGGGAAGCACCAGTGACCAAGTTGCAAGTGGCAGTCCGCTTTAGGGTGCATTCATTTGGCCTGCCAATGGCAAAAGGCTGCCGACCCTCGTTTTTAAACTGTTAGTGCTTCCTGCATGTATGTGCCCTTAAATTCTCTTCCCAAATGTGCTGATACTGAAGGAGTTGGCCATTGAAATCACTGTTCCCTACAGATGATTGTAATTCAGTTGAGTGAATTGAGATAAAAAAGTAATTGTAGCTATTAGCATGGAATAGACTGAAGGGATTGGTGAGGGGAGTGGGGGCATGCATTAGGTTTTGCTGCTGAAACATTGCAGCCATTTGGAATCCAGATTGAGTTATTTGCCAAGATCCGTGGGACACGGGGGTATGCACACACCCCCTTTACACTGGTCCTAGTTTGAGATAGCACCCCACTGCGTAGCGCCTTAGTCCTAGTGATCCCACAGTCTCAGAAGAGCCCTCTGGGTATCTTAACAACCTCCCTCCACCCACCCCACCGCCAAAAGATGAAGGTATCTAAGTTGTAGCTGTGTAACATTTGTCCCCATAAATCTTAAACCTTATCCAGTTGTAGTACCTACAATAAACAGGTCCATCAGAGGTGGGTGGGTGGGTGTCTGGATGAGGGAGGGAGACAGCTGAGGGAAGTGCAGTGGGAAGGCAGTGGGGGAGAGGGACAGAGATGGAGAGAAGGGAGGATTGCTGACTCAGCACAAGAGGAAATTTACTGCAGCAGTGTTTTGGAGTTTTTCATGATCCTTTCTAACATGCCAAAGAACATCAGGAAAGCAAACAGGAGAAACACAGATGTTAAGGCCCATTTTCCAAGAAAAGTTCAGCATAAATAAGCACAGTAAACAAAGGCCTTAATTTTGTTTCGTTGCTTCTGTGAAAGTAAATATTCAAGATGAAACCTAGCCTCTCCTTTTATGGCTGTCTTGAAAACCAGTTGGCTGAGAAATCTTGCACATGGCATCTCTGGACTGCCTTCTTATCAGGAATTTTCTTTTTCTAAGACTCGGCTAGGCCAAAACACACTGGCCTACTTTTAGTCTGTAAACTTCTGACTTGAATGTAGAGGCTGAATCTTGAAACTGCAGTTCCATGAACACTTCACAAGCAGATGATAGTATCTCATTCTTACCAGCTCTCGCATTGGAAGGTGACTGCTATCAACTGGGAGCTCATTGTATTGGAAGTGACTGAGAGAATGAGACTTGGGTACGCTATCTGATCATCAGATGGCTGGGCCACCAATGTGGGCCATCCCACCCATGAGAAAGGACGCATGTGAACCTACAGGTCATGCAGGGTCATGTAAGGCTAGTGAGACCTCAACGGGAATACTCTGTACAATCCAGATGAAAGCTGAATTCATACTGGAACAGATGAACAGAAGAGCTGCTAGAATGATTGCCCATTTGTGAGAGTAGCTTGGCATGCTTTACTTCACTGAAAAAGGGCTGAGAGGGGATACCATGGCACTCTTTAAATACACAAGGAGACAAAACACCAGATAGGACAAAAAGGTATTTAAGCTAAAGGCTAATGTAGGCAGAAAAGCAAAGGGGTATAAACTGGCAATGAATAAACTTAGGTTTCCAGTTGTTAGAGGAATGGAGATTGTGGACCAGCCTTTCAATAGGAGTAGAAAACCCAACACATGTAGGGTGGCACTTGATCAGATTGTGAAAGGGATTATGGTATATGACAGGGTTGCCTGTGGTAGGAGAATGGACTTGGTAACCCAGGAGATCCCATCTAGCTCTATCCCTATGAATAGGTGGAGATTCTTCTGCATCAGGGAGAGGCAGCATAGAGAAGGCTGGCACCGAGGCTGCCTGTGCTGTACCTGTCGTGAAAATCGGTTTGAGAACTTGCCAAGCACACACAATTTACTTAAATCAAATTAACTTATGAACCTCAGGGTACACATGTTTTAATGTCCTGTCTTCCGAAGACATGAAAGACTAACGTGCGGCTACAACTGGTGCTTTGAAACATGCTGCACCTCATGACTCGAGGGAGTGCAGCTGCAAAAGATCCATATTCTGTTTTGGAAGTTATGATGTTCTGGGCTTCCTATCTGTATTTTAGGTAAAATAAATCCAACTTCACACAAAGATCTGCACTGGCTAAGCAACAGGACCATGCTAATAGCAATAAGCTGCAAGGGCTTGGTCACATTTAAAGTTGTTGTAGTAGGGGTGAAGTGATATTCTAGCCGGGGTGGTCCAAGAAATATGTCAGAAAGCAAAGGTTTTTTGGGATCTAAAGTTGCCATTTTTTTGTTTGCACGAACCTTGAGCCGTCATTACCTTGCTGTTACTTTCATGTGACAAATTTGTCAACTGAGAGGATCTCAGAACAGCTGTCTTCGGCCTCTGGCTGAGTGTGATAGAAGAGGAGTGAAACAGCTAGGTAGTGTACATCTAACTATTAATGAGGTGTATGTTTTATTTTTTAACAAGTGACATGATAGGATTTTTAAAGAGGTTTAACTGTGGTATGGAAACATGTGCAGACGTGTTTCAGGACAACTGAGTGTAGTTGTACTGGAATAAGGTACGGTGAAAAACCTTTTGTCGTAATTATGCTTGAACAAGCTTAGGGTGGAAGATGGTTTTGCAAGGCAGTGTTGATCTTGCAGGGTTCAGTCTGCAACTCGGAGTGAAATGAGCTTTCTTGCTTTCAGTTTTAAGTAGTAACAAGGAATTTCAGGATTTCATTGATGTGGATAAAGCTGTCTCATTGTATATGATACACTGATGTATGGGAGATCAGTATAGCCTCACTTTTACTTGGTTTTTTTTTCCAGTGGGATGGGCTGGGGATGATTTTTTTTTTAGGTTAGCTCTGTGGTACGTGTTTTCAGTAGACCTGGAGGAAGCTATCAGTGGTAGGAAGGAAAAGTAGGAGCTGCTTTCCTTGGAGTGCTATTTATTTCTTATGTCATGACTTGGGATCCAATATTTCCTTGGACCACGATTGCATGAGTGGAGCCATTAATAATACAAGTTGGAGCACTTAGAATTTTTGGGGATGTAAAAGGAGAGGGGCTCAAATCGAAGGAGAGAGGAAAAATTCCAAGTATGAGGCACAACATCTCTTCCACATTTTCTTTCACCATGCTTTGTGCTTTTACACACTGTCCCCTACACAGAGATCAGTCTCCTTCTTCTTTTTTCTTTAAACCAGATTCCTTGGGAATTGGTCCCACCGTGGAATGTCTTTCACTATGAAGTGTGATTTTTGGGTGCAGCACTGACTCTGAGACTCTGCAGCACGGCTCCAGGCCTGCTCCCTCTCATGCCCACAGGTCCTTCTTTTCCTTTTCCTCTGTCCTGTCCTTGCTAGCTGGGTACAGGCTGATGCTACCTTCCCCAATGATTCTCCCCCTCTTGGCCCTATTGTAGAGAGATTTTAACACAGCGAAGTCTCAGTAGTGGGCCCTGCAGTATCATTCAACATCAACCCGTCTCTGTAGGGTTCTCTGTCTCCTGCTCCCCTCTTTAGATTTGTAGTTGCAGTAGAATACTCTATTGTTAATATAGTGGTGCTATTAAAAGCAGGAAACTGAGGGGCATCTGCAAAACAGTTGAGATGGGAGGGGCATAATGACAAAAATTGGATATGGAGTAGACCCACAAATTACTTTGAATTGATGCCTGATGGAAGGTGAACGTCACGGTCTCATTTTTTGGTTTCTGGGTATAGCCTGGCTGAGGTGTCATTGCAGAAGGTAGATCATACCTCCCATGCTGTACTTATCACTTGAAATAGCAAGTTTGCAGGAACCTTTTGTCTGGACTTGATATGTGCTATTTTTTTCTTTGCATATTAAAAGAGCTTTTGAAGCACTGCTGTGTGAACTCTTGCATCTCTAGCTCTATCTTAAATCAGAAAGCTCTCTACCAGGTGTTAGGCTATACGTTGTAAGTTCAACTTGTAGAAGGAATTGGAACAGGGCTCATTTCTCTTGAACAGGCCTGTCCAAATGGCAGCCCATGGGCCACGTGCGGTCCCCAGAGGGATAGCATGCCTGGCTGCAATTCCTCTACCCTGCCATTCCTCTACCCTGCCATTCCTCCTGTGGTAGCGGCCTGGTTCTTTGGGCTCCCTTGTCCTCCACCAGCTTCTCTTTCCTGCACTGCCTCTGGCAGCAGGGTGGCACAGGAGTAAGAGACCAGGGTTCCCGATCTACACAGATGGCAGGGGGGCCAGGGTGCCTGTGCTGTGTGTACTACATTCAACAAAGAAGCCAGCTGTCCATACTGCAGGTTGGGCAGTGTGCATGGTCAGGAGGGAAGAGGGATGCTGCCCGTGCAGTGAAGAGGAGCTGGGCTGCCCCATGCAGCACGTGCGTGGATGGTGGAGAGGAGGAGAGGAGCTTGGCTGCCTGCATGGAGGGGTGAGAAGGGGTACTGTGCTGCCTCTGGGACTGTGGCTGGCACTATGTGAGACCCCTAGCTACCTAAACTTGGGCAACCCTGTTCCAGGACACTCCTGTTAAAGGAAACAATTTCCTTTTTATGACTTCAAGTTAAATGTTAAGTCTCAGTAAGTGCAGGCTCTGGCTCTGTTAACTAAAATCCTTTTCTCTGCTGAATTGAAAGGGATGGTTGGCTCCAAACTTCCCTTGACAGTGAAACGGGATTTGAGATAGGAACCTTGTCTTTTACAACTTCCTAATCTGCTGCATCCAGAAGCATTCTGCACCTGAGGGGTTCTGCCTCGAGGGTTGGGGTTGAATGTAGTGCAATGCATGATGTCTTCATATCCTCCAACAGTTTTTGTGGCCAAGCAATGAAGTCTGTTTGGCACTGCAGCTCAGAGTGAGGCTTCTGGTCTGGCTCTAGGGAACTGGAGCCAGGAATGGAAAGATACTTTCGTGAGAGAGTCATTGTGAAACCTACTCTAGTTAGTTGCCATGTGGAGTCGGTTCATGAAAT
Organism: Alligator mississippiensis; assembly: GCF_030867095.1. Lineage (NCBI taxonomy): Eukaryota > Metazoa > Chordata > Crocodylia > Alligatoridae > Alligator > Alligator mississippiensis. The sequence goes on along the minus strand of NC_081826.1, from coordinate 113,684,707 downwards.
GACAGCCCTAAACCAAGTGATAGCGCTGATCCAGACAGCTCTGAACTCCTAGAATTTCCCAGTGATACCCCAAATGCTGTGCTTTGGAGCCCCTCTAATGAGAGGCCGAGGACTCGCGTGATTCTTGTGTGGAGGGAATTAGTGGGGAAATAATAAAAACCAAGCTTCGACATTTGAAAACGTAACCACGAACAAGAAGCAGGATTTGCTGTTTTATTAAAAAATAGATACATCTCTAAAAAGCAAGTTATGAAGTTCTCTATAGCTTGGCAGCCAATCTGACTTCAGCATTTAAACCCTTAAATCAAGTCCTCAACTGGGGTAAATGGGCATGGTTCCACTGAATGCAAGGGAACAAATCTGATTTACACCCACTGATTTAAGGGGCTGTGTAATAGTGGCTGGCCCAGAGAGATGATGAATGTCCAGAGATGAAAGCTAGAGCTGTAGGTATCTTTCCAGGCTCAACAAAGAAAGTATGAACATGTTTCTGTGTCAAAAATAAATTTTTCTCAAATGGAGAACAGTTCAGCTTCTTAGCCTTCAATAAAGTAACCAAATGCCACATGACATGAAGCTGTCTTTGTGGTTTGCAACACAGAGCTTTCTTAGCTTTTGTCTTTAAATCGCAAGAAAAATTTTCTAGGAAATGCAGTTTTTGGTGCTAGCAAGTTTGAGGTGAGGAGAAAGGGTTAGCTGTCTGCACACCATATTGGGTGGCAGGGGAAGATGTAAAGTGGAGAATGACTGCCTGAAACAAGAGGGTACGAGTTACGGAGTGGCTGATGGATGGGATAATGGATTCTGCATCCAGAAAGGGAATTTTCTCTCTAGCTTGCATTGGTAGCTTAGCAGCAGGGCATGTGACCAGTGGGTCCTCCCCAGCACTGATTATGGCTTATACTGAAAGATACCAACAATTCCAGAGGCTGGTGCTAGATAAAATTTGAAGGCAAACTGTGCCGGGGAAAGAGTCAAAGATGAGTCAAAAGTAATGGCAAAACTAACAGAAGGCCATGACCATGCATCTCCTTCCTCAATCATCATAGCTCTACCTGCCCCAAACTAATAAATTATTCGAGGCAGGACCTGTTTCTGGTAAAAGGAGAATATACAAGATAGCCCTAGGGGACTCTACTCAAATAGCAAAAGATCCCACTTTCTAAAGCAATAGTGGTTCTGGCTGTTACTCCTACAACTTCTGAGGACCTGATGCCAGTTGACTAGTTTCCTGCAATAGTAGAGCAACTTCCTTTTAGACCGTGCTTTGTCAAAGAGCAGAGGACTGGGAAGGGGCCTCCCAGGCCATCTAGTCCAGTTTCTAGCATTTGCAAGGAACCATTAGCTCAAATAGGGAGAGGGGAGTCGGGTCCTCAAGAACATCCATCCACTCTGGCCCTGCTCATATATCACAGTTTTAAGCACGTTTGTGAGGAAAAAAGAGGGCACTGCTAGTATGATGACAGAAAAGGTTTGCTTCGGGGGTCCTAGGAAGTGGAGTACACCCCATGCTGCAGAAGAGAGCTACTAAAAAGCTCCCATGCACTTGCCGATACACAGTTCTTGCCAGTCATACCTAGGATGAAACTCCTGTCTGACCCTATATCTGGCAATCAGTTTGACCTTGAATATGTGGGCAAGACCCACCAGCCTGGTGCCTGAGAAGTCCCAGTGTGTTTAAACCTCTGCTTCACCTGTTCCTCAAGCACTGCAGCATGACTCCCGGCCTGTCCTGCTCATGCTCCAGGTGCTTCTTTTTTACTTTGTCCCTACACACCTATTGCGGCCCTTTGTTCTTTCCTTTCCCTGGTGTGGCTGTCCCACCAACAGACTCTTCAGCACTGTGGAAAATTTAACTTTTTGTTGCATCCCTGCAGCAGACTCCTGCTGCTTCACCACCACCAGCCCAGTGTTAACTTGACCTCTTTGTGAGGCTCTTGTGTATAATTTTGCTGCCTGTTTATTCATGCTGTTTTGAATCACTTTTTGTCAACTGCTACTCAGTAAATAGCCTTTGGGTGTATAACATATAGTGGGTGGCTTTTGACATTGCTAGGGTGTACAACTAGAGGATCATTCAGACTTCCCTGACTTACCATTTTAATCACTTCATTTGGAAGGGATAGCTGTCCTGACTCCCAAGTAGCAATCAGACTCTTTTCTGTACTGAAAAATTATCACTGTTTTAGTGGGATCAGCAAATGTTTTGTGCTCCCTCTACTGGCTCTGCAGCTGTGGTTGACTTTGCTTTTTTCTTGCACACTTACATTAGCTGGGCTCTGCCAGCCTCGATTGACAATGTCGGCACAGAAAAATAAAAATGACAAGGTGGCAAGAGAGGTTATTGAAGAGAGCTGTTGTGAGCACTTTTTAACATGCCTGAACTCTTCTCAAAACTGAGAGGTGAAAAGAGACTATGAATTGGGGACGTTTTCTTCAGCTTGGGGGGGGGGGGTCTGATGAGTAATTGGATGATAGTTGGTGGAGGATATTTTAAAGTTTGTTAATAAAATAAGTTGGCCTTACAGGACAGCACTGAATGCAGATGTAAAGCATATGCAGAAAATTCTGTAACTGAATAGATTGGTCTTTATAAAATCTTGTTCATTAATTGAATTGTGGTGGGAGGACAACTCTCCCATGAAACAATGGAGCTTTACCACAGGAATACACCATATCTGAAGCTCACAGCAGCTACATTTTGCTGTTGATCCATTTTCTGTTCTCTGTAAAGTGGCAGGCTTGAATTTTCACGTATATACTTCTATTCAGGGTACTGTTAAAATGGCAAGAGACCTTTGTCAGGGTTACAGAGTGAGCTGCAGTGCCATCCCCTCTCTGCAGCCCTAAAGCCTTTGCTGTCACTACCATGTGCAAAGGAGCTCTATTGTTTCACACAGCTAAACCAGGCAATTCTCCCACTGCAAGACCAGGTTGTTGGGGCAGACCCTGGTGCACTGATTTTGATGGCCTCAGTGGGCCTGGCCGATGGTCACTGCCGACAAGTTTTGCCTTTCGGGGAGCTGTGACCAGTGGTGCCAGATACTATACATCCTTTTCAAAGCAAGATGCAGTTCAGGAACTGCAGGACCAGTGCACAGCATAAGAACAAAGAATTTAAAACAAAACTCTGGACACTCAGGTAGGTGAGTTTCAAGCTTATTCCCCTGATGTTAGCCAGTGAGCCCGACTTCTTCAGATTCATTCTACTGAGTTTATCTTGGTTTTTCTTGACGGCCCCTACCCTTCCCACCCCATTTGTTCTCCTGAGAGGGATCAAACTGTCCACTGTCTTTTTAGATATGGCTGGCTTTGGCAGAATTAACTTTAAAACTTTATTGCAACTGTTACAGATGGGCCCTTCCAATGGCAAGCCCAGCCACTGTTTTGTTAATGACCCTTGACGTGTTTTCCCTGGTGGTATCCTGTCTCTAATTACTGCATCACTCACTTGCTTTCCTCAACAGCTCCTTTTGACTTGGCTGCATTATAATCAGACCAAAACATCCCTTCTGAGATGGGTGTCCATTAGGGTAACTAGAAATAATGGCCACAAACTGGAAGAGAACAAATTCAGATTGGACATCAGAAAAAAAAATCTTTACAGTGAGGGTTGTCAAAATATGGAATACACTTCCAAGGGAGATGGTGCTGTCCCCATCCTTGGAGGTAATTAAAAGAAGATTGGATAGACACCTGGCTGGGGTCATCTGACCCCAGCACTCATTCCTGCCCAGAGCAGGGGATCGAACTTGATGATCTAATAGGTTCCTTCCGATCCTAACATCTATGAAACTACGGAGCAATCAGAGCCTCAAAGCAAGTTCAGAGCAGTCCTTCTTAATGTTATCCTGAAATCTTTGCTTGACTTCGGTGGAAGACTTTCCTGTTCAAGGTCTACAGAGTTCATAAAATACTTTAACACTGTTACCTTATAAGATTTGTTTTCTAAAGCAACAGTAGCTTCTCCCAGAGTTTAAAACATCAGGCACAAAATGTAATTAACTTTCTATACTGATCCTGACTTCCAAATACTCAGTTTTCTCGAATATCTGCAAGCTGTTCTTTTTCCCCAAGAAAAAAATTCTGGGGAGGTGGGGAGAAGAGGGAGAAGAAAAAGAAAGAATGTCGAAGTTTTTAAATGGTGTTTGTTTTTGAGAGGTTTTCTGCCTCTTGCGGTGGAGGTGATGGTACTTGGATAATCTCCAGAGTTGCTTGGACCGAAAACTTTACATTGTCTTGTTTCTCTAGATCTGCTGAGAAAATGAAGTCTACCTGGTTCGTGGCATAGTGATGGTGACATGGCTGTGTGTAATAGAAACGGCTTGTAGTGGCCCATGATGATGAGAAGCTGGGGAAGAATTTAGGTAGAGTCATACTGAAGCAGAACTACAGAGCTGGTGTAATGCTGAAGGACCTGCCTGTTAAGTAGCATGTGGCTCTGTAGCACTCTTTCACTGACACAGTGGACCTTTGGTCTTTTGTAGACTTTTGTTAGAAGGCAGAGAGTCCCGTTGATAAGAGCCACAGTCACTAGCATGGCTGTGGCAGGCTCAGCTTAATAGTTTAGAGGCACTAACTGCCCCTTGGACTGCTTCATCTTGTCTGCAGAATACCCTTACCTGTTTCTCCATCCCAGGTTTTTCCTGGTCTGGGGAGGGAGACCTGACTCAATGTTTGTAAGAGGGCTTTCTCTTGGCCGTAAAACCACCACCTTAACCAGTAAAAGATATGGAAGCAACTTCACCCTTTCAGCTTGCTTTCTTGCTGCACTGGAATCAAGCCAGGGTCATGTCAGGGCACCATTTTTTGCTGTTCCCTGAGAAGATGGGGAAGCCAAGGTTTGTGAGTAATTCAGTACCAAAATCCAGCTGGAAAGTTTGGCGCAGGTTAGGCTGAGTTAAAGCTTGGCTACACCAAAAATCTAACTTGAGGTTTTCAGTTTTAAAACTAGAATCCAACAGCAGGAAAAGATAGTCTGTGGAAACAGAAGAAAACTGGGCAGCTCCTTCATAAGAGCAGGTATCCTTGAAGCAGTGGACAGATATAGACACTTCATCCAGAGCTGTTATCAGGGTGAATATGTGGCCTTTTACTAATTGAGGAAGACATATTACCCCTTTTTCCCTGAAGTGACTGTTTCAGGATCCATGGCTGGGCTGTAGCCAGAATCTTAATGCTGGTAGTTCTTCTCCTTATGAAATAGAATTTAAAAGGTGTGTGTGTTGTTTGGTGCCTTTTCAGTTAACCTTCCCCAGTGAGATTGGGAATGATATTTCAGTCAGGATAAACTAGGTGCTTGGACCTAAATGTCAGAATTGCTCATTTGATCAACTTCATTAATTAGAAGTAGATTCTAACCTATTAGAATTAAGTCTACTTCTAACTCATTAGAATTTTATTCCAATAGAAATACATGTATCTAATGAAGTTAGCTCCCAAGTGGGAGTGGAGCTAATGTTTAATTAAAAGGTATGATAGATTTCCCTCTTTGGAGAGAGCAAGGACCATTGAGTGGGCTAAAGGTGAACTCCTTTTACCAGTGTCTTAGGCCAAAAATAACAAATGTGAGATCTTAACTTCAGGATGTAGCATGAGCACACTTTTCCCTTTACCACCTCAAGGGAATAGTGCAGTGTCTTATGGCCTTCCATGACTGAGCCATAACCAAAATTTTCTAGGCCAAAGAGATTAAATGTAAAAGCCTAACTATAAGTACCTAAATGTGCAGTTTTTGCCGTTTTGAGAATGCCAAGGAGTTGCAGCTCTCATTGGTCTAATTGGAGCCTCGCTATAGATTCCCAGACTCAAAAATTTTAGCCTAGGTGTTAATTTATGCAAAAATAATTATGCTGTTCCTGTTTGTTTACAGACCGCTCCTAGAATGGCAACCTGTTCCTGTCCTATCTGTCCTCTTCCTCCCCACATCCTTTCTAATTATTTGTGGCTTTTGCTTTACATTAGTACCCAAAGGCACCAATTAAGATCAGGGCCCCATTGTGCAAGGCACTGTACAAACATGGGCCCTGCCCAAAAGTTCTAGCTGTGTAATTAACAGGCAAGGTAGGAAAAGGGTGCTGTATACATAAAATGTGATCAGGGTGGTGCCTGGCAAATCACAACTGGTTCATTTGTATTTAAATTAGCAATTTAGTCCCCTATTTCCTATCCCTTTTCTTGGCCACTGTGTTCCACTGTGAAGCACGCTGTTGGCCACTGATACGTTGGTAATGATTACTGCTAATTGAGAGGGGAGAGGAACATCAGTAAGAGACTGACAGGCTGCCACAATGCAGTGTTAGGCTTTTGAATGGAGCTGGCTCACTAAAGTGCCATGCAGGCCCGTGGCAATTAACAACACTTCAGGTTTGTCGTGTTTTGCCCGTCTGTATAATATGCTGTCTGCAAGATCACTTATGGCTCTGAGGCTTCTACTATAATGGACCTGTCAATGGGAGCTTAGCTCTGACTGACTGACTGGCCTTATTACTTTATCGTATTTTCTCATATACCCCCCCCCCCCCCAAAATAAGACATGGGCCCTATTTTGGGGAAGGCAGAAAGTTATAGCTGCACAGAGCAAGGAAAGAGTCTAATCTTCAGTCCACTCGCCCTTCCTTTCTTACTCAGGCAAAAGCTACAGTGGGCATGTCCACACGTTACTATGCCATCATTTAGTATTTCCAAAAGGAAGTACTGAATGATGGTGCATTAACAGCCCGTACTGCACCGTGCCAGATACACATGGTTATTTTTAGCTGCTACATCTGCATAGCAGTGCACTGTAATGAGGAAGCCCATTACTACAGTGACGTAGCTGCAGCATTATGGTTTTTGTCCGTCGACTCTATGTCACTGTAGCACATTGCTATGGCGGCATATCGTCACATATAGATGCGCCCAGTTTTGACCTTTTCACAGCTGAATTGGCAGTAGCTCTTTTGCTCAGTCAAAAGCTGAAACTGTAGCTGCTGCTGAAGACTGGACTCCATGGACAGATCTAGAATATTGTTTTTAGCTCTTTTAAATCTTCAAAGCTGTGAAATAAGATAGATCAGGTGTAGCTAACATACAGCAAAATAGCAAAAGAAAGGATTGTTTGATTAATGGAACATCAGACCATTAAAAAGGAGGGAGGGTTGTTAACACCTGTGGAGTGAAGAGCAATTAGGAGGAATCTGGTAGACTATAATGAACCATAAAGTCAATTGACTCCCTCAGCACTAATGCCACTGTTGCTGTCAGGCAGTTGGTTTTAAACTTTGGACAGAGCAGGAATCAAAGCATATCATAGTGCTGATACCACTGCTCCCCCTCACTGGATCTTCCCCTGCTGAACTGTAGCCATCTTACAGGATCTTCATGCTTCTGTTCTGGGTAGAAAATCAACTTCCGTACTTAAAACAAGCGTCCCAATTTTGGAACACTAATTCTGGGGGAAAGGTGCATGTAGTATGTAAGTAAATACGGTATTTGTCCCCCCACCTGCATTAAATTATGAGAAGGTTTGCAAACCAAATGTCTCCAGTTTGCACCCTCCCTCCCATGCCTCTGCAGCAGTAGCTGCTATCCATTTAGGAATATTTCTAGAGCTATTATTCTTCACACAAAGCTGTGGAGGCAACTTGTGATTAGATTACAGCCTCATAGTAGGTTCATTCCACCCTGTGCTATTTGTCCAGCAGCACTCGGAAAGGGAGAGAGCAGCTCCTTTGTACTCTGGGGTCTTGATAACTAGGAACATACAGCTCCACCCATGCTCTCCTGCCATCAGAATGGAGGTCTGTTGCCCTGGCTAATGGTTTTGTGAGGGAATCCTTTTAATTTATTGGTAAGTGAAAAAAGGCAAATACGTAAAACCAAATAGCTAATGAACAGTGAAAACCTTGGCTAAAGGGGCACCAGCTCTCCTTACAGCATTGTTACCATCAACCCTCCTCCTCCAGAAGAAGAGGAATCCCTGTTGTTTCTGGCAAATGCCTCTTTCTGCCTGTCAGGTCTGTGCAGCTAATGGAGACCCCATCACTGGATGTGTATCCTGTTGGCATTGACCCTTTAACAGTACGCAACCTTGCATCATTGACTAAACCAAAATGGCAACTTCCTTTTTGAGGCATTCCTTAACAGAACAACAACGCGTTTCTATTCCAGTACCAGTGCAGGTGACTCAGGTTTCTTCCTGTCTGAATACGAAGTAATATTTTCAGCATAACCCATACCCCTCACATTAGTGATTACTAGCACCCTTTCAATGACTCTTAACCAGACAATTTAAGATGGTCTTTATCGTGTGCGTTTATCTAGGCCCTTGATGTGTCATCTAGATGTCAGTTTCAGTGGCAAGTCCCCTCCCAATTGAGTTTAAGAGTAGTAGTAAACAGGAATGTTACTTCCCCTCCCTCCTCCTCACCTGATAACAACATGACTTCCTCATATAGCCTCATAGTGAGATATGTATTCCTCATATTTAGAGATCAGGTGTACTCTGACATCAGAGATGCTCACAAGTTTAATGTGATCTAATCCTAGAGTAGGAATCTGGTAATCGTTTTAGCGCTGCTGACACAACAGTGATGGCCATGTATGAAGACTAGTAGAGGAAAGCATTCTACTTCCAAGCTTCCATAGAGTCATGGAAAGACAAAAAATACACATTACAGAATGTTATGGTGTAGATTTAATCGGCAAAGCCCTAAGACCAATCAGTATATTTTCTCATATAATAAGCAGCCCTGAATTTCTACCGGAGAAATGGGAAGGAAACAAAAATGATTCTTAATCTGCTTCTGCAGCATTGCTTGCTTTGGTAAGGGACTGGAAGGATTTGAATTTTCTCTCTTTTGCATGGCATTGCTCCCCCACCATTAGGCATCTGGGTTAGATACAGATATTGTAATAGGGAAGCTGTTTTTCAGCCTCCTGCTGCTGAGTTGTCTTGCTGAAAAGTGGAATTTGACATGGGGATTTCAGATGTTCACATTTTCACCCCCCAGCGTTCACTTAATAATCCAAGAACAACTTTGCTATGTATGAACTTGGTTTAGCCCAAATGTTTGATGTTTTTGCAAGTTCCACTGTTGTCATACATGCCGCGCTTGAGCAAGATGAAAATTTAAATTTGGCTTCCTCGTGTTTACGGTGGGAGCAGTTTATTTGCATTAAGAACTTTCAGACCCCTGCGTCAAAATAGAATGGGGGAGAAGGCAGTATTTGTGGAGTCGGCAAATAATTGCCTGTGTACAAATGTATGCAACAGGTTGGTTGTTGGAGCAGTTCAGACAGTTGCAGCGAGTGCAAACACGAGTTATGCACATTTTGTACATGCTGTTGCATGCACTGACCCCACACAACCTGACATTTTTAAGCAAACTTGAGAAAACTTTTCAACTCTGACAGTGAGGATTAAGTGGAAACACAGCTCCCACAGTAAACAATCCTTCCACAGAAGGGCAAACTTTTTTTTTTTGGACTACCTATAGAATAAAAGCATTCATTAAATGACCTGTATAATGGATGGGAGAAACTAGTATTGCTAATTAGTGTGTGAAGAAGGTCTGAGATTATTTGCTTGCATTAGTACGTTAAAAAACTTAAGCCTCATCTGCCCAGGATGATTAAGGGCCACTGGAGACCTGATGGGATTCAGATATTGTACTGCTAACAAAACAAAAACATGAGTGAGGTGGGAAGTGATTTCTTTTTAAAGTCAAACTCTTTTAACACCTGTTTGCCTTTGGCTAGTCTTGGAATATTTTCTTCTCAGGTGTTGTCTTGAGGGCTGAGGGAACTTCTTGTACATACTGGAGACCCCAACACATTCTCTAGCACAAGAGAAGGCCAGGCTGTGGTAGGGAAGGAACCAACTTGTGGGGAGGCCAACAGGAAGAAGAAACGATAAAAAAAATATAAATAAAGTAAATTGCAGGAATTTGGTGGGGGGGGGTTGCACTAAAGGGCAAAAAGGGCACAAAACTTTTTTTTTTGCAGGTCACCTTTCAGAAACCTCAGAGAAGAGTCTGAAACAGTTATAGATGCATCATGTTTTCTGGAGTGTCCCAGTTTTTTGTTCCCACTGAAAAAATCTTTCTTAATGAAAGGATCCCAAGACTTTTCATAAAATAGAAAGAATATTAAAATCCTCTTAGAATAACAGATTCCTATATAAATGAGCAGAATAAAACTAAACTGAGGTGAGGACCATATTTAATAAATGAGCCTTTTCTTAAGTGACTACTTTACAGTGTTCTTTGTCTCTGATGCAGATTTGTTTGACCTTTGCGCTAACCCCACTGTGCAACTGATGTGGTTGTGTGCTGGTCCCTCCTGATGCTTGTTTCATTGTACATCTTACAGCAATATTAGAGCTCCTTAAGGGTAAACTGGTAACATTTTAAGCTCAAGCGAAGTTTTGTCTAGCAAAAAAGCCTGCTTTGGATAGCACTTTTCATCATAGGATCACAAAGCACTTTATAAAGGTACACAAGAAGGTTGACAAGGTTCTTTGGGTAAGTGTGATATCTTTTATTAGACCAACTACATGGTTGGAAAAAATTCTTCTTTGCAAGCTTTCGGGTACAAACACCCTTCTTCAGGGAGAAACGCTTCTGCCTGAAGAAGGGTGTTTGTACCCAAAAGCTTGCAAAGAAGAGTTTTTTTCCAACTGGTTAGTTGGTCTAATAAAATTTACTCGAAGAACCTTGTCTGCCTACGTCCTTAGACCAACAAAGCTACAACCAACACCCCTGAAACATAAGAAGGTTTGCACTTGGATGACTAGTACAGCAGATAAGTTTCTTGCTCAGCATATTAAGTTAATCACTGTTGAGAACAGAACCCAGATCTCATTGCTTGTAGTTCCCAGCTTCAATTATTGAGCAATTCTGCTTCCCTCCTGTACAGTAGAGAACTTTTTTTTATCGGCCACAAAACTATCCTTATAAACTATTTATTATTCCATTGACTAATAAGTCTCCAGTAACCCAGTCTGATTTATATTATGTTCTGTAGACAAGGCAGAACATCAGCAGGTGTCTCAATTAACCTTTTCCTTTTTTTCCCTCAAGACTTAATTAAATAGGGTTGAAGAACTTTGGCCAACATACTGCTTTTAAAGCTGGAGTCCTTCCTGAGCTGAAAGATACTGATTTGAGCAAGGTTCTGCCATCTCCATCTTTCTTGGGCTGCTCTTTACATATTTCCAGTGCTAAGTCTCATCAGTTTGATCTCTGAGAAGTGTGTTACAAAGGGTTCCTTTACATCATCCCAAATGCTTCCATCTTCTCTTCTGGTAACTTTTCTGGTTAGGGCTGTTGAATGTTCTGTCAAATCTGAGCACTTCTTGTTTATAAATTCCTTCCACTTAGTACCTAGCATTTTGTTAAGATGTCTGTCTACTACACCTTTTTTTGAACTTCCAGCTTTTTACATGCGTTTAAGGCAGAAATAGCATTTGAGTTGAAGACTGCTTTGGTGCAAAGATTCAGTGACTCAAATCTTATTTAAGCTCATCAATGAAACTACCACCTCATCTATTGGTGATTTCATTTCTGTCTGGGCCCCCATGTCCTCCACCTTTTCTCCTTTTGCACAGTACTACTAAGGTCTGTAAATTGACTCACTTCCAGTAATGTTTCCAGAATAATACTTAAAGGAAAGCATGGAGGTAAAACATTGTTGTCATCTGATGGCTGCAGTAGGGACACCACACCTGTCTGGTAGAGACCAAAGGTGGCACACCCATATCTAATAACTGGGGGTGTTGTTTATGTTTATTTTTAATTAGAAGGCTTTGGCAGAGCAGGGTTCATTCAGGGAATTTGCTTATACTGCTCAGTAACTTTTAGGGAGGATTTTTAGATGTCCAGCTGCCACAGAAAGCTCCCATTGTGAAGGAGCTAGAGCTGAGTCTGCACAACGTGGTGAGTCTTCTACCCAGCATCCTCCCACGATGTCAGGCTAACAATGTGATCTTCATTCTGCACGTAGCACTGGCGAGAGAGTGCTGGGAGCTATTGACTAACGTTTATTATAAGGCCCAGACTCTCCTCCTCACTTCCTGTGGGCAGTGCAATACAAGAGCAAGTTTTAATTAATGCAACAGCCCAAAGTGAACTAAAGCGTGGAGCTCAGCTGTAAGTTTCCCAGTCATTTAGGGAGGCAGTAGAGTGAAGTTTGACATGTTTACATTACATTGGCCTTTGACTGATCTGATTGGAAAAGCATAAAAGCAATCAGGACTCTGGGCTTTTCCAGGACTGAATATTGTGCTCCTCTTCACGCATACATTGACCCTCCCCCTGGCCCTTCTCTTCCTGACCAGGGAGGAATAAAAGATGCAACCAAGGTGCCCATATTTTCAGATTCTGTATTGTCTAATCCTGCCCCGTGAAGCAGTGCCATGCAGGTGTTCAACATACTTCAAGTTCCCTTTGAATCAAGGATTTCTAGATTGTCTTTCTAAAATTTTCCTGTCCAGACAAGCAGGTGATTCAGAGTTGGCACTGTTTATTTTTCATTTTCCTTCTTTAAAATGCACTCTCCAAGTCTGACATGCAAGTTCAGTACTTAAAAAAAAGGGGCGGGGGAGGGTAGAGAGTTGATGTTTCCTTTTATCTAAACCAGTGATTCTCAACCATGCAATATTAAAGCTGTTAGGTGCTCCAATACCCACAAGATTAACGCAGAGATTTCAAATAGGAATCCACAGTGTCAAAAACTGTTTGACCTCTTGTGGTCTTTCTGAGTTCTTTGCAATAGAAGACTTGCTTGATTATTTTTCTGTAATCAAGAAATGAGTGAAAGCTCAGACTTGGCATTTGCTGAAGGGTGGCTTGAATCTAATAAGGTTGAGAACCACTGAACTAAACCAAACTTTTGAATTAAATTAACCCATTTAAAACAAACTGATCCTTGTGGAGTAGAGAGATGCTTATCTGATAGAGCTTTAGCATGAAGATGTTGTGTCCAGTTTTGTCCCACCACTGCAGAAAGGATGTGGACAGATTGGAGAGAGTCCAGCAGTGGACAACAAAAATGGTTAGGAGGCTGGGAGACATGACTTCTTGAGGAGAGGCTTAGGGAACTGGGTTTATTTAATCTGGAGAAGAGAAGACTGAAAGGGTATTTGATAGCAGCCTTCAACTACCTTGAAGGGTAGTTCCAAAGAGGATGGAGCTAGACTGGTCTCAGTGGTGGTAGATAACAGAACAAGGAGTAGTGGTCCCAAGTTGCAGTAGGGGAAGTTTAGGTTAGATATTAGGAAAAACTTTTGCACTAGTAAGGTAGTAAAGCCCTGGAACAGGTTACCCAAAGAGGTGGTGGAATCTCCATCCTTGGAGGTTTGTAAAGCCTAGGTAGACAAAGCCTTGGCTGGGATGATCTGGTTGGGGATGGTTCTGCTTTGAGCATGCGGGACAAAATGACCTCCTGAGAGGTCCTTTCCAACCCAAATTTTCTCTGACTCTGTGCTATGAAGTGCCCGGCCAGAATTCAAAGGCTAGAGATGTGCAGTTATTTAGAGAGAGAAGTAAAAATACAGGAGGACCTAATTCATAAACAAATGGAGGCCTAAGAAATTGTCCTCCCCACCTGTGTTTCTTTTTTTTCCCATTGTGTCTACCTGGATTACCATATTGCTTGCTGTCAAGCCTGGTGCAAGTGTCATTAATTTGAGACAGGTTAAACAGGTTTTAATGTGTTCTTTCATCAGTTGCTCAAGATGGGAGGAAGTGTTCAGAATATCCTAAACTCTACAGAAATTGCTTTAGTTTCCAAAAGTGTTGTATGACACTCATAGGGTCTATTTCGATAGTTTAATGCATATTAACTAGCATAATAGTCAAGTCTAGCATAGATGCTTCACAGTGCTTTCCTCCAAGGTTTGTGTGTTCCTAGTAATGTTCAACCCCATGCTGCTGCCACAAAACTTTGTCTTTTGGTATATTTGAATTATTCTGTTGGGTTGGTTTGTGTGTTTAAAAAAATGCATATTAAAAACACATGAAATATCAAGTGTACGCATACTCTTAGAATGTCGTAAGTATGGAAATGTGTCACCGGGTATAACTGCCTATATTTGTGTCACTTTTGTTCTACAGAGGCTCCTTTTATTTTCTTTCTTCTAATGTTCCTTAACCTCATTTTTCTGAAGATGAGGTGCATTCTTGTATCATAGTTTCATAGTAGCTAGGGTCAGGAGGGACCAGAACAGATCATCTAGCCTGACCCCCTGCCACAGGCAGGAATGAATGCTGGGTTCACAAGACTCCAGACAGGTGATCATCCAACCTCCTCTTGAATTTGACCAAGGTAGGGGCGAGGACCACTTCCCTGGGAAGTTGGTTCCAGATTTTGGCCAACTGTAAAATATTGTATCAGTTGTCATTGGCTCCTATTGTGGGAATTTAGTGTAGAATTAGTAATGCTGCCTGATCTAAAAAAGTTCTTGGCAATTTGCGATACTGTCTTAACAATATTTACAAAGGAAGGCAAGGGCAGATGTGGAGAAGACGCTGGGTTTGTCTAAAGGGAACAAACATCTTTGATTTAGGACGAATAGACCCATACCTTTGCAGAACGACTCCAAAGGTGGTTTGAGGGTGGTGGAGTGCCACAGTTGAAGAGGAAAAGGAGAATTGGGTGAACACTTGATGATGATGATGATGATGATGATACTGCTAAGAGCTAGACATCCTTAGGTAGGGATGTATCTTGTTGTATTGGAATTTCTGAATTCATTGTAGTTACCTGGTGCTTGCCTCATTTTAGGTTTAGATAGTTCCATTGTGGACAGTTAGGAAACAAAACAAACTATAATGGGCATAACTGAAGTCACTGACATTCTGTGTGTCACAGTAAAGTCTCTCAGTCTTTCCCACTTTATTTAAATCCATTAAGCCTTACACAACCTCTTATGTATTCTCCAAGTTTTTGGCTAACTTAATTGTTTTTCACACAAACCAATCCCTGAGGCACAGTATGTTTATTTCTTACCACTCTGAGATCTGCAAAGGACAAGCACTAATTGATTATACCATCTTGGGTATGAGGCCTTTCTTTAAGGTGAATTTTTCCAAAGTTTACAGTAGTAGTAAATCATTTGCTGATCACCAGCATTGTATGTTTTGTGGTTTGGCTGGATCCGGCCCTTTGCTGGTATAGTTGCACCTATAGAAAGAAAATGTAGTTAAGTTTCTCCATATACTTGAATAAAGCCATCATATTGTGTGATGGGGCGGGAGCTGCTGTTTTTGTGTCAACCTAGCACAATTAATTCCTGCTCTTGCTTTGACATCCTAGGTACCACCATAATAGTAATAATGATGATCTAAACCAAAGCAAGCATCAGACATACCCTTTAATCTGTTGAATCTGTTGATGATTTGCAACATTTTATCTTGCTAAATTCTTGAATGTTACTGTGAAAAACAGCTTTTAATTCAGCAGATGTGTTCTTTTAGAATCTGTATTTTGCATATTGCCAGGCCTTTGAAGCAAGTCACAGGATTGACTCTTAGTAATAGGAGACGGGATTAGATTTCTGCCTGTGAGTGCAGTATCTTTAGTGCACATGAGAGAGGCTATTGTAAAACTGGGAAGAGGCTGACGGAAAGAGTTTTGCTCTACCAAGTTAACTTTTTGTTGCCTTTATATGCCACTGAACATTGTCAACAGCCTACACAAGGGCTTGGTGAACCTACTTGTCTGTTCATCTAAGTAAATGAGAGAAATGTTATAGATTAGGTGCTAAATGATGTAGCCAACAGGACCCTTTGAGAGATGACCAGAGAAGCAGGGAAGCTATAATCCTGGGTCTTCTAATATTTCCATCATCTTGCTTCTTCAAAAGCACAGAGCATTCTAGGGTGCATTAACATCATAGGCAGTTGCTGCCTTTCTGAAGGAAGAAAAAGCCTGTACTTCTGGTGTCCCTCCTCCTTCACTCATGTTGCCTGGAGGAACGTGACCTGTGCTAATTTTATTTTAATGTAATTAAATACCCTTCTCCTATCTGTAGCTTGCAAGGCCTTTCAGTGTTGCATTTAAAAACTAAGATTCCTAGTGGATCAAGCACTGTCACATGGCCTCACAGCTGGTGAAAATCCTGCACCTATAAATAAACCGAATTCTCTTTTTGGCTCTAAATCCTGACCACTCTTCCTTTCCAGTCCCCATGTTGAACAGAGATCAATCACTGTGTGTGTCTCTAACTTCCATCTTATCTTTACTGACAGCTGTCATACTGTATCTGTATCAAGAGGTTTTGTTGTTTTTCAGGGGGAGGGGATTGGCAAAGGGAGAGGAGTCATAACTTGTGATTTGTCTTAACTGTGGGAATACCTGAATGACTATTACTGATGAGTTTTGTCCATCACTTGGACTCTGAACACTTTCTCTGGCTACCTAATAAAGCACTGCAAGGGAGCTCTGTTTCAGCTTTAAGCAAGAACCATTCTCTTGTAGTTGGACCAGTTCACCCTAAGTTGACCTTCCTGTTTTATATTTTTCTGTGGTATCAGAGTCTAAGCCAGGTCTTTAGCCTTTTCATAGTCACATCCTACCTCTAACCTTCCCCTGTTTGGTGTTGGACTGCATCTGCTTAAAAGAAGAAACTCATATATACTGTGTGTGTGTCTGGGTGTTTATATTATAATATAGCTGCAAATTACTATTTTAAAAACAAGAGTTTTAAAATTGTCTTTCCTTCTTTTGGTATGAAAGTGCCAGAGACTTTTAGGCAGACAAGGTTCTTTGGGTAAATCCAATATTTTTTATTAGACCAACTCAAATAGTTGGAAAAAGTTCTTAGCAGGCTTTCGAGCACAAACACCCTTCATCAGATAGAGGAAGCACCTACAGATGGTCTGTGCTCTTCCTGGATGGAGTGGTAAAGCATCCAGAGGCCAGTACAGATTAACCCAAAGAACCTTGTCTGCCTGTGTCCTTTAGACCAACATGGCTACAACCTACACCCTGGAGACTTTTAGTCTTATATTGCTGTCTAACTTCTGTGCCCAGCTATATTTTCATTAAATTGTCCCATGGGTGGTATTCTAAAGCTAAAAACCATCATGTAACTACACTGACTGGCCAGGCTCAGTTAATGCCTGGTGAAAATTAATGATCCAATTCCACCTCTTTCTTTCAGGGTTTCAAGTGTCCCTTCAGGTGTGTGAGGCTTGGCTATGGCATAATTAAAGACTGAAAAGCACTCAAACTAACTTGGAAACCTAGTAGGTGGAGCCTTGTAAAGTACTATTATCTGCAAAAGGATAGTAATTGTTCTGACAACATTTGCATGTCTTGCCCAGCTGATCCTTCTGCTGGAATCTTACGTTGCTGCTCGAGAATTTGAAGGGATTAGTTAGGTAGCCTCGAAGGGTCAGCAATGAACACTTTCTGCAAGTAAAGGAATCATTTTTTAATAACTGAAAAAGGATGTTGCTATTCGAATGTTTTGCAAATAGTTGCAGCTTTTCCTTGTTCTCAGTTGCAAGAACTCAGGAGTGTATGTTATGCAAAGGAAGGTCAATAGTCTTCTTTTAAAAGGGAAAAAAAATGCTGTGGACCCTTTGCTGCTTGCTGATACAGCTATGTAGGAAGAATTTTTAGTTTCTTTCTGATGGCTCCTCTTTGTATACAGCATCCTAGGAGATACAAACCTTGCCACTGTCCAGATGCAGCAATTAGAGCAAAGTATAATAGTGCTGCTCTGTAACATGTTTCTTAAGTCTCAGCTTTATATATTTAAGGATGGTGAAAGGCTGATCACTGGCAACTTGTGTGCGGAGATGATTTTCTAAATTGATATATTTTCTATACAATACATGGGGTTTTTTCCGAGCAAGCACAGATAGTATATTGCCCAGCTTCCTGCTACATCAGTGGCTTTACATGCAGTGGGTTAGATGGTACATAGTCCCTTTGGGGGGGCTGTGGAAGGTCCACATGTCTGGAGCTGCCCTTTACTGTTTACAGGCCATGACTTCTGCACTGCTGCTTCAGCACAGGAGTGTGTTGCACTCTGTAAAAAGCTGTAGTAGCAAATGTATTCTTCTTACAGTGGGAAGGCTCCTCACTACTGCGGTTAAGGACCAGCTGAGTTCATCAGAAGGATCAGATTGGTTTCTTCTGGACTAAATATAATGGTGGTGTTTTATTTATTGTTCCTTAAGTAACTCTTAACTACATCAGATTCCTGGGGGTCACTAGATTTTACCAATATAGTCAATTGGGACCAGCTGGCTTCCTTTGTTGTTTGAGCCCGTTGCTCCCAGAAAAGCAGGAGTTTCTACCCGTGAGGAGATGAAGCAGACTCCTCTCCCCCTGGGGACAGAGAGGCAACAGAGCCAGGCTTGGATCCTGTGGCTCTACTTTCAGTAAAATTTACAGACAGCACTTGGAACAGCTCAGCTCCTCCTTCAGTTTAAATAAGCGGCACATTGGGCAACTATGGAGCTGCCTTACACGCCTTGTACTTCACAAAAGCCGTGCTCTGAGATGCCCTCCCCTACCCCGGAGTCCTTTGCTTCTCAGCATTTTTTCTTCTGTCTGCTGGCTTTCCCACGCTCTGCACGCCTCATCTCCAAGGCGCTGGGTTATACCAACCCTCCTCCTAACTCGGGATGATGACTGGGCATGACTCCCTCTTGGAACTCATCTGTGCCACTCCTTATCCTGCCGGAGGGCTTGTTCCTGAGTAGTGCCGGGCACTCCCACCAGTGTCTGTCTATAGGGCTCTCGCCTGGAGAGAGAGAGAGGAGAGAGACTGAAACGTAATCTGTCTCTTATCAGTCAGTGCAATGAGTTTGTGTTCATCGTGACAATGGATGATAAAAGGAGACAAAACCTTTCTATTGAACCACTGGTTATCCTCTAGTGTACAGGTGATGATAGCCTGCCAGTTTGAAAAGGCCCACAGTATCCCAGACAACAACTGCACTGAGCTGGTTGGGGAAAAGATACAGCTGTGCAGACCCATTAGGCTGGCAGTGCTGACCTGGCCAGTGTTTATCTTGTGACTAATTAAATTTCAGCCGGCAGTGTTTGGAAAGCTTCCAAAGGTCATGACTTGAAAGAAAAGTTCTGTAACTAATTTCTCATGCCACTCGAGTTTTGAAAGCTTTTGGTTCTGTGATTTGGGGCAGCCTGAGTGTGCGTCTGGGCTGTAATCTACCCACCCAAGGGCAGGAACAAGAAAAGTGCTATGTAAGCAATGTAAATGTTTTCCTTTTTTTCCTTCAGGATGTGGTATTATCACAGCACAATTGTTGGAAGCACCCAAAACACTACAGCAAACTGCATTGGCTCTTTAAAGAGGGGGAAATAAATCCTAGTGTATGACATCAAAGACTTAACTGTTATAACCACTTGAAAATATATCTTGTTCTGCGAAGAGGTGACAGCTGGCTTCTTTAAGCAAGCCAGGATCAAGCCTGAAAGAGAACATTGCAATTTATCTCAAATATTAATTGCTTCATTGAGTGCAGATGTCCAAACTGTCATTGGGGGAAAATATATATAAAACTACTGAAGAAACAGGAAGCTGCCACCTTGCCTGTCTGAACTAGCTTAGATGAATGAAGTGTTTCTCGGCGGTGGAATGCATGCGAGGCCAGCGGCTTTCTGTCCTAGAGTAAATATTGTTCGCCAGAACCTTTGTTTGATATCGGCCTAATGTCTGCCTGTGAGATGGCACAGCTCTGCGATGGCTCTGAGCCAGAAACCTCACAGTCATCAGTGTGGGTAGCCTCACAACAGCCCCTGGCAGGTAAGGAGGAAGTAGTATCCCATTTTACAGCTAGGAGCTGAGAAACAATGACATTCACTTGACCACGGTGTCACAGGGAGACTGTGGCAGAAGATGTCTCCCAAATGCAAAGCTAGTGCTCATCCTTATGTTCTGAATACAAAGGCCACTTTCTACCCAAACTTTGACGAGTAAAGAGCAAATCTTTAGTGAAAGTCTGCAAAGCATCTTCTTGTTGTATCTATGGATTGGCATTCTGTCAAAAAGAGGGAGCTTGGCTGCATGAAGCTGGAGCCTGCTTCAGGTCACCGAGATGTGAATGGCACATAGGGCTTCGTCAGAGTGTCTGGGACTAGCTTCTAGGGAGACCGACTAGAATGGCGGTGCTCAACAAAATGAGCTGGGATCATTTACATCAGGCTGTCCCAACTTCTGAGTGGCCCTAAGAGTAGGGTGGCCATCATAGAGGATATCCTGGTTTTCTGCTACTCTGTTCTCTATTGATACAAAAACAGACACCTTTATGTCCTCTATTTTTTCTTGAAGAGAAAAATAGAGGACATAAAGGCGTCCAGTTTTGTATCAATAGAAGACAGAATAGCAGAAAACCAAATGTCCTCTATGATGGCCACCCTAACTACCTCTTCAAGAAAAAATAGAAGACATAAAGGCATCTGGTTTCGTATCAATAGAGGACAAAGGACAGAGTAGCAGAATATCCTCTATGATGGCCACCCTACCTAAGAGTGGTGGCAGGAAATAGACCCAGAGACCCCAGCAGCCTGGGGAGGAAGCAAAGGAGACGGCAGCAGCAAGAGCAGGCTATGGAGGAAGGTGGTAACAGCCTTGGAGGGTGGTGCCCAGAACCATGCAGTCGTGAAGGTGAAAGAGCCTGTAGACCACAAGTGAACTTATTTACGGCCACTTGGTCAGCCTTAATCATTGTAGAAAAGGCTAGCTTTGAAAGAAGGAAAATGCTTCATTTTTTGTATTCCTGTGGCTGCCTGTCTGTAGGAGAATAGTATTTTAGTCCAGTAACTGAAGACTGAGTCAGTTTAAATTTCAGCAGAGAATGATACTTTTCCTTCAGACAAGGCACTTGTTTCTCTCTCCTTGCTTGCCCTGTTCACCAGTACCCCTGCTACTGTTGAGAGCTTTCATTTGCTGCTTTAAAATTCTTCTGATATTATTAAATTGGAATGGATTCTGCTGGATCAGCCTTCTCAAAGGTATGAAGGATCCCTGTTTTTGAGTAGAAATGAAGAAAGGTACCTTCTCCCAGGATGCCAGAATGGTTCCAGGTACCACAACTACTGTGATAGCACAAAGAGTGCCTTCCAGTGCCTACATCCTACTTCAGTCTGTGCAGGCCCATTCACCCTTCTTATTGTTTTCTAGACTTAAGACTTTTGTAGAAAGTAGTTGCTACCTTTTCTGACAATGAGAGGAATCTTGGCTCTGACAAAAATTGAATCATGACTTTTAAATGTAATGAAAGATATGTCTTCCTGGACAAGGCCCCAATTAAAAGTTGAAGGTTTTTAATAAATAGGGCTCTGTTAACCTGGAGTTGGTTGTAGAAGACCACTAGAATTGAGATTCACTTCCTTTTTCCTTTGGTTGGCAGCACAGTAATAGTGTCCTTCCACCCGCCTTTTATTCAAGTCAATTTGTGTATGAATGCAGCACTTACATTGGTCTAGATGGGAAGAAAATAGTATGCCTGTTAACTGGCTAATTACTTGGGTGAAGAAATGGTACTATATATGTGTTCCAGATGAAAGGCGAGTGGGAGATATAGATTAATTAAAGGGTGGCATAGATTAGTTAGTTTCCATATGGATTTATTTACCCACCTAAAAGAGATTGCACATAATTATAGGCCAGATTATTTGTAAACGCACCTCTATTTGAAAATGGTTCACTGTCAGCCTCCTCTCCCTCTAGTACCATCAGCCATGTGTAATGTACTTGTTTCCTAGGGTGTTAGGGGCTGTCGGCATTCACAGCGATGTGGAATTTCATGCATCAGGCTTTGGCCAGCTGGAGAACTGCCTGCAGCTGTCCTGTTCTCTCCACCCCATTGGTACCAGTCAGGTGTCAGCATAGGGCTGACGAGTGTGGGAACTCTGTAGCTCTAACATAGCAGTAGGATTCCCCTACAGCTATCAGTTTGTTGCATTGGCTATATTTTGCTGTGAACATAGTGACAAACCTGCCAAAGCTGTTGCCAGAGAGGTGGAGAGAAATATGGCTTCTTTCAAGCTTTTGTTTCCCTGACAGGAAAAGGAAGTTATTAACTAATGCCTTGGAAAAAAAATGACTTTCTCCGGTTTTATTGTTGCAAGCATGTGTTGCTCTGATAAGAGGGTCCATCTAAGACCATGTTAAGGACGCAAGAAGGGCTATGACTGCCTGTAATTCATGTTTTGGAGCCCAGGAGAGTTGCAGTATGGACCGATCCAGCCCCCATGGGGAGGGGAGTGGGAGAGAGACCTCCTGCTTCGAATCTGTAGCAAATACCAGCAAGCTCCTTCTCTTCCTCTCCCCATCTTCTGCCTGGATTGGGGAGAGCAAAAACCCATGCCATTTCAGGAAAGAATAACTCTTAGCTAATAAGAAAATATCTCTTGAATGTGGAGAAAATGGACTACATAACATCATTTTATCTAGTCCATCACCTATGGCATCTTATTGGTAAAAAGCTTTGAGAGAAGAGATGATAGTGTGTGTGCTCCATGGGGCAGCTACTTCTCCAACTCTAAAATTCAGGACTGCCTCCTCTTGCTTTGAGAGCCCAAATGGCTGGGCAGGAGAAGTGCTATGTAGCTTCAGACCCTGTGAATAAAGGGGGTTTGGACAATGCGAGTCTGGAGCTCTGGCTACATTCATTAGCATCCCTTCTGCCTCTCCAAACCTTCCCAGTTCCATGTCTACAGGTTAACCCTGACCACACTGTTAACAGCAGCTTGTGGCTCACGGTGCTCTGAGCTGAACCTGCAGGAGAAGTTGGAAGCCAGAAGCAGAACAGGTCCTCTGCATGGTAACAAGCATCTTAAGTTAAACAATGCCCTCTGATGGCAAGAAACAGAGCTGCAGGAGGGTCAGCCAGCATTCTCAAGCAATGGCTTATAGCAATTTTGGCATGAGGGGCAGGTGACTAAGACTATGATATCAGGCAGGGACAGTAGTTGATACTGCAAAGAAAGAGAAACTCTGAAGCTCACATACTAATACTGATGCTTTGCTTCTATAGCTTGCTAGGCCAGGGAAGCAAAATCATGGACATGCATCTTCAAGCATTTGCAGCTGTGGCAATTGATAAAAGATGTTAGCAGTCTTGTTATTTATGCTATGTAATGTGTTGAAATTGGGAATAGGAGAGAAATGGCAAGGATTTCACCTGCTGTCTTCAGGACCTTTCTGTTTTGTGAATTTGATGAAAATGTATTACTATTTTTCATCCTTTATTTGAAAACCCCAGTGTGTGGCACAGACACAACAATCGGGCTAATAAATCGTCATCTGTACAACATGGTTCCATTGTGTCCAAAATTTTTGAACACATGGTATGTAGGTTTATCAAAGGAGAGAAATCTAGGTTACTTTAAAAAGAACAGGAATGCCTACCAGTTCATCATCAAATCATACATTTAGATCAGTTCACCCAAGGTTTTCTGAGTAATTGTTGATATATAACCTCATGAGTACTAAAAGGCTACGTGGACATATTTTGATACGCTTATTCTCCCACTGTCCCTAAATATGCATCCATCATTCATGGAAGCAGAGTCCCTACCTTAGGCATAGTTCACTTAAGGTTTGTTTTCTTAGTCCTTTTTGCAGGCCTGTTGGCCAGTGCTCTCGGTATCTGCAAAGGACAGAATGGCTTCTGTTGTTAGCCTCTCTTGCACAAGTGCTCTTCTCTTATTCTCCCTAAAAGGTAGCTGGTATGCAGACTTTGGTAGTGATGCACAGAAAAAAAGAAGAGTTGCATCTACTGTGTCCCTAAGAATTGTTTTGGGGTCTCTGTTTCTTTTAATGTTCAGTAATATAGATATGTTGGATTGAGGGGTAACCCATCACTATTAATGAATCATTGACCTCATTCCCAAGTTGCCTGAAGTACAGCTCTCCCTTGTGGAAGTAATTTGGTCTTTGAAGTACTTTCCAGAGCTGTCAACTAAAGTTCCACAGTTCCCAGAGGAAATAATAAGCCAAGAGTGTGCACACACTGAAAAAGTAGTGTCTAAAATGAACTGTTCCTATAGGAGCCTGGCAGTCTGCTTCTCTGTGGAATTCAGCTTGTTTATATAATCTTATCTGGCTAAGCTTTGGTATTTCGTCTGGCAGGCAGTTCCTATGAAAAGCAGCTGTCCAAGCAATGGGAGTGGTGCTCCTGGTGTTTTTTCAGAAGGTCTATAATTTCTTGTTTCATGTCAATTAAAGGAATACAATACTTTTTTGGCTAAAACAAGATGCTTTAAGCAGTTTTCTTCCTCTTTTATAAATAGCTGCTTAAATATGCTCCACTGTGATGCATTTATTTATTTTTTTGTGAATTGACTACATGATTCCAGTGGAGCATTCACAATGGCCACTATGAAGGGAAATATTTATATTCAGTCAGCACAAGTGCCTGAGGCCACCTATAACTTTGTTAGGGAGTAGCTGATGATTGCCATGAGTATTTGCCTGCTTGTTGTGTTCTGGGCTGGTCCAAAAGTATATTTTTAGCTTAGTTTTTGACCACGTCTGGAGACTGTGCCAGAAAAGATTTCTGTAGTTGGAAGTGAGAACACACTGTTTTACCAGGTTTTGGTATTGTTGGACAAAAAGGAGGGAATTCCACCAATCTAAACAAAATCAGTGTAGTCATGAACCTAAAGAAAAGTACTCTTCAAGGATGGTGTCATCTCTACTACTAATAAAGTGATTGGGAAGGGAGTTGTTTTGATGAGAGCTCACCATAAAAATTGCATCTGTTTTATTAGTGAAGGCACAATCATAAATCTGATTTCTGACCTAGAAGGTTTATCAGCATTTTTTCTCAAAAATCTCACTATACGTGAATGCATTTTTTGCTAATAATGGTTGGTGGCCACAGAACTTCAAGTGGGTACTTTTAATGTGTAACATTGCTTTGGGGTGTCTTGCAGGACAAAATTGATAAGTTTGGGATTCTTCCCCCATGCCTATTATAAATATATGTATACCTGCTGAATTTTAAAAGGTTAATGGGAAGTTAATTGTCAGCACAGGTCAAGTCCTGCTTGAGTCTACTGTAGTCCAGTGATCAGCTATCATCCCTATGTTTTATGCATGCAAAAGCTCCATGTAGCATCCTTTCAACACCCCTCTCCAATAAGGAGGATCAGCATACAATGCTCAGATGTGAACAGAGTAGTATGAATAACATCAGTCACACTTTATATTTAGTTTAATTCACACTGGCCTCCTTCAGAGTTTACATTTTTCTTATGTAGTGTGAAATACAGGACCATTGAGGAGGTGTTCTTTGCATGACCATTCTGTGCAAATGTTTGTGCAGTCTTTGTCCCACAGAGGGATGACTTCTGTTCTGCAGCAGAACAACTTGCTGTGATGTCGAATTTTACCCAGTTGCCTCACGGACTACTGTAAGCTCCCCAGAGTAACTGTTGATCTCTGTTAGGAAAAATGGAGTTACTGCCTGAAACTTTTTATGGTGAGGAAACTCACTACTATTTGCTACTGTATCATAAACACATACCAATATAATCTGTGTGGTTGACATAGACAATTTGTAATTCAGTCTGGCAAATACCAACTGAACAGCTTATTGCTGAAATTCAGTAATAAGCCACAGTTTGATAGAGTTGCAAACTTGGAGAGAACTTGTTTAGCTAATAAATTTTTTCTCCACTTCTAGCCTCACCACAGTTTTTCTTTGACATTCTGCATGTGACTTATGTTTTCCATGGTTCTGTTGTCATGGAAACTGCTGATATAAACGTTCAGCACAGCTATTTCCCTGCAGGATAAAGCAGAGGCAGAAACTATAAAACACATAATTATATTCCTGTAAAAAAGAAAAATTGCCCGAGTAACTGTGTTTGAGTTAGCAGGTTCTCCCAGACCACATGCCAGCAACAATTATACATCATCATGTAGCATATATCTTTATTTTAATTCCTTAATACTTTCTTTGCTTCTTCTGTCTCCAAAGCCAGGTAGTTGCCTCACTTATGGATGTAAAAAAAATAACATTCATTAATGTTCAAAGTTTTAAACATGTGGGCCTCCTATCACGCCATTCTCATTTAACATAAGGACTAATACTGCAGGACTGGCCAATGCCAGAAACTTATGCTTGACTTTGTTAAAAACTGAAAATCCCAGTTTAGTGAGATATAGGATTTGTTTCTAGACTTGGTTCCTAACGAAAAAGAATTTTCTTAAAAAATACCAGTATAGCACAAAAGATGGCTGTGATGTGCCCCTCACTCATGTCTAATGCATATTTGAAGGAAAAGTAGTACCAGCTCTATGGGAAGGGCAGGGGCAGATCCAGAGGGGTGGGAGGGTGGCAGGGCCATGCCCCTCTTTTTGGCAATTCAAGGCATGTCAGCACAGCTCCTGGGGGGAGTGCTGCATGTGCCATGAGCTCTAAGCTCACCAGCTGGTTCGTGACCACAGCCCCTGCTTTCACCCAGCTCCAGAGGGTGAGCAACGATACTGTTTGCCTTTCCTGCCCACCCCCTGCTGAATTCAGCATCAGGGGAAAAGGGGATGAGCAGCAGCTGCACTCAGCCCCTGAACTCCACAGTTTTATGAAAGCCAGGGCTGAGCTTTGCTGCCACTTGTTCCTACTGCTGAATTTGGCAAGAGGCAAGGGGAGGAGATGGGGAAGGGCAAATGGCAGTAGCAGGCAGCACTCGCCACTTGGGCTGCAGAAACAGACTCAGGGCAGACCCCATGCTGACTAGCTGGTGAGCTCAGGCCTCACAGCACATGGGGAACTCTGGCTGGAGCAGAGCGGGATGAGGCCACACACCCCTTGGGCAGCCTGGCATGTGCCAATGAGCTCTCTTCACTCTGCATGTGCCACACGGCTGAAGGGGGTATGGCCACACACACACCCTGCCAGGATCCTGGATCCACCTATGGTTGAGGATAGTTGTTTTGAAGCTGTTCAGATGTTGGCATGCTAGGAATGGAGTACTGAGCTGAGTGCAGGTGAGAAGGTCAGGAGAGCAAAAACAAAGATGTTTTGTCTTGTTTTCCCCTCATACCCAGTGGTTGCAGAACTAAATAAGGTTGCTGTTACAGGTTACCTTTAAAACAGTGACAGCACAAGGCTGGGGCCTAGAGCAGAGCTGTGATCTGCTCCCTGCATGCCCCTGCCCACAAAACCAGTGCCTGTCACAGGGATGTGTGGTGAGCAGATTGCAGCCCTGTCTTGTCCCACAGCCCCATGCTGTCACCACCCCACGATCACAGCCCTGGCTGTGCCCGCCTGTCCTGCTAGTGGATTCCACTCCCTGCCCACTTGTGGCCCCATCCCATCCACTGACCCGAGCATGCCCTGCCCACGGGGGTCCGCCCACCCACTCCATCTGGTACCCCTAGCAATGGGTACAGGGCAGACAGGTCAAGGTGCCTGGGCAGCAGAGCTGGGGTCCAGTGGCAGGGCACACAAGTCCCAGGTGGTGGGGTTTGCTGGGAGGCTGAGTCTGGTCACCAGGCTGCCCTCACCACACAGTCCAGCCCCATAGACTACAAATCCCAGCATGCTGTGTGTGCCATGTGGCACTTCCGCACCCAGGGGCAGTGGGACCAGCCGCAAATGCCATGGCCCAGGCTGTTCCCCAGGTCTGGGCTAGGTGGGGCTGAGGTACCTGCCCCAGACTGGATAAAATAATGCTGTAGGCCTGATTTGGCCCAGGGGCCACATTTTGCCCACCCCTCGGTTAAGGCTTAATGCAGTCTCAGATCTGCACAACTGTAACTTGCCACTAGACGGCCTGGCAGGCACAGCCATGGGCAGGTGCCAGGACTCCTCTGGGGTGGGAGCAGGGTGGGGAGAGTGGCAAGTAGCTTGGCATGCTGCGGCTTCCCTCACTCCGCTGCCAGCAGGAGCCAACTGGAGCTGTGGGCAGAAGGGGAAAAGTCTGGGGGGGAGCAGATACCTGAAGCGAACCAGCAGGAGGGTGAAATACTGGGAAGTAGAGAGAAAGCAGTGAATAAAAGAATAAAAATAAACATTAAGGGACCAAAGTCTTGCACATGTTTTCACTAAATTGGGATTGGGCTGGCAGGGAGTTGTGTTAGTACTTGCACTAAGGCAGAGCTGAGACCAAGCGAGCTCACTGCATGCCACACCAGGGCAGAGCTGAGACCCCGCTGAGAACGAAGTCATTCTCTTCACAGAAGGAGGTAATAATATTGCTGGTCCTGTTTGCATGGGGGTGCTAGAGAAAGCAGCAAACTGGTGAGCTGCACCTGGGTGCTTGGAGTGGTCAGTGTGCTGAGGTCACACCTCCTGGGGCAGGGGTGTTGGCTCCCTTTCTTCCCTCCCACCCCCGCAGTAGAGTTCAGGAAGGTGGAAAACTTGCCCACAGAGCAAAGGAATTGGAAGGCCTGGGAATGGTGCATCTTGGGATCCTAGAAGAATGACAACAGATCTTTTTATCTCCCCAGAGCAGACTAACAATACCCTAGGTAAAGCTGATCAAAGATAACCTTCACTTGAAGTGGCATAACTTTAAAACGCTTAGAGGGTACTCATTAAAAGGTGTTAACCCATTCTGAGTGAATGCTCCCATTTTAGGTTATTCTGTGGTTTAAAAGTTACCTGTAAAACTACTTTTAAATAATTTCAGACACCATGACTACATAAGTTTGAAGTGGTTCTGCTACTGTGTTTCTCTTCTTTACTTATGACATTTAACACTATCTTAGGAGCTATCTCGTACATTATTACTAAAACCAACCCAGGTGCTACCTAGTCACCCACCTGTTGCTATGATAATGTAAAGAAAACTAAGGTCCCTGCTTCTTTTGCAGTATTTTACTCACTTGTTCATTTAGAGTGTCCCTTTATTAAGAATTTTAAAAAGCACAAGAAATTATATCATTTGTGATGCCTGGGTGCTTTAAGGGACTGAGTAGAGGGTTAAAAAGCATTTCATTTTTACCTAATAAATGTTTGCTTTTCAAGCTAGGGCTTGGTATTGAAATTCCATGCTGGTGACTCATTCTAGCTCAGATTTCCTCAATTTACAAGCAAAATAATTTGCCACCAGCCATCTCTATGACCTGAGTCAGCCTGGCTTCTTTTGGGCTTGTGAATCCTTCCCCCCCTCCCACCGCAATGGAATTTAGTTAACAATGCTATTGGCAAGGGAACCAGAGTAGCAACTAATTCCTGTTGCCATAGATTTGGTGTATTCTTTCTGTCAGTAAAATAAAGCAGCTGTGACTCGAAATGCAGGGAGCTGGCTCATGGGCAGATTTGTTGAATAAAAAGGTGCTGTCTTTACCCAGTCATCATCCTGGCTGTGGCACATTTTTTTCCAGAAATGTTTCAGACTATTGTGCTTGGATCACTTTAACATTTCCATACCTGGCCATGCACACCACATAATTGGGGATGGAGGAATTTGTCAGTCAGTGGGTTAGCTCTGGAAGTAGTCCTGATGCCATAGCATAATAAATAGCAAAGCAACTGGACAGGGCTGGCCTGGAACATGGCTTGGCTTGGCTTGGCTTTGAAGGACCTGGCGAAAAAAAATAAATGAGGCAGACATTAATTTAAACATAACAGATCTGTCCAAGAGGTACCTCTGGCACTGTGGGGTGTCTTCCCTAAGATAAGCCCCTGTGTAGGCCCTTTGTACTAGCATAGTTGATGCAAATGGACTGTGGGTTAAGAGAATTCTTCAAAACCCCCAAAAGACCATAGTTAAAAGAAAAAACTCTAGTTAGATGCATAGACGAGGTATTTGTCATTTATGTAAGCCATTCTGAGTCTTTCTGGATAGGGCAGTATATAACTTTTGATGATGATGATAAATATATGTTCTCTACCCAAAAACCTAAGCACTTCTCTTCCTTAAGTTCCTTTAACAATTGGGTAATTTATATAACCTAAATAAAGTAATCCTAATACCCTTCACTTTCTAGTTATTCATCACATACATCTTTATAATATGTAATCATTTTTTTCAAACATAAGATAATCAAATCCATTTAGGGTTTCTGTAGAAAATCTGGTTCTAAATTTGCTTTTGCTAAGACTTTGGGTTTGGATAAAGCCCAGCAGACAACCATAGCACCAGTCTTCAAGTTCACATTGATAGATGCAAGCTAGAGGGAAAGAACAAAAGTGATACTCATCTGAAATATTAGTGCTTCCCTATTTTAGTATTTTATCTTTAGAGAATTGTGTCTTCCAACACTAGAATTAATTAACACTTTATTAGTGCTTTCATGAGAAATAGCAGTCCACTTCAACTGCTGATAAAAATCTCTGTGATGTTGCATTATTCTAAAATATGCCATATTTTTGGTGTAGACTATGGTGAGAGGACAATATGCCATATTTCTGTTGTAGACTAGGATGAAAATACTTGATACCCTAATTTTAGGACTGCTTGAGCATTTTTGAATACACATCATCACAATGACTCCACATATGTAATACATAACTGAATCAACAAACATTTTCATGCATCTCTGCTGGTCACATTTTCTTAAAATATATACCCAGGATACTGCCGCTGCTGCTGCAAAATAAAAAAAAAAAAAACGAACAGCACTTATTCCAGGTACTAGCATAAATGTTTAAATCTATATCTGGGACATAAAAGTTTGCGGTAGACTCTGCACACACAGCTGTATTTGAAAGGCACACGCACAATTCGAGAGAGATCAACAGTTGAAAATACAGTGCAGTAGTGAACATCAGAGTTGCAACTACACCTAGTCACAGGCTGTACAATAAATGATTGGTTTGGAAATCTAAAGTGAATCTTGCAAAATGGGAATCTTGCTATTGGAAACATTAATCATCTAGTCAATTAAATAATGGGCATGACAGCCAGCACCTACCCGAACCTTTAACTGTATCAGTATTTTTTTTTGTATACTGGGATTTGTTGTTCATTGAACCAGACTTGCTAGGAAGTAACATGCTTCAGATCTATAGTCTACAGAACTTACTATATCAATACCCCTTTCTTTTCCAGATGAAGCGGACTATGGTAACTTTGGGACCAATACGCTATCCCGGAAAAAGAAAGCTCTTGTGGCCCTCCGTAATGACAACCTTCGGAGACGCCCCCATCTTAATATCAGTATGCCTCATGACTTTAGACCAGTGTCTTCCATCATTGATGTTGACATTCTTCCTGAAACACACAGAAGAGTGAGATTGTATCGACATGGATGTGAGAAACCACTAGGCTTTTACATTCGCGATGGGACCAGCGTTCGAGTAACTCCTCACGGACTGGAAAAAGTCCCAGGTATTTTCATCTCTCGTATGGTTCCTGGCGGCTTGGCAGAGAGCACCGGGTTGCTGGCTGTTAATGATGAAGTCCTGGAAGTTAATGGAATTGAAGTAGCTGGGAAAACTCTTGACCAAGTTACAGACATGATGATCGCCAACAGCCACAATCTTATTATCACTGTCAAGCCAGCAAACCAAAGGAACAATATTATCAGAAGCAGTAGGATGTCTGGCAGCTCGGGCCAGTCTACGGATAGCACGGCTAGTCATCACAGCTTGCCTTCCTCCCATGTTCTGCAGAACTTCCACCCGGATGAAATGGAGAGTGACGAGGAGGCTGACATTGTCATTGAGGGTGGCCTGGAGCCACAGCACATTCCCAAGTTGCACAGCCTGCCGTCTAGTAGCCTCTCCCGCATCAATGGCAGCAGTCTCAGCCACAGACTTCAGAGGGACCTAGTACTCAACAACAGTTCCGGCCGGGAAAGCAATGGCAACATCCATAAAATACTAAGTTCCTTAAAAACTGATCCCCGACATAGTTTGGTTATCCCCAGAGGAGGCATTGAGGAGGATGGAACTGTGATTACGCTTTAGTGGCAGTTCTTGTACTATGTGTTCTTAGTCTTAAGTGCCAATTGGAACAAATCTTGACTCTTGCAACGTGTGATGCACAGAACAAAAGAGAACCTATGTTCTCATAGACCTCATGGGTGCAACAAATGTTGCTTTCTTGGAAATATGGCTTCTGAGATTAGACATAAATCTGCTGTGTATTGCAAATTCTTGAGATGCAGCATGAATGTGGTTCATCCTGCATCTAAGGTGAGAATGAAAATTATTTTTAATTCCATAAATCTGAGAAATCCTGTATACTAGGAAATGGCAGAGCTGCACAATTGAGTTAGCATGTCTGCTACGTAAGTGGGTGTCTTTCTAATTTGTTTGTATACAAATTAGATCTTGATAGTTGTAACAAACCTATTTGGGGTCTCTTTGAATTGGTCATAGAGTAAAACATCAATCTCCTTTCTTTTTAAAGGATTAATTAACCAGCAGCTGATACAGCAGCTTACATACAGATTTTTCTGTTAACTCATTGTGCAGAATATTGGCCACGTTTTGTCTAAGCCAAGCAAGCTCTGTATAAAGTAGTATTTTCCCAGTGTGGTGGTTGCCAGGTTTGGGAAATGCTGCAGTTACTCTTTCCAAATAAATTCTGACCAAATGAGATTTATATATTTTTAAAGTCTTAAGTGAGAAGGGAAAAGAAGGATGTTGATGCTGTTATTCCTTTTAGATCAGCACCACCTGCTGGTCAGTGTCAGTACTGTGTGAGTTATAAACTTTATTTTTTACATTTGATTTACCAATTGTGGAAAGGAAAATAGATTACCTAGAGGGTTTTTAACTGACTTCTTTTTCTTTGCATTCTTTTTCTTTTTTTAAATATTTATTAGACAAATTTACCAGATTATGGTTTCCATCATCTTCATTGTTGGGTAAACAATTACTGTTAATTTAAGGGACATAAGCAGGAAGGCAGCAAAAATACAAGACACGGGTTAAGACCATGACCTATACTGCATAACTGACAAAGCATCTCACTATTCTGGTGGGGGGGAAACCAGAATCCACAAAGTCTTTAGCTACAAAAGACCGGCTATGTTACATTTAAGCAGTATTGACTAACATTCTAGGCTAACTCTGAATAAGTTGCTCAGACCCCTTCAGTTGTCATCAAGCATCAGGGAGGGGGCTGAAATGTCTGGTACAAAGCTTTTTAGGAATTTAAAATACAGCTTATGTCGTAGGTTACTAAAAAATCTTTATTTGATACTGCTTACACTACCAACTTTAAGACCATAACTGGACCAGTTACACAAAAGAAAACCCATTTACTTCCAGTTCAGTTTTTTTCTTTGCTACAGAAAATACCATGAGGTGTTAAAATGGTCTAATCTAAAATGTTTTGTAATATCCAACAGTTTAAGGAACAAAATATAAATGTTGTACAATGTATTTTTCTACTTCTACCTTGTGTGTCATTTTCTTTTGGTTTTTTTTTAACTTTGTAGCGTGGATTAAAGCTTTTTCTTTTTAAATGTAGTGAAATGGATTTTTTTTTACTTGATTATACTGCTTTGATTGAAACATTTGGAACACTTTGTTTTAAAAGATGACTTCAGTTTTGGAGTTAGAGGAAAGATGTATGTGGATTAATTTCCTGTTACTAATTTAAAATACATATGAGCAACAGTTAGATAAGCTTTGGGACATTGAACTAAATCTGTGCATTTATTTTTGGTCTTATTTATTAATATTTTTTCATTTGCTGTTTTAGGCACCATAAGCAAATTTGCTCAGGCTTAGCAAGAGTGAAATATCAGTCTTGTTACTTCATCTTACAACAACTTTATTTGTATCCTTCCAAAAGTAGTTATTTTTATGTGATGGATGTTGGTGCAGCACCTAATTACTTACTGTGCCATTACCTGCTTCAGTCAATCAGACCGGTTATCAATAAAAGTAGTGTTATTTGAAGGTCTACTGTGCTTTTATAAGTAAGTAGATTTCTGGCTGGCTGAAGTTTTGCACCCATCTATCCTCCCCTTTTACATCTTTCAGTAGAAATAGCTGATTTTTGTATTATTATTATTCACATCTAAACAGAATTCTAGTTTAGTATCCTCATAGCCAGAAGGTTCCCCCCAACCTCCAACCTAAATTTGCTCTGCTGCAGTTTGCTCCTAGTCTTGTCCCCTACAGCCACATATCCCTCCTGTCTTCTCTTTTGAAGACTAAATCCTACTTCTTTTAGTCCTTCCTTGTAAGACGTTTCCAGGCATCTACAACCATTTTTGTCACCCTGCACCAGAATCTTTCCAATCTGTCCATGTATTTCTTGAAGTGCGGAGCCCAAAACCGGACACAGTAGCCCAGGTCAGACCACACCAGTGCTGAACAGACTGGAAGAATCACTCTGTTGATTTACACAAGACACTCCTGTTAATATAACCCAGGTATGCTTTTGGCCATGCAAGATGAATTAATTCTGAGTAGAAGAAAACACTGCTGCGACTGGAGAAAGCAGGCAGGCCAAGACTAGCAACTTTTAGGTTGAAAAACACCAAGTTGCTTTCTGGCAGAAGAGGACTTTGTTCTCTCTCAGCAATAGCTGCCTCAGTCAGTCACTCTTATTTTTAAATACTAAATCCTCCTTCAAAGAAATGTCATTAAATTGGACATATAAGAAGCCAGACTCACTCATAGATTTCATAGACATTAGGGACTGAAAGGGACCTCGTGAGATAATAGAGTCCAGGCCTTCTACCGTAGGCAGGAAGTCTGCTGGGGTCAAATGATCCCAGCAAGATAAACATCCAAATGTCTTTTGAATGAATCCAGAGTAGG
This sequence comes from Alligator mississippiensis, assembly GCF_030867095.1. Lineage (NCBI taxonomy): Eukaryota > Metazoa > Chordata > Crocodylia > Alligatoridae > Alligator > Alligator mississippiensis. The sequence continues at coordinate 113,650,052 of NC_081826.1, read as the reverse complement.
TGCTTGCACCACCTCTGGGGGGAATTTGTTCCAGACCCTGGACACACGAACTGTAAAGACTTTTTCTTATGCCCAGTCTAAATCGGCCTTCCAGGAGTTTGTGACCATTAGACCTTGTTATCCCTTGGGGAGCCCTGGTGAACAACTGTTCTCCCAGGTCCTGATGCACACCCCCTTATATACTTGTAGGCTGCCACCAAGTCCCCCCAGAGCCTTCTCTTCTCCAAGTTGAAGAGTCCCATGTCCCTCAGCCTCTCCTCGTAAGGTTTGCCCTCTTGGCCTTTGATCATACAGGTGACTCTCCTTTGGACTCTCAAGGTTATCCATGTCCCAACTGAAGTGGGGGGCCCAAAACTTGACGCAGTACTCTAGCTGCGGCCTCACTAAGGCCGAGTAAAGTGGGAGGATGACATCCCTGGTTTTGCTCAAGATGCATTGGTGGATGCATGCTAATGTTTGATTTGCTTTGCCAGCCGCAGCATCGCATTGGTGGCTCATGTTCATCTTGTGGTCAGTCAAGACCCCCAAGTCTCATGGTGCTAGTAAGCGTAGCACTGCTGAGTCTATAAGTATGCTGCTGGTTCTTCCTCCCAAGGTGGAGCACCCTGCACTTCTCTATGTTGAAGGCCATTAGGTTTTGGTCTGCCCACCTTGCAAGTGTGTCCAGGTCAGCCTGTATCCCCAGATACAGATAGATATATGACAACCTAGTCTCCTTTGTCCAGGCACTGTGTCACCTGGTCACAGAAGGAAATGAGGTTGGTCAGGCAAGACCTGCCAGTAACAAAGCCATGCTGGCTGGCATTGAGAAGGCTGCCCCCTGTTGCTGATAGATCCCTTGATGATTTTCTCCAAGACCTTTCCAGGGATGGATGTCAGACTGATTGGCTTGTAATTCTCTGGATCTTCCTTCCTTCCTTCCTTTCTTTCTTGAAGATTGGGATCACTTTGGCTCTTTTCCAGTCTTCCGGAACTTCACCCGAGCACCAAGAATTTTCAAATATCTTTGCCATAGGATGTGCTATGATGTCTGTCAGCTCCTTCAAGACTCTCGGGTACATTCAATCCAGGCCCACAGACTTATGGATGTCTAGCTTCTTGAGGTGTTCTCTCACCTGTTCTGTGTCAATTGGGGGGCCCATCTCCCACTCCCTGGGTGTTTTGTGTCCTGTCTGACAGCAATACCCCCTTGGGCGAGTGGAAATGGAAGTCATATCAATTTAGCTGAAAGCTACACACAGATGCAAAGTCGCAGCCTAGGTTACTTTGCTGTGGGACAGAATTAAGGATTTAAGAGTTGAATTCATCATTCCCACTTTGACTTTGAGTTCACAGTCAAGAAAGATGATCAGCTTGAAACTTAAAAAAAAAAAAATTAAATTAGTTTCAGGCACTACTGTCCAGAGTATTGCTACTGGTTTTTGTCATGTTTTAGTTATTCTCATATTTCAGTGCAGCTTTCCTCACCCTTGGTGCTCTGGAACAGTTGCAGTTAAATGAAAATTTATCTACATGCATGCACAAGGGAAAGTCTGGAATGCAAAGTGCTGGCCTGAATCAGTAAAGAAGGAAAAAGGAGAAGGGGAACTTCTGTTTCTCAGTTAGAGAAAACTTAGTTACTGTTAAAAACTGTAACAACTCTAGAAAGCAGCAGCTCTTTCTAAGGTAAACTTGAACTCTGTGGCTGCTTTGGCTGGGAGATACCTAAGGAAAACTTGATGTTAATGCTTCCCCAATCAGGCTGGTAAGCTGATTTGACATGACCTTCAGCAGCTGTGGCCCTGCTGATTTAGGTTCTAGTGCCACAGCAGAGAGCTGTGTGCGCGCATTTTAAAAGAATCTCATTCTCAGTGCTTGCAGTGGTGGGGTTTTTTTGTTTGGTTTTTATTCAGTAGTATACACTTTACTGTGCTATACTGGTAATGAATGAGAATTTTGAAGGTGCTTCCCTGAGCAATTCTCTAACAGCTGCTGGGGGTTGGGATAAAACCTGCCTGCCTCTGATGCATTCTTCCATCCAGGCACCGGGTGCAGGCAGGCATTGGATGGATGAGATGCATGCATGTATGCACCCACCCAATGCCTGCCTGCATGTATCTGCTATTCGTTTCAGGCTAGGGTTGCCAACTCTGAATCTATTCCGGGAGGTTTCCGAAATGGCAACATGCCGGTGGCGCGCAATGCAAATGTGCCTTCATATCTGGTGTATCAGTTTCAGATTATGGTGCGCAGACTTTACATCAGGAAGGCAGATGCACATTTTAAAGACCCAGTGGACTACTGTATAAATCAGATTTAACATGTAATATTTATTTTAATGAATGCCCCATCATTTATCTCCCGGGGTGACTCCCAGCATCTTCTGGAGATCTAGATGTGATTCCTGGAGACTCCAGGGCAAACCTGGAGGGTCAGCGACCCTATTTCAGGTACTACTGAATCTGCACCCCTTCTGATCCTCGCTGCCACACAACTGCATTGACACAGACCTGCATTTTGTATATTGGCTTCTAGTCCAGCCTGGAGAACGCACCAGCAGGCTCTTCCTATGCCTGAAGAAGGGTGTTTGTGCCCGAAAGAACAATTTGCCCAAGTATTTAGTTGGTTTAATTAATACAAGACATCACACCTACCCGAAGAACCCTGTCTGCATGTATCTGCTACATCAGCACACCCCCCGCCTACCTCCATCCATGCATGCTGGAGCCCCCACGTGCCACAACAGCGCCCGCCCTCCTTTCCAAGGGCGGGTGGGCTTCGCCCCGGCTACGGCGCATGCGCTGCCTCCTCCGCGCTTCGCGTGGAGTTTGACCCTCGGCGGCTCCTGTAAACTAGCAGTCTCGCCTATTTTGCCCACGTGACCGGGAAGGCGCGTGACGGGCGCGGCGGGATGGAGGCGGCGGAGTCGCCGGGCGCTAGCGTGAGTGGAGATAGTGGCAATGTGTCACAGAGCCAGAGCAGCGCCTCGGAGCTTGGGGACGAAGGGGATGCAGCGGAGCTGCTGCTGAGCCGCGCTGCTGCCGCCTACGCCGCCTACCTGCTCCCGGCCGGCGCCGCCTGCTGCGCGCAGGTGAGAGTCCGGGCGCGGCCGCCGACTGTCCCCTGCTCACTGCCGTAGCGGCGACAGTGGCCCGCAGGGTACCCACCGCTACAACTGCTCTCGCTGCCCCGGGCGGCGGTGTGCTTCGACCCGGCCGGAGGCCTGTGAGTCGGGCACGGAGGGGTTAAGGGATCTGGCTTTTTGGGGGCTGCGGGCGACGTCATAGAGAGCAGAACCGGGGGTGGGGGGCCTGAGCCCGGGTAGCCATTGAGGGGGGAGTGACGTCACTGCCAGTGCTAGGTTAACCCATTTCTGTCCCTGCAGGTGGAACTTCTGGACAAGAGCCTGGAAGACTTGCTGACGCGGGTGGACGAGTTCGTGGGGATGTTGGACATGGTAGGTGCTGCGGGGCGCTCAGCCTGACCTTGTGTGGGGAGGGAGGGAGAGGATGTGGCCTGAGCACACCCAGCTACACTGGTCAGGGAGGAGCGGGGCTGGAAGGGCCCCAGGAGCTCCTAGTCCAGCCTGGCTGCAGACAGGCTCCTTCCCTGGGCACTGCCCTGCCAGCTTCATCTCATCGGCCCTTGGAAACGGAGAGTCCAGACGGGGCTCCCCTGCCCGGACACTCTTCTAGGCAGCAAAGAAAAGCACCACATTTACTCAGGTCCAAGTCAACCCTGATTTGAATATGAGGGAAGGGGGTATAACACCCCCCCCCACACACACACACACACACACATACACACACACTGCTGTGCAGGAACGGCCTTGAGGTTTGGGAGTTTGGCAGTGGGGGAGGGTGGCCACATTAAGGGCACTTATGTGTGTGATGGAGCTCTGCTCTGGTGCATGCTAGTCAGCAGGCATTGGAGCAGATTCAGTCTAGTTTGCTGGCACGTGCTTATTAGCATGCTCCAGCAGCCTCCATGTCACATGTATTCAGTGTCCCCATGTTTCAAGATGGCAGCGGGGGCGTTTGAACTAAAGTGAACAAACCCCCACTTCTATTTTGAAGCACAGGATCCTGAGTGTGCGTGACGCTGCAGGCACATCAATTAGAGCAGCTCTCAGAACTGCTCTAATTAAAGCACACACCCCCCACCCTAAAGCACAAGTATAGACACTCTAATTGCCACCCCTTCCCAGATGCCAAATTTCCCAATCCAGGAGGAGCCCAGTGGGCCAAATGACATTTTAGCTCACATATGCCGCAGATACTTAAACACACTGTACAGCCCTGGGACAAGAGGCCTTCTCTCAGAAGCAAGGTGACGTCAGTTGACACCCTTGGTGCCTCGGTTTGTCCAGTCTATAAAATAACCATCATCTCAACTTTTGTTAAGTCCTTTGTCATCTTTGAATATGAAGTTCTGCCTTCTAGTTCTCCTCCTTGTTCCTCTGTTCCATTTGAAATGCTTAAAATGTAAATCCAGCCTACGTTTGTATGCACCTGTAATGAATAGCACTGGTGTGTTTACAGCTGTCAAGTTCTAGTGGCTTTACTAGATTTCATTGATTTTAGTATTGGAATATTCTAAAGTTATCCACGGGTTTAGTCATAGCATTCACTTGACATCACAATTTTGAATTTGAATTTTTGTTTTGAATTTTCTTTAGATTCGCAACGATTCCTCCCAAGTTGTTCATGAAAGCGTACCTCAGATTCATATGAAAGCAACAGAAATGAGACAGATCTATAGCAAGATTGACAAACTAGAGGTAATTATATTTGCTGCCTCTGATGCTTACAGTCCTGTTCTTCAAGGGACACCGGCAATAGGATTTTAATTGGGTTTTTTCCCTTTAGAATTCCAAACTTCCTTTTTAAGCTTCAAAAAGTTTCCTGCAGTGACTCTTACCAAAGTACTGAACATCTTATTTCACTGTCTTTCTAGTTTCTTAGGGTGTGCCTTGTGTCAGTCAGAGCACTAGGTGTTTGCTGATATGTATATAGTTTTTAAGAATATAATATTAATATGTATATAGTCTTTAATATATATATATAGTTTTTAAGAATCCAGCAATATGTATGTATACCAGTCGCTAGTATTTTACTGTTGCTTTACACTAAATGTCAGAACTGCAGGAAGTGTGTACAGACCTGAAACCAAACAAAAAAAAGTACCAGTTTTGTTCTAGTTTCTTAGCATCCCTATGTTCAAATACAGGGTTTTCTTTTTTTTTTTTTTTTAGGATAGGAAAGTGGGGAGCTGTTAACTGACTGCCAACAGCAAGTACAAAAATGTGTAGGAACAGAAAAATGTTTCATTTACCTCAACCCATAACAGTTTTTTAATGTATCACTTCTATACTTTCTCCTACATTTTTACCTTATCAAGGGTTACTTTTATTATGCTTGGTTAATTTAGTTAATTGGCAGTCACAATAGCATTTTTACTGAGGATTGTATATAACACCAGGTTTTGAAATACTGCCTATGCGCGAGAAGGAAATATATGGATGGCTAAGGTATTAAATGAATTTCAAATAGAGATGCAGATAAACTTCCATGCAGACAGAGTTGTGGATTAGAAGCTTCTCATACTATCAGCATGGAAGAGCACGAGAAGAGTAGAAGAAAAGGGTAATAGAGATTGCAGGGGGAGAAATGGACTAATTCAATAAGCTGTTTTACAACCTAAACAAGTAATTCAAAATTGGAATGGGTAAGGAGTAACTGAAGTTGTTTGACATTTGGATGATATGGTACATGTGAATAGGCAAGTAATGGTGCATTGCATATTATGGAACAAAGGAACAGGGAAACATGAGAGAACGTTGTTGACATTTTTTAGCTAAATGGAAGGATAAATGATATGGAGCAGCAGTGCTTATCAGCAGTATTGCAAAAATGGTAAGGGACCTATTTTCTGCTAGCTTAATGTCATCCTTGACACTGATCCTCTTCTGACTGCAAATAAGAGAGAAATTGGAATGAAACAGGAGAAAATGGAAAATGTGCTTGATCATCATCTTATCATTGAATTTCAAAAAGTATTCTCCTCACTAACAAGGGGAGCTACAAAGGAAAAAGGTTAGTGTAGGAGATAGATGTCTTGAAAGTTGGATGAACTGTTCCACAGAACAGGAAAGATTGCTGATCCCAATTGCCATAAATTGGTAGATGTGGTAGAAAAATACAGCTGTACATGTATTCAGGTATACTAGATAAACTCCTTTTCAGTTGCAATGGGAAGCATGTACCTCAGTTATTAAGTGAGAGGTTTACTTTAGGAAAGGCTCTGTAAGCCAAATCTTGGACATTTGCAGAACCCATATTTCTGGCATCCCCAAATGAGACACACACCTTAGTTTTTGGAAAGCAGAACATAGAAAAAAAATATTTTTCAGTCATGGCTTTGTCATGGAAAGGCAGTGCTGCAAAATGGCTGTCAGCTTGTTTCTGGGACAGCAAGCAGGAGAGGGAAAGTCTAGTGTTAACCCTTTCACAACTGTTCTCAAATGGTCAACAGTTTTGGGCAGATCAGGTTGCTTGCTGCCTTGAGTAAACCTCGCAGCCATCTTTCAGCACTGTTTCTCCATGCTTCCATTCCAGCAAAGAAAAATCAGCTTCTCTAGTTAAGGCATACACCCCAGCTTTGGAAGGCTGATTTTTGGGGGGAAAGGTGTGGTATGCAAGTAAATGCAGCGTGTCAGCTACTACAGTGACAGTTCTCAATGTAATAAATGTGGTTTCAAATGTCTTTTTTTTCAGTGTCGCTATAGTGATTTTACCAGTATAAGATACAAAGGGACAGAATGATTCAAACTGTCTGTTTTATTGTTACATTGGAAGCACACATTAAGCCTCAGTTTCCTGGTACATGTTAAACCATTAAGCAACAGATGACTCTAAGCCCATGTATTTCTGAAATCTGCAAAACTGGCAGCAAGGATTTTTGTCCTCTCCTTCCTATAATTGTCGAGAAATTGAATCCTATCCCAGTTTCCACATAACATGAACTTTTTCAGGATTCTACCTGGAAAATGCTTTTACATGTTGTTAATATAGATATTTCCTTTTTGTTTCGTTTTGTTTTGTTTTACCCAACTTAGGCCTTTGTAAAAATGGTTGGAAATAATGTGGCTGGAATGGAGGAACGAGTCGCAAAGGCAGAAACAGATCTGGGCACCTTTCCAAACACCTTTAAAAAAATCTTGCACACAATCAGTGTCCCGTCATTTCTTAATGTAAGTATTCCTCTCTGGCTGTAAGTGGGTGCGTCTACACGTGGCTGATACACAGCACCTTTGTTACTGCACCTCATTTAGTACTTCCTTTTGGAAGTACTAAAAGATGACACAATAACGACCCATACTGTCATGCCAGCCATGCAGTTATTTTTGACCGTTATGTTGCTGCAGCAACGTGCTATAACGAGGGAGCATGTTTCTGCAGTGACATACCAGCAGCATCACGGTTTTTGCTAAGGGACACTACGGCGCTGTAGCATATTGCTATAGTGCCATAGTGTCTTGTGTAGATGTACCCAGAGTGGTTTAAACTACTTACCTGGAATGGCAGACTTGGGTGCTGTTGCTTAGATCTGACTTTGAAGTGGAAGCTTCAAGCTTGGCTTTCTGTCTAAGCAAAATTTTAGAGCAGAGTAGTAAAATCATATTTTTTGTTGAGTTCATGCTCTTAGAGAACTTCCTTTTCATGCCTCCATATGAACACCCTGCAAACCAAGCACCAAAAGTGCAAACCTTCATTAAAATATCACTAACTTCCAGCAAAATGCAAAGCAGGTAGGAAGAGCCTGCACAGACTAAAAAATGATCTTGCAAAGTGCTGCCTCCAATCTAAGGGCCTCAGAGGAATAAAGAGAAGGGGAAAAAAAGTCACATTTCCCAAACCATTTAAAGGTAAGGATGTTATTTTTACATGACATCCTAAAGTTGCCTTGTTTCTTTCAAAGGAAAATAGCATTTAATCTGGTAGAAAGTTAATTTTGTGGCAGTCCTTGGTTTTGCTGTCTTGATAGTTGTAGCATTGTAGTGAACCTGAGTGTAATAACAGGAAACATATCTTCATTTGTGTTTGAGGAAATGAATCTCCATATTTTAGCCAATCGATTTAAACATTTAAAATAAAATTACTTAAGCTCTTGGCCCACCTGTGACTTGTTTTTTCAAAAGTTAACTAAAAGTTTAGGTTTACAATAATTTGACAAGTGAAATGGGTTTTTTTTCCATATTAAAAAATGGAGGTTTTTAAATCCAAGTACACAGAGGGCATTACACTTATCTTGAGCTTCATCCTTGGAGAAAACAGCTTTGCTCTATCTGAAAAATTTGGTTTACAACAAGTTAAATGTTTGAAAAGCCTTACAGCATGGGTGTTCACTAATTTTTTTTTGCAGTGACATGCCATTTTTCAGGCCTTCAGATCTGTGTATGTATCCAGAAACTAAGGGGAAACTAAACATTCTCCTCATATTTCTTAATATGTAAGCCATTCGGTACAGCACTGTCCAGTTGCATTTTCCAAAGAAGTTCATAGGCTACCTTTAGATGATATAGTCCAACTGGAATAGCAATTCTATTTTTGCTTTAATTATTATGTGCTTTGGAATTGTACTTTAAAATATCCCATGCACTTGATCAAGAAGTTCAATGAAAGAAGCATCGTTTTTGGAATATAAAATGAGAAAATTCTTCCTTCCACCTGCTTGTTTTACTTTGGTGCCTTTGTTAATTAAGGGTAGTTCTCATGTTAGCCAGTAACATATGCAAGTGTTTTAGGTTTCCATATGCACTGAAGGTAGATATAATAAATATACAATGGAATTTTTTCTTCCTGTAAATTTTGCAGTTTGAGAGAGAAGTTGTGTCATTTGTGAAAGTGAATACAGGCAAGGTTTAGTGCTTGATTCAACTTTAGCCTGCATGAATGGGGAACACATTTGTATTTTTATGTTTATTCATGGCTGCCTGTTCAGTTACCTAAGTTAAGTGAAAAGGTAAATAAAAGGAAGTTGTAAAGAGGTTATTAAAGTGAGCAGCAAAGTTAAAATAGTGACTGAGGTATGACAGCATCAGAGGAGAAGAACGATTGAGCCATCAGTGGGGATTTTTTTTGATTGGCTGAAGTTTAGCTAGCATGTTTTCTGCTTTAACATGAGCCTAAATTCAAAGAATATTCTAAATATTTAGAAAGGCTTGACTGCAGAAAAAGGAGGGGTTGGGGTAAATTCAAGAGAGGCTGCTTAGATGGAGTCACTAATAGGTTGGGAACTAATAGGTTGAGACAGGTTAGGAAGCCTAACTCAGACCAGGGGGAACATGCTGCAGGTAGTGTAGGCTGTTCTCCCCAACCCAGCCAGGGAAGAAGCCAGACATGCCTGAACTACAGCTAGAAAGATTAATCTCTGGTAACAAAGTATACATGCAAGACAAGTTGTTCTTGTTCTTAGCATTGGCCCCATGTGTTTTATTATGAAACTTTTTTGCACCTGTTTGATCGACTGCTGTCATGAATCCAAGAAGAGAAACTTTTGGAGAATCCTAATTCAACAGGTAGTCATGATTGATACTCTGAGGTCCAGGTCTAAGAGTTAGTGAACTAAATAATTCCACACCATGATCTGGTGAATGACCCAGGTATCAAACCTCTTGGGGTGTGTGTGGTGACAAGTTTGCAGTACAGTTAGCTCTGTAAGAGGTGTAATTCATAAAAAGGGTAGAAATAAAATGTTTTACCTAAATTACAGAAATCGTCTTCCTCACGGCAACCTCAGACCCTGTATGAACCTCCAGCCCTTTTCAAGACTGAAGACTACTTTACTTGTCTCAGTGAACCACCTTATTCTTGAGACTGCTTTAGGGTTGACATGAATCCTCAAGAAGAAAAAATGCCAAGTGAACAAATGAAGTGCAAGCCACAAAGCTGCTGCATTTCTGTGCATATCATTGGATTACTGCCTTTCTGATTTTGTGCCACTGTCCTCAGACAGTATTATAAGCAGATTGGTTATTTTGTGTACTATATATATGCATTGATTTCAGAAGTCTTCCTAAAACAGAGCTATAAACTTTCAGGTGTTGAAATTGTTAGATGTGTGGGGGAAAAGAATGAGTAAAGACACACACTCCTGCAAAGGGTTTTGCATTTTTAACCCTTCTCTACAAACATGGATAAAATAGGAAATACACTGGTTTGTACTGTTAATACTTTAGATTCCATGCTGCTGTCATTCTTACATCTGTCCCACAAGGTTTCTTTTTTAAGCAGCCATGTGGTAATTGAGGAAAGAGAAGCACAAAAGCAATGTCTTGAGTCCTCTTCTCCACAACAACTGGGGAAGAAATGTACTGTATTAAATATACATAGGAGTAAGAGCTCCAATTGTTTTCTAACCTAACTCAGGCAGACTCTGCAGAGGAAAAACAGTAAATGAGATTGTTGTAGAATGTCAAGTTTGATGATCTAAACTTGAACATTCTCTTTGGTACTTATCTACAACCATCACTTTTGTAAATAACTGCCAAAATTATATATATGAGATTACCAAAGCTCTTGTAATTTAATGGATTTAATTAAAGTTTAAATACTTTACTTTTATGGATTTTTCTAAATATGGTTATGACCACATCAGTTTTACAAAGATGTATACAACAGACAGCATACTTAGTTTTTTTGTCGGGGTAGGAAGAGGTGAACTGATTAAGGACTTGAGATCTTATGCAATTAGAACTTAGAAGTGAAGCTGAGGAGGACTGGTCAGTATTTAGATAAGAGAAGTCCAAGAATATTTGAGTGCTGCTGTTCATGGTAAGTAATTAGGGGATATGCCTTCCTCTTAGCTGGTAATGTCCACACTGTAGGTCTTAACTCATCAGGCATTTTGTTAAACTGTAATTCAGCTCTGGAAGGTGAGTTTTATCCACAGTATTAGCATTGTCATATTTGATCTCTCATGGACTTCCAGACCATGTTTCTAAGTAAGTTATTTCTTTCCCTAGCCATTGTCCTGGAAACTCCCCCTAGGACAGCGATTCTCAACCAAGGTGTGGCAGGGATATTAGGTGTGCAAGCACCTACATGTAATTCACAAGATAAACCCAGAGATTTCAAATAGAAACCCATAATGTCAAGAACATTCTGACCTGTTGTGGTCTTTCTGAGTTTTTTGCAACAGAAAAATTGCTCTATTATTTTTCTGGAGTCAAGAAACTTGTGAAATCTAAGAGCTAAAATTTTCTAAAGGGGGTTTTGAGTCTAACAAGGTTTGCTTTGAGTGTAAAAAGGTTGAGAACCACTGCCCTAGAAACTGAAAGTTAATTTTTTTCTTCTGCTTCATACATTATCACTAGTAGGAGTGTCTAAACAAAGTATTAATGTCACTTTAGTAAGAGGAAACTGGAAAAGCTCCATGGGCTTGTGTGAAGGAAAGGGTAGCTATGTTTCCCACCCTTCCAAGAGGAGGAGTGAGGGACAACACTGGTTAACTGTCACTAACTTTCCTCTGTTGTCGGGAGATGCACAGGCAAAGGCTCAGTGGAATTATAGATGTATAGTATGTTTATCTGCCACTTCACCTCTCTGGGGCAAGGTCCTAAATTGTTGCTTCAGCCCACCTAAAATCAGGACAGTGTGGCATCCTTCCTTCTCTGTACATCAAAATTCTTCCAGGTCTGACTGCCAAGCAAGGTAGCACAGACACTCGCAAAACTTCTGCCTAGAACTGTAAAAAAGCAGGGCTGGAGGGGAGCTCAGGATGTCATCCAGTCCTGCCCTCTGCTCAAGGCAGAAGCATATGTGTTTAAACCATTTCAGACATGTTCACGTTGCAGGAATGTATAAAACTGCCTTAAAGCACTGAAAAATTAGGCACCTAATTCCTGTTGAAATTGTCAGTGCTACCGTGCAACAAGTAGTTTCCTTATGCAGGAGAAGTCAAATCAAATCCCACACCTCCGCCTAAGCTCACTCTTCTATTTCCCCACCAGCTCAAGAGAAGAAAAGTGTGCTTCTGACCCGTCTCCCCCAAATTCATCTTGAGTGGCCAACCTGATGCCCTAAACTAAGGAAATGTTGTTTATTTCTCATTTCCCTAAGCAGTTGCTTTGCCACTATCTGGGAATTTTCCTAGCCTCTATGGCTATCTTTAATTTGGAAGAACTCCGAACAGCTTCAGTTTTCCTAGTTGAGTACTGACATACAAGACCTTTCCCTTGTGCTTCAGTTTCCTTCCACTTGGTCTTTCCTATAGAAGTTGTACTCCAGACAGAGCCATCTGTAATGAACAGGTTGAAGGAGAAAAGCCACACCTAGTCTCCTGCCCCTTCAGTCTGGGGAGTTGGAAGCAAGGCACCTAACCTGCCTGTGTAAACTGCTTATGATTTATAAACTTTCTGTTCTTTTAATCACCCAGCCCTGCATCTAACTTATCACGTAACAGACAGTTGTTCTCTGAAGCAGCTGACACATCTTCCTATAGCAACTCCACCCCCATTCAGGCTTCTATAAATAAGGTCAGCAAGTGTCCATAGCTGCCACAATCCTTCTCAGTCCTGTAATGCAGTGGTTCTCAACCTTTTTTGTACCAGGGCCCATTTGTAAACCAATGGCCAGTCCCAACCCAGTGCCCTTGACTCCCGACCCTCTGTCCACAGGCCCAGCTCCCCCGTTGTGAGGGGCAGGGGAAGGGAGTGGGGTGAGAGGGGCCTAGCTTCCCCTTGCAGGATGAAACTCTGCCAGCCTGCAAGGGAAACACCGCAGTTTCCCATGTTTTTCTCCTTTAAAGGAGAATCCATTGCTAAAGTTCATTCATGCCCCTTTCAGATATTCTTATGACTGACTTTTGGGTCATGACCCACAGGTTGAGCAACACTGCTCTAGTGAAGGCCTCCATGGCCTTTCCCTGTCTGTAAAAAGCACAGGAAATGTTCACAGGCAACAAGTTTATTCAAGAGCATTTAAAAACATGTCTGTGTCACCCCTTTCTCCACAGGACAGCAACAGTTTGGTGGCTCAAATTTAGGTCATGTTGGTAAGTCTGTTTGAAACCCACGCCTTCGCCTTTCTCACTTCAGCCATTCTGCCCTTTGCCTACTGTACCCTTTCCTCGTCATCCAGTGTCCGTTGCTCCCTCTGTGATAGGTTTCTGAAACTTCAGCTGGTCTCCAGCTGCAGTAACCTTCGCTGCAGCCTCCAACTGCTGCTTTGGATTGCCACTGTATTTGGGAAATGTAGTTAGTCTGAAGTCAGTAGAAGGCAGTATATATAGGAAATCTGCCCTGCCTTCTACTGACTTCAGACTAACTATATCTCCCAAATGGTCTGTATTTTCCAGACCATTTTGCAGTACCAATAAGAGTCAGAAGTGTTGCATCTTTCAGGGATACTCTCAGCCCTGTGACTGCAGGTTTGAACACGCAGGGTGAAATTCTGTTTCACTTTGTGCATCTAAATGACAGTTTCCTAGCCACATATTTGGGCATTTTGGCCCAGCCTCCATGCTGCGGATGCATAAGCTGTATGTGGAGAATGAGCATACATGTTCTATGTACATGTGTGTGCATACAAGCCCAAAAACAGGGACTTGGGCCGTCCTATATTTTAGCCCAAGTAGCTAACTGTTTATGACATCCACAGAGCTAAGTTCTAGGCCCTCCTTACCCCAAAGGGGATTAAACTTTCACCTCTATGATTTTCCTGCCCTGTGTTTTAACCACTTCCTCCTGTGCTCCTTTTGAAGTGGCTCCACTACATCTTGCATTTACCAGTCATTGGATAAAGTGACTGGACAGTGCAGGTGGGAAGTTCCTGCTCCAGTGGCAGCAAGGCTCTATGCTAGAACCTAGGGACTGCTCCCATCCAAGCAGCATCCATCTTGCAGAGCCACACACCCTCCCTCATATTTGTTCTTGTCCTGCTGGCCCTATGTACCTCCCACCCTTGGCTGCTCAGGTGGCCAGCTCTTGAAAGTCTAGATAAGTGGCACCTTTTGGCCTTGTGGGTCAGGTGAATGCTGCCAAGCTGGTCTGCAGGCCAGGTTGGATCCCATGTGCCAGGATGGGACCCTAGGGCCTCATTCAGCCCCTGCCTGGACCCCACATACTGGGAGAGGGCTCTGCCCAACCCTTCAAGCCAGGATCTGGCATAGCAGTTTAAAGTACTGTAATGGAAAAGTCAGAAAGATAAAAGTTCAAACCTTGCTTCCTGAGCAACTGCTCTAACCCTTCAACCACTGGAGCTAAAACATGGGATGATACTCTTTTCAAGTCTAATGCTGGTTAGTCATGGGTGCCTGGTCAGCTACATTTGGGGACTTACCTGCAGGTACATAACCAGGTCTCCTGCCCCTTCTGTGGGCAGAGGGAGACCCTGGCACACATGACCCTTGAGTGTGCCAGGCTGCAGCCCCTCCACCTTCAGAACCTCCTCTTGAGGTTCTGGTTGAATTTCACCCCCCACCTTTTTGTTTTTGGTCACTCCATTTGCAGCCCCACCAAGTCCCGGGACCTCCTGGTCAACCTCCTCCTGACCCTGGCCAAGTGGGTCCTGTACTTGACCCGGAAGGAGGCTCTGGCCAGGAAGGTACCCAGAGATTGCAGGGCCGCTTTTCTCTCACGTGTCTACGCACATTTGCAGGCAGAGCACCAGTGGGCAGCATCCACTGGCTCCTTGGATACCTTTGAGGACCGGTGGATGGGGCGGGATGCTCTGCTTAATATCCCCCTCAGGCACACCCGTTTTCACGTTTTGATCCTTTGACCCTCACATCACTCCTGTTTTTGGCCTTTGTTGTCCCAAGTATTTTGTTGTAGTATTCACCCATTAGCCCCCATACAATAGGGGCTACTAGTTAGCTGGGTAGGCCTTAGGGCCCAAGGTATTTGAATGTTACAAATAGGTGCATATCCAAAAGAAGCACCCATGCATGGCCATGTACCATGGCTTTCCAGCCAGTGTATAGACTCAGTGTGTGTAGTAGGCTATGTGGGGGAAATGGAATCATTACTCACCTCTAAGTGACAAAAACTCCACTTTAAATGGCTAAAAAGCTTCAATTCAGAAGCACAAGGGGAAGTAGTATCTCCCCAGCCACTTACCTGTGTGACAGTGCAGCGGCTAGAGAAACCCTTCACTATAAATCTAAGATCATGAAGCCACAAAGAGGCTCCCATTGGTTTCTGCAGCACCATCCTGGATTATGCATTTCTATTCAATGAACTTCTCTCAGAAACACTCAACAAATTTACTGACAGTAGTACCTGGAACAGGAGCCTATGATTTAACACAAGACTCGGCCTGAGGCACTTGTAGATACAAAGCATCTTTAACTTGTCTGTACCACTGAGCATGATTCCTTGCAGTAGTTTTAACTGTAATAATCACTGAAATTTGCAGGGCTTTCTTATGCGGGTAGGACATAGGGACTGATGTAGTTGAGGGCATTTGTGGGGCTGATCCCACAAACAGGTAGGAGTTAACCAAAAAAGGAGCAAAGCACCCTTGTCCTCCTCCAGAAATATATTTTGGCTCATCAATTTATTTGCCTTCAGAGGGTGCCAATTCCCCAGCAAAGACCTTGCAGTAAGAGTGCCTTTTTCCTATCCTCTTTTCCTTTCTTACTGAATGCTACAGCCTGCAGTGCCTTTTCAGTAGAATCCCATTTCCCCTGCCCTAACACTTCCCAGGGAAACCCACATGGTCCAACCTTATCCTCACCCCACTTAGTTAGATCATCAGAAACGTGTATGTATGTAAACCCATCCATTCCTACATAGACTATAACAATAGGGTTCCATTAGGTTTCAAACCTTGAACTGAGAGCAGGATCATACTCTTCATGAAGTCTCTTTCTGCTCCTTGCACATCTTCCAGTCATTCACAGTAGTTACTTCCCAAGGATCCAAGTCACAGCACTAGATTTTTGCAATTTTTAGGCATTCACCCAGGCTTAGTGCTACAAATTTAAATATATTCACAAGACAAGTTTTCTTCCCCTAATTGGCATGAGGGGGAAAAGCCCTTCATACTTGCATACAATGAATTTTCACTAAATACGTTATCAATCTTAAAACTGCTGCCAAAAGCATCATGTGCTTAGCAATGGAAACCAGCTATGAAGCTGATTAAATGAATGCAACACTGAGCTTGATAATAAAACATACAGACCACGCTGGGCAAACATCCTAATGAGCACCTTTTGGGGGTTTTTTGGCCCTTAAAAAATGGGTAGGTATTCCCTCCACAGAGGACTGCTATCAGGCCTAGAGGTACCACAATACCAGGCCAACACTAGAAGGGCCAAAACCAACCCTGACACCCTCCCCTTAGTGCCAAAAATGTTTGTTTTTTAGCCAAAAGGCTGAGATGCGGATGGGAGCCTACCACAAGGATAGGTCAGTGCAGCCTATCTGAAGATATATGGTAGTACATAGTCCCTCTCACTGCCAACTCATTTTTAAAGTCATGGTGAGCCACAACATTGCATACATTTCTACTTCATCTTCTTTCCCATTTACAATTATTCCTGTTTCTTCACCAGTCTTAAATGTCTGGCAAACATCACAAAACGAGGCCCCAAAGAGTTCACCCAGAATCCCTGTCACCCTTCTCAGCCTGTCACATATGATTAGTGTAGCCCTGCTCCTCGTGAGGTGAAGCCAGACCAAATTGTCTAGCACCTTATCTGCATATAAATTTTTGGCACATCCCAGAATTCATAACAAGAACACCCGATTCTGGTCATGAATGGGCGCTAATTAGCACATGGGTCCTTTGTGAAGGTGGTATCTGGAGTACACATACATACTGAGCAGTGTTGTGGGGCCACTATGGCTTGAAATGCTGTTGACTCGTGGTAGGGCCCAGCCCAGTGAACTACATGGATCAAGAGCCTTTGGCTTTGGACTAATATCATCCATAGTCTGTACTACATATAATAAGTAGGTGCCAAATTGCTGCTCAAAAGTGTGTTTATGGAGTACCTGTGCTAAAATGTGCAGCAGCTTAAAAAAAATAATAACATGCATCAATTCAAGATTAATTAAATGCATGGGTACTGTATGCAAATTGCTACAGCCACATTTAATTTCAAGGTTATTGTTTTAAAATTTGCTCCTCACTTCCATGTGCTTAGGAAGAGCAGGGTCTGACAGTAAGGAGGGGGGAAAAGGAGATGCCAGGAGCAAAAGCTGGGGGGAAGAAGGGAGTAAAGGGGCTACCTAACTCCTCAGATTTATTTTCCCTGCTGTATCAATAGGAGGGAACAAATTCAAGGCAAACCTCCAATAATTAGATTCTGTACTCAGAAAAGTATAACAATTTTTTAAGTTTTTTATATATAGAATGTAATTATTTGCCCGGGGGGGGGAGTCTTCTTATAATCAAGGTTATCTTCTACTTGAGATGGTAGAAATATGATAAATACTCAATGAGTATAAACTAGAATAGCATTTATTGCCACCAGTGAAGTGATCAAGCCCAATGAAAGAGGGGAATAGGTATAAAACAGAGCTGAAGTCTTGCAAAACCATGCAGTTTTTGTACACGGATTATTCCTTAAATAATGCAATTGTGAGCTAAAAGGTCCTTGTTGTATACATACATTTTCTGATTACATCTTTACTAGCTAATCATAATACTCATCCCATTCCAAGTCCACAACTTCAATACCTAAACCATTTTCACATTTTACATGTTGTTACATTGTTAATTTAATTTGTTCAGTAGATTCCAGATTTATTTTATGTGATACTAACTTGACCAAACATAATGTTACTTGGCTATTTACTTCTTTAGGCAATTCCTGTACATAGTTTGTACTACTTGACAATTCAGCCATTGTCCACATTCAGAATTCTTTCAACAGTTAACCCTTTCTTGCATTTTAACTAGGCTTTTATTGTAGTCACCAGGATGGGACCTCAAGGGCCATCTAGTCCAAACCTCTGGAACAGATTCAGTATTCACTGTTCCTAACTGTTTCAGACAGATGCCGATCCTTGATCACCTGCATGATCTGTAAGACAAAGAGAAGCCTCTTCTGGACCCTCAACCTAGTTCAAGCCATTTGAACACAGGTGTTTTTCTGCTCAGCAGTAGACAACCCTCACTGTGCATGTGAACTCAACACGTGCTTGAGCTGCTAATTCATGCTTGTTAACTTTACCCAAAACTAAAGGCCTTTCTCCCAGCTTTCCAATTAACAAAAAAAATGTACACCCTCAACAAACCTCCTGGTAAAATGCTGAACTTACTTGCTACCATCTTAGTCAGCCTGCATGTCACTTGCTACTGCCCTATGCTAAAGGCACATACACCCTTTTTGATACTCACTAGACTGCAGTTTGGGGTTCCCAAGTTACCGGGCCAGGTGTGCTTTAAGTCTGTCAAATCTTAACAGACTCCAGTGTCTGCTCCAGGCTGGGAGGTTCTAGCCATAGCCTCAAGGTACATATTTTCTATTTGGCAGCCCTTACTGAGATCTGGGATCTCTGATTAAAATCCCTTCTCAGGAGTTTATTGGTCTCAGAAGCACTGGCCTCTACTCCAGACTCAAAGGCTGTCCATCCCTCCGTGCTCAGTTGACCCAGTTCTAGCTTGTACCTCCCAGTCATTTAAGCCAGGGACTTGAAGGTGATCAGACATGATGCTAGTTACCTTGTGCCCTTATATGCCCCCAGCTAAAGTGACCACTGTAGCCATTCTGACATGAGGGCAGACTTTCATTAGCATGACAGTTTCCACAATAGCTACCTCATAGGCAGATGTTCTGCATCATTCACAGGAGATAGTCCTGCTGCCCCTCCAGATGAAATCAAAGTATTCTAGGCTCTCTGTGAAGTCATCCAGGGAACAGCAAGAGATCACTGGATATTCTTTACAAAGTGACACAAGGAGACTAATGATATCGATTAATGAGGATCTTTTTGAACCTACTTAGTTGTTCTGCCAGGTCTCTCTCGTTGGTAACAGATAGAAGCGACCAGATCCTTGACAAGGGGTTTGAGTATTTGTCAGCATCTGCCCTATATTTCTCTAGCAATACAAGCAGCTCAGGAAAGATCAAAATGACAGAAGCCTCCTAGAACGATGGCTTTCAACCTTGTTAGACTCAAGACACCCCTCAGAAAATGCCATCTTTTAGCTTTCACTCATTTTTAACTATAAAACAAATACTAGAGGAATTCTTCTGTTGCAAAGAATGCAGAAAGACCATATTTTGACACTGGAGTCCTATTTGAAATCTCCGCATTTTTTTTCTACTCATGCTCAGGTATCCAGACTTCTAACAGTGCTCATATTGTGTGGTACTCTTAAAAGGATTTGACAGCATCTTGGCAGAGAATTATTGCTGTAAAAGAACCACATATAGAGAAGAATCAATATATGTTGAATTGTTTTGGTTTGGAGCCTGCTCCTCTGCAGAGCCTCCACATGAGGGTGGCTAAGTATAAAGTACTGCACTCAAGGCAGGACTTTCTCCTCTGGGATGGACTAACTTGCCTGACAAAGTGCAAGATGTTTAAGACTCTGCTGGCAAAAGTTTGCAACAAGTGCCAGCACAAGGCTCACCAAAGAGACTTTCCTCCCTGGGGACATTCTGTACTTTTTCATCAGTTCCCTTCATCCCCCAAGGTCTCAGGAAGATCAAGCAGGAATCAAGCCACATTATCCCAATAGACCCAGCATTTCCAGTCACTCAATGACTGCCAGATATGCAAACACTTCTTCCTAACAATCTCCCAAAACCAGGGCCACTTGACCTTATGGCCTGAATTCTGGCTGGATAACTCCTCTAGAAAGAGGCTGTTCATCTAAAACACAGAATATTCTCCTACAGAGCAGAAAACCATCCAAAGGCACATATATAGATAAATTAAAAAGATCCTCTGATATCTGGTTGACCTAACAGTAGCTTCCACCACTAACTACTTTAGTTCTTCCTATATTTGGCTATCTACTCCCTATTAAATCTCATAGTTTTCATTCAACTCTCTTAACAGTGCACCCTATCAATATTTCTGCAAACCACCTGCCCATGCAGGTTTATATCCCATAGTATTGAAATGCCCTTACTATTCCCCCCATCTTGGTTCACAGTTCAGTTCAGTGTTTTAACCAGATTTCCTTTTCAAACTTGTAACAGCCTGTATCCTTATTCAGCGATGGCTACATTCCTGGTAGTCCTTACCAAATACCATAGTCCATAATGACAAAATTGCCTTTCAGTTCCATCCCAAGCTTTTTACCTATGTTGGCTACAGATTTTCACCTCATTTAGCATATCCATGTTCTATTATCTCTTCTTAGTTAGAGGACCACCCATCTTCACAGAGAAATTATCCACATGGGTTCCAGCCTGCACTAAGGCTGCTTATCACTTCCAGGTTCATTCCATTGGGCTCACACAGCCCCTGGCTAACTCACCACCATCAAAATATGCAGTTGTTACCTTGGAGCTCCATTTATACATTCCATTATTCCTTAGGTTGTCTCTCCAAACTGATTGTCAGCTTTTTGGTAGGGCAGCCCTGAAGTCATTCTTTCAACAGGACTCTTTCCTTTCCTTCTGTTTGAAAGAACTGCCTGGCTGTCACATTCCATTCCTGGTGTGTGAGCAATGCACATTGATTCCAGTCCTCTGCTATTTGCAGGCAACCCCGTCATATAATCCAATTCAGTTAGTGATTGAGTTCCACCTTTACACTGGTTTATTTTTTTGCCCTCCCCCTCCAGAACTACACTTTTCAGATGATTAGAAACCTTGGTCCAGTTTCTAAACTAAAATGTGCTACAACTTATTTATACTAATCTGTTCTTCTGCCAGCATTATTTACCTGAAAAAGTTCTCCCTCCTTCATCCCTCCTTGTGTATTTAAAGAGCAGTCATAACTATGGGACAAGTAGCAACGTTGTGCTGCTGCTGCTACTTGTCCCAGGAGAATGCCTATGCCCCGCACCCTCTGGCATCCAACAGGTTACACTGGGTGGGGTAAGGGAGGCTGGGACCAGCAGCCTTAACTGGGGTCCTGCGGGCCTCAGGGAGCTGCAGCCTCAGCACTCCTGCAGCAGGGAGCCTGGCCAGCAGCTGGAACATGGCTCCGGCTCACCAGGCTCCGGTTTCAGGCTGCACGATGCCACTATGTGCACCGCCGTGCTTTTTTGGCATGGGTTTTTTTTACCCCAGGATCTTCCTGGGTCAAAAAAAAACTCCCCAGGCTGCAAGGTAGCAGCACGGGAAATGCCTGAATGTGCGGTGTGAGGCGCTGCAGACACGTTTGTGATGCCACATACTGCACGTCTGTGCTCATCTGGATGCAGCCATAAAGGTGGAGTTGGATTTGGGTCCTAGTGTGGAAATCGTATCTCCGAAGATCAGTTGCTGTAAGGTAAGTTCTGTTCCTGCCTCTCCCACTGCTTGTCTCCTGTTCATTTTGGAGGAGTCAAGGAGAGATGGGGAGTTTGTGCTGAAGCTGCTGGAGGCCTACAGGTTGCACCACACAGCTAAACCTGTTCTACAGTGGTGAAGACCAATCCAGTGAATAACCATAAGGATAGGGCTAGAAGGGACCTCCAGAGATCATCTAGTCCAATCCCCTCTTCCCCCTCTCCACTATAGAAAAAGGCAAACCCCCCCCAATGGTCCATACCAATCTGACCTTGGGGTAAAATTCCTTCTGGACCCCAAATATGGCAATTGGTATGACCTTGAGCAGAGGGGCAAAACCCTCTAGCCAGGAATCTTTGGCTTGGAGTCCCAGCAGGAGCATTGGCACACCCCAGCCTTAGCTTTACCCAACACCCAGTGCCTCTGAGGAAGGCTTAAAAATGCCCTGACAGCCAATAGCCAGTTTTGCAAGGGTGCACCATGAAAGAGATGCCTATCTCTATCTGAGTAAGAGTGAAGGTGTTGATATAAAATGCTTACAATGTGCACAAAGCCCCTGCACAAATATTACTCTTACTGGGCCTCGTGTATACCATGGCCCCTCTGTACTGCTATAAAGGGAGGTAGGGGAGCTGTAGCAACTGATCCTTCAGGTTGGTACATAAAGTCTTCATCCATCCACCTCAGCCTTTGTGCTGCTTACTGCTCTCAGCCTAGCTTTTACTCACCTTTCTCTCCTGTCTCAGCTCCAAGCTGACCTCCTGTTTTAGTGCCAGGAACAGCCTTCTTGTACATGTGTACTCACATGGTCTCCGCACACCTCATTCAGCCCTCAGCCAACCTCTTTTGGTTAGCCTTCTACTGCTGTATGCAACAAGAGGACCACCTACTCCATGCTGTTCCCAATCCTATACTTAAAGCAAAAAGATATATAGCTCCATATATGACTTTATTTACTAGTAGCCCTCTATTGGAACTTTTCTTCCTTGCTTGCTTTCCACCAGCTTCCCCTCGAGTACAATTTCCCTAAGCCTGAAAGCACCTTGGGGCAGAGACCACAGTGATCTCGCTACGGTACTTGTCCAGCCCTCAGTACTGCAGTGCCTGTCTCAAAATGTGTTCATCCATGCACCTTCCCTGTGAGATTGCAATATACTCTTATTCCCACTTAATTGATCAATAATTGAGGCACAGAGGGATTTCAGGGTTTGCCTTTTAGACGCATCTAAGCACCTAACTCTCATTGGAAATTTCACCAGACATCTACCTACAGCTAGAGGTACCTAAATAATACTAATAATACTAATAATAGTAATAAATATGGTGCTAAAGGCTCAGATTCTTAATAGACACCTCATTCCAAATGAAGCCAGACAAGAGCGAGTCAGACACCTCAGTATCTTTAGAGGGTTTCAGCCTAAAGGCTAGACCCAATGCTGACAGAATCACAGTGCTGAGTTAAGTCTCTGGGCTGCTTATATAATGCATGGGCAGTTAAGACACCTCAGAAGGGGATTAACAAGTGCCCTGCTTGGCAAGCTGCCATCTAAGGATATGGATATAACACTTAGAATGATTTAAACCTGAAGCAGGTAGACATAGAAGCCTCTTAAATCAGTTTTAATCTGCCTGAATTTTTCCAACTATTTGAGTCAGTCTAATAAAAGATACCAGATTTACCCAAAGAACCTTGCCTGTCTACCTAGACACCAAGCATTCTGTGACATGGATCTGGTCAGTCTTCCAAGCATCCCACATTGCATTGCTCCTCACCTCCCCATACACTGCTTCAACTGGCTGCCTTGGTGTACAGCAAGAACTTTACTGCCCCTTTTTATCCCCTTCTGCTTGTATGTTTTATCTGGGCACTCCCTTGCACTGCTTGTTCAATAAAAGCTATTGTTCCGACAACCATGTCCTTGTTTCCCCCCCAGGAACCTAAAAGCATGGGCCCAAGTACTGTTCCTTATCCCCCCCCACCCCCCTCCCCAACCCCTTCAGGCAAACACATTGCAGACTTTAGCCATTTCCAAGATACTAAATTTATTGAACTCATGTTTAGGAGAAAAGGGAAAGCAGAAACATGAAAATGCCTCCAGCCACAGGTCACCCACCCCTGGAAACCCCTCAAAGCACTACCTCCCCCACCATTCCTTCAAAGTATGCTGGGCTGGGTGCTCGTTCCCACCCCCTGGTATTGGAGCCACAGCACTTTGCATAATTGTAAACTGGTTCCCATTCAGTGACATTCTGGAATAGTAGCCGTGTCCACACTGTAAGTTACCCAAAAGAGAGGTCGAGGCTGCAGCTCACAATCCCAGCCTGCTCTGGGACCTACATGCCTAACTCTAGGGACGCACCTACTTGCACTTGGGCTTCACAGACTTACACCCTTTTTTTGCAAGCTGCTGATGGCCTTCCTTGTGCAAGCAGTGGTCACTTCTTTCTGTCACAACCATGCAGATGGGAGCACTTCTTTGTTATACAGTGACCCAGTCCCTGCTCCCGTGACTGCTCACAAAAAAGTATACAAATAACCCTTGGACTAGCCCCCAGGTTCACACAATCATAGTGAGTGCTCCAACCAATCACATAGAGCAAGCACATCAAACTCACAAGCCAGATCTGGATCCTGGGGCTTCTTGTGGACTGGATCCCAACTGTGAGCCGTGTGACTCAAGAATACAGAGGATTAACAGAGCTAACATGCCCCCTCCCCACCCACCCCCAATCTTTACCCCTGCCACTCACTGATTGCTGATTATCTTGACTAATGGCACCAAATTTAGCAGCAAGTGGGGAAGGTGAGCAGCCATGGCATTTAGCCCCCTCCCCCCCGCCCAGTTCTGGAGCCACGCACACACGACAGCTCCAGCAACACATCCTATGCACCCGATGGACCCACCTTTGCTGGTCAGATCTAGCCCATGAGCTGTACATTTGACCCTCCTGGCTTAAGGAATCTTGCTCACTCTTTCCCTCCCTTTGCTAATGAAACTAAATATTCCATGCAAAGTGGAACAGCTACCATAGGTAGGGAAGAGAACATGCACTGGATCTAGGGGTATGGGTTTGAATTTCTTCAGGGCAGAGAAAAGAAAGCAGCAAACCTGGATCTCACACCTTGGATGACTTTTCTTACCTTTAGGCCAGGGTTGCTCAACCCCCAGCCCACAGAGCCATGTCCTCTGGCCCACAAGGCTCATCACAAGTCTGAAGATTTGGCAGGGGGAGGAGGGGTGGCTGTGTTAAATTGTTGCTTTCCTACTGAGAAATTTGCAGGCTGACAGGGAGCCTCACAGGCAGGACAGCAAGGCCCTGCAAAGCTTTATTATGCAGGGCAGGGCCAGGTAGGGTAGGATCTAGACAGCATGAGGTGGATCTAGGCAATGCAAGGCTGGATCTAGATGCACAGGGCCCGATCTGGGCCACAACCCTGAAGATCTAGACCATGAACCAGCCCCACACCACTCATTTGACCCATGGAGGCCAAAAGGTTGAACACTACTGCTCTAGGTTAATATGTAAGGGAGGATGGGAGTGCCACTTCCCTCTCTTCTAGTCACACTGCAGGGGACTGCAACTGTGTTCCTGTAGGGTAGGCAGTCCAATTCAGTACACATGTGCTATGCATGCCCAGAGCATAATTACTGGATCAGACCACAGAAAGGACGTAGGCAGGGAAATGCCTAGTAAGTGGATCCCAGCATGGCTTATGCATGAGGAGCACTAAGCCACTCAGTGCTGACAAGGCTTAGATGCTTCTGGGTATGTAAAGAAGCAGAATGTTAGATCCCAATGCCACTCTAGTAGTCCAAACTTGGGCACCTACAGTATCAGATTGGGCGGGGGGAGGGAAAGAGTTTGAGACCTAATTCCCTTAGTCTGATTTCCACACTTACGTACTTTTGTCTAATCCTAAAACACACATGCTCAATATTTCACAGAAAGTCTTGTTTCCAGCTGTTACAGTTCTTACACATTCTTTATTGGGATCCTGTCTCTGAAATATAGTATTTTTTTCTCACAAAGAACAGGCATCTTTTGTTGGGGGACAGGATGTGTAAGTGGGGATACTAGTTTTCTACCCTGGATAAAAGCACTTTGCTTTGATTCCTGTCCCACAGTGCAACAGATCTCACATTATTATTCAGGCAGCTGAGGGAGCCAATTAATTGCTCACCATTCTTCACTTCACAGTTGTTAATGATCCTCTCTCCTTTTTGTCTTGATGTTCCACTAATCAAGCTAGCCTTTCTTAATTTTGCTGTCTGGTTACTGCTTCTAGTCTCTTTCCTCCTATTTCAGAGCCCTGGAAAGACTAGCTCTTTTCAAAATCATAGATCTACCCATGGAGACCAGTCTTTAGAAACAACTAGGGTTTCAGCTTTAGATAAGCAAGAAAGGGTGGGCATATTAATGAAAGATTAGGCTTCAGCCATAACTCCAGAAAAATCTTTTTTCTTCATTTTGCCTTTCAAAAGCAAGGTATATATTGTATTCTAGGGTGTACTGTACGTGATAAAATATGGTATCTTCCTTCATGTTGTATTTCTGTAAACTATTGTGCAAAACACTTATACTGTATAAAAATACAGCCTGACGAATTGGTGGATAGGAGTGAAATTTTGAATTCTTTACTTATTTATTTATACAAGTTACTTTTCTAGCTATTAAAACCACAGCCCTTTCTTTGAACTACACACACACACACACACACACACACACACACACACAATGGACATAGTCCTTTGTGAAGCCCACTTAGTGCCAGACAGATGGATGCTTAGTACTAAACGGGCTTCACAGAGGAATACGTCCATAATCACGTTTGCGAAAGCATTAGAAGTCACTTAAGCTATGTTTTAGAACTGTATGTGTGTACATGTTGTAAATCATTTCACTACAGTTTGAAAGTTCATAGTTCTCTGGAGATAAACTGCAGAAGCATATTTTCAGAGCATATGGTTTTAATTACAGCTAAGGGCTGCTGTCTCATGATCAGTAAACCTTGCTATGAAACTCAGCATTCCTGAAAACTTAATAAATACAGTGAAATCCAAGACAGGATTACATGGGACCAGGAGAAATGTCAAGTTTAGACAGGTTTTTTCTTATAGGAGGAAGCTTTCCAGGTAGGAAAGTATGTCAGGACCACAGAAATTTCCCAGATTGAACAAGTTTGCAGTTTACACAGGTTTCACTGCATTTTTTTTAGAAGTCGAAAGATATAAAATGTAAATTTCCCAAGCAACACTAAATCCCAATGCACATGTAATATTTTCTATTCTCCCTTATGTTGTTAATATACCTCAGTGACCCAGTTATGTTCTGCTATGCAGCCCAATAAGATGGTACCTTATTACCAGTGTTTTACCAGTACATTCACTCTCCTGAAACAAAGATAATACAAACTATTAGACAGAGAAAACAAACACTTCATCAGACAGAAATATATTGCAGTTCACTTAACATATACCAGCAAATGAAGATGTTTTTCTTTCTACCAGTAACTAATTACTACTTTGAACCAGTATTTTTCCCTATTGGAATTTTTTAAAATGCGCCTGTTTCTTTGTGCTCATGGACTTATGACCTGAAAAGTTGCTCTCCTGAGCAAGCAGGCAGTGGCAGCTTATCTGGCAAGCTACTTCTTTCAAGGTGTAGCAGCAGTCCCCCCACTGCAAAGGAAATACTGAAGGAACCAATTCTTTTGACGAAAGAGATGGAAGGTGCTACCAAAGTTAGCCGCTATATTTTTCAAGAGTATCCTTACATGGCAAGAACAATGAACATCTAGACCAGAGGTGCTTAAACCCTGGCCCATGACCTAGATCCATCCCTCAGCACCTTGTCATCCAGCCTGTAGGGCTCCCCATGGGTCCATTAGTAGCCAATGGACCATGGCTCTGTGCACTAGGTAGGGTGCACAGGGCAATGTGGGGGGCAATCCCAGCATGCATGGCTGGATGGAGGTGGCATGAGACGCCGAGAACCTAATTCTGGTGCATGAAGTTCAGCTGAAGCAATGCATGTGTCTGACCCCAGCATATAGGGCCAGGCAAGGGTAGTTTGGGACCCCAAGAACCCACACACGGAGCCAGAAAGAGGCAGCATGGGGTCCCAGATTGCTCAATCTCTGAATGTGGGACGAGACAGCAGTAGTGCAGTGCCCAATCCCAGTGCAGAGCCTGGCAGAGATGGAACAGGGTCCCAAAGTGTGTGAAGCCAAATGGAAGCAGCATGGGGTCCCAGGGCCCTGATTCTGGCATACAGGGCCAGGCAAGGGGTGGTGTAGTCCAGATCCAGGCATACAGGTCAAATCCTGATGTACAAGGTCCCATCTGGCCCATGGCCAGGCCCCATGCCACATTCAGCCCCCAGGGCCAAAAGGTCTTGAGCACCACTGCTCTAGATCAGTGGTGCTCAATCTTTTTATACTGGAGACATCCTGGGGGACTCGAGGCACCCCACAGAAAATGCCAGCTCTTAGTTTTCACTTGCTTTTTGACTATAGAAAAAATAGAACAATTTTGTTGGGGCAAAGAACTCAAAAATACCACAACAGGACAGAATGTTTTTAACACTGTGCATTCTTCTTTGAAGTCTCAGAGCTTATCATGTGAATCATGTTTACATACTGAAAAGTGCTAACATTTTGGGACACCCTGCAGCACCCTTGAAAGGATCTCAAGGCAACCCAGGGTGCTGCAGCACCCTAGTTAAGAGTCCCTGTTTTAAACTAATGCCTTCTATGGAACAAACAACATACTAAAGGAGCAGAAAACAACATAGATCCAACTGAGCTTCAACCATGAATCACATTTTTAAGATTCCATGGCTTTTCTGAACTTCCTTACATAAACACGAAAAAACAAACCACCACCAAAAACTCTACTTTCTACATAGTCATACATGTAAGAGTTGTGAGCTTTCCTAGAGGAAATTACTTTCTATTTTGATGGCATGCATATTATACACACATATACATTGCATATGTGTATGTATGTCATCAAAATTTAAGTTATTTGCAAACAGAAATAACATATTTTGTTTTTTGTTTTTCTTTTGGTTTGGTTTTATGCATCTTTTGAACCCAAACCATTAAACATCCATATCATGTGCTCATGCACTAGATGTTAAATTTTGCGCGCGCACAAATTCTGTTTTATGGGGTTATTCTGTTGGGGGGGTTTAATAACAACCTGCACACAGCTAAACAAAGTTAAAAAGTTGGTTTATTTGAAACTGTGAAATCAAAGTCCAAAGAGATAAAAATGCTTAACAATGTCAATGGACAGCATACAAGAAAACTTGAGTTAAGCCATTCTGCTTCCTCCACCCCTATACCAAGGTGGAACTATAATATCACTTCTTGACTTTCCCTGCTCCAAGACTCATTATATAAAAAGCTGTCTTAAACAACATAACCTAAGGGTTTTTTTTGTTTTTTCTTTTTTTTTTGGTAGATTTGTACCACTAAATTCCTCCCTAAAATAACTCCATTGACAAGAGAGTTGCAACAGAAATGGATCTGACCCATAATATATATCCTTTGCCTATTGGCTTTATTTTTCAAGTTGACATTTTTATGGAACAGACTCTCTCTCCCCAGATCTCCCTACTAAATTGGTTCAAAAACTAAACTTAGCCAAATCACAGTTCAGATTAGTTTTTAGAGGCTCTTATTGGGACATTACTCTTAGCATACCAATGGGAAAAAATAGTAAAATGTGTTATTTATCTTTCTTCACCCTCTGTCATCCCAAATGAGTATGGTGTTATACAGAATTTCAGTTCAATGTTTGCACAAAATGTCTGTTTTGCCAGATGGTAGATTCCAAATTAGTGTTTTAAAATGAAAAAAAAAGTTACCAGAATTCTAAATATATGACAGCATTTAAAAAAGTTTCAGGTAAGAAAATATTAAGATTGTATCCAAAATATACTTTAAATAGTGGAAACTCAAATGGGCAGCCAGCATTCTTTCAAAACCTCAAGCCTTGTTAGATAACTCCATAAAAATGGCCAAAGTTACAATTAAAACTGAATTAAAGAAATAGGCTTGAAAAGAATACCTGTTGGCTAGGAAAAGACTGACTTTCATCATGTAAATCAATTGCACAAAAATTGTTAGTGGTGTAGTCTTAATTTCTATATCAGTTTTGACCAGATCAGGATGACACCTTCCAAAGAAAAATCACTAGAATGCCACAAAACCAACAACAAATTATTTAAGAAACATAGTAAACAGTTCAGCTTAGTGGTATTCTAGTGATTTTGGAATCTGTCATTTTGACCCGACCAAAACTAAATTTATTCAAAGAGCAAGTACAGTAGGGCAACAATAACATGAGGAACTACAGATCACGGACCTAATTTGTTTTAAGAATATTTCATTTTCCATACCCCTGTTAGTTCTTTGACGGTAATCACTGAGGTAGTCTTTGCAATGAGATGCACATTCACTAGAAAAATCACTAGATCTACTGGTTTTAGATCACTGAATTATCTTTAGTAGTAAGTTGCAGTGACTCTTGGCCCCGATAGGACCAATTTAAGTCACTGAAGTCAACAGGAACTTACTGACTTCATCAACGACATGGGACTGAAAGGTCCCATATCATCGATTCATCCAATCCAGCTTTTGGCTAGTTTTGGACTCCATTCTAAAAAGAAAAGGAGTTTGCTCTTTGAACCCATTTTCTCATTTGTAATTAGAAGGGACAATGTCCACTCACTGCATTATCCATCACTTGTTAAAAGCCAGCAGGTTTCCATTGGCTATTGTGACTCAAGATTGGGCTATGGCTATGTAAGTGAGCCTAAAAATGTCTCACTGTGCCAAGATGTTTTGATATATTTTTACAACAGGTATTCTCTACAACTTTCACTTCTTGACACAAGAAAGCAGCCAGATGCTGGTCAACAGACTTTGAAATTTCATGTACAGGATTTGACTAGAGATTTTCCAACATCAGCAAAAAGTGACAGTAAAAATGCCTACCAGTTAAAGAGAGTTTAGCATTTTGGAAGGAGGCAGGAGGAGAAATTACAACCTAAATCAGTCAATTTCCAGTAGATTAGAAAGACAATACTTCCCCTCCCCAAAAACACTGCTGCTGGCTAGCTATTGTATATTATTGAATCTGTAATTAATAAAGGTACTTTTCTTTTAAGGAGGATAAAGAAGAAAAGATCTGCCATACAATGTGGTCTTAACAATGTCTCTAGGATTGTGGGAATCTGTTTTTTTCTTGGCGGGAGAAGCATTAATGACACAATCATGTTCTTTAGTGGACAAAAGAAAAAAATTAGTTTAAATAAATTTAAATCAAACACCGTTGGCAAAATTTTTATCTACTGTCTCTCGATATTTTAACCAACATTATGAACTTTATTTTTTTTTTAGAAAAAAGGCTGACATTGTCGGGGAGAGAGGGGGGAAGAAGGGAGGGGAGAAGTTTAACAAAAGAGACATTTTACATGGCAGCATAAAAATCAAAACGGAGGAAAAAAGAAAACAAAACACCCCCCCCACTACTCCACAAGAAAGTAAACAGCTAAAACAAGTTCCCAGAACAATGAATCTGAAGGATGCACCTTCTTCAGATATAAGATCATTGCTGCCTTGTTCAAGAACAGTCACAACTGAGTGTGGTTTTGTGTACTACCGTAACCCTCCAATGGGTCAGTTTGTAAGTTAAAAGAAATAAACCAATGCAATAAATTTCTGAACTAAGGATGCAGTTGATTGCTTTATACTGGTGTTTTAAAACACTTTTTACATACCTTTTGTTTCAGGTTTTAAACTCAAACTGTGCTTTACATTTTTAAGTTCAGACATACTGAAACCTAGCAGCACAGATGGTTTGCGATTTTTTATCGCCTTTAGGCACATATATCGTCTTTTCCCAAAAAAGGATGCAACATCAACTTTCCATGCACCCAGTTCCAAAGACAGTAATTCCAGCTCCTTTTTAGATGGGTAGGGCCTCCTGTGAAAATAATCTTTCAGAAACTGCTTTTGACCCTCATGAGACTTGTGTTCATGCTGTTTAGGATCTAATGCTAGAATATGGAGGTCCTCACTTGAAGGAGGCCCTTTTATCTCTATCCTGCTTTCAGTTTTTTGTCGTTTGCAAGGCACTCCTCCTTGATTCCCTTCCTTTTCTGGAACTAGAGCTGTACTGGCATTTAACATCTGTGGCTGCTGTTCTTTGTTCCTTTGGTCCTCTATAACAGAGCAGAGATCAGATTGCTTTCTCTTAGCAGGTAAGGTAACAGGATCTTGCCTTTCACCATTGACCAACATCAAGTCTTTCTTTTCAGAACGCTCAAGCTGCATCTTCATGTCTGAGTTGCTATCTTTTGGAGCACTTCTGCAGCGGAGCAAATGCACAGCAATTGCTGTCAGAGTCATGTTTCCAGTGTATACCCCGCAGCAGTGGATACACTTGAAAGCAGGTGACTTTAAAATTGTGTGCACAGTTGGCATTATATGGTGCCTCTCTTTCAAATGCAGTTCATAGGCTTCTTTGTCAACAAAAGTACCAAAACAAAAGGGGCACGTCAATACTTTTTTGCTGACCCTAGTATTCATTTCAGTGGTTTGAGGCTTCACCTTGATGTAAACAGGTACAAGTGTCCTCGAGTTTACTCCAACAAGGACTGCCAAATGGACTTCCTTTTCACCAAGTTCTTCTTTTGGCAACACTGTACTAAAATCAAAATGTGGAATTATTAGTTCCCCCTCAGCATCGTTATCTATTTGGAAGCCTCTGTTGCTGTAATCTGCATGCAATTTCTTTTTCCCATTGTGCACGGACCTATTGTGTTCAACAAGACTTTTTAGATTGTGGAAAGTAAACGTACAAAACAAGCAAGCTAAACCATGCATGAGTAGATGTTTCAAAAGCTCTTCTTCACACAGGAAACATTTACAAGAGAAACAGCGGACAGTCTTCTCTTTCATCCACCGGAGAAAGGGTGCACATGCTGCAAGTTTTTCTGGATCAACGGTTTCCTCAGTTTTTACCACATTGTGCTTATGAGCCACTTCCATGTGCACCTGGTAGACGTTTGATGGGAAAAGTTCGTTGCAAACAGGGCATGTTTTCCACTGCTTTGCCTGTTTGACAGCTTGGCTCATTTCAGGGCCAGGAGGAGAAGCCGGTACAGACATATTCTGGGAAGAAGTGACTATTACAGGAGGAGAAGGTGCACTGGCTGGAGAGTGAGAGAGCTGGGTTACTGCCCCAGACTGCATTAACTGAATAGGCATTTGTGGAGGTGTAACAGTTGCTACTCCACCACCAGCTGGAACAGGCAAAGTAACTGAAACCGGAGCAAGGGTGTACGTTGGGATCCCATTTACCTGTTTGCCCGTTGGAATCAACTGTCTCAGTATAGGCCCAGTAGTCAGGAAAGCAGTGTTTTGAGAAACACTAGGCCTGACTGGTTGATTTACAGGGAGAATCCCTGAGTTTGCAGGCTGATTAAGCTGGAGAATTCCAGGTCTGACAGGCTGTCTAACAGGAACCACAGCTGGTGCAACAGGCTGATTAAGCTGAAGAACCCCTGGCGTGACAGTCTGGGTCATCGGCAGAACCCCAGGACCTACAGGTCGATTCACATTCCCAACTGGTCGATTCATAGGAAGAAGCCCCGGTGCAACAGGTCTATTTACTGGGAGAACCCCCGGTACAACAGGTCTGGTTATAGGACCTACAGGCTGAGTTATGGGAAGTGCCCCAGATACAACTGAACTATTTATTGTACCAATGGGCTGATTAACAGGAAAAAGCCCAGGCCTGACGGGTTCGTTGAGAGGAAGAACTGCTGCACCAACAGGTCTATTTATGGTCCCAACAGGTTTATTAAAGGGGATAATCCCTGGCCTGACAGGTTGATTGAGGGGAAGCCTATGGGAAACAAAGACAGGCTGTGGAACTGACGGTTGAATATTAACACTATTCTGACCTACTGGAAGAGGACTGGATACAAGCGTAACATGTGGTGGAGTAACACCTGGAGCAGAAATGGTATGTGTAATGCTACCTGAGGCACTTGAAACAGGCAGTGGTCTGACTGCATTTGGAACTGCTTTTGCTGGTATGACAGCTTGGTTTTGATTATTCCGTGGAAATGCAAGCTGAATACAAGCCGGAGAAGTAACTGAGCCAGCTGGTACAGTGGAGGGAACTAAGGATGGAGCAGATATACTTGTGGGAGGCTTAGGAGCAATATGCATTTGCTTCACAAGGCCTGGCTTCTTAATATGTTCTGAAATCACTGATCGAAGTTTATTCTCCAGATCTCTGTGTGTTTCAGATGTCAAGACATGATACATTAAAGAATCTTGGCTGTTTGCTGAGGCATTACACTTTTTGCAGTAATATTCAACAAAATTCTCAACAAAATTCTCATCACTTTCATCAGGTTTCAGGCCAAAATAGGTGCTTATTAAGTTCTGAAAGTGGTTCATTAACACATGTTTCTTCATATTGTAATATAACGTATCTGTAAAGTGACATTTTAGACATGTGAAGTTTATAATGTCACTCCTGAATTGTTTCATGCCACCTAAAATGCTCACTGTATAGTTCTGTATTTTCTTAGAAGAAGAATGGAACATTCTGAGGTGCTTTCCCACTACTTTGTGATCAGAAACAAATGCACATTTTGGGCAAGGAACCACCAACTCTTGGTCCATTTCATCATCATGGTAACGGTGCAAATGATTCTTGAATGAAGTAAGCAATTTTGATGAAAACTTGCATAGGCTACAGCAGTAAGGCTTTGTCCTGTACCTCTGCAAACAAACAAAACAAAACAAAGTGTTCACACAGTACTGCATCATTGTCAAATGAAACGGGATATTAGAAGCTGGCAGTTTCTATCAAGCATCAAAATGCCTGCACCATGTGGAACGTAAGCCTCTGAAACTGTCAGACATATGCAAAGATAAGCTTAGTGGTGGAACACATGGCAAAAAACAGTCAATGGACTCAGGCTCCTTTAAATTCCTTTATAGAAGGTCTAACAAGGCTCAACTCAGTTCTACATCTCTTGGTCAAATAAATAATAAGAACTCCAGTCTCCTAAGAATTTGGCACAGAATAAGGCAATAGAATTAGGACACAGGAGTTGAATCTTGAGTAATCAAAAGTGGAAGCAATTTTTATTTAGACTATGTAAAGCTCTGCCTGTTTGAATTAGATGTTAACCAAAGTCAACCCACACACATTGGGGAAAAGAAAAAAAAAAATTTTGTTTATTTTTAACAAATCTTTAACATTTTGTCCTTCACCAAAAGGGCATGGGAGAAATACGGATTCTTCACCAATTTCACCAAGCAATCCTAGACGAGATTAGACAACCTAATCTTGGCCTCCTCCTACTTTTGGAACATTAAGAGAAAAATATGTTAAGACCTTTCAGTCATCTTCTATTCACAGGAAGCCAACAAAATATACAAAGCAATGACTTCCCTATAAAGTATATCCTTTTACACTAATGTTTTACATCTCTAAACAATTTTACTCTACCATATTCTTTACAAATACACATATTTAAAACTGAAGAGCTTTCCAGCACTGTCCTCAAATTTAACCAATACTTATTAAAAATAGTGTTCTCCAGATGCTTTCACTGTAAAGTGTTACATTTTTATTATGAATTTTCACTCAGCATTTTAAGTTGCTCTTTATTCTCAGGTGGAAAAAAATCCTGCTCATCTCTGGTAACCACTTTGGTCACCTATTTCCATTCTTCTAAGGTTCTGGTACAGAGACTCATCTAAATGCTACTGTAACGTATAAGAAAAATCATCCCTTATTTCTCAAAGCACTGTTCTGTTCCACGTGAGAATGCTTCTTAATGCTTACTGTTGTCTACTTCCTCTTACTGAACGTTTCCTCTCTCTCTGAATCCGAGTAAGGGAAGATAACTATAAAAATGACAGTTTTGCTCTTCTCTGGTTTGGCTTTTGCCATTGTACCCAAAGTCACTTGTTATGGTTTAGAGTGTCCACTAGGAAGGACTGATGAATTCCTACAGTTCCCCTCACCCAAATTCATGGCACTAAACAATTACAATCAGCTCTCCTGGCACAGCCAGCCCACTTAATTGAGAGAAATAGACATCATTCATCCTGTAGGATAAGGTCCTACTGCTCCCAGGCGGGGCAACACTCAGGGCATACCTATAGCAAACAGGGGAACCCCAGATTTCCCTGCTTACAGAGGCATGCCCCAAGTCAGAAGTCCCGGGTATGCCTCTGCAAACAGGGAAACCCAGGCAGGCTCTCCCCCAAGGCTTCAGTCTGATCCTATGTGCCCTCAGAATTCCTCAGCAAGTCCAAAGGTTCAGCTGGAGAACATTCCAGGCTGCCCGCATACACTCTCTAACCTTAAAACAAGCAGACATCTGCCACAAAACAGCAGCACAAATCAAGACTACCTTTTCTTATGGCCACAAATATGGGCATTTGGAGTCTGATAAAGGGAACAGATGTCTATTTGCGTCTGCTTTGTGCCATCATAAGAATTTTTACAGAGGCACAAAGGCGATGTCTGTCCACAGCCAAAGAGTACCAACATCTTTAATTTCCCATTTCTGAGGTGGTCAAGTCACGGTGTGTGGCCAGAGCGGACTTGAATGACATAAGCACAAGGTGACATTTCTCAGGTCACATCTTTGTGTATCTATGGTATTTTTTGCTATTCCTCCCATGATGAAGCCAAAAGATCAGAAGTCAATTTTGTTTCTTTTTTGGTTTTCTGTCCCAAGGAATTCATTTCAGTCAACCCAACATTTCTGGCAAGTACACAAAGAATTCTTCACAACAGCGAGTGGTCCAGTCATTAAACTAGACAGTTACTATTCAGATTTTAAAAGATGGGATAGTGAGCTTCTTTCACAGCAATGGAATATTCTGATAAGAAACTCTTTACGCTTTCTCTGAGCATGTGTTTCTCTGCAGAATTAGGATAAAACTGTCAGAACTCATAATAAATCACTTATATACTTTAAATGCTACCAAATTTTAATCACCCCTTCCCTCTAATCCACCATAAATAACTTATTTTTGGTAGTTTAGGGCACGTGTATTCTGTTACTTGATAAACTCCTCTCCAGAACCAACCTCTTTTCCAACTTAGG
This sequence comes from Alligator mississippiensis, assembly GCF_030867095.1. Taxonomy (NCBI): domain Eukaryota; kingdom Metazoa; phylum Chordata; order Crocodylia; family Alligatoridae; genus Alligator; species Alligator mississippiensis. The sequence goes on along the minus strand of NC_081826.1, from coordinate 113,613,497 downwards.
TAATTTGGCTAAACACAAAAGGTGGTACAAACTATTTTGCCTCATACTTTTCATCCATGGCTCAAATGATTATTTGTAAACTCAAATGGTTTACAACTCCAACTCCAAGAAGATTAAAATCTAAAACGTGTAACTTTATGATACTGTATCACTTAACAGTGTACCCAGAGTCTGAAAAAGCAGGATCATTTGGAAGAATGCAAGTTAGTCCCAATCAAAAGGAAGAGTTCCAAAACAGCAATTTTCAATTTTTCTGTGACCTTCCCCATATTATATACGAGACATGGCATTAGAGAGAAAAAAAGCAGAGAGAGCAAGGGGAACGTAAACAGAAAGTGGATCCATCTTTCCTAAAACTGATATGTTATTTTAAAGCCAGACCAATTAAAATTAGGATTACTCATTTGAAACAAACTGCCATATTTTCTTCCATACAACACTCCTTGGAATATAATATGCATCTTGTTTTTTAAAGGCAGAATGAAGGGGGGGGGGAAAAAGAGTTTTCCACAATTAGGAGTACATACAGCAGGGAAAGAGCCTAATTTTCAGCTGACTCACCCTCCCTTTCATGCTCAACTAAAAGCTTAAAATCTGGCTGCTACTAAAGACTGGTCTTCATGGGTAGATCCAGGATCTTGAAAATAACTAAAGGATCTCCAAGACTGTGAAATAAGAGAAGAGACTAGGAACAGCTAGAAGACAGAAACACTGTCTTAAGAAAGGCTGCTGTGATTAGCAGAACATTAAGACTATTAAAAAGGAGACAAACCACTAACACCTGTGGAGTAAAGAAAAATGAACTATTAAAATTAACAGACTTTCTCAGTTGCCTGAATAGCAAAAGCAATAGCAGCTGCACTGTGAAGCGGTAATCAAAGCAGGGTGCTTCTATCCCAGACAGAAAATTAGTTTCCCTACTTAATACATGCACCCCAGCTTTGGGGGGCTGATTCTGAGGGAGGAAAAGTAAAAGTAGTATGCAAGAAAATACGGTAGTATGGCAACCCGTAGATTCTCCATCTCTTAGTCTTCAAATGGAGACTGAATGCCCTTCTGGACAATAGAGTTTCACCCAGTTGCATTTGGCTGAAGTGTAAAGGCTATGTCAAAGAGAGATCAAAAATAGATCTAATGGTCCTTTCTGGATTTTAAAATTGAAAACCTACTTTGGTATCACTTCAGAAAGCCAAAGGATATTGCAGGGGAAGGGGGAAGTACAGATCAACCACATTAACTTTAAGCCTTCTTAGATCAGCAACCAATCAGAATTTTCCATCAGTTTTTATATTCGTGATATTTTATGGGGTTCAACCAGACTGGGGCCACATGTTATCATGCCCCAGTCTGGTTGAACAGATTGAATCTGTATGGATTGTGGCTGGACATGAGTGATGATATGGATCTGACCAACCTCCCAATCCCATCAGTGTCTGTGGCTGTATTGCCCAATCAGACAACATGCTCTTGCCTTATGCAAGCCCAGAACTCTCTAAACCAGACTTTCATTTCTACAAGAATGCTCAAAACCAGACTTGACCACAATCACTGACCTCATTATGACAGGCTAGTGTCCACAATCAGACCATGCAGGTACAAACTGAAGAGAGGTACCAGTTATACAGTCTTCCTGCTTCCACATACTAGCACTAGTCTACTAGTCAATGTATTTTTGTTGTCCTGTGCATTTCTGATTGAAATAGTTTCAAATGTGTAAAAGGAATCTTATTGAAAAAGCAATCCCTATCCCAGAACAAACGAACAAAGGATGTCCAAATCACCATCCCTGCCACTGCCAGAGTACTGTGGAAACCAATTTCTTTACCATGCATCACAAAGACTAAGCCTCTTGTGTCCTCATCTCAGAATAGGATAATCCTCAAAAATGAGGATGGAACTCTCCTTTTTGATTGAGACGTAGGAAGTATCTCAAGTTGCTGCTTTCACAGTCCTTAGAGTAGAGGCTCTCATGAGTTTATCAGCTGCAGATATCAAGTTCCTAGATTCTCTAAACCTAGTGTTTATAATTAGCATTTTCACTGACCAACTTGAGAAGAGACCAAAAAAAAAAACCCAACAAAAAAACCCAGTTTTGTACCAACAGTAGAACAGATGTGAGCTTGATGAAATAGAATGACTTTATTTCTGTAAATACTACAGACCAATTTGAATTTCACAAATTGTAAGAAAAACTGCATTTTCTATTGAAATCACAGTTAATACAGCTAGCAAACACCATAGTCAGAAACTTTTGACAGGCAACATTCCAAGGCAGCACAGCAACGTTTAAAACCAACCACAAAACAACTCACAGCCACACCTGAAGCACTCTGACAAGTCAGCCTCTATAGGGTGGGAAAACAGACCGACAGGCCCTCATCATGAAAGGAACCAGCCATTTTGAGTGGTCATCCATACCACAAACACTTTCAACATCACCCAAATACCTGCATAATTCCAAGAGCTTTTCCACAAGTTTGCCCTTTCCTCCAAGAACCCTTCTATCCTCTATGTATATCTGCTTTTAACAGGACTTCTGATTTTCTCTCTCAACCCTGACTATCTGCATGATAAGACTTCTTGAGTTCTCACATTAAATTAAATTTCCTGAGCCTGTCTGATTAAAGACAATGAGTACAAGCCATTTCATTTCCGCAGATAAACTCTGACAGTATGCCTGAATGGCACAATTCAGTGTCATGCAGATGTACTTGAGATAACTCGGGTACAAGAAGCAATGTAGTTAATTTAATGCAGGACTCCACCATAACTGATTTGGCCTGCTGAGAAGCAGGATATATTAGTACAGCACTCTACCCAAACTAACAAGGCTATATAGCACTGGTACCCAAGCTATTTCTACCACATGCATAATGTTGAGTTGTTGGAATTAGGTGCCTTCTCTCCCTAACCCATACATGCATAAGATCATAACCCAGGAAGAAGTTTTTTGGTTGTTTAAAAGACAAGTTCCTGGAACTTGGAAGGCATTTCTTTTTCATCCTATGGAAAGATGCTGTGCTAATCAGGAGTTTCTGAATCCCACACTGTTTAATCCTTTTGCAATAACCTTGCATTTGTCTACAGAGACGGTCTCAGGCAAACATACATACCTTCCTTTTGCCAACAGACTCCCAAGGAGAGACATCACTCCATGAGGTGTTGCAAAAATATTTCTCTCCTGGATCAAAATGTTTAAGATTCTAAAAAGAAAAGGAGAAAAAAAAAAAGTTACATATATAATTTGTTTCAGAAATCAATTCTAAGTATAGACATACATTTGATACAGCTGACTGAAAACTAATCAATTTGCAATATTATAATCCACAAAAATTAATGCTGAATGTTTTAAACTTTTACTTGATCCTTATTAGGTTAATGTTCTCTCATAACCATGTTGTATTGTTTGGTCCAAAATATTTTAAAAGAATACTAAATGTTCAGAACAATTTAAGTCCTTTTGCTTCAATACAAGTTCAGGAATATTTAAAAAAGAACAAACATTCTTTTCTCCTCTCATCTACAGTACTTCAGATTTTGCCTCCAACTCTTCTCCTCTATCAGTGTCCAGAACCTCATGTTTCATCTCCTCAACTCCAAGAATCATTTTACAACTAGATCTCGATCTCTAAGTCTTCAATATTTTTATATATTAGTATGCAAAGACTTTTGGAACTACTTTTCCAGTAATTAAACACTATTTCCTTCTACTAGCGCATGAACAGGCGGAAGAATATTGTAGTTGATATCAATTTCCCCAAATGTGTATTTTTGAACTGTTCATATAAGAGCTAATTTCACACATTTTTTCTAATAAGGAGTGATCAAAGTAAAATTTAAGTGAAGAAAAAGCAACTCAACTTCAGAGAACTCTCATTTTTCTAATTTGCAATGCCTTATTCATGTTAAAATGCTAGATTCAAGCTTCTATTCGTCACATAGTAAAAGCACTGTACTTGATTAGCCACTTATTGCTGCTTGCCTCAAAAAGAAAGGATATGATTTTAATTTTGTTCTATATAACATAGGAATTCTTTTCAGGGTAATAACACATAGCCAAGGTTAGGATAGTAGCTATTACTATTTGCAAGTAGAAGCAGATCTTTCAAAAATTTCTCCAATGAGGAGAATCCTGACAAATCTCAAAGTACAAGATGAGAAAAATCAATAGAAGATCTGGCATAGAACAAAAGAAACCCCATAATCCTCCAGTCTTTTTTCTGCCCGCATTTCAATGAGTATGGAAATAGAAGGGATTCCCAGATACTTATTGACCTAAATGAAACTTTCCATTGAGACCAGCTAACTGCAATGAACTTTGTCAGGAATGTTTTTGGATCTAAGATAGAATTTCTGCTCAAAACTTGAGACACAAACACAGACTATTGACTACTGCAGGATGGCTCTCTCCCAACCACACCTGGAGTTCTCCTTTGTATAAAGTATATATTCATTGGTCAAAGAAGAAACTGTCTGTGTAGGCTCAATGATCAAGACCCTCACCTGGAAAGCATTAGACCCACGTTCATACACCTCATCTCAGCTGCTGAGGACCCTAACCAGTAGCTACTGACAATCCTAGAATAGATATTCTCAGATTTTGCAAAAATTAAATGATAAAGAAAAAGAAAAACAAAAACTTCAAGGCTCCCATTATACAGACATTTCTGAAACTTCTATAAGATCCACAGGACAGGAAAACCTTTCAGAACTTGGAGGAAAACAATGGTTACCAGAAAGACCTTTTGGACAGTGTTATTGAATGCTTACCTATACTTTAATTTTTAGTACTTTACACTGTTGCAATCCCAATCTGTTGGGAGAGGAGCTAAAACAAATAATTTATTCTGACACTGCAGTCTGGGTACACTTTATCCAACAGTGTTGTATAGAAGATCCAGCCAAAAGCCTAATACAGAGAATCCATGTCTTACTCCAGGTAGAGGTAGTAAAGCTGTTCATCCACAAACAAGTCCTTTCACTCTTTGGTTAAAGAGGGAAGACAAGTAATCCAAGGCTCCCCTCAACAATGATGAATTACCACACCTTATTAGAAACAGTCCAAGCAGCAGAGAAGCTGATTCCTTTTTTAAGAGGCATGTTTCACAACTACCTCAGATTGGCAGATCAGCTTCATGACATAATGATGTTGTTACATACAGCTCAATCTGCCCATTTCCCCAGAAATAATGGCATTCAAGTTAGTTCTGATCTAATTAATATCAGGCACACCATGTTGCTATGAAAGTATTGAATTTGCACAAACCGCATGCAAATTAAAGTAGTCACTGCTACTGATGAAGTTATATCATACTCAAAAGAAACTGCTCTACTTATGAGGGGGAAGAAACCAAGTGTCATTTGGTATACCTAATCCAGTTCTTGCACTCCAAAAAAAACACACAGCACTTTAAGTGGAGATTTATAACTCTCAAAATTCTTATGCCTTTATCTTTGAAGAAAGGAAAAGTAAATTAGTTGCAAATAATACCTTTACTAAGAGTAGTGAAATAAGAAAAAGTACTGGACGAATACATGATTGTAGTCTTTTCAACAAGTTTATTCATATACTAGAGTCCCTCAAACAAGATTCAGTAACAGTAAACAAAACTGTTAAGTGTCCAAGGATTAGTGATACAGCAAACTAAAACACATTTCTTTTGATCATTTAAAAGCTTGTATACAATTTCAAGAGAAGCAAACACTACAGCAAAAAGTAGACAGCACAGCAAAATTCTCCACAAGATAACAAACTGGCCCTCTTTTTTCCTACCAATACATTACACTTAAGAGAATAAGTCAGCTCTCAGCTGGTGCCAAAAGTAAGATCATGGGCATGCTGAAAAGACAAGGAAGGGCTGGTCATATCAAGGCAACTATTTAGTAGTTTTGTTTTTGAAAAGTATTTGCATTTGTAGCTTCCCAATATTACATTCTGCAATCTGAATGTGTAGATTCTCTTTGTTATAGACAACTGTTTTTTTCCCCAGAAAATAGTAATAGTGCAGCACTTGTCTTCATAGTCTCAGTGCACTTGAAGTTGAATTGCTTGCATTTGCGAAGATATGAAAATGGAACTGCCACTCTAGTTAGATCTTTTTCCAACACCAAGTTTTAAAGACTTACAATAAATTACTGGGTCCATTTGCTTGGTTTACAAATGCTGACAGTTTGTATGTCCTTCTGAGATTTCTTCTTGCTTTCTCAAGGCAGAGTGGTCAATCCCTAACTTTGTGCCTTCATTTGTCCTTTTTTTGGGAAAAAAAAGAATCTCATACAGAAAAATAGTTGTGTAGTAGACAGGAAATGTTTTTTAAGCTGATGTATCTTCCTTCTCTTCAATAGTACCAGTATAGAATATATCACCTTCCAAGTCATGCCTCTCAGGATCAAAATACTTCAGCATTTTAATGTTACAAGAAACACTCAATTTCAGGCTATAATATAAATATTACCTGACTCTAGAAAGCAAGTAAGGATGCAGTTCTCCTTCCTGACCCCATCATAAATACAAAGCAAAGATTAAACTTACAAATACACTGAACTATGACAGACTTAAAAAAAAATAAAGCTTCAGCAGTTTGTTATGCTACTTCAGTGCTTTACCTGTAGTAACTCCCTGCAGCTGTCAAGCCCAATATCCACAAGAATGCCTTTCACCTTTTTTCGAGCCTTCCTGATATTATCAAGATTTTGAACAGGAATTTGAAACATTTTGCACTTCTCCTGAAAGAGAAAGACAAAAATAATGTGATGGAATGTTTCTACATGCACATTCACATGCTGCTGTGTTTTAGCAATAATTTAAGTAATGGGAATACCTCCCTCAAAAATGTTCCAATATGAAAACCAAAAGGTCTTAAGTAACTTTCAAGAGACCACTTCTTATTCAAAAAAATTTTTAAAAACACCCACAAGACAAATGTCACCACCACATGTGTGTATTTATGAAAAATCCAAAATCCAAGATTGAGAAGTGAAGGAAGGGGAGAAAAGGTCCAATTCTTCCCAGCCATGTCTCAAAAAAAGACAAAAAAATATTAAGTCTTGACATTCCTCTTTCTTGACTATCCAGTATTATATGCTTTAGCAGTGGAGCCTGTCTATTGAAGGTGCACTGAGTTCTGGTTTATATTCAGAAAATAACCACCACTTCACTTATCAGATATATAATGTACATACACACGTGATGGTATCTGCCTCCAAGGTAACTGCATCCTTTCTTTAGCATTTGCAGGGATATTTTTGCTACACAAGCAGGTATTTCAAGCAGAGTTGCTGGTGAAATCTGAATTTCCTGCAACTGCTAATACTACCTTGCTTGAATAACATGAACTCTTGACATTTGAAGAGACTGCAATACTAGTACTGAGATTGCTAAAGCCTTTCAATCAACAAAGCACTATTACTTCAAAATGGCTAACAGCTAGAGCTACAGATGTGGACTGAATTAAAAACAAAACAAAAAAACCTTTGCTCTAAATAGCACTATCTAAACTGCTTCTCATCACATTTACTTTGCTAAATCAGAGAGTACATGTAGTTCTAATACTATTTTGGGTGACTATATCCAACTGGTATCTAGCTATTCAAGCCTGACAATAGTCAGCATGTGGATTTCAAGTTAAATCCCAGTTAAGAGAGACCCTACCATGAGCTTAAGAAAACTTAAGAGAATGCCACCACAATGGTCAGACCTTCTGATGGAGGACACACACCAAAAAGTCAAGATAAGCCTCCATTTTAGAAGTTCTTCTGTGGCTCCCACTGAGGTTGCGTTCTTCTACAGCAGTATCTAAGAAAAAAATTCTACCATCTCCAACTGGTGAGGAAACCACATGCCATCCCTGTAAGTTAGGCACACGTGCCTTCAATCACCTTAGGTTAAAGCAATGCAACTGATTTGAGTTTCAGAGCATCAACGACCCCAAAACTGAAACTGGTTCAGAAGGCAGCAGCCTGCCTCCTCCACAAAACACAGGTTACCTAGACTTACTTTACCAAGCCATTTTCTACTCTTCATGCATAGATCTGCAAAGATCTAATGACGCTTGAAGGCTTCTAAAAACACAGTTGTCTGGAACCAAGAAACCCAAAATACTGCTTCACCCCCAAGGGTCTTGCATGCTTTTGGGGGCTATATCTCAAAAAGAAACAAGCAAGCAGTCTCCTGCCACAGTAAAGTCTGCCTTAATGCTGTGGAATTCTGCCCCTCAGAAACTGAATCACCACCTCACCTCACCTACATCCCAGTTCAAGTAAAAACGAAGTTTTCCCCCACGTACTGGACTCCCCCACCTCCCCTCCACCAACAAGAATAAACACACATTTATTTGTTCATAAAACAGAAGAGCTTTGTAGTAAGAGCAAAAACAAAAACAACCCAAAAAACTCACATGCTATTCTCCTCCTCTTCTCCCCCCAAAGGAAAGATGTGTAGAGAGAAATGAAGAGGGAGCCCCATTTGACAGATGCTAATCTCCTTTCCTAATTTTTTTGGTAAAAACTCTGGAAGACATTCTGATACCATGGAAATAGGTGTGGTAGTGGAACCTACAGAAAATGGAACAAAAATCATAAATAACTGATCTAGTATTGCTGTATAAGAAAATCCAAGTATCAAAATTACAGTCAAAGCGGTACCAAAGTCCTCATTCTAAATTGAAGTCTACTGGGAATTAGGGCATACTTTACAGTTAAATTTTCATTTATGATTAGTACATATTGAGTAACATTCACTAGCACCCTGATCCATCAAAGATCATCCAGAACAGCTGATAAGCAAGGAAGATATCTGGATTCTATGATAAGGTAGAGTCCACTGAAAATATTTCTATGTGGATCATTTTACTTCTAACATACACAGATGCCTCTGGATGAGATGAAACTGGCTTGTTTCTTATGGCAAGTTTCTCTCACAAGATAGAACCATCACAGTCTCTAGAGACAATACAATATAACCCATTCCCATGCTCCTCAGTCTTGTCTTAATAAAATGCCTAGATTATCCAAAAGAAAAAGTCTTGAATAGAGCTGACTATATATAGTCATTTTAAAGACAGTGTTCTTCAAACCAAGAGACCTACATCCCATAATGTACTGCATGACATTACACCATTAATCTCTAACACACCGCTTGGAAGCAGGATACAGAAATTATGCATCTAATACAGGTATCAGCAACATTTTGTTGTCCAAGGCTGCAAACCTCTACCCACACCCTCTCCCTCTGCAGTAGTGGGGAGCAGGCAGCTTCCTGCATGTTGCCTCATTCTCCCCATACCTGGAGCTAGGCAGGACCACTGCAGGCCAGATCCCAGGGTGGCACCATAGGGTGCCAGCCATTGACAGAATACATTTATGATAGATTGCCAAAATTAGGAACCCTTTTGATTTCCTGAACTCAATTTTTCCAAGTCCTCAGTTTCACTTTTCCCCAGTTCTATATTTTGAATGCTGAGTTCAGTAGTTAAAAATAGATGATTTTCAATTTCGTTTTGAGGGGGGACTTTTTGGACCTTCTTCAGTCTTTAACCAATACTTTCAACTGATTTCCATTCTGAACTATACCCAACCTTTGCTAGTGTCTCTTCAGCTCTTAACAATCAAATCAACCATGGAATCCATAAAACAAATTCAGTAATAGATGCAGAGTATTCTCTCTCACACACAACACACCCCAAAATAACACATACACCTTGTTTCTGAAAGGCAGGATAAAGAGAAGATATTTCTTTGTTGCAAGTAACAAAGTAGCAGCAGCCAGAGCCAAGCCTGCTCACTGTTCTTCACCCTATAGATCGTGTGCAAATTTTGGCCACATACAGACATTCAGTTTCTGCTGGGAGAGTTGCTGCACTCCCAGTAGAAACCACGAGTGTCCAAATATTCAGCATTTTTCTCCCAAAGCAAAAATGACTGCTGCAGGAAAAAAAACCTGGGAACAACCAGAGGTAAATCACTTCTGGGAGAGTTTCTGCTGGGAAAGTGAATGTCTGTATACAGGATGGCCACTGATGCATTCCCCAGAATACAGAACAGCCCCTTGGTGAAGGGCAGATCCCTCAGTCAATCAGCAGTGAGAGGTGGGGCCACTGCCTCCTCAACCAATCAGCAGCAATGGGTGGGGCCACCAGCCCCCTTGGCCAATCAGCAGTGAGGGGCAAGGCTACCACCTCCCTCCCTCCTTAGCTCAGAACCCTTCTCCTCCTGGCTGTGCACTGCCCTACCTCTCAGCACAGCCAACAGAATCACAAGGACAAATGACTGACATGTATTTCCACCAATGAACAGAAAAACAGGACTTTTTGCTGTCGGTTCCTCATTCAGAAATGGACAGGGGACAAAGAGTTTAAAAACAGGATGATCCAGCATGAAACAAAAGCAATGGCCACCCTATCTGTACATGTTCTCTTCTGAAAACAGATACAGCACGGTCCTCCAACATCCCACGGTGCTCTGCTCCTGCCTCCCACCCACAAGGAAGGCAGTGTGTCGCTTGCTGGACTCTGCTGCTCCAGCCAAGCAGGGAGCTCCACAATCCCCATACTGTGCTGCAAGGACACACAGGCCGACTCTGGGCAGCCAGTCAGGGCTGCTCTGTGCATTGCTGCCATATGTCTCCAAGCAGACCGACGTGTGATCAAGGGCCCCTGATAAACAATTTAAGCACATTAATATGCAAGAATCTAGTCAAAGTTTTGCAAGTACATAAGCAATTAAGTGGTCACTAGCTCTGCAACTTTAAAATACTCCTGCTGTGTACCCAAGTATTTTTTAAAAACATGGCCAAAGATGACAGAAACAATCAAATCACTACTTAAGAGCTGATCCATACCTGAATAAATAAATGCAGAACATTCTGGTACAAAAAATAAGCTTATATATTCAGTATATTAAAGATAACTATGTAACTAATAAGAAGTTCAATATACTACTTTTGCATGTTTGAAAAGAATTCCAGCTTCCATCCAAATGCAGCTCGACTAAATGAGTAATGGGGTAAAAAGATTATTAGTATATAGAAATGCATACAACATATCATTTTCTAACAGCTTTGTTTGTTAATATATGTAACTTTTAAGTAATTATTTATAGATACAGTATTTCCTGGTTAGCTAAAGGTAGTATCCAATTTTAGTGTGAAGTCTATCTGATTGCAAATCAATGTTTTAATAATTATACCAACCAGCAAACCTTTCTGTAGCAAAATAATCAGAGCATGAATGAAAAGTAGGTTTAAAATAAATTATTTAAAAATTAATTAAAATCATTGCGATTTAAAATTAATCCACCCTGATGACAAGTTAACATATTGGAAAAGGAAGTCTCTTAAAAGATTTAGCATAACTCTTCACTTAATCTACTAGCTAACTACATATATCTTGACTTTGAAGCTTTGGACAACTGAAGACTCTCAACTTGGTCTTCCTTATTCCTATAAATAAACCAGACAAAAGAAAAAACTGAGGGCACAAGCACAAATGTTTTGCAAGTTAACCTTAAAATGTGCTGGAACTGTTGTAACCTCTCCAGATGTTATCCCAGTTTACACACTAAAGTAGACACTCTCAAATAAAAATGTACCTATTGTACAGCTGACGTGTGTATATTGAAGTCACAGTTTACGTTAGTGGTTCTCAACCTTTTCAGTCAGGGCACCCCTCCACCACTTTTAATGTGGCAGTACCCCAGGAGCCTCCCAGCTCCTACTTTAGTCTTATCGGAGCCCTAATACAGCAAAAGTGTGTTCAGGGCAATTTTACCTGGCTGCTAAGGTGACAGCAGCACCCAAGGTGGACTCGTGGCTCCCTGGTTTTGGACTGGTGATCTACATAAAGCCCTTTTCTTTTCAAATTTAAACCAATGGCAGACAACAACAAAACCCTAGAGATTTGCACAGTTTGATTTCTTTACCAAACCAAATTTTCTACCAGTGAACTACCAACCTTGTGTAAAAATAACACAGGAGAAGGGAGCGAGCAGATCCTAGTAGAAAGGGGGGGGGGGTATAAACCCTAGAGTCTAGACATATACCCCAGATCCCTTTTATTTACACATGAGCATCAAAATGCAAGTCCCTATATGCCCCCTGGAACCTGACACGATAATGCCAAGCATTTCTTCAGCCACCAACCCTTGCAAAGGGAATGCACAATTTGGAAATAAGGGAGCGGCTTTCCAGTCCCTTGCATTAGCATACAAGAGCATGGGTAATCCTCGAACTGGTGGATGTGCTTTCACTGAACAGAGATCTTTTCAAAACTACACAGCTCTCTGATCCGCTGGGCGCTGGATCAGCTACAGAAAGTTTGGCCCGGGCACCAAAAGATATGACTTGGCATAGCTCAGTCTTCCCCTCCTAATCCATTATGCCAGGGGTTCTCAGCCTTTTTTGTACCAGGACCCACTTGTAAACATCAATTGCCAGTCCCAAACCAGTGTCCCCAGACCCCGTGCGTGGGGCAGAGGAGTCCTCCAAGCAGCCCCTCACAGACTGGATCTCTGCCAGCCTGCAAGGGAAAACCCAAAATTTCCCATTTTTTTCTCTTTTAAAAAAATAATCCATTTTTTAAAAGTTTGTTCATGACCCTTTTGTATATTTTTGCAACCCACTTTTGGGTCACAACCCACAGGTTGAAAAACACTGCCTTGCTCTCCCTTCCCCCCAGGATCTGCTTTCTCCTTTGCAAGAGGAACAGCCAACAACTTGGGGGTGAAAAGGGACCAGGACAGCCAATTCACTTGAGCTGAGAGAAACCCTGTCAAGGAAAGGAGCTGCGGGTGGGGGGGCAGGTTTCCTAGGCTGAGTCCCGCACTCAGAGGCACGCCCGCTCCTGGCTCCTTGGACAGCGTCAAGAGAGGAAGACAAACCAGAGGCTGCTAGGGAGGCGGCAGCAGCGGGTGGAAGCCCCTCCGGAGCTGGACTGCTCCTGGGGAGCGGTGTGCCCACACCACCACCCCCCCCCCGGCCGGGGGGCCCCTCCCAGGGATTCCCCCTGTCCCGGGGTTCCACGCCGCCCTCAGCAGGTTCCACGCCGCTCCCGGGCTTCCATCGCTGCCCCGGGGAGCTCCGCGCCGGGCAGCCCCACCCGGGGCCAGGGGCACTGCGCCGCCTCCCGCCCGCGCCGAGCAGGAGGGAGAAGGAGACGCGGTGGTGGACAGCGGAATCCCCCAGCCGCCGCCTGCCCCTCGCCCGCCTCGGGCAGGAGGACGCAGCTGAGTTCGCCCGCCCCCCAGGACCCGCCTCCCGGTTCGGCCAGCCCCGGGCATCCCCCGCGCTGCGCCTACCCGGCCGGGCTGCAGGGGGAGCCCGGCCGCCCGCCCGCCCGCCGGCTCCCGCCGCAGCCGCCTGCTCCTCACAAAGCCGGCCCCGCCCGTGGCTCCTCCTCCTGCTGCCGCCGCTGCTGCCGCCGGCGCTCGGGCGGTGCCGCCGCTGCGCCCCGCGCTCAGCCTGCGGCCGGGCGCAGCATCCCCGCCGCGCTCAGCCCCCGTGCCGCGCCGCGCCCGCCTCCGCCCGGCTCCTCATCCAGAGCCAGAAAGAGAAAATGGCGCTCGATTTTATCCCAGGAAGTGACGTGAGGGGGGCTCATTTGCATGCCTACCCCACTGGCCAATAGGGAGAGGCCTTGCCCAAGTCGCCCATTGGCTCTTCAGATCAGCCTGGGCTCCCTTGGGAGAGGTGGGGGGTGAAGGGGGCAAGGTGGAAGGGGGGGTGGGGGCCCTCTATGGGGGCCCCTGACCCACCTGTGGGCTCCTCACCTTCCCCCCTCCTCTCCTGGTCCACCTGAGGTGGCACCAGTGGAAGCCCTCGCGAGATTTGGAGCTGTGACGTCATGGTGAGGAGGGAGGAGTGTGATGATGTCAAGCCCATGTGATAACCACACGTGGCTACCCAGCAGCCTGGACCTCATTTGCATGGAATGTTGGGTGAAGCTGTGTTCAGTAGGCAAGTCCCCGCCCACCTCCAGCAGCCAATGGGATCAGGCCAGGTCAAGTGACAGTGTTTCCCATTGGAGGAGGAACTTCTGGCCCTGTTCTGTCAGAGGAAAGGGTGTTTCCAACACATGGCTCATATTTAGGAGCTACTTGTACCCAGGGATTCAAACATAGCCCCTGAAGCTCACTGGGCAACTCATTCATTGGACCCATCCAGCGTAAAAGTTCCTCCGCCTAAAAGGTTTTTCGTGCCCAAAAGCTTGCAAAGAAGAATATTTTCCAACTATTTAGTTGGTCTAATAAAAGATATCACATCTGCCCAAAGAACCTTGTCTGCCTGTGTCCTTAGACCAACATGGCTACAACCAACACCCTCCACCTAAAAAGACTGGCTTGGGTTCACTTCAGACTGAAACACCTTCAACAAGTTGAAGGAAAAAGAAGTTATTCTTCTTCTAGCGCGGGGGAGCTGTTAAGAAGTGTAAGCAGAAGCTGGCCTGATGGAAGCATCAGCCTATGTATTACTAATCATCTAATACATTGGTTCCCAACCTCAGGTCGCGACCCAAGTGAGGGTTGCAGGGGCAATGTTGGTGACGCCACACACAAAGGACAAACCACGCTGCATGCCAGGAGTGCCCCCACCGCTGCACTCTGCTCCCAGCAGCAGGTCACGGCAAAAAAAGGTTGGGAACCATGGATCTAGTAATACCGGGCTTCAAAATGAAGGGCAACACTTCATTGGCTGAGTCGATCAACTGGTCAACAAGCTGTTCTTCATTGCTGGCTTTTTGATGGTTTGTCTACTTAACTGTCTTAAGCACAGGTGGCAATTTCCACAACCTTTGAAGAGCTCTGCTTTTATTAGTTATGGTGTTCCCTCAAGTCTAGTTTCAACTATACTGGCTTTTGGAAGAATCTGAGACCAATAAAGGAGAATGCGTCTTCTTCAAGGATTCATCTCTCAAGATAGAGATGGGTCTATCCAGCTATGAAGACAAGAGTTCTTTCTCCTCGCTTTTGCAGTAAACTTTTAAGAAAAATAGGAGGTATCGACTTCACCCCAAAACATAAATAGCCAGAAAAACACATTTTATAATACAAAGGCAAGATATACTCAATGAAAAACTGAGGGGAAAAAAAGAGATAAAAATGAGGTACATTAGGAAAAAAAAAATACCATGGAACGCTTCCATTCTGAATCACCTTAAAACAGTGTCTTTTTTAAAAATACACTGCATGGGTGACATTCTGGCTTCATTTATGTCAATGGGAGTTTTGCCATTGACTTGAGTTGACAAGGGATTTCATTTTCTGTGTCTAAAGATAAACTATATGTGGATCTGTTGAGCTCCTCCAATCAAAGTCTTTGATAGTTAACAGCAGCAAATTAACCTATTCAGGTTTAAAAAGTAAATACTAATAAAATATTCGATTCCATGGGGAAAATTGTCTTCATCCAGCCATTTTTATGCAAGAACTGACCATAGAAATTAAATGTATCCTCTTTGCATTCCATTATCCATTTACTAACACTGCCTCTTTAAGGGAATCACATATTGTAAATTAACAATTTCCATCACATTGTAATTGTGGTCAGTCATGTATTATATTCAATAATGGTGTACAAGGTCAAAGCCATTAATGTAAAAAGTGACAAACCACCAAAAAAAGGTAAATTAATTATGCCTGATAAGTTTTTTATTATATTTTATTATATTTTATGCAATAAAGTCTGTTGTACAAAGCAAGAAAAATGAAATGTCACCATTGATTTATATCATATCTATAATCAAATATTGGCTATAATATAATAATCTATACAAGTAAGTAATAACGTCCAAATTACATCTGCTAAAAAGTACAATCCTGTCCAAAAGCAATATAGCTGAATGAACCCCACAAAACTACTATTAATAAACTTTTGTTGCAAAAAATCTTATTAGAACAAAAAGGTGGCACTTTTCAAAAAATGCAGAGTTAAAATATAAAATGTATGAGAAACATTGCCTCATCAGCAAAATAATGTCTTTTACCTTTGGACAGAATCAAAGACACTGTCTAAACTTCAGTCAACATCTGACACTTATTACACTCAAAAAATAGGGGCTGTTTTATAAAACATGTAATTTGATTGATCTATAACAGAAATTTAGTTGTTGCACCTTTATAGTACCTTTGCCTTATTTGTGCCAAATCTCAGAATGCATTGAGCATCTTCAACTGCCACTTAGGTTAATGGGAGTTAGTGTTCATTATCATGCAGGAAGCAGCTGCTGGTTGCAGAATCGGCACTAGGCTTGGCTTCTCCAATGATTTAAGGACTTGCTTAATTTATGCTACATGAGCAGTTCAAGCACAGGCAAGTGTAGTCCAAAGGCTATGGACCACCTTCCATCCTCTAGCCCCAAAGTTAATTTGATGTCAACAAGTAAATTAGAAGGAGAATAAGAAAGAACAAAACTGAAGGATGAGAGAGCTAGCTTTCTCACCAGTTACCAGCAATGTCAGAATACCCAAATATAGATAAAAGTAATTTCTTTTTAGAATGGCAGCAGAGAAGGGAGAAGAGAAAGGAAAGTTAGTAAAAGATGATGTAGAGGAGCGTGGGAGGTGAATTAATACATGAGCTTGGGAATTCTTTACAGAGAGCAGCTATCATTTTGTTCAACAAAATGGAAAGGAATTAAACTTTACATTAAGAATACGCTTGATTTTATTGCCCCTCTAGGGCAATAATTGCTTTACATGATATGGTCTATGGAACTTTAAGAAATATGAGAATGGTTTTTAATTACATGTAGTTTGTATGGAATGCTACATTAGGGTATTAATTTCTTTTAATTTTACCACCAGAACATATCACTGCCCAATAAAGCTAGACATCGTTGTATCAGTTTGTGTTCATTAATGAAGGATTAGTTACTTTTCTAAGAATAGCAAGAAAGTACCCTTATATTTTACATTGACTTGCAGGCATCCTAAAGATTTTATTTTTCTTGACTATTGGCCAGATTATCAGTTGCATTTCTGTCACTTTTGTTCTACCCGAGCAGACAAAAGGGAACATAATTTGGCCACAATTGTCCAGTTAAGAATTCTTACTGAAAGAGAATCTGCACAAGTGTAAAACTCATACAGCCAATTCTTTTACACACCTTCCCAATCCTGAGCATAGTGAAATTGAGAGGGGATACAGTTTCACTCCTACAGCAATTCTAGGAGATATTCCCTTATCCACCATACAAAGCACGTGTAATTTAGATCAACCTTTAGGCTGCTCTAATGTTTAAGGGCCAAGGCTTGCCTAAGAGAATTTGATAAGTAGGGAGCTGTCACAAGGTGCATATTTTGGCATAGAAAAGTATCTGGTTCTCTACTGAAATATCAGTTCATCTTGATGTAAAATTTTACATGTATAACCATGGAGAAATAACACATACCAATATCAATATTCATTCAAATTTATATTATTTATACTGTTCCAGAATAGGTAAAAAAAAATAAAGATCAGATCAAGTTGAATTACAAACTGTTCTGAGAAATAGAATAATTCATAAGCAATCTGTTTATGGGTAGGTACATATTAAGTGATGGGCTTCTCTTCATGTTCATAGTTGTAGGGGCAGAAGGCAGCCCAGGGTGGCACCATATGGAGACTGACTTGTTCAGAAATGTATGAGCTTTTGTAGGCAACAGCCTAATTTCCTCAAATTCTATGAATAATAAGCATACTTTCCTGAATTATAACATCAGGCATAGTAGACTGTTACCTATGAAAGCTTATGTATTTTTAACAGGTTAGTTTAAGGTGCCTGCTGCCTTCTGCATGATTTCAGACTATAACATGACTAACTACCTCTATATTTGGAGTGATGTGTCATGCTTTTATGTAAAAATGATTTCCCTTCATTTAAAATATTTATTCACTATGGCGCACAACAAGCACCAAACTTTAAAAGTCTTTCCACAGGTCCTATGTTAAGTCTATTAGAGAAGTACTACTTTGTTTGCTGAAGGGTTTCCAAACAATAAGAAGAATATTCCTCCATCTGTGTGGGTGTCTTTGTAGACAGAATTACTTGCCTTCCAGATTCTGAACTGAGACATCCTTGCACATGACTTGTCAGCAACCAGGCTCATTTGAAGTACTTGGTTTTCATAGGGTCTAGTAGCGAACCTAATCCTTCCATTCAGGTGAACCATACCCATTGGTCTCTAACCACTGAGTTTGGAAGCTAAATACAAAAGAGGGCTTTGTAAACAGAGTTACCTACCAGAACATGCTGTGGATAGTTTAAGACCAACTGGGATATTATCAAATACATTTTCTCTGGTTGGTTTGTTAAAAAAAATTACAGTTTTTCAATCAGAAAATAAGTCTGAGGTAAACTGTGCTTTTAAACATACAAAATACTCATAATTTATATACTCAAGTCTTAAGGGAAACAGTCTCTCAGAACAGCACATCTCTTTTCCCATTTTCAAGTGGAGCTGAGAAAATGGATCATCATTTTTGTAAATCCCTTCAAAGTCATTGCTACAAAAATATTACAGTAGCCCTTGCGCACAGTGTTCAAAATCTTCCCATTTTTTGATTAAGTGGAAGCTATCTATTTTTCCATGTATGTCTATTTTAACCTTTTGTTTCTTTCTTTCAACTAGAGAACTCTTCCTTACTGCCATGCAAAGCTCTTTTATTGCTTCAAGAAATCCATTTATCTTCTTGTGGATCCCCAGATCCAATGAACCAAATATGACTTTTAAATCAACCAGACTTAAATCAATTGAGCTATATCAACTTGCACTAGCTAAAGATCTGGCCCATTATGTATCATTCAATTAAAAACAAATAGAAATTTCATATTCTTATAATGTTCATGAAAAATGACAAAGTGAAGTACTGCATAGGCTGCTAGTAAATATGTTAACATTCTTTCATCTATCAGTCAGCCAATATTACATACTATAAAAAGATACATTCACTCATAGTACTTTTTGTAAAATATATCAAATATATTAATCTTTTACATCTTTTCCTAGTTTGCAGTATCCCTTTCCAAATTATTAAAAGATACCTGATATTCAGAAAGGATTTAGTTTTGCAAGCTAATTTCTCTTTGTTCTTGTAGGAAAAAACCCCCCATAAATGGACTTCACTATATTCGGTTAATTTCCAGATAACAAGCAGTAGTGTTATTTACAACTGCACTGAAAAATTAGACAGAGACAAGCTGGTATAAGAAGTGAAAGTAGATACTGAAGCACAAAAAAGCATCAGTAATAGCAAACAGAACATAACATACCTGGTCAAATGATTTACTATTTGTTCTGCAAAATGTTCACATTTGCCCCAGTGCAAAAATCCCTGCACAAGTACTATTAATTGAGTCCTAACCCAAACTTGTGTCCATGATGCAGAATCTTCAGTGTCTCTACAAACTGAGGCTATGAATCCTGAAAAGAGACTCAGTGGGTGTGTCTACACGTGCATTTATGCCAGTTTAAATTTATTATGCAGTAAGCGGAAATAAGTCGACATGTACACATGCAGGCGTTAAAGCACATTAATGCTGTGGGTAGACTGACGTGAGACTAAAGTTAGTCCCAGGTCAGCCCACGCACAGTGTTACTGCGCAGTAAGTTGTTTACACGTGCATTACTGTGCAGTAACTAATCGGGTGTAAATTTGATACCTGCATGAAGCAGGTATCAAATTTTCACTCAAGTTGGCATAAGTCACCATATGTACTGTGCAGTATGGGTGTGCACATGTAGACACGTGCCTATACTGTGCAGTCATTTCTAGATTTTTGCATTTCTTTTTGTCTCAGATCAACATGGCTACCAAATAAATCACATTTTGCAGTAGAGGAACTCTTTCCCAGGAAGGCTCTTCTTTCTTTCATCTTTGTATTTACGTTTTCTTCTGTGAAATACATCTACTTTGTCTGCTTTAATTCTTTTCTTGGGAACTCTTTCAAATTTAGACTCTAGTCGGATGATGTGCATGATAGATCTTTTCCTCTAAATCAGTTGAAACATGGTATGATGAGCACCTGTGAATCTAATGCACTAGCATCCATCTGATAATATTATTAGATCTAAACAAATCATTTTGACAATTAGAAATAGTCACTAGGTTAAATTAACTTGCCCACTACATTTATTCATAGTTCAATTATTCCAGTTTTGGGGGCATTTTGACATTGCCCCTGCATTTATGTATTAGCGCAAGACCATTACCCGGTAACAATTTTTATGCCATTCATGTACTTGTTATAATTAATTTATAGAATAAAAACTTGTAAATAGAATTCTCTTAGTTATTCCTGTAGGATATGAACACACTAAAGTTTTACATTAGAAAACTTCTATCACAATTAATTCTATTTGTCAGATTAAGCAGTATCAGTTCCCTCACTATGAAAAATAACTTTTACCAAGACAGTTTTTTCTAATAAAGATACAATAAAAGCTAGAATTATATTTATATCACCAAAATCAGCTAAAGAAATGATGGTCATAATTAGAATTATACTATTTAAAGGATTTTGCACATCAACCACACTAAAGAATTAAGAATAACCAGAAGAGAATGGAGCACTAGACTTTCAGTACTCATCTACCCCTTAATATATCAAGGTTGAATTCATAGTTAAAATGAATCAAATTACAAATATACAGTTCTATAACTAACCTGTAGTATTATTATTTTTAAATGTTTTCAGTAAAATCTTAAATGTAATTTAATTGGACCAAAACTTTTCAGACTTGAAAATATGCTATGAATGTTAAGTATGATATTTAAATATACTCCTTCAAAACATAAATTCATAGCAATGGGCATAGTAACCCACAAAAGTGTTTCATAATGTATGAGAATATATAAGATGGAAGAATAAGAAAGAGCACAGAATCATAGAAAATTAGGGTTGGCAGGGACCTCAGGAGGTCATGAAGTCCAACTCCCTGCTCAAAGCAGGACCACTCTCAACTAGATCATTCCAGCCAAGGCTTTGTCTAGCCAGGTATTAAAAACCTCCAAGGATGGAGATTCAGCCACCTCTCTAGATAACCTGTTCCAGTGCTTCACCTCCGTGCCAGTGAGAAAGTTGTTCCCAATATCCTACTTAAACTTCCCTTGCTGCAACTTGAGACCATCGCTCCTTGTTCTGTCACCTGCCACCACTGAGAACCATCCAGCTTTATCCTCTTTGGAGCCACCCTTCGAGTAGTTGAAGGCTGCTATCAAATGCCCTCTCAGTTTTCTCTTCTGCAGACTATATAAACCCAGTTCCCTCAGCCTCTCCTTGTAAGTCATGTGTCCCAGCCCCCTAACCATTTTCATTGCCCTCCACTGGACTCTCTCTAACTTGTCTACATCCTTTCTGTAGTGGGGGACCCAAAACTGGACACAGTACTCCAGATGTGGCCTCACCAGTGCAAAATAAAGGGGAATAATTACTTCCCTCAATCCTGGACTCCTATCCCCCACAGATTGGCCTCCCAGGGGATCCTGTCCATCAGTTCCCTTTTGAGTCAAAGTCTGTTTTTCTGAAGTTCAGGGTCTGTACTTGTCTGCTTTCCTTCCTTTCCTCAGCATCCTGAACTCAATTATCTTATGGTCATTGCTGTCCAAGTTGCCATCCACTACTACATTCCCTACCAATTCTTCCCTGTTGCAGGTCAAGAAGAGCATGGCCCCTAGTTGGCCATTCCACCACTTGTACCAGGAAGTTGTCCCCAACACTTTTCAAACACTTCCTGGATTGCCTGTGTACTGCTGTATTGCCCTCCCAGCAGATGTCAGGATGACTGAAGTCCCCCATGAGAACCGGGGCCTGTGATCTGGAGACTTCTGCTGGTTGTCTGAAGAAAGCTTCACCTACCTCATCTTCCTAGTCTAGTGGTCTATAGCAGACACCTAAGCACAACATCACCCTTGTTGCTCTGCCCTAACCTTAACAGAGATTTTCAACAGGCCTATCTCCAGTTCCATACTGGAGCTTTGAGCATCACACAGTTATTTTACATATAGTGCAACTTCTCCTCTTCTCTGCTGCCCATCTTTCCTGAACAGTTTCCACCCATTCATGACAGCACTCCAGTCATGCAAGCTATTCCACCAAGTCTCTGTTATTCTGATAGTGTCAGAGTTCCTTGACCATGTGAGAACTTCCAATTCTTCCTGCCTCTTTCTCAGGCTCCATGCATTTGTGTACAGACACCTGAGGTAACTAGCCAATTACCGCACTTTCTCAATAAGAATGAGGAAATCTCCCCATTGCCCCTCCTCCTTGTGCTTCCTCCAGGTCTCCAACTTCCCCACTCACCTCCATTGCTTGTTTGCCATCCTCCAAGCAAACCTAGTCTAAAGCCCTTCTCACTAAGTTAGCGAGCCTGTCTGCAAAGATAGTCTTCCCTCCTTTCATCAGGTGGACCCCATCTCTTCCTAGCAAGCCTTCTTGGGACAACATCCCATGGTTGAAGAAGCCAAATCCAAGGGCTTCCTTGGCTGACCAGAGAACTCCAGAGCAGTTGTAGGGAGGCAGTTAGAAAGGCCAAAGCTACCATGGAGCTGAGGATAGCATCCCAAGTTAGGGATAACAAAAAATTGTTTTTCAGATATATAGGGAGTAAAAGGAAGGCCCAGGATGGTACAGGACCACTACTGAATGGGCAAAAGCAATTGGTAACAGACAGGGGGGACAAGGCTGAACTCTTCAATGAGTTCTTTGCCTCAGTGTTCCTAAACGAGGGGCAAGACAAGTCTCACAATGGGATTGTAGAGAGGGAACAGCAGGGTGCCAGGCTACCAAGCGTTGACCCTGAGATGTTGCAGAGTCACTCAGAAGGACTGGATGCGTTTAAGTTGGCAGGCCCGGATGAGCTCCATCCGAGGGTACTGCAAGCACTGGCTGATGTCATTGCACAGCCACTGGCAAGAATATTTGAGCACTCGTGGTGCAAGGGCCAGGTCTCAGAGGACTGGAAAAGGGCCAATGTGGTCCCTATTTTCAAGAAGGGGAGGAAGGAGGATCCAGGCAACTATAGGCCAGTCAGTCTCACCTCCATCCGTGGCAAAGTCTTTGAAAAGATTATTAAGGCTCATATATGTGAAAGCCCAGCAGGAAAAGTTATGCTGAGGGGAAACCAGCACGGGTTCATAGCAGGTAGATCATGCCTGACTAATCTAGTATCTTTTTATGACCAGGTTACAAAACACCTGGACACAGGAGTAGGGGTAGACATTGTTTACTTAGACTTCAGGAAGGCCTTCGATACAGTATCCCACCCCATACTGGTGAACAAATTAAGGGGCTGTGACTTGGATGATTACACAGTCCGGTGGGTGGCAAATTGGCTAGAGGGTCGTACCCAGAGAGCGGTGGTGGATGGGTCGGTATCGACCTGAAAGGACATGAGCAGTGGGGTCCCACAGGGCTCGGTCCTTGGACCGATACGCTTCAAGGTCTTCATCACTGACTTGGACGAGGGAGTGAAGTGTACTCTGTCCAAGTTTGCGGATGATACAAAATTGTGGGGAGAAGTTGACACACTGGAGGGCAGGGAACAACTACAGGCAGACCTGGACAGGTTGGACAAATGGGCAGAAAACAATAGAATGCACTTTAACAAGGAGAAATGCAAAGTGCTGCACCTAGGGAGGAAAAATGTCCAGCATACCTACTGCCTAGGAAATTACCTGCTCGGTAGCATGGAAGCAGAAAGAGATATTGGTGTCCTAGTGGACTCCAAGATGAACATGAGTCGTCAGTGTGACAAAGTCATCAGCAAAGCTAACTGCACTTTATCATGCATCAGCAGGTGCATGACAAACAGAACCAAGGAGGTGATACTTCCCCTCTATCGGACACTGGTCATTTGGAATACTGCATGCAGTTTTGGGCGCCACACTTTAAGAGGGATGTGGATAACCTGGAGAGGGTCCAGAGAAGGACCACTCATACGGTTAAGGGCTTGCAGGCCAAGCCCTACGAGGAGAGACTAGGGCACCTGGACCTTTTCAGCCTCCACAAGAGAAGGTTGAGAGGTGACCTTGTGGCTGCCTATAAATTCATCATGGGGGCTCAGAAGGGAATTGGTGAGGCTCTACTCACCAAGGCACCCCTGGGGGTTACAAGAAATAATGGCCATAAGCTAGCAGAGAGCAGATTTAGACTGGACATTAGGAAGAACTTCTTCACAATTAGAGTGGCCAAAATCTGGAATGGGCTCCCAAGGGAGGTGGTACTCTCCCCTACCCTGGGGGTCTTCAAGAGGAGGTTAGATAGGCAACTGGCTGGGGTCATCTGAACCCAGCACTCTTTCCTGCCTATGCAGGGGGTTGGACTCGATGATCTGTTGAGGTCCCTTGTGAACATCTATGAATCTATGAAATCCCTACTGGTGACACCACCTGTGCAGCCATGCATTGATCTGCAGGATGTATCTGTTCTTGCCCAGGCCCTACCCCTTGACTGGAAAGAGTGAGGAGAACACCACCTGTGCTCCCGTCCCCTTCACCCTTGAACCCAGGGCCCTGTAGTCACTTTCGATCTGTTCAGGGTCACTGGTTCCCACATGGATAAGCAGCATGGGGTAGTAGTCAGAGTTGGATGAGTCTCAGTATTCCTTCGGTGACATCTCAGATCCAGACTCCAGGCAGGCAACAGACCTCCCAGGACAACAGGTCAGGACAGCAGATGGATGCCTCCATCCCCCTTAAAAGGGAGCCTCCAACCACCACCACCCATCACTTCCTCTTTGTGGCAGTAGCCTCAATCCTCCCCACCTTGGGGGTGCCTGGCCTGGCCTCTTCTACCAATGGAATGCACTCCTCCTCCTCTGTTGCTAGTCCTCTGTATCTATTCTCCAGGTAAACTGCTGCAGATGGGGATGATGACTTCTTGCTGCCAGAAGTCACAAGCTTCCACCTTTCTGGGACTTCATGTCCTCTCCCTTTCCTAGTGCTGCCTTTGGCAGTCCTTCAGGTCTCCTTCAGCATTGAATTGAAGTATTCATGGCAGAGGATGCTTTAGAGCCTTGCTACCTCCTCCTATAGCAATCTTGCCTTCTCCCTGAGGGACACCACCATAAGTAGGGTTACCACATGTCTGGGTTTCCTGGACATGTCCTCTTTTTTGGACCCAGGTCCTTGTGTCCTGGGCAGGTTTTTAAAATGAGAGCAAATGTCCTGGTTTTTGCAGTTCTTCTACTCTCCCAGGCTGGCTGCTTGGGGCTGGGAGCAGCAGGCAAGGTGACTGGCTGTCAGGGGTCACATGCTCCCTGCACAGGCCCCAGCCAAGTAAAGAGACACTCTGTGTGTGTGTGGGTGTGTGCATGCACGCAACACACAATGTGGGAGCTGTTTGGGCAACAGGGCTGGGGGGGCCGAGGCTGCAGGTCAGAAGTCAGGGGCACCGGCAGTGCTAGGTGGGCAGGGGACTGCAAGTCAGGAGCACCAGCAGCAGGGCTGCAGGGGGTGGGGTGGGCAGAGGCTTAGGAGTGAGGGGCAAAGGCAGGGCACAGGCATATCACTGCCCCCCACAATCACATCCCCCCCCACAGGTGTTTTCTTTTTTTGATGCTGGAAATATGGTAATCCTAATGCACCACTCACATCAGAGGCACTCCCCCACCTGGCTGATACTGGAAGGAACCTGCAAGCCACAGTCTGCATAGCATCAAACTAGTAGGGCTGTGCAAAGCTTCGGTCGCTGATTCAATTTGGCAGGTATTCAGCCTGATTCAGCGGCCGAATCTCCGAATCCGAATCGAATCAGGAGACCCATTAATCTCTCTCAATCAAATTGGAAGCCTCTGATTCAATTTGGAGAGATTTGATGATTCGACCATAGAGAAAGCTTTATATGTTTTTTCTACATACCTCAAGGTACCAGGCAGCTCATGAATGCTAAGATGGTGGGGCAGATGGAGTGTCCCATGGGAGCACGGTGGGGTTCCCCAGCATGCTCAGCAGCAGACCCGGAAGTGGACCAGAATCACTTCCAGGCTACTTCCTGGTCCGCCACGGAGCGCGCATGGAACCCCCCCCTTACCCCCCGGCTCAACGATTGGTGTCTTCTGGGTCTGGGGGTGCACCTGGGGTCCCCCCGTGGCCAATCGCCAAACTGTGGGGGTGACAGGGGGGGGTCCCCCATGTGCTTGGCTGCGGACCCAGAAGTGGGCCAGAAGTACTTCTGGTCCACTTCCGGGCCCGGCACTAGCATGTGCGGGGGGTGCCCTGCGCTCCTGTGGGACACTCCATCTGCCCCACCATCGCAGCATTCATGAGCCACGCCTGGTACCTCGAGGTATCTAGAAAAAACATATAAAGCTGTGTCTATGGCCAAATCGCTGATTTTCCGAAACATAATTGAATCTTCAGATTCAGCCAAATTGAATTGGGACAGTGATCTGAATCAAATCACTGTCCCCTGAATTGGGCCAAATCCGAATCAAATATGGCCCACTTCACACACCCCTACAAACTAGGACCTGGGTGGAAACCTCAACAGTGTGTGGTCCTCACAGGTGCAAGTAAAGGAAGAGCTGGAAGTGGCAGTGACTCTGGGATTGTGACATCCTCCAGCCATCTCTCTGGGTCTTGTAATCTGCTGCTTCTCGTTTCCTGCCTCTCTTTCCAAGCAGACCTTCCCTAGCAAACTCCTCTGTAGCTGGCCTGTTTTCTGTTCCTTGATCCTGACAGGTTCCCTTTTCCCTGCAAATCTCTTTCCTCTCAGCAAGCTTACAGTGAAGAAATGAGAGAGTTTCCAAGCAAACTCCCTAGCAAACTCCCCCTCACTCTGGACTCCAGTTAAACAAAGGACTTAAGTGTTGGTCTAGCTGCTGAGTTTTAGCTGCTAAAATAAAACTATGTAGGTTAGACAGTCTTAATTACATATAAATGTAACCTGGGCGGTACTCCAAGAGGTACCCCCTCTCCAATTGAAGGGATCAAAACAGGTGCATAAGCATTGTGGGAGGTGTAGGGACTCTCCTCCCCCTATAGAGCAGAGCCAGACCACCAATGGGGACTTAACCATATACCTTTTAATGAGGGAACAATACTGGGAACATAACCAGTATAAACCAGGGGGGTATAGGGGACACTACAATGCCCCAAAGGGGCAGGATTCAACAAAGGTTAGACACTTACAATCCTAGACATATTCATCCAGTTGACAAAAGGCAGGGTTAACCAAAATGTAAAACACAAACAGCAGAACAAACAATACTGGTTGGTATTACTGGAAATACAAAAGGCACAAAATACAAAATGTCAAATTACAAGGAATATAGGGCCTAGGTACCTGGAGGGGGAGAAAGGGGGAAAACACAATGGCCCCTTTCCACTGCAAGAAGAACTTCCCCCTGTTAGCTCACTTACCCCAAGTCACCAAAGCTAAGACTTGAACTAAGATCTCCCACATGGTAGGCAGAAGCTCTGCCACACAGCCACCACTACTCCGAACTACTAGGGGTCTTGACCTTCCTGGAGCCCCAGCCTCACGTCAAGCTGCCTAGCCTCCAACTGGAGGAGCTGGAAGCAGAGCTAGGAACCTCTCAAGTTGCTGCTCTGATCTTGCTGGAGCTGGGGAGCCTCTCCTGCTGGCCACAGCCTCTCATAGGGGATCCTGGAGCCCAGTGGGGAACCTCTCCTGTCAGCTGCACACTGCGCTGCTGAGGACCCCAGTGCTGTCTGCAGGTCCCACTCCTTCAGGCTGTTCTGGGGCAACTGCTCCCGCCCCACTGGCTCAGCTCTTGCCAGCTCCTTGCAGCTCCTTCCTTGTGGTCCCTCACTGTTCTCTTCCCTGAGTCAGCCGCGGTGCCCCCTTTTATCCCCCTACAGGTGACCCACAGGGCCAATCAGGGGACTTGGAGGGTGAGTCTCTGGGGCCTGATTGGTGACGAAAGGGAATCTCAAGTTCTCCAATCATCTTTTGCCCCTTAAAAACCCCTGGGCTAAGTCACTACCAGCCAGCCCGTCACATAAAGAAAAAGCTTACTTTACAGGCTCCCCTTCAAAGGGGAGGGGGATGGCAAACTGAACTTTGAACTGACTTGCAAATGGTCCTATTTGCTTCTCCCCATTCGCTGCTCCCCATGTCACTTGGAGCTTATAAACCTTCCCTGGCCTGGACTGGCTAGGGCCCTTTGTTAGGGCCTTTTGTAACACCCAATCAGTAATCAATCAGCAATCGGCCCTCCCAGCTGCTCAGAGCACACTCCCAAGCACACAACCCACCAAACAACCCGCAGCAAGCCAACCACACAGGCAACTGTCCAGGAGACTGGGCGGTCACCTTGCTGGGGTCATCTGACCCCAGCTGTCTTTCCTGCCTGGTCAGGGGGCTGGACCCAATGATCTTCTGAGGTCCCTTCCAGCCTTGTAGTCTATGAATCTATGGATCTATGAACCTGGCTCACTTACTTTCCCAGAGCAGGATCTGGTGCCTGGCTCCTCTTCCCCTTCCTCCTCTTGCTCCCAGTGAACTGCTTGCAGACTGCCCTGTTTGCTTTTCCCTGTTTGCTGCATAAGTATATTATTTTCATTACATACATTATACACGTGTATAAGTGTATTATGTTTAGGTGAAGCTATACAAAAAGGGAAATGCAATCCAGTCTACTTTGTATTAAGATCTTAAAATGCTACTGATAATTTGAAATAGTAGCCACAGAATCATAGAATCATCATTACAAAGTCTGTATTTGCCAATATTTATTAGTCAATATGTAACTTTCCTACTACAAATCGAATTGTTTTATCTTACATATACACACACACACACACACACACACACACATCATAGTAGTTATCTGTTAAAATATATGTATAAAACATATATTTGGATATTATCAATTTATTAATTTACCCACCCTATATTTTAACTTTAAAAATTCTTAATGGAATGTGGCCACAAACCAGTATCATATAGCTTTACATTTATGATCTCTGTGTTTTTAGTCACAGATTTTTTTAAGTATTGTATTTTAGCTTTGAGCAATATTTAACACTATGCACATTCTTAAAACATTTTATTTAGTCAAATTTGTTGTCAAGCTTAAGGTAGGGTATAGCCCTTTAAGAAGTGCACAACAGAATGTGCGCTACAACTTTGCCATAGGAGACTCTAGAGTGTTCTGGAAACAGACGCTAGGCTGTTCGGGTCCATATAAAAGAAAACAGCAAGTTTAAGCCAGTCCTCCAAAGCTATGTAACCTAGGGCATTTATATATGTGCTCAGGTTGGAGGTGGGAGGCAGGGGAGGCCTTAATTGGAGAGGCTCCAAGAGCTGCTCTAATTAAAGTGCCGAGAGCATCTTGTGTATTAGCGCCCCCCAGCTGAAAAATGGTGGCAGGAGTGCTTTAACTGAAGCTCATTTGATGAGGGTGATGAGGGTGAGCATCAAATGAGCTTCAGTTAAAGCACTCCACCACCATTTTTCAGTGCGGGGACACTAATACACAAGACTCTGGAGTCTGCTGGAGTGCGGTAAGTACCACACTCCAGCAGACTCAATTGAGTCTGCTCCAGCATGCTGTAATTATAGTGCATCGAAGCAGCCTCATTGCATGTGTATAGGTGCCCCAAGAGTTTCAACAGTAAGTGTAGTTTTTACATTACCTGAAGAGACAGTAGGCCAGATCCTCAACTGGTGAAAAACTGTCATAAAGCCTTTGACTTCAGTAAAACCATGCTGTTTTTTCACCAGTTGAAGATCTTGGCCCAAATAGTTGTAGAGTTCTTTGAAATTTCTTATGGCCTAATTTTTTAAGTTATCACTCTAAATCCATACTTAAACGTAGGAAAATGATGTTGCTTGCATTCTGGTGAAGCTTGATGTCCAGTTGGAGACATTCATTGGTCAACTGATAGTACAATGAGATACTTATGAAGAGATGGCCTGACCTTTGATATGGCCCTGATATGGTAGGAAATAAATGGGACTACAATCAGTACAATTAGATTCTGCCAGTGAAATAAAATTAATTCCTGAATACACCTACTGTGTGCAATTTCTTTCCTAACAGTGCTAAATGTGGGTTGGGAAGACAAGAGGAATGTTGGTTGACTGGTTTACATAAAAGTCTGACGCCATGGTAGGAATGAACTTTTGTTAAGAACTTGGCATTACTTTGTCCCTTTGGTATGTTACAAACCAAGGTCTAACCATAAAAAATCTAAAGCTCTGCCACTCTTTTGGAAAAAAGGAAATACTAAAAAGACTATCTTGAGAGTGATGGTGTACATATCATTCTGAGAGAGGTTTAAATGAAATCTTTACAAATCTCAGGAAGACTAGATTGAGGTCACAGGCAGTTCTATGACCCATGGTAAGCTCTTTAAGAAAGCAGGACACTGCTCTTTCAGACACTACAACAGACCAAGTAGAGCTGCACAGTTGATCACAAGCTGAGATAACTGTGAAATGGACCTTACTGGTGCACAATGAAGGCTGGCCTGTTTTAAGGGCAATAAGTAGTCAAAGATCTTCAGCACTGGGGCCAGGACCAGATCCAGACTGTGTTGGGCAGCCCATATTGAAAACCCATTCCATTTAGATGAATGTATTCCTGATCTGTAGCAGAATTTCTTGGGAGCAGTTTCTGTCTGTAGTACACAAGTAGCCAACGGCCTCATCAGCTGTTAACAGGGACCTCTAGATGGAGTATCTGTCTGCAGTGCTATGAGATCAAGTCCAGGTCCACCAGCCCAAGCTGCCTCCACCAGAATAGAACTACAAGAATGATTTTGCCTCTTGATTTTAGAAATCACCCTAGGAATCAGGGAAATCAGCAGCGAGCTGTAAAGGAGACCTTACCAAAAGGAAGGTTTTGGGTAATAAGCCTGGACTCATGCCCTTCTGAAATAAAAACTGTGCCAGTTGGTCTTGTTTCTGAGGTCAAACAGTTCTATCATAGGGAACCTCTACAAAAGTGAACTATTGATTTTATGATTAGTCCTCCAGAGTGACCACTCACAAGCAAAGTTGTTGTCTGTCAGGATGTATGCTATGGATCCCTGAAAAGCTGGAAGCAAGGCCATGCTGGCCTATATGGCTTCAAGTTCTTACATATTGATATGAAGTTCCACATCTTTGGAAACCAGGTCTCTTGCATTTGTAGAGGGTTTAGGTGGACTTCACAAACTGTCCCTGGTAAAACTCCAACTTCAGTAACTCCGCCTCCAATGGTTGCGGGGGTTACTGAAGTCAGGGCAGCAGACCAACTGATTTGTACCCAGCTGGCCCTGGTTACTCAAGTAAGCCTGACTGCCAAAGGCCAGAGACTTTGGTTTGGAACCTGCTTCCTTCTTCTGACTCCTGGCTCAAGGCTCAATTGCTTTGAATGCCCATATCTTGATCATTATAGATTTGGCCTCCTGATCCACTTGCTCCTGATTCCTTGACTCCTGACTCCAGTTGGGACTCTTGCTTCCTGACTTTGTCTGTTCCTGATCCCCTGGTTTGTAGCTCTCTGGAATCAAAGCGTTGACTGCCAATGTCCCAGTCTTACCCCTTGACAGGGGCAGAAGATGATACCTCTTTGTATATACTTCCAGGTTCCTTTCACAATTTTAGTTCTGCAACAGTGTGAGGTGAGTTGATGCTTTTGTTTTGCTGGAAAATACTTGGCCAACCTTGTAGTACTTGCAGGTGAAGTCTGGCAAGAGAGGTCACATATATGCACACTGATACATATCCTAGAAAACTCAGGCATGAACATATAATTTAGTTGAGCTTAATTCTATCCCAAGCCCTAATGACTGCTTGAACAGGACTTACCTTTGGGAAGGCACCCTTTGGCTGACCTGGAGTGGATCAGGGTATCTATGACTTCCATCTTTTGTGAAGATACAAGAGATGATTTTCCATAGTTCACAAGGAGGCCTATTCAACAGAACAGAGAAAGGACACATAGAAGAATAGGGGGGACCTGGGAGGGGGATTCCCTGCTTACCGCCTTTTCTGCAGCCTCTGGGAGCCAAGCCATCGTACCAGCCCTGGGACAAGCACCGGGATTAGGGGAGGACGGTAAACAAGCTGGCCCTGACATTACACTTTGGGGATAGCTGGGAGTAGGGAAGAAGACCTGAAAGATAAGGACAATTTATTTACCGGCTTCTATCAGATTAGGGGGCAAATGATCCCAGTAGCTTGGGAAAGGGCTGTGGAGCCATTCCCAATCCTGCAACAGGCTGTCTCAGCCTGGTCCAACGCCTGATAAGACTTCCCAGGGAAACAGGGTCCTTTGGAGAAAGAGGCTTTGTCCAGGACTGCAGGAACTGGGGAAGGGAAGTTTAAATGGTGCCGAAGCCTCGGACACGAATAATGTGATCCCAGCATGGCCCAGGTGGTTCCTCTTGATCCAGGAGGGATGAACCACAGCTGGAGAGCAGAAGCCAGCCCTGATAGGCATGGAGTCTCCAGAGGAAACCCTAAAAGAATGCAGGAAATGGTGAAAGAAGAGTCAACCTATCAGAAAGCAATACTTGTAGAGGGTGAGGGGCATGCTACCTGCCCATATTTTGTTATTCTTGTATTGGCTGGAGATTCCCAGTAGTCATCTGAGGAGAGACTATACTCAGCTCCCAGCTGTGAAGCCCTAACAGAAGGAGCTAGCCATTACATTTAATTTCAGAGGCTTGGGGTTGGCGGTGTAGGGGTGGAGGAGCCCCACTATAAGCCCAATGAAGCCTTAATGGGCTATTTGTACAGGCAGGAGCATCCTGGTTGGTAGAGCCTTCTACCTCCGGGGTGGTATTCTACCTGAATTTTCCATCAAGTCATGGCAGGCAAGTGCCCTTAGAAGGTAGATTTTTCAGCAAGCCCTCAGAGAGGGTCAAGCCTCAAAGGAGAGGCACGACCACAGACACATTCTAGGCTTGCCATTATCTCCTCCCTCTTCCTAAGGGATCCTCCTTAGTGCATTTATGTAAAGACTTTTGGTATTATAGAGTGTGAATGGTATACCTTATGCTGACAATGAGTAGGCCCCACTATCCTAAACTAACATATTTACTCTAGTCTAAGATGAGGTTAATTTTCTCCATTTAATGGGGAGAAAGCCCCTGTCTTGGAATTGAGTATGAGGGAGGTGGGGCAGGGGAGGTGACTGCTCTGGCTTGGGCTCCAGCCCCTACCTGGGGATACGGTTATAGCTGAAGATGTTGCCTGCCCCCTCCTGCCCCTGCCACCTCTGCATCCTGCCATCACCCCCCTGCAGCCTCTTCTCCCCATCTTCCCCTGCCATGCAGCCTCTGCTCCTCTACCTGCACCTCTCCCTCCCCACTTTACCCTTGCTCCATGCCGCAGGCTCCATGTACCCTGCACCTGGAGCACTAAGCATAGCCCCAGCCCAGCCCCAAGCAGCACTGTGCAGCCCATATGGCTGCTACAGGACTAGGCTGATGTTAAGCTCAGTGACCCAGGCTAAAACAGGGACAGAGTCTGCCAGTGCAGAGCAGAACTGAGGGGTGAGGGGTGAGAGGGGGAAACAGAGTCTGGCGACAGAGTAGGGAGCAGAGGCTGGGGGGCAGGGGAGACCTGAGGTTGTTGGGGGCGCAGGCAGGGAGCAGAAGTGGCAGGGGGGGAAAGCACAAACAGAGGGCAAGCTGCTTGACCTCCCCACACCATCTGCCTTCCCACTACCTACCCCCCCACCAAAGTGGGGGGTAGGTCATTAAAAATGACCCTCCAATAAGTAGATTATATACATGGAAAATTATAACAAAAATTTATATATTTTCCATGTATAGAATCTAATTATTGGGGGACCATCTTAGATTCAGGGTCATCTTGGATTCAAGTAAATAATGGTACTTCTTTTGAGCTTGGCAGATGGTCCATCCTGCAATGGGATGACGGAGATAAGCACAACCATCCTGAATCTGTGGTGACGTGTGTATTGATCAGTGTTCTATTAGAAATATCAGGAGTAAAGGACTCTCCCCTTGTATACCTGCAGCATCTTTTTTATACCTTCTACGCAAAGCAATGAGGCCACATCTGTTAGTAACAGGATTTTACATAAAGGCTGGGTCCTTGACTAAGGAAAAGGAATAAAGACCAGAAATGTATGAAATAGCCCTGAGCAATGACATCCATTTAGGAACTGTTATTGTCCACTGGGCCTGGTAGAAAAGGATCAGAGACCAGGGTCAAAAGTAAAGGCAAGCTTCAGATGTTTAGGTATGACTCCCAACTTTTCCATTACATCTGCTTTCTTTAAAGGGGCTCTGATCAACACAGGAAGACTCCTGTTCCCTGGAGTACTTGGGCTTGTTTCTTTGTTGCTAAACTGGCTCTCAGCTTCAAAAGTAGAAAAGCATCCTCTGCTATATTTAGATCACAAAAATATGTAGGACTTTCATAGGGGGTTAATCTGTAATCCGGGAAGGGATGAGGAGCTTCATTGGTACTCTTACTGAAGATCTTGTGGAATCAGAAAAAATATATGCCTTAAACTTTGATTATTTTAGTTATAAGATGACATAACCGCTTTGTGTAGAATTGCTGGCTCTGTACAGTAGAACAGATAAGGGCAAGTGTTTGTTCTT
Source organism: Alligator mississippiensis (assembly GCF_030867095.1). Lineage (NCBI taxonomy): Eukaryota > Metazoa > Chordata > Crocodylia > Alligatoridae > Alligator > Alligator mississippiensis. The sequence continues at coordinate 113,578,987 of NC_081826.1, read as the reverse complement.
TGTAACTCTTCTGCAACTGCTTCGCTCACCGCGGCCTTGAAGATAGAAAAAAAAAGTATGTACAAAGTAGATTCCCAGGTGCAAGAAGGAAGTCTGTGAACTAACCCTACCTCCCCCATAATTCCCATCCTGATTACAGCAAAGAAATAATGAAGTAATATTATAGCCGCTTTTCATGCTAATTTCACTATATGATCACGTGAGTTGTAAGCGACTGTTAAAAAGTATATAAGCCTCCTGATTTTGCTCTTGGGGGGGCACCCCTTCCAAGTGCTTGGGAAATCCATGTCACTTTGGAACTCCCCCTACAGCTGTAGTTTCTTTTAAATAAAAGCTTCTGCTGACCTGACCCAAAAGTACTCTGTGTGTGTTTCCACGACAATTTCCATTCCCTCGAAGGGCAGGTCCTCAGGCATCACCTGCACTGTGTGTGGTAGGTCCAATACCTAGAGCCATTGCTCAATGCCAGCAAGAAGGAAGGCACCAGTAATAATGAGAAAGTGGTGCAAAGGAGTGGTATGGAAACAGTGATGGGCCATGTCCTGGTCATCTCTCCAGTAGCAACAATGCCTTTGGAAGTGATATGCATGCTGAACTTTATTACACTTATCAGCAGTGGGTCTTCTGCTCTGTCATATTGCTCAGGAACTTTATCCTTTGTTTCATGTCCTTCTGCCAGGGCTTCACATTGGTGTTGGAGCTATTTTTAAGTTAGAGCCAAGGACTTGACCAGGAGTCCTATTTATGAGGAGTTTAGGCTGGGGTGGGCAAAATACAGCCTGCAGGCCAGATCCAGCCCATCAAGGAATTCTATTCAGCCTGTGATGGGTCCCAGGGCCCTGCTTAGCCCAGGTGCAGGGAGTAGCCTAGGCTGTGGTGCATGCAGTCAGTGCCCTTGGACCCCAGTCCTGTGCTGTCACTGCCCCACAACCTTGGCCTCCACCCACCTGTACTGCTCCTGGATGCAGTATGGGATCCACTCCCTACCCACTCAGTCCCCATCCCATCTACCTGGCTGAGCACACCTGGCCCGTGGATATCCTGGCCAGTCTTTATGGAGAGCCTGCCCACCCACTCCATCTGGCACCCCCGTGGTAGGTGCAGGGTGGACAGGCCTGGGCTGGATAGGATCAATTGCCCCTCCCATAGGTGATGTGTAGGTGGAGTACAGGGGGGCACGTGCTCCCCCTGAAATTGGCCCTTGCCGGCCAGGGAGTGGGGAGCGCTGGCCAGTTCCCCCCCTGAGAAGCACTGGTGGCACTTCCAATTTTGCCAGTGCCACATCTGGTTTGCTGCCTGGGCTTCCGGGGTCAGTGGTTGGCTGCTGGGGGACCGCCCCCATCAGCAATCGGGTGCTGGAAGACACCCCTGTTGGCAAGTGGCCGCTGGTGCCTCCCCAGAGCCAGAAGGCACCAGTCACCCATGGCCCCTCCCCACTCACTAAGCCAGGTCAACACCCCCCGCCGGCCTGCAACCAAAATTCCTAATGTGGCCTTCTAGCCAAAATAATTGCCCACCCTTTGTTTAGGTGCTGGCTTTAAAGTCAAATCTGCAAGTACTGAGGCAGCCAACACAGCTGTCAGTACTGCATTGTTAGTGCTGATATCTAGGTGAAGAAAAGACATCAACTGTGTCCTTCCTTGATGGGAATCAGCCTGCCACACGACAGACTGAATTCCACCATTCGGCAAGGCGGTTAATACAAAGTGTCTTTCCATGCTGTACAGGGTTGGTTATTAATCCATTCCTTCTCTTCTCTTTCTGTTTTTAAGAACTATTCTTTGGATTAAACCAGTGGCTTCCAACCTTGGGCCGTGACCCAAATCAGCGTTGTGGGGGGGTTTGCCCTTAGCTCCGCCCCTCCCACCTGTGGGGCTCTCTTGGCTCTCAGTCTGCGAGGCTCTCGCTGTCGCTGCCCCCCGCAATCCCAGCCCGGCCCAGGCTCTGCTGGCGCTTCCGGGCATGAGTGAGTCAGCAGCAGGGGTGGGGGTCGCGACCTGGATTTAGGGTCACAGCAAAAAAAAGGTTGGGAGGCACTGGATTAAACATTTGCCCAGCAAATGGCCTGGAAAAGAACCATACAACAACAGGGGTGGAAGGGATGTCACAGGTCACCTGCTCCAATCCACACAGGAACGCTATTCCTAAATCATCCTAACTAATGCTTTTCCAGCCTCCTCTTGAAAACCTTGAACCAAGGAGATTCTACAACTTCCCTGGGAAGTCTATTCCACTGCCTCACTTTTCTAAGTTTTTCCTGAGATCTAGACTAAATCTGCTTTGCTGCAATGTAAAGCTTTGTGTCCTGCCCCCTGCAGCAAGGGAGAACAGTTACTCTTCCTCTTGTTTTAAGGCAGCCTTTCAAATATATGAAAACTGCTATTATGCCCCCTTCCCCCCCGCCACCCTCTACAATCTCCCTTTCTCCAAGCCAAACATACCTAACTCTCTCGACCTGTTGTTTGTAACACTTTATCATTTTGGCATTTGATTTTGAACCCTTTCCAACTTCTCAACGTCTTTCTTAATATGTGGAGCCCAGAACCACACACACTACTCTAAATGAAGCCTAATCACCAAATAAACCAGTACTATCTCCTCCCATGTTTTACACCTAATACTCCTGTTAATGCACCTCAAAACTGTATCTGCTTTTTTTGCAACTGCATCACATTGCTGACTCATGTTACGTCCACAATCCACCAAAACCTCCTATTTAGAAAAGGAAAGAGAGCAATGATTTGAACACTGGGTAAGTTTTCTCTCTCTGTCACATGTGTTAAGAGGGAACTGAGGGAGAGTTAGAACCAGTCTGCCCTTTATGCCCTGATGTGGAAAGGAGGCACAGAGACCATACAAACTCCAGCAGACATTTGTATTAAAAAAGAAAAAAAAAATCCAATCACACAGTAGCTACATGCCCATCTACAACAGGATCTACATTACTACATCCCTGAGGAGGAGTCTTTTCAGGACTTTCAAAAAAAGGCAAAGCAGAAGACTGGGCATTTTTACATGTGCAAGCTCCCAGTGCTGCGACGCTTGCAGTTGTATACATGGCAAAATTTGCATCAGCATTGAGGAAATGATGGTGGTGCACTTTTGAACTAAAACGCCTCGGAGGTACTTTAGTTCCAAAGCGCACCACCACCGTTTTCTGTGCGCTGATGTGCATTTCGACACAGTGCAGTGCAGTGTGCGTCAGCTCGTGATCTGAAATGGCAGATCTCCAGCATGTTGCAGAATGAAAAAGTATGTGTATACATGCCCTATATGTTCCAAGAGCCACTTTACCAGATACTTTACTGTGGCCAGGCTGAATGGGAACAAAAAGCCATAGACAGAAAAGAAGACTAAGACCTCTTGTATGCTACAGTGAATTCAAGTTCTGCCAGGAAAACTCTAAGTGAACTCTAAGTGCGTCTACACACAAACGTATGCTGTGGCAGCAGGACCTCTTCTTCCTGCTGGCAGTTACACCACCCTTCCCAAGTGAAAAAAGGCCTCTGCTGCCATGCAGCAGCCAGCAGAAGGCAAGCAGACACTCCCATGTCTCCTGCCAATTTTAGCTGGTGCTTTCCCAGGGTGCACATTTTGATCTGCTAGTGCAACTATTGCAGTAGCTGCAAAGAAGCTGCGCAGAATTGCCAGAAGCACATGAGCTGGATGATGGATATTCCATATGAATATACTTTTATGGCTTTTGACTTTTATGGAGGTGGCAGCTACTGTCTGCTACCAGAACTTCCATAAGTTGAACCACCTCAGCTTTGGGGTGCCACAAACTGCACGTGTGCTCATCTGGACACACCCAAAGCTATCAAACTTGGAGTGATCACAAAAAAGAGACATCACCATTTTGTAGGTATCTGGCCTAGCTCAGTGGCCTCTGACTAGGTGAAGACCTTAAAATGGAAGAGCCAAAGGTAAAGTACTATATAACCACAACCACTAATGTATGGCAACAGCTAAAACAAATGAATTAGTTGTCAAATCATAAATACAGGGGAAAACAACTTTTATTCTCAAGAATGAGCTTGCAAATCCGTTGTCCTAAACAAAATGCTCCTAATGGACTTTGATTGCCTGTTGATGGCTGTTCTTACATCATCTTTGCACATAAGATCTAGACACACCTCTGTTAAATGAGGAGTACTTCAGGCAGTCCATATCACAGCTGCATTGGGAAAAGGAAGCACATGAGCTGTTTTATGGGTTTACAAATATATTATTTGCTTTGGGGTTCTAGGATCTACAGACTAAATATAAATCAAATTCTGAGGCAAGAGTTTTTTATATGCTGTGTTTATCAAATAGTTGTGTGATTAAGTGGACTGGTGGTTTCTGTCCTGTTCCAAATTAGCAAGGTAGACTGCTAGATGTAACAAACAGCACTATCAATTTTGCAGTACATACTGCCCAAAATATATATAACTGAGATTAACAGGCACTTAAGCTTCTTGTTTCAGCTCCCCAGTTGTATACTTCAAACTGGAATTAATTCAAGTATATCATAATGTACAGTACAGGCAATGTGCTTCTATCAGTCTTTGTCTTAATAACCAAGACCTTCAAATATAAGAGCCGCAATTAATGACTGAGCTGTAATCTCATATGAGAACGTATATTAATGAGCTGTTGAATTCTCATTTCAGTACAACTGGCCAAGATGGTGCAATACTTAGTATTTTTATAACCCCTTCCTTATATCCCTACCCAGAGACTGACCTAATTTGTATGACTGTTTAATCTTATCTGCATGTTTAGCGACCACACAACTCCAACAGTAATTTTTCCCAGCAGTGTTTTCCTGGTGTTTTGACTCCATATATTGTCATTTTTATCACTGCAAGCTTTCTTGTTGGAAGAGAGAAGTTATTTTTGTTATTTTTTTAGCTTCTATGCCAGTGATATCAAAAGAATGCAATAGTTTGGTAAATCCCTCTCAATAACGAGAGAGCCTGCAGATACCATCTGCAATAATGACTTAGGGCATTCATTGAGATTGCCGCCATTTGGAGTTTTTTGGTTCATTTATGTTTAGCACTGTCCTATACCTAACCTGCCAAAGTGGTAAAATGTCCTTTTCCTTTCAAATTCAAGACTAGAGAGCTTGTGGTTGAGAAAGTGGGTTGTAGTATCTTTCCATTCTCCCCACAGTGGCAATCATACCATTTTAATTTCTCATCTGCATAAAAATGTTCAAGGCTACCTACTATCCCATTTTGGTTGTGTTCATATTATTAGTTGATTTGCTTGCTATTATGCTCTGCTCTCATAAATTATCTAAATGTTGTCTTAAATGCTTAGTGAAAAGTGATACATACTAACAATATGCTTAAGTATACAATAAAACAAAACAAACTTGGGAACCAGCAGCGGGAAGGAGAGGAGGCAGCACACGTGTGTCCCGCACGCACGTGTGCCCTGCTTACCAACCAACTGACCGGAGGCGGCGGCGGCAGCAGCAACAACAGAGGAATCGGCAGCGGGGGCAGCAGCAGCTGATCCCCCGAAGGTAAGTGGGGCGGAGGGACCCGGCGCAGCTGAGCCGGATCCGGAGGGGAAGCCCCCCGGGTCCCATATAGCTGAGCCGGTAGGGAGCCGCGCTCCCGAGCCGCGCGGCGCGAACAGAGCGTGCAAACAGGCGCACTCTGTAAGAGCACGCCGGCGTTTGCGCAGGCGTTCGCGCCGGAGGGCGGGCCAGGAGTGGGACTCCTGTAGGGGTAGGGCGTAGACACCGCGCAGGTCTACAAACAGCAGCTTGTAGAATGGTGTCTACGAGGAGTACTGCTAGGGCCTCTGCCCAGGGGGACAAGGCTACCAGGGGCAGGTCTGAGGCCTCCACCCAGACCGAGCCCATGGGGGAGCCAGTGTCCCCCTACCTCCTGGCCTGTGGGGTATCCCCAGCAGGGCCGGGGGGAGCAGAGATTGGGGGCCCCCACACCTGTCCAGCAGGTGCCCGTCTTAGGGCCCTGGAGGCGCAGGTGAGGGAGCTCCGGGAGGAGGTTAGCAGGCTGAGGGGGATCAGGGAGGCGGAGGATGAAATTGAGTTATTTCCTTTCCCTGCAGGCCCAGGCACCCAAGGAAGAAGCACCCCGGGGAATACCCTCCACAGCAGAGTGGCAGACGGTCACAGCCAGGACCGGAGCGGCACGCAGTGAACCGGTACCAGCTTCTCCAGTCCGACTGGTGAACAGGTACGAGGCCCTGGCGACCCTGCAGGAGATGGAAGGGGAGGAGGACACCCTTGGGCAAGAAGAAACACCACGTTCTTCACACCCCAAACAGATCAAGAGATCCATGATGACCCAGAGGAGGAGGCGACGAGTGCTCGTCATAGGAGACTCCATCCTGAGAGGTACGGAAGGACCCATCTGTCGCCAGGACCCCTCGGCACGAGAGGTATGCTGCCTCCCTGGAGCAAAGATTCGGGATGTGACGGAGGTAATCCAGGCCAGGATCAAGCCCACCGATTATTACCCCATGGTCCTAGTCCATGTGGGTACTAATGATGCGGCCAGGAGAACCCCCGATCACTTGATGGCGGACTACTGTGCTCTGGGCGGCGTGCTGAAGGAGTTCGGTGCCCAGGTGGTTTTCTCTTCCATCCTACCAGTGACCGGACGAGGAAGACGGCAGGAGAACTGCATCCGAGAGACCAACTGGCGGCTTCGGCAGTGGTGTCTCGAGGCAGGCTTCGGCTTCCTGGACCATGACCCGCACATCACGACGAGGGACATGCTCAGCTGGGATGGGCTTCACCTGTCCCCCAAAGGTAAGCGTGTGTTTTCTTCTAGGTTGGCGGATCTCCTCCGGCGGGCTTTAAACTAGGCTCGTCGGGAGGAGGGGAGTACGAGGGCAGGGGAAGCTGTGGACCACCAAACCATGTGGCACCCACAAGGACAGCCCAGCCTGAAGAAGGAGAACATTGGGAACCTGAAAGCCATGGGGAGGCCAGCACAACAGAACAGGTAAGGAACAAGAAGGTAAGCAACAATGGGCCCCATGGGACTGGGAGCGGGGGGGCAGCAAAGGCGCCAGTCGCAGGGCTCAAGTGCCTATATACTAATGCTAGGAGCATGGGGAACAAGCAGGATGAACTAGCGCTCCTGCTTGCACTAAACACCTATGACTTAGTGGGGCTAACAGAGACCTGGTGGGATTCATCCCATGACTGGGCGGTACATATTGAGGGCTATAGATTGTATAGAAAGGACAGGTCGGGGAAGAAAGGGGGGGGGGGGGGGGTTGCACTTTATGTCAGTGAGCAATATACATCAACCCTCATCAAGACAGAATCCGAGGCTGAGGAAGTAGAAGGATTGTGGGTTAGGCTACATGGGGGGCAAGGAGAAAGGGATTTGGTGGTAGGGGTCTGTTACAGACCCCCACACCAAGGGGAAGAAATAGATGCGGGGCTCCTGAGGCAACTCTTGGAGACCATAAAAGCTAAAGAGGCGGTAGTCATGGGGGACCTAAACTACCCGGACATCTGCTGGGAGACGCAGACAGCAAGGTCCCATCGCTCACGCAGGTTTCTAACTTGTGTACAGGACCTCCACCTGACACAGGAGGTGCATGGTCCCACTAGGGGGAATGCCATACTGGATCTGGTATTGGCAACGGGAGATGACATGATAGGGGACCTCCAGATCGGTAGCTATCTGGGAGACAGTGATCACCTTATGATAGAATTCAACATAAGACGGCGAGTGGGTAAGGTAACTAGTAGGGTGAAAGTGCTAGACTTTAGGAAAGCTGATCTCATTGCACTCAGGCGATTAGTCAAGGAAGCACTGCAGAGTAGGAGTTTTGATGGGATGGATGCCCAAGAAGGGTGGCTGTGCCTAAAGGAAACGATCCTTTGGGCACAAAGCAAGACGATCCCCGAGCGAGGCAAAAGAGGTAAAGGGGCCAGGAGGCTTCCATGGCTGACCAGAGAAATCCAGGGCAGCCTAAGGGCCAAAAGGGGAGCACATAAAAAGTGGAAACAGGGTGAGATCACTAAAGATGAATATACCTCCTCTGCTCGTGCTTGTAGGGAGGCAGTTAGGCGGGCCAAAGCTACCATGGAGCTGAGGATGGCAACCCAAGTAAAGGACAACAAGAAATTGTTTTTTAGATACATAGGGAGTAAAAGGAAGACCCAAGGAGGAATAGGACCCCTGCTAAATGGGCAGAAACAATTGGTGACAGATAGAGGGGACAAGGCTGAACTCCTCAACGAGTTCTTTGCCTCAGTGTTCCTAAGCGAGGGGCACGACAAGTCTCTCACTGGGGTTGTAGAGAGGCAGCAGCAAGGCGCCAGACTTCCATGCGTAGATCCTGAGGTGGTGCAGAGTCACTTGGAAGAACTGGATGCCTTTAAGTCGGCAGGCCTGGATGGGCTCCATCCCAGGGTGCTGAAGGCACTGGCCGACGTCACTGCAGAGCCACTGGCGGGAATATTCGAATGCTCATGGCACACGGGCCAAGTCCCAGAGGACTGGAAAAGGGCTAACGTGGTCCCCATTTTCAAAAAGGGGAGGAAGGAGGACCCGGGCAACTATAGGCCGGTCAGTCTCACCTCCATCCTTGGTAAAGTATTTGAAAAAATTATCAAGGCTCACATTTGTGAGAGCCCGGCAGGACAAATTATGCTGAGGGGAAACCAGCATGGGTTTGTGGCGGGCAGATCGTGCCTGACCAACCTAGTCTCTTTCTATGACCAGGTTACGAAACGCCTGGACACAGGAGGAGGGGTGGATGTCGTATACCTGGACTTCAGGAAGGCCTTCAATACGGTATCCCACCCCTTACTGGTGAACAAATTAAGAGGCTGTGATGTGGATGACTGCACAGTCTGGTGGGTGGCGAATTGGCTAGAGGGTCGCACCCAAAGAGTCGTGGTAGATGGGTCGGTCTCGACCTGGAAGGGTGTGGGCAGTGGGGTCCCGCAGGGTTCGGTCCTTGGACCGATACTCTTTAATGTCTTCATCAGCGACTTGGACGTGGGAGTGAAATGTACTCTGTCCAAGTTTGCAGATGACACAAAGCTATGGGGAGAAGTGGACACGCCGGAGGGCAGGGAACAGCTGCAGGCAGACCTGGATAGGCTGGACAAGTGGGCAGAAAACAACAGGATGCAGTTCAACAAGGAGAAATGCAAAGTGCTGCACCTAGGGAGGAAAAATGTCCAGCACACCTACAGCCTAGGGAATGACCTGCTGGGTGGCACAGAGGTGGAAAGGGATCTTGGAGTCCTAGTGGACTCCAAGTTGAACATGAGCCGGCAGTGTGACGAAGCCATCAGAAAAGCCAATGGCACTTTATCGTGCATCAGCAGATGCATGACAAATAGGTCCAGGGAGGTGATACTTCCCCTCTATAGGGCGTTGGTCAGACCGCAGTTGGAGTACTGCGTGCAATTCTGGGCGCCACACTTCAAGAAGGATGCGGATAACCTGGAGAGGGTACAGCGAAGGGCAACTCGTATGGTCAAGGGCCTGCAGACCAAGCCCTACGAGGAGAGACTAGAGAAACTGGACCTTTTCAGCCTCCGCAAGAGAAGGTTGACCTTGTGGCTGCCTATAAGTTTATCACGGGGGCACAGAAGGGAATTGGTGAGGATTTATTCACCAAGGCGCCCCCGGGGGTTACAAGAAACAATGGCCACAAGCTAGCAGAGAGCAGATTTAGACTGGACATTAGGAAGAACTTTTTCACAGTTCGAGTGGCCAAGGTCTGGAACGGGCTCCCAAGGGAGGTGGTGCTCTCCCCTACCCTGGGGGTCTTCAAGAGGAGGTTAGACGAGTATCTAGCCGGGGTCATTTAGACCCAGCACTCTTTCCTGCTTATGCAGGGGGTCGGACTTGATGATCTATTGAGGTCCCTTCCGACCCTAACATCTATGAATCTATGAAACTAGTTTAGTTTTACTTATAAACATGTGAATAAATAGCCATTGAACTACTACAAATCTTTAGACTGGGATCTAATTTAGACTTCATAACTGGATATGATCTAGACCTCACAAAGTTGTCTGTTTGCTTATTGTATTATTTCCTCCTCCGTTGTTCATTATTCCCCTCTCGGTTCCATTTCCATTTCTTACGTTGCATCCCCTCTAATTCCCATTTGGTATCTGTTCCTCCATGGCTTCCTGTCTGCCTACAAGTGACCAACTAGGTCTTTTCTTTCTTTTCATCTCCCTGTTCTCTCATTATTTCTCCCCACTTAAACATCCCTCCTCCTAATCATTTTAACTATGCTGAAAACCTTTCCTGTACAAGACCTAGGCAAGAGGAACTGATTCTGCTCCCCAACCATGACACCAAGCTAAAGTAGGGGGTGTTCAGCAGATCTGCTGCCTGTTACACGGGCAAAGAAGTGAACACCCATTAAGGGTAGAAAATGGTGAGAAAGCAATGGCAATTATTGAACATCCACTGGTTTGAATTCTGAGCCATGTTAAAGACAAAGAATCAGCCAGTTACTCCTGGGCTCTAGAATGACCTGATAGAATGGGAAAATGGTCCACAATCAACCAAGTAAAATTCAACAAGGACAAATGCAAAAGTTGCATACACAACTATAGACTGGGGAATGACTGGCTAAGCTGGGGAATGACTGGCTAGGCTGAAATACTGCAGAGCAAGACCTGGGAGTTATAGCAAACTGATTATGAACCAACAGTGTGCTCTTGTTGCAAAATAAGTAAACAGCATACTTGGTTGTATTAGCAGGAGTGACATTAGCAAATCAAAGGAAATTATTCTTCAGCCCTACTTAGCACTGGTGGTGCTTGACCTAGAGTACTGTGCCTAGTTTTGGGCCCCACACTTCAAGACGGATGTGGACAGATTAGAAAGAGTCCAGCAGAGAGTGACAAAAATGATTAGAGTCCTGGGAAGCATGACTGATGAGCAGGGAACTGGGTTTTCCATTTCCTGTGGAAAATGGGGGAAAAACGCACATTTTCTCTTTTAACAAAGAAAAGCACAGATTTTTCACCTTGATAGAGAAACACATGGATTTTCCACTTTTGCAAAGAGCTGTCTGCTGGCTAGCAGTTTCAGGCATCAAGTAGCTGGAGGGAGCAGGAGGGCAGTCAGGCAAGGGACACCATGTGCATTTGTGCATTCACACATGTACCTGGCCGTGAGGCAGCCTGGAGAGCAGCTCCTCCAAGTAAGTCTGGTGGAGGGGGAGTGGGGATTGAGGCCCCCATAGGGAGGGAGGGAGTTGGGCTGTTGCCAAGCTGGGGCACGTGCCCCCAAGATCTGTGCATGGGGCAGGCTGCCCACTGTGGGCTCAGGCTCCCTGCCCTGCTGCCCTCCCCCCAGGTCCTCTGCACCCCAGTAAGACTCAGCATAGCAGACAGAGCTGAGTGGCCACTGCAAGCCCCAAGCCATCTTGGGGAAGTGCCCGATAGGAGTAGGGGTGGCAGCGTGGAGTTGTGCCTCTCACTGCTGCCAGGAGGGCAGGGGATGCATTGCCACGGCAGAGCAGAGCTCCCAGCATGGCAACGAACTTCCCTGCCCGGCCCCGCCGAGTCCCACCTGTTGGGCTGCAGAGGCCCCGGGGGGAGGGCAGCAGGGCAGGGAGCCCAAACCTGCAACAGGTAACCCGCATCTGTCCCCACTCCCAACAAGCTTCGCTCCAGCCGTGCTGCCTGTGTGGGAGGGAAAGCTGGGCTCTGCACTCTGCTCCACCAAAGCAGCCACAGCCTCCTGTAGGCAGCAGCCAGGGCTTGGGTGTTGCTGTGGGGGCAGGGGGCTGTGGACCCAGGTCCCTGGCCCTGTAGCCCTGGCAGCTGGGGGGAGTGGAGGGCTATGGGTGGGGAACAAGGGCACCAGCAGGGGTGCAAGGCTGTGTGGGGTGTGACCACCCTACCTGTGTGGCCACCCCACATGCACATGGCACATCCTTATTCCTGCACATTAGCAGCAGTGCTTACCCTGGCACATCATGCTACTTCACCTCCCTGCCAGACTCCAGCCCAGGACTTATATGACCAACCAGCTAGGACCAGCCTACAGAATCCAGGAGCGTCCCAGCCAAACTGGGACATATGGTCACCCTAGCCTTAGGGGACAGGACTAGGAGCAATGGACTGAAGCTACAGCAGACGAAATTTAGGTTAGAGATTAGGAAAAACTTTTTGACTATAAGGGTGTCAAGCACTGGAACAGGCTACCTAGGGAAGCTATGAAATCTCCACCCCTAAACATTTTATGTAGCAGGTTAGATGGACATTTGGTTAGGATAGTTTAGTCGGGGCTGATCCCATCTTGAGCAAGGGGTTGGGCTAGAGGACTATGAGGTCACTTGCAGCTCTACTTTCTTATGATCCTGTAACCTATGTCCATGGTTGGGAGTCATGTCCCAACACAATCTACTTTCCACTGCACAACTATTTAATGTTCTCTCATCTTCAGCCATCATTAAGTGTATAAAGATGAGGAAGAGGGTGGGACAGGACTGTGTTAGGCATAATCCCCAGACCCAACTGCACCTTCCCCTTGTCCCCTGCCATTTAAAAACCCAGTTTACCTTGATGAGCTCGTAAGGGTGTGGAGACACAGATGACTGGAGCCCTTTCAAAAGAGGGCATTGCTATATTTGAATTACTCTTAGCTCCTTCAGACACAACAATTAGAACATACCTGCTGTTCTATTGAAGTTTTCCTTAGAGGAGTTCCTAAAGTCGGGGGAAAAGAAAGTCCTTTTTTTTTTCCTAAAACTGATACGTCTTCCCCAATTTTCTATTTCCTGTCCTACAAACAGGGCCCTCTCAGGAGGTAGAGTATGTCAAGCTACCACTCTTCTATGTGCACTTAGGGCTGGTCTATCTTATGGAGCTGCTGCTGCTGCTGCTGCTACTACTACTATAGTTATGTCAATATAGCTATTTTACCAGAGTCCCCTAGGGGAGATATCCAATATGCTGACAGCAGAGTTTTTCTGCTGCTGTTGTTACACCACATCCCCACAACCAATGGGACTATTTGCACTATGAATGCAACATGGGGACTCAACATAAGGATTCTAAACTCTTATGTCTAATAAAAAATTACTACAATTTAACTAAGACTTGTTCTTGTGTTATACCACATCATCACTTCTCCATTTCCTTATCAAGCAGTGTTTTGAAACAAAGGACCTGCTACCATCTGTGGGTGCTACTCTTCTCCCTTATCAATATTATTCAGAATAGACAGTGCAGAACCCTGGATAATACTCCAGGACACTCTCTTCTCATCCTCTTACACATCCATGGCGAGCACTTAATAGTACTTCACATATCAAGAAAGAAATTTTACATGAAGCCACATTGCTCTGGCACTCTTCTGGCACCTGACATGAAAAGTGCATTTTGTGAAAGGAAGCCAGCAATCCTCCTGAGATTTACTGAATATAGCTGCAATTTACTGAATGTATCTTACACCGGGTTTGTTGTTGTCAGCTTCGGTTTAGAAAGCTAATATGAGTTATCAATATGATAATGTAAAAATGCTCCACACACATCTACTATTCAAGGGTAATAAGACAGCGATGTGATCAACACTGAAAGATGGTTAGGGGTGCCTTAGCTTGCATATCATTTTTCTATGAACAGCGGAGACCCTCTCCACTATCTACCTTACACATGGATTAAACACATGTTCCTTCAGCCACCAAGAGATGGCTTACGCCATTACAGAACAATTGTTTTATTTATTTGGGGGTCAAAAATTGCCAAGTGGCAGTAGAAAGAGGCTTAGGAATAGGGGCGGAAATCAAGCAAAGTTATATAGAGCCAGTCTAAATATGTCATTGGTGCAGACCCAGTTGTCACTAATATTCTTGAGAACAAACAACTGGTGGAATCCCATCACTGGATCGTTATCCACCTAATGTGAAAAAAGTGGGGGGGGAGAGTTATCAGTGGGAAGGATAGCTCACATATTAAAAAAATAATCACAACCAGCATTTACAATAAAAACATCCAAACTGTCCAAGTGTATCAGGTTAGCATGTGCTAGTTAGATATCCATTCCAGTGCCTTTGGACATTCTACTGAACTGAGGCCAAAACAGAACAGTAATGATATTACCTTAAGTCCTTCAAACAGCACTTCTATTTGACTAAAAAGTAAACTGATTTAAATGAAGGAATACTGGAAACACAAGTATTAGTCAAAGCTTTACAATATATTCCAATTCTCACCTTCAGCTGCCCAACCACCATACTGAGGATAGAATTATCAGGGGCTGGTTGATGATCTTGGGATGTTATGCTGTGTTGAATTTTTTGGAATGGAAGGCTCTGTTTAGGAAATCAAGAAACATTAAATATGATTCTCACACAAGCTAGACATATCCATATAAATACTGCACTCCATTTTTGTATTTGATAGCCCATAGAAATAAATTTTTGGTCTGGAGCTCAAGGGAATTAAACAGATGCAATAAAGCTAATTTACAAAAGAGCAAATCAGCCATCAGCAAATGTTTTGCCTGGAAAATGTTGCAAGTAGATCCAGTGGAAATGTTTCAGATACTTTGCATAGTTAACTACAATAAGCTCAGCATATTTTAGAAAAGGATGTGTTAAATGTATTAATGGTATCTAAAGTAAAGAACTTAAATTTTTATTTCCCCCACACAGGTAACACTATAAAATACTGCCCAATGACTCTGCATGCAAGACATTTTGCAAGTATTTCCTTCCTCGGGCCCCACCATTACTTATTTCTATAGATTCTATTGATATAAAGATTTACATATGTGGCTTTTTAAGAAAAAGTATAAATAAATTAGCAAGAAAAGTCTTATTAAGTTACATAATATTTAAGTTCACAGTTCAACACCTGCACTCAAACTAAGTGATTATGTAAAAAGTGACACCTCTTTATTTTCAGATCTGCTGACAAGTCTACCAGATCTCATTCTAGCTATGGGAGCAGACACAGCTAAGCATGAGCTGCGATCTATACTGTCTAACTTACTGTCAGAACTGTTAGTCGAGTTTGAACTAGAGGGTCAAATTCAGCTATGAGCAACATCACAGTAGTAGCTGACTGCTGAATACACTGTGTAGAACTTAAGAGTAAAGAACTCAGTTTGACTTCAGGGTGCTGGCTACTTGAAAAACATCTGACTGAGCAGATTTGTTCTTAAAGTCACTGATGCAAACATGGAATTCCACAACGCCATTTTAACAGTAATTTCACAGCAGCAACTGCCAGTATTTCTCAACACCAAAAACAGTTATGCAAAACAGACACAGAAGAGAGTCATCTCTCCTACTTTTTCATTTGTAAATCAAACTGCAAGCCAGTTCAGTGAGACAAAGACTTATTTTTTTTAATGGTAACCTTCTCTTAATTTTTAGTAGATACAGAAGTATACCATCAACTTTTCCATGATGGCTGTTTTTCCTTGGAATTGCTGCCCTTCCCATGTCAAGCAAGAAGCATCCATCTGGAAAGAAAGCATGGCTGTCAAAAATCACTTATATGTCAATGCTGTAGAAGCAAGGTAAGACAGAAGAGTCTTGCAAATGTATCCTAGACTGATGCATGTAAAATACTTGTGAACTAGGCTAGTTATTTCCCAAATTCTGGTTTCCATGAAAGCTAACAGTGTTTTTACTTATCAGTGTTAAAGGTGAGTGACATTCCGCATGAAATCTTGAGGGGTGACAGTGGTTCACTGGTCCACAGAATTCGGGAACTACTTATTTAGGCATTAGTAAATGAGCATTTGTTACAGATGAAGCTGTTCACAACATGGTCAATATTAAAGATATCTTCTCCTGACATCTTCTGAAAATAAATTAACCAACTGCCATTGCAATAGCAGGGCACTGACAATGTCTTTGTTTCCTCTGCTTTTATCTATGGCATATTATGAGGTGTTCTTTGTGTTTCTGGTGTTGTGCCTTGTTTGTGTTTCCTGATGTTTTCCAGTGTTGTGCCTTGCGTGCATGCAAGGGTTTGAAATGGTGATTTTTAGGATTGGTTAAACTGCCTGAAAACATGGTGGATGGACCTGATGATCCAGGAGGCCCCTTCCAGTCTTACGTCAAAAACCAGAAAGAGATGCTGCTAGAGTCAAGTAAGCTTTCATGTAGACCAGGGGTGGGCAATTATTTTAGATGGTGAGCCACTTAATGAGTTTTGGTGAGCTGTCAAGGGCCACATACATACAATCTTTCAGATGTCATTTTAACAAACTATAAACAAAATAACAAAATCATATATTAAAACTAAACATCTACTATAACATATTTTCATTTTATTTAAAAAAAATAATTTCTCTTTTTTAAGTAGTGTATATAGAGGTGATTGTATAATAGCTCAGAATAGTCTTACTCTTGTATATTGTATGTGTGAAAGGAGGAGGGAGTTGTGTGTGTGGAGGGGAAGCATATGCAAGTTTGTGGAGGGCTGCCTGCGTGCTATGTCCTGAGAGCCAGCTGGGGACAGGGGTACATGTAGCAGAGCTTCCCTGGGCAGTGAGTGCAGTGCAGTGCAGTGCAGGTGCAGGTGCGGTCTGCTGCCCTGTAGTGACCACATGGGGCCAAACCACGTCCACTCCTACAATGGGCAGCCCATGCTGCACTTCCGCTGTGCACACCTTCCCAGCAGAGATGCTCCTGCAGAGATGCTCCTCCAAGAGCCACTCTAATTAAAGTGCCCAGTGTCATGTGTATCAGCGTCCCTGTGCTGAAAAATGGTGGCAGGGCTGCTTTAACTACAGTTCGTTGAATGCCCCACATGCCTAGCCAGGCGGAGGGGGAAGCTGCAGCCGTGCAGCTCCTGTCCCAGCAGGTGGCTGCTCATTATGCCACATGGGCAGAGTGTGTAAGGTGGCCAGGAACTGGAGCCCCAGGCACTGAGGCAGGAGCTACCTGGCTGCAGTTTCTCCCCACCTGGCTAGGCATGTAGTGCCCAGCATGTGTCCCCACAGCTGTTGCTGCTTTCTTGCACTGCCTGCTGCGGTGCAGCAGGGGCAGGAGGAGGAACCACGTGAAGTGGGGGGAGCTGAGCAGTACCCAGAGGGCTGTAGGAGCAGTGGAAGCAGCCCTACCGGGAAGCTGTGCACACTGGTGAGGGCCAGGGCTGTCAGCCGGTGTAGGGCAGGCGCAGGTGGAAGCGCAGCATAGGTTGCCCTGGGCAGGAGCGGGAAGGTTCAGCCACATGCAAAGCGCCACGGCAGGGCAGTCACAGGTCAGATACAATCAATTGGTAGGCTGCATCTGGCCCACAGGTCATATTTTGCCCACTCCGATGGAGACCATTCTATTTCCAGCCCATTTCATACCATCTCACACTAACTGCGGTAGCCTGTTCAATTCTCAAAATCTAAGATGAGTTTTTTGGTGTGATATACAAAAAAGCAGACACAGACTACCTTGTTGCCCCTTTCATCTTTTGAAGTTTTTTTTCTTCTGCCTGACAGACAGCTCATGTAAGCCCTCCAGCAGGAGGGACAACAGCTATACAACACCAACACGTTTATGGCTGGTATTTAGAAAGGAAGGCTTAAGAGTTCTCTCCAACAATTTTTCCCCAACAGGAGTGAGAAATTGTTACCAGGAACCTCAATTTATAGGGCAAATGGAAATTCAAGGAGTTCAGATTGACCTGGGGGACACATCCTTGCTTGCTTCCATTCCCTTTACCAGACGTATATTGTGTCATTCATATCACTGCTACTGTTGTAGCAGAAAGAAAGAAATGTCAAGCCCATAATTAATCATTTGAATGTCTTAACGAGGAAGTTTCAGCATCCAGCTCAAGGCAATACTTACATAGAGAGCACTCAGCTGAACCCTGCTGGCATCAAAATGCTGGTAATAGAGATGTACAAAGCTTGTCCCAACTTGCTCCCACATGGGTCTATCCGCCATTTTCTCTGTTTAAATCTATCAAGAAAGACATTTTAAGTGCACAGTAATATTAAGCTGCTAGAGTCAGTGGAAAATGCAGATGAAGGAAACTGAAGAGGAGGAGAACATTTCCTTTTCTGTAATAAACTTTGGGGGCTGAAGAGAAAGAGGTTACAACACTGAAACTGATTCTCCACTGAACCACAACAGGCCATTCTTCTTCACTGTCAAATTCAAGTCCCACAAATAAGAATTTTTCTTACATACCCTGCAGGGCCCCTTTGGACAAGCTAATTGTTTAAACAGCATCCACTGCAAATTTTTACATCTCAAAACTGAAGTTTTCAGTAAAACTTAAAAGCCAGCATACTGAAGAGACCTTCCAAAGGTCTATCATTATTGAAAACAATCCACCCACCACTTCAAACGGGTGATTAAACACGTGCTGATAATACAAACACTGTTTGGATTATAACCAGTCTGTTTCTCTGCAGCTCAGTTTTCAGTCCCAGTTTAAATAAAGCCACAGAGGCCTTCTTGATTTCCACAGCTAGAAGTGTTTTCTCCAGGCAAGACAGCAATATTAGTAGATCCATTTAACAGGTTCCTACAGGCAGGCATAAAACAGAGTGGGTACAGAGTGGGAAATCTCTACACAGAGCTTTGCGTGTGCAAATGGGAAGCTCAGCAGATCTCAGCTCAGGTGGGGAATTCTTGTGAAAAATCATCTTTCTCTTGCTGCTGGTCATGGATGGCCTATTTCATTAACACATGCCAACTATTCCCACAAAACAGCGACCAAAAAACCCCACTATAAAAATCCTAAAGGATCAGCGATTTTAACTAACTGGAACAAAGTCGCTTGTTGCAAAATGAAACAATGAAATGTATTAACTCTCCTCTCAAGCATATGGTAGCATTCACATCTTCCAATAGGTACATATACTTGTCTCTAAAAGTAAAAAGTTAAACTGCACATATCATACTACGACTCTGTAGGTGAGTGATGAGTGAGGTGAGAGATGGCCTTAGCTAGCAGCTGTAGCAGCAGCACAGGGCGTTACCAAACATGGTAAATCAAGACTGGATGACTCCAGTCTGCTCCCTAACTCAGCAAAAAACTCAAGAGAAGCAATGCAGAGCTCCAAATGACAGCCACATCCAGCGCTAAAAACAATCAGGCCTATTTATTATATCAAAGAGATGGTGTGGGCCTACGCCCACAAGGAAACCCATAAGCCCCTCTTGGTTACAAGGAGGCTGGTAGAGGCATAACAGTTCATTACTGTGGACAACAAAAGAGAACTGGGGAATGGAAGTGAGGGTCACAGGGTAACAAGGGTCCTGGGGGAGGGGGACACAGACCAGCACCCGCTGCCCCTCCATGTGCCCAAGCAGCCAGTGGCGCCACTCAGTGAACTTATGGAGACATGTATGGAGAAGCTATCACCCGGAGAGCAGCCAGCCAACCCAAGCACAGCCCAGGCACTCACCCCCGTGCCTCTCCCGCTTTACCTGTCACCAGTTAGGGGGGGCAAGTCTGTGTTGTGTCAGTTGAGGGTAGTTTTAGGCAGAGTTTAGGTGAGGGTGATATGGGGTGGGTTGGAGAGGGCAGATCCTGCCTCAGGCAGGGGGTTGGACTAGATCTGTGTTTCTCAACCCTTGGGTCACGACTCAAAATTGGGTCACAGGAATACATGAAAGTGTTTGGAACAAACTTTAAAAATGGATTCTTCTTCAGAGGAGAAAAAATTCGGAAAGCTGCAGGTTTTCCCTTGCAGGCTGGCAGAGCTCCAGCCTGTGAGGGGCCCCTTGGGCCTTGCCCTGCCCCACACACCCACCCCTGCCTCTCACACTGGGGGGGGCGGGGGCCAGGAGTGAGGGGAACTGGGTCAGGACTGGCCACTGATGCCTACAAATGGCCCCTGGTACAAAACGGGCTGAGACCTGCTGGACTAGATGACCTCTGGAGGTCCCATCCAGCCTGGCTTCTCTGTAAGTATCCCAACGACCCTGGGAGAGGCAGCTTAAACCAAACAACCAGGCACACGCTGGAAGCCGTAACCCCACCGCCCCTGCTGTGATCTCCTGTCCAGCTGGTGTTTATTGAGCAGCGGGCAGGGAATCTGCCCAGGGCACAACACGGGCTGCTCCTGGGACGCGGCTCCCATCCCCTCCTACCTGGGGGCGCAGCGGGAAGCCCCCGGAGCCCACCCACGCGCCCGCCCGGCGCGCGGAGAGGACAGGAGAGGAGAGGAGGCAGCGCCGGCCGCGGAGCAAAGCCAGGCCGCCCTGGCGGCCCCTCTCGCCCGGGCCGGGCACTCCCGCGCCGCTGCCCCTGTCCCTGGCCCCGCCCTGCCCTGCCCCGGGGCTCAGCCTGCGCCGGCCCATGGCAAGGGCTCCAGATGTTGGCTCATGGTGCGCTGGAGCTGTAGCCCGGCTGTGCATTGGCATCGGCAGGCAGGCCGGCCAGGGGTGCGTGCGATGGGACTGCGGCCCGGGGGTGCAGTGCAATGCATGGCCCGGCTGTGCATCGGGACTTAAAGCACAGTGGTCAGATGGGCCTCCAGCCCAGCCGTGCACTGAAACATTGCCAGCTGTACACTGGGACTATAGTCCAGCAATGGATCTTATTGCTAAGTGGTGTAATGGATCTTATAGCCCAGCTGTGCAATGGATTTTATAGTCCAGTGGTTTGATGGGACTATAACCCAGTAGTACATTGAAATTTATTGCCCAGCTGTGCAGTGGGGCTGTAACCCAGCTGTGCAATGGATCTTACAGTCCAGTGGTTTGATGAGACTATACCTCAGTAGTGCATTGACATTTGTTGCCCAGCTGTGCCAGGGGACTACAGCCCAGCTGTGCAATGGATTTTATAGCCCAGCTGTGCAATGGCTCTTACAGTCCAGGGGTTTGCTGGGACTATAACCCAACAGTGCATTGACATTTATTGCCCAGCTGTGCAATGGGACGATGGTCCAGCAACGGATCATATAGCCCAGCTGTGCAATGGATTTTATAGTCCCGTGGTCTGATGGGACTATAACCCAGTAGTGCATTGAAACTTATTGCCAAGCTGTGCAATGGAGTTTATAGTCCGGTGGTTTGATGGGACTATAACCATGTAAATGTATTGCCCAGCTATGCAATGGGACTATAGTCCAGCTGCACAGTGGATCTTATAGCCCAGTCAGTGGTGTGATGGGACTATAACCCAGTGGTGCATTGAAACTTGCAGCGCGGTGCAACGAGACTTACAGCCCAGCTGTTAGAGCTCAGTGGTGCAATGGGACTTACAGCCCAGGGGTGCGGCGCCCCTCCCCTCCCCTCCCCCGCCTGCAGCGCGGGCCCGGTCTCCGCGGGCGGTCCAGGCAGTGTCGCCGGGCGGTTGCCGCGCGCGAGCATCAGGCGGCCGATCTCTGCAACGGCGCTGAGCTGAGCTCCTGAGCATGCGAGGCATTTGCAGCTGGCTTGCCGGGAGAGCAGGCCACGTGGGCCCGCCTGCGGGCTGATGTTTATAACCGCCTGCTTTTCATCTCTTATCAGCCGGGGAGGGGAATCGGCGGAGGCGGTTCTGCTTCTGCTGCACTCCCCGAGTGGCGGGGCCCCGCTTTGGTTCAGATGCAGCACGCAAGGCAAGCCACTCTCTTAAGCACCCGGCGCAGATCGGGCACCGTGGGGCAAGTCGGGACCGCGATCTCCTCGCTTATCAGCAGCACGAGGGGAAGCCAGGTGGTATCTTGCCCCTCCCCAGGCAGTACTGACTCTTGCGTCGGTGGGAGAGAAATCCGATCCCTGCCCCGTTAGGCTATTCATCCCACTAGGGGAGAGGAGCCTGACTTCTAGGATCTGATTAACCCCCAGGGGCATAGTTGTGATCAGGCTCCCTCAATTGTTCTTGCGTTTCCAGGTGGACACGGTGCCCTCGTCCTTTACAGGACTTGTTCCAATGGGTCCTGGATCAAGTGTTGTGCTTTGTAATTCTGAAGGGTGAAAAGCACTCTGCGAGTTTTGAGTCTGAGGTAGATCCCGTTTAAGCGTCTTTTAGTTTGAGGTAGATCTTTCTTTTTTTTTCCAGTCAGCAAACTAAGGACCTCTGAATTTCACTTCTAATAATAATTCTTTCTGTGATGGGCCTGTGAATGAAAGGACTTCACAAATTAGTGGCAGAGTAATCATAAGGGAAAGAAAAACTGAATCTTCAATGATGTGGGTGCAGGACTCTGATATTGCCCCTGAAAACTTTGCAAAAGCAAAACTTGTATTTGCATGTGCAAGCAACTGTTTGTCTTCATGGTGTTGGCAGCTGAATGCTGAATTACCCTACTTATGGAGACCAATACATGGTCTGTGCATGCAATAGGCGCAAACAGTGCCGTAACAAGGGAGGGGGGGCAAGTGGGTTGACCACCCTGGGCACCGAAGTGAAGGGGCACCAATAGGTGCTGCTCAACCAGGGCAGGGTGTGGGACAGAGCTGTGAGCAGCTCATTTGGGGGGGGCACAGGAATGGGGGGAGGGTGGTTCTCCCACTGCAGGCAGTCCTGGGCAAGCATGGGGGGGCATGTGCCCCCCCCTCCAAATCTGTGCACAGGGCATGTACGGGCTTTGCCCTGGGCGCCAAACTTTGCTACGGTACCAGGTGCATACTGGCTTTTTATTCCGTGTATAAAACTCTCAATTTTGGGGCTTCTAATATATTTGTATATGCTTTTTGTTAATCCATACTTTGAATAAGATTTATGATTATGCAGAAAAAAATCTCATGCTGAAAAAGAAAAACCTAGTCTCACCCACTGTAAAACACTCAAACCTATTTGATATACAAGGAAAAATAGTTTTTTCATAGCTGTATAATGCAGCAATCACTTTCTCAATTTTATCAGCTTCTTAAAAAATCCTCATGTATCTGAATCTAACCATGACCAAGAGGAGAGAAAAACAAGGGATTTTTTTGCAAACCATGAGAAGTTAGCATATAGGTCATTCAGTTGATAGGGATCCCAGAGGTCATCTAATGCAGTGGTTCTCAGCCTTTTTTGTAGCAGGATGCTTTTGTAAACACTGGCTAGTCTTGGCCCAGTAAATAGTTTTAAGTAGAAAACACGCAAGTATTTTGGCCCCAAAGTACTTATTACACTCTACAAGTTAAAGCAGCTCAACAGCCCTAATTTTAGAAACAAATCAACAGGAAAATATTAACAGTAATATCAACATGTGGCCTTCCATTCTCAAGTGACATTCATCATTGTGTAATTTGAAAAAAATACTGTAAAATGGCCACTAAAGAGGTAAATACTACTGTAATATGTAAAAAATATTCAAATATGGTACTTAGGATTTATTATACAACAAAGCATAAGTTCCATTTAATGAGAAACCTGAGCTTGCTTCTTTTTGAGTTTATCAAAGTTTGGTGTAATTATGGCCAGTGCAATCCGAAGGTTGTGCTCAGCATCCAGTCTGTTCCTGGTTTTATTCTTCAGTTGAGTCAAGGCAGACCATCTGGTTTTGCACAAGTATGTTGTACTGAAAGGCAAAATGACACTAATAGCATGGCAAGCAAGAGCAGGGTATTTTCCAGCAGTACTTCACCAAAACTGGAGAAGGCTTATTTCACTATGTTTTTTCTGTAGACTGCAATCACAAAATGACTCAACCAGCTGAGATTCTTCCTCTACTATATGTAGACTCACATTTTCCAGTACAACTCCAAATGGATCCCATATCCATTCTTTGCCCTTGAGTTGCTCAGCTGGAAAGTAAATGATTGCTGATTGTTTTCTTTGCTGCTTCTCGGTTAGCAGAATCTTTCTAATTTTTTGTTTCTAGAGACACATTATGAAACATGTCCATCTTGTCATTTGAAATGTGTTTGGTCCACAGAAAAAAAGGGTATTTTTTACTGTAGCAATTTTGTCATTTTGCTCAAACTGCTTGTGCCCTCTTCCCTTTCAAATCATTCAGCTGATGGAATATATTTCAAGCCATGTGTCATTATTAAAGTGCTCTGCCAGGTGAGACCTTTTTTTTCCCCCAATAACGCTGCCAACTCACTTAAGTTTGTATAAATGAGACAACACTTTACCCCGGGACTGCCAACTAACCTTAGCATGGTAGAGCAGATGTACATGCTCACTGCCCATTTCCTGACAAAAAACTTGAAAGCATCGTGAATTCTTGGCATTTTGTTTGATGTAATTCACAATTTTGACAATATGTTTCAGAGTTTTGTGGAGCTCAGGTACCATGTCTTTAGCTGCTAATACCTCCCTGTGCAGGGAACAGTGGTTCCACGTTGCATCGGGTGCTTTCAAAAGGATTCTTTGAACAACTCCTGAATGTTTTCCCGTTGTTGAAGCGACCCCATCAGTTGTAACACCAACACACTTAGACCAGCTCAATCCCACCAACTCCAAGTAATTATGCAGTGGAAAAAATATATCAGCAGCAGTAGTAGAAATAGGCAAATCCACAATAAAAAAGTACTGTTCTTGAAAATCACCTTCCCATACATGCCTAACATAAACTGGAAAAATAGCACAGTTTGATATATCTGTAGAGTCATCTAATTGTAAAGCAAAACAGTCACTTACTGAAAGACAATCAGTTGTTCACAGTTCGATGTCTTCTGAGATACTGCATTCTCCTCTCCATACTGTATCATTGGAGAGAGGGATTGCTTCTAATTTTTTTTGCAGCTGACTCTTCCCAATAATTCAGTTCACATGTCGATAGCAGAAGGTAAAATTAACTTCTCTGCCAAAATGTGAGCTTTCTTACACTTAGCAATGACATGTGCAATGAGGTAAGAGGATGCAGCGCTTGCTCCTGGACAGTACATACATGTTCAAGTCTTGTGTCATTTCCAAATCTTTGCATTTTTCATTTTAAAAAAAAATTCAAGAGGCTTCCCTTAGCTGGGGTGCTTGTCTCCAAATGCCTACATAACTTTAGCAGTTTTAGGCTTTCATTTGCCAACAGTTCACTGCAGATGAAACACTACATACAGCCTATGTTCACCCTTTCAATCCTTAATAAATTCAACATAAGACGGCGAGTGGTTCAACATAAGACGGCGAGTGGGTAAGGTAACTAGTAGGGTGAAAGTGCTAGACTTTAGGAAAGCTGATCTCATTGCACTCAGGCGATTAGTCAAGGAAGCACTGCAGAGTAGGAGTTTTGATGGGATGGGTGCCCAAGAAGGGTGGCTGTGCCTAAAGGAAACGATCCTTTGGGCACAAAGCAAGACGATCCCCGAGCGAGGCAAAAGAGGGAAAGGGGCCAGGAGGCTTCCATGGCTGACCAGAGAAATCCAGGGCAGCCTAAGGGCCAAAAGGGGAGCACATAAAAAGTGGAAACAGGGTGAGATCACTAAAGATGAATATACCTCCTCTGCTCGTGCTTGTAGGGAGGCAGTTAGGCGGGCCAAAGCTACCATGGAGCTGAGGATGGCAACCCAAGTAAAGGACAAGAAATTGTTTTTTAGATACATAGGGAGTAAAAGGAAGGCCCAGGGAGGAATAGGACCCCTGCTAAATGGGCAGAAGCACTTGGTGACAGATAGGGGGGACAAGGCTGAACTCCTCAACGAGTTCTTTGCCTCAGTGTTCCTAAGTGAGGGGCACGACAAGTCTCTCACTGGGGTTGTAGAGAGGCAGCAGCAAGGCGCCAGACTTCCATGCGTAGATCCTGAGGTGGTGCAGAGTCACTTGGAAGAACTGGATGCCTTTAAGTCGGCAGGCCCGGATGGGCTCCATCCCAGGGTGCTGAAGGCACTGGCCGACGTCACTGCAGAGCCACTGGCGGGAATATTCGAATGCTCGTGGCACACGGGCCAAGTCCCGGAGGACTGGAAAAGGGCTAACGTGGTCCCCATTTTCAAAAAGGGGAGGAAGGAGGACCCGGGCAACTATAGGCCAGTCAGTCTCACCTCCATCCTTGGTAAAGTATTTGAAAAAATTATCAAGGCTCACATTTGTGAGAGCCCGGCAGGACAAATTATGCTGAGGGGAAACCAGCATGGGTTTGTGGCGGGCAGATCGTGCCTGACCAACCTAGTCTCTTTCTATGACCAGGTTACGAAACGCCTGGACACAGGAGGAGGGGTGGATGTCGTATACCTGGACTTCAGGAAGGCCTTCAATACGGTATCCCACCCCATACTGGTGAACAAATTAAGAGGCTGTGATGTGGATGACTGCACAGTCCGGTGGGTGGCGAATTGGCTAGAGGGTCGCACCCAAAGAGTCGTGGTAGATGGGTCGGTCTCGACCTGGAAGGGTGTGGGCAGTGGGGTCCCGCAGGGCTCGGTCCTTGGACCGATACTCTTTAATGTCTTCATCAGCGACTTGGACGTGGGAGTGAAATGTACTCTGTCCAAGTTTGAGGATGACACAAAGCTATGGGGAGAAGTGGACACGCCGGAGGGCAGGGAACAGCTGCAGGCAGACCTGGATAGGCTGGACAAGTGGGCAGAAAACAACAGGATGCAGTTCAACAAGGAGAAATGCAAAGTGCTGCACCTAGGGAGGAAAAATGTCCAGCACACCTACAGCCTAGGGAATGACCTGCTGGGTGGCACAGAGGTGGAAAGGGATCTTGGAGTCCTAGTGGACTCCAAGTTGAACATGAGCCGGCAGTGTGACGAAGCCATCAGAAAAGCCAATGGCACTTTATCGTGCATCAGCAGATGCATGACAAATAGGTCCAGGGAGGTGATACTTCCCCTCTATAGGGCGTTGGTCAGACCGCAGTTGGAGTACTGCGTGCAATTCTGGGCGCCCCACTTCAAGAAGGATGCGGATAACCTGGAGAGGGTACAGCGAAGGGCAACTCGTATGGTCAAGGGCCTGCAGACCAAGCCCTACGAGGAGAGACTAGAGAAACTGGACCTTTTCAGCCTCCGCAAGAGAAGGTTGAGAGGCGACCTTGTGGCTGCCTATAAGTTCATCACGGGGGCACAGAAGGGAATTGGTGAGGATTTATTCACCAAGGCGCCACCGGGGGTTACAAGAAACAATGGCCACAAGCTAGCAGAGAGCAGATTTAGACTGGACATTAGGAAGAACTTCTTCACAGTTCGAGTGGCCAAGGTCTGGAACGGGCTCCCAAGGGAGGTGGTGCTCTCCCCTACCCTGGGGGTCTTCAAGAGGAGGTTAGACGAGTATCTAGCTGGGGTCATTTAGACCCAGCACTCTTTCCTGCTTATGCAGGGGGTCGGACTTGATGATCTATTGAGGTCCCTTCCGACCCTAACATCTATGAATCTATGAATCTATGAAAACCCAAACTTGAACTAAGCAGGGTTATACCTATGATTGCTTTTCTTCTCAGGTTGTGATGAATTCCTAGTATCACTGGTACTTGCAGTTGCAACAGGACAGTTTAAACATTTGTCCATTTCACCAACTAAATTAAAGACTTACTTTGTGATTAATGCTAACACTCTTTTCCCATAACTCTAAGTACCTTTATATTACTACTGTAATGGTACATTTGACTGACTAATTGGTGGCATGTGCACGTTCAAATAACTTTATTAGTATGCACAGTGTTAACATGGTAAAGCACAAGCACCATCTATTTTTTTTTAATGTATGCAAAATATGATCCGTTCTTAAAATGTTTGCAACCGCGTATATTTTTGCAACCCACTTTTGGGTTGTGACTCTCAGGTTGAGATGCTGATCTAGCTTGATTACATACGCTGTTGTACTAGAGCACAGCTAGCCATCTAGGGTGTTTATACACGTGTTCCGAGAGTGGGGGTGCTTTAATTAGAGCGGCTCTCGGAGAGCTCCTGGTTCATCTTGTGTATCAGTGTCCCCACGTTTCAAAATGGCGGCGGGAGTTGAATGAGCTTTGGATTAACTATCCCTATCGCCATTTTGAAGTGCAGGGATGCTGATACACAAGACACTGGAGGCTGCTGGAGCATGGTAATTGCCACGCTCCAGCAGACTCTTGAGCCTGTTCTGCCCCGCTGTAATTACAGCGTTGGAGCAGTCTCCCTGCTCATGTATAGGTGCTCCTAAGTAGGACCTAACATAGGCAGTTTATAACCCTCCCTACAGAACTGTTATATTTTGTTTGTCCTTAATATAAGACTTTAAGGCTAAACCTTTAATAAACTTAAGACTAAACCTTTAATATAAGGTTTCTGTATTAACAAAGCTATAATATGGCTAATCTGAAAAGCCTTTTATTAATTAAAATCTGAGTCTAGGGCTCTTTGTTCCTCTTTGAAAACTGAAGATAGCTTAATTGGCTAAATTGTTTTGAGGGCTGTGGTTGCTTGCCATTGTAGAGAAACCAGATTTTTCAACTAGCTCCTGGATGGTGAGTGAAAAAGGATATAGTTTTATAACAGAACAGCTGAAAGCTAATTTGTGATAATCTGTAAAGAGCCAATTTGGGTAATCATCCTAACATCTGTTTGACAACTACAGTATACCTAAATACACTTGTGACATAGCATCTACAGCTGTTTTCTTCTATAGTAAAAAAAAATACTGTCATGGACCCAGGAAAACTAGGAATTTAACAGTACAGTCAAGTTTAAAATCAAAACAATATAAGCAATTCTTACCGGCACAGGACAAACTAATCACTTTTTTTTTTGTTAAATTATTTTTCAGAACAGAAAGCAAGGCAGTGCAGGTGCTAACCTGAGTACTAGTCTGCTGTTTATCCAGTTCCACCAAACAACATAGAATTGGTTGCACATCTGCATTTTTCTGAAAACTGACGTAACTGCTTTTTTCTCATTTTCTATAATCTCATCAACTAATTTCATCCCCGCTTTCACAGTCTCATAGCTGCTGTGACATTTTAAGCCATTAAAGCGGTATGCATTTTGGATACAAGTCTGTTGATGTAGAGATGGTATCTGCAACTCTGTTCAGCATTCTTGTCAGTACATCTATAAAACCCCAAAATTGCAAGATGGAGAGAGAGCGAGCAAGCTATCCTGACAGCAATAATCGTACAAATTTAAGTCATTAAATTAGCATGCCTAATAACATTCACAGTAATCAGTGTCACCTACTTTTTTTCAATCTGTTTTTCCTGCTAAAGCAAGAAGGAATACTGAAAGGAGTTTCCTGGATTAAAGTATAATTTTCTGATCTACAACTGTGCTAAAGTTAGGTTTATAGGAAGAACCATGGCCTTTGTCTTGAGAAATAAATCTGTGCCGTAACTAGCAGAACTGGCCCTTACAGTGGCTATTTTAATTTTACTGATTGCCAAGATCCATTATGCAGTTTTGAAACCAGTCATTTAAAATCTATTGCTCATCCAGATGTTTCAACTGCTGTTGCATTCAAAAGATACAATATAAGCCTGGCAAAAGTACCCAGACAACACAGATTTTTGCATGCTAGAACTGCACTTACATTGCCAGACAAATAACACAGAAGCTTTGCAGTTCCCTGTTTTTAATTAATTCTTTCTTTCCCCAACACACCAGGCCAGGTGTGCCCAAAGTGACTCAATTCAAGCATTCCTTTATTCAGCTTGCCAAAGTGGTCTGCTTCAACATCTGAAAATATGAAAACTCCTTTCTTCTAGTTGTAATACAGGTCCTCTCTTTGTGCTGGTCTGAACCAACTCTGTTCTCTTTTGGCCTTAGGACATGTGCTGCAGTTAAACTGCTTTTGTTTATAGTCCAGTTTTTGCTGTTTTCATGTTTGGGCTTTGTCCTTTGTCTGACCCTTAGGTTCTCTCTGGCATTCAGAGCTGAGAAATATCTCTGCAGTGCTCTAGGACAAATCAGTGCCAGAAAATGAGCCCCAGTCTGCTTGAGGAGCAATCAGAACAACTGGAGTAAGATTCCAAAGACATGGTGCAACCAATCTATCTTTTTTGCCCAATTAGTGTTATAAGTAGGGACCTACCGAATTCACAATTTTGTGATTTTCCTGGAAACCACAAAATCAGTAAGTCCTCACAAAAAAGTGCAAAATCAGTGAGGAAAAGAGAAAAAAAAAAAGGAGTTGCAAAAACAGAAAACATCAGGAAGCCCTGCTGTCCTGAAACATGGGTGGGAGGGAGAAAGCGCAAATTGGAAGCTTCCTGATCAAGCCCATGGGAGCCATTTGTTTGGGGTCATCTGTCAGTCTCCAGGAGGGGTGGGCCCCTCAGCCAATCAGAGGTATGGGGGGAGCTTGCCATGCTCTGCCATGAAAATAGTGCTGGGCGATTTCTGCAAAATCAGAGAGTAGCCATAATGAATTCAGTAGGTTCCTAGTTATGGTTTTTCAGGGGGCAGTTGTGTGGTGCTAGGCAGGTTTTGTAGATCTGGCTCTTGGACCCATTAAGACAGGAGGTCTTTGCACTTTTTTCCATGTGCAAAGCAACTGGGTAGTTAAACATCTTTGTGCCACGAGTCCACTTATTTCTCCTTCTAAGAAGAGAAGTAAAGACTATCTGGCATGCATAGTTTCTTAGGAGCTGCTCGATAATCAGAACCTCGTTTGGTTCTGATTATGCCCTGGCACAAATAACTACATCTGATCTTGCAAGTAATGGCCTCCTCTTAGCTATGCACCTACAATCATGTGTTTGATTTCTGACCTTCAGTGATAATAGGACCTCATTGGAACCAAGATGGTTCAGATCCTTGTAAGCTGCTTATGAGAAAGCTAAGAGCCAGTGGTTAAAACTAAGTGGGGTAAACTAAATAGACCAAATTCTATAATTAGCCAGGCTGTATGCCTGCAGTTGTTCCTGTAACTAAAGTACTGAAGGAGAAGCTGCTGCTACAGCCTTAATTCATCACCTGAAAATGCTGAAATCAGCAATCTGAAGCTTGAATTGCACCCTTAGGGAGAAAGTTTCTTTCAGTACAGATGTTAGAGCAAATGCTCTGTTTGTGAAAGCAGTCTGTTACTGATCTTTCTTTCAGTTAATAAATCTTTTCAACCTTCCTCCTGAGCATTATCACTGCTGGTTGATGTCCAAATGAAGATCTGGGAAAGGGAAAATCACAAAGGGAAAGATGGTTATTTAGCCAGTCATTTCTCTTTCCCTAAACCTCTTGATTCCACAGAGCTGAAGTGCTCCTTTTCTCTACTTCAGAGATTTAAGGGGTGACTGGTGACAGTAGGTATCTGGCAGACACTGGGGAAGTGGAGGTTTTTATGTCCTTGGCTGTTGACCGCCAGGACCAGGCAATATATTCTTCCAAGAGCTAACCACTGAAATAGATTGTTATTGCACAACTGAGCACTTTTAGAGACAGTCCATTCAAAGAATAAATGCTATTTCAACACAAAACCAACCTCTTATTATAATTCTGTTTCTTCCCCTAATGAAAAGCATCATACTTGATGGACACTAACTTTGTCCACTGCAGGATTTCTGTTCTATTCAAATTAGCATGCTTACCAGGTGTGTTCTGGCAGCAGCTCCAGGTTTGGCATAGGGCACGTGGCAAGAGCTGGAGCTGCTGCCACTGCCACTGGAGCTACTTTATGCCCGGGCTAGATCCGCCTGTAAGGAGCCCTACAGTCCAGAGCTGGCCTGTGGCACAAATTGAGTTTGACATCTGTGTCATACAGGCAAGGCCCTTTTAGATTTCTGCTAGTCTTAAAAGATGATGTAATGCAAGCATGTGCCCACTGGTGCATGATACTAGCTATTTTTATTTGGCCATTTGAATGTCATATGATCATAGGAAAGTAGGGCAAAAAGGACCTCACATGATCACCTAGTCCAGCCCCTTGCTCAAGGCAGGATCGTCCCTGACTAACCCATCCCAGCCAAGTATCTGTCCAATCTGCTCTTAAAAATGTCCAGGGGCGGAGATTCCATAACTTCCGTAGGCAATGTGTCCCATGATGGTCCGTGGACTTTCAGAGGTTGATTTCCACATTCTCAAGTTATGTCTACCGCAGCAGCGATACTGTTCAAAGTACAGGGAGTCCTTTTGCTGCATATTTTGAGTCACATCCTTGGAGGTCTTTAAATGGTGCTTACCATTTGGCAGGCCTTGCTCCATGCAGAATAAATGAAGTTAGCAAAGCCCTGCAAAAGCTGAATTTGTCACAGAGTTTGTATCTTGCTGCAAACCAGTGTTCTAGAATTTTTCATTGGGGCAGGGAAAATTAGCCCTTGTGATTGAAGAGAGAAGCTTAGCTTGATGACCCAAATGTACTTAGATACAGCAATGGCTACCTGAGTTGCAGACAAGTTCTAAAATGTGTGAAGTGCCTTACACATGTCTTCCAAGGCCGTACAAATCCTCATGTCTCAGCTACAGAATCTGCTACCTTCTCAGGTTGCCATAGACTTCAGCTTGCGTTATTTCTTCCTCCTCCCACCCACCCCTTTTCAACAGCTTCACCATTTTGCTTCATCAGATTCCTCACATTTGCTGCTTGTTTTCTGTCTTGTCAGGATTGGCCTTTTTGCTTTCCTTATTGGGGGAGTTAATTAGATTTCCAGTGCATGTCCCGTCAAGCCAGGTAGCAGGGCGTCAGGTAGGAGATTAGTCGTGACAGTTATAAACTACCAGGTCTCCCTTCCTCTGCTGCTGTTTAGGAAAAGGAGGCTTAGAGCTGGAACTGGGTCACATGGAACACCTAGGAGGTGGGAGGGGGGAAGGGGAAATGTAAAAAAATATATTTCTATTATATTGAGCTTTGAAAAACCAACTAAATTACTGCGTGATTATGGCAATGCCTGATATTTCACTGTGATAAAAGTATGGCAGGACTGAGGAACTGGTTTGGATCTATCTTGCCGACAGTGGCTGAAGGTGTGTAAGATGTCAGAGACACTACTTATTATTTTTCCTTGATTTAGTTTGGCAAGCCTGCATACCCTATGACTTTGGGATCATAAGGCTTTCAGATTAACTTCAAATTGGGTGTGGGAGATCCCTGGAAAGTGAAGACATAATCTAATTAAACATGGTTACTTTCTTAATGGCCTGATTGTGTGAGGATGCTAACTTCGGGAGACGACGGTACTTACCACCTCACAGCATCATTCCTGTTGCTCCGTCTTAATTTTTTTTCCCTTTCTTGACAAAAAACACTTACAGACTTGTGAGAGACATTCCAAATGAAAAGATGAACTGCTGGAAAGGGTAGCTGTTCTAAAAGGAGCCTGACCCAGCAAGAATTTTAATTCCTTTCATCAAAGACCTCTGCCCCTTGCAGACCTACTGTCTTCCCAGTGGTGGAAATGGGAAATAACCACTGAAATCAATGGAATGACATCAGGCCGGAGCTAGCACACTGCCTTCATGTCAGTTTGATCTAACTAAAGATGTACCTGCTATGGAAGCCAGTCTGTCCCTAGACCTCACTTTTGTGTTACCAGCTAAGACATTCAGGTCACAAACTTACTGGCGTACGTGCCCAATGGAAAGAAATAACTTTTTGCTAAGTACTTAGCAGTGTTGTTCAACCTTCCAAGAGAAGTAGGGGCTGGAGGTGGGACATAATTTTGAATCCAGTTTGAAGATGAAGCTCAGCAAGTTCATGGGCTTTAGTTTATATCATGTGGTTACTTGCGGTAGCAGGGACTGAAATCGTTGAAGGGCCCCGAGGGTCCCTTCAAGTCCTGTGTTATGTACTGACATCATGAAAGGTCGTGTCAAAACATCTGGGCAAAAGTAGAATTTGGATTGCCTTGGGAACCCTACATCTACTCTTCCTGCCCTTTGTCGTCTTAAGGCTAGAATTCCACTGGTAAAGTGTTCAATATTTAGGTCCCAGTTGCTTTCGGGTGATGGAAGCTACATTAGACCTTACTTATTTGGGGCTCAGTCCTGAGCTGTATCTGCTGACTTCCGTGGAGTTGTAGATGCATTTATTATCAGCTACTTTAATTAGACTTGCTTGATGTTGCTTTTTTCTGAATTTTTTGTTTGCATGTATTTTTCCAGACACTTCTTATGATAGTCCCTGTTGGTCCCTTTTTTCTTTCCATCCCGTGTCTTCCTTTTTCCAAGTTCTTTTCTGCTGTAGACCTGGCTTTGCCATTTGTTTCCTTCAAATTCAGAATGGAGCCCTTTTGCCTGAAGGTGCCAGCAGTTGCTAAGCAGTATCTTCTCCCTTTTCCATGCAGCCTTGTTGCCATGACATTACTCATTGCAGGCAGCAGTGGCTGGAAGCAATTTTACTCTTCAAACAAGGGATTAAAGGCAAATACAGTTCTTACAAAGAACTGTAGTTTGATTTTGAGGGTAAGCGTGGTAGTTGATTACACCAGTCATGCATCTAACTTTCTCTAGGATCCCAGTAACTAGATGTTGAGAGAAGGGTAATTGTTGCCTTGGATTTAGAAAATCATAGGTGTATTGAAGATCAGGTCTGGGGGGCTTGGGGGATTTTTTTTTCCACTCTGAGGCAGAATCAAATCAGCCCCTTGCTTTACTTGTAGACTGAACCAGGAGCTGTTAATATGATGGATTTTTTGTAATTTCCAGGTACTGGACTTCCATAATTAATGTTAGCATGTGGTATTTTTACTGATATGAATGAATTATTGTCTATTTTTATAAAATGTCAACCAATTTACTTTGTTTTTATGGTTAATCCTCAGAGATAATTAAAAGAACACAAATAATTAAAATGGGAACCTGAATTACATTAAACACTGTTCCTTGGCTGGAAAGACTACAGAAATAAACTCTAAAAAGAAATTAAAATCAGATTCAGCAAAGTGAAGTCAATGGGATTCCATATACGCTTAGAAGTAAGCAGATATTTAAGTGACTTGCTGAGTTATGGCCTTAATTGGTATCCTCATAAAATGACCTACTGTAATGTCTGTAATTCTCTACTTTTTTCCCAGTGGTACGTCCAAAAGAGAAAGAATAAACTGTTGGTCAAATGAATGTTTTTGTCACTGTGGAGAGTTGGGTTTTGGGTGACAGGTTTTAACTAGCTTTACCTGATTTGGTAAACTGCGGAATAAAAATGTTTGCCATACTACCAGGAACAGATCAGAAGATTGTCGGGTTAGTTGATGGACAAATTAAGAGATACAATTACAAAGAGAAACAGATTTTGTACATTAAAATGGCTTAATCTGTAAAACAAAATGGGCAAAAATAATCCTAACAGAAGAACCAGCATGCAGGGTGACAAGAGGAAGGAAAGCACAGGTAAGCATCAACGTCCAAGGAGCAGGGGGCCACAACTGTCCTGGGAGTGGGAGGAAGGCACGAGCACCCTCAGGAGGCCTCAGGTGCCTCTACACTAATGCTCGTAGTATGGGGTGTAAGCAGGAGGAACTATGCGTCCTGATTGCAAGTAAGAACCCAGACTTAGTAGGGCTCACAGAAACCTGGTGGGACCCTACCTATGACTGGGCGGTGGGCATTCGGGGGTACACCCTATATAGAAGAGACAGGACAGAGAGGAAAGGTGGGGGGGTTGTGCTCTATGTCAAAGAGCACCTCACATCATCAAGGATTAGCTTCAGGTTAGAGGAGGGTCGGGCAGAGACGCTATGGGTCAAACTACAAGGGGGGGCGTGGCGAAAGGGACCTTATGGTGGGTGTCTACTACAGACCACCCAACCAGGGGGAAGAACTAGACCAGGACTTCTCCAGTCAGCTTATGGAGGCGGTTAGGTCAAGAGATGTTATTGTCATGGGTGACCTAAACTACCCAGACATTTGCTGGGAGGAGCAGACAGCCAGGTCTGACCGCTCGCGTAGGTTCCTGGCTGTATTACAGGACCTTCACCTTATCCAGGAAGTGCACCGCCCCACTAGGGGTAACGCCTTGCTGGACCTGGTCCCGGCCACGGGGGATGACCTGGTGAGGGGACTGCAGGTCCTTAACCACCTGGGCAATAGTGATCATCACCTGCTGGATTTCACTATCCAACACAAGGTGTCAAGGGCTTGCAGCAAGACTAAAGCCCTTGACTTCAGAAGGACCAACTTTAATGAGCTTAGGAGACTAGTGGGGAAACGCTGAGGACCCAGAAGGTAGAGGAGACGGGAGTCCATGAGGAATAGTCGTACCTTAAGGGTGCGATCCTCCAGGCCCAAAAGATAACAGTCCCTGAGAGAAGCAAGGGGGGTAAGAGTGCTCAGAAACCCCCTTGGCTCAGCAAGGGCATTCAGCAATGCCTGAGGACTAAAAGGGAGGCGTACAACCAGTGGAAGGGAGGAACTATCACCCAGGAGGAGTACTCCTCCTCGGCCCGGGCGTGTAGGAGGGCTATTAGAAAGGCCAAGGTAGAGATGGAACTCAGGCTAGCGTCCAGGCTTAAGGAAAACAAAAAGTCCTTTTTCAAGTACTTTGGGAGCAAGAAGAGGTCACCAGGCAATGTAGGGCCCCTGCAAGACACAAACAGTAATCAGGTGGCAACACCAGACAAGAAAGCTGACATTTTTAACAGTTTCTTTGTCTCTCTTTTCCTGAACCAGGACCAAGATATCCCACCTATCAGAGGTAGGGACAATTTTGGGGATCAAGCCTCAAGCCTTCAGTAAGTGCAGATGTAGTTAGGGATCTTCTGGAAGGGCTAGACATTTTTAAATCTGCAGGTCCAGATG
Organism: Alligator mississippiensis; assembly: GCF_030867095.1. NCBI lineage: Eukaryota > Metazoa > Chordata > Crocodylia > Alligatoridae > Alligator > Alligator mississippiensis. The sequence continues at coordinate 113,542,591 of NC_081826.1, read as the reverse complement.
CCCTCCACCCAAGGGTGTTGAGGGAGCTGGCAGGGGTCATCGCGGAGCCCTTGGCCTGGCTGTATGAGGATTCGTGGTCATCTGGCCAGGTGCCGGGGGATTGGAAACTGGCTAATGTGGTCCCTATTTTTAAGAAGGGGAGAAAGGAGGACCCAAGTAATTATAGCCCTGTAAGCCTCACCTCAGTGCTCAGGAAGATCTTGGAGAGAATCATCAAGGAGCACATCTGTGGGGGGGCCTGCAGGGGAGATCATGCTCAGGGGCAACCAGCATGGGTTCACCAAAGGCAGGTCCTGCCAAACCAACCTGATTGCCTTTTACGACCAAGTAACTAAATCCTTGGATGATGGTGTTGCTGTGGACCTAGTCTTTCTAGACTTTAAGAAGACCTTTGCCACTGTCTCTCACCCCATCCTCATCAACAAATTAAGTGACTGCGGCATTGATGCCTGCACAGTTGGATGGGTAAAAAATTGGCTGATGGGGCGCGCCCAGAGAGTAGCGGTGGATGGGTTGTACTCAACCTGGCGAGATGTGAGCAGTGGGGTACCTCAGGGCTCGGTCCTTGGGCCCGCACTGTTTAACATCTTCATCAGCGACTTAGACAAGGGGGTGGAAAACACGCTGTCCAAGTTTGCTGATGACACTAAGATGTAGGGCGAGGTGGACACACTTGACGAGAGAGGCTGCAACTAGATTTAGACAGACTACAAAAGTGCGCAGACGAGAATAGGATGGGGTTCAACGTAGACAAATGCAGGGTGCTGCACCTTGGGAGAAGAAATCCCCAGCATACATACAGGCTGGGGAGTTCCCTTCTTGAAAGCACAGAGGTGGAAAGGAATCTTGGAGTCATTACTGACTCCAAGATGAACATGAGCTGCCAATGCCAGGCCGCAGCCAGCAAGGCCAGCCATACCTTGCCATGCATCCAAAGGTGCATCTCAAGCCGGTCCAGAGAGATGATACTCCCCCTCTATGTGACTCTGGTCAGGCCGCAGTTGGAGTACTGCATCCAGTACTGGGCACTGCACTTCGAAAGGGATGTGGCCAGCCTGGAGAGGGTTCAGAGGAGGGCCACCCACTTGGCGAGAGGGCAGCAGGACAGGACCTATGAGGAGAGACTGAAGGACCTGAACCTGTTCAGCCTCAACAAGAGAAGGCTGAGGGGGGGACCTGGTGGCTGCCTACAAGCTCATCAGGGGGGATCAACAGCAAATAGGCAGAGCCCTTTTCTCCCCAGCACCACCTGGGGTGACGAGGAACAATGGTCATTAGCTGATGGAGAATAAGTTTAGGTTAGAGATCAGAAGGCAATATTTTACAGTTAGGGTGGCCAAAATCTGGAACCAACTTCCCAGGGAAGTGGTCCTCGCCCCTACCTTGGGCAAATTCAAGAGGAGGTTGGATGATCACCCATCTGGGGTCTTGTGAACCCAGCATTCATTCCTGCCTGTGGCAGGGGGTCAGGCTAGGTGATCTGTTCAGGTCCCTCCTGACCCTAGCTACTATGAAACTAATTATAGTAGTGTAGGGGACTTGAAGAGATCATCTAGCTCTTCCTCCTACCCAAAGGCAAGGTGAATAAATCTAGAGACCACTCCTGGCAGATGGTAGTCTAACCTGTTCTTAAAATCCTTCAGCAGAGATTCAGCAGCCTTCACAGATAGTCTGCTTCAGTACTTAACTAGCCTTATAGCAGGGATCAGCAGTGTTTCTGGGCAGAGCACCAAAAACACCCCAACCTCAACTTGTAAGATGCTGGCATGCCTGGGGCAGGGGCAGCGAAGGAGCCATGAGGAGCCCAATCCTCATTGTGGCAACATAGCCCTGGCCCCTTTCCCACCATCCACCCCGAGACGAGCATGGCAAGTAATATGCCTTTGTACGCCACGCTCTGGCACCTGTGCCAGGGGGTTGCCTACCCCCTCTGCCTTAAAGCTAAAAAGTTTTTCCTAACAATTTAAATAATCTTGACTGCAAATTAAATTTATTTTTTTAGTGCTAACCCCAATGAACATGGAGAACAATTTATCACTGCCCTTCTCATATAATATTTCTTACAGATGGGAAACTTATTTCCTCCTTCTTAATCATCTTTTCTAGACTAAAACCCAATTCCTTCCGCTCTCCATATTAAGTTGTTTTCTAACCCTTCTGCTCGTCTTCATATTCTTTGCAGTTTACATTTTTCTTGAAGTGTGGTGCTCCAAATTGGACAAGGTAATCCAGCTGATGATGTACCATCAGTAAGTGGAAAAATTACCTCCCATCTTTTACATCTCATACACTATTACTAAACATCCCAGAATGAGAATTGGCATTTTTACCAGTTTTATATTGATTCATTCAGGTTGTGGTCTACTGTAATCCTTAAATTCAAGGATTCTCTGTGTGGTACTTTGAGGGAAACTACAAGAGTTCCCCAAGCCATTTGTGGACCCAACTTTACTGATTTAATGCACACACACACACAAACTGAAATAATTATGAAAGGCCTGTCATGGGTAGCTGTTACATAGAAGTTTTGCTTCACAATGGTGTCTGGTGGGCTTTGCTATTCTATGCCAGTCAGTTGGACCTTCCCTTTTTCTCTCCAGCTCTCCTCTGATAATCTCTCTTCCCTCACAAGGCTCATGTGTCATGTTAGGTGGGAAAAACTTCTAGCAAACACCCTCACATCAGCTACATTCAAAATTAAAAATGTTAACATACGTTACTGTAACCTGTATTAACAGCAATGGCTCTGCAACTGCTTAAATTAAACCACTTGTATTTCAAATAAAATTAAGGTTGTATGATCGGAAATCTAGCTGACTATTCCAGTAAGCGTAATTCACTACGCAAATAGCGCAGCATGGTTTGTTCTTGTACAGTCGGTCACCTAGCCACTTGAGAGTGAATTTAGAAGTACACCGAGACTCAGGGAGTTAGGCCTAGGACGTAAGCATGCCTATATTAGTTTTCACCTCATTTGCCTACAAGTTGTCTTCGTTGAATTCCATTTTGGTTTAAGCTGGAGGAACAGTCTAAAACCAAGCTCATGCTGAACTCTGATCTTACCCTCTGAAGTACTAGCAGCCTCTGCCAGTTTGTTTCATCTCCAAATGTTATAACTCTATTCTCCGTTCCGCAATCCAAATTGTGAATGAACACAATGAACAGAAATGGGCTCAGGACAGATGCCCACTCAGATCCACTCCCAAGTTGATAATAAACGATTGAAAGTTAATCACTTGTGCAGCTATTTTATAACCATTTTAATCTAAATCATATTTCCTTAGTTCTGCTTGGGAGAATATCATGTGAGACTAGTTAGAAGCCGAGATCCTGGTTTTCTCTGTTTAAAAATCCCAAATTCTCTGATAAACTCCCCCCCCCCCCAAATTCACTCATTAAAAACCCCCAAATCCATGTTTTTCCATAATTAAAATGAAATACCACTCTATATACAGGTTTCCCTTGCTTTATGTTGTACATGCATTCCTGGAAAATGGCGCATAACTCAAATTTGCATAAAGGGAACCCAGTTTACAATGTAACAAATAGGGATATGTTCCAAGATCTCGACTGTACTCACCCCCCAGACTCATTCCTACCACTTTTACAACAGAATTTCAGTACTCACCAACTGCAAATGGTACACACAAGCACAGGGTACTATTGTAATGGGGATGGCAACTACAGAAACACGTCACAGACAATGAACGAGTGAGGAGCACGGATCCACACAGCAGACTATATTTTGGTGTGCGTCATTCCCACAATGCACTGCACAAAGCAGCTGACTGTGGGCTTCCACCACACCAATTGCATAAGAGTGAATTTACCTCACATATAACAAATTTTTGGTATAAAAAGGGTCATCACATAAGAGAGGATTCACCTATACAGAACCCACCCAAATCAAGGGAAACCTGTACAGTATCACTTGAACACAATGTTTTATTGATATATTTCCAGTTTTAAAGCTTATTTGAAGCCTACCAGCGCCTCAAACATTATTATAAAATAACTTCTAAACACCTATATATTTTGGCATTTGATTTTGTTGGGTTTTTTTATCACGGAAAAATCAGAGCTCCCCTGTCCCCTTCGCTCACCAGGACAAGGTTTTTGTTGTGTTTTTCCCCGGTCCCCCCAGGCTACTTTGTGGCACCGAGCAGCCCTGATATGCTGTTGCCCCTCATTCCCAACCCACAGTCCCCCACCCCCAGACCCCAGATCCCCACTGTGTAAGGAAGGGAGTAACCATGTGGGGAAGGGAGTTATGGGCACAAGCGACCGAGGGGAGGGGGACAAGGTGACGTGCTGAGAGGGCATATGCCCCCCCCCTTAGATTTCTGCATTCCCTCCCATGCTGGGTCCTACCCACTGGGCCACAAACGCGGTTCCTCCAGAGCTGGCCCGGCTCAGCTGCAGCCCTGTGCCCCACTGTGGGTACAGAAGTCTCGGGGAGCACATGCCCTCCTGCTGCATTGCCTTGGCCCCCCTGTCCCCACAGACTTAGCTAGAGGGAGCTGCTCTCCATCATGGTTGCCACATACATTTCATAGGTGTCATAGACATTAGGGCTGAAAGGGACCTCGGAAGATCATCGAGTCCAGCCCCCTGCCCCAGGGGCAGGAAGTCAGCTGGGGTCATAGGATCCCAGCAAGATAAGGATCCAATTTTCTCTTGAAGATGTTCAATGTAGGTGCTTGAACCACCTCTGATGGCAGGCTATTCCAGACCTTGGGGGCTCAGACAGTAAAGAAATTCTTATGTCCAGCCTGAAACAGTCTTGCAGTAGTTTATAACCGTTCGACCTCGTCCTCCCTTGGGGCGCTCTGGTGAACAAACGTTCCCCCAGATACTGGTGGTCACCCCTGAAAAACTTATAGGTGGCCATCAGATCACCCCTGAGCCTGTGCTTTTCCAGGCTAAAGAGCCCCATAGCTCTCAGCCTGATGTCGTAAGTTCTGTTTTCCTGACCTCTGATCATGCGTCTGGCTCTTCTCTGGACTCTCTCAAGCTTCTCCACATCCTTTTTGAATTGTCGGGCTCAAAACTGGACGTAGTACTCCAGCTGCGGCCTCCCCAAGGCCAAGTATAAGGGGAGAATGACGTCCCGGGATTTGCTTGAGAAGCATCTATGGATGCAAGCCAGCATTTTGGTTGCTTTACTAGCCGCAGCATCACATTGAAGGCTCATGTTCATCTTGTGGTCAATGATGACCCCCAGGTCACTTTCTTCTGTAGTGCTAGCCAGTGTAGCACTGCTGAGCCTACAGGATGCTGAAGGATTTTCCTCCCAAGGTGGAGAACCTTGCATTTTTCAGTGTTAAACACCATCAGGTTCTCGTCTGCCCATTTGCTGAGCCTGTCCAGGTCAGCCTGGATCGCCCTCCTGTCTTCAGGTGTGGATGCTTTGCCCCAAAGTTTGGTGTCATCAGCGAACTTGGCCGCATGGAAGTGCACGTGTATATGGGGCCCCCTGCATCCCACTCCCCCCAGGCCCAAGCAACCCCTTGCAGACTGGAACTCTGCCAGCCTGCAAAGGGAAACCCATGGTTTCCTGCTTTTTTCTCCTTTAAAAAGGAAAATCTTCGATTTTCATCATTGGCCAACTTGCATTGGCCGCTGCCAATACAAAGACAGCCACCCAAGACCACTGGCCAAAAGCAAGGCTGAGCACAGACGGAACCCCTCTTACCCATACCATTAACCAACAAAGCCTTTTTATGCCTTTGACTTCCCCACCCCAACAATTGCACCACATGCTAAAACCATTCTCTAACAACATCTTGCCACCTTGCAGATCTGTACTGGTGTGGTTACCATATGAAGGGTCTTGCACGTTTTCCTATAATGAAATTTCTTAACCCCCTATGCCCCAGGCAAACACAGGCCACATGACTAACTGCATGGTCTAGAACAGCGGTTCCCAAAGTGGTGCCCACGGGCACCATCGTGCCCCCTGAGGTTTATTCAGGTGTCCGTGTAGGATTGATCGGATTGATCTAAATACTTTAATATCTATTGATCTAAATACTTTAATATTCATAATGGCACCCACTGCTTTTTCTTTCAAAATTTAAATGTGCCCTTGGGCACATAAATGTTGGGAATCCCTGGTCTAGAAGCTTGTGTATGTGAATGAAATCTATGTGTGTACCCATCTACCATGCATGGGGTCCTATATTCTCTTCCAATTCTACAAAGTCAGGCAAATAACTATGATTTTTAACATTCACAAATAAAAAAAAAATCTATCTGAGGATTAAAGCTAGGCTGAATGGTTTGTACTTAGAAAGGTTCTATTTTTAAAGATAAGTATTATGTTTGTCTGTCTCCCATCCTCTTGGGACCATACCTATCCTCCCTGAGTTCTGATGTTCCTTGTGTTAAGAAAATTATAATAGCTAACATTTCAGAGATTGCTTCAAATTGTTCTTTAAGCACAGCAGGATGAATTTTATTAGGTCCTGCAAATTCAAATACATTCAATTTACCTACATATTCTTTAGCCTACTCTTTCAAAGTCTCATATGAACACGAGGCTTTGTCCTATTTAGATGTTTCTCTTTAGTTGCTTAAAAAATGAAAAAGGCAAGTCAAGATCAACTTAACCCACATAAAAGAACACAAGAAGAGTAATTTACTGGTGGCTATGGTTAGGAAAGAGTTTAAACTTACCTACCACAGAATATATGAACAGATAGTAGACACATCCCAAGTTATGTCTAATATGTAACTGGACCTTCCTTACTTGTTCATATCTGATTGCTAATGCATCAAAACTGTGTTGTAGGAAGAAAAGGTAAAATAAGTAAACTTATACAATCTATATTAGAGAGGGAAAGGAGATGGCTGGTTCTGCAAATGTATCCAACTGGGTATCAAGTTAATTGAGGAGAATCATTTGCTGTCAGTAAGCTGACAATAAATAAGCAAACCCTTATTTACCATTCAGGACTTGTTTCCCCTTGTGGTGCAAAATGGATAGAGAGGGAGAACGATACAAAACCACTGGATAGACTCTAGTCTTTTGGCCTCTGCAAGGCTCGTAGTGACTGAAACTAGTGTTTGCTAGGATTTTTCCTCAAAGTCCTGTTTGGGGGAGGGCAGCATACAAATACAAAGACAGTTGGAATAGTAAAGTTAAAACACAATTTTTCCCCTAATGAAGAGGCTGAATGACAGTTAAGCCATCACATATCTTAAATGATTTTAATGTGTTTGGAGAAGAATTAGACATAGAGGCCATGGCTGCACTAGAAACAAGTGCATCTTGTGTCTTAAAAGCTTAATAGTCAAGAAAAGCTCTAGGTTTTAATATATTAGGTGGTTAAGGTAAATCCTTGGAAGACTTCAAGTTTATCTGGACCAAGGAACCCATGTTAGCCATTGCATAAAGGCACACTTCCCCCCGCACCCCCTTTCTTTTTTGTTTTGTTTTTCCTAAGGCCATAGGGAGGAAGGGTTACTAGAGAAACTACTCGCTAATTGAAGATTAAAATATCAGCTGCTTTCAGGAATTCTGCAAACTGCAATCTGTTTAGTGTCCAACTCTGCTCATAATAAAAAACAAGAGCTACATATGTACTAAATAAATGTAGAACAGGAGGAAAGATAAAAAAAAACTGCATCCATTCATTCTGTGCCTCGTTTACTTATACTCTCCTCCAAAGACAAGCTTAAAAAGCCTACATCTTTCCAAGCTTCATGGAAACCATGTCTTACTTCATGAATTTGTTAATGTTTACAGTTCAAATGAAATAGTTCAAAAGGTGAATATATATGTGTACAGTTTAAAGAAGTCTTAGTAATGTAAGAGCACAACACCAAGATGTACATAAGTCTTCAAGAAGCAGATTCCAAATTTGCAGATTAATAGCTTGCTAGGGTTCTAAAGTAACATAATCACGTCCTTTGAAATCCTTCTCTTTGACAGATCATTGCACTTATATTAAGGCAAAGGAAATTAACTTCCTAGGAGGCAATCAATATGTTTTAGCTCACAATAAAGTTGCTTTGTCTATTCTCCGATAGCAGGATAAGGAACTTTACTTGCAACCCTCAGCACAACCATAACGTTCTTAGTTAGTTCAAAAAAGTTCAACTTATGTTATATTTATTAAAAACGGCATTTTAAAACCTCTTTTACTGTGACACTTTGTATTCATTAGTTCTTCCCTATCATACCATACCTTTTGAGGGTGGAAGAGGAAAATCAAGTGGAGTTACACAGCTAATGCTTCAGCATATATTCTAGCCGACTTTTTTATCTGCTATTTTTATTGAGAAATGTACGGCTTATAATTTCACTTCAGTTTTGTCAGTTTTGTAGTGGATGGGTTTTGGTTTATGTCATCATCTGCCTTAAATTCATTTACCTCCATCCCATAATTCATCTTCCGATTCATTCTCTGAGAAGGATACAGTTTCATCATCCAAATAGTCTGTCTTGTGCTTGTTCAATAAGTATTCCTGAGGTGTAAGATCATTCTGAAAAGAACCCTTTGTTTTCTTCTTTTTCATTCTCATCTGTTTTTGCACTACAGCCAACTGCTTCTGCTGCTGTTCTGCCCATCCAATGCCTTCTACATGTTTCACTTTTTTCATTTTTTTGTATTCCATTATTTGTTTATTCAGGACTTCATGATCAACACCAAAAAGATTTGACTGGAGAGATGAAGCTGACGTATCAGAGGACGATGTAGTCACTGAAGTCTCTGATTCACTGCGGAAAGGAAAAGAGAATTTAAATGCATGTTCAAGTATTCCCCTGGAAGAAGCTACGGAATCTGTTTACGTGTAATTGGTTAAGTTTCAGTTGGATTTTATGAACTACCTATATATGCTTATTATCTTGCTTTACTGTGTTCTCACTCCTGTTCCCTGTGTTAAGGAGATGAGGGAATGGCATCAAATAGGATGCAATTCAACAAAGAAAAATGCAAGGTACTCCACCTAGGAAGGAGGAATCCCCAGCACACCTATAGGTTGGGGGATGACCTCCTCAGCAGCTCAGAGGCTGAGAGAGATCTTGGAGTCATAGTTCACTCCAAGATGAACATGAGCCAGCAGTGTAATGAGGCCATCAACAAGGCCAATCACACATTGTTGTGTATTAGCAGATGCATGACAACAGATCGAGGGAGGTGATGCTCCCCCCCTATGCGGCATTGATCAGGCCGCAGTTGGAGTACTGTGTCCAGTTTTGGGTGCCACACTTCAAGAGGAACAAGGAGAATCTGGACAGGGTCCACAGGAGGCCACTCACATGATTAGTGGCCTCCATGAAAGACCTTACGAGGGGAGGTTGAGAGATCTGGATTTCTTCAGCCTTCACAAGAGACGGCTGAGGGGAGACCTTGTAGCCTCCTATAAGTTTATCAAGGGAGGACAACAGGGAATTGGTGATGCGCTGTTTACCAGAGCACCCCAGGAAGTAATTAGGAATAATGGGTGCAAACTAGCAGAGAGTAGATTTAGGTTAGACATTAGGTAGAAATTTTTTACAGTAAGGGTGGCCAGAATCTGGAATGGGCTTCCAGGAGAGGTGGTGCTGTCACGTAACTTGGAGGTCTTCAAGAGGAGGCTTGATAGTCACCTGGCTGGGGTCATCTGACCTCGGTCCTATTTTCTGCAGGGGCAGGGGGGTCGGATACAATGATCCTTTGTGGTCCCTTCTGACTCTACAATCTATGAATCTATGTCCATCCATAAATAGGTCTACTGTTAAAACTATCAATACCTGAGCAGCGGGAGGAGGAGAGGCCTGAAGTAGGGCTGGCAGTGATAGGACAAATGGCTGCCCACCAAGCAGGATTGTGTCAGCGCAGGGTTTGCTCACCCTTCTGCCACTGAAAGCCATGTTTACCAGGGATCAGAGGCCACAAATTTTGCAGCAGGCCACTCCACCCAGCCATGCCCCCAACACCTACAGCCCACCAGTAACCTGGCAGGCCAGATGGAGCAGTTCCATGGGTCTGATCCAGCCCATGGGTCATGTGTTTAACAGCCTTACCTTAAGTGATTCTGAGCTAGGATCAACAAATATTCAAGAGGAGAGAAAAAACCAAGGAATGGAAATGCTCATAGGTGTTTGATTATTTAGATCTGGGTATTCTGCTCTGCAAAGTGATTCATTTTGGAACCCTTCCTCCAAAGCCTGGTTCACTAACTTCCAAGGCTACCTCTTCCTGAGAAGGTGAACTATAGAGTACTCATAAGTGGATCTCTGGAAAAAGATGTTTTTATATAACAACAATGTCTGATGGCATTAGTACTGGACTTGGGGACCTGCTACAGCAGTTTCGAGACCGTGCTTCTGTAAAGAGGAAAGAGACAGCCTGTTCCCAGGGCAACCATCACAGACAGACCAAGGAAAGAGACTGTATTGGAGCTACAGACTCAGAAAGCTTCAAGTACACGGGCCCAAACCGAAAACTGGTGTGTATTCTGCAGGAAAAACCTTTATCATGACCATGGCATTCCCCCAAAAGATGCATCTAATTTGCACCTAGTGAACTGGACCATGAGTCTTTTAAGGCACAACAATTCATCAGGTTGCTTTACCAGGACACTGCAGCAAGCAGTCAGGTGTTTAGTTGGGTTCAAGTGTATCCATCCTGCATCTCACCACCATTCTAATCAAAATTCCTCACAAAATAAGAATGATTCCTGACTTGATCACCGTCAGAGCATCATTCTAAAACTCACGTCTGTCCACATGTGCGCAAATGTTTGGTTCCCCAGGGACAACTAGCAGTGGCGCACCTTGAGCCACAACTACTTGTCCCTGGGGATTGCCTATGCCATGCGCACTTCGGCACAGAGTAAGTTGCCTTGGGTGGGGTAGGAGAGACAGTGCCTGGCCCCAACAGCCTTACCTGGGGTCCTGGGGGCCTCCTGAAGCCACAGTCATGGCGATTCTGCCGCGCAGAGCCTGGCTGGCAGCAGACCATGGCTTCAGGTGGCCCAGCCCCACTTTTCAGCAGTGCATGCTGCCCGAGTATGTACTGTGCCAGGTTTTTTTTTTTTCCCACGTTTTTTTTTTTTTTTTATCCCTGGATATCCCGTGGGGAAAAAAACAGTGCAACTCACACTTGGGCAGTGAGCCCTTGCAGCGCGGAGAACACCAGACTGCGCGGTATGTGGCGCTGCAAATGTGTTTGCAGTGCCATGTACCGCACAACTGCGCTCATCTGGACATGCCCATGAAGCTTGTTTATATATAGGAAAAAATTACCAGAATGGTACTAGTTAATCAGAATAACTCCCTATATGGACATTTATTCTGGAATAAAAATGGCACTATGGAGTTCTTCTGCTATACTGGTAATTTCCCTATGGATAAGTCTCAGCAATACTTGTGTATGTTTCCAGAGTCTACCATGAAGATCTGTTACACTTGGCCTTGCATATTTTTGAACTTTTTAGGGTCTCATATCATGGAAGTTAGCATGGTATAAATTCCTAGGATAGACCAGTGGGCTCAGGAGTGCCAGATCCTTTAACATATTAATTTACTAAGTACAGAAGTCCCTATGCCATGACTAATATCCGATGTGCTTCTATAGAGCTATCCATGAAATTCAAAGCCAACAGACTACCAAGACAAAAGTATCCTCTACTCTGAGTCAAAAGCATTTTTTTCTGTCCCTATCTTACTGTTCATAGATGCTGCTTGCTGAAGACCACCCATAGACTGGGACTCCAGAAATGCTGAAGCAGATAAATGCTGAGATCACCAACAGAGCAGAGCTGACTTCTGCGATTCAGCGTTTCAAATTAGGAGCAATTAATCCAGAAAGAATGAACTGCATGAGACTCTTCAAGACCTGTTAAATACAATTTTCCCTCTCAACTTGCAACCTACAAACTGTACCTTTGTGCATGTACAGAAGAATCAACAAGCAAAATAAATGTCCACACTGAGTAAAATACAAGAGTAAATGTAATGTATGAAGAATGGGAAATAAATTAGATTTTTAATATTCTGTTCATCCTTATCCAAGGTGCAGCGTGAGTGAGGGAAGGCTTAAAAATATTAACCATATTTTGGTATCATTTGAAAGTGGAAGTTTTTTGTGCCAAATCCCATGTAAAATAAAATAAAATGAAATAAAATACTATCCCATAATATAGCTGGTGTTTAGTTCTAATCGTCTATTTAATTTGTCTAGCTTTAAATACAATACAAGCTGAGTCTTTTTAAAGACTATCTGCCCAATAAGAAAATCTTTAAACTGCACTAATTATGCCTTTTTATATAACTCTACTGTACTAAATTTTCAAGTGTTACAGTTCAGATACCATGATAGGATTATAAATGCATACAAATTTCAGACAGACACAACACAATTATTTCTGGTATCTGTCATGACCCAAAGGTCTGATTTTTTGTGTGTGCTTCGGCACTAAGAATTATCCCCGTGGGTTTACAGCTTCATTGCACGGAGGAGTTCTGCTGCACAGAGAACCCGCGTGCAAAGGAGTGTTCCCGCCACTTTGCAGCGGTCTTTGCAGGGTGCATTTTCTTTGCAACACAGAAATGCATGGTGCAAAGGAGTTCCTGCTCTTCGCATGCAAATTCGTGCCCCGCAATTGGCTAATGCTAAATTATTCCCACGTGGCGGCTAGCGATTGGCCTGCTAGCCGTATAAGAGGCTTGAGCAGTTTCCGCCCAAGCCGAAGAGGACTCCGCATCCATCTCGTGGGGACTCTGGGTGTGCGCGGCAGGGTAATAGAAACCCTGTGTGTTGCTCAGAGGAGTTTGGCGGCCTGATCCACCGCCCACCTCTTCCCGTCTTCGAACGGAGCCTTCCATAAGACGTATCGACGAGTTTTATGCGCGCTTGTCCTGGACATCTGGAGTTCTGTCTGCGTGGAGCCTAGCAAACTCCACGTGATTGTTCGTGTTCTGTCTGCGTGGAGCCTAGCAAACTCCACGTGTGTTCGTGTTTTCTGTTGTAACCGCAACTCAAGCAAGTTCTCAGCCTGCACCGCAACTATCTCGGTGTAAGTAAACAATCTTAAAATCAACCGTTACGTGTCTGTGCCTAATTCTAGCTCGGCGCCCGCCCTCTCCGACCCGGCCTGCCCAGGCTGCCGGCCACAGCCCACGTGCAGAGCGACGAAAAGGGCCCGGGGGCCTGACCCGGCCTGCACAGTATCTTTAACAGTATTCTTTCCATTTCAAACTAGATATAGATAGCTGAAGACAACTGACTCTTGTTGCACAATTTTGATTAAAAAAAAAAAATCACAAAAAAACCTCACCTGAAGTCATTTTGAGACAAATTTTCTTTTTCAGATCCAAAATCAGCAACTGCCAGTAACTCATCAATCTGTAAAATGGGTTAATAAAACCCTAATTAAAATCCCAGTATTAAAGCTCTTCTGTTCACATTCAGAAAAGAAACAAGCCAGTAGAAGACCTAATAGAGAGTTCAGACAAGGTTCCCTGGGTGAATTTGATATAGTTATTAAGCAAGCTTTTGGGTTCAAAAACCCTTCGTCAGGCTAAGGAAGTTTCAGCAGCTGGTGTGTGCTCTTCCTGGATGGAGAGCTCTGCTTTACATGTACGAATGTTCTACTTACCTCCCTCTAGGCTTCTGAAAAGGATCTCTTGTAAAATATTCTATGTTCTATTCCAAGTAATCATCCACTTAATTTACCGAGGCCTCTCAGTAAGTACCCTAAAATGCAATGTGGAGCAGAGTCCTTCCTTGGCAGCAGGGTTAAGTGGCCAATCTAACAGATCTTTTCTATTTCTAATTTATCAGCCTTTGGACATATTGCAAGTGCCTTCCCTGCTTGGAATCTTTATGCCAAATGGTATAATTAATGCAGAGATTACTGTTTCTTTCAGGTCAGGATAAAGGACTAAAAATCCTAAAAGGATTAGCTACCACATGCCTACATTTTAGTTTCTAGTTCTACTTTTTTTTTTTTTGCTGTTGACACAGGTATAGTAGAAAGATTTTCACTCTGGTTGAAGTGTGCTGGCGTAAAACATTTTCTTGATCTAGAAGTACTCTTGAGAAAATTCAATAGTTAATTTCCTAGCAAATAATGAAGCTCATCCTCCTTTTTCAAACACTGCTAGTTAAACACTGGATGTTCCCATGCTTCTGACAGCAGTAGTAACTGTTTAAGCCCATTGCCAGCAGCTTTATATCTAAGAATCACTAAATCGGGTCACAAAACTGACTTCAATTAGTTTTTAGTATTATTCTTAAACGCCAGCCCAATACCTGGGATACTTAGTTCCCATAAGAGTCCACAGACCAGTACTCTCTCTAACTCCTAGGCTAAGTACAGACAGTCAAAACACCTGAGGCTGAATGAATTCAATCTTCACAGGTTAGTCTAAATTGTGTAGACTGAACCGATAAGCAAGTGAACAAACATTCATTTTTGATTCTGGATATGCAGTCACATGCCTGCAGTGGCCCAGGCCAGAAGCCAGGGGTGCGCTAGAGCATGCCTCCCTGCTCGGCTGGAGCAGACAGCTTGGGCCAAGGATCATGGGAGGAAGGTTTGCAGGGGAGGTCCAAAGCATCCTGGGATGCTGGAGGACTGTGAGTTAACTTGAATCTGGAGGAGATCTGGGACAGAATTTCAATAAACTGATTTAACTTAAATCAGTTAAGTCTGCTATTACATCCATCCAGGTTTATCTTAGACCAGTTTCAACCATTTTGAAAGTGGCTTATGCATGCTGAACTTCTGTTGTGTTACAGATTTGAACTGGTTTCCAATCACTTATACTAGTTTATGCATAACTTCTGTCCCTAGCCCTTGAAATTTCACAATCACTACCAACACTTGTCTCTTTGATTGTCCTTAAAAACAACAACAAATACCAAGGGGACACGATTCTAGAAGTACTCCGCTATTCTGACAACCCCTTCTACCTTTACCTAGATAATGCCCTCAGTAGCTAATATCCATGCTTCTTTCCATCAGAGATTCATTGGCTTTTTTACAGTATTCAAAATTGGTTCCCAAGACAACTCAACTGGCTATAATCTCTACTCTGTTGTCTGCAATGCATTCAGCCAGCTGGTCACCCTATTACTGTCTTCTTTCTCTTTACCATTAGGTTACAGGACTAGTTTTCTTTAGAGGTCGTATCAGCACCAATAAAAGGAAAATTGACATTATCACAATCTGATTCTAGTTCTATTGGATTAACCTACTTACCAGTCAGAAACATCCTTAGAGAAAAAAAATTACAAGTTAAAAAAGTGGGTAATGTCAACGGGTTCATTAATAAAGACAGCTCCGGAGACTGTTGTCCACTGCCTAAAAAGAACAAGTGTAACCCAGGAGAGAACAATACAAATTACACTTGACTTATATGCAGGGTCAACCTACAAACAGGCCCCTGATAATCTTGCATTTTGTGCTGGTAATAACCTTGTGTACTGAATAAAAATGTAAAACTGGAACTCTTTCAGTGCAGGATTTTAGTATTTTAGTGCGTTTAACTCCTTAGGTCCTTTCCTTAGTTATCTGATTCTCTGGAAGGGTTTTGTAAGGGTGGTAACAGCTCAAAGACTTTATCTGCTTATCTACTTATATTTGTGGGTGGGGAAAAGCTGCTTTCCTAAAACAATGTGAAAACATGGAGCTGACTTATATTAATTACCATGTCAACTTATAACCAGAACAATACGACAGAATTGCTTTCCAGGTGTACTGACTAAACTTCGAGTCCACTTAAACACCGTACATGCCAAACCTTCCATTCCAAAACCATTGTAACATGTGATACTTATGCACCAAATCAGTGATTCTGTCTTACCTCTCTCATGGCTACAGCTGCTTTGTCTTTAACAAATACTATTGGAGGCACATTTCCCAGAACCTGACGGGCTAGCAAAAGATACCTGGGAAAAATACAGTGTCCAGATATGAGTTAAAGTACAGCATCATTAGAACCAATGCAGTATTTGTTAAATAAAAACACATCAGAAATGCACTGTCAGGCAAGGATGTTGTTTGCAAATCTTATCATTCACTTAAATGACAAATTTTAGGATTTCAAGGGCTATACCACGTGTTCATTCGATATGCTAGTGTTACACCAGCTTAAAGCTTGTCCTCCAGGGAAATTCTTATCTGGTCGGATATGGCCATGGCTCATCAAAGGAAATTATTTGAGCCAAAATAACCAGAAATGCAGATAACCAACATCTTAATATACAATATTCAAATGAGAGTCACTTTGGTGAGTTTAGAATACCTTAAGGATTTCTTAGGGAAAACTTCTAATAGGCAAGGGTGTGTATAAAGCAGATAAGCTGTTTACAGCCATGGTTTTTAACCTACAGTCTATGGACTGAATCTGGTCTTTGGAGCAGTGTCATCTGGTCTGTGAGGTTCCACATGAGTCTGAAAATTTGGTGGTGGGGGAGCAGTGGCAGCATTATTTGCTGCTAAATTTCCAGACCCATAGGGAGCCCCAGTAGCAAAACTGAGGGGAGGCAGAACGACTGGGGCAGCAGCACCAGGTGCCACAAAAATAGCCACTGCCATAGCAGCTGACCACACCAACAGCACCATGACAGCCAGTGCTATTCCATGTGTTGCAGCTGCCCTGCAACATCTCTTGGGAGCTCCATAGGTCAGATGATATTGCCCCATGTGCCATATCAGGCTGGCACATAGGGGTGGTCCATGACTGGAACTAATGCGCAGGGTAAGGCTGCAGGCACAATACAGCCCTGCAGTACTCATTTGGCCCACAGAGCTGGATGACTCGGGCACCAGCAATTTGCAGCAGGGGTGCAGAGCCAAGCCATCCAGCCCATGGGAAAATTTTGCAGGGTGTGTTGAAAACTCTGCATGGTCCGATACAGCCTTGCCCTGGCTATTGCCATGCAGTGGGATCAGGGCCAGATCAGGATGGGCTGCTCCTCATTCTACCCTCCCACCTGCACCCTGCATGTCTGGATCAGGTCAGAAATGAACCACCCTTCCCCCACACATCTGAATTGGGGCTGGGCTGCTTCCTGCCCTCCCTCTACCCCCCCCCCCACCTCCCGTGCATCCAGATTGGGGCTGCACTACCCTGCACCCCACCCCATCCCACCCCTGTGCATCTGAATGGGGGCCACTCCACACTCCCCCTTGTGTACCTGGAGCAATGCTGGGATGCTCCCCACCCCTCCTTATATCTGGATCAGGGCTGCTCCCTGGCTCCTCTTTCCCTGCACATCTGGATCAGGGCTGCTCCACCCTATCCCCTACCCTCCATGTCTGGATTGTGACTGGCCCACCCCCACTTCCCTGGGCAAACAGATCAGGGTCAAGTTGCACAACATCCTCTCCCACTCTGCAGCTGGATTGGGGACCCACCATGGATTGAACCCCCCAGCAGATCCAGCCCACATGGTGAAAAGGTTGGGCACCACAGGTTTATAGCATGCACTAGTACCTTATACGTAGAGCACTTTTCTGTAGAATACTTTCCACATGCTTGCTGTCACCTACTGTAGTAGGATTCCAGTACACACGACATACTGAAAAGTCTGATAACAGGGATACCTGCAAAATGCAAAGACTATTACACAACACTTTACTTAACAACAACAAAAACCCCAAAACTTTCACACTTTAAGATGTCTACTATGACCCATGCAGATATGGGTTGACCCATGCCAAACCTGGGCTGCTACCAGTAGGCTTTGTTTCTTAGAGTAGGGATAGGGAGCAATGCCCATGTATGTTATGACCTGAATTAAACTATACTAGTGATTTTTAATCTTTTTTTTATTTGCGGACCCCTAAAAAAATTTCAAATGGAGATTCAGACCCCTTTGAATTTTAACCGAGGGTATTCACACACTTTTGATTGATCGTAGTTTGAGGTGTACCAAAGTCGAGGCAGATGCTGGCCAATTTCACAGGCAGACTGCGGGCCTGGCAGTCATTTTCGTGAGCATAGCGCAGTGGGCCCCCCACACCCCTGACTGGCCATGAGGCCCTGGTAGCCCCCGCCACTGCTGATCAGCTGCAAGAGCTGTCTGTCATACAGCCCGATCCCTCGATGCTGACTGGCTGCAAGGGCTGTCAGTCCAACAGGCAGCCCTCTTAACCAATCAGCAGCGAAGGGTGGGGGCGGTAGCAATCTTGCCATACCAGCTCCTTGCCCTCTCCCATTCCCCTCCCCAGTGGACTGTGTAGCCAGGCTGCAGCAGCCACAAGGACTGGCAAGCATTTTATTTTTGGTGAGGTTTTTTTTCTTCTTTTCAGGGAGACTGACAAAAAAGCAGGCCACATGCATTTTTGCGGGGCCTGCCTGAAATCACAAAATCATGATTTCGGCGGGTCCCTAATCATAGTCATCTTTCATGGACCCCTTAAACATAGTCTGTGGACTCCCAAGGGTCAGAAGACCACAGGTTGAAAACCACCGAACTGTACCATTCAAAGTGCAGTTCTTTTTGTGTGGGAACATCCAGCCAACACAAGTCCTGCTCTATGCTGCATAATTTTCTTAGCAGAATCTGAGATCATCTGGCAAAACTGTGAGGGCATGCATGTTCACAGTTTCCCTAGGGTGGCAAAATCTCTTCATTCCATCAGCAGAGGAACACCAGCTCTTTAAGCACTGAAAGACCTCTGCTGCCACAGAGGAGCTGCCCGTAAAACAGGTGTTGGTTCACCTTTGCTTTCTGACAGCAATCAGAGACAGACCCATGGACCACAGTGCAGGACCCAAGTATAAGCAAGTTCTTTTTGACTACTGTACTCAGTTGTCACACTGATTATCATAGTGGCTTTACATAAATTGTAGCTTGAGTACTTGCCTTGGAAATTTCCAGCTTGAGATCATAGAGTTCCTGACTGACTTCACAGGTGCTCATCATGTCTGTGATAGCTTTGTACAAGACTATATTCAGTACCCTTGTGCGTATACTGTCTTCTTTCCTAGTTCTTTGCTGAGAAGCTTTTAGTACAGGGGCCAAGCCCGATGGCTTATACACCTTTAAAAACAAAAATAATAGCTATAAACAGAGTTTAAGCAAATCACAAAACATTTCTGGCTCTACATTAGCTGTTACCACACAGGAAAGATCTGGGAGTCATTGCGGACAGTTCGTTAAAAACATCAACCTAGCGGTCAGCAGCCATCAAAAAGGCAAACAAAATGTTAGAGATTATTGGGTGCATCTACACATGTTTTAATGTGCAGTAGACTATTTTACTGAGCATTCGAGCATCACGTAAGTGTAGCAGAAAGCCCCCTTTTCCTCTTGCCTGCATTTGCTCTCCCCTCTTTGGATATGTTTCTCTTTTTCTACCTTTTCTTCCTTCCTCTCTCTTTTACTTTAAGATAAGGAATTGTGTTTTAAAAATTGTATGTGTGCATTTTGTATCTCCCCTTGTAGTTTGGTATTTTTATCTATTTGTGTGCCATGGCATTTGTAGCTTATATTTTATACTCCTCACCTTTCATCTTTCAACTGAATGTATTTAGTTTCATAAGCAGACAAGGTTCCTTGGGTGAATTTGATATCTTTTATTAGACCAACCCAAATGGTTGGAGAATAGTTATTAAGCAAGCTTTCGGGTTCAAAAACCCTTCGTCAGGCTAAGGACACTGCAGCAGTTGCTGCGTGCTCTTCCTGGACGGAATGAAAAGTAAAGAAGCCAGGGGCTGGGCTGGGCTGGGCTGGGCTGGGCTGGGCTGGGGAGTCAGTTGCCAGGCAGATTGTAATGTATCAAAAATCCAATGTCTGTGTTTAGTCCCTGATCTCTAGTATCCAGCAGGTTAATGAAATGGAGCTCACAGGCTTGTCTCTGGGATGTGTTGTGTAAATTTCCCTTGAGGATCAGGACTGAGAGATTGGAGAGAGAGTGGCCCTCCTGTGAGAAATGTGCCCCCACCGGTAATTGGGTGTTTCTGTCTTTGATGGATTTCCGGTGTGCGTTCATTCTGGTGCGCAGTTGTTGTCTGGTCTCTCCTACATATCTTCCATCAGGGCA
Organism: Alligator mississippiensis; assembly: GCF_030867095.1. Lineage (NCBI taxonomy): Eukaryota > Metazoa > Chordata > Crocodylia > Alligatoridae > Alligator > Alligator mississippiensis. The sequence goes on along the minus strand of NC_081826.1, from coordinate 113,522,596 downwards.
TTTGGTGCATTGGATGAGGTATACTACATTCCTGGAGGTGCAGCTGTAAGATCCTGGGATGCTGATGGCTCTGTTGCGGGGTGTAGTAATAGTGGAGGTGGTGGAGATGTGGGGGCAGGTTTTGCATTTCTTGTCATGGCACGGTCTGGATCCTTTTGGGGTGTTCTGGGGCTGAGGAAGTTTGCTTCTTGTGATGAGGTTGGCGAGGTTCGGTGCTTGTCTGAAGGCTAGGATGCGTGGCTCTGGGAAGATTTTTTTAAGAATAGGGTCTTTTCCTAATATGGGTTGCAATTTTTTGAGGATTTTCCGTATAGGTTCAAGGGATGGGTGATAGGTCATAACCAGCGGTGTGCGATTTGTGGGTGTTTTTCTTCTGTACTGCAGCAGTTCTTCACGTGGTATCCAGGTGGCTCTTTCAAATGTGTGATCTACCTCTCTGGAGGAGTGTCCTTGCTGGGTGAAAGCCTTTTTAAGATTGGTGAGGTGGCGATCCAGGGTGCTCTCTTCAGTACAGATGCGGTGGTATCTGAGGGCTTGGCTGTATATCACAGCTTTTTTGGTGTGTTTCGGGTGATTGCTGGTTTTGTGCAGATATGTGTGTTGGTCTGTGGGTTTCTTGCATACTGTGGTCTGTATTTTACCCTTCTGGATACTGATCATTGTGTCTAAAAAGGGGATGTTGGTGCTGGAGTATTCTAAAGAAAGTCGGATGGAGGGATGGTGACTGTTGAATTTCTGGTGGAAATCAATTAGAGATTCCTGGTTCTCACTCCAAATGATGAAGATGTCATCGATATATCGTAAGTACAGCAAGGGTTTGATGGTGCAGTTCTTGAGGAAGTCTTCTTCCAGGTGGCTCATAAAAAGGTTGGCATACTGTGGGGCCATTTTAGTGCCCATAGCTGTTCCCATCGTCTGGAGGAAGTGTTGATTATTAAAAGTGAAATTGTTGTGTGTGAGGGTGAAGTGTATAAGCTCAGTGATATCTTTGGGCCTGTATTCTGGGCTGTAATCTTGTTCCTGTAGATATGTAAGGCAGGCATGGATGCCATCCTGGTGTGGGATGTTGGTGTATAGGCTGGTAACGTCCATGGTGGCTAGGAGTGTGTTGCTGGGAAGGTGGTCTATGTTTTTAAGTTTCCGTAGCAAGTCTGTGGTGTCTTGGACAAAACTTGCTCTGTGGGTGACAAGCGGTTTTAGGATGGATTCAACAAAACCTGATATTTCTTCAGTTAGGGTCCCATGGTTGGATATGATAGGTCTGCCAGGGTTCCCTTGTTTGTGGATTTTAGGGAGCATGTAAAAAGTCCCTGGGTTAGGTAGTGGGGGGATCAAGGTCTGTAGTTTTTCTTGTAATCTCGGTGGAAATGATTTGATGGTATTGTTGAGTTTTTTGGTGAAAAGGGGAGTAGGATCTTCTTGTAGTTCTTTGTAGTAGGTGGTGTCAGAGAGCTGTCTGTTGGCTTCCTTTATGTAATCCTCACGGTTTAGGATGACTATGGCTCCTCCTTTATCTGCTGGTTTTATTACTATGTGGTGGTTAGATCTTAGAGATTCTATGGCCTTTTTCTCTGGTAGACAGAGGTTGTTGTGGTGGCGCGTGTTGCTGATTATTTCATTGTTCATTCTTTCCCTGAAGTAGTCAATGTAGCGGTCAAGGTTAGGGTTTCGTCCACTGCGAGGTGTCCAATCTGATGTTTTTTTGGGTTTTTTGGCATTGATCTTTTCTTGAATGTTGTCAGAGGATGAGTTGTCGTTGGGAGTGGGTTCAGTGTGGTCGTGGAAATATTCTTTGAGGCGCAGGCGTCGGAAGAATTCTTCTAGTTCTCCTCATTGAAGTATTTTATTAGGGTATTTTTCTGGACAGAAATTTAGGCCTTTAGAAAGGACAGATTTTTCAGTTTTGGTAAGCGTGTGTGTGGAGAGATTGATAATATTTGTGGGTTGGTTGCTGCTTGCAGTTTCATCAAGTCTGAGGTAGGAAGGTCGTAAGGTGTTGGTGTTGTTCCTCTGATGGTTGTTTTGTGGCTGGGGAGCTTGTTCTTGGAGTAATTTGTCCCATTTCTTCTTTTTATGTAGGATGAATGCTGTAGAAAGTTTTTCGTAGTCTCTTTGTATCTGCTGTATATTGTCAGGGAACATGCATGGATTTCTATCTTTTAAACTGTTGTAGTGTATGACGATTTCCTTCCTGAGTTGGTCTCTTTTGGAGTAGACTAGGTGAAATAGATGATTTCTAATTTTCTCTGAAGTTCTTCTGCATAGCTGTGCAGCATATTTGGAGTTGTGTGTAGTAGTCATAAGTAGTTTCATAAGTAAGTTATACATTGTAACAATGTCAACAAGGGCAGGAATCAAACTGTCCTTCCCTGTATCAGGCTGGCCCCTGAAAGAGTGAGTGAATCAGTGATTGAATGTGTAACATGGTAGCAGACAGCAATTAACACCTGGGAAACTCCAGATCAACCAAGGGAAGAATTCAATAGAAGACAATGTAACAACCAGGAAATCTCTAACCATCACTGATCAAGGGCTAGAAGCCCTGGCCTGAGTTAATCATTGCCAGGGACCAACTTTTGGGCTGAATATCTCCAGATCAACCACTCCCAGAGCCCTATTCAAAATTCATCAACGGACTCCCAAACCTGCACATTCATACGGATGACCCCTGGGGCTGACAGATGCCATCCAGTAGCCACTGGGGGGGGGGGGGGGGAGGAGTCCCACGAGGGTCAATGACCCCTGGATTGGGCAAACCTGAAAACTGGGGAGTCACCAAAGTCTGCCAAGGACAGATAAAAGGCACTGAAAAGTGACCCTCAGTGGTGCCCTCTTGATCTCCAACTTGACCAGACCTGTCCAGCCAGAAGGATCAGCTGGCGACCCCTTTCTGGAGGATAACACCAAGCTGAAAGAAGCCTCGACTGGCCATCAACAGCAGACTCCAGCGCTTGTAGGATAGGTATACCTGACTCTGTAGCTTGCTACTGTGTGTGTGTATGTGGGGACCAGCCCCAAGGTTTATGATTTAACTCATTACAGTGTTTCAATCCACCTAATAAACTAGAATTTTAAGGATCCCGAGTTGGACATTTGTAACCAACATAAGAACCCTGACATTACGCTAATACACAGTAAAATAGTCTACTGGACATTATGTGTTACTTAAAAACTGTGCAAATGAGCTGCTGCCTCACACTGGAGGTACTAAATTTAATGCACATTAGAAAAGGCGCATTAATGCAATGTTTACAATTCCTTTCTTAATGGGCATGTCTACAAAATGGAAAGCATCACCATGCCCCTTTATAAAACCATGGTGCATCTACACCTTGAATACTGTGCCCAGGTCTGGTCCCCATACCTCAAAAAGAATATAGAAGAACTAGAGAAGGTATAGGGAAGGGCAACGAGGATGATTAGTGGTATGGAGGAGCTTCCATATGAGGAGAGACTAAAGAGGCTAGGCCTATTCAGTTTAGAGAAGAGATGCTTGAGGGGGCACATGAGAAGGGTTTACAAAATACTAGAAGGTGAAGAGAAAGTAAATACAGATTTATTATTTACTCTCTCACAATACAAGAATTACGGGTCACAAAATGAAACTAGTAGGTAGCAAGTTTAAAACTAACAAAAAGAAGGTATACACAGTGTGAAAAAGACCAAGTGTAGAACTCATTGCCACCAGATGCTGTGGAAACTAACAGTTTAGCCCAGGGGCGGACAATTATTTTGGGTGGAGGGCCGCTTACCCAGTTTTGGCAAGCTGTGGAGGGCTGCATGGGTAGCCCTGCCCCTTGGTCACCATCTTGGGACCAATGTCCCAGTGTCTTAGGACCAATGTCCCAGGGCCAGCACTGGTGGTGGGGCCAAGAGCAGAGTTCAGGCTGGCAAGGGTCTGTGGAGCTGGGCTGGGCTGGGCTGCACCAGCAGGGAGAGGGGGCAGCTGGCCTGGCTCCATAGAGCCCCTGCCGCCTGGGACCCTGTACCCCTGCCGCCCTGCTCTGGGCCCTGCTGGTGCTGGCCTTGGGACATGAGTGTGGGCCCTGCTCCCACGCCCGCTCACTCCCAGTGCTCCCCCAGCCCTGCGGTACAGGCGGGGAGCAGTGCATAGCCCTGACCCCCTGCTCGCCGGCAGTGAAGAAGCTGGTGTGGAGCGTGGACAAAAGCGGCCCCTCCCCCGCCCCATGGCCCATGCTCCTTGCTGCAGCCGCTCAAAGCCCACGCAGGGCTGTCCTAAGCAGGCACAGGCAGCCCCACATGGGCTGCGAGCGGCTGCAGCGTGGGGCACCGGCCATGGGGTGTGCTTTAAATATAATACTACATTTTAAACTTCACAGATAGTGTGCTACAGATTATCCAAAATAGTGAAATATTTCAGAAGTGGAAGGGACGTGGCAACTCTGAGGCTAGTTAACTGGCTAGTCAGACAACATCCTCTAGACCAGGAACGTAAAACTCTTCTGGGCTCATGGGCCCCCATCCTTCACTACTGATTGGCTATGAGGGCTGCCTGTTAGACAGACAGCCCATGCGGCCAGTCAGCAGCAAGGGGTGGGGCTATATGACAGACAGCTCTTGCAGCTGATCACCAGTGAGGGGAGGGGCTACCAGGGCCCCATGGATCATCACTCAGCAGCTCTGCAGGCCAAATCAGGACAGACTTCCTGTCCCACATGAAGCATTCAGTGCTGGGTCTGGAGCTTCTGCTGCATGTGGCATGCAGGCTGGACCCAGCACTGCATGCAACAACAAGGGGTTGGTCCAGGGCGCATGCTGTATGTGGTGCCCTACTGAACTAGTCCTGCATGCTGACTCCAGGGTCAGTCTACAGGCATCCATGAGCACCAGGGCCGGCACACAGGGTGCCGCCTGCAGGCCACACCTTGGACCTCCTGTGCTGCGTGCAGGCCCAGGTCTAGCTGATGAACCACATGCAGCGCAACTGGTCCCACAGCGCATAAAGTCAGTTCAAAATCCAGCCCATAGGCCCTATGTTTAACACTCCTGCTCTAGGCCACTTATCTGAATTTGGGTCCTATTGGTAAGGAAGGAAAGTAACTAAAAACTGATGGATGCGTGGAACAAACATCACAGTTCACTTGCCAGGGAACAAATGTCTACAAACTAAGGGCCATCTACATTACAAAGTTCTGCTAGTACAATGATGCCAGCTATGGGTGAGAACAGATCACAACCTGGAGCTAAGACAGCTCTCCCATCCAAATTCCAATTGTGGACACAACTGTGCAAGAAGAAGGATGCTTCTGCCATTCCAGGAGCTAGCTTACTTCTGAGGGCAGAAAATCTTTTGCCAGCAAAATTTCATCTACACCAGAGGGCCCAGCTGCTATAATTAAAACCTAGAAGTCTAGTTGCTAGGAGAGCATTTAAGTCTACAAACTTATTTTTCACATAAGGTCCCAGTTCTGCCATCACATCACACCCATAATTCCAGGTATTTAACAAATTGCCACTGACTGATCTCACGCATGAATGTGTCGTAAGATTGCAGCCAAGGGCTAGCCCACATAGAAAAGAGAGGCAAAATATTGTGGTGGTGAGAGCACCATCTTGCAGACAGTAAAGTTGCTTAGAAAAGCAAGACTTCAGGATTAAGGTGATATTTTCCAATGAAGCTATGGCATGAACATCCATGGAACCCAGTAGAAAAACTTACACAGGTATCGTGGGGCACATGAGAAAAACACATGCACACCAGAAAGGAGTACAAACACAAATAAATTACTGCAAACACAAATAACTTGACACTGACAAACTTAAAATAACTCCTTCTGCTATTCCCTTTCTGCTACTCCTTTGCATTATACCTACATTTAGTCCCTGTTTCTACCACCAGACTTGCAATTCCATGGAATGATTCGTGAGTCTTAAACCATTCTTGTGCATAGTCAGCACTTCTGATTCCAGTCGACAGGACTGGGATCTTTCCTTCTTACACCTGTTGAAGATGAGACTCCTTTTGACGTGGTGCCTAAACGTTAGTGTGACTTCTGTTACTCAGTTTCTGGTGCTTCTTCATTGAAATTTGTGCATTTTGACCATGATGGGCAATAGGAAAAGCAAAATTCACCCCTCAGGACGGACACAAAGATGATACTTTAACAGTGTGCACTTACCTGATGAGACCCCAGCCCAGGGCTGTCATACCAAAACTTCTTCCTTTTGGAAAAAGATAAACAACATAAAGTTTACTACATTGGTCTCATTAGAAATTGATTCTTCAGTTGCCAACCTCACATTTTCAGGGTCCATCTAACAAAAACAGCACTTCCCCTGAATAGAAGCCATTAACACCAGATGAAGACCCTGAACACCTGCTGCCCTTACAAGATCTCACAGGAGAATCAAATCCCCCCCAAAAAGGACCAAGGACAGTGTCAGGATGAGTGCAGACCTTGCGCCAATGCTACTTGTCCCTAGCGAACGCTGGTACCATGTGCACTCTGGTGTATGGCAGGTTACCCCGGGCACAGTATGGGAGGCTGGGGCCAGCAGCCTTATGCGGGGGTTTCCTGGGGCTGCAGTCATGGCATGAAGCCTGGCTGGCAGCCAGAGTGCAGCTCTGGTCTGCCAGGCTCCAAATTTGGGTGGCACGCACTGCTGTCACATGCACCACCCTGCTTTTCTTCAGCATGGGTGTTTTTGACCCTGGGATCCTGTGGGTAAACGCCCCCCTCCCAGCTGCCACAGGGAAAGCCTGCCTGTGCAATGTGTGGTGCCACACACACCACACATTCGCTCTCATCTGGATGCAGCCAAGGGGCTTAAACACATAAAAGATTCTAAAATAAAAACCGCACCAAAAAACATTCCCACCTGGTGGGGTTTGGTTTGTTTTTTGTTTGTTTGGGGTTTTTTGGGGGGGGGGGTTGTACAAAAACACTTCCAGTCCCAAGCTGAGAAGGTAGAAAGCCAGATGAGAGGTGGATCCTGAGGCAAAGTGTCATCCTTCTCATGGGGAGGAAGAGATCGACTGAGGACAACAGGCCACTTCCTGACCATGCCGAGCGAGCGCAGGCAGGCTCCCGAAGGGCAGTACCACGGTGACATCATCAAGAGCGCCTCTGTGACGTCACAAACACACAACACCTCCGCGTTCCAGCCGCCCCGGGGCCTCCCCTGCTTGGCATCGCCCCCGCGAGCACATCCCCGAGCTGCGGCAGAGCCGGGGGCTGCGTTGTGCTGCGAGCTGGAGCCTCCCGGCGGCTGCAAGGCCGCGGCCCCGATCTGGGCCGGGGGGGGATCCCCGCGCACCTACTTGGTTTTGAAGACCAATTTCTTGAGCAGGTTCCTGGAGCCGCACAGGGCGGCAGAGACGTGCAGGGCCCGGCGCGCCCCGGCCGCCAGGCTCCACATGGCCCCGCGCCCGCCCGCCGATCGCGGCTGGGGGACTGCGCAGCGCCCCCTGCGGGCACGGCGGGCCCGCCCCGGCTCCGCGCCACCTCCCCTGCTCTACTCGGCTTGGATAGGTCTCGGCTTGACTCGGATCGGGGTGTCTTGTCGCGCCCCGGGCCCTCGTCCCGCAGGAGGTGCGTGTGAAGCAGCGAAGAAACTATATTCTAGTTAATAAAAGATATCAAAGAAAAAGAAGCCTAATACAAGGTCTCACCTCTGAACCAAGAGTGTTTGCGTTTTGTGTTCCTCTTGTGAAGTAGCTGAATTCTCTCTTTGCCTCAACTGATTGGGGTGGGGGGGCAGTCTCAAGGGCAAAGACTGAAGGATGATAGGGAGAGCATAGCTAGATCGCCCTAGAGCTGCGTTTCTCACCCGTGGGTCACCACCCGAAAGTGGGTTGCAAGAACATAGGAAAGGATTGCAAGCAGACTTTCAAAATCCATTCTTTCAAGATTGAAAAACGTGGGAAACCCTCGCTTGCAGGCTGACAGAGTTCCAGCCTGCAAAGGGCTGCTTGGGGGCCCCCATATCCCACATGTCCTCCCTGCCCCTGGAACAGAGCAGGGTGAGAACCGGTGGTCTAAAGATACCCCGTTCTATGCTCCCCCCTGTAGCATCCGTTCTTGCCCCTGTCGGAGACAGGCTCCTGGGCTAGATGGATCATTCATCTGACCCAGTATGGTGTCTTTTATGTTCTTACAATTGTCCCTCACCTGTTTTGATGGGAATCAAATCTCAGACTACCGTAATCAGCCCCAGATGAGTAGAGTACTCCACTTTTAGCCTGAGCAAGCTGGAGTCAGCACGTGCACAGCCATCCTAGCCCCTGCTCCCCCCATCTCACACTTGGGCAGGACAGCAGCAGGGACCCTGGGACATTGCTTCAACCTGTTGCTCCATTCTGACCCAGTCCACCCAACTCAAAGGAGAAACACCCCTTTGAAGCTCTGGCAACTAGACTGTAAGGGCTTTAAGGCAAGACCCAGCTTTTTTATTGTGTGTTTGTACACTGCTTAGCACAGCGATTCTCAAGCAGAAGGCCATGGCACCCTGGGGTGTCTTGAAATCCCTTCACCGGTGCTAGCAGGGTGCCACACAAAATTAGCACTGTTAGATGTACAAACATGATTCACAGGATAAACCCAGGGAATGCATCCCCACATGCCACGTGGGGCACAGCTGGCATGGGGCTCCCAGGGGGAGGGCAGCAGGGCAGGGAGCCCTGAGCCTGCAGTGGGCAGCAGGCAACCTGCATCGGCCCTGTGCAAAAATCTGGGCGGCCTGTGCCTCCCCCACATACCCTCCTCCCCAGGAGTGTGCACAGCAGCTGGCAGCCATTCCGCACCCCCTGGTCCCCTGGATGAGCCATGGGTCTCTCCCACTTCCTACCCCAGCCCCAGGCCCCATGAACTACCCTGGCTGGGCAGCGCCCTCAGGCCCAACCCCTGCCACTCTCTCCCTCACCATGGAAGCCTCAATCTGCCCCTCGTAGACTTTTACCTGCAGGCAGCTGGGGGAACTTGTCTCCACACTGCCTGGGGCTATATTCTTGGCCATGTCCATGTGTGTATGTGCACACATGCATGTGGCACCTCCTGCATCCCACTCCCCGCAGCCCCTTGCAGGCTGGAACTCTGCCAGCCTGCAAGAGGAAACACACCATTTCCTGCATTTTTCTGTGATGAACAGAAAACCCAGATCCTTGCACAATACTGGAAATCCAAGGCAAATGCTGTCCTAGAGTCATGAAGCCCAGTACTAGGAGTTGATGTTCCCATTTCGGGGACTGCCCCTTCCTGAGCGGGGCCAGGGCCCTGGGGCCCCCACGTACTCGGCCCCTATGGCACACACCCCTGCACATGAGCTTTGGTGTGGGACAAAGTGCCCTGCTTTGAGGAAGCTGCCATTTCCTTGGTCCTCCTAGTTCTGTCCCGGCATGCTGGAGGAGCCAGGGTGGAACTAGAGGAGGGGAGATGCTCTGGCCAGCAGCTAGAGCATCTCCCAGGAAGACCAAGCCTTCATGTCTGCCAGCACACGCTCCTGTGTGTGCCATGCAACTTTTTTGCAGCATTTGTTTTTACTACTGGGATCTCCCAGTTTGCAAAATTTGCAAAGAGGTCTGCAGCACCTCAGACCTCACATGCCTGCATATCTGGATCCAGCCAGAGATTTCATTCTAACCTGTTGTCCTACACGGGTCATATATGAACTCAGTTTCCCTACACTTATTCTCCACCTATTTCTCACTTTTATGTGAAAGGGAAGTTAAGCTGTTGACTCCAAACAGCAGTAACACTGTTCTCTAGGTGGGCAGGAGACACTTGAAGACTTGATATTTACTTTCCCTCCCCAGAGATATTGTATCAGTCATGACTCAGAACAACTGAGGCGCCTCCTGGGAAGAAGACAACCAGAGTTGTCTCAGACAAAGCTGTGATTCTCAACCTAGGTGCTGCAAGATCCTTTTAAGGTTAATATGCAATATTAGTGCTGTTAGGGGTGGAAACACAATTCACAAAATAAGCCCAGAGATTCTGAAGAGGAATGCATACTATCAAAAAACATTCTGACCTCTTGTGATCTTTCTGAGTTCTCTGCTACAGAAGAATTGTTCTATTATTTTTCTGTAGTCAAAAGCTAGGAGCTTGTATTTTCCAATGGGTGCCTTGATTTTAAAAAGATTGAAAACCACTGACTTAGCACAGTGGGCACCTATGTACTTGTCACAATAGAAATAATACTCACCACTCAGTGAGCTTGGTGCTGCCAGGAAAGGAAGGGATTACTGTCTTACTGATGCACAAACCATCAATGATACAAAAACATGGCTACGCTCACTACTGATGAACATTTGCACTGAATTTTATCTCAGGCATGGGTGAATTTCAGTAGCAACTAGAAAGATTGTTATTTAACTAGACTTAGAACTAGACTTAAGAACACCTAAAAAGTGCATCTGTCACCTGCCCTATATGCATATGCGAGGGAATAAAGGGAGGGACCAGAATGTGCCCTTATCCTCATGTAGGCTTAGCAGCCTGGGGACAAAGGAGAATAGGCACTGATGGTATGCTGCTTCCCTACCATAGTACTGATCAATGGGGAGGGATGTAAAACAGGCAAAGCCTTTGCTTTATGATGCCCTAAGGCATTAATCAATGGAACTGAACCACCTAAAAAAGAAAAGAATGAGACTGTAGCAAAGGTGATCTGCAGAGGAAGTCTGGAGTGCCAGTCCAGGCCTGGCCTGCATAGTTTTGTTTCTAGCACCACAACCTTAACCTGCATGCCTATGCCAGAAAAATCCCACCTGTAGACATAATTTATGTACAGCTTTTGATGCGTCCATAGGTGGTTTAACGAAATGAGCAAAATGTTCCTTGTGTTGATAAGCTACATATCCACTGGTACTGTACTAGAGATTTTATGGTGTAGGCTAATACTGCACTCAGCCGTGTTTCCTTCTATGTACTGTTCCTTGGGTGACACATCCCAAGTACTGACCCTTAGGATAAGTTACAAGCATTGCCAAGTCTAACCAATTATTAAAAACAACAGGCTACATTTTGCTGTGGAATGTATCCTTCTCTGTTAAAAGCACTACAATACAGATCGCCTTACTGTGTGTGGGTGAAGTTATTTTCATTTGTCTGTTGTGCTAGAATGCTGTAGGGCAACTCCGAGGCAATCAAAATAAAGTGCACCAAAAGCTAGACTCAGCAGAAATGCAGCCAAGTTACTCATTCATGTTAAGCTTAGGATGAAGTACTCCATGATTTTCACGAAGAATTTTTTATAGTTAAATCAAAATAAACTTAAAAACAAATATTTTACTTCTACATGTTATTGTTTAACACGCATAAACTAATTATATACATAAGATTCAAATTAGTATTTCCTTTCATTAATATAAACATTAGCTATTGCCAAATAGAAGTTGTCATATTGAATGTAATATTTGAATGTTTGTAATAGTTGCCCATTAGCCAGTTTAGGAAGAAGACAAGATTTATCGTCTTATCTAGGCCATTGTTTTGGTCTACATGCAGAAGGTCCTGACTTTGCTCAAAGTCTTAACTCTTGAATTTTATCTTTAGAGGCCTTTAACAAAGCTAACATAAAAATGACTCTTAAGCAAACATCCCACATTCCGAGAAATCAAACCTAGGAGCCTTTTAAAAGATTGGAAATAAAAGTCAATTCAGTGATATGGAAATTCCTCAAAGTAATTAAAATGGTCAACAAAAAACTAATTACCAATCAAAAGAATCTGTTAAGTAAGATCTGAGCCCAAATTTGGGAGTAGTGACAGGTTTGGGTAGGAGGGGCCCAAGACGGCAACTCACTCAATAAAAACCGTAACCTACTGTCCCAATTTGGAGGTAACTTCACTTGCAGAACAACAAAGGAAGAATTGCAAGTGTAGGCCAGATCAGACTGATCCCTTGAACCACCCTCTCCGTGAACACGAATCTCTTAGTTCATGCTGAAGCCGCGGAGCACCCGAAAGGGACTGAAGGAAGGGGACTTAGTCCTATCAGTATTGAAGCCAGACCATTGAACCATACTACTGAGGAATGAAACCATATTTAGGTGTTTGGCTTCACGGAATTCTAGGATTGTAAGTATATTATGAAAATAATAGTATTGATTCAAATTTAACTTTTAGTTGTAATTGTAATTGTTTTTGTAATACTAATTCTTATAGCATTGTTTGGGAAGGAAGTGCATTTGGAGCATTGTTTCTGATATATGTAGTTATTGTGTTCTTAATGTTTGTGGTATTTCTTAAAGTTAAGCAGTGTTATATGTGTAGCAAAGAATTTTAAAATAAAATTGTGTTATATGAATTAAGTGTGCAATCATTGTGAAATTGTGCAGTCAACTAGATACTCCCCCAGCTAGTGCATCAAATGAATCAGTAAGTTGTGTGGGATCTTCTCTATTCCATAACCCACTAGAGACAGAAGTCACATTAAGGAAATACTTCATTAGGGATAGGAAAACCATTCAGAGCAGAAAATATGTTTTCAACCATACTCTTCATCATGAGCCACCGTGCGTGTTTAGTAGCAGTTCCAATGTGAGGAGTAATTATAATGTTCTTTAATTTTAACAAAGGATGATCTCTGGAAAAAAAAGGAAAATAGAAACATTAGAGATGAAACTCAAAGCTTGTATCAGCTCTTTTCATTATTATTATTGTTACATTTTAATATGAAATTATTGCTTGGTTAAAGCATATACAGAGTGGACTTAACTGCTGTACTCCAAGCCTGATCCTACAGCTTTTAGGCAGCAAAACTCCTAAAGAAGTTTACATAAATTGTGTTTATTTAAAAGGACTGTTGGGTTGGGGTCTAGGTTGCTAATCCTGACAAATCTGTGTATATAGGCAGTCCTGTTGATTTAAATGGGATCAATATATTAATAATAATTAAATATGATGCAGCTTCTCATTCATGTGAATACTCACAGACTTACTTATTTAAAACTTTGTGTGCACCCACATGCTTTTTGATTTGACTATTTTCTACCTTGGCAGAGGTTCAGGGTAAGTCACATCCAGTGCAGCAGCCTTGATAACTTTATTCTGAAGTGCTTCCACCAGTGCATCTTGATCAATCACTGGGCCTAGATTACAGGAACAAAATCTACTAAATAAAAAATACTGTAATGTACATTTTAATATATCAATGTACTTCCATCTCTGTCAGAAAAAGTACTGATTCTAAAAATTGGCAATAAAATTACAAATAAAAGGTTTTATACTAAAATTCCAAGGTTCTAGATAAGACAAGTGCTTTTTAAATAGATGATACATAAGTTTTGCTTATTGGATGAATCTGTCTTTAACAGATAAAGCTTCAGAGGTCATTTTTTAACTGTCTGGTCAAAGGTAATAGAACAATCTAACCCTCTTGCTGTGCCTACTGCCCCAAACTCCTGTATGAAAAACTGCTGTTATTAGCCATGATTCTACAGACCATTTAAAACTATGCATTACTTTAACCATAATAATCCTATCCATAATTTCCAAAAGCACTTACAGCCATACTTAATTTTAAGCATGCAAATTTCCACTGTATTTTAACAGGAGTACTCATATGCTTCAATTTATGAATGAGTTTTAAGCACTTTGCTGAATCAGGGCTATAGACAGAAATTTTACAGAAAAATTCTACCTGGCATTAGGGGTTGATTTTTCTCCAGAGACTTTTAAATTTAAAAGAGAGTTGCATTTGGCAAACAGTTATCCTGTACCCTACCTCTGCAGATGTTAATGAGAGTAGCAGTGGGTTTCATCAGCTCTAGTTCTCTTTTCCCAATCAGTTTGTGTGTCTGAGGTGTCAGGTTCACAACCAACATCACAAAATCTGACTTCTGGAGCAAGTCTTCCATTTTTTCACAGTAACAAGCACCAACAGCCTGCTCCTCTTCCTCCTTTCTGAAGGAAAGCAAAATTCAATTTCAGTGGTAAACAGCAAATACTGGAGGAGTTTCAAATTAGCGATGTTGTCACAGGGCACCTTAGTGCCTGCTCCTAAGAGAGGAGAAACTGCCAGAGAGAGAGCCCTGGCAGAACCAAGTGAGCACAGCTGTGGGTTGCCGGAGCAACCAAGCGGAGCCAGCTGCCTGTAGGGGGCAGGGCCTGGCCCTTATAAAGCTCAGGGCTGAGGCCAGGCTGGCAGTTCCTTGCCAGCAGCTGGAGAGGTAGGAGCTCCCTTGGCTGAGATATGGGAAGGAGCCTAAGTTGCAAGTACAGCTCATGATAGCCCTGGAGGCTTGAGCTATGATGAGGAGTTATGGCCAGGCGGCTTGCATTTGTGTTACAGCCTAGGGGCTTGTGGTTTTGCTTTGTGTTTGTGTTATTACACCCGGAGGCTTGGGCGAGGCTGTAGGGGTTGGAGGAGGCTTCAATTACTCGCCCGCCAGTGCTGGAGCAGCTGGCGGCGAGGAGCGCGGCCAGTGGGTCGCGGGCGCAACCCATAGGTTGCAGACGGGGACCTAGACCCCGGATTGCGTGTGGGGGAGCATAGCCCCTGTATAGCGCCAGGGAAGGCGCAGCTCGCACGCCACTGCGCGAGCAGCGGGTGGCGAGGAGCACGGCCAGTGGGTCGCGGGCGCAGCCCGTAGGTTGCGAACGGGGACCGAGACCCCGGATTGCGTGTGGGGGAACATAGCCCCCGGCCCCAGGAAAGGGGCGGTATTACTGAAGAGCCCAGTGTGGGCGCGGCGAGCCCCAGAGAGGGGGAACGCCATTGTGTTTTATTGAGTAGCCCAGTGTGGGCGCGGCGAGCCCCAGAGAGGGGGAACGCCCTTGTGTACTATTGAGTAGCCTAGTGTGGGCGCACGGGCATAGCGAGCCCGGCCGCAGGCTAGTGCGGCAATCCCCCTCAGACCAAGGCAGGGCGCGGCAGTTGCCCCTGAGAAGACCGGGAGTAGCAGCGCGGGGAGCCAGAGTCAGGGAGGGTATCCGTGCGGTTGGCCCATAGGACCGGAGGCCCGCTAGAGAGTCCCGAAGCGGAACCACACTGGCAGGGGAGGCCCAGAGTGGGCCAGACGAGAGTCCCAGCAAGAGGCTGGGCATGAGAGAGGGAGCCCAGGGTGGGCCACAGTAGAGAGACAGACCGGACAACGTCCTTTACATCTGCGAGGCTTGGGGCGTGGTATCAGGGGAGGTAGGAGCCATGCATAGCCCATAAGGCTAGGGCGCTTGGGTAGCGCCCATTATACGGGGAGACCCACGAGGGGTCCAGGAGCTGACAGGCCCGAGGTAACACAAGGCAGCCTCCCTATTACATATATTCCATCAAGACGTGGCGGGTGAGAACGGAGGGTGCCCTCGGGCCGGAGTAGCGCGGTGAGAGGGCCTCAAGGAGATCACGGCCCTCCGTGAGGACCCTGCCGTGACAGATGTAAATACTAATTAATTAAGTACCAATTTAAACTCCCCTAATGCTATCAGTTAAACATGATAACATGTATCTACTGGGGACCAGCTTCCACCTGTACTTGCTTGTTCTCTGGGCAGCAGCAGTGGGCTGGGAAGGTCCCTCACCTACTGCTGGCATCCATGTGCAGCTGCCCAGGGGCCGGGGCTGCAAGTGGCTGCAGTGGGGTCTGCAGAGCCCTGGCCCAGCTTATTGCCAGCAACAGGTACACGTGCACCTCAGGGTGGACAGCATGGAAAGGGCCAGGGCTATTATGCCTCCACAAGAAAGATTGGGACCCTTGCTGCTCCTCCACAGCCTCTCTGCCATACTAGGTACAAGTACCCCCTATTCCCTCCCTCTTCCCTGCCAGCCCTGCCGCCTTTAGGAGCACTGTGCCGCTTCCCTTCTCCCCGTTCCTGCTGGACTACTCCCAGCCCTGCACTAAATGATAACCAGTAAGGTAGTACTGGTTATCAGCATATGATACAGTTAAATATAGAAACATTTAACCATTCACATCCCTGGCTCAAATCTGCATTACAAAACACATTCCCTTGCTCTCCCAAAGTTTGAATAATTGGTCAATATCTTATTTGCTGCTCAGTAAGGGGTCACATAAGTATCCTCTACCTCAGAGGCTCTCAAACTTTCTTACTGTGTACCCCCTTCCAGATTTACCAGCTGACCATGTATCCCTACCAGTATATAGTTTATATTGTAACCCCTTAAATGCCAGTTATTCTAATGAAAATTAAATCTGCTGTTACACAATTTCTCCTGTGTATTCCCCAGAGATGTCTTGCGTACCCCCAGGGGTACATGTACCACAGTTTGGGAATGCCTGCTTTCTAACTGCTTCTCAACCTTTTTAGACTCAAGACCCCTCAGAAAATGCCAGCTCTTAGCTTTCACTCATTTTTTTTAACTACAGACAAATAGAGCAATTCTGTTGCAAAAAACTCAGACCATCATAGATTCATAGATGTTAGCAGCTGGAAAGGATCTTTCAATATCATCAGGTCCAGCCCCCCTGTGCTTGGGCAGAAAAGACTACTGGGGTCAGATGACTCCAGCAAGGTGAGCATCCAGACATTTATTGAAGATACCCAGAGTAGGTGATTGTACCACCTCTGGCGGGCATCTATTCCAGGCCCCAGATACTCGAGTTGTAAAGAAGTTTTTCCTTACATCTACTGTAATCTAAAGTGGTTAGCTAGCAATTTATGACTATTGATCCTAGTCTTCCCCTGGGGAGCCCTGGTGAACAGACATTTTCCCAGTCCCTGATATGCACCCCTTAGGCTGCCAACAAGTTCTCTCTGAGTCTTCTCTTCTCCAGGATGAACAGACCCATATCTCTCAGCCTCTCATTGTATGGCATTGGAGAAAATATTGTAAAAGTTCTCCTGGGTAGAAATGAAAGTTCATATTTCATAGGATTTCACAGAGGAGTCAATAGAAATATGAAATTTAATTTCTACCAAGAAGAACTTTTACAATCTTTTCTCCAATGCCTGATGAAGGGTGTTTGTGCTCAAAAGCTTGTAATTAAAGAGATTTTTTTTCAAAAATCTTGTTGGTCTAATAAAAGATGTGTCTACTATGAGTCCTGATTGCCTTTTGCCAGTCAGTGGAGCTACTATGAAACTATGAGTTAGTGCCTGACCCACAGCAAACTGCACTGTTCTAAAGAGCCTCTAAAGCTGTTCTCTTCCAAGAGCTATGATACCAGCTTCCTGGTGAAGTTTCCTGGTTAGGATAAAACTTAGTGTATGGAAGTAACAAAGTAAGAAATGAGAAGAGGAGATAAACAAAAGCAAACCATTGAACAAAGGCAATTCTTATGAGGGAGACTGCAGCCAGGGACCTTATTTGGGGATACTAGAGATGTCCAGAAGGTTGCCAGTGTCTCACTGGGTCATTTACCACCATCCACAATTATGTCTCATCTTTTAGACACTAAGTTCTTCAGGGCAAGGACTGTCATTTGCTGAATGTCTGTATAGTGCCAAGCATGAGGCCCCAACACTACAATGCAGAAGTAGTAAATAGATACACTGGTCATCACAGCTTCTGGCTCCGACATGAATACTTTCCCATCTCAATCAATTTTCATTTTCTATGTCTGCAATATAGGGGCAGGCACAATTCAAGGAGGGGATTTATGGTATTTATGTTAGGAGAAGTTTCCATCTGTGGTCTATAGACCACAGTTGATCCACAGAGCTCTAGCAGGTCACATGCTACTGATTTCTTTATTTTTAGCTGCCTCAGGGTCAAACCAGCTGCTTCTATTCAGGTCTCATGCTATGCACTGACTGAACCATCTCCCTTTTTCACACTCTATTAAGCCATGGTCTATTCTGAAAACGTTTGTGAACTTCTGGTTTATAGGAAGAGCGGCAATTCACGCACATTTCTATTCCTTTCTGCTTTGGCCCTAAATTGAACATAAAATAAAACAAGCCAGAACTGTTTCTCACTGCTTAGAATTAAAATCACAAATAATCAAAAAGGGCCTAAACAACAATATCATGTCACTACATCCTCATCCCACTTGGGACAAGAAAAATATTTGATAATGAGAGCTACAGGTAATCTTGAAAAGCAAGGTGCACTTTCACCTCCGGTTCCTGTTGTGATACAGAATTCTCATGTCAAAGGCTTTGGCCCGCTTGGCCACTTTATAGCCAATCCTGCCCATTCCAATGATCCCAAGGGTCGCCCCAGTGACATCCTCTCCCAGCCAGTCAGCAGCAAACTGCTCAGTGTCTGGGGAAACTGCAATCTGACATCCTAAAAAAAAACCAAAACAAATATTATGTGAGGAGTAGCATGGTTCCAAGCCTCCATATAACTCTACTTTTGGTCACAAGCTATCATGGGAGTAAAGGACCACCTTTTGACCCTAAAACATGATGTTGCATTGACAGGCAGGGCTCTTGACTTAATTACATGCTCATGACAGTATAAATCTCTAACTCCTACTGGGAGAGAGTAAGGGAATGGAATGAGACACTAGACTTAACCTCCGTTTCACATTCAAAACAAAACTGCCAGATTTCCTGGGCTCTGTAAATATTGCCAACCCTTAGACTTATACCTGAGCCAATGTAGCTTCTATTCAGTGTGGCTGGTCATTAGAAGCTAAGCCCCATCTATGAGATGCTGTGGACACTATGAAATATAGGTACTAGTACCACTGTAGGACTTTCAGTGGAACCAAAGATTCTCCATTTCCTGGTGGCTCCAGGATACTTGGCTGCCACTGGGTTCTCCTGCAGATATACAAAAGGCAGCAGAGAGAAGAGACAGAGCAGGGAATACCAGCTGCTGGGGAACCAGTTGATATCAGTCTTAGAGGCAGAGTTCACTGCTCCCTGAAAAGCTTTAGGAGATAAATCCTAATCCTTTGGGTGGGTGGAAAAGGGAGCATATCTGTCTTACTGCTATTTTTGTTTGGGAATTGTACATATCACATGTGTGGGTAAAGTTCTTATGGCCCCCTCTACACATTACGTTTATGCTACGATTAACATGTTAAATCACAGCATAAATGGCAAAGGTGTTATATGTGCACCCAATTTAAGGTGTCATAAAATGGCAAATCAGCCATGACAATGTTTTATGTACAATAATAATGTGGAGCATTTTTATGGCTGGTTTGTATGGTGCCTTAAGTTAAATATGTGGCAGGTCTGGGGCCCAGGCTGACAATCAGCTGATTGTTGGCGCCAGGACACGACTGCACTGGGGTCTGAAACCATCCCTGCTGATCATCAGTCTTGGACCCAGATCTGTGGGCACCTGGCTTCGACTTGCCAGACCAGGATCATGAATCTGAGCTCCCCCTGTACTGACAAGTAGAAAGGGTATGATTCGGATCTGATCCCCAATCCCATAATCGTACCTCTTCCCACATGTTTGGCATGGTAGAAGTTGTGATTGTTGGGATCAAGTATAGATCTGAAAGCCACCTTAGCAAAATGCTTAGCATAAGCAATGTCATTTTGTGCCATGACATAACTAATACAGCTAACTAAAAGGAAAGCAAGTGGGTCACAGTTTAGGGTGACCTTTTTATAATCTAATCTATCTGAGCAAAAAAGTTAAGAGGATGTGGTTTAGCAGTTTGAGACATCAGGATGCAGATGGCAGCCTAACAGGAAAATGACCACCGTAAAAGGTAATTGGTAAATATTGATGATATAATCATATAAGACATACAGAAGAGAACTGTAAAAAAGTATATAAAAAAACCAAGGAAAAATGGAATAGTCTCACCAGTCATTTCATTTCCATTCACCCCACCCCTTAACTAAATTTAGTGCAACCCAGGGAGCAGATCCCATGGCACCTTTAAATGAACATGTGCCAGGGGCCTGTGAGATATTTACCTTCATTTTTCTCCATACCTTGCTTTTTGTGCACATACATTTTACCCTTAATTTTGCATTAACATTTATTTTATACAACAACTTCTAAGAAGTCATTTTATATTTAAAAAAAAGTACCAAACAATATGAATTGTTACCTTCTACCAATCTCCTGGAAGATGCTAGCATTAAAGCTATGCCCAGGTCTGCAGTGGCATTAGACACAGCAAACGGGGTATTGGTCACTTTCACTCCAAAGCTAGAGATCAGTTTCAAATCCAAGTGATCCACTCCTACCCCAAAGTTTGCTATCATCTTTAAGTTAGGAAGGCTCTGGAGCAGCTCCTGGTTAACAGCTGGCTTTTGCCACCATATATAAATAGCTTTGATCTTTTCACCAAAACATTTTTGGTTTTCAAGAAATTCCTTCATGGCAACAAGGTTAAAATATTTCTTCAGAAACTCCGTGTGCTCCAAATACACTCCATGTGTCCCTCCTATACTGTCTGTCAACACATAAGGCAGCTCCTTCTCTTCCATGACCTAGAAAAGGGATGAAAAACTATGTTTTCATAAGTAACATTTCCCCACACATGTTTTGTTTCAAACAGTTCAACAGGGCGGTTATACAACCATTTTCTAGTTTAAAGTCCAAACTATATTAATCATATTTCTTCTGAAAATCTGTTGTTGCACTATTCTGTAGCTAGTTGTAACAAGTACTCATCCCCAGGGGGGTGGCTGTGACACCTCCTGGTGGCCGCTCTGTCCTTGCCTAGCTGGCTGTCCTTGCACACTCTCTTTCACTTGCCCACCAGGCCTTGGTTTTATTGTCTTTTAGAAAAAGGGAGGCTATCCCAGGGCTTCCCACGTCAGATCCCCTCTTGTGAACACAGATCCATAGATTCATAGATTGTAAGGCTGGAAGGGACCTTGGAAGATCATTGGGTCCAGCCCCCTGCACCAGGCAGGAAAGAAAGGTGGGGTCAGGTGACCCAGCAAGGTGCCTGTTCAGTCTTCTCTTGAAGGTTTCCAGGGTAGGTGATTGCACCACCTCTGGAGGGAGTTTCTTCCACAGTCTAGACACTCTAACTGGGAAGAAGTTTTTCCTAATGTTGAGCCTGAAATGGTCTTCCAGGAGTTTGTGACCATTACTCCTGTTTTTCCCCAAGGGTGCCCTGGTGAACAGTTGTTGACTGAGCCCTTGATGTACTTCCCTGATGTAGTGGTAAGCCACCAACAAGCCCCCTCTCAGCCTTCTCTTTTTCAGGCTGAAGAGTCCCAGGTCCCTCAGCCTTTCTTCGTATGGCTTGCCGTGCAAGTCTCTAGTCATATGGGTGGCCTTTCTCTGGACTCTCTCAAGTTTTCCCACGTCCTTGTTAAAGTTCAGCACCCAGAACTGGACACAGTACTCCACTTAGGGTCTCACCAGTGCTGAGCAGAGGGGAAGAATAACTTCCTTGGTTTTGCTGGAGATGCATCGATTGATGCATGCCAGAGTATTATTTGCCCTGCTGGCAACAGAGTCGCACTGCCAGCTAATTGTCATACTGTGGTCTATTATTACACCCAGGTCCCGTTCATTTGTGGTGCTGGTCAGTTTGGCACAACCAAGCCTGTAGGTGTGTAGGGGATTGTTCATCCCCAGGTGGAGCATTTTACATTTCTCAATGTTTAAATTAATCTGGTTCCAACTTGCCCAACTTGCTAGCCTGTCTAGATTCACCTGTATCTGTAGCTTATCTTCAAGTGTGACTATACTTCCCCATAACTTGGTGTAATTTGCAAACTTGGCCAGTGAGCTCTTCACCCCCATATCCAAATAACTGATAAAGATGTTGAAAAGTACTGGACCAAGCACCAACCCCTGTGGCACACCACTGGCCACTTCTGGCCAGGATGACACAGATCCGTTCATTAGGACTCTCTGGGTCCTACCCTGTAGCCAGCTTCATACCCACCTAACTGTCTCACAGGAAAGCCCACAATCCTCCAATTTTCTCGTGAGAATATTGTGGGATACCAGATCAAAGTCTTTTTAGAAGTCAAGGTATACAACATCAACCTCCACTCTCTTATCCAGGTGGTGAATTACCTGATTCTAAAAGGAGATGAGGTTGGTAAGACAAGACCTGCCCAGGACAAAGCCATGCTGGCTGTCATTCAGAATCCTACCTTCTGCAAGCCTATCACACATAGACTCCTTAATGAATTTTTCCAGGATTTTCCCTGGGATAGACATTAGGCTAATTGGCCCATAGTTATTATGTCCATGCTCATTGCCTTAAGGGTTAAGTATGTGGCTCTGACCTCCCCTTTACACCATGCCCATGCCTCAAAGATGGTATCCATCTGTCAGATCACTCTCTTGTAAGGGTTTTGGCCCACTTGGCCTCTGTCCCTGTTCTCTCACTGGGTCGCTTATCTCAGGATTCACTGTTTCAGACCCAGCTTCTGGGCTTCAGCCCTAGCCTTGCCGTATTGGGCTCTGGCTTAGCCCTTCTTGGGCTTTGGCCCCCTGGTCCCCAAACTCTGCCCTGCTCCAGGCACTGGGCCCCCTGGCCATGCCTTGAACCTGCCCCTAACAGGACTCAAGGCAATCACATGAGCTTGACACTCCCTCAGCAGCCTCCCTGACCCAGAGCTCTTATCCAGCAGTTTGCAGGGTGAGACTGTCATGCCTCAAGCCTGGCCACCTTCTGGTCAGGTGACTCCCTAACCACCTGCAGGGATTTCTCCTCAGGGTCTAATGAATGACTGATGCCATTGTGACTCCTCATCTAGCAGCGTCCTGCTGCTTGAGTTGGGCATTGCCCTGTGGGCTTATTTGTGGGCTGCCAAACCTACAGTAAGCAGTCATGGCCTCAGGTCTCCAGCTGCCTGTTTCCTGCCAGCCAGCTAGCTCTAGGCTGAGATATCCTGACTGGCAGCAGGTGCAACCCTTTACCATGATGGGACCGTCCCCTGCCTGGGCACCAGGGTTTTGCCATTGCCTCGCTTCTCTACCCGCGGTTTTTTCTTCATAAAGTAACAGGAGTCACCAGCTTTTTGTTACAGTAGTCCAGTATGTGCAGAGTTTTGTTACTATGGCAAGAATGGATTGTATGTCATGCTACAAACAGTATATTCTGACATCCATATGTGAAAAACAACAAAATAAAATTTAACAGAAAGAGTTAAACAATATCTATTTACAGGTCAAAGTCTATATAAAGTCAGAGTTTTGTGGGTTAAAAGAGATCTCTGAACTCACAGATCTGTGATTTAGTTCCCACTTATGTAACTCAACTTAATGAATTTGAACAAGAGTATCTAGAGATATAAATAGACTAATTGTGTTAGTTTAAATTATAGTATATGGGGACTGAAGTCACTGCACCAGTTTATTTTGTATCTAAAATTACTTTCAATGGGAAAAAATCACAGTGAAATATATTGATGTGTCTGCAATCTGCTTATTCTTGAAAGATCTGCCATTTGAAACTCAACTACATTTATTAAAGACAGACAAGCTAAATGTTATTCTTTCTCCATTTTTGTAGGGATAAAGTTGAAACAAAGTTTGGGGTAAAAACTAGCACAATTTATAAACTGTATCTCTAAAGACTGGTTAAAAACATAAATAAGGTTAACTGCACCACAGCCTTTGAAAACAAATGCATCATTATATTAACACCTCCTGGGGGAGAAAAAGCAAAAGCAGCACCATTCAAAACTCCAGTAAATCAGACACAACAACAAGTCATAACAAAAAACATAACTTTTTGAACAGGATGCTTCATAGGTGGCTTCTAGGGTATGTACAGAAGTTGCTTTCTTTCACCATGTAAAGCATTCTATTGCTGTGATTTAACAGAAGTGCACAGCTTTACAGCACTTTAAAAATGGGTCCAGTGCTTTAAATTATTGTATTTTCTCGCATATAGTTCACGGGTTATGTAAGTTTTTACAAACATGAAGGATGGTTGTGGGCTATACAAGGGTGTGGGCTATGCAGACCCCTCCACGTCCAGCGGCGCCACCACTGCCGTGGGGGTTGGGGTGGGCCAGGCTGCGCCACCGTTGCCGCGGGGGCCAGGGCGGGGGCGGTGGCGCGGGTGGGCTGGGGGGCCGTGGCGGGGCCTCACCCTCCATCTCCTTCTCGCCCAGGGACACTGCCGCTGCCGTGGTGGCCACCATCTGCCAGGGCATGTCGTGGATGCCCAGCAGCGCCTCCCCGCTGGTCCTGGGCAGCCTGGGCTATGCCGCTGCTGCTGCGGAGGCCGAGGCAGGCCAGGCTGCGCTGCCAGGGGCTGGGGCAGGGGGCAGTGGCACGGGCAGGCTGGGGGGCCGCAGTGGGGCCTCGCCCTCTGTCTCCTTCTCGCTTGGGGGTGATGCCACCGCGGCCGCCACCTGCCGGGGCATGTTGTGGACACTGGCTGAGACCAACGCACTGATCACCATGTCGGGCAATTAGCAGCTGGGTAAGGAGCGGTCATTACCCCCACCCAGTACCAACACTATCAGGTGCGGGGAATATATGGGTGCAGTCTATACATGGACTATTTTCCAAAAATACAATTTTCCGTGGGTTATACATTGGTTTGGGTTATATCCGTGTGTGGACTATATGCGTAAAAATACATTAATCCTTGTTAAATGAGGTATTAAATTTGAAGTGCCATATTTTACAGCACTTTAGCACCCTACAGTGCTTTAAATGGCTGAGGACCAGATGCTTGGAGTTGGACTGTCAGCCTAGGTGAGAGCTGCTGCCCAGCCTGTAGCAGAAGCTGTGCCTGCTCCCAGCACGGGAGGTGGGGGAGACAGCAGGGGTAGGATGAGAGGTTGTGACAGCCTCTTATCCCAACTTTGCCTCCTCCACTGGTCTGCTGCTGTCCAGTCTCCTGTTGCCCCAGGCAGCTGTGGAGTGCCCCCTGCTTCTTAGGCTGGAAAATGCAGGGAGGCTCAGAGGCCCTCTCCACCAAACACTGCACTTCTGTCATGTTTAAAAACACTGTAACTTTATCATGTTATAAAGGTTGCTCTAAATTACATCACTGTAAAACATGCATGGAGCACATCTGTAGACACCCATAGTTCCTGGAAAAAATTTAAAAGCACTTACAATTTTCACAGTCAGCCTACAGATGGAGTTGAAGAGACTCAAACACCTTAGAGGAGGGGATGTCAACCAGGGGGTACTTGGGAAGCGATGCAGAGAAGTGGGGGCACTTCCGGTTTTGCTTCTGGTTTTGCCCCCACAACCACGGCTCATTGAATGGCCAGGGGACTCCTTGCTTCTCGACCAGGTGCCAGGGCTACACCAACCAAAAAAGGTTGAAAACCCCTGCCTTAGAATACAGAACTTGTTTTTGTTGGTATTTATTCTTCACTTCAGAGAAATAAATCTTTCAAACATACTCTCCTCCTTGCATTTTATATCAACAGGAGTTGGGGTCAGAGTAGCAGATGTGGTTTTGACAGATCTGTCCCACAAAGAGGAACAGCTTGCCTCCCTGAAATGTGATAGAGATTCCACACCTGATGCTCAACCCCCAGTGTCCTTTGCTCATCTTTCCTCTGCTCTGAATGTACCAGTCAGCCATTTTTTTAATAAGCAGATTCCCTCTAGCTCTGTGCCTCAATACATGCTCCTTCACTGACTACTCCCAAGCTAGGTGCCTTATGGGACCCTCCTGCCACTTCATGTTCTTCTTGCAAGGGACAAATTGTGGTCTTGTAATAGAGGTGGAAGGTTACATCTGGAATACATAGTCTGGAGTTTGAGAATATTATCTAGCAGTGGTCAAGTGCTGACAAACCAATCCACCTCTCACAGCCCCTCTTCCCCATTCCAGCACTCCTGGAAACAAATGTTATTGGTTATTCAGTGACTCCTAGATAAATGCAAAAAGCTGGTATGCTTTTTTCTTGAACTAACCAGTTTGGCACTGGTTATGGAGACTTAAACGACACTATGATTTTCATACAAGCTTCAGGTATTTAAGTGTATATGATAATTTGCACTCACTGGGTATGTCTACATGAGACATTTACTGTGGAGCTGATGATTTAGCTCCGCAGTGGGTGCATCTACATGTTCATTGATGTGCTTTTGCTACTGTGCATTAAATTAACATCTCTAATGTGACCTACTAACTAAATGCATATTAGGTTGCGCTAATGCACAGTAGTGAAAGCACATGCTTTTTTAGTGACACTTAATGCTCAGTAGGCAAATTTTACTGCACATTAGCATATTAGCAGTTTTTGCCATGACTAACATGCAGTAAAATAGGCTATTGTGCATTAAAGTACACATGTAGGCAAGCCCAGTTAATGTCACCACATCTACTCATGCGACCCTATTAGGGCACATGAAACTAATAAACTCCACAGAAAGGTAGTACTTGTAAATACAAGTACAGCAAAAGCTGTGTTAACCAGCACTTTATTAGCCGGCATTCAAGGGATGTGGCAAAAGCAAAACCGGAAGTACCACTTCCAGGGACTTCTGGTTTCGCCGCCGCAAGCTGAGTTTTAATTTGTCACTTCTTTGGCCTGCGGCCCACAGCAAAGCAGCCTGCATGGGGCCCCCCTCCCTGTACCCTGGCGAGCACACCAGACTGTGCATATTTGATTAACTGGCATATTTGATTAGCTGGCATACCCCATTCCCAGGGGATGCTGGATAATAGAGCTTTTACTACCCTCCTGCAGAGGTTTTTTTTTGTGTGCAGAAGCACACGTGTAGATGCTGACCCAGCTGGCTGGGGCATAAGGGTGCTTCAGTGTGGGGGCTGCCTGCTGCCTAACCCTGTCCTGAAGCACCCTCATGCCCCAACCAGCCCCCTACACTGTTGGAGCAGCCCTGGGCTGGCAGGCTGACCCCTGGTCTCCTGTCAACTGGGGCTGATCTGACCGGTCTTCCTATGCTGTGCATGAATAAACTCTGGAGCTGATTGCTCTGGAGTTAATTACTCCTGGGCACACGCTTAAACAGTGAGCCTGGGAGAAAAAAACTCTGGAGCAATAAACTCCAGAGCTTATTCATGTGCACTCATTGCACATGTAGATGCATCCACTGTGAGCAACACTACCTCTAGATTTTTGTAGGAAGGGAAGAGGCAGACTGGCTAAAGGCAATACTGTGTGGAGCCCATAGTGGTTGAGAGAAGGAGAAAAGCAAGAGGACTTGGCTATTACAGAGACAAATTCTCTTTGATATTCACAGGGCTAGGAAATTGGGATGAGTCTGGTTAAATTTAGAGGAAAGGAAGGGAAGTAGCTGCTGAAGTATCCCATCAAGGTGCACAGAGATGCTTCTGAAAAGCATGTCAAGGATTTCTTAGGGTGATTTCTTTTATTGGATCAACTTGCTTAGGAACACACCTAGCAGCAGATATTTATAGAGATGATCTTGTATCAGAAACTCTGAATTTAAACCACCCATACCCAGTTCCATCAGCATCTAGGCTTTCCAGGTCAGGTCCTGTTTCTAATATTTCCAAGTTTTTTTCCTTGTACAATATCTGAGTTCCCCTATATAGGCGGGGGTTTTTGTTATTTTTTTTTAATTACTGGTACTTCGTTTCAAATCTAGTGGGGAGGGAGTCAGGACTCTAGAAAGATACAGAAGTTTTGAGTGGAGGATCTTTTTGTAATTTTAAATTAGAAGAACACTGTGATATTACAGAAAAGTCAGACTTCCCACTCTTCTAAGACCGCTATGTCATCAGCTGAGGAGAGTCATGATCCACAAAGCTTGTTTCTGAACAATATGATAGCTACAGAACAGCAGCAGGAGAAGGGCTAAAAGGCCAGAGTTAAAACATAATTTTAAAACATCAACTTCTTCACAGTAAGGGTGGCTAAAATTTGGAATGGGCTTCCAAGGGAGGTGGTTTTCTCTACTACCCTGGGGGTCTTTAAGAGAAGGCTGGATAGGCATCTGGCTGGGATCATCTGACCCCAACACTCTTTCCTGCCTGGGCAGGGGGTCGGACTCAATGATTTGTTGAGGTCCCTTCTGACCCTAACATCTGTGAATCTATGAATCATGCCCTTCTTGAGATGCATTGTCTGCTAGCAAGCTGACAGCATTCATTTGCTGTCTGCAGAATGACTCAAAAGTTGTTTTAAACAAATGAAAGTTACCTCTTTAGAAGCACTTCTTGCAGATATTTCAGAGAGCTGAGCAATTTGCCTTTTCTAGTCTTGCTGCAAATCCAGAAGTGCAGAATCAGCAAGTCACAAGGAAAGATGACGTTCAGCCCTGCTCAAATTTCAAGCCCTTGGAAGCTGTAGATTGAAAGATTGGAGTTGATTGCTAAGAAGCAAAGAGAGCAGTGAGAGGGAGTAATTTTCTATGGATAAGGTACTGGAGTGGAAACCTAGGCTGCCTGCTGACAATGTGTGAGAGAGCACGCTCCCTTTGGAAAATGTGAAGTTTTTGTCTCTCAGGGCATTCATTCAGTGCCATAAACTCATTTCTTTGCCTGCTTCATAAATGGTAAATCAAGATTATGTCAATATATTGAGTAGAACGGTAAGAACTTCTTGGCTGAGAGAGGTGGTAGTAACCCCAGGTCTTAGCTGAGAAAGAGCTATGAATGTCTTAAACATGACTGCACTCAGCTCCCCAGCCTGTTCCCCACCCAGCTCTGCACTGGTGGAGCTGAGCCAGGAACAGGAGCTCCAGAGCTTCCCCTAGTGGTGGCAGGGGCCCATTGCAGGACCCCAGGAAGTGAGAGCAGTTTGCTGCTCCTGCTTTCCAACATGTGTAGACACCTGCCTGGGAGCATTTACTCACAAGTAGTTTACTCATGAGTAAACTGCTCCTGTATATAATGCACATGTAGACACACCCTACATGTGCATTTTGGTAAATCCCAAAAGAGTAACAAAAGAGAACTGGACATGGTAGCGGACCTCCAGATCAGTAGCCATCTGGGGGACAGTGATCACCTAATAATAGAATTCACCATAAGACGTTGAGTGGGTAAGGTAACTAGTAGGGTGAAAGTGCTAGACTTTAGGAAAGCTGATTTCAATGAACTCAGGCGATTAGTCAAGGACGCACTGCAGAGTAGGAGATTTGAAGAGATGGAAGCCCAAGAAGGGTGGCTGTGCCTTAAGGAAACGATCCTTCGGGCACAAAGCAAGACGATCCCCGAGCAAGGCAAAAGAGAGAAAGGGGCCAGGAGGCTTCCCTGGGTGACCAGAGAAATCCAGGGCAGCCTAAGGGACAAAAGGGGAGCATATAAAAAGTGGAAACAGGGAGAGATCACTAAAGATGAATATACCTCCTCTGCTCGTGCTTGTAGGGAGGCAGTTAGACGGGCCAAAGCTACCATGGAGCTGAGGATGGCAACCCAAGTAAAAGACAACAAGAAATTGTTTTTTAGATATATAGGGAGTAAAAGGAAGGCCCAGGGAGGAATAGGACCCCTGCTAAATGGGCAGAAACAATTGGTGACAGACAGGGGGGACAAAGCTGAACTCCTCAACAAGTTCTTTGCCTCAGTGTTCCTAAGTGAGGGGCATGACAAGTCTCTCACTGGGGTTGTAGAGAGGCAGCAGCAAGGCGCCAGACTTCCATGCGTAGACCCTGAAATGGTGCAGAGTCATTTGGAAGAACTGGATGCCTTTAAGTCGGCAGGCCCGGATGAGCTCCATCCGAGGGTGCTGAAGGCACTGGCCGACATCATTGCAGAGTCACTGGTGGGAATATTTGAAAGCTCATGGCGCACGGGCCAGGTTCCGGAGGACTGGAAAAGGGCCAACGTGGTCCCCATTTTCAAAAAGGGGAGGAAGGAGGACCCGGGCAACTATAGGCCAGTCAGTCTCACCTCCATCCTTGGCAAAGTCTTTGAAAAAATTATCAAGGCTCACATTTGTGAGAGCCCGGCAGGACAAATTATGCTGAGGGGAAATCAGCACGGGTTCGTGGCAGGCAGATCGTGCCTGACCAATCTAATTTCTTTTTATGACCAGGTTACGAAACGCCTGGACACAGGAGGAGGGGTGGATGTCGTATACTTAGACTTCAGGAAGGCCTTCGATACAGTATCCCACACCATACTGGTGAACAAGCTAAGAGGCTGTGACTTGGATGACTACACAGTCCGGTGGGTGGCGAATTGGCAGGAAGGTCGCACCCAGAGAGTCGTGGTGGATAGGTCGGTTTCGACCTGGAAGGGTGTGGGCAGTGGGGTCCCGCAGGGCTTGGTCCTTGGACCGATACTCTTTAATGTCTTCATCAGTGACTTGGATGAGGGAGTGAAATGTACTCTGTCCAAGTTTGCAGATGACACAAAGCTATGGGGAGATGTGGACACGCCGGAGGGCAGGGAACAGCTGCAAGCAGACCTGGACAGGTTGGACAAGTGGGCAGAAAACAACAGAATGCAGTTCAACAAGGAGAAATGCAAAGTGCTGCACCTAGGGAGGAAAAATGTCCAGCACACCTACAGCCTAGGGAATGACCTGCTGGGTGGCACGGAAGTGGAAAGGGACCTTGGAGTCCTAGTGGACTCCAAGAAGAACATGAGTCAGCAGTGTGACGAAGCCATCAGAAAAGCCAATGGCACTTTATCGTGCATCAGCAGATGCATGACAAATAGGTCCAAGGAGGTGATACTTCCCCTCTATCGGGCGCTGGTCAGACCGCAGTTGGAGTACTGCGTGCAATTCTGGGCGCCGCACTTCAAGAGGGATGCGGATAACCTGGAGAGGGTCCAGAGAAGGGCCACTCGTATGGTTAAGGGCCTACAGACCAAGCCCTACGAGGAGAGACTAGAGAAACTGGACCTAGCCAGGGAAGGTTGAGAGGCGACCTTGTGGCCGCCTATAAGTTCATCACGGGGGCACAGAAGGGAATTGGTGAGTATTTATTCACCAAGGCGCCCCCGGGGGTTACAAGAAATAATGCCCACAAGCTAGCAGAGAGCAGATTTAGATTGGACATTAGGAAGAACTTCTTCACAGTTCGAGTGGCCAGGGTCTGGAACGGGCTCCCAAGGGAGGTTGTGCTCTCCCCTACCCTGGGGGTCTTCAAGAGGAGGTTAGATGAGCATCTAGCTGGGGTCATCTAGACCCAGCACTCTTTCCTGCTTATGCAGGGGTTCGGACTCGATGATCTATTGAGGTCCCTTCCGACCCTAACATCTATGAATCTATGAACTGCTGTGATGCAACTCATTTCAAACAGGTTTCTTAGAGAGGACCGCTTGAGATTATAGGCATCCTGACATTATTTAGAGAGTATGTCTAAATCAGGTGCCAAACGTACAGTTAATTGCCTGGCCCACAGACCCTTGCTCCATTGCCACCACTGCTGCTGCTGCAGTAGCCACTCCTGCTCCTGCCACAGTGGTCATTGTGTAGCTGTGGTGGTTGCTGCCACTGTCACCACTGCATCCACTGCTCTGGTGGCCACAGCAGCCTGATCCGGTCCACAAGAAGCCCTGCAGCCTGGATCTGGCCCAGGGTTCCAGGCCAATTTGATACCACTGGTCTAAATGGCACAAGGCAGCTCTATGCAGATGTGCCTGAAATAACTCTGATTGTGCTAGCTCCTGAACTGGAAGCAATACAGCAGTTTTTGCACAATGCTTCACCCAGATTAATTAACCCTGCTGAGAAATGGTATTATGTATGGCAAGCAACAAAACAGGGCATACACCATTCAATGGTGCAAAAACTGCTGTATTGCTTCCAGTTCAGGAGCTAGCACAATCAGAGTTATTGCTGAGTGCTGAGCCTAGCAAATGCTAAAGTACTAGGCAGAGTTGTGCACAGCCTTTTAGCAGAATTATTAAGATTATTACACACTAAAATAAGAGAGGTTCTGATCAGATTGGAGAGACATATGTCCTCTCTGTTACACTATGAGCCCATCTACACTTGAAATTAGCCTGGCTAAATAAACTCCAGCACAGTTTGTACCAGAGTTTATTGCTCCTGGGTGGAGTGTCTTCACACGCGCCTAGGACCACAGCATGTGGAGCTAGGGTAGAGTATCCCTGGCTGGCAGGGAGCTCTGGGGGCCATCCTGCAAGTCCAGGGCTCCTATGATCCAGTTCAACGAGCTGCAGAGGAGCTGGCTGGGGCATGATGGTGCTTCATTGGGGATCCGCTCCATGATTTTTCTAGGGACTTATGTGAAGCTGACTGGTCTATTGTTCCCTGACTCCTCCTTTTTCCCTTTCTTAAATATGGGCACTATGTTTGCCCTTTTCCAATCATCCAGGACCTCTCCTGATAGCCATGAGTTTTCAAAGATGATGCCCAGCACCTCTGTAATCACATCAGCCAACTCCCTCAGCACCCTCAGGTGCATCCCATCTGGCCCCACAAACTTGTACCAAATAGTCCCTAACCTGGTTCACTGTTGGCTGCTCCCCTCCTCCCCAAACTGTGTTGCCTGGAGCTTACCTTGCCTGTGACAACTGAGATGAAAAAGTCATTGAACACTTCAACCTTTTCTACATCCTCTGTCACTAGTTTGACCTTCCCCCCATTCAGTAAGGACCCAGTTTCCCTGGTCTTTCTCTTGTTACTGACATACTTGCAGAAACCCTTCTTGTTACCCTTCATGTTCCTTGCTAGCTGCAACTTCAATTGTGCTTTGGCCTTCCTGACTTCATAGTTTCATAGTAGCTAGGGTCAGGAGGGACCTGAACAAATCATCTAGCCTGACCCCCTGCCACAGGCAGGAATGAATGCTGGGTTCACAAGACCCCAGACAGGTGATTGTCCAACCTCCTCTTGAATTTGCCTAAGGTAGGGGCGAGGACCACTTCCCTGGGAAGTTGGTTCCAGATTTTGGCCACCCTAACTAAAATATTGCCTTCTGATCTCCAACCTAAACCTATTCTCCATCAGCTTATGACCATTGTTCCTTGTCACCCCAGGTGGTGCTGGGGAGAAAAGGGCTCTGCCTATTTGCTGTTGATCCCCCCTGATGAGCTTGTAGGCAGCCACCAGGTCCCCCCTCAGCCTCCTCTTGCTGAGGCTGAACAGGTTCAGGTCCCTCAGTCTCTCCTCATAGGGCCTGTCCTGATGCCCTCTCACCAAGTGGGTGGCCCTCCTCTGAACCCTCTCCAGGCTGGCCACATCCCTTTTGAAGTGCGGAGCCCAGTACTGGACGCAGTACTCCAACTGCGGCCTGACCAAAGTCACAGAGAGGGGGAATATCACCTCTCTGAACCGACTTGAGATGCATCTTTGGATGCATGACAAGGTATGGCTGGCCTTGCTGGCTGCGGTCTGGCATTGGCAGCTCACGTTCATCTTGGAGTCAATAATGACTCCAAGATCCCTTTCTGCCTCTGTGCTTTCAAGAAGGGAATGCCCCAGCCTGTATGTATGCTGTGGATTCCTTCTCCCAAGGTGCAGCACCCTGCATTTGTCTATGTTGAACCCCATCCTATTCTCATCTGCCCACTTTTGTAGTCTGTCTAAATCTGTTTGCAGCCTCTCTCTCCCTTCAAGTGTGTCCACCTTGCCCCACATCTTAGTGTCATCAGCAAACTTGGACAGCGTGCTTTCCACCCCGTCGTACAAGTCGCTGATGAAGATGTTAAACAGCACGGGCCTGAGGACCGAGCCCGGAGGTACCCCAGTGCTCATATCTCGCCAGGTTGAGTACAACCCATCCACCAGTACTCTCCGGGTGCGCCACAACAGACAATTTTTTACCCATCCAACTGTGTAGGCATCAATGCCGCAGTCACTTAATTTATTGATGAGGATGGGGTGAGAGACAGTGTCAAAGGCCTTCGTAAAGTCTAGAAAGACTATATCTACGGCGACACCATCATCCAACAATTTAGTTACTTGATCATAAAAGGCAATCAGGTTGGTCAGGCAGGACCTTCCTTTGATGAACCCATGTTGATTGCCCCTGAGCATGATCTCCCCTGCAGGCCCCCCACAGATGTGCTCCTTGATAATTCTCTCCAAGATCTTCCTGAGCACCGAGGTGAGGTTTACAAGCCTACAGTTACTTGGGTCCTCCTTCCTCCCTTTCTTGAAAATTGGGACCACATTAGCCAGTTTCCAATCCCCCAGCACCTGGCCAGATGACCACGAATGCTCATACAGCTGGACCAAGGGCTCTGCAATGACCCCTGCCAGCTCCCTCAACACCCTTGGGTGGAGGGCATCTGGACCTGCAGATTTAAAAATGTCTAGCCCTTCCAGAAGATCCCTAACTACATCTGCACTGACTGAAGGCCTGATAGAGCTATCCCCGAGATTGTCCCTACCTCTGGTAGGTAGGATGTCGCAGTCCCTGTTCAAGAAATCAGAGGCAAAGAAACTATTAAAAATATCAGCTTTCTTGTCTGGCGTGGCCACAGGATTGCCGTTACTTCATCCCTGCATGCCCAAGCAATGCTCTTATACTGCGCCCTAGTTGTTTATCCAAGTTTCCACTTACAAGCTTCCTTTTTGTGATTTAGTTTACTGAAGAGTTCCCCACTAAGCCAAGCTGGTCTTCTGCCATACTCGCTAGTCTTCCTGCCCATCAAGATGGTTTGTTCCCACACTCTCAGTAAGGCTTCTTTGAAGTACAACCAGCTCTCCTAGACTCTTCTTCCCCTCAGACTGGCTTCCCAGGGGATCCTGCCCATGAGTTCCCTGAGCAAGTTGAAGTCTGCTTTTCTGAAGTCCAGGGTCCTTACTTTGCTGCTTTCCATCCTTCCTTTCCTCTGGATCCTGAACTCAATCATCTCGTGGTCACTGCTGTGCAAGTTGCCAGCTACTAATACATTTCCCACCAATTCTTCCCTGTTCGTGAGCAGCAGGTCAAGAAGAGCATGGCCCCTAGCTGGCTGCTAAGTTTCAGTGGACATTTAAGGGATGACTTATAAAATTTGATGGACAATCTATTTTTATATTTAGAAGGCATTATTTTTTTGTTTTCTGTCTTGAAGGGAAATACTATTTCTAAAAGTCTCCAAAATCAACACAGTTTGCAAAATGTTATCTTGTCTAAATATCATGCAACATGACTTAAAATGGTAATTAAAGTTTTCTGGGATATAAATTTTCAAGGCTTTAAAATTTACAAAATGTTAAATTTGGTTTGGTGGTCTCCTGTATTTAAAAAAATATCACTGCAAAATGATAAACCAAGAAGGGATTCAACGAGGTCAGACATGTTCACCATAGCTGAAAGTAGGCTTTTTAACATATTGAAAAATACCATGTGATTGTCTCATTTAACTTTCCTGAGAACATATTTATTTTGTACTGCATATACACTAGCAATCATCATCAGCAGACTGCGGTCACAGATCTATTTAATGTTTTTATCCACCTGCAACAGTAACATATACAACTCATTCACAGCTGTATGTATGCGTACAACCTAAAAATCACAACTGGCTTTGAATTCAAGTAAAAGGAAGAGTTTCACATATTTCTAGTAACAAGATTTAATTCCAACAGTTACAGAATAATACTATTTTATAGTTGTGACATCCTTTTATATATGTCAATCAGGAAGCACTTCGCTGGGCATTGGAAGACCATTGAGAGCTGCCAGTATATTTGCAACTACTTCCTCTGTTATCATGCGAGTGGTCTTGTGTGTTTTAATGCCAAGGTGAGGAGTTATGATGATGTTCTTTAATTTTAATAATGGATGATCTCTGCAAAAAAAAGGAACAGAAAGGAAAGGTGTGGTTAAGCCACCTACTGATATTAAAAATGGCCCCACTTCAAAGCACAGCACTTACGCATGTGTTTAAATTTACATACATCTTTTTGTTTGAATTTGTTGTATTACCATACTGTGCATTTCAGGAGATCTCCCATCATAATGCATAACACAAAACAACTGGATGCTTCTCCATCCTGCAAAATTCCCACCTACTGGCCTTATCTTGTGTCCTCTAAATTTTAAATGTTTGATAGATAAATACTGCTCTCTACCTGGGCAGTGGTTCAGGGTAGGTGACATCTAAAGCTGCCGCCTTAATAATACCGGTATGAAGAGCTTCCAGCAGTGCCTCTTGGTCCACTACTAGACCTGCAAAAAAACAGCATATCTTTCTTGTATCACAGACAGATAGCAATTTAACAATGAAAGGGAAGATTGTAAATGAAATGTAAGAGATTTTGTAATCAAGAAAAAAGATTTTGGTTTTAAAATTGAAGTACAAATAGATTTAGTTATGCAGTTGCATGTACACAGTAATATTTATTGTTACTTAACACTTGTGTTTTACATTGTCATTGTGCTTTCAAAACATTATCTAATCCTGAAACTACCCCGTAAAGTGGGTAAACGCTATTTCTCATAGTACACATAAGGAAAAAAATTAACAATTTCAAACTTAATTTGCTCTCAGAATTGGAAAACACATGAAGCGTGAACCAGACTTTGAGCCTTTAAACAAAGCTGAGAGAGATTTAATGTAGAAATGCCAAAAACAGAATTGTGCTATTATTAAAGGTGCAGACAGAAGTAACAATTTTCTCCAGATTCTGCCCCTGAAAGTACTCTACAGCCATGACCAAACACAAGTGCAAAGCTGCAGAGCATTTTAAAGGGCCCAGTCCTGCAACAGTCTGAACCCTCATTGTATAAGGGTTCAGATGAAAACACTCCAAAATGGAGCACCTTCATTAACATCTGCCTGCTTGTGCTAGGAGCAAGGCTGGGCTGATGCAGCTCAGCCCTGGTCCTGGTGCTGTCTTCAGAATGGGAGGGGGAAAGGGAGTAGAGGGAGTTTGGTTTTGGGTTTTTTCAGCCTGTGATGAAAGTTGGAACAGGTGGATTGGAGCCCTGCTACCTTGGAGTGGCTCCTATCCACCTGGCCCATCATCCAGCACCAGCTAAAAAAACCCAGACTGAACTCCCTCTGCTCCCTTCCCTCCCTGCCATTCTGAAGACTGAGCTGGGGCTGGGAGTGGGGAGGGGAAGAGCTAAGGGAGAGCTGCTGCAGACTCGCAGCCACTTCAAATTGCAGCTGAATATCCCAGCCTCCAGGACACAACAGTAAACATCTGTTGGGTCTGGGGGATTGCTATAACTTGTAGCACTTTCTGTGCAAGTGCTATGAGTTACAGTGGGGAGCTGCACTTCTGTCTGCACCTTAAGATTCTAAACCTTCTTTCTTTCTGGGGTGGGGTACACACCTCCTTCAACACCAGTATCCATGGTGTTTATCCTTTGGTCCAGTTAGGTCTTTATGCTTTCTTAATCAACCACTGTCTTGCTAGAGTCTGACCCATTCTAGCTCACCAACCACTGTCTCACACACCCATCCTCCTTCATCTGGACCAAAGCAACTCCCTGGGGAAGGAGGGAGGAACCTCTAGATTGCCTGACTGTCTTTGATGACCATGACAATAATGTTGTCCAGTACAAATTGGACCAATACTCTGGCCGGCAGGACAAGGGATGACAAACATTTTGCAGCCAGCCCAGTACATTGTTTAAAAAATTTACTGTACTCTACCTCTGGAAATGTTAATGAGAATAGCAGTGGGTTTCATTAGCTCCAGTTCCCTTTTCCCAATCAGTTTGTGTGTCTGAGGTGTCAGGCTCACAGCCAACATGACAAAGTCTGACTGCTGGAGCAAGTCTTCTATCTTTTTACAATAAATGGCACCAATGGCCTGTTCCTCTTCCTCTTTTCTAATGGAGAAATAAAAATCACATAGCTGGAAGTCATGCTTACAAAAATATTTCCTTTTTTCCGCAGTATCACTAGGTAACAAAGCTGATGTCAAGGAGAAACAAAGGATGTCTGATCCCTGGGTTTGTGGGGCAGTACTGATCAATGTTCCCCCTAAGGAGTAGCGGTCTGTAAGCACGGTGCTTTGGTCCCACCTCCCCCTTTCGGTGCAGCGTGGGACACTTACTGAAGGTAAGCTCCTTACTCCGGGCAGGCAGTGGAGCCTGGGGGCTAGGGCCTGGGGCAGGCTCCACCAGGGGACTAAGGGCTGGGGCTGGCTCTGCTGGGGACCTGGGGCTAGGGCGGGCACCACTGGCTCAGGGGAACTTCTCTGCTCCCCCGCATCGCCTCAGGGAGTCAAGAAGCACATGGCGTCAGGGCTGGGGAGTAGAGCACTTCCCTGGGGCTGGCAGAGCCTCACTCAGGGCAGGCAGTGGCTCCTCCCAGAGGTGAGGCAAGGCAGGGATGGAGGCTGGGGCTGGCGTGGGCTCCACTGGCTCCAGGGAACTGTTCCGCGGGCTCTGCCAGCTCCAGGGAACTGCTCCACTCCCCAACCCTGATGCCATGTGCCTCCTCGCTCCCCGAGGCAATGTGGGAGAGCGGAGCAGTTCTCCAGAGCTGGCAGAGCCTGTGCCAGGCCCCAGGCTCCACCTCGCCTTGGGGAGGAGCTTACCTTTAGTAAGTGTCCCACGCCGCAGCCCAGCTCCTCTCCCAGTTGGTGCGCAGCCTTAAAAAGTTAGTGCATGGCCAGACTTTTACTTGTGCATGGCTGCGCACACGTGCACCTTAGAGGGAACCTGATTTTTTTACCATCCTTCAGCAAGTCCATTATTTTATGAAGGATGAAAGTAGCAAAGGAATCCCTCAGGGTCAATGGTGATTCAGGATTTGGACATAACAAAATGTTCAATACTTGGTGAAGTCAGGAAAATGGAGGCACATTTTCAGATCCAGCTTTTTATGAAAGGGAACTGTTATGTCATTCCTTTGCTTTATAAACTTCCCGAGTTAGATTTTGGGAACTAAAGAACAGATTGTCAAAAGCACCTGTGATGGCCAGGAACATAAGTCCAACTGACTTACAATGGGACCTGTACTTCTAGGGTCCCATTGTACAAAAGGGTACAAAAAAGGAGTTAAGTGTGAAATAGTAAAAATGTGTGCTCCACTCAAAGTGAAACTTCAGGGTTAGTGTTACTCATGGCTTTTTTTCCTTTAAAACACAAATTATTTTCTTGGGCAATCCAAAACAACAAACAGGAAGCAAATTAATCAGGAGCTGAACATAACTCAAAATTATGCGGTATGTTTATCTGGGTCACATCTAACACAAATGTGTATTATTTGAATAGGCATATCCTACTCCTTGACTAAAGGTAAGATAAGAAAATTACAAAGAAAGTTTATCACAGTTTCAAATACAGGCAAAGTGGCAGCAGTGAAAATCATAATTTCTAACAGTTCTGCTATGGGCTCATAAATACACTCCTTACTAGCTGCTGGCCGCTAATTATTAAAATGCTCAATATAAACAAGGCTTCAGTGATCTCAAATACACATTGTGAACTATCTCATCCTTTGGATGGAAGAAGTATTGAACTGGACTTTTAATATAAACCTCTTTTCTCCTAGGAGTTAGAATTGGTTAAAAACCAAAATCTTGGCCCTATTGAAACAGACTGCAAAATTCCTATTCACTTCAACAGGAACAAGATTTCACAAAGAGCTGTGAGTAGTATCACCAAAAAACAACATTCTTCTCAGCTATTTGGCCTTTTTTATTTTTGAAGTGCTATAACAATTTGGAGAGTCCCAGTGAAATAAGATCCAATTTTAAAAAGTGTGTGTGTGGGCGGGGGGTGGGGGAGAAAAAATGTAAAACACACTTGACCTGTATAGATCATAAGCAAATAGAAAGGGAAGAAGCCCTGTTTTCCTTTGTTAGGTACCTCTGTGGCAAATCACAAACAAACCCAATTAAAAAAAAACACATTACAAAGTTAGGTTTGTAAACTTAGGGTTTAAGCACCTAAATATGGACCTGAATGAAACATAATCAAACTCTGCTCCTCCTCAGTCCTTTGCTATAATCACATAATCACTGTCCCCCTCTGAATTAAAATATTGCAACAGATTATAATTTTACCTCTGCTTTCTGTTGTGGTACAGGATTTTCATTTCAAAAGCTTTGGCCCTCAAAGCAATCTTATACCCAACGTTTCCCATCCCAATGATCCCAAGGGTAGCCCCAGTGACTTCCTCTCCCAGCCAGTCAGGAGCAAAACACTCAGTGTCTAAGGAAACAGCAATTTGACAGCCTAAAAAGATGAAAAAGTCCATGTGAGAAACAGACTGGCTTCAGTATGTAGGAACAAGTAGACAGAATGCTCTTTTTAGGTTCAGCTACAGCTGGAGGATCCTGGAGGCCACCTGGAGTTGCTGTAGGTATGCGGCGGTTGGCAACCGGTGGGCAAGCTGAAAGAGATATTCAGAGTTGAACAGACCTTGGAACAGCCTTCCCAATTCCACCTGGTAACCTGTACTAATCTGTGGGTGTTTCAGCTTTCAACCTTTGCTCCTACTCTGTTCCCCATGCCATGTGCAATCCTCTATCCCCTGCCACCCACCCTGTCTCCCCAGTCTCTTCCCAATGTCTCCCACGCTCATGCAGCATAAGCCACCACCTCCTTCTGCCACTTGTTCCATTCAGGCTTGGATACAAAGAGAAAGTCAGGCATCTTGGCTGCTCCCTGCCTTCTTTGTGGTGTGGGGAAAAACTCAGAGAAATCTTGCTCCGCAGCTTACGTCCCAGAAGGGCTACAGAGAAACAAGATGAGGTTGCCTAAGTTGTGACAATCACACGAGATAGCTGATGCTTGGAAGTCCACATCTTTCAAGTTCACCTGTGCCGGATGAAAAACGCCATTTTGTAGCAAAGACCTGCATACTACTGCATCCTTTGAACACAACATAGTCCCAAAACAGTATTCATTATAGACTGAAGGAAGGTAGCATTGAAAATAATTTGTTACACATTTCTGCTTTCAGTTGCCATGGATGGCTTATGCTTCAGGGTCCCTATTTAGGAAGGTCACAAGGCTACAGTGCAGCAGGCCTAGCACAAGGACTGGGAATAAGCAAATAATTAAGCTATTGGAAAACAAAGAACATAATAAAAACCTGTGGTTGTTGTGGTCCCAGTGGGTGAAAATGTAATTGTGTTTCCCAATTGATGAAGGTCTCTGATAACTTAAATTAGGTGAGCCTACAGACTTCAAAAGAAGGACATTAGTGAACAGTGGTGGGACAAAATACAAAATGATCATATTCACAGTGTCTAATTTTAGTGGCCAAGTGCAGATCCTAGAATCATTAACAATACAGAAAATACTGGTAAATGTTTGATCTTTTGATCAGCTGAGGTAGAAATATTGAAAGAAAAGTAATTTTTACCTATAACAATTAAAAGCCCTTTGTACGAGAGCTTTGGTTACACTGGAGAAAAGTCCCCTTATTTCTGGTCCGCGCCCCCCGCTCAAAAAAAAATTAAAGCCATTCTTAAAACCAGTTCGGAAAGCTCTTTTAACTGCACTGGCTACCCAAATGGTTCTAATCACTAAGCCATTGGTTCTCAACTTAGGCTTGAGGCACCCCCACAGAAAATGCCAACTCTTCATTTCCATTCACTTTTTGACTATAAAAACATAATATAGCAAGTCTTCTGTTGGCAAGAACTCAGAAATACCACAAGTCTTAATACTTTTAACACAATGGATTCCTATTTGAAACCTTTGGCTTTATCTTGTGAATTCTGTTTGCGCACCTAAAACTGCTGACATTGTGTGGCACCATGTGGCACATTTGAAAGGATCTCAAGGCACACCCTGGCTGAGAATCACTGTACTCTTGTCAACAGTACTCTGAAATTATGAGATAATGTGGTAAAAATATCTGAGTCCTGTCTACGTCACAGCCCCCATTCCTGATAGCTCCCAGAGAGAAATTTTCCTAGTGTAGGCAAGCACAGAGCATACAGAATTAAAACTCTGATACACCAGGCAAGATTAAAATTGGCCCTGGTTTCTATAACTTGTCTTACTAATGTTGTCCTCTGGGCCAAAATACCGAAGCAAGGAATGATGAAAGTAAAAGACAATTCTCCTGCTTTTGACCGTAAGACGATGAAAGGACAAGAAGTTGTAGGCATTTAATTTCTCACAGTGGGGGAGCTGAGCGTTAGGAGCACCTTCCTAGCAGGAAAGAATAAAGAAGCTACTACCCCACAACTAATTCCTGCACTACTTCTAAATCTTTTAGAGCAGAAATGCCTAGCCACAGGACCAAATGGGAACAGGGCCATTTGTTATTATGAGTTTTTTTACAGTTGCCAAACAAAAAACAGCAGTCTTTCACAATAACAATGGTTA
The DNA here is from genome assembly GCF_030867095.1 of Alligator mississippiensis. Classification (NCBI taxonomy): domain Eukaryota; kingdom Metazoa; phylum Chordata; order Crocodylia; family Alligatoridae; genus Alligator; species Alligator mississippiensis. The sequence goes on along the minus strand of NC_081826.1, from coordinate 113,480,759 downwards.
TTTTTGTGCAACGGAGTGGTAGGGTTTTAAAATAAAACATATTTATGGATCTGAAGGAAAGTTTGCGTTAGAATGTATTGTCCGGATTTTGAAAACTAAATAATATTTTTCAGTTTGTAATCTGAAACATCATGAAGGGGCTTGATTTTCAGAAAGTGCTAGGCACCTCAAGGTATTAAAACCTTTTGAAGTATGAGAATAAGGGTACCCAAAATTATTAGTCACTTTTTTGTCAACAGCACTATAGAAATTATCACCACGTCATGAAATAAATCCCTAATGGTCAAAAACCTGACACGTTGAAAATATATTGCTGAAAAAGGTTGCAAAACGTAATGATAGCGGAAAGAGGTGTTGCTCAGTTTAGCTGTTCAGTTATTCTCATAATGGCAGTAGTTGCACAGATGAAGGTTCAGGGTTTTAGCCTAAACATCTAGCTCCACTCATAACTAGAAAGTTATACCAAAGTCCTTTAAACAGATTTTCCTCAAAGATTTTCAACAAAGACCTGAGCAGTTAATCTGTTATAAGAAGGAATATAGTGTATAAAGGTAGTCACTAATATTAAAAACAGGGTTTAGTACTTTAAATACTAATATTCATTATGCAAGCCCCTTTCTGAGGCTTGGATAGTCCCACTTTATTACAATAGGAATAATTCTAGGAAAAATATGAGTGGGTAGGCATAGCTCATATGATTTTCTGGAAACCTGTATAGTAATTTAAACATTACCTTCCATTAGTCTTCTAGCAGATGCCAGCAACAAAGCCATTCCAGTGTCTGCTGTGCTGCTTGAAACAGCATGTGGACAATTAGCCATTTTTATTCCACAGCCAGATATAAGTTTCAGATCTAAGTGATCCATTCCTACTCCTGAATTTGCAATCACCTTTAAGTTGGGCAGGCTCTGGAGAAGTTCAGGATCAATGACTGGTTTGTGCCACCACAAATAAATGGCTTGGACCTTTTTACTAAGAATATTTTTGTTTTCAAGAAATTCTCTCATGGTGATGAGTTGAAAATGTGTCTTCAGGAAGTCCACATGCGCTTCCAGGACACCGCATATTCCTCCCACCTCATTTACCAAAAGCACAGGCAGCTCATGTTCTTCCATGACCTGCAAAAGGAAGAAAAACACACAATTATGTGAATATTTCAGAACATTTTTAAGAACTGTTAGGCAGCACTTTCATTATCAGTCTGTTTTCTCTCATTATGAGAAATGCAGAATGAAAACTCTTATATAAAATGTGAGGTAAACAAACTAAATTAAGTGGATCTTTTGAGTCACTTATCAACAGCCTTCAAAAAAAGACAGTGTTCACAAACCCAACTCCAAGCAATTCTGTTCCTTCTAGGTTTTAGGCTGTCACATTACAGTAACTATGCACAAACTCAAACTCACTCCATTGGATCTCTGAGTGTCAGACCATGTATAGTGTGTTCATAATAATAATAATTAAAAAAACCTTTACAGATCAGTTGCACCTAAATATGTAAACACTTTCTGGACCAAATGTGATCCCTGTAAATAATAACTAAGATTAATCTTGAACTTTGAACACTAAACCTATCAAGTTAAAAATTAACTATTTAATTCCTAAGGTTATTTGCAGTTACCTCTGCTTAAGAAATGTGAAGAGTTCATAAAAGGTAGAATATTTGATCAGAAATATCCTAAACAAACTATATAACTAGGTGTGTAGGTAAATATTTTCCAACAGAAGTGCCTAAAATTAGGCACTGAAATAAAGTGTTTTGAAGTGCTGAGCACCCATAGGCCCCAGTGCTTCCATGACAACTGTGAATTGGTAATGTATCTAGAAAAAAAGTCAGACTTCTTATATAAGTAGATTAAACCTTTTACTAGATTTTTGTAAGGGGTTTAGGGAAAATAAGTGCAAGAACTGAAGACCTTTAGTCGCCATTAGCATCATCTGCCTATTATTAAATACTCCACAGCATTTGCATCTTCAGTGACTTATGGAAACACCGACTATTTATCTGCTGGATTGTCTTAGAATATTATGATGTCTTTATTTTAGAATCCTTCCAGGAGGCTTGGCTATGCTACAGAAAAATGGGAGACTCCCAATTTTATGAAACACAAGGCAGCAATAAGATATTCCATGGTTTCACTGTGTTCTGTATTCCTACTCAGAAAATTGATTGGAGAAGGGAGTCAGACTTTGGGTTGGAGTGAGTTTATGCTTAGTTATTAATTCTTGCTTCAAGCTGAGAGATCATCTGTATAATTCCGGGGGCAGATCCAGCTTTGTTGGCTACCCAATAACGTATTTCTGAGTAGAAGCTGATATAAGTACTATAACACTTTTCCGTTTACTTTGGCTTTTAAAAAGAGCCCCTGGGAAAACGGGAAGATAATTTTTTAATGGTCTGCTTTAATATACTAACATTGATAATCAAAGATAAAGAATGTAGTAAAAATATGATTTGGAACATTAGGACAAAAAATATTTAATGAATGGGAAAGTCAGCCTTATTGCATCTTGATATCATGTGATATAAGATATAAGGCTATCACTGTGCTGGCTAGGAGTTGTAGAGCACAGTCACATTTCTGTAGGGAATTTTTCAATGATTCATCCTTAACATGTCCAAGAGAGTTGCATTAAATCCTCAGTAAATATTTTTCCTTTTCATTATCATGTGATTTTGATATATTTAGTGAACATTTCCACTTTAATCAAATACGTTTCTAATCTCAAGCTATTATGAAGACAATTCAAAACCCACTAACATGTTTTCAAGCACATTTCTTCATTACCAAGTATTCTGAGCAAAAAGTAGCACACATTTGATGAAAGTACGGATCGGGGATATCAAAAGACTGTCTGCAACAGGTTACCTTGGAGCCTCTGTACTTTATTAGTTCATCATTATTAATCAAATCATAAGAATACAATTATGGCAAATAGCCACTGGGTGGCAGAACAACTGTGATAGCACTGCAGAAACTTATTCTTTTTCTGTCACTTAATGGCCGACTGCAAGGCCAAAAATGTCCTTTCATAAAAATACAGCGCTGTGTATTTATTTGTGGCTCCTGACATGTCATTTGGGGCACACTTCACTAGGAATAGGGAGACCATTGAGAACAGCAAGCATATTTGTTATTGCTTCTTCAGTCATCATACAGGTGGCCTGGACTGTAGCAGTTCCAATGTGAGGCGTTATAATAATATTCTTCAACTTTAACAATGAGTGATTTCTGGAAGAAATAAAACAAGACAGAATGATTAGAGTTTAACTTTATGCTACTGCGCTGTTGCATTTAGTCTAACTGGTAGTAACTTCTGCCAAGTTTTGTATGGTGAGGAAGAGGGGACCATAATGCACAGGCTACTCAGAACAGAAAAGGAATTAATTTACCTATTTCTTTTGCATTGGCCTACTCCCTCCAGGACAGTCAGATTGGTGTATATATGAGACTGGTTACAGCTCTGGCTACAGAGCTGGTGTATATAGGAGACTGAGGATTTACCTTTACACATCTTAAATGAATCTGTGACTGATAGTGGTAGTGACAGCGATTAGTGACTGATACTGGTATTTCAAGTAAGTTTTTGATCTAATGGGCATTCATTCAGCCTTGAAAAAGGTATCTCAGCCTACACAGCTAGTTCACAGCTACTGAGAAAGTCAGTGTCAGAAGCAGAAATGGAATTTGGGGGTCCTGGACTGTACTTCTGTGCTCAGAAAACCAAAAAGGACCAAAAACTACATAAGATGTGGATGAAATCTGAAAATTACATCTAAAATATGTTTACAGCTATGAACGGATGCTGTGGAACTTAACAGTACCATATTTTCCTACATATAACTCTCCCTCCCAAATAAAACATGCAACTTGTTTTTGGAAGGAAAAACATAGAAAAAATTTTTTTTCCAGAATCAAGTCCAATTCTGTGACATCAAGTCTGCCTGGAAACAGAGTGTGCAGGAAGTATGGCAACATAAACCTCTTGGTATGACAAACTGTCTCTTGCAATGCCACACTTCCTGCCCACTCTATGTTCCCAGGAGGACTCAATCTATGTCGTGTAAGGTTAGGCACTAGACCCTTACAAAGAGCAGTAGCAAGACCGTTACTTCTTTAAGTCACTGGTTTTCAACCTTTTTCATTTGTGGACCCCTAAAAAATTTTGAAAGGATGTGCAAACCCCTTTTGAATTGTAAGTGTGAGTATTCACATACTTTTGGTTGATCATAGTCATCTTTCATAGAACCCTTAGACAGTCTGTGGACTGTCAGGGGTCTGCAGACCACGGGTTGAAAACCACTGCTAAGTAGTTCTTTATGCAAGTTCCTGTCAATAAAGTGTTGTTTCTACATCAAAAGTCTCATTAAGATACTATCAACAGTTTGCTTGCTGCTTTGGGCACAAACTGCAGTACTCAACCAATAGCCATAGCTGTGAAAGACGCAAGGAGCAGTCATCTTGACAGCTGCACAACATGGGCAGCGTCTCCTGGAGTGCTTCTTTTTCAGCAAGGAAAACAGCTTCCCCATTTAAAATACGTACCCCAATTTTGGGATGCTGATTTTGAAGGAAAGATGCGTGTTGTGTATGAGAAAATATTTTCAGGTTTTAATTCATGTTCTTTAGGATTGAAATAATTTTAGATTAAAGAGACAAAACAAGTTTTCTACCTTGGCAGAGGTTCAGGGTAAGTCACATCAAGAGCTGCAGCCCTGATGACTTTGTTCTGAAGAGCTTCTACCAATGCATCTTGATCAACTACTGCACCTGCATTAACATGATAACATCTTATCCAGGAGCAGCCCAGATACATACACCAATGAACAAGAAACGTCCACATCTTTAATCAAGAAAAAGGTCTCAAAGTAGTTAGCAATACTAATAGATTTTCAGCTCATTATAAAAATCAGACACAGTTCTAGCAACAATTAGATTGTTTAAAATTAGAGCTGGCATGGTCCAATATATAGGACACTGGACTGGGACCAGACAGACTTTCTACGCTAGATATGCCCTTGACCTCCATGTGGTTTTAGATAAGTCACTTGCCCAAACCTTTTCCATCTTTCATTTTATCTGTGTTATCTCTTGTGATTGTAATGTCTCTGGAACTGCCACTTATGTATTTTTGTGTGGTACTAATGGGGCCTGCTGCCTCCAGGACAGTCAGATTGGTGTATATATGAGACTGGTTCCAGCTGGCAGGCACTGGGCTCTCCTTGTCTGCACATCTTTAAATTAACTAGAGGAAATAGTCTCCTACCAAGCTAAATCCTGGGAGGTGCTAAGACCCTGCTAAGCACCTGTTACTCCTTTTAAAAGATCAATGGGAATTGTAGATGCTCAGTATTCCATGTATAATGAGCATTATCTATCTGAGCAGAACTTTCTTGTGTGCTAAATAAAATATGAAATACTTGCATAAGGGAACTTCTCAGTAGAAAAAGACAAGATTCAACTTATTCTTAACTATGGAGCCCCAACTCATGCTTATATAACACCCCACCTCTGCTGACGTTAATGAGAGTAGCAGTGGGTTTCATCAGCTCTAACTCCCTTTTCCCAATCAGTTTGTGTGTCTGCGGCGTCAGGTTCACAACCAGCATGACAAAATCTGATTGCTGGAGCAAGTCTTCCATCTTTTTACAATAAACGGCACCAACAGCCTGTTCCTCTTCCTCTTTCCTGAAGGAGTAAAAAAACCACAACGATCTCTTATTGGTTTTTGTTTTCTTCTGTAACATCTATCTTAGACCAGCACATGACTTTTTTCCAGAATCACTGCCAACCACTTCACTAGCAAGTCACTTGCAGTGCAAAGTAGGAAACTGTGTAAGCATCAGGCACCTTTGAGTTGATGCTCCCTTGTAGCTGCAATGATCCACACAAAGGTCACTAGCAGGGGACCTATCAAGGAGATTTGCAGACCTCTTCTACTAGCTAATTTGGGAAGCACAAGTAGCTCCTCATTTGGACAAGAAAACATCTCTCTGATCAAATGAAGGCCATTTAGCAGGGGAGAGGCTGGTTTAGAAATATAAAAAGGAACTGTATAAAAGGGAAAGAAGTGTGAGAATCCTCTTCTGACTGGCCTTCAGTGTAGGCTCTGGTGTGAGAGGTGAACCCGTGCTTTAAACACAGATTGCTAAGGGAGGAATCAAGCTCAGTCTTATGCAAATTTGATGGATTCACCAAGGGCAAGTCACACCTGGCCAGCCTGATTGCCTTCTATGATGAGATAACTGGCTTTGTGGATGTGGAGAAAAACAGTGGACATATTATACCTTGACTTTAGCAAGGCTTTTGTTACTGTCTCCCACAGCACTCTTGCAAGCAAGCTGAGGAAGTATGGGTTGGATGAATGGACTGTAAGATGGATAGAAAGCTTGCTGGATTGTTGGGCTCAACAGGTAGTAATCAATAGCTCAATGTCTAGTTGGCAGTCAGTGGAGTGCTCCAGGGATCAGTCCTGGGGCTGGTTTTGTTCAATACCTTCATCAACAGTCTGGAAGATGGAATGCAAGTTCAGCAAGTTCACTGATGACACCAAGCTGGGGAGTGGTAAATACGCTGGAGGGTGGGGCTAGGATTCAGTTACCTAAACAAATTGGAGGATTGGGCCAAAAGAAATCTAATAACGTTCAACAAGGACAAGTGCAAAGTCCTGCACTTAGGACAGAACAATCTCACGCACCAGTACAGGCTGGGGGCTGACTGGCTGGGTAGCAGCCCTGCAGAAAAGGACCTGGGGGTTAACAGTGGACAGTAAGATGCATATGAGTCAGCAGTATGCCCTTGTTGCTAAGAAGGCTAACAGCATTGTGGGCTGCATTAGTAGAAGCATTGCCAGCAGATCAAGGGAAGTAATTATTCTGCTCTGTTCTGTACCAGTGAGGCCATATCTGGAGTACCGTGTCCAGTTTTGGGGCCCCCACTATAGAAAGGATGTGGGCAAGTTGGAGAGTCTAGCGGAAGGCAACAAAAATGGTGACAGATGACAGAACAAGGAGCAATTATCTCAAGTTGCAGCAACAGAGGTTTAGGTTTGATATTAGGAAAAAAATTCTCACTAAAAGGGTGGTGAAACACTGGAAGAGGTTACCTAGAGAGCTGGTAGAATCTCCATCGCTGGAGTTTTTTAAGGCCTGGTTTGACAAAGCCCTGGCTGGAATGATCTAGTTGGGGATGTTCCTGCTTTGAACAGGGGGCTGGACAAGATGACCTCCTGAGGTCTCTTCCAACCCTAACTTTCTATGATTCTATTAAATTAATACACTGATTACCCTCTTACCTCTAGTACTATCTAAGTAGAAACCCCCCACTCCCTCCAGGAGCAGATGCTCCTTCATGGTCCATTCTCCATTTGTTATTGTCACTGGAACATATGGCTTGTTGTTATATTTGTTCTCAAGAGTACTTCTCATGAGGCAGTGTATAATTTAGCGCGAGATGAAAGCAGGTGGACCATTTCTTGAAATGATTAGAACTGTTCAATGGTACTAAAAAAATTACCATACTAAAGCACACTCAGGATTTAAGGAGCACAGAAATAAACACACTTAATTTATATTTTAACCTCAAGAATGATGTGCCTATCTTAAAACCTTCTATTGTTTTTTCTGCAGTTATCCAGATATAGAACAGAAACATGAAGGCCTACATTAGTTTGTGCTAGGTTCCTGTTAATGGGAGTACTGCTTCTGAGACAACAGAATACAAGTTAAGGAAGGAATTCAAGATCTGGTCAGCAGTTTGGAAACTGCTGCAAAAAAATCTAAATAGGTAAATAAAATGTAGTATATAATAATATACTGGCTAAGATGTGTGCACGTATCACTACTCTTATTGGATAGGAAGTCAGATACACTCACACAAATGCAATTATGTCACCTTGTAGTGGCTGACCAGAAAAATCTGTCATCATTGTTCTATTACTAAAACTGCTCAAAGAAGAAGTTCTTCTCAAAGAACCCTTTTCCCACATCCTTACGCAGATTACTTTGAAGTTTTATGTGCCCATAGGGGTGCAGACAAGGGTTAATGATCCAAAGTTGCCATAAATTGTGCCAGGGCTCCCAAGATGCAACTCCTCACTGCTCTCCTTCACATGGACAAGCTTCAACGGATTGCTTCTGCACACAGCTGGGAAGCACATCAACTCCGTTGTGTGCTGCCGGCTAGACAAACTGGTGTGCCTGAATCACTTTAGCTGGCTGTGCTACTAGGTTTTTTTGTGCCAATTCATGCCAATTTAAAGTTGAGCCCTCACAAAGATCTGGAAAATAAAAACATGTAGAAGCACAGACCAGGCCTGGTATTTTTTCTCTCCTTAGTTGTCAGGGATCAGGTACATTTTGCAGCCAGAAGGCAGTTTCTCTCTCTGTCCTTAAGACTACAGTACTGAGACCACAGCCAATCATGCTGCTGTTGAGCTCCAGCTGTGGCCAACTGTCTTAGGGTACTGACTGGCTTCCATAGTAGCTGGGGAAACAACTCTTACAATACACAAGATCAAGGAATATTGAGTGCAAACACAGGAACAAGAGCAAGAGATGCCAGACATTCCAGCAGGTTCACACTGAGCAAACCACACCAGCTGGCTGTAGCGTCCTTGTTGACTGAGAATTTCCAATCTCTGATATTGTCCATTACATGCAGATTCATTTTCTTCTTTGGGGCCATATTGCACAGGTGCCACCTACATCCCCCCTGCAACCAAATGCCTGGCTTACCCAACAGAAAAAAATACTACTTCTGCTAAATTTTACAGTCCTTTCAATTGCTAATCCCTTCTCTCTTATGCATGTGATGCCATCTAATGCTATACTTTCACTTACTAATCATTAATCCCACACCAGGCTCATCTCCCATCTAATGGTCAAAAAAAATCTCACTGGAAAAAAGATCCTTGTATTTCACTACTGACACAACCTACAGAACACAATGCTGAACAAGGGAAACTGGATCTCATAGATTGTAAGGCTGGAAGGGACCGCAGATCATCGGGTCCAGACTCCTGCACCGGGCAGGAAAGAGAGCTGGGGTCAGGTGACTGCAGCAACGTGACTGTCCAGTCTCCTCTTGAAGATTTCCAGGGTAGGTGATTACACCACCTCTGGAGGGACCTTATTCCACAGTCTGGGAATGCTAACTGTGAAGAAGTTTTTCCTAATGTTGAGCTTGAAATGGCCTACCAGGAATTTGTGGCCATTACTCCTGTTTTTTCCCCAGGGATGCCCTGGTGAACAGTTGTTGACTAAGCCCTTGATATACTTCCCTGATGTAGTGGTAAGTTGCTACCAAGTGACCCCTCAGCCTTCTCTTTTTCAGGCTGAAGAGTCCCAGGTCCCTCAGCCTTTCACCGTATGGCTTGCCATGCAAGTCTCTGAACATATGGATGGCCCTTCTCTAGACTCTCTCAAGCTTTGCCACATCCTTGTTAAAGTGTGGTGCCCAGAACTGGGCACAGTACTCCAGTTAGGGTCTCACCAATGCCGAGTAGAGCATAAGAATCACTTCTTTGGTTTTGCTGGAGATGCATCAGTTGATGTATACTAGAGTATTATTTGCCCTGCTGGCTACAGCATCGCACTGCTGACTCACATTCCTGCTACGGTCTATTATTACCTCCAGGTCTCTTTCGTTTGTGGTGCTGGTCAGTTTGGCACCACCAAACCTGTAGGTGTGTAGGGGGTTGTTCGTCCCCAGGTGGAGCACCTTACACTTCTCAATGTTGAACTTCATCTGGTTCTGACTCGCCCAACTTGCCAGCCTGTCCAGGTCTGCCTGTATCTGTAGCCCATACTGAAGCATGACCACACTTCCCCATAACTTGGTGTCATCTGCAAACTTGGCCAGTGAGCTCTTCACCCCCTCATCCAAATCATTGATAAAGATGTTGAAAAGTACTGGACCAAGCACCGACCCGTGGGACAGCGCTGTCCACTTCTTGCCAGGATGACACAGATCCATTCACTATGACTCTCTGGGTCCTACCCCGTAGTCAGTTTCACACCCACCTAACTGTCTCGCAGTTAAGCCCACAATCCTCCAATTTTTTTGCAAGAACCTCATGGTACACCTGATCAAAGGCTTTTTGGAAGTCAAACACATTTTACAGTCCTTTCAACATCAACCACCTCTCTCTTATCGAGGTGGCAAGTTACCTGACTGTAGATGCATGTGTACTTCTTTCCTTTGATCACAAGCAAGGGAGTCAGGGAGAGAGGTTCAAACACACTGTCAGACATGAGTGACTGGTGCCTCCTGAATCTGGGGAGGGCACCTGCAGAAGCCACCGACCCTGTCAGAGGGGGCACGAGCCCTACTGACAGCATCATTGTTGGCCATCGGGGGGGCACCAGCCCCATCGGGCGGGCGGGGGGGGGGGGGAAGAGCACACACCAACTGCTGAAACTTCCTTAGCTTGATGAAGGGTTTTTGAACTCAAAAGCTTTCTTAATTAACTATTCTCCAACTATTTGGGTTGGTCTAATAAAAGATATCAAATTCACCCAAGGAACCTTGTCTGCCTATGTCCTTAGACCAACACGGCTACAACCTACACCCCATTACATCATAATCACATTCATAGCTTCAACAGATCTTTTCATCACTCTGTACAGTGGCAACTAGCACAGTGAGTATGGCTGGAGTGACTACATATAATACCTAGTGGCTAGTGCTAGCTCTAGGGTTGCAAAAATTAAAGCTATGTGGGCATTTATATGCTTGGTTTCCAAGAGTTTGAGTTTATTATACATTAACTCTTGTGCCTCAGAAGTTTGGCTTTTGCTCAACCTGACATTCTAGGAGGGCATGTTGAAATTTCTGAGCCTGGCAACAAGAGAACTATTTAATTAATTAAGTCAAAGAGAATTTGAGCCTCAACTAGCAAAAACGGGGGAGGGGTTGGAAGAAAATGCTCTATAAATAACATTTTAAATTATCAAAATATCTTAGATTCAGCTCAAGTCAGAATAAATGTGCTTGTACCTTCGGTTCCTGTTGTGATACAGAATTTTCATGTCAAAGGCTTTGGCCCGCTTGGCCACTTTATAGCCAATCCTGCCCATTCCAATGATCCCAAGGGTAGCCCCAGTGACTTCCACTCCCAGCCAGTCAACAGCAAAACGCTCAGTGTCTGGAGAAACTGCAATCTGACAACCTAAAAAAAAAAGTGAATAAATTGAAATAAACCGATTATGAAGGAATTTAAGATGGAAATTAAAAAGAGAAGGAATGTTCACAAAACCATCAAAAGAATGAAGTTCTGGAATAGTTCATAGGAGTAAAGGGGGTGTCAAATATCCAAGTACTTTTAAGATGGAGTTTGACCAGTTTTTTAAAGTGATGTATGAAAGTTGCATACAATAGCAGGGAATAAGGTCTCAGTGGCCCAGGGGATTCCTCCTGATCCTATGTCTCCAATACGTTGATTTTTGCTGAATGAATTCTTCATTGTTTGTAACGTTTTCTTGGATGTTTGCACTTAGGTTAGACAGAGGCCTTAATCTCGTGAACAGTGACTTGTGCTGGAGCAGGTTTGGGTACAAGGTATAAGAGGAAAAAACAGAAAAGCAGCACCACTTGAAAAGCTGAATCCTCAGTGCTTTTCTTCCTAAATAGATTCCTAAAAAGTATTTCAGCCAGGTGAACGATGACAAAGTGAAAAATGGAAAATGCCAAAACAAGCTCAAATGGAAGAAAAACATCAGCAAAGGAATTAAAAAGGTTACCTTCCACTAGTCTTCTGGCAGATGCCAACATCAGGGCCATCCCTGTATCTGCTGTGGAGTCAGATACAGCTTGTGGAGTATTAGTCACTTTCACTCCAAAGCTAGAAATCAGTTTCAAGTCCAGGTGATCCACTCCTACTCCGGAGTTGGCAATCACCTTTAAGTTAGGCAGGCTTTCAAGGAGTCCCCGGTCAATGGTGGGTCTGCGTTCAAATATGAAAATAGATTTGATTTTTTCACTCAGTTCTTTTTTGTTTTCAAGAAATTCCTTCATGGTGATAAGGTGAAAGTTCTTTTTCAGGAGCCCCACATGGTTTTCCAGAACACCTTCTACTCCTCCAACTCCAAGGATCAGAACACCAGGCAGTTCTTGGTCTCCCATGACCTGCCAAAAGGATTAAGAGAAATGTTCCCTTATACATGAGAAATGAACAATTTGCTAGGGAGCAGCTATAGCCACACTTGTAAATTTGCACTTAATGGAAATAAATACTATCCTCAATAACACAATGTGAACCTACTCACAAATTAGCAGTGATCCTTAATTGAAAGATGTGGGATCAGGCTCCACCACTGAAATCTGGCCCTCCTGACTTCAGATCTAGAATCTCTTGGAGGGCATGGCCCTATATAATTTTGATTATCCATGCTTTGCTATCCTTTAGCTTCTCCATATCCAATGTCTCTCACTTCAAAAGCCATCAATCATTTTAGTCTCAAGTTACTTTCATTCCACGCAACTCTCATAGCTCTTCGCTATCACTCTTGAAAATGTATATCAATAATAATCAAGATTCATGAAACAGGGATAGCTAAGAGTTATTTTAAGTTCTCTGCATGAATTGCTTTGTGTGTGTGGGTGGCTGGGTATGTATTTAGGTCTCACGAGCACACACTGGCCGGACCCAGATATTCAGGCACATGCAGTTTGTAGTCTTTGATGACTAAGAAATTTCCTTTAAATCACACGGTTGAAGACCACTTCCTGCTCAGGGGCAATGCGTACGGGGTGCACATGGGTGCGTGTCCACCCCCTGAGCGTGGTGATGCACCCCCTGCAAAAAGACCACCCCCTGCAGGCAGTCACCCCTTGCCACCCCGCCGGTGGCATCTGTGGGCGGTCCACGATCACCCCTGGCTGCCACCGCCGGCAGCACCTGGGGGTGGTCACCAACTCCTGGTCAGTGCTCGCCACCCACCCCCTGCAAGTGCCAGCTGCATCTATGGGAGCTCTGTGCTTACCACCACCGGGCTCCTGCTGCCACCAGCGCAGCTGTGCCCCGCCCAGCTGCTGGGGGCATGCGCCGTTCATGCTCCTGCTCTAACAACCGACCTACTGTTAATTTGATAGTTCTTAATTAATAGACTTAATTTGCCGTTCTTATGGTTCCCTGCATCAAATCGGCTGTTTGTGCATTTAATGTAATGACAGTTTCTGGACTGGCACCATAAGAAAATGAGGTTAGTTCACTAACAAAGTAATCCAGTTAGTACACAGTTCTCAGAGTCCTTGTTTCTCAGCCACATCATCCTACTTAGAGCTGAGTGGCTTGCTACCTGACATGTTTTTGGAACTCAGTGGCAGCCTTGCCCGGTAAAGACCTGCAGCTGGTACAGGTCATGAAGAACAATACCGCTTACATTCCCCAGAAATAACTGATGATCCTTAAAATGAAAAGCAAAACTCTCCGATGTATTACACCATTTGTTCTTAGCCCTCGAGGCTTCCTCATACATGCATACAATACGCGACTGATCCGAATCAGATTCACATCTGTATATGATTTAGAAGAACTTTCTATACAGTCAACAGGAGTAAGAAAAATGATTTGTGCGGAGGCCGGATGTGCAAATAGCTTGCCAAGTTGCGCGCAAACCCACGAGCCCAAGTTGCTTTCCCCCTCCACCTTGCCATGCTTTTACTAAAAAAGATGGGAGCCACCATTTGCCATTACTCTCTGATCTGCGCTTCACGATCCTTTGTTCCAGTGCAACCAGTGCATCAGGTCTCCACGCCAGGCTTGGGGTATTGCTGAATGGGACTGGGTTGCCAAAGGGAGAAACCTCTGACAACCCAGGCCCATTCAACACTACCCCACACAGCTGAAAGCCTGCACTGAGCTTCCCACTGTTGTGCCTAGACTGGGGGCTGCTTGACCCCGGGGTGATGCCCGAGACCCGGCCCCTGGAGCAGCCTCATCAGCCCAGGGCGGGCTGGAAACCTGGTGACCATGGGGAAACGGTGGCTGCCCCCCTGCTGCTGAGAGTCTGGAGCCCGGGGGAACACCACGGGGCTGGCCTGACCCCACATCATACTCTTGCCTGACCCGAGCCACCTCGGGCAGATCCACCTCAGTGTTGCCAGGTGTACAATCATTACCATATCAGAACCATCATTTCAACCCTTGTACAATGTACCATCAATAATAGTAAAAGTGCTCAAAATATACAGTAATTTTGGAGGCAGCAAACTGATGCAGCATACGCAAAACCCACTTCACTCTCAGTCTTACCCGACTTTTGGGTTTGCTACTGGCGCTTTCTTATGCCTCGAAATAAAGAAATGCTTCAACTTGAAGACCCAGTTCTCACCCACTCATTGACTTATAATAAGCAATAAAAAGTAAATAAGGCTCATTTGCATGCTTATTTGGCATATCTATTTTGCATATTTTTTCAGTGTAGACAATTTTTCAGCAAATCCGATCATTTTGAGCTTCTGACAAACCATTTCATATTTAAGACATAGCCACGCTGATCCACCTGCGCCCCCTGCTCCACCCAGATGCGAGACCAGGCAGGGGTGAGGAGGCCCCGCGCCTCGCCCCCTGCCCCCAACCCACCCCGGCGCGCCGACAATTGCGCGCGCCCAGGCCCGTCCGGCTGCTCTGCCGCTCGCCGCGCAAGCGGGGAAGGGCCACGGCCACCCACAGGTAAGCCCGGGCCGCACCACGCCCCCAGCCCACGCACAGCATGGTCGCCCGGCCGCCGTACCGCCCCGGAGTGCAGCAACCCCCACTCCTCCCAGAGCCTGGGGGCGCCCTGATTGCCCGGGGCGCAGCATTTGTTCGTCTGGTGGTATGGCCTGGGCTCCCCCCCACACTCTGGGGGTTGGCATGTTCCAACCTGTGTTTCATTCCCTACTTTCCCCCCACACTCTGGAAGTTGGTATGTTCCAAGCCGTAGTTCTAAACTACCCGACACACACACTCTCTGTCTGGGAGTTGGTATATTCCAAACTGTAGTCCTAATCCATCACACGCACACTGTGGGGTTGGTACATTCCAAGATGTGATTCTACCCCGCTTCGCCTTACACAGTCCGGTGGGCGAAAGGAAGCAGCGAGTCTCCTCCAGCCTCGCAGCCCCTCAGGGCTCAGGCACCGGCCGAGACAGGGCGGAAGCGCTTCTTTGTTGCCTTCACTCCGGGCCCAGAAACGCGCTCGCGTCACTTCCGCTCCACCCTCCTACGTCGACGCCGGGAGTTGGGCTGAGCGGGAGCGTTGTATCTCGGTCCGGTCGCAGGAGTGGGCTTGCTGCGGCGGGGCCGCGTCTTCTCCGCGGTCGGGGGCGGAGGTCAGTGTCCCGGGACAGGGCGGGGCGGGACGTGCTGGAAGGGGCGCGGGGTCTGGCTGAGGTGGGGGAGGGGCGGGCACGCGGGATTTCCCCCCTCATTCGCGACCCTGTGGTCCGCAGGCCTCGCGCAGGTCGGCCGCCGCTATGTCGTACATGCTACCGCACTTGCACAATGGCTGGCAGGTGGACCAGGCCATCCTGTCGGAGGAGGACCGCGTGGTGGTCATCCGCTTCGGCCACGACTGGGATCCCACGTGCATGAAGATGGACGAGGTGTTGTACAGCATCGCCGAGAAGGTGGGTGTGGGCTGGTGCCCGGCAGAGGCCACGCAGCCTCGGGCACTTTGTTGGCCACCAAGTTGTCCGTCTGCGGGATGGTGCATTTCCCGCCCTTGCCCAGCATGTTCTGGCAGGAGGCAGGGGAGAGACATGCCGGACAGATGTGGCGGGGCCAACCTGTGGCACAGGCAGGCTCCGTGTGTGGTAAACAGCAGGTCAGGCAGGGAACAAAAGGCAAAGTGTGGGAGCAAGCAGGGAGCGGAAAGCAGAGCAGCAAATTTGGAAAAAGATTAGAGTCCCACTCGCGAAGGGTGCAGGTCTCATGGCATGCCTACCAAAGCACTTGGCCCCCACTTGGACGGTTTAACTCAAGGGTGTCACATATAGGGCCTGCAGAACTGAGCTGGTCTGCAGCGTCCTGTCATCTGGCCTGTGGTGCTGCCTGCGGGTCTTGGAGTGGACCCACGATTCGTGTGCTGCGTGCGCTGGGTCAGCCCTGCACCCTGCATGCGGCACATGAGGCCAGGGCGAAACGGCATGTGGGGTTGTGCTGGGTACGTGCTTCCTGCAGAGTGCACAACTAGTCTGGGGCTCGTGCTGCATGTAGCACGTGCAGCCAGTCCAGGGCACCCACTGCATGTAGCGCCCATCCTTTGCTCACCCTCATGCTGGTTTCAGCATGCAGGGCTGGTCTGCAAGCCCGGTCTGGCCCATGGATCGGTCCTGCTCCATTCATCCAGCCGGTGGACCAGCCCCTCACCTTTCACCCTGGCTCACAGCGCTTGATGAGTTTGACACCCCTGGACTAACTGAATCAGAGATGTATAAGCTTTCATGAGAGCAAGAGCTCATTTCATCAGATACTAAAAAGGGACATGTTCTTTGACATTCAGTCAAATGGAAACAGTGCGGTTAAATTAAAACATTGATTTCTATTTGTTGTTAATAGATAAGGATTTAATTAGTGGTGCACTAATACATCTGCCCCATCTTGGATCAGCAGCAATATAAGGAAAATTGACAGTATTGGC
This sequence comes from Alligator mississippiensis, assembly GCF_030867095.1. Taxonomy (NCBI): domain Eukaryota; kingdom Metazoa; phylum Chordata; order Crocodylia; family Alligatoridae; genus Alligator; species Alligator mississippiensis. The sequence goes on along the minus strand of NC_081826.1, from coordinate 113,464,131 downwards.
AATCAACTTTTTTTTGGTTGATGTGGCTGATAATGTTGCCAATAAATGCCCTGTGCGCACACGCAGCTGTGGCACAGCATGCAGGAAGCCAGGAGTGGAGCCTGGTAGCGTGGAGCACAGCTTGGTCTGGCTGGTAAGTCTGTTGTGGGGGAAGGGGTGTGAGGGGGGCCAGACTGAGGCCCCTGCAGTGAGGGCAGGAGTGGGGCTGGGGCAGGGGAAGGCACTGCATAGCTGGGGCACGGCACAGGATGGGGCCTCCAGCAGGTCATCTGGAGGACATGGGGAGGGGGTAGCAGCTCCCGCCCTGCACGCACTGTGGGAGGGTATGGTGGGGCGTGTGTCCCCGGATCTGGGCACAGGGCAAGGGCAGGCAGCCACTGTGGGCCGGGGCCAGGGGCAGCGCCGGACTCTTCCTGGTGGGGGGGATTAGGCCAGGGCTGCATTTAGGGTGGACAGTGGCGGTGCTGGGATCAGGCCTACGGCAAATTTGGGGTGGCTCCAGCTCCTTCTCCCCCTCTAGCTCCCCTCCAATCACTGCTGTAGCCCTCGCCGAACGCAGCTTGGTCCAACCCCCGGGGAAGAGCTCAGCGCTGCCCCAGCCTGCAGCAGCAGCCCACCCGTGGCCTGTGCACAGATCCAGGAGCGCATGCCCCCCTCCCCCGCGTGCACTTGGCAGGAGCTGCCCTCCGTGTGCTTCCCAGACGAGCAGCTCATGGCTCCATCCCTCACCCCACCCCTGCTGTGCAGTGCCTGCCCCAGCCCCGCTCCCTTCCCACCTTCTGTGCCCCCCACAACAAACTTACCAGCTGGATGCTGCTCTCCAAGCTGCTCCACTGCATATCATCAATCAGATCAGTATTGTCCAATATGGCTCATTAAAAATAGGCCATTGGTTTAAGCCCAAAACGTCTCTATCGGTGCACCCCTGGATTTAATAGCTTAATCTGCAAAGAGAAAGAAGCGTGTGTGTAACCAAACTAGTAGTAACATTATAGATAAGTTCATGTTGTCATTATTCCTTTTAAGTGAGAGAATGTAACATTAATACACTAGCAACTTTTTAATTGGAATAGTTTAAAATATTGACACACTTTGGCATGCCTTTAAATAAACACTTCCAGCAATTTAAAAGCCCAGGAGTAGGCTGTGCTTCACTTAGCATTTGCTAATGGACTGTATTTAGACTTTGTAAAACTTGTTGAAATCTGTGCATGTTGTGCTAATCTGTGAAGCTTTTCCAAATGGAAAAACAACACCCTATGAACACAAGTAAGTCTCCTGTTAAGCAGTTTAGATACTGAAAAGAAATTAAGCATTGTTTATGTAAATAGGTGATTAACTGTACAGCCTCTCTTACTTGTACCACTATGCAGCAGCACAGGACATGTTAAGCAGAACTGTCAGCAAACTCAAATAAAACACAGGTAAAAAGAACCAGAACAAAAAGGAATATTATCTGAATTTGTGTCAGATGGCAGTCAGTAATTATTTTCAGAAATGATTGTGCCTTTTTCTACAGAATAACCATATGTGAAGGTGTTTCTGTATTAGTCATTGCACAGTGTTCTTAGGGGCACTCTGGTAAGGCTACTGTACCTGTTCCAAGTGTTGAGACATAATAGAGTTTAGTTTAGGGATTTTTTTTAACAGCTTCCTGGTACTTTATATGCATCTTATGCTTCCCTTGAATGTTGTGGGATTAGTGTTAGTATCTATCTTTGGCAGGACTCTTGGCAGTTTGGAAGGCATACTGGCATTTAAGTTTGATTGTGGAGGGGAAAAGAGCATTGTAACTTTTTATTTAAAAATCTCCCCCTGCAGAAATGGCAGATTAAAGGGGGGGATCCTTCCTCATCCTCTTGCTTACGAGCCATGTTTGGATCTCGCAGCTGTTGTAAAGAGTGAGTAGAAGTTCCAATTGCACAGGTGCTTTACTAGAATATAATTCAAAATGTTAATGTGCTGTAGTTGCATGCTACATTTGGAGAGAATGTAGCTGTATTACACTTAATATCCAGGTGCAACTTTTTTTTAAATGTGCAACATGTTTTAGGAAGTAGTAATGTTTTGGGGTACTCTGTAACCAGAAAGAGTTGAACATTATTAATCTGAATGTCTTGGGGACCATATAGCAAAATTCTAAAATGCAAAGTAGAAGTCTGTTACTAGTAACTGAAGTAAGCATTCAATTTGGTGCTGTGCATACTGATGACTCATTTCCTTTTGAAAATCTCACAATACATATGTTGTATACTGTTATCCACTTTTAAGCAGAAGCTTGTCAAAGCAAAAAAAATGTAAAATAGTCTTAAAATATTGTGAGGATATCTGAAATGCTTTTCAAAGGGCTGTTTTAAGAGGGGTCTTCAATTTTTCTGAACCCCAAAGGCATGGAACTTTGATAATTTTTATACAAATAAATAAAACAGTTTTAAACTGTAGAACTGGATCTATGTTATGCAACAATGGTTAAAAGTAAGATTAGTAATGAGAACTACTCAAGCAGTGGCCATTTGTTTGTTACTCAGAGGCAAAAACTACACCAAGAGTTAATGTAAGAGGGAAAGAGATTTGATAAATGAAGTGCAATCAATACTGTTGGTATTCAGCCAAAAAAGACATATTAATTGTTAATCATATCAGTCTAAAGCTTGTAAATCTCTTAATATTTAAAGTTTGAGGTAATCCAAAGCATGTTGCCATTCTATAAAACTTATTTGTCTCTTTCTCATTTTCTCCTATGCTTTCCATTAGTACACCCTCTTGATGCTTTTAGAAACTCCCAAAATTTCCCTTTAAATTAACCCAATCCTCTAACTGTCCCGTCTTTCACTATTTCTTAGGCTCTGATAAGCCAAAGAAAGTTAGAAATTTCTGTAAGTGCAATCCAACTTGTATCTTAACCATGTTTGTGTTTAAAATCTAATTTAAGACTTTTAAAACAGTTTAGCTGGCCGGCATGGACAATATGCCATGCACTTCTTACAACTGTATCCTGCAGTAGATCCCAGTTTCAAGCTTTTTTTTGTAACCTATTGTAGCTTGCAATATTCATATACATCTTTCAGCTGTCTTAAAGCAACTTCAGATATAGAAGAGTTTTAGACAAATGTAGATGGGACTTTAATCAGGGGGGTTTGCTAGACAGTTTCATACAGTGCTGTTCCTGGATTGTTTGCAGCTTCTTTCAGCCCAGGAAATGAAAATCCATTAGATTTCCTTAACTTGGATGAGGATTCCTTAACCTGGTCTACCACTACAGCAGGTTTAGTTTCCTGTCACACCTTCCTTTGTTTTCCTCCTTGGTTTGACTTTCCATAACACAGTGGTTCTCAGCCTATTTGAACTGTGGCCCATCCTAGGCGTTTGTACATGTGCTCTGGGGAGAGAGGGGAGTGCTTTAATTCAAGTGGCTCCAAGAGCTGCTTTAATTAAACCACCCAGAGCATCTCATGTGCCAGCATCCCTGCTTTAAAGCACGCCCACTGCCATTTTTAAGCTAAGGGATGCTGATATGTGAGATGCTGGAGTCTGCTGGAGCACAGTAACTGCCATGCTCCAGCAGACACAATTAGTCGAGCCTGCTCTGATGCGCTGTAACTACAGCGGATTGGGACAGCTTCTCTGCTCGTGTATAGGTACCCCTTGATAGCACAAAGCAATTTACAGAGCCAGAACCAGAAATAATATACTGTAGCTGCCTTACTGTAGCCTTAAGTTGGTTCAAGGTATTGTATGGAGTTACCTGAGTTAGCTACGTGCATGTTGCCTCCCAAGTTGGAAACAATATATATCTATTTGGGCCTGTTTGTAGCAAAACAAAACAAAAAACAACAACAAAAACGATATATGGGTGACCACATATGTACTACCCCCAACTGCACAAAGGTATGCTCTCTAGCCAGGGGGCAATAGAGGCTGCTCCATAATTCCCCTTGCCCAGGTCACCTGACAGGTTTGCAAGCCCCTCAAAGTTCCTAGCTCCTGGGCAGCTTGAGAGCTGACTGGAGCTGGTTTTGGGCTGCCCCATAAGTCCTTTAAAACTCCTGGTCCTTTAATGGGCTTTAGTGCTTTAATTGGCTGCTGCCAGGTGAGCTTTCTGCAATGGCACAGGCTGATTGGTCTCTGCCATCACCCCCTCCCTATCCCTCTCCCCTTCATCAACTGCTGCTGGCGGTATTCGATCAGAGCCCTATCACCCTTGCCATAGGGCAACAAGGATGAGAGGGCTGCCTGGGTGTCCCCTACAATGATAAGGGCTGATCAGAGGTGCTGCAACCAAATACCTGTCCACACTTAATTTGTCCAAGGAAACTTCCTGTGACAAAAGTTACTGTTTTAACGAGCAGTTGTCACAGATCCACAATGTTTTGTGGCTCTGAGTGACAGCCAGTCTGTGGCATTATACTAAGGTAGTTATACTGTTTCCTGTTTGGATGGTAACACATGGAGAACCATATAGTATCTCAGCACTATGCTGTCCTGTGGGAACATAAGTGATGTTGTTGAGCTCAGTAGATTACCCCACCACTCTGTCTGCCTTGGAGAACTACTGTTGTGGTATGTTCAGAGGTTGCATGTAACAGGAAGGTAGAAATTTAGTTCTGGATTCTGTTCCTGGAGCTCTTCTGGGCTCTGTGTCAGGGGTGTTAAACATATAGCCCACAGAGTCCCACCATCTGTCCCCTAGTCCTGCCCCTAGGTCTGATCAGACCTATGTGGGGACGACATGCCCATGGCATGGGACTGGTCCACAGGCCAGATCCAGCTTGCAGATGCCCTCACCATCCCTCTTTCTTTTCCCCTGCCTCTCACTCCGCTTGCTTGATTTGATAATCATTCCCAGTCCATCTGGGACTTGCACTGTGTGGCACAGATCTCAGAATGGTTGAAATGGGCGTTAAATATGGCACTGTCTGGGCGAGTTGGCAGCCATGCTGCAAACGGTGGCTGCTGTGGCCAGACTGCCATGCATAGCACCTGCCCTGGGAAGTATGTTGCACACAGTGCCCACTCCAGCTAGTCCAGAACCTGTGCTTATATGGAGCTCACAGGCACTGCATGCAGCACAGGTCCTCAACTGGCTGGAGCAGGCTCCAGGTACAGCACAGTCCTGAAACTGCTGGGCGGTTGTCACATCCAGCGCAGTCCAGCTGAGGTGACCATTACATGAAGCATGGCTGCTACTTCAGCTGAACTATGCTGCACGCAGTGCCTGCTTTGACTACCCCAGTATCCACACGGCTCACAGCGTGGGTCCCAGAACACGTGGAGCAGCTTAAACCACACTTACACTGTGTAGTTCAAGCTTAATTCAGAAACTTAATTTTGTAATGTATTTGGGATCCCAAAAAAAAGTACAGGCTTGTTTCCACTAGCAACATTTGAATTAATTTAGAAATTGGATAATCAGTTTTACTTGTTCTTGTATTGCTACATAAACCATACATGAGGTATAATATCATTTTTTGGGAAAGGGATTGATAAATGCAATAAGAATTATAAGCCTTCTTAACACATTCAACAGAAGCCAAAGTGACCCAATAAAATAGAGAAAATATCCAACTTTTATCTTTTTATTTCTTTTGCTTAACTTCATTGAGCTGTTAATGTTTGGGGGGGGCAGGATTATATATTGAAAAAAAGTGTGTTATCCCTTAGGATTTGCATAGCCTCTCAGACTTTTCTTGGAAAGGAAAATAAAGGTACAGATACATTCTTCCAGGGGGTCTATTGAAGTTCTTCATGGGTATTATTCAGATAAATACATTATTGAGAATACCCAGATAAGAATGTTTCTTTACGTACTCTATAGATCTCGATACACATATTTCAGTATCACTTTAATTCACTGTTTCTATGAAATTCCTACAATTAGGAATTAATAGTTTTGAGTTCAATATTTGTATAATGTGCAGTGTCAGTTTACAAACTAACAGTTTTAGTCAACTCATTAAATCAGAATTCAGTTGAAAGCTAGGTGGAGGTAAAAAAGCTCTTTGGACAAAAGACATGCTACAAATCTTATCGGTAGTGTTTTTATTTCCAGATTATGGAACACTATACATAAGTCCCTGTGGTCTACAAGGAAATACTTTCTCAGAAGTTCCAGTGATTAAATGAAACTACTGCAAGAATTTTTACTTAGGCTGCACTACACTTTAATATTGGTACTGAGATTTTCATTCGTGTCCATAGATATCTTCACTGAATAGTTTTAGCTATCTAAGTATCTCATTTTGTTTTTGTATATTCTTCAAAAATAAATATTTTAAAATTGGATTTGATATAGTACCAGCAAAAAAGATTTGATGTAAACTAAAGAATCTCACTGGAACTTGATTTACTGATTCCTGTCTATATGTTGAAGTTAATCATGTTTATGGTTACTAGTTAATTTCTTGCTCTTATGGTTTGATTTAGCAGGCACTATCTTGAAATGTTAGAGAACCAGTTTTGTGTAGTACAAGAGCAATACTGACCTACTTAGAAGGATGTAATTGTTCTGTTTGTACAGTGTATATCGCAAAATGTTAGTCCCTGTCCCTACAAGCTTACAACTAACATGGCTCTGATTCTATTGGTCTGATGCTGTAAAGCATTAATTTCTCATTCCAGAGTCTGCTTAAAAAATATTGCCAGGTTTGAAGTAGAGGGCATGGAGAAAGCAAGAGGAAAGGAAAGGTAGTTTTATGGTTAAAACACTGGACTGAGACTTGGGGTCTGAGTTCTGTTTCTGTCTGCCTCATACTTTGGGCAAGTCATTATATCAATGGTTCTCAACCTTTTTAGTATTATAGAAAAGTAGAGCTGGAAGGGACCTCTGGAGGTCACCTAGTCCAACCCTGGCCAGAGGCAGGAGCATCCCTATACAAACCATCCTATACAAATGCACTGTGTACCTATTAGTAAAACTACAATTGACCCTGATGCAGCAACACAAAATAACACCCTAATCTGACATGGGTAAAGCAAGGTGATAATGATGGATAATTTCCTCTGCTATGAGAGTTGTTGTATACACTTAAGAGATCCAAAGAAGAGGGCAATTACCCCCAACCCCCACAAAGGAAGGCAAATAACCCCACAGTCCCTACCAATCTGACTAAAGTCTAAAATTCCTTCCTGACCCCAAGTCTGCCCCTAAGCTGAGAAAGAAGCAAGACCCTATAGCCAGGGATCTCAATGTTTAAGTCCCAGCAGGAGTTCTGGTACACACCAGTCAAAATCCCAGCCCTGGCTGCAACCAACCCTCAATACTTCTGAGGAAGGTGAAAAAAATAAAACCTCTCTGACACGTGGACTTGAGGTACCACTTGAAAAATGCCAGCTCCTAGTTTTCAACCTGTTTGACCACAGAAAAATAATGGAACAATTCTTCTGTTGCAAAGAACTCAGAAAGACCACAATAGGTCAAAATGTTTTTAACGCTAAGGATTCCTGTTTGAAATCCCTGGGTTTATTTTATGCACACCTAACAGTGCTACCATAGTGTGACACCTTGCAATGCCCTTGAAAGGATATCAAGGCATCTCAGGGTACTGTGGCATCCTGGTAGAAAATCACAGCACTTTATCATCCTGTGCTTCTTTTCTAATAAGTGAGGTGTTAGTAGGGTAAATTAAATTAATGTTCATGAGGTTTCCAGATTATTGTGATAAAATCCATAAATGCTTTGCTGTGATGTTCAGAATAAGTTCATCTTTTAAAAAACTGGGTATTTATTATTTACTATTAGAGGTGCACTGATACAGGGAAAATTTAAAGTATCGGAAATCGGCTTTCTTTGCCTGATGCGGCCGATAAATGCCCCATGCGTGCGCACAGCGGCACCATGCATGGGGCCAGGAGCTCAGCCCACCGGCTTGGAGACCAGCGTTGGGCTGGTAAGTCTGGTGTGAGGGAAAGGGTGGGTGGAGGAAATGGGCATGGGTGGTGCAAATGGAGGCCCCCGTGTTGAGGGAGGGAGTGGGGCTAGGGCAGGCTCTGCTCAGCTGGGGCAGTTTGAGCATGGGATGGAGCCACGAGCAGCTGGTCTGGGGGGAGTGGCTCCTGCTGCTGCATGCACCCCAATGAATTTTGGGGTGGCTGCAGCCTTCCCCTCCAACCCCTATAGCCCTGCTCCCACTACCACCACTGCCTGCCCTGAGTGCAGCCCAGCCTCCTACCCAGAAGAGCCTGGCACAGCCCCGGCCCAGAGTGGCAGCCCACCCTCACCCCACAGATCCAGGGGCACACTTTCTACCTCCCCCCTGTGTGCCCTCCAAGGGTGTGTGCAGGGTGGAAGCCGCACCCTCCCTCCCTCGAGCCCCCCAGACGAGCTGCTTGCGGCTCCATCCCACACCCCACCCCGCCCCAGCTGAGCAGCACCTGCCCCTGCCCCACTCCCTCCCTCACTGCCGGGGCCTCGATTTACCCCTTCCCCTACACCAGACTTACCAGCCCAACACTGGTCTCTAAGCTGCCCAGCTTCATATTGGCAGTCAGATCGGCATTGGCTGATACGGCTCCTTAAAAATTGGCCATCAGTATCAGCTCAAAAAATCTCTATCGGTGCACTCCTATTTACTATTCAGTAAAAGTTCCTGGCTTCATAAAACAAAGAAGTTATCTGAAACTTTAGGAAAGGAAACCAGACTGAGGCACTACAAGCTGGATAAGCAACAATATATCAGTTTGATAGAAGATATTTTTTATTGCATTGAGTTTTTGTGTTAAAAGACATTTTTTTTAAACGGCATACTTGTGTAGTTCAGAAAATACAAACACTTTGGGCACACCTACATGTTGCCCTACGGTGACATAGCAATGCGCTACATCGCCATATGGCACACTTACAGCAATGTAGCGATTTTTGCAGGTCTACACATGATTGCCAGCTATGTTGCCATAGTAGCATGCTCTGCAGTTATAGTGCACTGCTATGGCGATGTAGTGGTGAAATCTACCCATGCGCTGTGTGCACCTCGCAGTAACCACCTATACTACACCATGCTTTACTGTATGGCAATTTGTAGACATGCCCTTTGTTTCATAAATTCTTCAGGGATACTTTCAGTGAATAAAATATATTTTAAAAATTGTAGAGAATATAATCTTAAAGAAAAGCAGGCACTATTAATTTATCCAAAGATTACTTTTGGTGGATTATAGAAATTGTATTTTCATGTAAATGTGCATTGTAAAGAATTTCCCGAAAGAAAATTGCACCTGAACTGCAATGCAATGTGCACTGTTAGAGTATTAGTACTTGTTATATTTGCAGCGGCATTTAAGGTGATAAATTGTATAAAATAATTGCAAACAACTTTGGCTCAGCAAAATAACAGTAAAATATAAACATGATCATATGTCAGAAGTGAACTGTGCTAACAAACTTTTGGTTTTGTGTACAGCAGTTCCTGAACAGAAACCATGATTTGAAACTCCTAAGTTTTAATTTTTATTTTGGTTCATAATATATACCAAATAGTTCTAGAATCTGGAAACAAATTTAAAAATCACAGTACTTTCCTAATTACAGCACCTGTGTATGCAGACTTTTAAAAAATGTGTAATTTCAGACTATACCAGATGAATTTCTGTGGAATTTATATTTTGATTAGTTTTTAAACATTTTAATGTAATTTCTAGTTTAATCATATACTATTTCCAGTTGGGGGTTGTCTGAAAAATCACAAATACTGTGAAAAATATTTAAGCTTGGGGAGATATTCTTATAGATTCCATTATCTGGAGAGAGAAATTTGCAGTCTGATCCAAAGGAATCAAAAAAACGTTCTCCCAATCCTGACTGTTCTCTCGTTTTTCCAGATTACAGTACCATGTAAATAAAGGATCAAACACCATTCTCAAAATTGGCTGTAATTTAGATACAGCTATATCATCTCTTAAAATATTTCATTCTTGTATACACATATATTATCATTGTTAAATATATCTCCACTGACTTAATCTCTCAAATATGTCAGTTTGTATACTGTGCTTACTTTTCAGTTGGCAATAGTTTTCTTAGGGGAGTGAAGTTACCCACAAACTTAACTTAAAAAAATTCAAATATCTTGTACATGTAGAATGTGTAGCTTTGTCTCAGTAGTAACTCAGACAAATAAAAGTGTACTTTCAGTGGCACTTGTAAAATCACTTCTTGGGGGGGTGTAATATACATGTAGATGGACTAATTAGCTCCACAGTAAAGCGTCATGGTCTACACATGCGTCTGTTTTGGGGCACAGTAAACTAATTAATTCCGCTGTAGGATAGTACTTTTGGAGACAGTACTATATTACTGCAGAGTACTTTACTGTGCTGAAATGCACCTGTAGATACTGACTGCAGGGTGTACGTTGCATCAAGTCAGACCAGCAAGCTGGGGGCCTGCTCTGCCCCAGCTAAAATTGCTACTTGCCCAGGCGCACATGTAGGCTCTGCTCCTGGGAGCAGTTGGCAGTGACTTGAACTGCTCCAGAGTTTATTGAATCTCATGAATTGCATATGTAGGTACATTCAGTAAGAATTATTTCCATGTCAGATGCTACCACTTTCATTGGTCAAAAAAAGCTTCAGTTTTTAATGTTGCTAGTATTTTCCTACTATCCTGCTCAGTAAGAGCTGATGCATATTTGCTCAGATTTTTTTTTTTTTAAATTAGAGAATGTAGAAAAACTTCAGCTTATGTGAAAGCTTCTGGAATTTACCACTGAAAATATGGAGTTAAGGTTGATGTGTTTAATAACAGCAATTGCTACCACACTTCTTAAATATTTATATTTATTAAATGAGGCATGCAATGGAGAGTTGGGCATCATGGGGTGTGTACATAACAGTTTTAGTAAGCCATTTTTCTGTTGGTTGCTGGCTGTAAATTCCACCTTTCTTTAATATTAGTATAGTGTGTATTTTCTATTCTGTTAAGAAGTAATTAACAAAGGCAACAAGAAAAAAGAGATCAAACTAATTTACCAATGAACACTGGGCAGAATTAATATTGCAATAATGTAAACATTTCTATAAAATCTATCACCATTTAAAAAAAACAACAATTTGCTGTGGTATTTATTTGTTCATATATTGGAATTTTGCTTTTTTTTTTGTCCAGGTGAAAAACTTTGCTGTTATTTATCTTGTGGATATTACAGAAGTACCAGATTTCAACAAGATGTACGAGTTGTATGATCCCTGTACAGTCATGTTTTTCTTTAGGTATGTCTTATTTCTACAATATAACTTACATGGGTAATTCTGGGTTGTGTATTATAACTAAGGCAATGCATTTTTGTCTTTTGTATGCTGATAAGTATATTAAAATATTTAACAACTTATTATGGGGAAATGTTGTTTTATGTAAAAATAACAACTAGGGGTGCACCAATAGAGATGTTGGGGGCCAATACATATATGCCTCCTTAAAAAAATAGGCTATCTGGCAATATCGATCCGATTTCCAATACCGCTGCATCCAGCTGGTAAGTCTGTTGTGAGGGAAGGTTTTGGGGGGGGGGGGGTCAGGGCAGAACAAGGACCCCTATGGTGAGGGAGGGGAATGGGGCTGGGGCAGGTGCTGCCCAGCTGGGGTGGGATGAGGGACGGAGCTGCAGCTTGTCCAGGGATTAGGGGGCAGCTGCAGCCCACTTTACCCCGCACAGATCCAGGGGCACACGCTCTCCCCCCCCCCCCCGCCACCGCCCCCCTGCCGTCCCAGGGTGCGCGCAGCAGCAGGAGCCCACGCCCCCTGGATGAGCTGCGGCTCCATTGGGTGCCCCACCCTACCCCAGCTGGGCAGCACCTACTCCAGCCCCACTCCCTCCCTTACTGCAAGTGCCATTGATCTACCCTCCCACACCCCTTCTCTCCCCTTCCACCACAACAGACTTACCAGCTGCACACAGTTCTCCAAGCTGTCGGGCTATGCTCCTCGCTGCCTGCGTGCTGCTCTGTGGCTGCATGGGCATTTATTGGCCACATCAGGCCAATTTCCCATACAGTCAATTTTCTTTATATCAGTGCTGATCCAGTATCTGACTGATGTATCAGTGCACCTCTAATAACAGCATGTTAACTGGGAAGGAAGCCACTCTGCATTTTATCTAATCTAATTTAACATCTTGATAAAAATCTTTGGTCAAGTTGATGACAAGGCTGGTTGCTACTAAATTTTGTAGTCCTGTGAATTAAAAACAGCACTTCATGAACTCAGCTGACACTACAAATAAAACCTTCACTTGGTGCTGAATTTTCTCTCTGGTAGAGTCTCAATATAGTGGAAAGTTCAATGTTTATTGTTTCATAACTGCATAACATTCCATATTCAGTTGTTTTGTTTTTGTTGTTTTTTTTCATTGGCTTTGTGTCATGAAAATATGCCATCCAACTTAAGCAACCTGAATCACTTCCATCAAGTTGGAATCTTAATAATGTGGGGTATTTCTGTTGATTTTGTTTGTTTTTTTTAACTGTCCCGTTGTGTCCAGAAGGCGTTCTTGGATTTACCGCCCATGAAATTTGAGAAAAAACTTTTTTTTTTTCCCCTTCCAGCTAGCCATATGAACACAACACTGTTCCTCTAAAATTAGAAAATCTGCACATTTGTGTATGTACAGAATCTGATTTTATAAGTCAGATGTACAGAATATCTAAAAAATGTAAAAAGTCATAAAACTAACTAAAACATTTACATTTTAAATGTTAGCTTTACAAGTGTCTAATAGTTTCCATGTATCGCAGAAGAAATAACTTATTTTTCTAATGAAGTCCTTTACATTTGCTAATTCTTTGTAAAATGACAGACTTGGACATACAGTTACATTTAAAGGACACTGGCATAAAACAAAATACTTTGTGTGATCATCACATTTTGTGGTTGTACTTTTTAGCATCTTTGGGCAATAAAAGCGTCCTGATCATTTCAAAGTGAATAGACCAACTGCTAGCATAATAGTTTATGTTCACAGTACTTTAGGAAATGTCAGAGCTTGAGTCTAAGGAAAAAAAACTATTTTTAATGTAATTTTAACAATGCTGTTAAAGCGTTAAAGAAAATCCAAATTCAAATTTTGGGGGGGTGTTAGGTCTACCTTTAATTGACTAAATTGTGCTAAATTTGGTTTTGAGAGGTAGTTGTACCCTGTTACCACAAAATCAAATACAATATTAAATCTATCTTCTTCTTAAAGATAAATAACTATTTTTGAGTAATTAATAATCTTGAGAAGGGTTATCTTTATGCCTTATTTTTCTGTTCCTAAAGTTAAAACATTACTTTAAAAGTTTCAGCTTCAGTATTACAATGGTACATAAGCTCTGCCATTTTCAGAGTTAGGCTTATTGACTGACCTGCAAGGATATGTTGAAAGAGCTACATATAGTGTCTCTGAATTCTGTGAAATTCTTCAGGACGAGTAAGTTTATACTTCCGAAGAGGGCAATGCAATGTATTGACTGGTATTTGCTTTCCTCTTGCAGGAACAAACACATCATGATTGATTTAGGAACAGGTAACAACAACAAAATTAATTGGGCAATGGAAGACAAGCAAGAAATGATTGACATTATAGAAACAGTTTATAGAGGAGCCCGTAAAGGTAGAGGTCTGGTGGTGTCACCAAAAGACTATTCTACCAAGTATAGGTACTGATATTCTTGGACACTTTCTTTTAGTCCACCTCCACAGTCGCCAAACTATCCTTTTTGTATATAAGATTTGAAGATCAATATTTTTTTTTATTGTGGACGTATTTTGAACTCTTATTTAAAAGCTGTCAAATTCAGTTTGAGAAAATAGAAGACATGAAGTCTGGAACTATTTGACTGCAGAAATATAGCTGGATTATTCTTTTGGATTAAAAAAATTAAACTCTCAAATGTCAGCCTCAATATGATGTATTTTTGTAAAAAAATAAAAATCTAAGATGTAGGGAAGAACAGTTCAAATGAGTATATGCTGGAAAACAGTATGGCTTTTTTATGGAATAAACCAATTACGGATGTTATGTTCTTGCCTTGCCTTTAATGCATTCTCTTAAGGAATCAAAACAAGTTTTAAAAAGTGTACCTCTTGAAGTGAGCTTGTTTTTTATCACTTGTATCAAGATGGCTTGTTCTTGGTAGTTTATTACTGCCTGGTAGTAAGTATGAGAAATCACTAGAACTAAGATGATGTGAAATACTAAGCAGGCAAAATTCTCTGGAAATAAAATTGTTGTGCTTAATTTCATTTCCCTTTTTCTTCAAAAAAAAAAAAAGAGAGAGAGAAAATATTTAGTATAATTTTCTATTATGAAATTGATTTACGAAGGTCAGATTCCAATGCTTATGTATTTTTCATTATTAGCACATTGATTACCTTCTATATAGGATTGTACTATGTGTGGTGCAAAGAGGTTATAACAGCAAAAGTCATGTTAATTTTTATAAGCACTACAGAAACAAATGCAAGACCAGGACTGTTGTGCATTTCTGAAGTAATACCCTTGAAGTCTGTTACTCTTGGCTTTATACTAGTAATTCATCTGCATCAATGTCTCTCAATTTTTTTTACACTTGAGGCACCCCTTAGAAATGTTCTTAGTTTTCATTCTTTTTTTTTTTTTTTTGCCTACGGAAAACAGAGCAGGTTTTGTTTTGTTTTTTTGTTGCAAAGAACTTAAAAAGACCACAGCTATGGATTTCTATTTGAATAGATTTACCTTGTGAATCATGTTGTAAACCTAACAGTGCTAACCTTTTGTGGCACCCATAGTACCCTGGTTGAGAATCACTGATCTATCTACATATCGGTCATAAAAAAAGTTTTTTATATTGGGGAAATTAAGAAGTCTGGGAGATTAAAGGTTAAATCTGTAATAAAATTGAACCTGAAGAGATTCATGGTTTCCTGTTCTGTAGGCAGCCTTTAACACACTTGACACCTTTCCCCCCTGCCCCTCCACTTTTCTGGGTCTTGTAGGTCTCCCTTGATCCTGTGCTAGGCCTTGGGACAAGAACCTCATTTGTTCCTGGGTAGAGCCAACTAAGTTTCATTTCCCAGTTGGTGACCTAACTTGCTATTTGCTATCTCAACTTCTTTTGAAACTATATATCTGAGGCTGTTGAATCTCTCTTCCTCTCCCTCCCTTGATTCCTTAATAATCATGAAATCATAGAAAATTAGGGCTGGAAGGGACTTCAGGAGGTCATTTAGTGAACCCCCTGCTCAAAGCAGGACCATCCCCAACTAGATCATCCCAGCCAAAGCTTTGTCTAGCTGGGTCTTAACAACCTCCAACAGTAGAGATACCACCACCTCTCTGGGTAACCTGTTCCAGTGTTTTATTATCCTAGTAAGAAAATTCTTCCTAATATCTAACCTAAACTACTGTTGCTCCTTGTTCTCTCATCTGCCACCACTGAGAACAGTCTATCTCCATCCTCTTTAGAACCCCTATTCAGGTAGCTGAAGGCTGTTATTAAATCCCTTCCGAGTCTTCACTAGACTAAATAAACCCCATTCCCTCAGCCTCTCCTCAGAAGACACATGCCCTAGCCCCTTCACCATTTTTGTTGCCCTCCACTGGTCCACATCCTTTCTGTAGTGGGGGGGCCCAAAACTGGACACAGTACTCCAGATATAGCCTCGCTAGTGCTGAATTCAGGGGAATAATCACTTCTCTTGCCCTGCTGGCAAAACTTCTACCAATTCAGCCCAATATACCATTAGCCTTCTTGGCAACAAGGGCACATTGTTGGTTCATATCCAGCTTATTGTCCACTGTAACCCCCAGGTCCTTTTCTGCAGAGCTGCTGCCCAGCCAGTCATCCCCCAGCCTGTACTGATGCATGGGATTGTTCCATCCTAAGTGCAGGACTTTGCACTTGTCCTTGTTGAACCTCATGAGATTCCTTTTTGCCCAATCCTCCAATTTGTCTAGGTCACTCTGAATCCTAGCCCTACCTTCCAGCATATCTACTACTCCCCCTAACTTGGTGTCATCTGCAAACGTGTCAATTATACACTCTCTGCCATCTTCCAGGTCATTGATGAAGATACTGAACAAAAATTGACCCTTGGGACACTCCACTTGACACCAACTACCAACTAGACACTGAGCCCATTGATTACTACTCTCAGCTGGATGCTCCAGCCAGTTTTCTATCTACCTTACCATCCATTCATCCAACCCATACTTCTTTAGCTTGCCTGCAAGAATGTTGTGGGAGAACGTATTAAAAGCCTTGCTAAAATCAAGATATATCGCATCCACTGGTCTCCTGGTATCCACAGAGCCAGTTGTCTCATAGAAAGCAATCTGGTTGTTCAGGCATGACTTGGCCTTAGAAACAGTTAGCATGGATTCACTAATCACCTTCTCCAAGTGGTTTGAGATGGATTCCTTGAGGATCTGCTCCATGAGTTTTCTGGGGAATGGGGTGAGGCTGGCTGGTCTGTAGTTCCCTGGATCCTCCTTTTTCTTAAATATGACATGCACAATAGTTGCCCTTTTCCAATCATCCGGGACCTCTCCCAATTGCCATGATTTTCAAAGATGATGGTCAGCAGCTCTGCAATCACAGCCAACTCCCTCAGCACACGGGTATATCCCACCCAGCCCCGTGGACTTGTATATGTTCAGCTATTCTATATAGTCCCTAACTTGTTCTTTCACCAGTTGGCTGCTCACATCCTCCCCAAACAGAGCTGCCTGGTGCAGTAGTTTGGAAGCTGACCTTGCCTGTAAAGGCTGGTGAAAAAGGCATTGAGCACTTCAGCCTTTTCTCCATCTTCTGTCACAAGGTTGCCTCCCCCATTCAGTAAGGAACCCGCACTTTCCCTGATCTTCCTCTTGTTACTTACATATTTATAGAAACCCTTCTTGTTACCCTTCAGGTCCCATGTTAGCTGCAACTCCAATTGCATTTTGGCCTTCCTGACTTCATTCCTGCATTCCCAAACAATGCTCTTATACTCTTCCCTTTTTACTTTCTCCTTTCACATACCTTGATGCTGTCAGGCATGCAGTAGGGGGGGACAGGTGGATTGGTGCTCCCCTGATGCAGGGGGCTCCAACACACCTGCTCCCACTCCAGCACAGGCTGGGTAAACCCCAGCCCAGATCTCCCTCTCCTCCTTTCTCCCGCCTTGCATCCTGCAGACAGCACCAGAGCTGTGAAGAAGAGGCTGGGGGAGAAAGGCTGCAGACAGGCAGTTGATACGTCTGTTGGGTTGAGGGAGGGTTTGCTGTAACTTAGTGCTTTCTGTGAAGCAGGGAGCTGCGCATCTGTTAGCGCCCTTAAAGACCACTAAGCCTCACATCTGTTCTGGCTAAAACAATATGAAACGGATGAAGAATAAAACAACAGGAATAGAGGATTTGGTTTGGTTTTTTTACAAGCAAACCTGGCTCATTTTATTGAGATTGTAAATGTGGCTGATGAAAGGACTGTATAGATATCCTAGATGTCTTAAGAAGGCATTTGATTTAATACTAAACTAAATTCTGATTTTTTTTAAAAAGTCTACACTCAGTAAATCGTGCAAGTAGATTATGAGTTGGCTGATAGTTGTTTTTCTTTTGAAAAATGTTTCCCTTTGACAACTAATCATTGAATGGGGATCTTTCCAGTGGTGTTCCATAAGGGTTCATATTAGGCCTAATACTGTTCAAAATCAAATCAATACTCTGGAAATAAATATTTGTGTTATGTGTAAGGGTTATTGACAAAGTTTAGCAAAATAGTAAATAACTATGAGAAGAGAGCACTCAAATAGGCTTGGTTGGTAACTTCAGCCCATCTAGCCAAAATGTTTTAATATGGACAAATGCAGTCTTACACTGGAGGGAAAGGAATTCAGGCATTATGTACAGGATAAGGAGTTGTCATGCTGTCACAAGTCCATCAGATCAAAGCTGATGCTTTGTGGCGTGGACATTTTAATTATGTCTTATAGTCATGATATAGTAGCGTCAAGATAAACACTTGCAGCATTGGGTGCTTGCCTGCTTTCTTTGTTTAATTGGGAACTTCCCGAAAGGCAGAAGCAGCTTTTGGAATGGCTTCAAAATTTAGGTCTGTAAAACTTAATTTGGATGGTAGAGTGAATGAGAGATGCTGACCCTGGAGGGTTTAGTATTTAGCTGTGATGGCATATTTTAAGATAAAAGGAAGAAGTGTCCTAGATATGCTTTGATTAATAATGTCTAGAAATGTTTTAAAAACTTGGTTAGCGCCTATCTGAATCTATCTCTCTTTAACATAGCTGACAAATCATTTGACATTTGCAAAGTAGTTGATTTAATTGTTTTGTTTTCCCCCAGCTCTCCACCCTACATTAAACTGGATTGTCTTGATGAGATAATTAGGCAGAGGAAGGGTGTATGTTTAGCAGACCATTGTTATTGTGTAGATATATCTAATCTGGATCTTTTTTCCCATCACTTACCAAGAGTGAGGTTTCATCTGTATTTGAAAAATTACACTACATTAGCTAAATCTTTTTTAAATAGACCTAGCTAGATGGAGGTAAACCTATAATATAGTCAAATTTAAATGCATTAAATCATTTGTAAAACATTTGAGCTTCCTTAGTCAAAGGCTGAGTCCAGGATGGGCTCTGAGCATTAGTTAATGTTGACCAGGTTTAGAAAAAGGCGCTGCTAGCCTCTTCCAGTCCAGATATTTTACCCTATCTTACCTTTGCTTTTTACACTATATAAAACTGGGGCCTTTTTGGCAAGCATGCCACAAATTAGCCTTGCACCCTTCCCAAGTACCACTCTGACCCCCTTCTTTGCCCAATCTGCAGCTCTTTCTGCTCTGTACTCTGTGCTCATGCCCAATCTTCTGCTCTGCTTTCTGCTTCCTGCCATGTGCTCCCTCCCTGATCTTCTTGGCCTTCTGTTTTTGTGTTTCCTGTCATCTCCCTTTGTGTGCCACATGCAGATGCTGTTGGTGCCACTTCAAGGTGGTATGGAAATACCTTGTTACAGTCGGACTTAGTTATTCCAGAAACATATAACTTGAGAAAATAAAGAAAAAAAAGAAAGTCATGAAACAAATGCAAATATTAAAATAGTGTTGTTTTCTTTTTTTAATGAGTTAGTGACCTTTATCAAACCATTTAAAATATTATAAAAATGTACAACTTTTTATTTAATCCTTTATTTTAAAAATGTCATGGCTGAGAAAATTCATTACAGATTATGGTATGGGTACAGCAATTTTGTGCCCTCTACAATTGCTGTATTTTTTAAAAATAGCATTTTCCTCCAAAAAAGTAAAATGCGTCATTTATGAGATGGTCACAAACTTAATATTTTACCCTTTTACTAGAGCAAAAATAAAAAAGAATGGAGTCTTCACATGCCTAAGAACCTATATTCATATATTCTTTTCTTTCACTGGAGTTGCTCATTATATAGGTTTGTATATTTTACCTATTATAAATAGATATTCTAGGTATCAATCATTGTGCATGATCATAAAATGAAAATACACCATGCAAAGTCCTTTATAGAGTTTGATATTGCTTTTCACTTAATAAGTTTGTAGAAATATATGGCCTGTTGATAGATGATCTTTGTCTTTCCAAACTCAGTGCAGCACAGATTTTGACCTATCTTTCTTGGTCACTAGATTTCTCATTTTCAGTTCTATAAAGAAGTAACAAATTGGTAAATAGGTTTTAGTTTCTTCAATTATTCATTAATGTGTTTCAGTAAAAACCATAGAAACATTTTTATAATTTAAAAGCTGGACAGATTGCTCTATTGTTACCATATTTACTTGAATCTAAGACTACCCTGAATATAAAATGACCCCCAATAATTTGATTCTATATATGCAAAAATTATATATTTTTTTAAAAAATTCCAGGTATAGCATCTATTTACTGGAGCTTTGCCGTGAATTTGTCTCCCTCTCACTGCTACAACAGAGAAAACTAATTGTGGGGGATCAGGTGGCTGCCTTGCCTTCTGCCCCCTGAACTTCTTACCCCTGTAGCCCCTTCCCTTTGCCCTCCCCTGCCTCCACTGCTAGATTCTGCTCTCCATGAGCATATAGAAATAAGCAAATTTGAAAATAGACTTTGAAATAAATGTGCCTGTAGTAACTTAGTTCATCCAGAATTGATGCATTTTACCTCTTTTGAAACTTCTGTAAGTTTCAGCATAGGTACTCCATACACGCACTTTTAACCAGCACTTTCATCCCTACTGATATATAGTAAAAACTATGTATAATTAAAGACCTATTGGAATCAGGGCAGTAGTGTGCTGTGCAACAGCTCTTTTAATTTTGCTTGTTTTGCCACACCCCTGGTTGGTGGAGGGGCCCTAGCAGCCCTGGTACTTGATGCTGATTGGTTGGGAGGCAAAAACTGCTGCATATGTAAAAGCATGGTTTTTGCCTCCCAGCTGATCAACAGCAAGCGGCAGGGCTGTTGGGGCCCCTCCATCAATTGGGTGCACTCTCAGCATCTTTACAGATGACACCAAACTGGGGGGGGGGGGGTAGTAGATGCACTGGAGGGCAGGGCTAGGATTCAGAGAGACCTAGACAAATAGGATTGGACCAAAAGAAATCTCATGAGGTTCAATAAGGACAAGTGCAAAATCGTGCACTTAGGATAAAACAATCCCATGCATGGCTACAGGCTGGGGACTGACTGGCTAAGTAACAGCTTTGCAGAAAAGGACCTGGAGGTTACAGTGGACAGTAAGTTGAATATGAGCCAACCGTGTGCCCTTGTGAAGAAGGCTAATGGCATACTGGGCTGCATTAGGAGTGCTGCCAGGAGATTAAGAGAAGTGATTGTTGCCCTCTCTTCAGCACTGGTGTGGCCACATCCAGAGTATTGTGCTCAGTTTTGGCCCCCCCACTACAGAAAGGGTGTCAACAAATTGGAGAGAGTCCAGCAGAGGGCAGTGAAAATGGTCTGGGGCGTATGAGTTCTGAGGAGAGGCTGAGGGAACTGGGCTTATTTAGCCTGCAGAAGAGAAGACTGATTTAACAGCAGCCCTTAACTACCTGAAGGGAGTTTCCAAAGAGGATGGCTGTTCTCAGTGCTGGCAGATGACAGAACAAGGAGCAATTGTCTCAAGTGGCAGCAAAGGAAATTTAGGCTAGATATTAAGAAAAACTGTCTCAATAGCAGGATGGTAAAACACTGGGGCAGGCTACCCAGAGAGGCTGTGGAATCTATCCTTGGAGGTTTTAAATATCTGGCTAGACAAAGCCTTGACTAGGATGACCTAGTTGGGGATGGTCCTGCTTTGAGGAGGGGGTTGGACTAAATGACTTCCTGCAGTCCCTTCCAATCCTAACTTTCTATGATTCAAATCCCAACTATGATGATTTTTAAAGTGATCTTAGAAGCTGCTTAAACAAAATAAATACTGTTTATTTTCCAAATAAATGCAACATTTACATGGCAAAGGTGCATAATTAGACAGTGGATTAAAATCAGGAGCTATGTTTATGATGGAACACAAGGATAAAATTATATTCTAGCTCAACCTATACATACGCTTTTAATCAGAATATATTGGGGTCCTAAACTGAAGCACTATTAGTTTTTAACTTTTCTGCTTCCTGTTGGGAAATAATTAGTTGTATCTGGGAATACCTTTTTAGCAGATGAAGAGACTTATACTTCATAACACTTAAAAAAAAAATGGTTTCAGGTTTTATCCTCTTCGTCTGCTAAAAAGCAATTCTATTTTGCTGTCTTGTTTGCGAGAGCTCTTCAGTTCACATATATTCTCGAGTGACATTTGTATAAAGAATTTAAATGGAATCCACAAGGTGATGCTTTCTTTTCAGATACCTTGTAGATGTGGCAAATCCCCTTAAGGAACTGCTTAAGCAGGTACCTGGCATCCTGACAGTCATTTCAGGTGTCAGGACTAAGTGGAAAGATGTAAAGTGTCATTTATTTTTTAAGATACCAGCAACTTAATTTCTACAAAAAATACGTTGGTGTTGCTGTTTAGGAGCAAATTTTACTACCTACACTAGCCTTATCTATACCAGGAGTTTGGACTGTTAGAGAAACAGTGCATTCCTAGTGATCTGAATCCAAAAAAGACATTAGCGTAAAGGGAGAGACTGTTCCTTCTCCATTCCAGGTTTTGGGATTGTAAACAGCAGCTTACAAGCCCATTGTTACAAGAGGTGGAGAATAGATATTGCTTCCATAGCCTGGGCAATAGTGTAGAACCCTCCTGTCCGGTATTGTAGAAGCATAATTATTATTATGCTATTAACTACACGGCATAATTATGCACAATGTGGTTTTGCAAACTAATCTGTCTCACCATCAAGTCTCCATTGGTGTTTTCTATCCCAGCGTGTGCCATTAGGTCAGTGACATGCTCTTCCAGGTCACTGATTCGCTTGCCCATTTCATCCAGTAAAAAGTTAAGGAGAACTTTAGAGCTTCTGCTACTCATAATACAGTTTTGCTGGTTTTAGCTTCTGTAAATGTTTCCCTGGGTGAAGTTCCTCTTCCTCAATAGCATACCTTTTTCTGGCTTGCTTGATGCAAACTGAAGTGGGCAGGGACACCCCAGGACAATCTTCTTCATTACTCTTATAAAGAGAAAAGGAGCTGTGCTCTGAATGTGATTCAGACTGTCTACCTACCGAGTGGAGCTGGAACATATTTCATCCTTAAAGAACCTATTCTCTTGCAAAATGTGCCTCAATAAATTGCTGTGAAAATATAGGCTACCTGGTAATTATATAAGGTAAGTTATAGCTGCATCTACCAACGTACCAAAAAGGCACAATTGTGTTCAATATCTCTCTGAATACCAAACAGAAGTACAAATGCCAGTAGATCCTGAGTCATAACCAAGCCCCCTATTGCACTCTCTGGCATGATGCTTCTTTATAGAAGCTTGTTTGAATTATATCACATTTCCCCCTATTCAGTTCTGAACACAGGGAGTCACAGTAAGGATATTTCTCAGGGATAACTCCTCAGTCAAAGCTTGAAAGTTGTCCTGCAGCTGCTGTAGCAAGTTCTCTGCCTGGAGGAAAAAAACAGACTAATGAAAGCATACCTCAGCCAGACCATCTCATGACTTGAGCTTTGTATCCTGTGAAAAGGAAAGCTGCTGCAATAATTGCATGGGAGGCCGGTGAAAGGTAAGATTCACACATTCATAGATTGTAAGGCTGGAAGGGACCTCGAAAGATCATCGGATCCAGCACCCTGCACCAAGCAAGAATGACAGGTGGGGTCAGGTGACCCCAGCAAGATGACTGTCCAGGGGCACAAGGACTTGGGAAAGCAGTGGGTGGTGGGAAGTTGATACATGTGACAACAGAAAGAGCACAGGGAAGCATGTATAGCAGCCAGTCCCAAACTTAGTTGCAGCCAGGGCGTGAATTAAGGGGGAGTTTGGAGGCAACCCTCTAAAATTTGAAAATCGTAACCTGGGTGGAGGTCTCTGATTGGATTGCTCCTTCACTTAGGTGGACTTGTTAATCAATGAACCCATCTAATATTTTTTTCAGACCCGCCCCTCTCCCCCAAGAGTCAAAGTGTAATTCCAACCCTAGAGGAGACCCCATTTGGGGTCCAACATCAGCACATGGGGGGGGGGGGGGCAGGGAGTGTTGGCCAGGTTGAAGGAAATGGGGTCATGCTGGGGAAAAGTTTGGGAAGCACTGAGCTACAGTCTATACAGGTGGCTGAGGGGTCAGAAAAATCGGGTCTAGCCGGGAAGAGGCAGAGGCCTCTTAGGTCACTGGGGTACCACTCCCAGGCTCCGATGATGAGTCAAGCCGCCCAGAGCTGAGTGCAGCTTTCGGGTCTACCCTTAAGCAGGAGGCCGTGCATCCCTGGCGCCCCGAGGGGCCCAATAAAGGGCGGGGAGGCAGGCGGGGTCAGTCCCGGGAGGGGGGCAGCGCAGAGCGCATTGTGACGTCACAAGGAGCCCTTGTCCCCCCGAGTGCTCGGCGGAGGGGCTCGTTCTCTCCGTGTCGCGGGGTTAGCTCAGCCTGTACTCACGAAGCGCGAGAGGCCGCGGGCGCTCTGCGGGTCGCTCTCTGCCATGCTGCCCCGGCTCCTGGCCTCGCCCTGTCCCTGCTCCGCCCGGCTCCCGCCTCCCCGGGCCGCCAAGCGCTCAGCGCCCAGACCAGGCAGGAGCCCGCCCGGCCAAGGCGGCAGGGAGCTCTGCCCCGTCGGTGCCAGGCCCTCTCCCCGCCAACCAGCTGCCACATACCTCGGATGCCAGACACTCCCTGGGACGGGTGGAGACGCCCCTGCTGGCAGATGCATTGTGCACAGAGGCAGGTAGCGCTGACAGCCAGCAGTCAGGGTGGAGAAGCTCCTGAGGGACGAGCTGGACGTGCTGTAGAGCAGTGATCCTCAGCCAGGGCCATGCAGCCCCTGGGGTGCCGCGAGACCCTCCAGAAGGGTACCCTGCAATGTTAGCACTCTTCACCACCCCACTGGCTACACATAGTGTGTGCACCCCCTGAGACTGGCCACCGCAGATGATGCTGGTAGCACCTGTGGGTGGTCGCTGCTCGCCGCCCCCCCCTGCCACTGATACTGCCAGTGGCATCTGAGGGCAGTTGCCAATTGCACTGGCCACCACCAACGGTGCCGGTGGCGTCTGTGGGTGGTCACTGATCTCCAGTTGGCACTTGTCACCTCATCCCCTTGCCACCGACACTACCACGGCTGCTGCCACTCCCCCCCCCCCCACACTGCCAACACTGGCAGTAGTGTCTGCGCACGGTCACCAATCCCCACTGGCCACCACCAACGCTGCTGGCAGCAACCACAGGTGGTCACCGATCGCTGGTTAGTGCTCGCCACCTCACTGTCCCCGTCACTGATACTGCTGCGGCTGCCTGCAGGAATTCCCTGCTTGCCACCACCACACCCCCACCAATACCACCACCGCATGCGGGTGGCCACTGTGCCCCCCAGCCTCGGGAGGCACATGATGTTCATGCACCTCCCCATTCACCACATAAACCCAGAGACTTCAAGTATCAGGTATCCAGGCTGTAGCCTTATTGGTCTAGAGCAGTGGTTCTCAAACTTTTTTTTTCATGGACCCTTCTTTTTTTTTCTTGTCACACCACTTAATAAACTTTTCTTTGTTCTACAAATCAAAGTACACAACTCATATTTTAATATCAGAAGTCATACCTTATAAGTACAGATATTCTCGATTGTTCCACAACCTTTCTGCGGACCACCTGAATGGAGCTCGTGGACCAGTGGTGGTCTGCAGACCACAGTTTGAGAACCCCTGGTCTAAACGAAAAAGCAATCAGGGCTGGTGGACAGAGGTGATATCTCTTACTAGACCAACAAGATTTTTGCAAAAAAATTGATTAATTGCAAGCTTTCAGGCACAAACACCCTTCATCAGGCATCAGAGAAAGGTGTTTGTGCCTGAAAACCTGCAATTAAAGACATTTTTTTGCAAAAAAATTGTTGGTCCAATAAAAGATATCACCCCTGTCCACAAGCCCTGATTCCTTTTTCCTCTAGACCAATACAGCTACAACCTGGATACCTGGCACATGAAAGATATCAAATTTTAGCCTATTTTTTAAATTAAATCTTCGTATTTTCCTAAGTAGGAAACAACTTTGACCACCTGAAACCTGAGATCCTGCTCCTGCTTTTGTCTAAGGTAATTTGCATCATCATCACAGCCTCACAGGAGAGTTGAGACTTCTTACCAGCTAAGAACTGCTGCCCAGGAAGTTTTTCCATCTATTGACTCCTCTGTGAAATCTTATGAAATATGAACTTTCATTTCTACCCAAGAGAACTTTTACAATCTTTTCTCTGATGCCTGATGAAGGGTGTTTGTACCCAAAAGCTTGCAATTAAAGATTTTTTTTTTTTGCAAAAATCTTGTTGGTCTAATAAAAGATATCACCTCTGTCCACCAGCCTTGAGACTTCAAGTAGGAATCCAGAGTGTCACAAGTCACCTGACCTGTTGTGAGTTTTCTCTGTTCTTTGCAACAGAAGAAAGGCTCTTTTTTTCCTTTCCACAGCCAAAAAATGAGTGGAATCCGTCTTTGAAACAAGGTGCTGCTCAATTCCAAAATGTTCCAGAGTCAAAAAAGTTTGAGAACCGCTGCTGTAGACAGACAGGGATGTACACACCCCAGCTCTCTGTGCTAGGGCTGCCTCACATCCAGAACTGGAGAGCCAAATACTAGGAAGTCACTGTATACAGAGGGTTAGGTACATAAGTACACCCATGATTCTGCCTTGATCAGGCAACTGGACTACATGGCTTCTTGCCATCTTTTCTTGTCCTATTTTTCTGGGTTTTTTTCTAAATGTACAAGCTCATTAGCATATGCAGGTAGTAAAACCAGATAACCTAATGCTCCTGTCTGGCCTTCAGTGAAGAAACACATTAGGAATACATGAACAAACAAATCCATGGACACGCATTCACAAACATTCTCATGCAGGCAAAACTGGCAGATGACAGGGCAGGGTGGCATGTTAGAGACTAACTCATTCACTGGCATGGACAGGCGCACACAGGTGGCTAGATACTGCTACTCATACCGCCTCTGTTCCTCCCTTAGTCACAAAATTAAAAAGACCATCTCCATGTTTGACATTTGTATGTGGACTGCCACCAAAAATGGTACACTATCTCTAACAGACATAGGGCTTTGTTGCATGGGACATTTAACATATACTGAAATTAGAATATGGTAAACTTAGACAATGCTTACTACAATCTCATGACATGCATAGCTTGTGTGCAGCACAACTTCTTCATGTTTTGTTTCAATTACTGGATCCCACCAGTGCCCTGCATCAGAGCTGTTAGAAACTCTGTTGCAGTCCCAGGTCTGGGACCAAAAATCAGCTGATTTTCAGCTCCAGACCTGGGACCTCACCGGAGCCAGTTTGGAGACTTTCACGCTGTCCTGTTGCTGGGACCTACAATCAGTGGATTGGGAGCCCCAGCCCTGGACTGCAATTGATTGGATTATCTCTGTGGAGCAGTCCAACATTAGCTCAACGTGTGTTACTTAATACAATCTAGAGATACTTCTTGCTGGAAAAAGTGTAACTGTGCTATGACCCAATACTGTACCAGTACACTTAGCCCATGTTATCCTGCTTAAATATGTGAATGCTTGCAATATAAATAAATTTAACACATGCTAAGTGTCCCATGAGACTTGACCCATACATAAAACTGCCTAACCCAGTTGGGTGTCAAACTTTTTGACAAGCCTGCCACTAATTAGATCTGCAACCTCCCTAAGTGTTACTCATA
Source organism: Alligator mississippiensis (assembly GCF_030867095.1). Classification (NCBI taxonomy): domain Eukaryota; kingdom Metazoa; phylum Chordata; order Crocodylia; family Alligatoridae; genus Alligator; species Alligator mississippiensis. The sequence continues at coordinate 113,436,860 of NC_081826.1, read as the reverse complement.
TCCCCTTCCTCTGCCCAATCTGCTATTATGCTGCTTGTTCCCTTCCTGATCTGCCTGTGCCATTTGTGATGTGTGACACAGGTTGGTGACCCCTGGCCTCGCTTAAATTTTTCAAATGAGTGAATAAACAAGTGACTCTGCTTCCATTTCTGATGATTAACTTGAATGTTTACTGTTAAGAAAGTAGGCATAGCCACTTATCAGAGTGCAAATTAAAAAATATGCGCAATTATTTTACATAGAATCTCTCCCTGTTAAATGAGACTTTAAATGTGAAGGCTGACTGCTATAAAACATTAGCATAATCAAAGTGACACTGATACATTAAAAAGAAAGAGAAAAACATGCATTGGATTCAATAGATTGTCATTTTAATATGTGAATATGTGGATTCAATCCAAAAAAGCAGCACTCTAAATGATTAAATTCATGTCCTACTGGTACAAAACAGCAAAAAAAAGATAAAAGCAGATTAAAAAAAAAATCCTATTCTGGGGATTGTTTTTGTTCACTTGCTTGCTTGAATTTGTTTTGTTTTGTTTTGTTTTTAGAGCAAGAGTTTATTTTATTGAGCTTATAAGGAAGAAGGTAGCATTTAGAGGAAATAGCTTGAACAAGCCAAGAGCAGGAGGGTAGAAACAATATTGATAGTTTACTGAATTGTTGCGGTAACCTTTGTTGTTTGCTTGTTTTAACACATGAAAAGGATTGTTGTCTTCCACAACTGACTTTCAGGTACTTCTCCCATTTATCCAAACCAGTAGCTGATCAAGTTCTGCAACCTTGAGGCCCCCCTCTACAGGGTACAGGTATTGCAAAATTAACTAGTTAATTGCACCATTACCTAACAACCAGCTACACATGAAAAGTAGCTATCACACCATAAAAAGCTCCAACCAGCTATAAAGTTAGACCTAAAAAATGTGTACTAACTTTATAGCTGGTGGGTATCAAGCTTTAATTTGCACATGTAGCAGGATTTCACCTGTGGCTAGAAGCTGCTCCCAGCTGCAGGGGTGAACCATGCCAGTGTAAAACCTCCTAGCTCTAGGGATTGCAGCAGCAGTGATCCCTAGGGTCCGGGGGTTTCACACAGATCCCCAGACCCTAGGGACCATGGCAGCTGTGATCCCTAGGGCTTGGGGGTGCAGGAAACCCGTGGACCCTGGGGATCATGGCTGCTATAATCCCTAAGCCTTTGGGTTGTGGGAAACTCCTGGGGCTGAAGGACTGCTGCGGGGGTGATCATCCCATGCCCTGGGGGTGTGGAGAAATACCTTGGGCCAGATGATTACCACAGGGGTATTCCCCCCTGCCTTGGGAAATTGTGTTCACTGTGATCCTCCCGCCTCAGCGCTTTCCCACAACCCCCAGGGCAGGGAGATCACTGCAGCTGCAATCCTTTGGCCCCCGGAATGTGTGGGACCCCCTCCCCCAGCTGGGAGCCCCTCAACTGGGATGCATGGGGCTCCCAGCCATGGGAGCTTGCTTCTTGCCAGTGCAGAGGGAGCCAGAGATCAGGTTCCCCCTGCACCAATCTTAAGGTGCAATGGGATCTAATGTATGATTGTGTGAACTGTGCATTAGATCCCATTGCATCTTTACCTGCATGTGTAGCGGGGGCCTCAAAAGAGTCTCTCAGGTAAATATTTAGTGAAGAGTTTGATAGACTGATGCATTTTCCTTTGATTCAAACACAAAACATTTACAACTAGTAGATGTGCAGTTATGCTGGGTATAGTTTTAAAACTTGAGTTTTAACCAAGTGAGTCTGTGAAATGCTTTTTGATAATTTTTTTTTTTAATGGCTATGGTTTCCTGTCTTGTGATCAAACTGTCATTAAATAGCACAGTGAGGTGTTGTTTTTCTCTTAACTGCATAGTACAGTAACCCACACAAAGCCTAAAATGTTCAGTAGAGCAATATGCAAGTAATGACTGATTTGTTTCAGAGACCCGAGCTGCAAGAATTTCCCATAAAATCTATGAATGTGTTGACATTAGGATATTTCTAGATCTGTAAATTCTAACAAAAGAAGCCAATCTGAGATGGCTCATTTTGTTTCAACTGTCTTGTGTGGTTGGACACAATGATCAAATTGTTTAGAATCTAACCAGGCCAAAGGGCTTGAAAAATCAAGCCCAGAGTACATATGGCTGTCAGCATTGTCATCCATGTACTCCTCAAGTTCAAAACCCATTGCACTTAAAAAAAAAAAAAAAAAGTGACATGCCCATAATTAAAAGAACTTTTTATTCTAAACTCTGTAATTTATTCTGTCATTCAAGATGAACCAGCCTAGAATAATGTCAAAATAACCAGTTACTATGGTTGCAGTAATATCTTATTGTTGATTAAAACAGTTACAATAATTCTTATCAAAAGTAATTCCCAATATCCTTTTTCACCTTCCAGCCTCTTCATTTAACCTTCCCTTCAAATCTGTTCTGTTCCCCTTCTGCATAAAAAGGCAGTTGTGATAGGCTTCAAGGCTCACTGTGTACTCACCTAATATACATACCAGACACCCTTCCTGTCTGCCTCAGTCTTCTGGGAAATGGCATTAGCTCTTCCACTACAGCCTTTGGCCAAACTCCCTTTGCCTCTGCCCAGTCCCTCACTGCCAGCAGACCTCTGAAATCTTAGAGTTTGGACATAAACTAACAAGAACTGAAAAATAACCCACAAAGAAAAACTTGACCCCTGTGTGATTTAAACAAGTTCCTGATGTAGTCAAAGGCACTACCGCTGTGACAGGGAAGCACAGGGAGCTGGTTCACACTTCTGCATCCCCAGAACGCTTTATGCTTGCTGGCCATAGGGATTTCTGTCCCTTTCCAGCTCCCCACCATTCTTTAGCCTTTACCTTCATGGAATAAAGGAAGACACAGACCCACCCCACCTCACACACCACAGAACCAACACAGGATGCAGCCACTGCTTTCCATACTCCTACCAAATCCAACTAGGGGTCACATGTACTTGCAATGCCTCACAGTTATCCTGACGCTGGCTGACAAATGCCTTCAGGGAGGCTCTGAAGCCACAGAAAGACTTCCCATAGTATTAAGACTACATAAAAGTTTGAAATCACTAAAACATAGTGTCTGCAATTCTATAAGTTCCCACATTCCCAACCAGCATGTGTGGAGATTTGTGTTTCTTGCTCATTTAAACAAAGCATAGGTAAAGGCAGATGAATGGGGTGAGGTGGGGTTGTGAGATGGGAAGGGGATGAAATCATGGTGCCCAGCAAAGGGGAGGCAGAGAGGAGAGGGGAAGGCCACTAATGGTAATGTAACTGGGGGAAGGGGGTGCAACTGGAGCAGCAACCCCAGATGCCTCCTTTGTGGGGAGCGCAAGAGCAGGATAGGAACCTGGACTTCCCTGCCTACCAGTGACCTAAACATAGCTCCATGACTCCTACCACCCCCAGCCAGAAAGACAGCTCCAAACCTGGCCCACTTTCTACCCCTAACTTTAACAAGTGAAGAGGGTCTAAGATGTGCAGAGGCTTTTTTTACTTTCAATCACAGCACTTTTAGCTTAGGAAGTGAAGGGAAGATTCACTGTGCTTTGGAAGGCTGGGACTGCCTGTGGGCACTGCAGGCTCAGGGCAGAAAGTGCTTGCAGTAAAGCTGCTCACATGTGCAGCTCTGACCCTCCAGCCCCTGACTCCCTTGTCATCCTTACCTGGCCTGCCCAACCTATAGTGGCAGTCATCCTTTGCAAGGTGTAAGACTCATTCTTAGCAGGAACCTCCTGCGTGCTCTGGGTGCATCCAGCCTCCAAATTACAAGGGCTAAAAACAGGCAGTGGGTTTAATCTGTAGTTGATTAGTCCAAAATCCAATTTACAGTAGACTCCTGATTTACGTGTATATTGCGTTCCTGAGAAATCTCGCATATGTCGAATTTGCGCGACTTGAGGTGCATTTTCCCATAGGAAATAATAGAAAAGTGAAGGGTTGCATTCCTTAGACCTCACATTTATGACACCAAAGGTACCAAAATAAAACCTTTTTCAACCAATACTTTATTTATTATGTTACAAAAACATATTGTAAACATATTTATTCAGTTACATTATAAGAAATGCACACAAAAAGTACAAAATGGACATACAACAATCTTCAATCCATCCATCAATGGGGAGCTGAGTCTTCATCCAGGTCGAACATATCAAAAGATGGTGGTGACATCTCTCCCCAGAAGTGGCTGGCTCTCCCCGAGAAGTGGAGGGCTGAGAGTTGGTTGATTGACTCAAGATAGTGATGTCCCACTTTCTGAAGAACTTGTCCAAGGAAGACTGCACTGAGCAGTGCCGCTTCTCCCTGTAAAGCTCTGTGTAGCAGGCATTGGCTTCCTTCATCAGCCCGGCAACCTTTGCGCTTCTTTCATGATCGGGGTCGTTTTAGTCAAAGAAGGCTAGGTAATCATCCAAAAGTTTGAACGCATCAGCCATGCCTTTCATCGTGAGAACTCATTGGGAGGGCCTTTCATTTTCTTCCATAGGCTCTTCCTCTTCATGGCGCTCCTTATCCAGCTCAAGAAGATCCTCGTTTGAGAGTTCCTCCCTATGGCAATGAAGCAGCTCAGCTATGTTCATAACTTATTTATACTCAGTATAAAAAAGTGTTGGCTGCTGCTTTGCAGTCTGCTGGTCACTTCTGGACTTCTGGCCTGGCAGCCGACCCTCTTGCGGACTGGCAGCCAACCCTTTACAGCCTGGTATCAGGCTGTGGCCCAGGGGTTGGGAACCTCTGTACTACAGCACTGTATGTAAGACTAAACTAAAACCAGCAGACTAAAGCCAACAGTAAAAGATAGTCAGTCAAGCAAAGATTTATCTCCTCCTGCTTAGAAGGTACATGCAAGTCAAAATCACCTTGGGATGGAGGACATCAAGAGCCTTGCATCAAGCAGGGAAAAGGCTATTAGTGCCATGCTAAGATCCAAACTCAGATTCACAAGGATCTTTTATGAGACCAAATAGTTGGAAAAAAATGTTATTTGCAAACTTTCATGCACAAACACCTTTGGTCAGGCAGAGGAAGAGTCAAAGTGGTAATTTGGATCCTTCACAGGTACTTCATGCGGGACAACGGGCTTGTCCTCTGTAAGGTCTCGAGGTTGCTGCTAGAGAAAATGCTGAGATCTGAATCAAACTAGTTGTCTATTTTTTTAAGCCAGTGGAAAATATTAGAAGATATGGAAGGAAATGGCTGTGATGAAACGAAGGTGTTTGCAGAAGGGACGCTCCCCAGGCTCCTGGGTTCCCTTTGGGGGCTGTCAGCAGCGCCTCTAGCACAGCAGTCTGAAGCCATGGGGGGCTCCTCGATCCCCTTCTTGCCCCTCTAGGTTGCTTTCTGCAGTGTGCTTTGTGGGAAGCGTTTCTCTTAAGAAGGATTGAGTAGGGGAGAGCCTGGAGGTCCCAGGACAGTGGCAGGGCAGGCGGGCCCTGTGGTGGTTCAGGGAAAGGGTGGGCCAGTGCCACCCTGTGTTCAGCTGACCTTGTGGCGCAATGGCAGTGTGTCTGACTCCAGATCAGAAGGCTGTGTGTTCAAATCACACCAGGGTCATAGCTGCCTCTTTTGGACCCAATTCTGTCGAGGACAATATAGTGCAGGGCTCCCTTCGTGTATTTGTCTCGCCTTGGGCTCCCCCTCTGCTTCTCTTGGGGCTGCGAGCAGCAGAAGCAGAGCTATGGGGAGCGGCGCTGTGGGGAAGGCTCAACCATGACCAGGGCTTGCTTTCTTCATGTACCAGCGGGAGGGAGACACCCTTTAGGCTAGGGGTTTAACTCAAAAAAACGAGGGGGGAGGTGTGGCTTTTTTCCATCTGTAGCTGACTCCGTGGCGCAACGGCAGCGCGTCTGACTCCAGATCAGAAGGCTGTGTGTTCAAATCACACCGGGGTCAGCGGTGCTCCCTTTTCCCTCAGCAAGCTGGGAGGTGCCAGGCGTTTTTAGTAGGCACTGATTTGGGGGCGGGGGCCTGCCTCAGCCAGGGGGTGTGTGGGTGGCAGGTCCGTTGTGGCAGCCCCATGGGTGCGCGGTTGGGGGATCGGGGGCAGCTGCCGGGACGCAGCTTTAGAGGCGGAAACCACAGGCTGTGGCAGGGACGCAGCCTTCCAAGGAGCGGGAAGGAGCACTCCCCGTGTGGCCTCGTGGCGCAACGGTAGCGCGTCTGACTCCAGATCAGAAGGTTGTGTGTTCAAATCACACCGGGGTCACTTCCCTTTTCTGCCTCTCACAGCCGTTGCTCGCAGGGCTTGTGCCCCTGCGCGGGAGGATGGGGGCACTGCATAGGCTGCAAAGGCAAGTAAGGGGGAAAACCGACCGTGGTCATGGGCTGGCGGGAGGTGGCATGGCCAGATCTGCCTGCGCGGACCCGCCCCACCTGCTGCCGCCCCTCCTTCCCCGAGGAGCCGGCCGGTTTTCCTCGCTCTGAAAGGGGTGTGTGTGCGTGCATGCACGCTTGCCCTCGGTGCGTGTGTACGCGTGTATGTGAACTCACCCTTGCAGGTGTGTGTGTCTGCAGTTGCCCTAGATGTGTGTGCGTGCGCTCACCTTAGTGGGGGTCTGCTTACCCTAGTTGTGTGTGTGCTCATCCTAGGGGGATGGGTGTGTGCACACACACAGATTTGCCCTGGGTGTGTATGCATGCATGTGTGCCCACCCTAGGAGGTGTGTTTGTGTCTGTGAGTGTGTGTGCTCACCCTAGGAGTGTGTGTGTATGTGCCTGTGCTCGCCTTAGGTGGGATATGCTCACTCTGTGTGTGCGTGCGTTTTGGGAACAGCTTGGCAGGCTCTCACAAGTGACATGCCAATGTGTAGCTGTCTTCTGGTCCCCTCTGTCTTCTGGTCCCAGGCAATTCAGGCTTTGCTGTCTGTTGCAAAGCACTGCTGCCTCTCATGCCCATCTGCACTGTGGCTTTTGGAAGGGGCAGCGGGGAAAGCTCTTTGCCTGGCCCCTTAGCTGTGAAACCTGCCCCAAGATACTAGGAAGGGGGTGTGGGGAGTCCTGGAGGCCCCTCCTGCTTTTGGCTGGGCTCTGTGTGTCACTACACTCCTGTCCCCAGGAGCAGTCCAGCCTGAATCCCAATGCTTACCCTGTGAGAGAAGCAGATTGTGAGGGACAGTTTCAAGGGAGTCAAGATGCACAGGCCAGTGATCACACCCAAGGCTAATAAGGCCACCCTAGGAAAGAACAATGGTCACAAACCCCTGACACAGTTTCCTTGCTCCCTCCTGAATTGGCCAAGAGACCCTTATCTCAGAGGAATGGGCAGGAGTGCAGAAACCTGAACTGTATAAAACTCCCCCACACAAAGGCAGAGACTGGAAATTGCCTGAAGCCTGGAGGAAGGTTTCTGAGGGCTTCCCACCGGGTAGTGAATATATGTCAGTGTATGTATTCTCTGCTGTATGTAGCTGCTCTTGTGAATATTGTGTGACTGATGATGACATCCCAATAAATCACAGTATAGTTTGGAGGAACTAGCTTTGGCTTCTCTTGTACTTCTTCAGATCAAATAAAAGCCCCCAGAGACATCTTGGGTATAATATAAGAAGCAGTGGGAAAAGCGCTTTGCCTGCTCCCATGCCATGAAACCTTCTACAAGATACTGGGAAAATGTCACAAAGCTGTGGCTGCTTGGTCTTGAAGGGGAGGCACAGCAGAGGGCTATTTCTGATAACCTTAGTGTGCCAGTGCAGCGTGTCTGACTGCAGGTCACAAGCAGCTGTGCGTTAAACCACAGATACGTCCTTTTCTTCTAATTCCCACACCTTACCCCCTGCCCCTGCCGGTGTGTGCTTGCTCCTTCTCACTGGACATGTCCACACGTACATTTACGCCCAAGTCTTCATAAGTCGTCATATTTATTGTGCAGTACAAGTGTGCTCATATAGATCCGCGCCTGTACTGTGCAGTCATTTTGGTTACTGTGCAGTAAGTGTGCATGTGTACATGTGCCCACTGTGCAGTGTTGCGTTGTTACCACGTAGTAGCATTGCTGGGCACTAACCGTGATGCAATGATACTGCACAGTAGTAACAGTAGCTCATTGTTATTGTGCAGTAGTGTCAGAAAAAAATCATGCGGTGACTGTACTATGCAGTAACACTAGTTACTGCACTGTCATTTAGTTCTTGCATAAGTAAGTACTACACAGTAACAACTGCACAGTCTGCCACTCATGTAGACATGGCCAGTGTCTAATGTGTAAAGAGAATAACTTCTTTCAGGAGTGTTGGTTGTAGCTGTGTTGGTCTAAGGACATAGGCAGACAAGTTTATTTGGGCAAATATGACATCTTTTATTAGAACAACCAAATAGTTGGAAACATTGTTTTTACAAGCTTTTGTACACAAACACCCTTCTTCAGACTGACCCTTCAGAGTCTGCTGGTGTCTGTGTACCCTCTAGGGTCGAATAGAAGCTTAAGCCAATATGCAAAATGCAGGTCTGTGAAAATGCAAATACAGGGCAGGAAAGATCAGAGGGGATAGGAGTTATTGGGTGTGAGATGTGGGGGTGAGGGGGTGGGGGACCAAAAAAGGGAATGTTGACCTGTGATAAAATGTAGCATAGCAGGTAAAATGTAGAAAGGTTACCTGGGGTTATCAGATGGCAGACAGGTTATAATGTGCCATAAATCCAATTTCTATAATTAGTGGATGATTTTTTGTATCCAGCAGATATGTGAAATGAAGTTCCTAGGCTTGTCTACGAAAGGCGTTTTGTAAATTCCCTTTGAGGAGTAGAACTGAGAGACTGGAGAGAGAGTGGTTGTCTTGTGAGACATGTACACTTGATTTTATTTAATGCTCTATGTGTATGGGTACCCTATAAGCACTAGCTATGCCTAGGAGGTTCCTTCTCTGCCTAGGAGGTTTCCTTTCTGTCTTAAGTAGAACATACTTTCCTGATGCTGTTTCAAACTTCAAAGACCACTGAATTCAATGGAAGGACTCCAGCCCAACTAGTAACACCTTCTAAAAGCTGCCCCATGGTAACAACAGGCACTTGTTAAGCAAGATTTCTGTGAGCAGGCCTTAATTGGACCTATCATACCATAGAATCATAGAAAGTTAGGGTTGGAAGGGACCTCAGGAGGTCATCTAGTCCAACCCCCTGCTCAAAGTAGGACCATTCCCAGCAAGATCATCCCAGGCAAAGCTTTGTCTAGCTGAGTTTTGAAAACCTCCAAGGATGGAGCTTCCACCACCACTCTGGGTAACCTGTTCCAGTGTTTTACTATTCTCTTAGTGAAAAAGCAACAGTCTCAAGTTGCAGCAAGGGAAGTTTAGGTTAGATATTAGGAAATTCTTCATAATATCTAACCTAAACTTCCCTTGCTGCAACTTGAGACTGTTGCTCCTTGTTCTGTCATCTCCCACTGCTGAGAACAGTTTAGCTCCATCCTCTTTTGAACCCCGTCTTCAGGTAGTTGAAGGCTGCTATTAAATACCCTCTCAGACTCCTCTTCTCTAGACTAAATAAGCCCAGTTCCCTCAGTCTTTCCTCATATGTCATGTTCCCCCAAACCCCTCACCATTTTTGTTGTCCTCCACTGGACTCTCTCCAATTGTCCACATCCTTTCTGTAGTGGGGGGCCCAAAAATGAACACAGTACTCCAGATGAGGCCTCACCAATGCAGAATAGAGGGGAATAATCACTTCCCTTGACCTGCTGGCAACACTCCTATCAACGTAGCCTAGTATACTGTTAGACTTCTTGGCGACAAAGGCACGCAGCTGGCTTATATTCAGGCTATTGTCCATTGTAACCTCCAGCTCCTTTTCTGCAGAGCTGCTGCCCAGCCAGTCAGCCCCCCAACTGTACTGGTGCATAGGATTGTTCTGTCCTAAATGCAGGACTTTGTGCTTGTCCTTGTTGAACTTGATAGGATTTCTTTTGGCCTAATCCTCCAATTTGTCTAGATCACTCTGAATCCTAGCCCTGAATCTACTACTCTCCCCAGCTTGGTGTAATCTGCAAACTTGTTGAGAGTGCAGTCCATCCCATTTTCTAGGTCGTTGATGAAGATATTAAACAAAACTGGCCCCGAGACCAACCCCTGGGGCACTCCACTTGATACCAGCTGCCAACTAGATATCAAGCTATTGATTACCACCCTCTGAGCCCAAAGCTCCAGCCAGTTTTCTATCTGCCTTACAGTCCATTCATCCAGCCCATACTTCCTTAGTTTGCCAGTGAGAATGCTGTAGGACAGGGGCGATGTGCACCCCCGAGCATGGCGGTGCACCTCCTACTGAAAGGTGCTGCCGACACTGTCAGCAGCATCTGCGGGTGGTCGCCACTTGCCACCCTGCCGCCAACACCGCTGGTGGCATCTGCACACAGTATGCAATCCCTGCTGGCTGCCACTGCCAGCAGCCAGCAGCGGCTGAGGGTGGTTGGCCACCCTTGATTGGCACTCACCATCCCCCCCTGCCACCGACAGCACCGTCAACATCTGCAGGAGCTCCCTGGCTTACCATCACTGCGCTCCTACTGCTGCCACTGCACTTCTGCTGCTGCCGTGCCCCCCAGCTGTTGGGGGCATGTGTTGTTCATGCTGTGGGAGACTGTATCAAAAGCCTTGCTAAAATCAAAGTACACCATATCCACCAGTCTCCTCGCATCTACAGAGCCAGTCACCTCATCATAGAAAGCAATCAGGTTGGTCAGACATGATTGGCTGACTGGTTTGTAGTTCCCTGACTCCTCCTTTTTCCCTTTCTTAAATATGGGCACTATGTTTGCCCTTTTCCAATCATCTGGGACATCTCTTGATTGCCATGAGTTTTCAAAGATGATGGCCAATAGCTCTGCAATCACATCAGCCAACTCCCTCAGCACCGTTGGGTGTGTAGCAGAAAGCCCCCTTTTCCTCTTGCCTGCATTTGCTCTCCCCTCTTTGAATATGTTTTTCCTCTTCTACCTTTTCTTCCTTCCTCTTTCTTTCACTTTAAGATAAGGAATTGTGTTTTAAAACTTGTATGTGTGCATTTTGTATCTCCCCGTGTATTTTGGTATTTTTATCTATTTGTGTGCCATGGCATTTGTAGCTTATATTTTATACTCTTCACCTTTCAACTATAAATGTGTTTAGTAACAATGTTAACAAGGGCAGGAGTCAAACTTCCGCTTCCCTGTATCAGGCTGGCCCCTGAAAGAGCGAGTGAATCAGTGATTGAATGTGTAACACTGTAGCAGCAGACAGCAATTAACACCTAAGGAAACCGCAGATCAACCAACGGAAGAACTCAATAGAAGACAATGTAACAACCGGGAAACCTCTAAACGTCACTGATCAAGGGCTAGAAGCCCTGGCCTGAGTTAATCAACACTGGGGACCAACTTTTGGGCTGAATATCTCCAAATCGACCGCTCCCAGAGCCCTATTCAAAATTCATCAACGGACTCCCAAACCTGCATGTACATGCGGACGACCCCTGGGGCTGACAGATGCCATCCAGTAGCCACCGAGGGGGAAAGTCCCATGAGGGTCAATGACCCCTGGATTGGGCAAACCTGAAAACTGGGGAGTCACCAAAGTCTGCTAAAGACAGATAAAAAGCAGTGAAAAGTGACCCTCAGCGGCACCCTCTTGATCTCCAACTTGACCAGCACCCGACCTGTCCAGCCAGAAAGACCAGCTGGCGACCCCCTTCTGGAGGATAACACCACGCTGAAAGAAGCCTCGACTGGCCATCAACAGCAGACTTCAGCGCTTGTAGGATAGGTATACCTGACTCTTGTAGCTTGCTACTATGTGTGTGCATGTGTGTGGGGACCAGCCCCAAGGTTTATGATTTAACTTCATTACAGTGTTTCAATCCGCCTAATAAACCAGAATTTTAAGGATCCCAAGTTGGACATTTGTAGCCAACAGGTGCATCCGATTTGGCCTCATGGACTTGTACACATCTAGTTTTTCTAAGTAGTCCCTAACCTGTTCTTTCACCACGGAGGGCTGCTCACCTCCTCCCCAAACTGTGCTGCCTGGTGCCGTAGTCTAGGAGCTGACAACTCCGTGAAGACTAAGGCAAAAAAGGCATTGAGCACTTCATTCTTTTCTACATCCTCTGTCACAAGGTTGCCTTCCCCATTCAGTAAGGGTTCCACACTTTCCCTGATCCTCCTCTTGCTACTGACATACTTGTAGAAACCCTACTTGTTACCTCTCACATCCCTTGCTACCTATAACTCCAGTTGCACTTTGGCCTTGCTGACTTCATCCCTGCATGCCCGAGCAATGCTCTTATACTCCTTCTTAGTTGCTTGTCCAAGTTTCCACTTACAAGCTTCCTTTTTGTGATTTAGTTTACTGAAGAGTTCCCTGTTAAGCCAAGCTGGTCTTCTGCTATACTTGAGAGTCTTCCTGCACATTGGGATGGACTGCTCCTGTACTCTTCATAAGGCTTCTCTGAAGTACAGCCAGCTCTCCTGGACTCCTCTCCCCCTCAGTCTGGCTTCCCAGGGGATTCTGCCCATGAGTTCCCTGAGCAAGTTGAAGTCTTCTTTTCTGAAGTCCAGGGTCCTTGCTCTGCTGCTCTCCTTTCTTCCTTTCCTCAGGATCCTGAACTCAATCATCTCATGGTCACTGCTGCCCAAGTCGCCATCCACTACTACATTTATCACCAATTCTTCCCTGTTTGTGAGCGGAAGTCACCATCTGGTGACTTCCGACATCGTAAATGTATTTTTGTAGCACCATTAAGCTCCATGTTAGTAAAGTAATGAAGGGATTGTTGGGTGGAGCATGAGATCATGGGATTATTGTTGTTTTGTGAGGAAATATCTTTTCTACCCAGCAGAAAGATGAAATCATTAGGGAAACCAGATCTTGATGCGTGGGTGGGGTGGGAGAGAGCCTGGACTCAGCTGTAGTATTTACATCTTGATGGGAATGAGTGAGTGAGCTGACCTACTTAAACATGCTGTAGCGTTTAGAAATATTTGTTAATACTCTTTCAAAATCACACCATGAATGTATTTGTTTAGTATGGCTATGGTGATAACTGAAAGGTGTGCTGGCAACCTCAAGAATTTTCATACAGTATTTTCTGCATTCAAACATTCATCGTACAACCAGGAGATTTGTTTGAAACCTGTGCTGTATGGTTTGGACTCCATTTAAGGCTCCTTTTCCACTTGTTTGTGTGGATTTGTCAAATATTTGTCAGCATTTGTCAAACACAGCCCACATGGTGCTTTTATTATCTCTCTCTCTCTATTTTTAAATCAGTAGATAAGGCCCACAGGCTGCCTATATGCTCAGGGTACTGCAGCAGTGGGGCACCCTTGCTACTACAAATAATCCACCTGCAGCAAATAGTTCTCTAAGAAGCACAGCAAAAATCATTGTGAAAAATTTACTAAGGCTCCGCTCTTAAAACTGGACCTATGTGTGCTGACTCATTCACTTCACTACTTTTGCTGATTTTCTACCTGTGATTGGCCCACATGGGTTCAGTTGCAGGATCACAGGTGAGCGTATTTCTTTTGGCCTAATATAGAATAGTAATTTATGGAACAAAGTTGTAGGAAAAAGGTTTCTCAGACATCAACAGTACTAAATCTAAACTGAACTCCATTTATAATGTCTGTGATCTGTTTACCGCTTTTAATTTTGCTTAAAGGAAGCATGCTTTCTGATGGGTATAATTGCTATTGGATTTTCTTAATCTAAAAACATGGTTATTGCTGTTCTTTGGCCAAGTAGTATCCAAGACTGTATCACTATGGTCCTTGATACTACTTTTTCAGCAATATTATACATGTTAGCTCTTGGCTTATAGCCAATGATGCTTGCATATTAATTTTAATTTCCCCTATAGCACTAATATTAAGTCAGTAAATAATAAAAAGCTTTATATAACCCTTCTAAGAGCTCACATGAGATATACTCTCTGCTCTTGTCATTTCAGCAGGCAGTGCAGTTCCAAAAACAGGTGGGATTTGTATCAGAAGTTCCTCCACACCCTGGGAGAAATATGCTCACCTTCTGATTCACTGATACATGATGCAATGACTGATGTAGATGGATTCATGACCTGCAGTTGAATGGAGCTATTTCTCTAATAGCCTCTGCTTTTAGTACAGGGTCTTTTTAGGTAAGGAATTGATTCTCTCCTTCCTGATTATCCAATAGCTAGAAAAAGAAATCCACATAAGGTTTGCTTAGGTCTATTCCCTTTCTCTGGTTGTGCTGAGATATGCAAGTGACTGAACTCTTCATTGACAAGACAAAGACAAGTCTTTCATGCATGAGCAATTGTTTCTCAAGTTTCAGATGAGCACTACTTCTCCAGCAGACAATTCTACTCTTGCCACAGCCACAATAGCTGGTTAGCGTTGTCACTTCTGCATGGCAGGTGGGAAGCTTACTCTTTTTCTGTTACCTGACTGCAATACTGAAGTCAATGCCATGATACTGCTGGTGATGCATTCTGTGATGTTCAAACACACATATCTCTGGGCAGCCTTGCTTGCCATCCAAACATGAGAGAGCAACAACAGACCAATAACATATCCAGTTGTGTGAAGTGGGAATGAATCAGAGGTTCCTATGGTGGAGGTGGTCCCTGCTGTTCTTGAACAGTTTGGTCTTAATTAAGAGTTTTGTATCCATGCAGAGCTATGAGCATCTAGCTATGCCATTAATAGAAGATAATTCCTTGTGCATCTTTCACTTCAGCAAATTGAAGAGTGGGTCATGGCACTGAATGTTAACCACACAAGAGGTTAAGGCAGCTACAAACCAGTGTTCAGTTGTATCCACAGCACAATAGCTCAGGTATGTCTTTTATTAATGCTGACACCTAACTCTTCTCCTTATGAATACGTAGCTTATATACCACTGTACATTTTAATGCTAGAATAATACGCTGTGAGAAGGTATGGATTAGTTGTACTGTGCAGAAACAAATCTTATGGCAGCAAAATTAAGGTATCTAGAGGCACTGAAGCAGGCAGATCTTTACCTTCCTAAGCTCACCACAAGGCAAGGCAGCCCAAAATTCTGTTGCAGAAAACTCACTCTACATTGTGAAATGTGATGAGTACTGAGAAAGACTACAGGGAGTGCAAGGCACGAGAGTCTGAAACAGAAAATGGAAATAGTGATGCAACTACTTTTAAGTTTGATTGTCTAAAAGCATTGTTCTCAGTTTGTTCAAAATTGCCACCTTCTTCAGCTTAGTATTTAACTTCCACTAAACATAGTTCGTTTTAGTTCTGAGTCATTCGTTTTCTTCTCCAACAGTCCTGGGTCCTCATTTCTGCCCTGTCCCACATTAGGACAGGGAAAGCTAAAGCTGGTTGAATTTTTGATTGGAAAAAAAAAAGTACATTTTATATTTCCCTCCTTCAGAAAAATCATCCCCATGTTTTGAGTAGCTCTAGCAAAATAACGCAAAGCCTCCATATGTTCAGGGGAAGGTTTTTGAATGAGACTGTAAACGGTAGTTTTGGTGTATGTGAATAAATGTGTTTATTAGCATACTTAGATTTATAGATTCATAATTGTAAGGCTGGAAGGGACCTTGGAAGATCATTGGGTCCAGCCCCCCGTGCCAAGCAGAAAAGACAACTGGGGGTCAGGTGACCTCTTGAAGATATACTGGGGGGAGGCAAAAAACAAGGGAGAGCAGGAAACCTGGTACATGGAGGCTTTTTGGGAGGCCTGACAACTCTTCAGGAAGGAAACTTAAAAGGACAGGACCATAATCTGGGAAGTCAAAAAACACTGAGAAGAATGGGAGAGAAGCATGTGAGCACATGCAGAGGGTCAGCTCCTCTCGTTATTGGTGGAGGGGGTCAAAGGGCGGGGGCCTTAAATTCTCTGCACTATCTCATGCCTGCAGTGGATAAGAAGAGTAATCCATCATCATTTCCTCCTTTGGCCTTTCTGCTGCCTCCTGTCTGCATCTTGAGTAAAGCACCCTTCCTTGCCTAATCAAGGTTCTTTGGGTGAATCTGATACCTTTTATTAGACCAACTTAAACAGCTGGAAAAAAATGTTCTTAGCAAGCTTTCTGGTTTAAAAACCCTTCATCAGGCTGAGGAAGCTTCTGCAGTTGGTGTGTGTTCTTCCTGGCTGGAGTGAAGGAATGCGCTTCCTGGATGGAACTGACTTGCCTAATCAAGTCACTTGAGCATTTGACTAGACTGGAGGAGGAGGCTCTTTTTGCGCCCTGTTTGTACAGCGCCGAGCACAGCGGGGCCCTGATCCGTAAACTGGGGCTCTGCTGTGATGCCATCACGTCAATCCCGGTCCCCGGGAGCCTGAGATCGCAGAGGCGGCGGGTGCGGGCTGTGTCTCACCTACACTTCCCTCTCCTTCTCTAGAACGCTGCCTCATCCAGGCGGCTCTAGGACCTGAGGAAAGGCGGCAGGGCAGCAGCGGAGGGGGCGGGGCTTTCATGACGCTACTGGTGATTGTGATGTCACAGAGGCAGCCCCGGGTGCCGGTGAATGTCTCGGAACGCGGCAGGCAGGGGGATGAGTGACTCGGGCGCGGAGGGGCCTGGTTCTGCCCGCTGCCCACCCGAGGCCTGACTGCTGCTGCGGCCCGAGGTGAGAGGCGGGGGCTGCGAGGGCTTCCGTCCCATCCCTGTCGGGGACGTTGGGGCGGGCAGGCAGGGCCATGAAGAGGCTCAGGTGCATGGGCCAGGCAAGACCTGCTCTGTCCTCTGCGCCCCTGGGCTGGGGGCAGGCTGCAGAGAGAGGCCCCGACCCTCAACCCTGCCTGTCGGAGGAAGGGGGTGAGGAATAGCATGGAAAGTACCGCCCTGCTGTGCTAAGGGGTGTGGGGATCAAGATCAACCTCTCTTTTTCTCCAGTGACCCCTTTGCCCTGGCCTCCAGCTCCCTGCACTCCGTTGGCATTGGTAATGTTCTTGCTGGTCCTTTTCCCCCCCGCTGGTCGTTTATCCCCATCTCCCCCACCCTCCTGATCCATGTGGCAGTGAGATGCCAACTTATTTCCCAGCTCTTTTTGACCTCCCTGCTCTGCTTCCAGCACCCACGCTTTGCCCAACCTGTGATTTTTTTTCTTTTCTTTTTGTGGTGGTAATTTGAAAGAAGTCTGAGGGTTTGTGCGGTGGCTGTACATAACGGAGCTGGCTGTAGGCATCCTCGTCTGTAAGCCAGAAGGCCAAGCCACGAGAACTCCACTGTGGGCTGTGTGAGATGAGCTTGGTCTGGCAGCCAGGGGAGCAGTGTCCCCACCTTTCAGCCAGCTCTGTATAATCTGCATTCCTCTTGGTTTTCATGGGAAAGAAGCCCAGGGCTGAGCAAGTCTGAACTGCTTTCTCCCTCCTGGTCTTGGTTGTTGGAGTTGGGACTGAAGCCCATTGAAGAACGTGGGAAAGCTTGTGCTGTGCCATACCTGTTTTGTGGGTATACAGGACATTGGTTGTCAGAGCTTTCAAATCAGTGCTTTTCATAAGGATTGCAGTCCTACAAAATGAAGTGACCCAGCATAAAATAACCCCTCTTCATTGGTGACCAGATGAGTCAGGGCTCAGTGATAGAACTTGGTGTACTATATTTGACCCTGCTCGCTGCTTTTTTCCTACTGCAGGACTCACACCTGGTACTGTAGCTGGAGTTCTGACCTGATCGGGCACTTATGTAGGGCTTGGGGCTTGTATTCCTGCTGACAGGTTATTTACGTTTCCCTCCTGCTTCCTTTCTTTAGGTTACAGTGTAAGGGATGACATAAGCATGGCAGGAGATCGCCCCAGGTGTATGACTAAAATCAACCAGGTCTGAGGAAGAAGTGAAAAGAGACCCTTTGTTTGCATCTGTCCTGGTGCTACATTCTTTTCTTCCAGCTGTCATGGAGACAAATGGCTTGGAGTGGCTGGTGGTTCCCATGCAGCAGCTGGTTTCCTGGGGTGCAGCTGGTGCCATGGTTTTTGGAGGTGTGGTGCCATACATCCCCCAGTACAGAGACATCAAAAGGACACAGAATGCAGAGGGCTTCTCCACTTACGTGTGTCTAGTATTATTGGTTGCAAATATTTTAAGGATACTTTTTTGGTAAGTAGGTAACTCTTTTCTTCCCCCTTTTCAAGCCAGTTTTATATACTGATTACAAAGCTTTGGGTGCAAAATCTCCAAGGATGCAACTATAAAGAGGTAAAGTTAATTACAGTCCCAGTGTAAGTAGATGCATTTGCACTAACCTTAGAGGAATTTACTGCACAAGCTTGATCTGTTTGCATCTTCCTAGTGAGATTATCAGCGTTAATAAGTTACACTTCAAAGCCTCATCCTCTTAGGTTGAAAGAGGGCACTAGTGTAGCTCAGAATTGGATTAATCCATAATACATCTTTCCCTTTTCATTCCCTTCTCTTCCCATTCATGTTACATTGCAAAATATAATGTTCCATATAAGTCATCTTCAGGGATCCTGGTTTTCTCTGATTAACTCCCCCCCCCCCCCCCAATTTTCAGATTAAAAAAAGTAACCCAAAATCCACATCCTTCCATCATTAAAAATTATATTAAATTTTAATCATGGGAAAATGTGGATTTTGGGTTACTTTTTTAAATCCAAAAATGGGGAATTATTTTGTCAGAAAACCAGGATCCTTCGTCATCTCCATTGCAGTTAGTGTGGTTTCACACCAGTAGTTCCTGCAGGCATGTGAAGTCCCATGGATGGGCTTCATAGGGACAAGAGCACCTCACAGTGCTGAAAAATTTAAGAACCACTCTTTTAAAAAGCAACCTAAAATAAAGAAGATCCCGTATAAAAACAGATATGTTTTAGAAAACACTCATGTAGAAAGTACTCTTGACATTCAAAATCTAGATTTTGAAACAGATTTTCTGTTTTGTGTTTATGGAGTAAAATTAAATATTTCCACAGTTTCTTTCCCTGCTTGTAAAAATAAATTTTAGAAAGTTATGTTCCTCTGCATTTTTTTTTTTTTTTTTTTTTTTTTTGTAACTTGAATATTCCTGCACTGTGAGTGAGCACACCTGGGAAACTAAACGTGTAATTGATTGGAAAGTGAATGCAAATAGAAAAAACTAATCTGAGAGTAATTTGGCTAATGGAGCATTGCACATAATCTGCAGAGAGCTGATAGGAGGAGCCACTCCTGACCTATTTGTTTCCAACTGCTTCTAAAGTTCTTTCAGGCTTTTAATTGGAAAAAGCATCCTGGGTTCTTATAAAAGCATCTAAAAAATCTGATGCTGAGGAGTAGAGGAAATGGGGGTTGTCCTCTGAGACCAGAGCTAGAGTGAGATGTAGGAGCTGTCAGTAGTGGGATCGGAACTACTTGTGGGGCTGGAGCTGTATTTACCGGGGAGCAGGAGGCAGGAGATGAGTACAAGAGAAGACAAGAACCAATGGCAGAGAAGCATAAGCAGGAAGCAGAGAGAGAAAGCAACTAACGGACTAATGTGAGGGGGGGGAAGGAACCGAACTGATGAGTGAGGGAGAAAAAAAATGAGAAGTGGAAAGGTCAAAGTAAACATTATATTTTTAAAACTGTGCAAACACTTGTGACACTAGAGGCAGTTAGAATACATCAGTACTTTGCATTTATGTGTATGCAAGTACTGTCAGTGGCATGGAGGAACTGTACAGTTGCTGGGCATTTGTGAATTGTCATTTTAGGATGAGGCTCACTATGAAATTACAAAATCCTTAACTTTAGTCTATCTTAAGCACTCAGTCTGAGACAGATGTGAAAAGTAAATAGTAGAGGTGCACCAATACATTGGTCCGATATTGGATCAGCACCAGTATAAAGAAAATTTTCTGTATCGGAAATCGGCCCGATGTGGCCAATAATTTATCTGATAAATGCATGTATGCAGCTGTGGCACAGCACGTATTCAGCGAGGAGCAAAGCCGGCAGCGTGGAGTGCTGCAGGCAGCTGGTCAGTTTGGTGTGGTGGGAGGGGGAAGGGACATGGGGGCGCAGATCAAGGCCCCTTCAGTGTGGGAAGGTGTGGAGTTGGGGTTTGGGGCTAGGCAGAGGTTGCCCAGCTGGAGTGCGCGCGGGATGCGGGAAGGAGTAGTTCCCACCACTGCGCGGCTCGTCTAGTGCTTGTCTGGCAGCTCCCACCACTGCTCCTGTCACTTATCCGGGGGTGGGGCTGAGGCTGGGCTTTTCCTGTCTGGGCAGATCTGGGGGCACATGCCCCCCCTGTGCCCTCCCAGACGAGTGACGGGAGCAGCGGCAGGAGCCGCCAGACAAGCACTCAATGAGCTGTGCACAGTGGTAGGAGCTGTGCCCCTGTGACGAGCTGCACCTCTGTCCCATGCTCACCCTGGCCTCGGCCCCAGCCTGCAGCTGCTGCCTGTCCTCCACCATGCAGATCGCCTGGGGGGGGTGTCACATGCCCTGCCACCAGGACAAGCTGCTTGTTGCTCTGTCCCATGCCCCTCCCTGCCCCAGCTGGTCAGCCCCAGTGCCATTCCCATTCCCTCCCTCACCTCAGGGACCTTGATCTGCCCCTCCACCCCTTTCCCTCCCTTTCTACCTACCACACCAGACATACCAGCTAGATGCAGCTTTTCAAGCTGAAGAGCTGCGTATTGGAAATTGGATCGGTATTGGCCAGTCTGCCTTCTTCAAAATCGCCTATTGGTATCGGCCCCAAAAATCTGTCAGTTAACCCCTAGTAAATTGTGTAAATAATGAAAAATCAAATTTCAGGTAAGAAAACTTCCATGTCTAATGTGTAAATTTAGAGAGGAAATGGGTCTTTATTATAATACGTATTTTAACCTGGTTGTGATGGCTTATGTGGCTTCTCTCAGTATTTATACATTATTGATGGATCTGTTTAAAGCAGTGGTTCTCCATCTTTTTTTGTACCAGGACCCTTTTGTAAACATCAGTGGCCAGTCCTGACCCAGTGCCCCTCACTCCTGACCCGCTGCCCCTAGCCCCACAGTGTGTGGGGCAGGGGGGTGGGTGTGTGGGGAAGGTTTGTGTGTGGGGCAGGGGGTGGGCTCCAAGCAGCCCCAAGCAACCCCTTGCAAGTTTCCCATGTTTTTCTTCTTTAAAGAAGAATCCATTTTGAAAGTTTGTCCACAACCCTTTCATATATTCTTGTGACCCATTGGTTGAGAAACACTGCATTAAAGGACATTAGCTTTGTGTTTGTTCTGCCCTCTGATCCCTTGAAAGACCCCTTGCATTGCTTTGAATGGATGGCCTCTGCTGTGACCAGGACACACAGACATGATTCAGAGTGTTGTCAGAGCTATAAACTGGATGTATCCTATAACATGCTTAAAGTGTATGATGCAGCCACTCTCATTAAAATAAAGTTCAGTGAAGTTCTATACACTCTTAGTTTGCCCAGCCTGAAGTTTCTGATTCTTCCACCCTTGCTCATAGTGAATAGCCCTGTACTATGTAAGTAGTTCCACTGATACAGAGATGTTTGGCATCACTGTAAAACAATTGTTATGATTTTAAAACAGCATTGTGTTTCCTTAGGTTATTTATTTCCTCAAGATTTAAGGTAACTATTCCACTGTAAGACAGTTAAGTGCTGAGAGGTTTTTTGGGTTTTTTGGTGGGGTAACAGTCTTCAAATGTGTGTGAGGGAAGTATGCAAATGCAAGATTCATTTTTTAAAAGATACATTCTCTTAATCATATCAACGTGCATATAATGTGTTAACTTGTCATGGAGCAGGTTGGTGACTTATTATATTTGCTATACAATATTTAACTGATATTTAGTTTTGTGATAATTCTTTCACCCATGGGACATGTATATCTGACTGCTGGTGTTGCTTTGTGACCAGTCTAGACAAGATCAGCACTCAAAGAACATGACTGTCTGGACACTAAAACCAGGATTATTTATTATTTTGTTGTCATTGCATCGTAGTAGTTAAATGAGTACTACTTGTTTTTTCTTTTTTAAGCCTCTGATTGGATCATATGGTCTATGCCTATATCAAGACAGAGGTCCTTCCTACAATACATTTTCTGATCATTTAATGTCTGTTCTGGCTTTAGAAGTATTGTGTTGGTAGACTTTTATCCCTTTTGAGAACCTGTTTGACATCCTAATGCATGCTGCTGTTACAAAGTGTCTGCTGCTTGTCTTTGAGTTACTCCGTTTGTAGGTAGACCAAAATGCTGTGTGTAACTGCTAAAATATCCGGTGTCATATGATAGAAATGGCATTCAGGGCCTTGCCTCCAATCTGGCATTTAGGTTGTTCATTGCTTTGCAGGACCAAGCATATAGAAGAAGGACCTGAATGATTGGTGGGATTGCAAGGAGGGAAGAATTTTCTAGCGTCTGTGCGCATGTGTGCACATGCACAGGCGATGGGGGGGCACATGCCCCCCCTGGGATTGGCTCCTGACTTGGCACCACTTAGAATGGGGCAGTTTTTTTGCTGAGCAGGTGGGGGGGTGGAGGGGAGGGGAACACACTAAGCCATGGCACAAAAGTATAGGAGAGGATATGGGGCTTTTGGCCCGCCCACAAATTGTGCCCTCCCTACACTCAGGAGCCACCAGTCGTGCGCATGTGTGTGTGTGTGTGTGTGTGTGTGTGTGTGTGTGTGCTCACGTGTGACTTTTCCTAAGCTTGATGTACATGTCTTAGGGATCAAAATTGCTCAGAGTTTGTTTCAAGTTAATCAGAATAAATAGAAAGCTGAAGGAATGAAAATTGGAAGGACGTCCCTAAGGTAGATAGTAGGCGTTTTTAGTTACTTCCTATTGAGTAAGATCAGTCAAAAATAGTATTGCTTCTTGCTGTTCCCAGCAGGGTGGAATTTTTTTGAGTTGTGCAATCTTTTGTTTTCTCCATGAGAAAAGTACTAACTGCTATATCAAATTACCCATGTTTGTTTGTTTTAAATTGCAGGTTGAAATGCTGCTGCCTTTAGTACTAATAAAAAAATACAGAAACCAGACTTACCTTTTAAATTGGCAGTCTTATGGACAGAGCTTACTGACTGGGATGTGTGAAACCTGGTTTCTATTCTGGCTGTGCCACTAGCCTGCCAGCTAACCTTCATGCATTCAGTTTTCCCCAGCTGTAAGATGGGCATAGTGACATGCAACCTAACTTGCATTTCCTCAGCTGACTTGCTCAAAATTTGACTGAGGGGTGTTGGGTGAAGGGGAGGGGAAACACATTTATGTAATTCATAGATGTAATTCCCTGAGACCATTTTTCTTTTACAATTTCGCAAAATTATTTCTTTGACTGCTTTAAAAAACAAGCAAACAGATGAACCATTTAATCTGTTTTGCATGTTTAAATGACTGTTTTGGTATGCATTAAAGTCTCTGAGGAGGCAAGCCCTCAAATTGGGTGTAAACTGTAATGGGAAAACTGACTTTAACTGAATAATGATGGTTACCGTGGGCATGATGCCCCTAAGTCAAAGGCACTGAAAAGATGCCATCAGTTTCTGAGCTTGTAGTATATATTTGAATACTTATATGTGGGCCTGGAGATAAAGGTTCCTATCAGCTTAAATTAGCCAATCAAACATTACACCCAGACTTTTTCCTAAATTATCTGGGATACCGTGTCTGATGAGCAGTGATCTCAGAGTCACTCAACGGTTTCAGCCTACACCCCCACACCCTTCCCAAAAAAAGAAATCTGCAAGCTTGGAACTCTTTTCAAGAAATGACCTTCATTAAAGCTGCTGCGGCAAATTTAAGGGATATCCGTTTTTTATATCTGATGTTATTTGTAAACATTCAGTTCATTATTCACCTGCAAGCTTAATTTTTGTAAGTCTGTTACACTTGGTCTCCACTCTGTTTTATCCAAAAGGGGCTGGAATCTGGTATTTTGTAACCAATGACAAGTGAGTTCATTGAAATTAGTTGGTCAGGATTGATTTGAGATCTGTGTCTGGCCCAATAAGACATAGCTTTTTGCTTCACTGGGTACATCTACACGTGCGCTTTACTGCAGAGTTGCCTACACAAGCGCCCATATTAGAAACATCACTGTCCACACAAGTGCCCATATTACAGTGCAGTAGATTAATTAACCTTGCCGTAAGATAGTACTGTCCCGAGTGTACATTTTGTTGGTCAGCCCAGGCAGCAGGGGGCCAGACCCCTGCCTGCCATCTAATCCCATGGTGCCCTAGCCAACTCATCTACCACATGATGCCATCTCCCGGAGCCTGGGGCTGACCTCTCTTCCCCCCGTTTGAGTCCCCTGCCAGCCTGGGGCTGCTCTACCCTGGCTCAAAGTGCTGCGGTCCCAGACGTAGCGTCTGAATGTGCAGATGCTGCACCTGGGAACAGCTGACTCGCCAGATTTTATCACATCGCTTTACTGGTACGTGTAGATATACCCACTGTTGCCTAAGTTAGGCTCCCTGATTGATACTATTATTTGTTTTTATTACTGTAGAGAATGAGAACCCAAGCCATTGACTAGGATCTGGTTGTACTAGGTGCTGTTCAAACCCAGATCACAGGGATGATGTCTGTACCAAAAACCTCACAGACTAGCTTGCACAGCATGAAGGAGAACAGCAGGCACTTGCAAATATGTTTGTTTGTTTGTTTGTTTTTCTCATTCTTACCAGTTCTTTGCTTCTGATAGTGATCCAGGGCTTGCTGCTGACAGAACTATTTGCAGGCTGGGCAAAATTTCTCTCTCAAGCCTGTTTTAGCTTCACAGGCAAAAAGTTGCTGGTCATTATTATAAGACTGAACTGATGATGAAGTTGAAAGGAGTCCCCCAGCAAAGAGAATGTAGTAGTGGGAAATTGTTCTATCCAATGTATCTCCTATAACAGACCCAGTTATTGACTGCAGAAGTCTTTCTTAGTTTGGTCCTTCTCTGTTCTTCATCTTGAAGTAAACCCTGAGGCTAGGTACAGACAGTCAAAAAGCCTGAGGCTGAATTGATTCAGTCTTTTAGGTTAGTCTAAACTGCAGAGATTAAATTGAAACAGAAGTGAACAGACATTTACTTTGATTCAGGAAGTGCAGCCACATGCTCAGGCCAGAAGCTGGGGGCTGCTACAGCACAGCTCTCTGGCTATGTGTTCACTTTCTTTTCTTGCTGCCCCCCTGAGGTCTCTGGGATTTGCAGTTCAGCATCACAGTATCAGGACTCTGCAGGGTTGCTCATCACTTCCTCTTCTTGCTTCCAGGTGCCTCTGTAAATGTGAGTGGGGGAGTGTTTAACTCTCCTCCCTGGCCCAAGACCCTACCTGGAGTTTGCCTAGGGGGGGCAGTCGCCTCCTCTGCACACTGTGGTGCATCCTCAGCCGGGCTTCCCCCTGTCAACCAGCCCTCACTGTTCCATGCAGGGAGCAGAGGGGTGAGGCCAGCCCTGCTCTCTGGAGCAGACAGCCCACCCCAGCCCAGGGATGGAAAGCATGCTGGGGGACTCTGATTTAACTTGAACCAGGGTCTGGGACAGAAGTGTCATAAACTGGTTTGACCCAGATCAATTAAGTCTGATACTATATTCAGCCAGGTTTATCTTAAAACAATTTCAACCATTTTGAAACTGGTTTATGTGCACTGAGCTTCTGTTCTGTTACAGGTTTAAACCAGTTTCTGATCACTTAAACCAGTTTATGTTATGAAGGACCACATACCAAAGGGCAGATTTCACCAGGCAGTTAGTATTTTGAAGTGAGTTTCTCTGTGACATTTCCTGCTGGCTACCATTTTAGTGCTGCAACATTTTCCCTTCTCATGATCTTGGCAGCAAAGCATTGAATTGTAACAGCTTCCTTCCAGCTTACAATCTATTTGCACAGCTGAAGGACTTGACCTGAGTTTTAAAGGCTGTCATAGGTTATTGCTGTTTCTTTCTTGTATTACAGCAGAAGGATTTGACCTGAGTTTTAAATACTGTCATAGGTCATTGTTGTTACTTATTCATATTATTGTAATGCCCAGGGGTGCTGATTGTGGATCAGGAGTGTACTGGCAGGTACTGTACAATTTGAACACAACATAGTCTCTATCCCTAGAATGCTTACAATCTAGCTATAAGAAAAAAACCAATAGATGGAGACAGATAGTTTGGGGATTATTAGGAAATTATGCGGCCAGAGTCGCACAATAGATGGTAGTTTCAGCACCCTAATTGCGATCAAGTTTTGTGTTGTGTTTTTAAAGGCATCCTAGTAAAGAAGAGTTGCTGTTCTTTTGCCTCTTGAACATTAACAACCAAACTGGATTTTATTGAAGATGAGGCTGGTCTCATCAGCTTCTTGTTTTTTAGATTGTCTGTCAGTTTTACAATGACATTTCCAGTTTTTGTTCAAGTTTGGCTCAGGGCTACTGTAACAGGATTGTTGCAGCTGGTATTAGGTGTACTGGTGGAGTTACATGGAGAAGCCTGCTTGTTGTGGTATATAGCTATTGAGCTCAGTTTGTTAGAGTGTGGTGCTAATAACACCAAGGTTGCAGGTTTGATCCCTGGTTGGATTAGATCTCTTGAGGTCCCTACTTTATGATCTGTTAGAAATTGCTTGGAATCACTTGGCTTTAGATGAGGTTTTTAGTCCTCCTCAGTTTCACATGGACTAAGATCCACTGAATACTACTAAAATTTTTTGTTACAGTTGCACCTTCAAGAACTACATTTTATTTTCTGATGGTTAACATCTTGGGGCATTTATACATGTGCTCTGGGAGTGGTGGTGGGGGTGGAGGTGGTTTAATTTGAGTGGATCTGAGAGCTGCTCTAATTAAAGCACCTGGAGCATCACATGTATCAGCGCCCCCATGCTGAAAAATGGTGGTGGGAGTGCTTTAGCTAAAGCTTGTTGAACGAACTTTAGTTAAAGTGCCCCTGCCACCACTTTTCAGCTTGGGGACACTGATACATGTGATGCTGGAATCTGCTGGAGCATGGTAATTACTATGCTCCAGCAGATTAGATGAATTGAGTCTGCTCTGATGTGCTGTAATTACAGTGCGTCAAAGCAGCCTCTCTCCATGTTTATAGGCAACCTTAAGTAAAAAAAGCATGGAAAGTGCTTTAAATCTGCCATTGGGCCCTCCACATGCTGCAGATTTCATAGTTATTTTGCTGTGTGATAGCATTCTGAGCTTCCAGCTGGCTTAAAGCAGGTGGGGGATCTTTTAACATTACAGCTCCTCTTTCCCTGGGCACCTTTGTACCTTATGGAATCTTCTACCCCGTATGAAAAAGTTTGTTGAACCTTCCCATCCACAAGTCCCTGCTTTAATAACAATATGAGCAACAACTTTTGTCAGGTAGAAAAGATGGTTGAATGCAGCTCCTGAAACCTAAATAGCAACACCAGGGTCTTCTAGTCTTCCCTGCCTTCCCAGCACTCCTGGTGCTTTCTTCTTTGGGAATGGAGACAGGGAGAATTTTGAATCTGGATGCCAAAACAGTAGTATTGTGCTACTGGGAGACCAGCTTTTGAAACCTAGTTTCATATACAAATTAAAATTTGCCTGTTGGAATGTGTTCCTCCCCTGGCCCCCATCCCATACATTCATTTTTAATACTACTGAGCAAAATGGATGCTCTGTAAGTTTTATCTTATCTAGGATAAGATAGACACAGTATCTAGAAAATGCATGTCACCTAAAGAAGGAATGGTTACTGATAATGACAGTTTGTGGTGTAAACTCTGCTGTGTGTGCTGTGATATGTTAAATCTATATCTCATATATTGTTTGCAGTTACTATAAGAATTGTGTCATTTACTTTCAGTTGCATGTGACTTCTGTGCCATTTCAATAATCATTAGCTTTAAAAGGGTAGATGACTCAGCGTTAGCAGTAGAGCCTTCTGACTCCTTCCCGATCCCTTGTAACATGAAACAAACTTATGGGGATTGTACCTCGTCATCTGATGCATGGTAGCCTGAGGCAATTATGTTTCGTTGTTTGAAGTGGGCAGCATTTATCACAAGAGTCTAATACCACTGGGGGCGGTCCCAATGGATGTACCAGGGCTTAAATGGGCTAGGAGAGACTCAAGTGTGTTCCTTCTGGGTCAAGACTGAAGCATGTTAGTGAATCAGTCAGAGGGAACTAGCACTACCACAGTCTTTCCTGGAAAAAGTAAATAGAACTGCAGCCTATAGTGCTGCTAGCTCAGCACCTCTTACAACAACTGAATTAACCTTTTAAAAATGCTCTTGTAACGGGATAAGCATTTCCTACATCTACTGTAGAGGGCTTTTGCCAATTGTTGCTAACAGTTGGACAGATTCTTCCTTTCTGAAAGTCCCACGAGGCAACTGAACAGGGTCAGTTCAAGCAGTTTGGGGGCCTCCAGCAAAATGATTCACTTGGGCTAGGGACAGACATTACACACAAACTGGTTTAAGTGATCAGAAACTGGTTTAAACCTGTAGCAGAGGGTAAGTTCAGTGCACGTAAACCAGTTTCAAAATAGCTGAAACTGGTTTAAGATAAACCTGGCTGAATGTAGTATCAGCCTTAACTGATTTGGGTCAAACCGGTTTATGCAATATCTATCCCAGACACCTTCCTGGTTTAAGTTAAACCAGAGTCCCCCAGCATCCCAGATGTTTTGCAGCTCTGGGTGTCGCTGTCTGCTCCAGAGAGCAGAGCTGATCCCGTCCCCCTGCTCCCTGGCCAGAGCTCCGAGGAAAGACTGCAGGTACAGCAGGGTCTGCCTGGCTTCCCTGCCCCACCTCCTGCTCGCTGCTCAAGCAGGGATACCCCTTCTCCCTCCCATCTCCCACAGCATGGACCCTAGGCATGTGATATGCTAGCTAATGCTGGGGAGGGGGGGTGTCTGTCCAAGTCCATGTCCAATTTCACTGGGACACGGACAGAACAGTGTCCCCTTAGGGCTTTTGGAGCTAATCAGCAGGTCAGCTGGTAATGTCCCTCTGTTCCTTCCTTGGAAAAAGCTGTTTGAGAAGAGCTTGAACTAATGAGAGAGGATTTTGTTTTGTGGATGGGCTGAGTCCAGAGGGGATGTCTTCACGGTTACAAACTGGTTCAGCCTAGCCAAGTTAGGCTAACCTGCATAAATTGAATCAATTCAGGCTCAGGCTTTTTGAATATCTATCCCTAGCCTTGGGCCCCATGGTTGCCAGGTCCAGTATTTGCTTTGTGTCTCCCACACTCCTCTGCTGTGCCCAGAGCTTGAGGGGCAGTGCACAGGGGTGTTGGAGGGATTGTGGTTACTTCTCTTGTTAAATAGGATACACAATGTATCATGACTGTGCTGAAGGAAGGAGCCATCTAAGGGCTGTTGCCACTTAGCTGTGCTCACTCTTCATGCTGCTCTAGGGTGTGATTAGCAAAACACAAGGGGTCATGGGTGGCTTTATAAATAAGAATGGCCTGAACCTCTAGGTTCAGCAGCATTAGTTGAATCTGACTGAGAGGGGCGAGGGGCTGGGGCCACAATGGCACCTCTGCTTTGTTTTCTCCCCCAACCCATTCTTCCTGACACAATGGAAGCTCTTCCTGTGACTTTGACTAGGATGCCTAGACTTGGCTGTATCATCTCCCCACCATCATCCTGCAGCAAACCTCTGAATTTGTTTGTCCTGACTCTGCCATGGTATGACCCCCCCACAAACTGAAACCTTCTCTTGATTACCTGTTCCCCAAAAGTAGTAGTAGAGGAGAAGGCCTTTTGCATGTGGCTGCCAGAAGAGCTGGAGATCATGGGTGGTAGTGTGGAGGCTTATGGACTTCTCTTGGAGTACTTTAGGTGGGTATGGTTAGGCAGCTAAATACCTGGCCATTTCTGTTTGAATGGTCTGTTTCTGCAGGAGACTCACCTGGCCCCCCCCAGAGAAAGGAATAATTCCAGGGAAGCTCAGTAAGCCTGCACTTGGGTACTTTCCATTTTCTTTTGTCAGGAAATAATTTAGCTGGGGACTTATTTGATCCATAACAATAAAAATTAAACTCTCTAAAGACATGATTGTAGTACATTTTATTTTCACTTACTTAGCACTTGCACGGTGCTAGGGCTTGATGACCAGCATAGCTGATCTCTCTGGCCTTGCCCAGAGCTTTGCTATAAAAGAGAAATCAAGTTTAAAAATCGTATTCAGGCATTACTGGAACCAATTTTGCGGGCATTTATAAGATGGACTCCCAGCAGATGGGAGACCTTGCATCAAACCCCTTTACTTATGCTATAGCAATATAAAGTAAAGCATACTATTTCTTACCTTTTGCTGAAGTGTCATAAAACATTAACTAACCAATCATTTTCCTGCTACTTTGAGTGGCACTGCAGGAAGCTACAGAGCTTGACAGTATGTCTTTACCATATTCCTTAAGAAACAGCCAGGTGCAAAGCCTAACAACTATGTTTAAGAGGAGAGAGTAAAAGAGAACAAGTTCACAACTGCATACCTGATGCCTCCCTGATATAAATCTAACACATCTTGCAAGAACTGTGTGTGACAGACTTTCCTTTCTCTCTTGCCTTCCTCGCCCTTTACTCCCACTCCTTTCTCTTTAATTTGCTTATGGATGATGTCTAGGGGGACTGTTGAGCTGTTCCGCAAGTAATATAGGAAGAAGGGGTCTTGTTTCCTATGACAGAATCTAGTGCAAACATAGTAGCTCTCTGGCTACAATCCATGTTTCTCTTTCTGCATGAGGTATAGGAGAGCTCACTAATCCCCTGCAAACATCATTCATAAGCAAATATAAATTAAAATGAGGGGTGGGCAGGGGAGGATATTGCCACGTCCCTATATGCAGTTGAGTG
Organism: Alligator mississippiensis; assembly: GCF_030867095.1. Taxonomy (NCBI): domain Eukaryota; kingdom Metazoa; phylum Chordata; order Crocodylia; family Alligatoridae; genus Alligator; species Alligator mississippiensis. Next base: position 113,406,130 of record NC_081826.1, on the reverse strand, counting down.
GTGTTTTTTCTATGCTTTTGAAATTGATCTCTTCCTCCCCATCTCCCCAGTTCAGATTAGCTTAGATTTAATGATCTTTGGTGCATGTTGTCAAGTTACCCAGAGTGCTGGAGACTGGGGGGGAACAGTGAAGCCTGATGCTTGTAGTTGTGTTGGAGGATGGGAGGGAGGGAGCTGTTCTAATTCAAAATGTCAGATTAGTCATGATATTTTTCTTGGGCAGGGATGGGGAGAGTGAATGCAGTTGCTAGTATGAGTTCATCTAATGTATTTCATAAATGATATCTATGGAGTCCCAAGTGTGGTGCCGGAGGGACTCTACTTGGCTTCTGTACATCCACTTCAAAAGCCATACGTAACGCCCCCCATTCTAACACAGTTTTGCTTGCTGTCTCTTTTTGTGTGTGGTTGGGCCACTGGAGGCTTATCTTTGTTGATACTAACAAACCTGGCCTTTAGCTCCAGCAGGAGATGCTCCTGCTTTTGTATCCTTAGCTCTCTGGTTCCGTCTCCAGTGACATCCTATCCAAGGGCATTACATCAGATGCAAGTGGATTGTGATTATATTTAGTTAGTGCACTTCTCTGCAGATTTCTCACAAATGGTCCTTGTTTAGGATCCAATCATGAAACATTCAGCTATGATTGATGGGTGGAGATAATTGGAGTATAAAGCTCATCATCTTTTGAGATGCTTAATATATTATTATTTTTTTACTTTTTAGGTTTGGAAGGCGTTTTGAGTCCCCTCTTTTGTGGCAGAGCATTATCATGATCATTACTATGTTACTGATGCTGAAACTATGCACTGAAGTACGCGTGTCAAATGAATTAAACTTAAAACGCCGCTCCTTTGCAGGTCAGTGATGGTAACAGGTTGTTCCTAGGCACAGTGTTTCCAAATTAATTTTTTTAAAGTATCTATGGTTGGGTAAAAGTTCTGTATGTATTGCATCAAACCATCGCTTCTTGATGATCCAGCATGGGACTTCCTGAATGTTTCATTTAAAGTAATTTTCTTCCAAATAATTTTTTTAAGATTTAATTTATTTCTAAATGGGTCTTAGTTCAGCCTAGAGACTGACTTCTCTTCAGTGTTTAATGCAGTCCCTTAGGAAGTGGTTCTGAAAGTCATGCTAAAGTGCCAGCCTTGACTATACTACAGTCAAGCTTGAATGAGCGCAGAACTTCTATTCCTTTTGCTGTACTTTCATGCCAACTCTCTAGGTCAGAGAGATGAAACTGGCCAGTGTTGGAAACCTCATTTTGCTGTGTCCAACTTTTGTGTGGTTGCTGGTACATGAAATATTCTATTCTTGTCACCATATTGTCAATGTAAGGGGTGATAACATGGCAATGTCCCTTGAATGTCTAAAATGAATACATTGTAGTACCACATGTTGCTGTGGTCTTGCTGTATGCAGAGCTTTTTGATGTCAGTATTTCCAATGTGGGCCTGAATATCATTTTTTTTGGTTTAAATAAATCTTGTAATAATGCTATTTGCACTGTAGCAACTTTCTTCTTTTAGTTTGGAAGTGGGAAAAATGCAGACTTTTATTTGAGTAGTGTCAGAATGATGATATAGCCATGATGGTCCAGAAATTATGTGAGAGGCAAGAAGTTCTTAGTGTGATATCTTTTATTGGCCCAGCTATGTAGCTGGGATAAAGTTAGACAAGCTTTCGAATGTAAGACGTTTTTCCGCAGATCTCTTACTTCCACATCTTATTTTCCGCCTGTCTTTGTTGGTGACAGACTGCAAACCTGTCAGCTTCTCACTTGTTTTGGCAACATAGGTGTGTAACTTTTTTTTCTCCATCTGTTTCTTTCCTTAAGTGAGGGTCTGCTCCAGCTTCATGTACCACAGCCTTTCCAGGGTGAGTGAGCCCGAAAAGGCCATACATGGTGCTCAGCAACAGGGTAATCCATTTAATAGATTAATACATTATCCATTTAATAGAAAGATAGTTCCTACCCTCATGCCCCAGTTTCTTTGGAGTGTTTTGTAAAGTTGCCCAGGTAAGTGACCTCCTAAAGAACATGAAATCATCTGCAACTTTCTCTTCCCCATCCATTGTTCTGTTTTGTTTGTCTGGGACTTTGTTTTCTGAAAGTGTTAGTTTTAAGAGGATGAATGACTTTAGAAAGCTTCCCACATTTGGCAGGGATTGAAGTGTAAAGAAGTATTGGGAGAAGAACATTTACTCTCTGCCTCAGGATTCCTGTTGGCTGTGGAAAGAGCGGAAAGCTTCCCCCTGTGCGTGTCTCCATGTTCACCCAGACTGCAGCACATGGAGCTAGGTTGCAGCTGGCAGAGGGCCCTGGAGGTTGGCCTGCCAGCCTGGGTGTGCTCTAGCTGAGTTCAGTGTGCTTGGAGGGAATGGCTGGAGCACAAGGGTACTTCAGCATGGGGCTAGCTTGCAGGCAGCTCCCGCACTGGAGCAACCGCATGCCCCAGCCAGCTGGCTCAGCTTGCACAAAAAAACTCCCACATCAGGGTAGGACTTGTATTTACAAGTCCTGTGCTGCTGTGGAGTTTTAGTTTTGTGTGCCCCTGTTAGGGTGCATCTATAGATGCTGAGACATTTACTGCAGTGAATTAGGCAACTGCACAGTAAACATCTTGTGTAGACATCTCTGTGTTTGCATTTTGTATAGTTAAGGAGTAAATCTTTGGGTCAGCCCACCTTCTCTTCCTCTGTCTGGCAGGCTTCTTACATAACTGCTAGAGACGGGAATCCAATCCAGCCCAGGACACCTTCCCTTTTAAAAACCCTGCCTGTACTGATATACAGTTACCTATTGGAGAAACCAATTTTTTCATTAGTATGTAAGGATACCTGTTGCAGGAGCTTGTTGTGTCACTGGATGTCCTTCCCCAGGAGTCAGTTTTTGCTATATGTTTAATCAGCCAGAGAAATTAATTTGGCCTGTTGAGGGCTTTTGCTACAAAGAAAAAAAAGAAGTAAAAAGCTTATTGTATTTTTTTGCAAACTGTCTGCTACTGGAACAGCACAGTACAACTGTGTGGTTCTCCCAAGTTTTCTCTCCCACAGCTTTCTCTTAAGTGATAAGGCTATTTAGTGATATGATTACAGTAGTAAGATTTACTGGATGGGGGAAAAATGGAAACTATTAACATGCACAATCTCTGAATTCACTGGTAGTTGTAACATACTGACTTGAAATCAGCATTTTGTGGTGCGTAGGCATAAATGGTTCTATATCAAGAGAGGAAGGATAGGCTTGAGGTTAAAGCATAGAACTGGGAATCACATGATCTGTGTGCTTAATCTTGGCTCTGCTACAACTTATCATGTGATTCTGAGCTAGCTCTTAAAATCTTTCTGTACTTCACTTCCTCCTAGACTAAGCTTCAGTTTAGTACTTTTGAGTAGTATTTGAGATCTCTGGATGGAGAGTACCAAATTCTGTATTGTGATGTGATATATCCAAGCACTGTAGGACTTCTTTAATCTTTTTTTCCTCCTCTCTAATGTCCTCACAAAATAATTGTAAATTAAAAAGTAAAAATGTCCTTACTCCATCTTCATTTAATGGTGGCTACCTTATTTTGCTTTCTAATAACCCTGGTGCACATTGGCCCAATAGGTCTTGAATTATACAGAAGTAATATGGGGCTTTTTTTTGTTTGTTTTCCATCTCCTTACCCTGTTGACCTTCCTAGTTATCCAAAATATCCCTCTGGAATAGCTAGTTCAGGAGGAAGTGAACTTTTTTATCTTCCTGGCAGTAAGGGGAGTGGTCATTCTCAATCCTGACAGACCAGTTTTGTGAGTTTGAACACTGGTTTGAAGAGCATGTTAGTGGCAGTTAGGTATATTCATAAACCCGTTTAGTTGAAGCAGTGTAAATTGCTGACATGTTCATTTATCTGGTGTCCCTTTCAGCTTCAAAAGTGTAGCCTCCCTAGCCTCAGAGCGACACAATCTCCTCTGAGAGTTATTTCTTCCTGCCTCGTTATTAGGGAAACTTTGCTTCTTTTGGTTTCTTTACTGGAATATTTATTTCTTTCCCTCTGGGACTTCTAGGAAAGATTTATCCTCTTATGCACTCGCAAACTGCAAGTCAGTTGGAAGTAGGAAAGCCCGTTTCATGCTGCTGTTTGTTCTCCCCCCACCCCTTTATTCAAGAGGTCTCTCTCACAATTGAATATAGTTGACTTAAGAGGGATTGCATCCTGTTGTGTGTTTCGGTGGTGGGTTTTTTTTTATAGCTGAAGTTTTTTATTGAAGATATAGGATACAAGAGACTTTTCCTACCATTGAGAAGTTAAAATTCCCTTTCAAATGGATGACAATGTGCTATGAAAGCTATGTTAATATGAGGTAGGCTTTAGATAATGTCACAGACATAAGTTATTGGATTTTTTTTTTTAATTCCATTTTGATAATACTCAGACTTTTGTATTTTTGGATATCCTGACACTATTGTAATGGTAGTAATAGCCCTCCTCTGTCATTGCCCAGTTTAATTGAGTGTCTGCAGCAGTAGTGTGCATTGTGGCTGGATTGTTTAGTACAGAATAGCTCAGAGTTTGCTGGGGTTTTATTTTGTTTAAGCTCTTTTCTTTGTATAAATCAGCTTTTCATTGTTGCTCTGTGCATTCTTTCGTACATCAGTGCAAGTGTGCTAAAAGGGCAAGATTTTAAAAAGTGACTATTGGTGGGGTTTTTTTTCTCTTTCTGGAGGGGAAGAGCTTCTCTTACGGGATGCCTGGTTTAGAGTCAGAATGTGAGGCAATCACTCTCTGAAAATTGAGTCCCTTTTTAAAGGAGATTCAAGCTGCCATCTAAAAATGGAAGCAACTAAAATTACAAAGCACTTTTTGAACACCCTGGGCAGATATAGTTAGGCCCAATGTGGCAGTGATGTCTTTTCCTTCCCCCCAGCCCTATCCCCAGTTGTATCCCTGGAATCTTTTGTTAGTAGCATGTGGCCGAATGCAAGGTACACTTAAATATTTTTTCTATTGGTCCTAAGCAAAGACGACTTTTACCTTGGAAAGTTTCTCTTTTGGCACATGGGTGGCTACAGTGTCTTGCACTGATGGTGATGGCAGTTCCCATTTAGTTATTATTTGTCTTACAGCATTTGCCTCGGACTAAGTGGAACAAGAACTCCACTGGGTTGTTTTGTTTTATTTTTTTAATCAACTTGTTTATTCTCCTCTGTTTTGGACTCTTTCCCTCGATCTAGTGTTGTCTTATCCCTATTTACTATAATGCCCTGATCCCTTGAAGAGAGCCCTGGAAAAACAATATTGGGCAGTATGTGGTTTATAACTGGAATTCAGACCTGCAGAGGGTGTGTGGAATAAAATTAAATCTTTCAGGATATGAATTACTTGCATTGGCAGTTTGCTTCATCAGCCTCTGACACAAGTGATTGTAAGTTTAAGTTGGTTGAAATCCATTCTTGAGCACAGTTCCCTGCAAAACCCTGAGGCAGACCATTGTTTTTATATACTGTACTTACCTGTCCCTACGTAATTCTTTTCTGAAAATCTCTTCCACCCTTGCTTTTACCTGAGGTTATAAGACAAAAAGAAGCAATATAAACTTTATTTCTGTAGAAAACAGATGCATATTTGTACCATAATTTGAAGGTTGCGTGTTACATGCAGTTTTTATTTTCTCCCCTAGTTTCTCTCCCATCGCATTGTTATGGGGTCAAATACTGAGACCATTCAGCTTTCAGTCTTCCCTGAGATCTTGGGGAAAGTCCGTAGATGGCATGGAATCTCAAACTCTTTGGCATGATTTATTTTTTTATCAGCAAAGTGTACTAACCAACTAAACTTGAATACAAACTAAAAGAGCAACAATTGTATTGGATCTAACTAGCTTGTTTTGTCTTCTCTTCGTCCCTGTTCTCAATTTATTTTTTTTATGTAGCCGCAGATAGTAAGGACGAAGACATCAAAGCACCTCCCAAGAGATCCTATCTGGGTATGTACTGTGCAAGGCCACCCTGCATGAAGTTGCCATCTCAAACATAACTCATGCTTCTTTACTTTTTGCTTTTTTTTTCTTACCATGTTAGAAATGATAGTATGATCATTTCTACGGAGATGTTTATTCTATCTTTTCTTGAGATGCTGAAATCTGTTTAATTTTTAACCTTTCTAGAGGAAAAGATGCTTTCAGTTTTGTGCTAGAAACCAGTTGTTTAAAAGGAGGTTTTGAATTTGCCAGCACAACCCATCATTCTACTTGATTTTATTTTATTTTCCTTTCTCTAACCCAGTTAGAGAAGCAAAGTATTGTGGAATGGAATTTGTGGAGTCATGCCAATATTTTTTATCTCCTCAACCCCCACAGAACTGTCTTCCCTATCATGAGCCCTTTCTCCGGAAAGCTTCCACTGTGAAACAAGCTATAAAAAGTATGGGAATGGCTTTAGGCTAAGCCATAGTATCTCAAGTTCAGCAAAATAACAGTGGTCGGTAACAAGATCAGTGAAGCTTTCCTACTCCATTCTTTAATTTTCCATGGATCCCACATACGTTGGTCTCCTGTCACTATTAAAATCTCAACTGAATCCATTCTAACTTCTGAGTGTTCCTTAGCTAGAGAGAGGGAGTAATATAGCATGCTCTGTGTCTGTATACCATTTCTGGTTCAGTAACCAGAAGAGTCTGTTGTTATGACTGTATTTGTTTCAGCAAGGTCATCTTAGCAAACAGACCCGTGCTCAAGCAGTTTAGCCTGTGTTAAGTGTCCTGGTGGCATTGCAAACTTGTTCCCTTTCAAGCAAGGCTTATCTCCTAACATGTACTATAGTAGTAGATCACTGCATTCCAATGATTTGCAACTGTGACAAGCTTCTTAGTTGAAGAAGGAGCTTAGATGCCAGTTCAGAGAAACAAGTCCCAGTATAAACACTGAAGTTGCATCACTTGAATTTAAGTTGGTTTCTACACTGAATTTGTTAAGATGATGCAAAATGCCATGTAGGTGTTGATTATTTTGGATTATGAATGCTGTGTTTCAGTTCTGCTTGCAGTGACAAGGAGGCAATGTAAGGGAAGTCATAACAGAGCATAGCATGGAATTCCTCATTCAAAATAAGAGTACCGGTGGGACTTCAAATCACTATAAGTTAATCTGTTGTAAACATAGGTAAATAAGGGTGCAGTCTCTGATCAGTAGAGAAGTTCCTGCATAGCAGTGTACCACAGAGCACTTCCCTGAAACTTTCAGTCCAGGCCTGGGGATTTGATCTTTAAATAACAGTGGGCATGTCTATATATGCGCTTTAATGTGCAGTAGATTATTTTACTGCGTATTAAAACATGACATAAAAAAATAACATTATGCTAATGTGTAGTTAAATGGTCTGTTGTAGGGGTAGGCAACCCCCAGCCCAGGTACCAGAGCGTAGCACGTGAAAGCATTTTGTTTGGCATGCATGCCTCGGGTTGGACAGTGAGCAAGGGGTCTGGGCTGCGCTGCCACAACAAGGCTCAGGCCCCTCGTGGTTTCCCCACTGTGTGCCTCTGGCATACCAACATCTTATACATTAAGGTTGCGGGTGTTTTTGGCACTTTTCCCAAAAATGTTGCCGACCCTTAGTCTACTGCACAGTAAACAACACTAAAAAAAGCGTGCAGCCTAGTACGTATTCATTTAGTACCTCACATTGACGGTACTAAATTTAATGTGCATTAATGTACGTGTAGATGCACCCAGAGTATTCAAAAGCAGTATTCATCTGGATTTTTCTGAAAACATTTCTATCGTAGTATTTCAAAAGTGCATGTTGATTAAATACCACTATTTTGAAAAGCACCTTTTCCTATTATACCTTTTGCAAAAGCTTTTTTTTTTTGAGATTTGCCATCAAATGGTGTTCGTTTTGCTGGTTGTCTTACCTCTAGTTTTTAGTCATTCTCTCTGGCTTGCTGCATCAAAACATACTAACCTGTAGAAAGTAACCTGTTTACATTCTTGTTGCCCATATTCATTTGTTTCTTTTGTGGTGCTATAGGTGGAAATAGTTTTCTGTCCATTTGTTGAAGGGTAAAGGTTGGCTAATTTTGAATGCTTCAAGAAAATAAAGGCAATGGAAATGATTTGGTGAATGCTGTATTACTAGCTCTTGTTTGTTTTTGTAAAAAACCCAAAATGCGTAAGTTCTAAATATCAGTTGCTTAAGAGCTTTCACTAATTGTATTAGGTGATACTGGTCCTAGGAGTTTCTGTAGAAGTGCTCATGTAACTGAATTCCATGATACCTGTGATGAGCAAATTAAAAAATGAGCCTGAGCTTTGCAAAGCCAGAGGGATCAAAAGAAATACTCAATTTTTTTTCCCCTTTCTGCAGGTCTGTCCAGCTGGTAGCTCGTAGGCTAAGGGTTTAACCCGTAGCCCCTGGGATCCTGCCTGGGTGCCACTGCCAGCTCTTGGCCTGGCAGCTTGGAGTGCCCTTGTGGCATGGTGATGCAAGGGACCTGGCAGGGAGCTGAAGGTGAAATGAGGTGCTGTGCTACATAGGGGTGCACCCACCTGCACATGCATGCATGGAGCATGCAGCCCCGGGGGCCCATGAGCCCCACTAGTGCTGCCTTTGCAGTGTGTGGGCCCCTGCTGTTGCAGCCTGTGGGGCATGTGGCCCCCAGATGTTTTGAAGTTGAACAGCCCTGCCCTATTGTATAGGAAAACGGCAGGTTAACATGAGTGCTTCCAACTTCAATTGTTCAGTTTACTGTGTCTATTCTGTGTATGCGCTTGTTAAAAAAGCGTACATTTCTTACTAGTCTAGATATGTTTAAAATGCTTCTGAAACATACAGGTAAATAGGCAGGCATATCATGTACTACTGAATTAAAAAAATCCGAGTGGTGGGGGACATGGTGCTTTCTTGCCTTGGAGTGGCTTAAATCCTATACAAAACTGCTTCCTAGGTTAAGTTAAATCAGAGTCCCCCAGCATCCCAGCATGCTCTGCAGCCCTGGGCTGGGCTGTGCTCTCTGCTCCACTGGAGCAGGGCTAGCCCCACCCCTCTGATCCCTAGACAGAGCAGGGGCAGGGGCATGGCCAGATGCCAGCCCCACTAGGGCAAAGGGGGCAGGGAAGAAATTTATTTCCCCCCCTGTCCCACCAGCACGGACCCCAGCCAGGGTCTTCCAGGCAGGGGCACAGAAGCCTCTGTCAGGCATTTCTCTGCTTGCTACTCCAGTGGTTGGGGCATGGCCATCCCCAGCACCAGCCTGGTGTGAATGGAGATGGGGTTTAATTCCCTCTTCTGTCCCCTGTCCCAGTGGGTCTGCCTGGCCTGGGTGCCGCAGCCTGTGTCAGGGCCCTCCCCTCCTCCACTGCTGCAGGGGTTGGGGCGCAGCCAGGTGCTGGCTGTCGTGGTCCCCTGAGGCGAAGGGGGCAGGGAAGGCGTTTATTCTCACCCCCCCCTGCCCTTTTCTCCCCAGGACCCCAGCGGTGAGGTGGGAAGGACCTTGGTGGGGCAGCAGCCCCTATGATGGTGTCCTGGGAGCGCAAGCCCCTTCCTGGCGGGGGAGGGGTGCTAAGCTGCAGGTGGGAGTGGGGTGGCCAGAACTGCTGCAGACTGTGTGGGGCGAGCAGTGGCATTGAGGCTCAGAGGGGTGGCCACAACCCCCTAAGCCCCCACTAGTGCGCTGCCTCCAATCGTCCTGCACAGTCTGCAGCAGCTTTGCGTGCCTCGCTCCCACCTGCAGCACAGCACCCCCATTCTGTGAAGAAGCTTGCACTCCTGGGACACCATCACAGGGGCTGCTGCCCCATCAAGGGCCCTCCCCCTCGCTGCTCCAACGGCAGGGGCAGGGGCATGGCCAGAGGCTGCCCGGGGTGGCCCTCTTAGGCAACGAGGGCAGGGAGGGGGCTTATTTCCCCTCTCCCTCCAGCACAGGGGTCTACCCAGTTTGACCTCAGTTAGTTAAGTCTGATACTACATTCAACCAGGTTTATCTCAAACCAGTTTCAGCCATTTTGAAAGTGGTTTATATGCAGTGAACTTTTGTTCTGTTACAGGTTTAAACCAGTTTCTGCTCACTTAGACCAGTTTGTGTAACTTCTGTCCCCAGCTCAGATCTTAGTTAATTGCTTGCCTGGCTGGGGATTCTCATGAAAATGTTACATAAGGGAGTGGGGGTTTGTTTTAGGTGTGGAGGCTGTGTATTTCTGTATGTCTTGCAGTGAGTTGTACAGCACTGCTTTTTCAAGTAAGAGGTTATAACTGGGCTTTTCAACTTCACATTTTAGTAACTAAGTAATTCTTCTAGTGCTTCTAGGCTTTGGGAGTTGTTTCAAGTACAGGGCTCTGTGCCTGAATAAAGGGAGTCTGTCTGGACCCTCCAAATTGCCCCTTCTACAACTCCCATTCCAACCTACAGGAGTTACTTAAATTTGTGTTACAATTGCGTAATGACTTTACAATAAATATATTGTGCTCATTTTTAACCTAAGCTTGGTGGTCGTGGGAGTTGCTTCATTACATGACAAGCAAACTGTTGACAGTAATATTTTCACTCTGTCCCATGGCACTTGTGGTGAACTTCTTAGATGAATGCTGAGGTTGTCATCTGATGCCCCTTTTGAAGAAACTGAGTCTTTTCTCTGCTCTCAGGGATCTGGCTTAAGCATACTTTTCAGTAATCCAGCAAACCACTTAATGCCCCTGTTTTTCCTCATAACTGTAGCCTGAAAAGCTTTTATCTGATGCTTGATTCTGAAAGCCGTCTAGATGCTGTTGACTGGGAGAATGCCATCAGCTGGTGTCATTTGTCATAGCCCCATTGGCTATAATAAAGCAATGACGATTTGCAGCAGCTGAGCATCTGCCCTAGGGTGTTGGCTTCTGGTTCGTATATAGAAATGAAATGTATTCCTGTTCAGGAAAAGGAAGAACTAAGAAGCAACAGTTCTGGTGAAACACTAGCCCTCTTTTGTTCAGTTTTTTTTTTTTTTTTTATTACTCAAACATTTAAACACATTGGTGGGGGGGAGGGTTCTCCTTTTGTGTGTAAAATTTATTTTCAATCTTGAAAATAACTTGTTTGGTTGTCTCGCACAGTACTGAATAGCGTGAGAATACTGGCCTGAACTTTTGCTTAGTTCTAGTCCAGAGAGCTAGAGTCCAAATGATATCAAAGTTTAGAAAAGGAAACAAATAACCCCCTCTTCCCTCCCACCAAAAAGAAAAAGAAAACCACCTTAGTGCAAATGCTTAACTTATTCAGTACAACAATATACCAAGAAGTATTTTTAAAAATTGTGTGCGCAAAAGTACATTTCTGCATAAGTCAGTTCATTTAGGCAGTACTGATACATAAATGAATTGGAAATACAGCAATGTGATTAAATAGATAGGTATTCCAAAATTTAAGTGTGCATTACTTTTGCTCTAACTAGAGCTGTGAGTGACTGTAGCATGCTAGTTGTAGTAAATCACTTCTCTGCTGCTGCCTCCTTCTCTTCTCCCCTTTATTTCAGTTAGGAGACCAATAAAGTAGTGAAAAATGAAGAATCATCAAGCTCTTGAACCCTTAACTCTGTTGTTAGTATGTTGAGTCCTGGTACTTGAGCTTTAGGTAGCTCTCAGCTCCCTCTGTGTTGAACCTCTCTTTGCTCACAGAATTGGAAGAAACCTTAAGAGTCATTTAGTTGAATCCCTGGTGTAGATTCCAGATTTAGTTCCTGCATAATCCATCCCAAACAGATGCCTGTCCAGCTTTTCTTGAAAACTTGCAATGAAAAAGATTCCATAACTTCCCTAAGCAGCTTGTTCCATTATCTGACGGCTCTTTTAGTTCAGCAGTTTTTCCTAAACTTTCATCTAAATCTCTTGTCTTGTACCTTGTCCTTTATAGCACAGGAGAAGATTCTGTTTTTCTCTTTCTTGCAGACACCTTATGCTTGCAATTATTTAATAGATTTCATAGACATCAGGGCTGGAAGGGACCTCAGAAGATCATCGAGTCCAGCCCCCCGCCCGAAGGCAGGAAGTCAGCTGGGGTCATAGGATCTCAGCAAGATAAGCATCCAATTTTCTCTTGAAGGTGTTCAATGTAGGTGCTTGAACCACCTCTGATGGCAGGCTATTCCAGACCTTGGGGGCTCAGACAGTAAGAAATTCTTCCTTATGTCCAGCCTGAAACGATCTTGCAGGAGTTTATAACCGTTCGACCTCGTCATCCCTTGGGGCGCTCTGGTGAACAAACGTTCCCCCAGATACTGGTGGTCACCCCTGATAAACTTATAGGTGGTCATCAGATCACCCCTGAGACTGCACTTTCTCAGGCTAAAGAGCCCCATAGCTCTCAGCCTGTTGTCAGAGGTCAGGAAAACAGAACTTACAGATCATGCGTCTGGCTCTTCTCTGGACTCTCTCAAGCTTCTCCACGTCCTTTTTGAATTGTGGGTCCCAAAACTGGATGCAGTACTCCAGCTGTGGCCTCACCAACGCTGAGTACAAGGGGAGAATGACATCCCGGGATTTGCTTGAGAAGCATCTATGGATGCAAGCCAGCGTTTTGGTCGCTTTACTAGCTGTAGCCTCGCAATGAAGACTCATGTTCATTTCATGGTCATTGATGACCCCCAAGTCTCTTTCTTCTGTAGTGCTAGCCAGCATAGCACTGCTGAGCCTATAAGGATGCTGCAGGTTTTTCCTCCCAAGGTGGAGAACCTTGCATTTTTCAATGTTAGACTCCAACAGGTTCTTGTCCGTCCATTTGCTGAGCCTGTCAAGGTCAGCCTGGATTTACCCCCCTGTCTTCAAGTGTGGATGCTTTGCCCCAAAGTTTTGTCATCAGCAAACTTGGCCAGTCCGCTTCTGACTCCAGTGTCCACATCATTAATGAAGATGTTGAACAATATGGGTCCAAGGACAGAGCCTTGGGGAACGCCACTGGTCATAGGGCACCAAGACAATTGACTTCCCTCTCCGTCAATTACCACCCTCTGGGTCCAACTACAGAGCCAATTCGCCAGCCAGTGGATCATGGTGGGCCCAAGGCCACAATTGGCCAGTTTCGCCAAGAGGTGATCATGGGATACCAGATCAAAGGCTTTTTTGAAGTCAAGATATATGACATCAATCTTTTCTCCCTTGTCCAGGTGATAGTTCACCTGGTCATAGAAGGAAATGAGATTGGCCAAGCAAGACCTTCCCGCAACAAACCCATGCTGGCTATCCCTCAGGATGTTGGTGTTGGCCAGTCCATTAAGGATGGCCTCTTTAATAAACTTTTCTAAGACCTTCCCCGGGATAGAGGTCAGGCTGATGGGCCTATAGTTTGCCAGATCCACTTTCCTCCCTTTCTTGAAGATAGGCACCACGTTGGCCTATTATGTAGGAAAGCACCATGAGCATCTGTGGGTATACTGTAAATTAACATATACTATGTGTACTGTGCTTTGTCCTCACCACAGTCACTGCAATTGAAGATGAGGCAGAGCTGAAGTTTCCATCAGCAATCATTTAGATGTGTTTTTTTTTGTTTCTTCTGCATTTATTTTGTCAATTACAGATACCTTTGGGCCAGCGGTATATATTTAAATACATAAAATAGTTGTTGCTGGATTTGGCTGCCAGCACCTAACTATGACCCCTAAGAGATGTGCACAGAGCTAACAAGGGGGTTGAAATCTCTTCACTCCATACTTCTACAGAATTGTGACATTCTATTAGAATCATATTTTAAAGTTTTGTATCTGTTATCACAGCATATGGCAAATGTCTCATTAGGTTTCTTCATTAGGAATATTTTCTTGATGTAAGTTGAAGAATTGACAGAATCAAAGAGTTCTGGTTAATGAAGTGGCATTTGAGCTGTGCAGGCTTTCCTAACTTACTCCATTAACTTTTCCCTCCTTTGCTTTGTGTGTTTTCCAGCTTGTACAAGTGCCTTAGGCTAGGGACAGAAATTGCACATAAGCTGGCATAAGTGATCGGAAACCAGTTCAAATCTGTAACGCAATAGAAGTTCAGTGCATGTAAACTGCTTTCAAAATGTCCAAAAGCAGTTTAGGATAAATCTGGATACATGTAGTATCAGACTTAACTGATTTGGGTTAAATCGGTTTATTGAGCTTCTGTCCCAGATCCCCTCCAGATTCAGGTTAACTCTGTATTTCGCATCAACACAGGATGCTTTGCACCTCCCCTGCAAACGCCCCCCCTTTGCAGGGTGGGGAGGCTAGCCTTGGCCCAAGCTGGCTGCTCCAGCCAAATAGCGAGGCATGCTCTAGCACCCCCTGGCTTCTGGCTTGGGCCATTACAGGATGGAAAGATTGAATCAATTCACCCTCATGCTGTTTGAGTGTTCTTAGCCTTAGTGTGTTAGCTGCTTGTCATTCTGTCAAAGGGGTGGGTGTGTTCTCTTTTACTCTTCCTGTATTTATTCTGTTCTGTTCTGTTCTGTTCTGTTCTGCTGTCTCAGGATGGATGGATAGTTTTAAGTTTTGTATAAATAAATCCTTATAAATGTGAAGGTTTTTTGGTTACCTGTGTATACTTAGGTCCCTCCCACACATTACACTCAACCAGTTAATCGCATCTTAAATTGTGATGCAGCCTTGCATTCAGTCAATGAATGGCATGATAAAACAAGGAATAAGCCACAAACTAATTTCACACAAAAAATGTATAATGACTTTGTAGCTGGTTCCTGCCATGTGTCCAGGTGCACCCCTGGGACTGGGAGTAGAGTTACCATATTTCCAGGTCCAAAAAAGAGGACACTTGTCACTGGGGGGGACAGGCAAGGGGAATATGATAGGGGGTGGGGGGGCAGTGTTCTGCCCCTGTCCATTCTGTTGCCCCTCACTGACAAGCTACACCTTCCCCCAGCTCTGCTGCTGCCCCTCACTCCAGACCCACTGACCCAGCCCTGCCAGTGCCGCTCTCAAGCTGCAGTACTTTGCCCCCCACCCCTATCCCCCTGGTGCTGCCAGTGCCCCACACTGTCACCTGTCCCATCTCCTGTGCCCCTCACTCCTGATCTGCAGCCCCCTGCTCCTCTCCCAGTCCTGCTGGTGCCTCTCACTCCCAACCTGCAGATCCCTGCCCCCCTGCCCTGCTGCCCAAGCACCTCCTGCATTACACGTGCTCTCGCGCTCTGTTGCCAGGGCCTGCGCAGGGAGCACATGACCCCCAACAGCCAGTCGCCTTACCTGCTGTTCCCAGCCCCAAGCAGCCAACCCAGGAGAGCAGAAAACTCGGACATCTGCTCTTATTTAGAAAACCTGCCCGGACACAGCACAGAGGGCCAAAAAAGAGGGCATGTCTAGGAAAACCTGGACATATGGTAACCCTAGCTGGGAGCCCTGTCAGTTGATGGGACTACCAGCCATGGGAGTCTGTGTAATCCTGGGTTCCTACTGCAGTGAAATTTAAGGTGTCAGATGTGCGATTTCCCCCAATCGTGCCTCTTGCCATGCACGTGTGGCATGGTAGGAAATGCGATTGTGTGGATTTTGCATCAGATCCCATTGTGCATTTACCTGTATGTCTGGCAGGGGTCTATTGGCAAAGTTGTATGACTAGAGACTTGGAGGAGATCTATAGAACTTCCTGTACTGGGGAACGTACTTCTTGCTGTGGGTCCTGTGCAGCTGGGTTTCCCTTGCAGAGGAAGGAGTTGAGCAAGAAAACCTCTCCACACTACAGAATCAGCCCACATAGCATTTCAGCCCAGTGCAGTGCTGCCACCTTGCAGTTGTCATGGAAGAATCACGCTGTAGAATTTAGAATCGGGTCAGGTAGAAACTTTATTTCGATATATATATTTTTTCTTTCAATCTGCTCACATCTTTGTAGTGCCATTATTTTAGTTTCTGTGGTGTGTTTTCTTTCATTTTTTCTCCTGCTGATTTTGTTCAGATTTTTGCAGGAACATTAATCTATTCCCTGGTTGGGTTTGCTTAGATATGTAGCTTAGACAACAACATACGAGCATGAAAATTACACATATCAGGATGATAATAATAAAGAATATCAATAATCCATGAATAATGGTGGATCCTAAGGAGCCAAAAAGGGAACTGAACCATGAACTTAAATTCCAGTTGTCTGGCTCATGTAATTTGGCTGCTTTCTTTTGAATATGTTCAGCCAAATCTTGTATTTTTTCTGAATTATCGGGGATGTAAGTATAGCATTCTTTACCAATTAAAGCACAGACGCCTCCTTTGCTGGCTAACATGTAATCTAAAGCAAGTCTGTTTTGTAGAGTCATCTGTCTTATTTCTTTCATTTCATTATTTATTTCATGAAGACTAATGGCAGTAGCATTAGCTATCTTCTTTAGGGATGCTGCAACCTTCTTTATTTTAGACATGACCAAGCCTGCGCTATAGTTGGGAAACATGATTCTCTAAAATCTCTGAGTTTCTGTAATTTCCTGCATGTTGCGAATCTTTTCTTTTGGCAAGTAAGATCTAACAGCAATAGCGGGATATATTGCAGAGACATAGCATGTTCCTTCCCAACCAGAAGGAAGGTGTTTATAGGCCTTGTCTCCACATGTGAAATAATGGCCAGCTAGTGCAGTAAACCCGCGGCTATCGTTACAGCGTGGTCTCATCGTTTATTGTGTATAATAACCTGAAAATCCACTTTGGTAGTATAATTTGATATCCAGGAACCATTAGAGAACTATGCACCATTTATCTTAAATTCTATCTCACATTTACTGATTTCTACTGCAAATTCAAATCCGTTACAGGTCTAACAAAGTTTTCCCAGGGTAGCATAGGCTAACTGTCTGTAATCAAATTGGTTACATTTTATATCCTGCCAGGTTTCATTTCCTTTAAAATCTGAATAGTAAGGGGCCAACATTTGGGTGGTGTTTAAAGGTGTTGATATCATGGGTATTCTCAATCCAACATTGAGAAACATTTAAGTCCTTTGCGAATTGGTAAGATAATTGGAGGAAAACATTTTGGTGATGAAATAGTGACCTTCTTGATCTATTCTGCAATATTAAGTTGTTTTATCATGTTTTCTTCAGTTACTGAGTCTTTAGATTTGTGTAGGATGATCCAAACAAGCAAACTAAGAATTACCCAAGTCACAACCAACTAATCCCATCTCGGGAACCAGGAACTAGGTGGAAACCTTTTTCCTTTCCTGGAGGGCATAGTGGTGTCACGGGGGCGCATCTTCTTCACTCTGTAGTGGTAAATCCTCTTTGTCAGTGGGCGCTATGCTCACCACTGGTCCTGAATTCTTCTGCTGGCAGGTGCTGAGCTCACTACCAGCTTGTGGAGTCTTTCTGTCCGGTTGGAATTCAGCTGCCTTGGGGTCCAATGGAGGTGATACCTTTTTACAGTGTCAGGCGTGAGTCCACGTCTGGTGGCCTTGGCAACGAACGGCAGTGTTAGTGGTTAGGAGCACCTGGAAGGGGCCCTTCCATCTGGGTTGGAGTGAGTTTTTTCATAGATGAACTTTGATATATACCCAGTTTCCAGGCTCAAGCGAATGGCACGGGATGTCTGCAGTGGGTGGCAGCGCTTCCTGAACCTGTGAATGAATAGATCTGACACCTTTCATTAGTGCCTTACAGTAATTTAAAACAGTTTCATCATCCAACTGAAGATTAGTCTGATGAGGAAATGGGGGTGGTGCAGTGGCTATTCTCATGGGACGTGCCATGAGAATTTCATGCGGGGACAGTCCGTGTTTTCTGTTGGCAGTGTTTCTAATGTGCATGAGTGCCAGTGGCTACGCATCTGGCCATTTCAGGTTAGTTTCAGCACAAATTTTAGACAGGCGTGTTTTTAAGTCAGAGTTTTTTCGCTCTACTGCGCCACTGTATTGGGGATGGTAGGCACAGTGCAGGTGCTGGTGTATGTTCAGGGCCTTACAGATGTTTCTAACAATCTGCCCTGTAAAGTGTGTTCCTCGGTCGCTGTCTAGCGTGAGTGGCAGGCCAAGTCTGGAGATGAATTCTTTCAAAAGTTTCTTTGCTACAGTGGTGGAGTCTGCATGTTTACAAGGATAAGCTTCTACCCAACCAGAGTACATATCAATAATGACAAGAATATATTCAAAAGAACAACATTTTGATATTTGAACAAAGTCCATTTGCAAATTTACGAAAGGTCCCCATGGTGGGGGGTGTGCTGCTTGTCTAGTTTTAACCTTCTGACCGATGTTATGGGCAAGACAAATGGGACAAGTGCCACAGTACTGCTGTGCCATGGAGGGAAAATTTGGGGCAAACCAATCACGCTGTACTGTCGCAATCATCCCTGCTTTGCTCATATGGGCCACCGAGTGGGCCAGATGAGCAAGGTAAGGTAGCAAAGCCTTGGGCGCCACCAGGCGGCCGTCCGGGGAGCGCCACAAGGTGTCAGGATGCAACTGACATCCTTTGCGTAGCCAGTCCTCCTTCTCAAATTTTGGAGCCTGATCTTGGAGTAGGGCCAAGTCCGAGAGATTGGCCAACGGAGACTGGTCTGCTAAAAGGCAAAGAAAAACATCATTAGGAGCCTGAGGGCCAGAAAGGGCCGCATTCCTAGCCGCATGGTCAGCTAGGGCATTTCCACGCGTGACATCATCATTAGGGAGTTCATGGGCTTTACATTTAACAATAGCAATAGCAGAAGGCAATAAGAGAGCATGTAAAAGATCGTCGACATAAGAACTATTACTAATCTGAGTCCCAGCAGAAGTAAGGAATCCTCTTTGTTTTCAAAGTTGACCAAAGTCATGTACAAAACTGAAGGCATATCTGGAGTCAGTGCAGATGGTGGCAGATTGACCCTTAGTCAAGGTGCATGCTCGAGTGAGGGCTACCAGTTCAGCCACTTGAGCAGAGTGGGCATGAGGCAACTGGTAAGCTTTTAAAACTTGGTGTTGATCACAGACTGCATAGCCAGCAGTGAGCTGTCTCTTGGAGTTTCTAAGGCAGGAGCTATCTGCATATAGCAGGAGATCTGGGTTCTGTAGTGGTGTATCTTTAAGATGCATACGAGGAGTCAAAAGCTGGGTAGTTACAATTAAGCAATCATGAGGTTCTCCGTCTGATGGGGTGGGAAGCAGGATTCAGGATAGAGCAGCATGTTGAAGTTACTTTGGCAGCTGAAAGAAGAAGCTTTTCATATTTGGTAAGTCAGGAGTTAGAAATATGTTGCGTTTTGCCTTTCAGGAGCAGGGCCATAACAGCATGGGGAACAGCAACAGTTAATGGGTGTCCAAGAACCAAGGAATCAGCCTTTTCAGCAAACAGGGCAGCAGCAGCTACAGATCAGAGACAGGGCGGAAGTCCTGCTGCAACAGGGTCTAAGGCAGAGCTATAATAGGCAATGGGGTGTTGCTTGTTACCATGAAGCTGAGTGAGCACCCCTAGGGCAATGCCATCTCGTTTATCGCAATACAGGATAAAGGGTTTCTTGTAATCAGGAAGTCCTAAAGCAGGTGCTCTGTCGAGGGCTTGCTTGGTCTGAATAAAGGCTTGTTCGGCTTCTGGAAGCTAAGGTAGTGGTTCGGGAGTAGAATCAAGGGTGAGGGCCTGTAGGGGTTTGACGATGGAGGCATAACCCATAATTCATTGCCTGCAATACCCAGCCATCCCTAAAAATCCTCTCATTTGTTTCCGGGTAGTTGGTTTAGGGACTTGGAGGATGGCATTAATTCGGGATTTGGACAGATGTTTTTGTCCTGCTGAAATATCATGCCCTAAATAATGAACTCTGGGTTGGCATAACTGCAGCTTGGCTTTGGAGGCCTTATGTCCCTGAGAGGCCAGAGCAGTGAGTAGGGTGAGGGAATCCTGTTCACATGTTGCCAGAGAAAGTGAAGCCAGCATAAGATCGTCCACATACTGGATTAGCGTGGAGCCCCCCTTGAATTCTATAGCATCTAAATCCTTTTTGAGGATTTGGGAAAACAAGGTGGGACTTTCATTATACCCTTGTGGAAGTCTAGTCAAGGTGTACTGAAGACCTTGGTAAGTGAAAGCAAACAAAAACTGACTATCAGGGTGAATAGGAATAGAAAAGAAGGCAGAACAGAGGTCTATTACAGTAAAGTGAGTAGCAGTAGCAGGAATATAGGATAGTATAGTGGCTGGGTTGGGAACGACAGGGAAAGTAGGCAGGACTGCAGCATTGACAGCATGAAGGTCTTGTACGAAGTGATAAGTATCTCGACCAGGATTTTTAACAGGAAGGATAGGAGTGTTGTTGGGATGATGATCCCTTGTTCAAGGAGGGAAGTGATAACAGGTTGAATGCCCTCCTCGGCTTCTTTAGAAATAGGGTATTGCGGAACACAAGGGAGAGGTTTGGCAGGATTGAGAGTGATGCGCACAGGCTCTGCGCTGAGCATGTGGCCCACCTCATTGGCGTGAGTAGACCAAAGTTGTGGAGGGACTTGAGCCAACAGTTCCTGTTGCAACGAGGAAGTGTCAGCTTCAAAATCATCCTCCAGTTGTTCCTGTAACAGAGCCAAAAACTCAGCCTCCCTTGGTTCCAGCACTTCTAGGTATATGCCATCTGGGGAACAGTAGATAACACAGCCCAATTTACACAACAAATCCTTTCCTAAAAGATTTACAGGGGTAGAGGGGCTAAGCAAAAAGGCATGTGTCTCAGAAATGGGACCGATAGAGACAGAAAGGGGTTTGGAAACAGGGCGGGGTATAGGGTGTCTGCTAATGCCAACAGCATTAACAATTTTTTCAGAAAGAGGTATGTTAGAGAAATCAGAGTCTTTTAAAGTGAAGAGGGAAGCTCCTGTGTCTACCAGGCAAGATATAATCCTGCTGTTTACAGAACAATTAAGAAAAGGACCAGCTTGGTTAAGTGAAATAAGTAGAGCGATGATGTCATCCCTCAGGCTGTCCTACACTTGGGCAGGGAAAGGAGGAATATTCTGAAGTTCAGCTGGTGCAGTGAAAGCTCCGTCAGGACAATATTCTTGGGACCCTTGTGGAGCCTGGTATTTAGGTATGCCTCCGGGTTGATTTGGGCACTCTGACTTCCAATGACCCTCCTGTTTGCAATAATTACATTGAGTGCCATACTTGGAGTGGTTCATAGCCTGGCCTATACCCTTACTCCGTCCTCTGCTTGGCATTTCCAGTCCTCTTCCCCTTCCCCCTCCTCGTCGTCTGCCCCTACCGGCTTGAAGTTGCTGAATCTGGAGGGCCATCAATCTAGTTTCATTGCTATCCTTAAGTCTTTCTGCCTTATGGAAAAAATGTTGTGTGGCTGCCAAAACTTCCTCTAAAGTTTTGGCTTCCCAGCCTATAAGCACAGTTCGGATTCCTTCTGAAATTTTTGGTTGGAGTCCTTGAACAAAAGCTGCTACTACAGCTGTCGGGCATTTTCAGCAGTATTAGTCATGCCTGAATGGTGGTCAAAACAGTTTTTAAGTCTTTCCAGAAAGTCAGCTGGGTTTTCATCCTTTGTCTGTTTACAAGCATTAATTTGGTCCAATCAGTCTTTTTGGGGCAAACTTCAAGGACAGCTTTTAAAACGTCTTCCCTACTGAGTCTCAACTTTGGTCCAGTGCCAGGATCTTGGGCCGGCCATTTAGCCTTTTCTAACATACATTGTAAGGTTTCACGGGGTAATACAGCACGTAAAAGTTGGTTCATATCAGCCCATGTGGGGTTATAACAGTCAATTACTACTTGAAGCTCTTCCTGGAATTTTACAGGGTCATCTCGAATCTTAGGGAACCTCTGTACTAAATTAAACAGATCAGTAGCGCTCCAGGGAGCATGTACAGTTACTATCGTTCCTCCCTCTTGACTTACACCCGACATTTGTCGGAGCGGGGCCTGGAAGGCTCCCTGGCCATTACAGATGTAACTCCTGAGATTGTAGGGTGTCTTAGGCATGGCGGGCATCGGAGTTTCATAGTCCTCCTTGCCCAGTTCCTTTTTCAGGTGAACTGAAGTTGGAGTGTGCTCAATGACTTGCCAGGGCGTTGAGGTGCTGGGACGTGTCAGTGGTTATGAGATGGAGGAAGGTGGAGAATAACTTGGAGGGGGAGCTGATGGGCTTGGTTTATTTTCTGATTCAGATGGGGCCGGATTTTCAGCTAAGGCTGGATTGATACAAAAGTCCAGTATGTCTTCTGGAGGTTCAGTTAGTGGGGGTACCCCTTTCAATACTGGGTATAATGGACTGCAGTTTGAATTTAGGGGAGCGGCCAATTTCTCCCGTGTTTCCTTCAATTGTTGTTTAAATTTTTCCTGTGAGTCTTTTAGGCTCTTGGTCTGAGACTCAGTGCGTCTTTTTGACATCTCTTCATACCAATCGAAAAATGCGTTCCAGTGACACTGAGGAGTTTTGGATCCACAGGACTCTAACGTCCCTCTTAAGTGCACTATTTTATCTAGATTGAATGTGCCTTCCTCATGGAACTGCTTGGAAGGATCATCCCTGGTATACCAGTACCACTTATCCAGGTACTTGCAAGTCTTGGGAGAATAATGTGTGTACATATAGTACGCTGGAGTTCCCTTAGAGGGGACTGGCACTTGCTTTGACTGTCCTGTACCCATTTCACAATCACACAGGGAAAGACAAGACAAGACAAGGGAATGGCTTATTGAGGAAGTCTGTGCCGATCCGAACTTCAGCCCGCAATGCTGCCGAGATGAGTTCTGGATTTTGCAACGGCTCATAAACAGACCGTTTATATACACGGTAGAATAAGGGTGGGGGAACAACAAAAGGAGTCTGCTAAAGTCGCAGAAACCTGCTCGTAGCCCCGTCTGATGACCCAGGCTACATACCTTCAGGTACTGGATCTATAGTGGCTCATGAATGGAGGAGGGGACACAAGACACAGAGCAAAACAAGAGGGTGAGGGACCAGTGAAAAGTTCACTGGGAAGGAAAGAAGGGTTGATTTTGTGTCTCAACCTTGGCTCCCAGTGACTATTCTTCCACCACGCACCCTTGCATTCGAGTTGCGCCGGTCATCGCCCAAACCGGGCTTGCGTACGTCTCGGGGCGGCTGCACGTGGTTTCAGAATTTACCCTGGATCGATTCCAAATCACCATTCAATCAGGGTCACAATCTTATTCCCATTACCCACTTAGATTTCCTACAGCCCAGTGTTGTGCTGGATGCAAGTGCTTGTGCAACAGACAGATTCTCCCTATCAGTTATGTGCGCTTTCCAGAGACGGACAGAATTTACCAGATTAGTATGACCGGTCTTAGTTCTACACTGACCTGTAACAAAGGTTCGAATCCAGCTACCCAATGCGATCAGGGAGCCTATGAGCAGTCCTCCTCCGACACCCCAATAGAGATTTCAAAGGCCTCTTACCTTTATTGGTTTTGGTGGGGAACGGTTCGCGGTCCTCCGAACACGCCGTTGGCTGTGAATCCGAGTCACGGCACCATTTAATTGTCGTGGAAGAATCATGCCGTAGGATTTAGAATTGGGTCAGGTAGAAACTTTATTTCGATAGCTGTCAGAGAGAAACCGTCACCGGAAGGTTTTCCTCTGGCTTCTCTACTCACAACCAGGGCTTTAACCTTTTTATAGATTCAAGACAAAGGGTTGTTACTTGCTTAACAATCAGGAGTCCAGAAAGCAGCCTAAACTAGTTTTGCCCGGCCTTGGGGCTATCTGTGTCGTGTCCTTCAAGACAGCTTTAGTGGTCATCTTCCTCTTATCTAAGGAATTTCTCTCTCCTCCCTCAGGCCTTAGCCATTCTTTTGAATTCCACACAGTCTTATGGTGAAACTTCTGGCACGTGCGACTTCGAGCTCCAGCTTCTGACATGTGCGAGCACATACGAAACTATGGTTTCATTTTTTTAAAAGGTAAATTTTGTCCTTTAGGGTTGCTGAGAGAAGCTTGAAAATGTTACCCAAGGGCACCTAAAGAAAAATATCCCACCCCACCTCCTCTCATGACCTATTATTTTTTTAAAAATATTTCAGAACTCACAATTTTTTTTTGAGCCCTCCTAGTTTGGCAGCAGTTTCCTTTAGTCTCTCCCAGCAGAGATTTACGCTTAATGACATGTATGTAGGGCAATAGGAAAATCTCCCATGGAAACAGATTTTTGCAGTAAAACTGGATTTACGTCTTAATGAAACTCTGCTCTTCTGATCTGAAAATTTTGATCTTCAGCTGAAAAAGAGAAAGTCTGAAAACAACCTATTGAAAGTGGATTTGGCGCTCTGCTGCTTTCCCTTGCTGAAAGTGCAGCTTGTCTAATTCCAATCTATACTTTAAAAAAAATTGTGGGCTTTGATGGACAAATGATTTCCTGAGAGTGCTGAGAAGGATGGATCTGACAGGCTGTGTTGAATTTTTTCTTCTGCCTGATGGTTACTCCAAAAGTCCTGCTTCATTTCACTGGGTTTAGTTTTGTTTGGGTTTTTGTTGTTGGGTTTTTTTTGCAGTTCAGTCCCGCATCAGGAATTAATTATGTCTGGTTAAGTTAATTTAGGCTTAACACCTTCATTACTTAGATCAGAAGAGACTCTTCATATTGCTTTGTCTGAGACTCTTGCATAATTGGGCCATAAAGTTTAATCCCTGTAACGATCAGAAACATTTATAGTTGAACTTGTTCATAATGATGATAGTTTAGAAAATGCATCCGTTCTTGACTTAAAAGGTCTGAAGTGCTGCTACTGATAGTCTGCTCTAATGGTTTTGTTTAAAACAAATTTCATCAGAATGTTGTGTGGTACTGAATCAAATGCTTTTAAGTATATTATATCATAGAAAATTAGGGTTGCAAGACATCTCAGGAGATCATCTAGTCCAACCCCCTGCTCAAAGAAGGACCATCCTCAACTACATCATCCCAGCCAAGGCTTTGTCTAGCTCGGTCTTAAAAACCTCCAAGGATGGAGAGTCCACAACCTGTCTGGGTAACTTGTTCCAGTGCTTCATGACCCTCCTCAGAGAAAGTATTTCCTAATATCTAACCTCAACTTCCTTTACTGCAACTTGAAGCCATTGCTCCTTGTTCTGTCATCTGCCACCACTGAGAACAATTTAGCTCCATCGTCTTTGGAGCCACCCTGCAGGTAATTGAAGGCTGCTATTAAATCCCACCCCCTGAGTCTTTTTCTCCCCAGACTCAATAAGCCCAGTTCCCCCAGCCTCTCCTCAGAAGGCATGTGCCTCAGCCCCTAACCATTTTCATTGCCCTCCACTGGACTCTCTCCAATTTTTCCGCATCCCTTCTGTAGTGGCGGGTCCAAAACTGAACACGGTACTCCAGATGTGGCCTCACCAATGCCGAATAGAGGGCAACAATCACTTCTCTTTATCAGCTGGTAACACTCCTACCAATGCAGCCCAGTATGCAGTTAGCCTTCTTGGCAACAAGGGCACACTGTTGATTCCTATTGAGCTTATTTTCCACTGTAACCCCCGGGTCCTTTTCTGAAGAGCTGCTGCTTAGCCACTCAGTCCCAAGCCTGTAGTGGTACATGGGATTTTTTCATCCTAAGTGCAGGACTTCGCACTTGTCCTTATTGAACCTCACGAGATTCCTTTTGGCCCAATCCTCCAATTTGTCTAGGCCACTCTGAATCCTAGCCCTACCCTCCAGCATATCTATTACACTCCCCAGCTTGGTATCATCTTCAGACTTGCTGAGGGTGCACTACATCCCATCTTCCAGGTTGCTGATAAAGATATCGAACAAAACCAGACCCAGGACTGACCCCTGGTCAGGGCTCAGTGCAGTTATCTATAGTTAAAAGAAGTAATGATATCTTCTGAAGATTGCTGCCTTTCTTCCTTCTCTACCCACCTTACCGTTGCTAAATAAGATGTAGCCAATGAAGAACATTTTGCTGAATCTTGAACGATTGTTACACATACCGTCTCTAATTTTTGTCTTATGAAATCGAGGATGATGTCCATCAGGCTTGATGGGTCCTCAGGTGACTGAGGAGCCCAATTCTGGATGCACATGTTCTTTGGCAATGGGGGCATGTTGTTGCACAGGGGAGTGGGATTTGCAGCCCTGGGTTGGTCTTCAGAACTACTGCAGTAAGATCCTACCTGGAGAAGGAAACTTGTGGGCCTTCCTTTTCTACATTTCCTGCTGCTAAATGATCTCAACATGAAAGTGGTGCTCTTTTTTTTTTTTCCCTCTCAGTTTTGTGTTTTGGATGTAGTTTAAAATACATTTATACACTTCTCTGTGCTAGGCTATTTAAGTACAAAAAGACTGAATCCCTTCTTTGAAGTTACAATCTGAGAAGCAAAAAAGCCCCCCATGAAAATGCTTTTGTTGCTTACAGGATATACAGGGTATTCTAGTTTTATCTTAGAAAAGGAAAACCTGCTTCTGACTCCAGGAGAAAGAGGAGAAATGGTAGAAATGGCATTAATTTACTTTGCATACTGCCAGCAGCTTGGAAATGGGCCATAATACCAAACAGCCATGAGGGAGACCAAACACAAAGCGTAGCCCTGTCTTGAGATCTTTCTCTTCTGGGACAGTCAACACAGGGTTTTTTTCTTCTTTTTGCATTTTGACATCACCTGTGTAACTTTTCAGGCTAGTGAAATATCACTGCGAAATGAAACCGAGTAAATGGCACAGAGGCTTCATTGAAGAGACTGGTTGATGATGATTTGGTCAAGTCGTATTTTGGTAGCAAAAACTTCAAGGTGCAGATTTGGCTGATGCAGTTGGTGGGTTTTTTTAAAAAAATCTGTAGCTCTTAGTTTATATCTGACCACATGAGGGTGCTCGTGGGTTTCTAAATTATGTGTGTAGAGCAACTGAAGTAGAAGAGAGGAACGTATTTAAATATTACAGAAATTTCACCTTGTTCTCAGGAGTATAGATTCTAAATATAGAAATGGTTGGTGAAACTTTCTGGATCTTAAGATATCTTAGTTTATGGGAAAGGAGGTATAGAATATAATTCACTATTGTAAACTGATGGGAACAATGACATACTGAAAGTATGTATATATGGATTAGATATACACATTAGATATAGGGATATGTACATATATCCTAAAGGTAATATATATAGTAAAACACTTGCACTTCAGATTTAAATGGAGAAATGCAAACTCATCCAATCAAACTTCTTTGAATGCATCCATGCTCTTTGAAAATGTAGTGTTTAAAAAAAGATAACTCCTAAAACATGAGTAGAATTTTATCTGTTGAAATGCATTATATAGGTTTAAAAGGACATGGGTTTGATTCTTTTCTTGGAGTTTTTTTGTTTGTTTGTTTTGCCTGATATCCGCAATTCCCTGCCCTCTTGCCTGTCTCATCCCAGAACTCTTGCACTTTCTGAGAAACAATAAATAGTGAAACAACCTAGTGGATAGAACAAACATGATCACAGTCTCCTACCTAATGGGATTAATTGTGAGTTTAGTACAGAAGATGTATAGTAATGATACGCTTTAAAGTGGTCACAAACCTTGCAGTATCCAGGAAAACCATTCAAAACCAATAGCATCTTGCATTATGTGAATGATGTCCATGCACTTTTGTAAGTAACATGCTTTTCTGGCCAAGATTTTGCAAAAGTTCTTTGCCCGTTTGGAGCAATGGATCTGCTGGCAACTGAGCTTGTTTGGGGGTGGGGGGAGGGGGGAAATCTGTTTCCCATCACTTTTATGATCTTGCTATAAATCGTAGCTGATCAGATGCTTTGTATACATGTGAAATAATATACAGTTTTAAAAATAATAAAAGCATAAGTATTATTTTTTTGTGACAAATACTCCTGTAAGGGAGCTGAGGGTCAGAGCTTGCACCTAGTTTTTGTCACTGACTTCAACAGAAAGCTCTGTCATGACAAAGTGGTAAAAAGCTGCCCGCTGGGCCACTGTAGGATGTCAAACAGTGGGCCTGAGTAATTTCACTCCTGATGTTCAGCTCCAGTGGAGTCACTGTTTATAAATCAGAGCAGGTTTGGGCCCATGGTGGTAAATGCCTACATTTTCAAAAGATATCCACTGATTTGGGTGTCCAATTCGAAATGACCCAGACCAGATGCTCAGAGATTGTTTAGTTAGTTGGAGACTACAAGATTCTCAAGCTGACTATCTTTAGAAAGTTTGAGTTGATGCCACATACCTAATGCTATATCTTGAGCTGATGTCATGGATGTTCCTGACTCTAAACTGCATTAGGCCACTGTGTATCTATTATGCATGTTATATATGACTGTTAATTTTAATAAATTATATATTTTATATATTAATATAAAATAGTAACTTCGCATTATTTGTGCCTTTGTAAAATAACTAAGGGGTGGTTTACTGACTTTTGTCCTTGAACAATGACATAAACAAGAAATACCTTTAAAAACAACATAAGGAAACTTTTATCCACCTGAAACATTTTTTGCTATTTTTGTTGTTCCCATCAAGAGGAAATAACATTTCTTTATCATGCACTCAGGAAGGTTCTTATCTTTTGAGCACCCTTGACTGGAGTCGTCAGAAATTTTTACTGAGACTTTTTTTGCAGGTCTCAGATAAAAGTTGAAAGCATCTGAGACATGCATTTATCTCAGATAAAGGCAGGTCTCAGATGCAAGTGAAAAAGTAAGAGAAGCCACCTAAAATGGCAAATAGCCCCATCCCTAGGATGTGGGAGAAAGAGACATAGAGAAGTAGGGCTGGAAGGGACCTCCAGAAGTCATCTAGTCCAACTCCCTGCCTGAGACAGGATCATCCGTATCCAAAGCATCCTGTACAACCATAATCTAAACTCTTCATAAGACCGCCCTCAACCCTGACACAACACAGACCTAACACCCTAGCCTGCCACAGGTAAAGCAAGAGAATCGCTACAGGCAGTGTCTCATCTCTATAAGATGTTGTCAATGTACACTGAAGAGGTCCTGGGTAGAGGGCCATGGCCCCTGCTACAGAGGAAGGCAAGACCGCCTTCCCCTAGTCCATACTAATCTGACCATGGGGTAAAATTCCTTCCTGACCCCAAATATGGTAATTGGTCTGACCCTGACTGGAAGGGTAAGACCCTCTAACCAGGAACCTCCTAGCATACTCCAGTTGAAGTCTCCAGCCTTAGTTGTAGCCAACAACCAATGCCTCTGGGGAGGCTTAAAAGCACCCTGACACATATAGGGGGAAAAAAAAGCTGGGGAAGTTGAGGGGGATCAACCAGCAAAGCGCAGAAGCATGGGAATATCCATGGTAGAAAATGGGCATAGCTGTGCCTAGGTCAGGGGTGGGCAAAATCCAGTCTGATATCCAAATCCAGCCCGTCAACAAATCCAGTCCAGCCTTTTTCACAAGCTAAACATGCCTAGCTCCTTCAGCCTCTCCTCATATGCCTTGCCTTCCAAAGCAATATGCCTCATATTATATAGGTTTGTCCTCCCAAACAAGAAACTTGCTATTCTAGAATGGAATCTCTCTCCTATTGAAATTGTTCCACTTGATACAGAGTAGTTAGGCATTCATACAGGGCCTGAATGTACAGGGAAATTTAGGATGTGAAAGATACAGGCTCATTTACCTCATCTGCCCAATTCAGAAAAAGAGAGATTTGAACCTTTGTGGACAAATGTAAGGTGCTATACCTCAGGAGGAATAACCAAAGATACAAATACAAAATGAGGGCACCTGGCTAGACGGCAGTTGTATGGAAAGGGATTTGGGAGCCTCAGTAGACCACAGACTCGCTATGAGTCTGCAGTGTGATGCAGCTGCACAAAAGGATGAGGCAGTTTTGGGCTGCATCAATAGAAGCATTAGATGCAAGATGAAAGAGGTGGTAGTGCCTGTCTACTTGGCACTGTTTAGGCCTCCTCTGGACTGCTGTGTGCAGGTCTGGGTTCCACAGTTTGAAGAGGACATGGGAAAATTAGAGAGGTTCCAGAACTGGGCAACAAAGATGATCAAGAGTCTACTGAGGCTCCCAAATCCCTTGACCAAATTCATTGACCAGCTTTATCTTTGACTGCCACTGTCCTCAG
This sequence comes from Alligator mississippiensis, assembly GCF_030867095.1. NCBI lineage: Eukaryota > Metazoa > Chordata > Crocodylia > Alligatoridae > Alligator > Alligator mississippiensis. The sequence continues at coordinate 113,376,187 of NC_081826.1, read as the reverse complement.
GATAAGTCGCAGACGCTAGGTATGTGTCTATGGTGTGATGCCGCACTGTGCTCAGATGTGGTGTGTGTGGTATCGCAGGATGACAGCTCTGTGTTTTAACATGTTGTCTGATGTTATCTACTCGTACCTTTAGTATTTTGCACAGTTGGGTTTTTTTTGTCTTTTTCCCTGCCCTTTAAATTTTGTTAGGTTTTGCTTACTAGCTGTTCTTTTGAAACAATTTAAAATATGAAGTTTCATTAATATCTGTTTATCATTAATTTTCTTAATACATTTTTAATGAAAACCTAGGCCTAAGCTCTATGTTAAAAAAAACAACGCCTAAAACAATAAAGTTCCCACACAGAGTGCCAAACCATTATTTTTAATGATCATCAGTCTTCAAATATGCGCAGGGATCTATTGATAATTGCTGAAGAGAATAAATCTGGATTCATGAATTATTCATGGCTGCTGGCCTTCTGTTTTGGGGGACATTATTATGAAAAATGACGTTGTATTTGACAACAAATGAGCTGGGCTCTTTGGTGTAAGTGCAGCATTAGCACAGATTGCATAGATAAAAGAAAATAATAACCAGGCACTCCTGTTCCATCATGGGTTTTTTTGGCAGCACTTGCTGCTTCTGAACTTTTCTCCAAGCACTTTAAATATCTTTTCCCTCCTCCCCATTCTTTGTTTTGCCTCATCAAAACATGATAATCAATCTGAGGAAGAACCAGTGCTCTGTGGTGGTTAATGGCTGTCCACCACTACTTTAAATATTTAGGAAAAGTTTGGAGGACAAGGGGCAGGGCAGCTGAGCACCCTTTCCTAAATGTGAGAAGGTTAATTTAAACAGTTTTTAAAGGTGAATTGCATATTTTAGATGTTAAAAAAAGATTAAGCTACAGTGTGTTTGGGGAAACAACATCTGCACTTTTATGATTCAGTAGGCATCAGCTTTTTTAGTTTTTGTGTTCTATTAAACCAGGCATCCTTAACATTTTAAACTTCAGGGTACCCCTTGGACAATGCCAGCTTTTGCTTTTTGCTCAGTTTTTGACTACAGAAAAGTACTAGAGTAATTCTTCTGTTGCAAAGAACTTGGAAAGCCCCCAGCAGGGCAGAATGGTTTTGATATTATGGATTTCTGTTTGAAATCTCTGGGTTTATCTTTTGACTCCTCATGTTTGTACAGTGCTAACATTGGGTGGCACCCTTGAAAGGATCTAAAGGCAACCCAATGTGTTATAGCACCCTGGTTTAGAATCGCCATATCAACCCCTTATCCTGAAACCCTCAGGTAAGGTAAATGTTCGGCATAGGATTTCTTTCATGTATACTTGTTTCATGTGAGAAAGCTGTAGGTACGTAGCAGATGGGCAAACTTTGAGGTTCATAGTAGCTTTGCCATTTGCCATTGTAAATAAACACTCACTGAATGAATATAGAAAACAAGCAATAGGTTGTCAAATGTGCTGTTATTTTTCACATATAAATAATGATAATAACTTGCATTTATTAATTTAAATATGTACATATTTTTCCCACATAATTTTATTAATCAAGAATAAAGCATACTCCTAAAATATAGTAAGAGTGCCCGAGCTTTCCAGTTCATGTTTTGCTGTATATTTAAACTTCATGGAATCTTTTCTTCTGTAAAAAAAAAATTAGGCATGCATGTATGAATGGTTCTATATTGTTTTCATAGATTGAAGTAAGCATACGGTTTCATTCCGTGAGTGACACTTGGAAAATACAGTCCATATTTTGTTACATCACCAGTGTCTATATCAGTCCAATTTATGGTGAGAAGCTAGGTTGCAGAGAGAATAGAAAAACAAAATCTTTTTCCTGAAATAACTAGCACATGACAATTTTGGCCAAAAGACTAGTGTTGCTCTATTAAGTACCATAAGTGTGTATTTCTGTCAAGCAATAGAACTTCACAGTTACAATGCTGTTATCAGTTGCTCATGTTATTGTACATGTCAATCTAGGCAAAAGAGCATCAGCACTGAATTTAAGACATTCACACTGTATCATGGGTAGGCTACAGGCTAAAATGCACCATGTTTATGCAGTAAACAGTTACTGCAACATGTTTTCCTGGCTGCCTGCCTGCTGTTTTGCCAGTGGAGGAACTTGCGGTTACAAGAAATATTTAAAAAGAGGCTGTAGCAATGAGTTTGGTTGCTTTTGGTAATAATTAGCCCAACAGGGAATCCTTCCCAGGTGATTATGGACAGAAGATGAGTTTGTGAGGGGTGACAATCCCAACAAGAAACAAGGGGGGCAAGAGTGCCCAAAAGCCCCCCTGGCTCACCAAGGACATCCAGGAATGCCTGGTTGCCAAAAAGGCGGTGTACACCCGGTGGAAGGGGGGGGGTGGGGCAGCTATCTCCAAAGAGGAGTATACCGCCACTGCTCGGGCCTGTAGGGGGGCTGTTAGGAAAGCTAAGGCGGACATAGAGCTAGGGCTAGCATCCAAGATCAAAGATAATAAAAAGTCCTTTTTCAAATATATAGGGAGGATGAAGAAGGCACCGGGAAACGTGGGGCCTCTGCAAGATACGCTGGGCAATCTGGTGGTTGCGCCAGAAGAGAAGGCAGACCACTTTAACAAATTCTTCACCTCCGTTTTCTTGTGCAGGGACCGGGACTCCCCCACCATGATTCAAGACGGACTCGAGGGGAATGCCTCCAGACCTAAGGTTGAGGAGGACCGGGTTACAGAGCTTCTGGAGGGGCTGGACATGTTCAAATCAGCAGGTCCAGATGCTCTCCACCCCAGGGTGTTGAGGGAGCTAGCAGGGGTTATTGCAGGGCCCTTGGCATGGCTTTATGAGCACTCGTGGTGCTCGGGCCAGGTGCCAGATGATTGGAAGATAGCCAATGTGGTCCCCATCTTTAAAAAGGGAGGAGGGAGGCCCCGGGCAACTATATGCCCATCAGTCTTACCTCAATCCTGGGGAAACTCTTTGAGAAGATCCTCAAGGAGTACATCTGTGATGGGCCGGCATCGGGGATGATGCTCAAGGGCAACCAGCACAGTTTCATTAGGGGCAGGTCATGTCAGACCAACCTGATTGCCTTTTACGATCAGGTCACAGAAGCATTGGATACAGGTGTCACCGTGGATGTAGTCTTTCTGGACTTCAGCAAGGCCTTTGACACTGTCGACCACCCCATTCTCATTTAAAAAACTAGGCGAGTGTGGCATTGATGCCTACATGGTCAGATGGATTGCAAATTGGCTGAAGGGTCATACTCAGAGGGTGGTGGTGGATGGGTCATATTCGACCTGGGGGGAAGTGGGCAGCAGAGTCCCCCAGGGCTCAGTCTTTGGGTACGCACTGTTCAATTTCTTTATCAGCGATTTGGACGACGGGGTGAAAAGCAACCTGTTTAAATTTGCTGATGATACCAAATTTGGGGTGAGGTGGGCATGCTAGTAGGCTGGGAAAGACTGCAGCAAGACCTGGATAGATTGCAGGGGTGGGCTAACAAAAACAGGATGTGTTTCAATACTGACAAGTGCAGGGTGCTGTACTTGGGCAGTAGTAACCAGCAGCACACTTATAAGATGGGAAACTCCCTTCTTGAGAGCACGGAGGCAGAAAGGGATCTTGGAGTCGTCATTGACTCCAAGATGAACATGGGCCAACAATGCGAGGTCACAGTTGGCAGGGCTAACTGGACCCTATCGTGCATCCACAGGTGCATCTCAAGTAGGGCCAAAGAGGTGATCCTCCCCCTCTGCGTGACACTGGTCAGGCCGCAGCTGGAGTACTGTGTCCAGTTCTGGGCGCCCCACTTCAAGAGGGATGTTGACAACATTGAGAGGGTCTAGAGGAGGGCCACCCTCATGATCCGGGGACAGCAGGGCAGACCCTACAATGAGAGGCTATGGGACCTGAACCTGTTCAGCCTTCACAAGAGAAGGCTGAGGGGGGACCTGGTGACCGTCTATAAACTCACTAGGGGGGACCAGAAGGGTTTGGGGGAGACCTTGTTTCCCCCAGTGCCCCCCAGGATAACAAGGAATAACAGCCACAAGTTGTTGGAGAGTAGGTTCAGATTAGACATCTGTAGGAACTACTTCACAATTAGGGCGGCTAGGATCTGGAACCAACTTCCAAGGGAAGTGGTGCTGGCTCCTACCCTGGGGGTCTTTAAGAAGCAGCTTGATGCCTACCTGACTGGGGCCACTTGAGCCCAGTTTTCCTCCTGCCCAGGCAGGGGGTCGGACTTGAAGATCTACAAGGTCCCTTCCGACCCTACTTCTATGATTCTGTGATTTGCTGAAACATCAGTTGAGATAAAAAGTAGAGTTTGTCCTGGGTAAATGTAAGGAAAGGTATTTAGGAGTCCCTTTGTTTTTTCAGTTCTCCTGTCGAGCTTTTGGATTTTATTTTTATTTGATGATATGTTATTTAACTTAATGTAATGACATGCCTGTTGTTCCTTTCTTCCTAGTCTGTGAGATGCCTATAACTATGACTTCTTTCTCTACCTACTTAGAAGTCAGCGTTGGTTCCTTAGAAGACTTTTATTTTTGTTTCTGGTTGGGTAGTCCTGGAACGCTCCTTAGTTGGAATATTTAGTTAGAAGTGCCAATTATCTATCTCCATCTTTCCCAATTAGCATGTTTCCTGTACCTGGATAGTTTCTGTACCTTTTTCTTAAAGGATTCAATATTTTTTTTAAAAAATTCAGAAACTCTCTGATTTATTTGTAATTCTCAGAAAATTCATTTTGTATTTAAACTCCAAATGCTATAACTTTGGAAGTGAACAAAATGGTTGGATCTAAGCACAAAATTCAACTCAATCTTATTTAACCATGGTCAAAGTATAGCAGCATGATTGGATATCTTGTGCATGCTGCTGCTGTGAGACCTGATCAAACTCCCATAAAGTTAATGGACTCCCTTTGACTTGAGCAGTTGATTTTATTCACTATTGAAAAACAAATCCAGTAATGGATTTAAAAACTAGAGCTGAAGTTAAATACTTGGGGGTTTTTGTGAATTTTTGCCTTACCCTTCCTTCTGTCAGAATGGATAGATTAAAAAATGGTAAGCAAAAAACTTTAGTATCAATAATAAATCTTAATCTTGTTCTATGCTTTTACTTATTCTTTTACAGAACACTCTGTTCTCATTGTTCAGTTCAGGAGTTTGTCCTGTGAACACATTCAAGCAACTATGTAATTTAACATATATATTTATTCATATTCTTAACTGTTATATTTTTCTTATTAGAAATATTATGGACCACATTTAATTTACTGGTTTATTAATTATACTTGTGATTTGAATCAGACTTTTTTATGGACATTGGAATTCAATGAAAATGAAGAAAATCAACATTTAGAAATTGTTATAATAAGCTACCTTTTAAATGAGCCCAAAACCTAGATCCTGCTGACTTTTCCTTGCGTTGTATATTTAAAATATGGTCTTGTTCACCCTGTTAGATTCTATGAAGGCTGGAGAGCTCATGAAATGATGACATCACAAGTGATTGAATACTGAGTATTTGAGAAGAGGAGTGTTTTTTGTTTTTTTTTTGGGGGGGGGAGTTGGTAAGGCTTGCTTATGGATGGTTTTGTTGTTTATGTCCAGTGCATAATTAGCATTTGGAAGAAAGAGGTCTGTTTAAGATTAAAACATTTGTGCATCTTTTGTTAAGGGTTGTGGGTTGGAAATAGATATCTCCAGGCAGCGTGTCCTCCGATAAAAGTCTGACCAAAACTGACATTTCTAAGACTAAAAAAAAAAAAGGGACTTTTTTAAAAGTAATACTCTGAAAAAAAGAAAAAAAGTCAGTTGTGGCTTAGCTTTTAAGTCCTGAGGAATAGCCTCTCCTTTCTTTCCCCTACTTGCTCACCACAGATTTGGTGGCTTGGTTTGTAACAATAACAAACTCTGCATGAAGATGTCTAACTTTCCATTCTTGGTTTCACATAAATAATGCCTGAAGAATCAGTTAGTCATCTTGAACTTCCTCTTCTCTTTCCAAATATAAAAGGCATCCCAAGTAAAAACCTATAATATAAATACCTAGGGTCTTACATTGCTACCTGTCACTGTAGGGCAGAGGTGTCCAACCTTTTTGAATGTGGGGCCGGATCATGAACTTTTTATCACCCAGTGGGCTGGCGAGCCATGTTCAAAGACCACACAGAAAGCGGTATCACATTACCTCCCCGAAACGAAAATACAATGTTTACTTTTGTTTCCCGTCGCAGCACCTCGGGCCTCAGAAAACAGCTTGGAGGGCTGCATGGCGGCCCACGGGCCGTATGTTGGACAAGCCTGCTGTAGGATCTGATCACCTGCCTTGTAAAATCAATAGTGATTTGATTCATAATCCTCTCCAGCTTCTACAAAAGAAAAGCTTTGATATTTCTATCATCATTCTTTCTTCCACCCCCTCCTGTGAGCAGGATGTAGTAAAATAGCTTCTTTTATTCCCCGGTGCATAGTTACAAACTTAATATCATAATGATTTAAATAGTCCTATCCACAAATCCCTAATTACATTTCTGCATATAGTAGATATAGAAGACTGCACGGTTCATTGTTCTAATAGCTCATCTGTCATCATTCCCCTCTTCCCCCACACCCTTGTGTAAAAGCGATATATGTAGAACAACGGAGGACAAACTTCTACATCAATGAGTCATAAAAAGTCCTCTGCTGATTGGTGGGGGGAATTCATCTAATTGGTGAACACTGGTTATGTTCCTGTCTTTGTTTTTCTCTCTATTACTCTGTACAAATGTAGTCAATTAAAAAAATGACTCGGAGCATTTAAAAGAAAACAAATGATACATTTCAGCATTCTAGTTTTTTTCCACCCCCTTTTCCTCCTGAAATTGAATTCAGCTTAATTGTTGGAGCGTTAGTGTACAAATACAATATACTTATAAGTATGGTGACCTTAAAATGTGTTTTTTATAACTTTTTAGATCATGTTAGACCAGGGATTCTTCTGTGGTTTAAGCCAAACAACTGAAGTTGAAGGGGGAAAAGAAATTATTTTATAACAGCTCAGTCAAGCTTGTTACTTCTAACGTTCTTATCACAGTCATTGGAATCAATGAGATGAGCTGCAAATTTCCCTGGAAAAATCTGTTAAATGGCTTCTCGTTTCACACTTTCTTTCTGTTAAAGCAGTGTTAGCCATTTGATTGGAAAATTTGCCTGTATTCATTCAATCGTTAAGAATAGTAATTTTAAATTTGTGCAGAATTGACAGTATAAATGAAGTGAAGTTTGGTTAACCTTTGTTGGAGAAATTTATCTTTTTTTGAGGTATTAGTTAACTTGCCAGTGGGCACATCTACATGAGACATTTACTATGCAGTAGCCTAATTAACTGTGTAGTAAATGTCTTGGCATCTACATGTGTGCCCCTGTTAGGGTGGATGAAACTAATAAACTCTGCAGCAGGGTAGGCCTTGTAAATAAATACAAGACCTACCCTGCTGCGGAGTTTATTCGTGCACAGCAGTGCACATGTAGAAGCTGGAGGGGTTGGCTGGGGCATGAGGGGGTGCTTCAGTGTGGGGGCTGCCTGCTAGCTAGCTTCTTGCTGAAGCACCCTCGTGCCCCAGCCAGTCCCTTCATAGCGCATTGAGCCCAGTCAGTGCAGCCCCAGGCTCCCTGTCCACTGGAGCTGCTTTGTTCTGGATCAATCTCCTGCAGTTCGGGTGCACGTGTAAACTGCATGCCTGGGAGTTTCCTGGGAACAATAAACTGTGGAGCAATAAACTCTGCAGTTTATTGTTGTTCACGAATGGCACGTGTAGATGCACCCGATATAATTTCCTTCTTCCAAATCCTCGATTCTAGTGCCGTATATATTACTACTCAGTCTCCTACTGACAGTGATGAGAACACATCTCTCTTCTTGTATGTCTCTATGCTGGAATGCCCATTCATAACAGGAACCTTCCTATTTTCTGTTTTCAAAGAAAGTTTTATTCCTCTTGAAATGTGCAAGCTGCATCTTCCTGCAAGACACATTTCTAACTGGTTTGCTTTCCATAATCTAGCATTATATGTAAAAGCATGTTTTCAGCGTATGGACTGACTCGCTAGAAGTGATTAGAAGTAAATACTTCTATCTTGTATTGGTTGCGAATTTTCCAAGGGATTTTTTGTTGTCGTTGTTAAATGTCAATTAGTAGAAACTGAAACTTTTGGATGAAGCTTTTATTAGGAAATGTTTTTGAGGTTAGACAGGATTGCTGACGAAGTCCTACTCAATTACATTTCATGGTCCAGTGGTTTGATCATTTGGGGTATGGGAGAATCCACTGACTTGAACCTATGCCTCCTAAGAGAAAATTAAGCTGCCACTTGGAATGTAGAATTTGAAAGGTCTTGCTTTTATCCCAAAGTAGAACAAAAACAAATCTTGATGATGATTTTTGCAAATTACAGGTCTCGTTTTCAAGTGAGCCCTACTCCTTATTATGGTCGGCTAAATAAGATCTGTTGACTGCAGTGAATTGTATAGTCAGCCCAAGGTGTCAGCTTTTCTTTTTAATGCAGTTTTAAAAACTCACTCCAATTTTTTGATGGACCTCCCATTACCAATTTGCCATCCTCCTACTGTATTTTGAAATATACTATTGCTATTGAAAGAAAGCAGTTATGAAGTTAACTCTGGCAGCTGCCAAGAAATGTTTATGCTCTTGTTGGCAGGCGACATAGCATTATTATAATAAAGGATGCAGCTGCAGAGCACGCTTTTTTTATTTGGAAACTAAATAAGCATGGCCAGTTTGGGGCTGGGATCTGTCTTGGCTGGTAGTGTGTTACCTAGGAAACAAGAATTCAACTTTCCAAAAAATCCTAAATGGGGAGAGAGGGCTGTAGTCTATGTTTAGAAACTGTTCAGATTAGTATATGGGACAAAAACTATGCTTTTTTATACACGTGTACACGCCCACACACTCTCTTCTCTCCCTCGACTGAAATATTTAGAAATATTACACTGATCACATTTTTCTTTTAAAGCCTCTTAGATAATTGACTGTGTAGAGTAGAAGCAGCCTAGTAAAATAATTAAAAATAATCAGACTTTAATAATCTATTCTGACAAGTTGTTATCAATTCTGACAAATTCCACTAATTATCTCCATCATAGAGTCACTGGAATGGTAGGCAGTCTCAGTTCAGATTTATGAGAGAAGACACAAAACTCAGGCATAGGAGACTCAAAGAGGCTGCTGAACACGTGCAGATCCTGTGGGCTTACATATTGAGGTACACAGCTTATGTCACATTGAATTGCTAAATGGGGATACTGGTCTACATATGCCATCATGGAATGGAGAAGCCAAGGAGAAGCTACAGTGCTATTTAAAATGCATGAAAAAAGCTTTGCATGGGGAATGCCTCCAGCTTATAACTGTAATTTAAAAAGTATTCATAGTCAAGGCTCTCTGCTTCACTACTCTAATTCACTCAGTGATACTTTTGGTATTGTAGGTCATATGATTCTTTGTCTGGAGGCTTTTGCCTACTGCCAAGAAGGGGCTGTGGCTTACGTTGAATTAAGGATGGTATAAAATATTGCTAGAATGATTATAAAAAGCAACATTCCTGTACCTCTGTGACTTTTATATCCTATCTGCTTAGCTTTCTGTCAAAAAAATAAAGCTGTCTATTGCTAGTAGAGTAGAGCTCCTTGCTCTACTTGCTCTCCTTGCTTCTTGCAATAGCCAAGGAGCTTAAGAGTTAGCTTGTTTTCATTCTGGCTCCCAAATCATTAGCACAGTTGTTACTAGGTTCTGACTTCAGAACCTTTATTGCAGATGAAGACTCCTGAGAAGAAGAGTTTGTTGCTCTCTTCACATAAGAGATTGCCTCCTGGCTTGAATTTGAGGCATTTGGAAGAACGTTCTCATTGATGCAGAGGACCTGAAACTCCTTCTGTGATATCTTGTTCCTTGTGATTCACAGCTCCTATCCCTCAAACCACTATTTGGATAAACTTTCCTCCTGCAGTTGCTGCTGTCTAAATCTTCCATATTTCCCAAAGCTAATTATGTCTGCTACACCCATACTTGAAAACACTTGGCTGTTTCCTCTCACACCAACTCTTTTTAGGCAGAGAAGCCATGCCTAGCTGGCTCTCTGAGCTCCCTTTACTGCCTCCCTTACTGGGCTGTTGACCTTTACCAGCCCTGCTGCAGTCCAGCTTAAGGTTGCTTCTCCTAACCCTTGAAGCCTGAAGTAGGGAGAGACCAAGGAGAATGGCGAGCAAGCTGGAAAATAAAAGGGATGTGGGGAAGGTCTTTCTGTAATGGAGGCAAGAGCAACAATGAGATAGTGGCAGTGATGTGAATGTCAGGGCTGTTCTATGTGCAGTGTTTGAACCATGAGAACTATATTAGTGTAGAAACACTGTAGTTAAATAAGTGAACTGCCCTAGTCCAGGTGCAGTTATGGATCAGTAAGGTTTTGTACTGCTGAGACTAATCTCTAGGCTGGCCCTTACAGAGAAGAAGAGAACAAGGTCCTAATAATGAAGAAGGAAAGTGGAAACTTCAGTGGTACTTATTTAATTGTAGCTGTTTCTAAACTAAAGTGACTCTATCAGGAGACTAGCCCTAGCATTCATATTGCTGCCATAATTACTCATTGTCTTATTGCTGCTCTTACCTCTTCAATACAAAGGACCCTCTCCTCTTTCTTCTCCAGTCTTTTTCCCTTTTTTAACAGTTCTCACATAGTTGGATGATTCCTCAGGAGCTAGGATTTGAAATACACCACATATTGCAAGAGCTGACAGCAGTGCAACCCAGAACAAGAGCCTGGATCAGATTTGTACAATTTATCTAGTTCTTTTCCTCTTTAGCTAAAAATCAGTGTTTAGTTAAAAACAGAATTAAACTGGGGTAGCTTGGCTAGGGTAGACTAGGGACAAAAACCTTAAAAGATCCTAGGGCTCTTTTAAAAATTTTACCCTGGATTTTGGAGGTGCTCTGGAGGACAGTGGGTGGTATATGTTATACATGTTACATACATGTTATATATATTATGCAATTACCTATGCACAATTAATTTCACACTGAGTCCTTAATAAAAACACTAAGGACTAGCAAGTTCTCAGAACCTATTGTGATATGGTCACATAAGGCCCTAAAGTAGAAATGAAAACTCCCAGATCACACTGGGCATGTCTGCATTAACTTCTTTACCATCTACACATGGCACCATTTACTGAGCAGGAAATTATTTTACTGTGCAGTTAGCTACTACCTGAAAATACAGGTAGTAAACTAACTGTGCAGTAGATACTGTGCAGTAACATTCATGTAGATGCTGACCGGGAGCAGGTTTGCTCCTGGGCAGCAGGGGGCCACAGGGTACAGGGATTTCTCTGTCCCTGGGCCTGGTGCTGCTCACCTCCCTGGCTTTCCTTCCCCCGCCCTTGCTTCCCAGAGCAGACAGCTCCCTGTCAAGTAGGATAGTTGCTGGTGAGCCCTGTGGGCCCCCCCTCCAAACAGGAGGCTTGCCAGCAGCTGCCCCAGCTTCCCTGCCCAGCACTGGGCTTGCTGGCAGCTGTTTCCCAATGGGCATGGGGCCAGGAGAGCTCTGCCTACTGCAGGGGCAACTGTCTCATGACCTGGTGCACACTGGGTCCCTTCCTGATGTTCATGGGGCTTAGCCAGCAGAGCTCCCCTGGCCCTGTGCCCACTGGGGTCTGCCCTGTGCCCCTTGTCAGCCCTCAGGCTAGCACCCAGGGGAGCCTGGAGCTCATCCTGGCTGGTGCGGGGGGACAGAGCAGGGCAGGAGTAGTCCTGTACAGGGATGCTCCTATTGGGAGTAAATCTGCTTTCACCAAGGAGCATGTGCTCCCAGGAAGGTTTACTGAGCAGTATTTTACTGTGCAGTAAGTCTACTGCAAATTAATAGCATGTGTAGACACCATGCCCACTGAGTAGGAGGGTAATAGCAGCATTAAAAATTGCAGAGTAAAACTGTGGGATAGGAGAGAGTTTTCTTCAGAGAAAAGATGTGCTTGGCTCAAACCTATAAAAAGCTTTGGTGCAAAAGTTCTTGTGTATCTTGTGCAGGGACTGAGGTCTAATCAGCATCTTCTCTATCCCAGCTCATTTATGAGAACACTTGGTATTGCACCAAGTGCCATGGGGTTTTTTTTGTTTTCTTTTCTTTTATTAGCGAGAGACAATAAAAAAACAACCCCCCCACCCAAGCTAATTGTCTGCTTGGAATGCTGCTTTCATTTAAAAAATAGAAAGGTACTTGGCTGTATCTGTTGCTGATAAGCAGTGCAAAGCCCGTCACAGACCACTTGGCAACAACTAAATCTGGAGTCCTCCAGCCCTCTTAAGCCTAGTTCTCTGTCACAGGTATACTGTATCCATAGTGAAGTGTCACTAGAGCACTCGCAGCAGAGCTGTTAACTGCACTTCATGGCTTGGGTTGAGATGAGAGGGGGTGATAAGTGGGTTTCCATTGTAAAGTAGTGTGTACAAGTTATTCCTCACTCAACTGTTCTTGTACAGAGCTTTAAGAAAAGCAATTTCTATTTTATAAGCTGTGACCTGAATCTTAACTTCCTGCTTGAGGGTCCTGTATTCAATACTGCGATGATGGAACTGCTCTCAAATGGAGGATCAGGCTGGCCTGCTCAATCTTGTTGCATCCTTGTTGTACCACTTGTGATCCCAGCTGTTACCCATTTATGTTGGCTCCTCCTACAAGCCTTTTGGTGTTTCCTACCAAACTACCCACTTATGCATGGTAAGATTTCCCTGGCTTGAACTTTCTCCTTTTGCATGTCTCTTTTAATGACTCACTTCTGCTTCAGCATCCATAAAAAATAAATATATGTATAATGGTCACATTTGTGATGGGAAACTGAATTGCGCATGGGAATTTCAATGCTAATTTATTTTCTTTTAATCTAAAAAATGCCTTATGTTTGCCTGATCCTCTGCTGCTTGTCCTTCCTCCTGGATTTTAAAACTTTCTAGGCATGGACAACATCAACATTTGCTTGTATGATTTCAACACATTGAAGCCCAGGTTTGGATTGCTGTCTGTAGTGCTGCTGTTTTTACTTAGCATGCCAAATCACTATACTGTGACTAAATAGGAATGTGACAGAGCTGCACTACATGGGCAGGAGAAAGTGGAGCACAGTCCTTGAAGTACAAAGATTAAGGGATGCTCGGTGAAACTGAAAGCCAACACATTTAAGAAAATATATTAATTTTTTTACCTATCTTTAGAATTGGCTTTTAGAACTTGCTACCGCAAGAAATTGTGGAGGCCAAGAGTTAAGACAGTTTCACAAAAGGGTTAGATGCTTGTATGGGTAGTAAGACTGTTGCTGGTGGCAGTCACAGATTCATAGACTAAGGGGCTGGAAGGGATCATGTAGATCATCAGGTCTAGTCCCCTTGCACTAGGCAGGAAAAGACAACTGGGGTCAAGTGACTCCCAGCGAGGTGACTGTCCAGTCTCCTCTTGAAGATTTCCAGGGTAGGTGACTGCACCACCACTGGAGGGAGTTTATTCCACAGTCTGGACACCCTCACTCTGAAGGGTTTTTTTCTGGAATTGAGCCTGAAGCGGCCTTCCAGGAGCTTGTATCCATTGCTCCTGGTCTTCCCCAGGGGTGCCCTGGTGAACAGCTGTTCACCGAGTTCTTGATTCATTTTTGTGTGGTATACAAACTTTATAATCCCTCATGCTTTGGAGCCTAAGGAAGCCACTCACTAATTAGTAAGAAATATCCCCTTTGGACAGGTCACTTCACAGCTGTCTACTAAGGTGGGTGCAGCTTCCTTTGAATCATTTTGTTACTGCCAGACAACATTTTGGGCTTGGTGAAATATTAGCTGATCTGCTACAAGCAATTACTCTATGACTTTCAGCCTGCGTATTGCTATGAATCATCTGCATCAGAGACCTACCTAGGCAGTTGCATCCCTGAGGCAGCAGTGTGACACCAAAGGGCAGTCCCAGCTTCCGTGGTAGCAACTGCAGTGGTGTGATCAGTGCAGTCACAGCTATTTTTTGCACTCTTGAACAAAGGTGGCATCTGGGGCTGCTGCCCTGGTCCCCCCACTTGTTCCCCTCCTCCAGTTGCACTGCTGCTCTGCATGACTATATTTCTCTAGCATAGATCTGAAGAGGAGCTCTGCATCAGTTTTGCAAGAAAAATTAAGCTTAGTCTCTTCTTTTGCCTAAAAAAAAAAAAAAAGTAGAAGGAATAAACAAGAAAAGGCTTGTGCCTTTTTGTCAAAGTGCTTTCAGATTACTTATACTTAGTAAATTACATTCGTTTCTGGAAAGAAAAAATAAAACCTGTCAGTTGAAGTAGTTTGTCACCTGTTCCAAGATCTGCAAAATCAAAGCCAGTTTTGACACTTGCTTTTCATGTTTCTGATGCATTTATAACGCACCCTGATTACCTAACTGATCCACAGGCAGCTTCCTTAAGCAGACAATAAGATGGATACAGCTTATTCAGAGGATTTTAAAGTATAAAATGACTTTCTCCTTCATCCTTAGATGATGCTGTCAGATTATGATCTTATGAGGGGTAATGTCTGATGCACGGGACGGTGGTGCAATCGGCCTATCTTGGAGAATAGACTCCCAGAGACAAGTGTAGTTGGCAACATCTGTTGCTGCTCTCAGTGAACACAGACTAATACAGTATGGTTTATACTGATGCAGCAGTGAAATGGCCCAGGCTGCTTTCTGAGCGAACACCCAGTTAGTCTTCAGCATCATATTTCTACCTCTCTGTAGTGAAAGACAAATTCAGCCTTCTCTTCTCTCTCTCTTTCATCTTCCATTTGGCCTCTGAACAGCTTTTAAAGCCTTGTGAAAAGACTGGTAGGTTTGTTGTATGCTGGTCAGAAGGCTGCTTGCTCCTTAGAACCGCTGTAGCAGTCTTTTGCTCTTCCTTCCCCTGTTCCCAGTTGTTTTTGGGGACTTGTTAGCTAGGAAGCTGTTCTCGTTGGCAGATCTCTGCACCTTTTGACATCTTTGATAAAGCCCCATGTCTCAGTTGCTTTTCAGCCTCACAGCCTACAAGATGCCAAATTTCCAGTGGCTTTGGCTTTTGCCTTCTTAACACAGTACAAAAATCTTACTTATTCCCAGCTTTCCAGAAAGGACATCATGATAACTAACCTTCTGGAAGACTTTTTGACAGGAAAGAGAATGGGCTAGTTTTGTGTTTGAGAGTTAGTGAGAGGTTTGATGTCACCATTAAATGGAGGGTGATGCTGTGTAGTCTTCCGTCTGTCATTCTGTTGCTAGACATTTAGCCTGAATACTGAGTTTTACACTTCTTTTGGCTCTGCTAGTGCTGGCTGTAGCTATTTGTCATTCTCTCTCTGTTTTCCTTCAGATTTCACTTATGACATGTCCAGGCCATGTCTAGACCACCAGCTGACTGCCCAGCAGTAGTATCCTCAAAACATACCTGCTGCTCTGTGTGTGGACTACCTCCCCAACGGGAAGCAGAATAGGCAAGTCTTGTGCCATGCTAGAGTGGGCTCATTAGCACTATGCAGTGACAAGGCCAATTAGGCCATTTTGAGAAGCTGCAGACTTGGTTATGCTGCTTCTAGCTGTGCACTTGGAGCAGGGTGACAAGAGCACTGTTGCAGGGCATGGTAAATTGGCAGGCTAGACTTCGTCCTAGCATGAATTCCAGAGCTGAGCTGGTAACCTCTCCTCCTCTTCTCTGCCCGCAAACCACATAGACGTATACTCCTGTCAAGCCATGGAGGACTTACGCAATAAGCTCCCTTTAATAGGATTTTCCAGTATAACTCTCTCATCCATTAATGGTTTATCATGTTAGCAAAGTTAGTCAGTTTATTGGATTAAGTAGCTCAGGGGACTGATAATAGAATATAGAACGTTTAATTTATATGTTGCCAGTTCAAATCCAACCAGGCCAGTAGTGACGGGAAATTACCATTGGATTTGTTATTCAAGTGACTTGGATCAAAAAAATGTGGTTGCAAGTCTGCATCCATGTGCTCTTTGTTGGCAGCCTTGACACAAGAGCTGAGGATTGAACATAGGTGGATCACCTATCCAAGCAAGATGTTCTTATTTCAAAGATTATAATAAGCCACAAAGCTTAACACAGTGCTCTTGAACATATGTAAAAAGTATTTGTATTGTTGCATTTTTTAAAAGCAGTCTGCAAAAAGGGGGCACAAATCCATTTTTTTCTGTATCATTTTGCCCAAGGTTTGGGGTTTTTTTTCTGCTCTGTACCTTCAGTGTGTGTGGCTATGGATAGACATTACATACAAGCTGGTATAAATGGTTGGAAACTGGCTTAAATCTGTAACACAACAGAAGCTCAGTGCATATAAACTGCTTGCAAAATGGTTGAAACCAATTTAAGATGAACCTGGATGAATATAGTATCAGACTTAACTGATTTAGGTTAAATCGGTTTGTTGAACTTCTATCCCAGATCCCCTCCAGATGCAAGTTAACTCACAGTCCCCAGCATCCCAGGATGCTTTGCACCTCCCCCACAAGCCCTCCTTCACACGGTGGGCGGGCTAGCCTTGGTCAAGCTATCTGCTCCAGGCAAGCAGAGAGGCATGCTCTAGCCCCCCCCCACCCAGCTTCTGTCCTGGGCCACTGCAGGCATGTGGCTGCATTTCTGGTATCAAAAGTGAATGTCCTTTCACTTTCTTATTGGTTCAATCTACTCAGTTTAGGCTAACCTATGAAGACTGAATTGATTCAGCCTTAGGCTTTTTGACGGTCTGTTCTTAGTGTGTGTGTGTGTGTGTGTGTGTTTGGGAGGGGGGGTTACTGTGGAAAATGCTATGGCAACCAGAAAACAGTGAAATGATGACATCAGAGATTGAAAGATATGCAAGTAAAAGGTAACTAACTGTTCAGAACTGAGTCCTTGGTTTACATTCTTGTACCTTCAGTTAAGGCATGTGAGCTCACATTCATATTTTTAACATGAGAAGTCTTCTGAGCCCTAAGTTGATGTGTCTTTGTATTCTTCTTTTAAAAAAAATGCAAGGTTAGTTTCAACTTGCTAGTTTGGGGACATTCCAAAAGCTGTTTCTCATACACTTTATTGAAGAGTTTAGGCCAACAATAATTTATTTTGTTGTTATGAGAAGGTGTATAACTGATGTTATATAACTTCTTCAGTTAATATAGCTAGAGTCTTCTGGAGATGGAAGATACTTGGAAGGAATGATTCACAGTTTATTTCCAGCCTTGGATTGATTTATTTGTGATTTCAGATGCTCAAGAAAAATCAATTGTTAGAACAGATAGCATGTTTTGGCTCAAATTGCTTTGCAAAACATCTGAAACCTCTTTTATGACAAAACGCTAGTTCAACAGTCTAAGTGACAGCCAGCAAAACTAGGGATCATATGAAGAGTAAACATGATATTATCTACTTAAAGTTTGGTATTTTTCGATTTCAGTCCAGTCAATTTTTACTTATTCCCAAAAGAAAGAATTGCCAGTATCAGGGTGATGCAGTAGTTTATGATGCGTAATGTACCAAAATAGTCTTCTGCATTTGGAAAATGCATCTGTTAAATAGAACAATTGCTGATTATGTACTGGGTTGTTTTTAACATAATTCAGATCTTTTTCTTGTAAAAGCTGTTATCAAGGTTATAATTGTTCTTGTCTTTGTTGTCCCCCCCACCCCCTTTTCAGTAAAATATTATTGGACCAATTATAGCTGAAATGAAAAATTATTCAGAACTTACTTTAGTGGGTTAGAATTTATATAGCCTCATGGTGGTTTGAGCAAGAAACCTACAGGCACCTATACATGAGTGTGGAGGCTGCCCCGATGTGCTGTAGCATGGCAGTTACTGCGCTCCAGCAACCTCCTGTGTCTCTTGTATTTGTGTTCCCATACTTCAAAATGGCAGCAGGGGTGCTTGAACTAAAGCTCATTGAATGAGCTTTGGTTCAAGCACACCCACAACCATTTTGAAGCAGGGGGCCACTGATAAGCAGGGATCTGGGTTTTTCCGTTTCCCATGGAAAAATGGAGTAAAGAGTGGATTTTACCTTTTACTTCCCCCCTCGCCCTCCCCGGTGAACATGTAAAAGTTCCCTAATAGACAAAATGCCTTGGATTTTGTTTTTGATGCCACATACAAGCATTGAAATGAACTGTGAGAAGTCTTGCAGTTTTGTTCTCCCAGTAAAAAAACCTACCAGGAGAGTGCTATACAAACATTGGAGGGGGTGGATAGGTACCGCACAGATAGCTTATGCTGGCACCAGGGTGCAGCCAGGGGGCTCCTGTGAATGCATCCCAGCATGTTTTGCAGGCTCCCCTAGCTGTTGAAGAGCAGCGAAGCACACGAGGCAGCACAGATTGGCTGACTGCCACAGGGGACCTGTTGGGCAACTCCCAGTCCCAATCCCTCCTGCCCTACTGCAGGAGAGAGGAGAAAAGCTTTGAGAGGGGATACAGAGTGTGCCTCCCTTCTTGTCATTTTTGACGTGCCTGCATCTGGGTTTGGGTTAGAAGCCTTTGGCCAGGAGCCTTTTTTGTCAGGTTTGTCTTTCCCATGCACTGCTAGCTTCCTTGGCTGTACCTGCTGCTGGCTGCTAGAGTTTGTGCTATGTTGCTCAGAGCCTTTATCTGTTGATGTTTCCTAGGAGTTGGATGAACCTTTTCTGGAATGTAAATGGAGACCTTCAGTCCACTGCAGGTTTGAACAGGGTGGGTAATCTGAACAGATGCCAGCCTTGACTTACTAAGCATTGAAGGCTGGCACAGTGCCTGCTTTCATAAAGATCTGAAGTCTGCATCAGAGCTGTTCAGGTTCATAATTGAAATAGTCCTATAAAGCAGGGGCGCTCAACCTTTAGTCCACAGGCAAAAAACTGGCCTGCGGAGCCATGACCTCTGGCCCGTGGGGCTCCCCATGGTTGGGGAAATTTGGCAGCAGGTGAGCAGTGGCAGCTAATATTGCTATCCCTCCTGGCTGCCAAACTTCCAAGCTTTGTGAAGTGGGTCAAAACCAGGCTGCATCTTTCTCTAGATCAGGGCCAGGCCATGCCCCCTCCCCCTGCAACTGGATCAGGGCTGGGCCACATCCCCCTCCCCTCCCCTTCCCCACCCCACCTCTCCAAGTTCCACCCCGTAGGGCCAACTTCAGTTGAGCCAAGCCCTCTTCCCCAGTGCAGCTGGATCAAGGCTGCGCCACACACTCTTCACCTGCTAGACAAGATCAGAGCCCAGCCATGCTCCCTTTTCCAGCGTGGCTGGATCAGGGCTGAGCCATGTCCCCTCCCTGCTGCTGGGTTTGGGCCAAGCCCCCTTCTACCACACAGCTGGATTGGGGCTGTTTTGCCCCCTGCCCACCACTGCATGGTTGGATGGGGTCCTGCCATGCTGGCCTCAGGTGCCAGATTAGGACCACCAGTTGGATCCAGTTTGCGGCCCACTATGTGGCCCGCTGGGCAAAAAGGTTGGGCAACACTGCTGTAAAGGGACATTGTTAAGCTGTATTTCAAGCATGTCTATTGTTCTCTTTTCCCCAAACATAAGAAATTTTTCTACAGGGCCTGTAGCTCTCCCCACCCCTAAGAGGGGACTGTAGGGCTAAAGCCTATTAGGTGGAGAAGCATTGGTTTAGGAGTTGAGAGTTGAGAGCTCTGTTGTTGGCTTGACTAATAATCTAATGAGCGTCTTTGGGCAAGTCATTTTACCACTCTGCCTCAGTTCCCCCATATGTAAAACAGGGGTGATGACACTTGCCTTTTGGGGTCTGTGAGTGACAAGCAGTATATAAGAGCATTATAAGTGTTATCCTCTGTAATTATTACTTAATAATACTATTTGAAAAAGGAATTAATCATCATGTGTCAAATACAGCAAATACTTGAGCTTCTCTCCCTTCTCTTTCTGTCGCTCCATTTACCCACATTTCTGCTCCTCCCTTAGTTACTGCCTACAATTTGTTCCCCACTGTAAGCCTAAATGCCTGTCCCTCCACAATGTGCTTTTGTTTCTAATGCCTCTGTTGAATAGTGCTCAGTGTTGTATCTTGTTAAGTTGTGTATGTTCCTGCCTGCAAAGCTGAATGACTGTAAGCAGAATTATGTTAAAACTACCATATCCCTCCCTCCTCCTGCTACAGTTTATTGTTCAAGTGCTGGTCAGGTAGAGGTGGGGAGGGGGAGAATTCTGCTATCATTCCTCCCTTAACATTTAGGATTTAATGGAGTCTTCTTTTCCTTTCTGCCCTGGAAATGCAATAATGTACTCTTGCAAATGGTGTAGCTGCCAGCCTGTCTCTCTCTCTCTTCAGCTGCTTTCTTTCCTCTTGCACTCTTCTTTCATTTTCCGCATGTGAGAGCAGGCACAGTCTCTAGGGAACAGCAGGAACAGACTGCTCTAGGATGCCAGCTTGGCTCAGAGTGCCAGCACTGGTGAAACCCTTAATCAAAGAACTTTACCACGGATGACTTCTGAGGCTGAGGAACTGCTGGTTTAAATACCCAAGGTCAACATTACTTTGAGAATAGCTGTGCTATAGATTGTTCAATTTAGTGCTTAGTCACGGCATTCTCTAATAGCCAAACAGGATTGTTATAGCTTGGTGGGGGGGATACAGTCTGCTTTCCTCTTCATTTATTTGGGTGAATTGGATTTGCTGGACACAGAGGCTGACATTCACTTGGACTTGCAAATAGAGGTGTCCAAGAGACAGATCTTAGTATGGTATTCAGGTACCTAAATAGATAGGCACATATTCACTTTCCAAAACTCAACTTGAGAAATCAGGCACAACAGATTAGGGACAAAACACAGGTCTGACATGATGTTTGGTAGTAGATTACTATTAACAGTAGATTAAAAAAATGTTTTTTTTCTTTTATGAGAGAACCAAAGATGCTGATTGCCAATCAGTATATTGCTTCCTGGAAACACTTTGGCTGCTTCAGGTTAATACGTGGTCCCCATGTCACCTTTTTTGGATGAGCAAGAGAATCAAGTCATTAGGGAAACAGGTGTGGTTTCGGGGTTTTTTTTACATACAAACTCTCCCACCCCCCCTTTTCTTTAAAAAAAAAAAAAATCTTAGAGTAGAAGATGCTGGTACGGTAGCTACCAGTAAGTCATTCTTTCAGGAGTATTTATTTTGGAGGTTGAATTATCATTTTGCAATAAAACTGTTGCTATGTATTTACCTATCAGTTGTGGTCTATACCACCCTAAGCACTGAAGTGGGGAAGTAGCTTCCAACCATGCTTTGAGTTGCGTGACAAATATCTATATATGTGGCCTATTCTTCTTATTTTCTCCCACAGGGAGAGGGGGGAATTTTGTATTATACAGTGTTTTGTGTTGTTGGTGTGGTGTTGAGATTGGTAATAATAGGTGTTGTGCTGCATTCCGTATTAGGAAAGGTAAAATCGGCATTCACCTTGTGCTTGAAATGGAAGGTGTCGAGGTGGTTGGTGGGTCTTTGGTTCCTAGGGAAATTCACCAGCCCGTTGAGAACATTCTGCCTCCTACATGGACAAGCATTATCTTTGGAGAAGACCATTGCATTATGCCAGAGGAGCAGAGTTATCAACCACTGTCTTTGTTCAAGAGCTTCAGGTGATGTTCTAGGTATCTAGTATCCTAGAAGACAAGGATTATGATCTTGAATTTGAATGCATTTAAATTACAGGTGCTTTGGGGCAGGGTGCCTGTAGTGTGCGTTGCCTGTAAAGCACCGTTATTTTAGCAATCTCAGGAATTGTTCTGTGTTGCTCTTGTTTGCTCCTGGAAGGGCAGTGACTTCTGATAAGAGTCAGCTTTGGAAGCATGATAAGAGATGGGAAATGTTTGCATCTCTTTGATTCCATATCAGCCCGCCCATGACAAATGTGTGCTGTAGTCATGTTTTCCGTTTTGGCTTTAGGCATTGGGTTTCTAATTCTTTTTCCTCCTCCTCGTCCTCCCTCCCAACTTCACTTAATCTCTCACATCAAGGATGGTGCTGACTGCCCCATGAGGTCCTGTTTTTAAGTCTACCTAGTTAAAGATTAAGAAAGCGTAATAAAGTGAATTGGGACGTTTCATCCTGACTTTTTCTAATATTCTGTTTCAGATTTTGACTTGAAGTATTTTTGGCACTGGAGCAAGTTTACAGACTACATGCAGTGTGTTCTGACTTTCACTGGGGTTACAGGATACATCACTTACCTCTCACTTGACTCATTTCTCTTTGTGGAAACACTGGGCTTCCTTGCTGTGTTCACAGAGGCCATGTTAGGTATCCCACAGCTCTACCGGAACCACCAGAATAGATCAACTGAAGGAATGAGGTAAGCTATTTATTTTAACTGTGCGTCCATGTGTCCCCACATGCACACATGAATGCCAGTATTTCTGGAAGAAATTTCCAGTATGAGGAATGTCTTCCTGAATTTTTACTGCCTGACAGAGCAGCTAGTAAAGTCTGTTCCTCAGCTGCTGGAAGGTTTCATAGCACTATTTGAGGTCAGTGGAATTGCGGTGATTTATACTAGCTGATGATTTGACCTATGGTCTTAATAAGCTCCTCAATTCAGCTCTGGTGGAGGCTGCTTGTAAAATAAACTGTGCTGGGTTCTGCTTTTGGTTTTAGAGAGAGACAGCGGTTACAGGTCTGTTTTCTGTCCTTGATGTCATCCCAAACTCTGACAAATGGGTGTTCTTGAAAGCAAGATATACCTGGTTTTCCTCACAAAACATGATTTCTCTGTCACTCTTTCCCTATCTCATCTTTCTCTTGCCACCTGGCTGATGCATGTAGCAACCAGCCTGTCATAGTCTAACTGATACCTTTTTTGACTTCAGGACACTTCTTTGAGTTTTGACTTGTTTTTCTAAAGCACCTATACTGTAGCATCATTCTGCTAGTCTAAAGACTGCTGAAGACCGTGGGAGTCTTACTGTTGCCTTCAGTGGGCTCTGTGTCAGGCCACCAGTGCTGGTGGCCTAAGACTTCTTCTGTCTGACTCCTGCAGGTCTGGTGCATTGCATCTTTTTACTGCTTTTGTGGCTGTTGGGGCTGTGTTAATAGGATCCAGCACCTCTTGTTGAGCAATTATACAGATTCACTCATAAATGAACTCTGACATTAAATTCAAATGTGAAGGCCTCCCAAATGTAGCTTATGAACAAAGGTCCTGGTTTTCTCTGATAAAACATCACATATTTGCAAATTCTCTGATTTAAAACCCCCAAATCTGTGATTAAAATGAAAAGCTACCAATATATATGTGTGTGTGTGTGACTCCGTGCCTCCATGTGTGGCTTTCCACCCAGCCCGATGGCGCACAGCTCCTGGTTCATATGTGCCACTGGGCTGGGCTGGCCCTCCCCGCAGGGCTTCCTGCGGACATCTCCCTGCTCCCTCAGGGGAACTCTGAGAAACTCTGCCAGCCTGAAGAGAGCTCTTTGCACGCATGGAAAATCCATGGGTATCTCCGTTTAAAATGAAAAATCTACTTTGTTAAAAGGGAAAACCTGCAGTTTTTTTCATTTTTCCATGGGAAATAGAAAGCCTAGATCCCTGCTTATGAACAGGTTTACGAAAATGGTTGTTGGGATTTCTCTTAATTACTGGTTGTATATTGATATTGTCTCGCATGTAACTTTATTTTATGCAGTGCTAATGTTAATCTCTTTTTTAGCCAAATTGAGAAGTGTTGGTTATTATGTATAGGGTAAGGAGAACTTGATTATCAAAAATAGTAGAGAGGCAGGGACAATATTTTGAGTGTACACACAAGACACAGCTCGCATGTTTGCTACTAATTCATGTCTTGAACAAACGTCTTGTATATAAAATTGAAATTCAACCATAAACATGTAAAACAATAAAAATGTTACCATTACTTAATTTACACTGATGGCTGGGGGAGAGGGGTTTGTTTTTTTTTAAAACACTTTTTAGTAAAAGAAAACTTTGAGCTCATGTCCACCACTTGGGATGTTAGACTACATTATGCTACTAGGGTGTTTGCTAGATGTCAAAATAACAGTATTGTTCCAAAGCTGTTCGGCATTGATAAATCTTTTAAAAGTGACCCCTACATTGTGAACGTTTACTAAGGCAGCAGATTCCTTTTACCAAACACTGCAATGATTTGTGACCTATTAGCTATCGCCTAATTTCCTCCTCCCACCCCATCCGTTAATATTCAACGTGTTAGAAAAACTTTTTTTGTTTTGCTTTGACCAAATACAAAAACCACTGCCTTCACCTGCTGGTGCTGTTCCCTTTGCTTGCTGGTTTTGGCTTGGAGACATTTCTTCTACTGACTGAAGTGGTTTTTCAGCTTGAGATATTTTTGAGGAAATGTTTTGATGTTTGCTCTGTTGTTCAAGGCATCTTTTGATTAGAAGTCCCCCTGGCATTGCATAAGTCAGGAGTTTCCACCTAAATATTTATGTTTTGCACACATCCATCATCTTAAATTCTGTACCTGTAGTTTGCAAGAAAGAAAATGGATTTGTAATGTCTGACCACACTATCGCTCTGTTTTGACTTTTCTTCCATGTGTAATAGTGTCATAATAGCATATTATGGTAGCCACTTCCAGTTAACTTCATGAGGTTTCTTAATTACATTGGGATTTGACTTCTAGTGGTTTCCTCCCTCCCCCAAATCATATATATATATATAGAACAACCTTCTTTATATATGTATTTAACTGTGTGTGTGGAAGTGAAACACACGCACATATTTTCTTCCCCAACCAACTTTTTCCCTTTGAAGAATAAAGTTTAGAACTACAGGATTCTTTTTTTTTTTAAATGCTGAGGACAAGACTGTTGCATTTCTGTTGAAGAAAAAAAATAGTGAAACATATGGAACTCTCTTTTAGCATATGAATGATTTGGTACCACTAAAACCTGTTTACGGGCATGTTCTGTGAATTTTGTGTAGTTTGTTCCTTTCTTTCCCCATTTCTGTTCTGTAACTACTAATTCTTATGTTCTGCATAAGATTATGGATCAGGCCAGTAACAAGTGGAGTACTGTTTCAATAAACTATTTATAAGGATATTAAAATGCATGTGAAGGTCATCTCCTAAAATGTAATGCTGTCTTCAAGAAAGATTCACTGAACTGTAAATGTGCTTTCTCAGAGTGCAGCTGCGAAGTGTGTGTGTGTCTTTACACAGCAGTATACTATTGCTACCCAAAATATCATTGGTATGTTATATTGTATATGTGTTCCCTCAGCAAAAAAAAAAATTGTTTTAAAATTGTCCTGTGAACCTCCTTTCACATGCATTCTCTTAAGGATGTGCCCAAGACTGTAGTCCCATAACTGCATAAGCGGTAGTGGTGGCAGTAGACTTCAGTCACACTACTCATGTGAGTTGTTATGAACATGCTTATGCATTTACAGGATCAGGATCCAGTTTGTGTCCCCTGCCACTCTACCTACTTACCCCTTTTTACATGGGATTAGTGCATGCATGCTTGCATAGGAGTGTCTGATGAACAGTACAAAAAACACAGTAAATTAATAAGAATGGTCTCTGGAGGTCCTCAAGGTTTAAGAT
Source organism: Alligator mississippiensis (assembly GCF_030867095.1). Classification (NCBI taxonomy): domain Eukaryota; kingdom Metazoa; phylum Chordata; order Crocodylia; family Alligatoridae; genus Alligator; species Alligator mississippiensis. Next base: position 113,350,587 of record NC_081826.1, on the reverse strand, counting down.
TAAAAATACAGCCATCAGTGTACATCTGTGTTAATTAGGTCAAAGTAGTGGCTCATATGTTTAAACTTAGATTTATTTTAACAAATTATTAATAAAAAAAAAACAACTAAAGTGCCAGAGTGCTTAAGAGAGGAAAAAAGTTTTGGTTTTAGCTGAACAAAGGGCCCTGAGTTCCTCCCTCTGACACTGTGTGGCTTCTGCAAAAGAAATACAGAAGGGGAAAAAACAATCTGGACTGTTTGTTGAAATGTAAGAACCACCTTCAAGTTATCTTCAGGTAATAACTGCATAGCAATTAATATATTTGGAGATCTGCGAGTCGAGAGAAATGTTAAAGGAGTGCATGGTTATTAATGGTGAACACATGCACTGCTGTCACAGTGGTCTGTCAATCATCTCATCTCTGCTTCCTTTGGCTAATGTCCTCAAGTCCCTTGACCAAAATGAGTACAATGTCTAGGGTTATTTGGGTTGACAGAGTGGGGTGTGGTTCTGTTCCAGTTGATTCAGAAGCTGATGCAGCCGTGTTTCTTGTGGAAGTTCTCAGGGCAGCAATCTGAGTAGTCATTTGCATCAGGACAGTATTTTTATGGAGAAGGATCTTCACAATCACTTGATACCTCCTGGTCTGTTTGGTAATGTTCCTGAGCCAGAGTACAGGGACTTCAGTTTGTATGTGTGGAAAATAAATAGGCTGTCATTATGCAGGTCAGATTCTCCTGCAAATGGCAAATATGTACAGTTATTGGTCAACTGTAGCATGACCTTGTGCCCCAGTTGGCTGAAGATGATATAATGCCTCATCATAACTTACGTAGACTCAGGCCAGAATATATTTAGTGGTCTAAGAGTCAAATAAGGGACTTGATGATTTCTGCATGTGTCTACATGAGAAGCTAAGTGTGTAGTAGACTAATTCTACTGCGCATTAGCACATCATGGCAAAAGCCATGCTAATGCACAGTAGAATTAGTCTACTGTGTATTAACATAGCTAAAAAGGTGTGTGCTGGTGCTACTGAGCAGTAGTGGCAGTTACTGCGCATTTAGTTAGTACCTATTATTACAGGTGTTAAACTTAATGTGCAGTAACTACGGCACATTAATACACATGTAGACGTGCCTGCTGAAAACAAATCTAAGCTGCTCTGTTAGTGGCTTACTTGCATCTGAATATATTCTGTCTACTGCCCACTTGTCACAAATGAATTAGCCAACTTTCATCTGACTCCATGCCAGTACTTATTTTATCTTTATCTTTGTCTCCCTGTCTTTTTTTGTGTGTGCCATAATACCAAATGTGCCCCAACTAGAGGACTGCTGTGCTGTAGGCTTCAGGTACAGAGAGCAAAGGGAAGACCTGGAGAATGGGGATGAAGAAAAATGTAAAATTGAGGGGAAGATGTGTGCAGAATAATAGTACTTCATGATAGGAATCCAGTAAAGGTGTCTTGGCACAATAATAATTCAAGGTTAGAAATTTCTCATTATTTAATAAATGTTTAGAACAAATGCAGAACTAGAAACAGAAATTTTGAGGGCTGCTTTTAACTGATTCACCAAATTTATATTTAAAATTCATACTTTGTGGGAACTTGAAGCTCTGTTCAAGTGTTGAAAATCTAGACAGTACAGTTATAATCCTGTTAATTATGGCAATAATCTTGACAAAGGTACTGCAGCTCCTAAAGAGGCACAAGTGAATAGCAAAGAAATGATTATTTAATCCCTAGTCGGTCCAGGATTCTATCAAGTCACCTGGTTTTTTTTCGTATTATAAAATAATAATTTATAGCAATTAATTGTTACCAGGATGAATTAAACTCACAATAAATAATTCTGTTTTAATTTATTTTCAATCGTCATCTTGAAGAAATAGCAATCAAAACAAAACAAAAACCCCCCAGGCATACAGGGATAATCCTACTATATGCAAAAGTATGACACCTAGAAAGACAAAAGACTGTTCATAACTTTTTAATGTGTTATAATTGTCCATTAAGACCACTTCAGAAACTTGATACAAAAGAGTTTCCTCACAGAAAATTTTACTTGCTGTAAACAACATAGTTCCTGCACTCATTTCAGAGCAGAAAATCACATTAGCTGCCTGATGGGGTGGGATATGTCTGTATCAAATTATGAACCCTGCGTTACGCTGTGTGTGTGGAATAGCAATACTGTGATTTGTCCCAGGGTAGTCTGTTATGCTGTATTCTAGACAGCTGCCTGGGAAAGCTGGCTGACTGATCTATTTTTGACCATTGCTGAGCTATGGTCTGACACAGTCGGCTCTGACAAAGCTCATGCCTCTCTCAGTCAGTCTCTAAGATATCACCCTGCCCTGCCTTCTGCTGGAGCTATCTGAATAGCAATCTCGAATCAACAATGACTCAGTTTCTGGCCCAGAACAGCGCTCACAGGGACCCACAAATTTGATGGCAAACAGCAACAGTAGATCTGGGCTTTCTCAGTGTGTGTGCATGGCACAGAAATGGAGGCTGTACTCAAGAGCAGGGTTCACTTGGTTCAAGAAGCTTACCATTGTCAAATTTAAGAAGGACTTCTATGAGGGATTTGGCCAAGCCTGATGTGCTGACAAAGCACAGGCTTGCAGAAGGGGTGAGGTTGGAATAGGGGATGGTGTGTTTGCCAATTTTATCTTCAAAGAACTGTAATACTCTTTAATGCTTTAAGAGTAAAGTCACGGTTAAGTAATTCCTCTGCTAAGCTTACATTCCTGGCTTCCTGCCACCACCTCTGTGAAGCTCTCAGCCAGTAAGTGTAGGTGACTAGAGGCAAAACACAGCAGGTGTCAGATACTGGGTTTAAAATTTTGCAGCAGATGAAGGACACCATCCTACAGCTCAAGGACAGATGCCAGGCCAGAGGTTTGAGCCTGGTTGTGTACCCTTAAGTCTTAGAGCTAGAAACTGTTATCCAGACTGGCCAGAGCTGTCCTAACTTGTCAGAGCTAGTTCACTTGGAAGCCTGTTGTACCCACTTGTAACAATGTTAATTGTACAGTGTAATAGTGGATACTTTATACTTGGGTCCCAATTTAGCAAATTAATGTTAAGCACATGCATAATTACCTGGTTGATCTGGAACCATAACATGTTACATGGACCCTGGAATAGATTTCACTAAGATCTCTATCTAGAAACAGCAGACAACTGCTAACTTGAATTCCTTCCTTTCCTTTTGCGTGTCCTTGTGACAAGGTATTTAGCAGAGTTTGCAGATTTCTTGGAATCTGACAGGGCCACACTGAGCACTAATTCTGTGGCTTCAAACTTTCAACCTTTGGGTTTCCAGCCACTCTCCCCAGTGCCCAGGCCGCTGGAGCAGGGTACAGCTTGAATTGAATTGCATATAATCAGGCTGTGGCCACTCCTGTAGCCAGGTGAATATCTGAAGGCCTTTCATATGTGCAAATGGCTGACTGGTTTGTATACACAAATGTGCACAGAAGTGTTCTTGGGGAAAAAAAAACAAACTTCCACAAACAGTTGTGAACATTGAACTTGGAAAACCATTAAAGGCTGTGTGGGGGAGCTGCAGTATTACATTAGGTCTCGTTACTGCATGCTGAGATCTCAAGCTAGGGAAATATAAGAACAATAAAGAAGCTGCTAATTTGGCCCCTTTGTGCCAATATTACGAGCACCCCTAGAATTACGTAGTAAAAGAACCAACAGTCACTGAAGAAAAAGCTATCTGCATTAATTATCTCTCAAGCCCTAGGAGCTTAGAATTGCAAATTTTAAGAGCACTCATACAATCAGAAGTGTTTGAAATTATAACCCAGCTATAAGACATTTTACAAGCATCATGTATAGCTGACACTAATGTGATAAAATAGATACAGTGCACATTAGCTCCCCTGCCCAGGGTGAATCATCTGAGACATGCATTCTGAGGGGGGTACTTTTTATTCAGTGAAGCTCTCTACCCCCAGTATTTTCCATCTAGGCTAAGTACAGACAGTCAAAAAGCCTGAGGCTGAATTGATTCAGCCTTTGCAGATTAATCTAAGCTTGCAAAGACTGAACCAATAAGCAAATGAACAGACATTTACTTTTGATTCAGGAAATGCAACCACATGCCTGAAGTGGCTCAGGCCAGAAGATGGGGGGGTGGGATGCTAGAGCAGAGCCAGCATGAGCTTTGTGTTTGCTTCCTCTTCTTGCTGCCCCTGAGGTCTCTGGGATTTGCAGTCCAGAGTCACAGCAGCAGGATTCTGCAGGGTTGCTCATCACTTCCTCTTCCTGCTTCTAGGTGCCTCTGGGATTTGTAGTCCATGGTCACAGCTAGCACTAAGCGGGGCAGGGCAGCTCCATATTTCGGGGAAGGGAAGTTTAACTCCACTCTGTGGCCCCAGGCCCCAACAGGGATTTTCGTGGTGGGGGGGTGGGTGAGCCAGCCCTTACTGTTCCAGGCAGGGAGCAGAGAGGTGGGGCCAGCCCTACTCTCTGGAGCAGACAGAACAGCCCAGCCCAGGGCTGCAAAATGCAGGGATGCTGGAGGATTCTGACTCAACTCAAACCAGGAAGGGGTCTGGGACAGAAGTTTCATAAACTAGTTTGACCTAAATCAGTTAAGTTTGTTAGTACATTCAACCAGGTTTATCTTAAACCTGTTTCAGCCATTTAGAAACTCGTTAGTGTGCCCTGAATTTCTATTCTGTTACAGGTTTAAATCAGTTTCTGAGCACTTAAACTGATTTATGTGTCACTTCTGTCCCTAGCCCTACAGACAGAGGATCTGCTTCTGCTCTTGCCACTAGAAGTGACTTCAGTAGGTTACCTTCTGAAGTTCATGGTGAGAACAGAATTTGCTCCTGAGACCCTTGCCTCTGTTAAAATAGTTACAGGCTGACAATGGGAACAGGCATGGGGAACTGAGGGATTTTTCCATCTATGTTTATATCACTTCAGCCATGTGCTTACAGAAGAGCAATTGAAAAAGGCCTGTGTTAATCATTAAGTGTCGAGTGGTTGCTGGAGAATGGGCAGCAGTTATGAATGAGAGACTGGCAGATGAGTCATAGTGCGTAGAAGCTTTAACACTTTTGGCAGCACAGCAGCTGAGCTTGCCTAGTTCAGGGCTTGGGGTTTTTGTTTTGTTGTTTAGAGGTTTTCTTGTGCTGATATAAACAACCTAGACAACCCTGAAACTAAAAAAAATCAAGGAGCTGAAAGTGATTGCGGTCACTTGATTTCTGACCGTATCACACTGGGAGATGTTCTGAAAATAGCACCACTTATTTTATCTTAAAAAAGAATTTAAGTTAAAATCTGCCGGACAACCTCAGATCACTCCTTTCACTAACAGGAAATCCACCATTTAAAAAATAATTATGCATATCCACAGTCCTGTACCTTAACTTTAGATTAATTGTTTCAACAGTGAACAAATTTAATTCCTATTAAAGTGATATTGGCTTCAGTCCTAATGTGCAGCACCTGTTTGACCGCATTTCTGTCCTTGTGTTGAGGCTTCCAGTGAAGATGACATGCAAACTTACCCCCCACCCCCCAAAAACTTAATAATACAAGGCATACATTTTAAAGTCTTAGGAAGTGAACAAAAGAAACACTGGTTTACATTTTCCAACCCTTATTTTTGATTGTTACTAAACATATGAAAAGGAATTAAATTTCCCTGTGGCTGTAGGATTGAAGCTAAATGGGATTTTTTTTTTTCCTTTTAAATATGGCATAAGCATAAAAGCAGAGATTGTCAAATACATTTTTCCACAGTCAGTGTCTTACTGTCTCCAGTTCAGGACCAGTGCCAAGGAAGCACTGCTGTACCAAGGGACCAACAAAAGCAATTATGGTTCTCTCCCTTGCAAACCAGTCAGGCTGTAAAATTGCTGCTTTACAACACTGAAAATACCTGGATTTCCAGCTTACTGAGGCTATGAAGAATTTGTTTCTATATCTCTGTCAGTTTGCAAGATATTATATCTTAAAACAATGACATTTTGATTACTATCTTGATTTTAACAGCTGCTACCATGAACTGCTAGAGATAAAAGAATAGTTTCATATCACTAGAATCCTAGCTTCCAAGTGCTGGTATAATTTAATCTCTAAATTTAGTCATTCTTAAAATAACACCTGTTAGCATACTAAAGCTAAATGACTGGAGGTGGAAGGCACAAGATAATAAGCAGAACTGCAGATTTATGGGTTAAAATCTTTTGACCCAAGTGGGTGGAAAAACATTTTGAGGCCAAGACAATTTTGGGGAACGTTTACAAACTGTTCATAGACTATAGGTGTGAAAAAGACCCTTCAGTCCTCCTGGTCCCAGAATAAGGACACCACCTAAGGGAGATTTCAGGATCTTAGGTGGAGCATAAATGAAAAATGATGCATCGGTGCAGATGCACTGTTCTTCCTTAGGACACTTAGTTGCAAGCCTGAGAAGTCCGTACCCTACTTTCACTCCTTCCTGTTCCCAGTAAGTTAATCAGTGTTGTGTGACACCTTACTTTTCTCTGAGTGGTTACAGATTGCCTACTTTAACTGTTCACGCTATTTACCAGCGGCTGATGTTAACCTTAGGAATCTGTATTTTCACAAATGTGAAATATGCCTTCTTAAAATAGTTTACCCTTTTCCGTTATTCTGAGACCTTCAGTTTTCTCCATGATTCTTCAAAAATAATTGTCAGGGCTTGTGATACCATTTATACATCTGAAGTATCCTGACATTCTTTAACCTGTTCCTTCATCATTTTGCTTAGTGACCTTTTCCTTTCTTTGTTAGCTATAACAGCACTAATTGTCTAGTTAATATTGTCCTTTTTAGTGAACACTGATATAAAGTAGCTATTAAGCATTTCAGCTTTCTCGGTTTTTATCTCTTAATTGCTCTTCTTCCCTATTTAGTCAACCTATATTAACAATGCTATCATGTATGTTATCTTGTTACATTTCCATAATGCCAACCAAAGCAAAGTTGCCCTTGTACAATAAAACTTTCTGTACTTCCTCCTTAGTCCTCTATAGTGTTTGTATTAGCACAGAAAGTCCAAGTTCTTTTCTTTTATGTGCTTTCTGTACCTGCCCTCCTGTGGGTTTGGGGGTTTTTTTGTTCCTCAGTAGCTCTTGCTCTCCCATCACATTATTCGTGAAGAAGTTTTATGTCTTGAGTACAGGACTTAAGAAACAATATTGTCTGGGTTCTGTTTCCAGCTGTTACTTGGACTGCTCTCTGACCTTAGGTATTTCAGTTAGCATCTGCCTGTCCCTCCATTTTTCTACATTTGATTTGGAAATTATACCTGCTTCAAGGGCATAGAGCAGTTGAATTAAATGTTTCTGGAATACTGATATGAGAACATGGTATACGCACGTATACTTGGAGCAGTGGCTTGGTGTAACAGACACTGAAAGACTTTTAATAGACATGCTGTGGCTTAAAAAATAGCAGCAAATAGTGAGTTGAGGGGCAGAAAACCCATTAACATTATCTTCAGGTTTCTTTTCAGGTGTTCACTTCCTAGGCCAGAATGTTGTGGTATAACAAAGTTTGCAATTTATAGGTTTTGCTCCTCCCCATTTGTGGTTCTAGCAAATACCCATAATATAATCCTCCCTCCTCATCCTCTTCAGAATAGAAAGAGAAAAAGATAATGTTTAATAGGTCTAAATTCCTTCCCTTGCTTGTGATTAGTTGTTCAAAGTCAGAATAATACACAGCATTTTGAGACTGATGGGGACAAAAAGGGGCCTCCTCTGTCTTCTGTGCATGCAGAGTTGAGGACCAGATGGGGGACTGATATAAAAGCATCTGAATTTGATTTTAAGGAGCAGATGTATTTTTGCTGGTTTTAACCACTATCTATGATCAGGCCTCTGATCCTTACCTTCCTCTAGCCCTGTGGAGCAGGATCCTACATTTGATTCGCTAAATGTTGTAGCATGGACTCAAGTACTGATTTTTCTGGAGTCAGTTCAGTGCTTGCCTCTATTCCTGCCATCTGCTGCTTCCCTGTAGTTGGATTCTCAGTGCTGCACAGCAAGGCAGGGTCTCGGGCTCCAAAGATTCTGCTCTGGCCTGGCTTACAGCAGTCTTCTGTGGAGGTGGCTACAGCTAGCACACTGGAAGGGGTGACCAGTTTATTGACACCCCTGTATGAATCATTTTAGGCCTTAAAATAAGGAATGGGTTGAAAAACCAGGGAGGAAATGGGAGGCCATCCTCTTCTTAAACTGCTGCCACCTCTTCTAATGATGAAAGTTGCAAGTCTCTTCCCTTTCCCTCTTAAACCTTGGCATGACTTCCAGGTTTCATGTCAGCTGCCCAAGTGCATGATTACTGTGCATCTTTCTACCCCTGAGAGAGTTTCCTCATTCCCTGGTGTCAGTGATCACCTTAAGAAAGGCGCAAAATTTTGGTTAAAAAATGTGCAGTATTGTCTTCCAACTTGAGCATCCAACATACCCAAGTAGTCAAAAGCTTTTTTTAAAACACAGATGAATAAAGCAAACCTGGAGTTTGACTGGAGCTTGTCTGGAGAAGTGTGTTTCCCCCAAAATGCCTCAGAATATTTTGAAAAACGAAAATGCTGTATTTCGGCACGTGCAGTTGCAAAGATGCCATGTGTTCTTCCCATCAAAATGTTTTCAGCAGGCAGGTCACACACAAAATACTTTGGGTGGCTTAGCTGAGATCTTGCTAAGTTACAGGGGGAGCTGGCTGAAACAGGGTTTATAGTGACAGGTTAGGAAGAAACTTGTTGGCTTTTAAGTAGTTCCCGTTTTTTCCTAATACCTGTGGAGTTTTGGAAATAAATAGCCTTTTGAGCTTACATAGTCCAACAAAGATTTTAAAAGCTTTGCTTATTCTGGCTGAGTTCAGTACAACTATTTGCATGAGAAAAGTTACTTGCATTTGTAAGAAGCAAGAATTCTTGTGAGTGATATCTTTTATTAGACCAAATGAATGGTTGGCATAGGTTTAGACAAGCTTTTGAATATCACAGTACCCTGCCTGAGGTCTCCGAGTCACGCTGGGACAAGTTTTCAGATATGTCCCAGTGATGCAGGCGTTCCAATAAAATATATCGCCTACAAAAATTCTTGCCCGTCACGTATTTCCTGAACCCCTGTATTTGTGAATGGTTGCAGAATCATGCCTCAAAACTTAAAGGGACTAAGGGAGATGAGAAATATGGGAAGGAAGTAATATGAGATTCAGTCCCAGTGATAAATATTTAGCCCAAAGAAGCAATCTGAAAAGTCACTGGGGGCTAGGGACAAAACACAAACTGGTATACATGGTATACGTGATCAGAAACCAGTTCAAATCTGTAATTCAACAGAAGTTCAGTGCACATAAACCGCTTTCAAATGGCAAAACTGGTTAAAGATAAACCTGGATGGATGTAGTATCAGTAGGGGTGCACTGATAAAGATTTTCTTGGTTGATACTGATAGCCAGTTATTAGCCAGCCATATTGGCCAATGCTGATCTGATAGCTGATTTACAGGAACGCAGCCTGACAGCTTAGAGACCAACGTCCTGCTGGTAAATCTGTTCAAGGGAAGGGGAATGGGGGGGGTGTCAGATTGAGGTCCCCACGGTGAGGGAGGGAGTGGGGCAGGGGCAGGCGCTGGGACAGACAGGGGCAGGCGCTGCCCAGCCAGGGTGTTGAATGCAACCCTAGGGCCAGAAGCAGGATGAAACTGCATGCAGCTCATCCAGAGGGTGCGGGGAGGTGGGGAGGGGGGTGGTTCTCCGCCGCTGCATGCAACCCCAGGGGAGGCACAAGGGGCATGTGCTCCCCCATATTTGTGTGCGAGGCAAAGGCAGGCTGCCTGCTGTGGGCTTGGGGCCAGGGACTGTGCCACCCTCTTCCGGATGGTGGGGCTGGGCTCAGAGCAGCCAGGAATGGGGTGGGCGGCAGTGGCGGTGCTGGGAGGGGTGGCTATGGGAGGGCTGTGGGGAATTTTGGGGTGGCTATAGTCCCCCAAGTCCCCCTCCCAGTGCTGCCTCTGCTTGAGGCACCCCCTCTGCTGCCTTTTTCTCGGGAGCCCTACACTGTGGGGCAGGCAGGGGAGACACAGCCAGCGCAGCGCTGTCGAGGGAAAGGCAGGAGAGTGAAGTGCCCTGAGCAGGGGCGGGTAGTCTTTTCAGGTAGAGGGTGGCTTAACAAGTTTTGGTGAGCTGCTGAGAGCTGCAGGGGTAGCCCTACCCCCTGACAGTTGCCTCATCCCCTGGTTGCTATCTTGGGAATGGAAGTCCCACCCCTAACCCAAAACCTTTGCCACTGGAAGTCCCTGTCCTTGCTCTCTTCCCCCGCCCTGCTGAAATACTTCTTTTTGGAGTGGGGGTTGCCATCTGAGAACCAGAAGAAAACCAAAACATATACTAAAAGTAAAACACCTACTATAACACATTTTAATTTTATTACAAAAAATATTTGTCGTGATTTGTGATGGCATACTGTATATTGAGGTGATTGCATAATAACTCAAAAATAAACTCTTAGTCTTGTATATTGTGGAGGGGTATGGTTGGTGTGTGGGGGGCATAGAGTATGTTGGGGGGTTCTGTATATGTGAGGGGTTATAGGGGCAGGGTATGGGTGTGTGGCATTTTGGGGTGTGAGGGAGGGTGAGAGGGATGTGGGAACCCCTGCTGTACTCCCCCCATGGTGCAGCAGCAGGCGGGGGCACACAGGGTGCTTGTGCCCGGTGCAGGTGCTGGTGCCCAGTGAGGCACAGCTCTGGTCGGTGCTGCACATTGTGGTGAGGGGTGCAGCCTCCATCAGGTGTTTTCTGTTGCTGGTGCTCCCCGCTACACACATGCAGCCCCTGCACTCTCGCAGCTTAGGAAAGAAGCCCCAGGCACTGGAGCCGGCTATCTTCCCTATCTTCCCTGCCCCCCAGAGGAAGGCGTCTGGGACCTCCCTCTTGTGCTACACAGCCCTGACAGGGAAGGCAGCCAGCTCCAGTGTGTGGGGCTTCCCTCCCATGCTTGTGAGCACAGGGATTATATGTGCATGAGGAGGGGAGCACCGGCAACAGAGACTGCCAGGCAGAGGCACCCCTTGCCACAATGTGCAGCGTTGACCGGAACTGCAACCTGCCGGGCATCAGCCACTGCGCCAGGCACGAGTACCCTGGGCGCCCCTGCCTCCTGCTGCTGCCACCGCCTTCTGGGGCTGCATGCCATGGAGGGAGTGTGGGGGTGGTCCCCACTGCCCACCTGAGCTCAGCACTGTTGAAGTCTCCCTGGGTGCAGGCTCCGCATTGCCCCCAGACCCACGCTCTGCACTCCTGCCCAGCTGCAGCTCGTGCTCTGCCGCTTCTTTACCTGCTGCCTGGAGCCAGTGGGAGCCTGGAGAAGCGGAGCAGGTCCCTGGGGGCTGCAGCAGTGGCAGCAGCAGCAGCCCTGCCTGGAAGCTGGCTGCTGGCTGGGCCAGGCCCTTCTGCCCACAAAGGTGCAAGCAAGGTAAAATAGGGTATGTGTGGGGTTGTGTATACATGTGGGTGCCTCACTCCCACCTTCGTGGGCGGAAGGGCTGGGTGGGGTGCAATTTGTTGTTGGGCACAGTGGGCCAGATGGAAGTGCCCGGTGGACCGTATTTTGCCTGCCCCTGGGCTATAGCCATCCCAAAATTCCCTGAAGCTCCCCTATAGCCATCCTTCCCAGTGCTGCTGCTGCTGCCACCACCTGCCTCGTGCAGCTGAGCCCACCCCACTTCCAGCCCTGGCACAGCCCCTCCGCCAGGAAGAGGCTGACAGCCCCTGGCCCTGAGTCTACAGTGGGCAGACTGCCCTTGCTCTGCACACAAATCTGGGGAGGCACATGCCCCAATGCCTCCCCCATCTCCTTGTGCCCCCTGGACAAGCCGCCCACAGCTGTATCCCGCTCCCTGCCCTGGGGTCATATTCACTGCCTTGGCTTGGCTGCCCCTGCCCCTGTCCCACTCTCTACCTCACCATGGAGGCCTCATGTGTCCCCATTCTCCTTCCCACCCCCATTCCCTTTCCCTTCCACAGACTTACTGGTAGGGTGCTGCTCTCCAAGTTGCTGGGCTGCATTCCTGGCTGTGTGCATGCTGTGGCTGCACACATGCACATAGCATTTATCAGTGACGTCACTGGCTGCACTGGCCAGAAAAAGCCGATGGCAATAATGTTAATTTTCCTTTTATTGGTGCCAGTCTGATATGTGACTGATATATTGGTGCATCTCTTAAGTATCAGACCTAACTGATTTAGGTTAAATCAGTGTATTGAATTTCTGTCTGAGATCCCCTCCAGATGCAAGTTAACTCACAGTCCCCCAGCATCCCAGGATGCTTAGCACCTCCCCCACAAACCCACCATGCAAGGTGGGTGGGGTAGCCTTGGCCCAAACTGTCTGCCCCAGCTGAGCAGGGAGGCATGCTCTAGCACCTCTGGCTTCTGGCCTGGACCACTGCAGGCATGTGGCTGCATTTCTGGAATCAAAAGTGAATGTCTGTTTATTTGCTTATCAGCTCAATCTATACAGTTTAGACCAGTGGTCTCCAATCTTTTTAAGGTGAGGATCTACCCGCTCCCTGTCCAGCAGGTCAATCAGAGGGGGAAAGGGGGGAGATCAAGGCCCCTGTGGTGAGGGAGGGAGTGGGGCAGGGGCAGGGATGAGTGGGGCCCCGGTCAGGCCAGGGGAGGGTCAGAACCCGGATGGCTCATCCGGTCGCGTGTGGGGGGGAGCTTCTGCCACTGCATGCACCCTGGCGGTGGCCCAGGGGGCACGTCCAATCTGTGCGTGGAGCAAGGCGGCTGCCGCCGTGTGCCTGGCTTTACACCCTGGTCTCGTGCCTCATGCTCTGACCTGCAGCAGGGCTCGGGGTGCAAAGCTCAGCATGCAGTGGCAGCCACCTCACACCGCACACCAACGAGGTGCGTGCAGCAGCAGGAACCTCTCTGCGCGCTTGGACGAGCCTCCCGGGCTTTGGCCCTCCCTCAGTCTGGCCTGACCCAGCTGGGGCCCCACTCACCTTGTGGCAAGTGGCATGGAGGTGGATTGTCCCACGCACCCAGCACGGGCATCCTGCCACTCGTATGTCCTGACGTTCCCGGACTGCATCCCGGCCACTCCCCACGTGCGTTCCGCCACTCCTGATCGTGGAGCCTCTGACAGGCTAGCTCCCCCAGACTGAGATCGACTGTCAGGGGCTCCCTGATCCAACCAGTCGATTGGGATCGACTGGTTGGTGACCACTGGCTTAGGCTAACCTGCAAAACTTGAATCGATTCAGCCTCAGGCTTTTTTACTGTCTGTGCTTAGCCTGGGTGGTTAGCGGTACCAGTGCTTGGTAGATCAGATATGAATTAAGGATACAAAATAGCAGGAAAAATAAGCCGGGGGAATTTTGACCTGCTTGGAAAATGCCTTTGCATAGCAGTGCAGGGAAGTCTGTTGTATATTGAAACTGCTCCTGGAGTACTGTGTTTAGTCCTGGGCTCCTCGCTACTCCAGAGAGGAAGACAAAAAGGGAAAGAGAGCAGGAAAGAGTTGCAGTGAATGAAGACTGATTGACAGTTGAGGGACAGGGTGAAGGGTGGGGCTTGCTAATAGGTAAGAGGGGGACAGTCTGTAAGCACCTGAACTGTATTTATAGCAGCCTCGGAGAATAGTTTGATTAGTATGGTACATGGGGATATACCAAGTAGTGACTTATGTTATGAAGTATAGGAGAGTGTAAAGTCAGTATCCAGAAAAACTTCTTGACAGATCATCTGCACTGTGGAGGAGCCTTTAAGGGCCCATGCTAGAAACCACATCCCATGAGACAAGGGTTCAAAATTAGGTAAAGCCCTGAAAATAATCCGTAGGATATACCCATGCATTAGCATGGGATGATCCCATTCATTAGCATGAGGATGATCTAGATTAGGTTTCTCCACCTTTTAAGACCTGAGGCACCCCTGGGTAGACTCATGGCACCCCTCAGAGAATGCCAGCCCCTAGTTTTCAGCTCTTCTTTTTGCCTACAGAAGAATAATAGAGCAGTTTTTCTAATGCAAAGAACTCGGCAAGACTGCAGCAATGGGTTTCTGTTTGAAATCTCTGAGTTTACCTTGTGAATCAGATTTGCAGACCTAACAGTGTTAACATTGTGTGGCACTCTACGGCATCCTTGAAAGGGTCTGAAAGCACCCCAGGGTGACACAGCACCCTGGTTGAGAATCGCCGGTGTAGGTAGCCTAAAAGGTCGTCTCCTTTCTGCTGTTCGCTGTGAGAAATCTGATGGCTACCTGGTTTCTGCCTGGGGAGTGTGTTCATATTTTTGTTGGACTGTTTGACTCCTTCCTTGTCCCCATGCTTCATTTGTTATCTTTCTGACAGGTAATCTCTCTTTCTGGGTTATGACTGTGCGGGCCGGGGGCGAGCCGGGCCCGTCTTTGCGCACGCGGACTGTGGCCAGCAGCCTGGGCACGCGGGGCCAGAGAAAACCGCGGGGCGGTAAGGTATGCGCGAGCTAGAATTAGTTACGGAGGCGTAGTGGTTGATTGAAAAGATTATTTACTTACACCCAAGATGGTCGCGGTGTAGGCTGGACAGTTTCCAGGTGCAGCTCCGCTTAAATCCTCGTTGGAGGACTCTGACAAACTCGGTTCTTTGGCCCCAGAGTTGTTTAGGCTCCGTGGGTTCGGCAATTCTTTCCTCACAGAGTTGTCGAAGCTCCATGGATTTTGTTCGGTTCCCAGGTCCCTGGAGCTGTTAAGACTCCGTGAGTTCGAAAATTGGGTATATAGGATAGGGATACATCTAGGATTGCGCTTGGCGACGGGGAGAGGCCAGAGGCTGTTTAGACCTCTGTTGCCTGCTTAAGAGAGGCGCGTTGGGTCCGCAAGGGTCCACATTGCTTAGAGATCTTCACACAGCGCGAAGTCTCCTCCTCCTGGCGAGTTCTGTATCTCTCCAGGTTTCCTCTCTCTCCAACTTGGGTGGAAACTACCCAAGCCTTTTGTACGGCTAGCAAGCCAATAGCTAGCCACCACGTGTGCCTACATTTAGAACCGGCCAATAATGTGGCGCGAATCTAAATACAAATGGCGGGAACTCCTTTGCACCGTACATCTCTGAGATGCAAAAGAAATGCACACTGCAAAGAAGCTGCAAATTGGCGGGAAATCCCCTGTTGCACCAGAGTTCTCTCTCGCAGCAGAGAACTCTACCGTGCAAGGAAACTGTAAGTTTAGCGGGAACATAATTTAGCTTTGCCGAAGCGCGCACACACAACAAATCACAACTTTGGGTTGTGACAATGACATAGTGACTAGGGTGGTTGGATGCTTTTATAATATTATTTGTGCTAATTTACTTTAAAAGTACCATCATCTGACTGGTATCTTCTAACAAAGACTCATCTTTTCTATTCTAGTTTTGGACTAGGCACTCGGAGCTGTACAACAGGAACGCGTATGAGTGTGTTGTGCATTGTGGCGGCTCTGCACGCTCTTTTGCAAGGCATTCTGTTTTGTTTCTGAATGCTTGAAACCTGGTATTTTGCATAAAGACCTTTTGTCTTGGTAATACCCTCTTATGCCTAGTTTGCAACTGTTTTTGGATAGGCACACTCCTACTTGAATGTATTATTCTAATAAAATGGTTTTGAGGTGATTGTGAATCTCATTTTGGGCAAAAAAATCTCTAGTCTTACTTCCAGAACACTTGAGGTAATGGGAAACGAGAAGCAAGTTGACCTCTGAGTAATCGTTCTTATTTTTACACACAAGTATGTTTGGGATTTTTATTTCTCCAATGTTTTGTTAAGATATAAAAAGCATTTACTAGCTGAAGGATGTGATCAATTCATGAAAAGTAATGACTGTAATATCATTACATTTTGTTCTCTGAGGCTCCAGCTTTTTGTACGGCGCTCCTGAACAACAGTAATCCGAACATGGGGAATATTAAAAGCAGACCTGGAAATCTGTTACTCTGTATTTGTTGACTTTAGCAGTAATTGCAGCTTTAAATCAGTATACTATTTAAAAGCATGGGCAGGTTGTCCATTAGGTTACCCTAAGATAAAGGTACAAATGTATTACAATAACCTTAGCTAAATTAGATTAAGGGTAACATATTTCTTGCTATAAATCCCTTTTTGGGGAGAGGGGCAGGAAAGTTTTTAAAAATCAGGGCTATGATACAAACCTCAGGATACCCAGTTGTGCCCAAGAATGAGCTCCCCCACCACCACCCCTTTATTTTTTCTGTTTTAAATGATGGATGCTGGAAGCTCTGTGGAATTGTAAAAATAATTAAAATGTTATTGAACAGGGAGTTTTCCCTCTGCATTACTACTTCCACTATGAAAAAGTGGCTGAATTATGTGTAGTTGAAAATATACCTCTGTGCCTTGGTTAGAGCACAGGACACTCTCACTTGCGCAGTATCACAAAGCAAATTGCAGGACCGGGTATTCAGATCCTAGCTGTGCTAAAGACTCTCTGCCTGGCCAGTGGTTATGCTTATTTAGCCGCAAAGTGCCTTTATTTACACATTTGTGAAATGGGGTTAATGTTGATCTCCTTCACTTGGGTATTTTGAGGGGTTTTGGTTATTCTTTGATACAGTGACTTTCAGTTAATAACACTGACTGACTTTGCAGGGTATTACCTATTAAACAGCTCCTAAAGGAACCTTTGCAACATACATTATCAAACATCCTTCTGTTCCATAGACTGTAACACCTGGTATGTGTGCAGTTTCTTATACAATAGGGCAATTACTGAGGGGCCTTTTAAAAAGGTTTAAAGGTGATTTATCTGGGTACAGTCTGTTTTTAAATAAAGCTATGGTAATCCTGCTTGGCTGTGTGGTAGGGAAGCATATTACTTGAAATGTACCGTGTATAAAGTTCATTATTCAATTTGTACTTTTTTATTTGGGTGGGTCAGAAGATAACAATTCTGTTTCAGAGCATTTGTCAAAGATCCAAAATCTGGGTTGTTTTTTTTCCCATGGGATTTTTTGTTTTGTTTTGTTTTTTACAAATAACCCACAATGCTGTGGGGTTCTTGTGTTGTTTTTTACTGTTCTTCAGGAGAGATAATTGTGTCTATGGGAGGCTCTAGGATTTGGAAAAGGGGGGTACAGATGGTATTGTGCATCATAATGTATAACAATGCATATTTTTCTTAAGTTAAAAAGAAACTAGAAGTTTCACTTGTAAACTAGGGGTCTAGGCTGTATTATTCCATTTAAAATCAGAGAAAAACAAATATAAATTTGCTACATCATATATTATGTATAGAAAGATGACATACTGGGTAAAAACAATCAAAATATGTTTCACATTAGTCAGGAAAATTAAATGGACATCTTTTTTTTTTCAGATTCATAAACCACAATCTAGTCTTCTTGAGCATCCTAGTGCTTCTCGGAAAGTTATTTCCACAGCTGAGTTAGTTTTTACCTAGAATTAAAAACAGTCTGCAGGACTGTGAAATAGGAGCTAAATTACCAGGAGGAACTAACGGACATAAGAATTGCAGAAGAAAGGCTAGCTGGACTATTCAAGCATCAAAACTATTAAAAAGAAGAGAGGGTCATTAATGTGGAATGAAGAGCTTGGAAGGAATCAGGTAGATTAGTGGGTCATGAAGTCAGTTGAGTTTGTCACTGATGCCTGAATAGAAATGCTCCTGCCATTGCTAGGAAGTTGGTTTTAATTTTGTGTGAATCAGGAATCAAAGTGGGGGTGCAACTGCACCATTGCCCCCCCTAGATCTAGCCCTGCATGTGTTTGTCATCCACTCCAAATGGGAACTTTTTGATGCAGTCAGGTGGGAGGGATGAGCAGGCTTCTGTCTCTCTACCTCTTCGTATTGAGGGCAGCGGCCTGGGATGCTGCAGACCCAGTTTCAAATTCTGCAGAGCTTGTTGCATCCCAAATTACTCAAAATCAGGCAAAGCAGACCCCTGAGCCTGTTGTTCCCCTCATTCCTAAATCCTTTTTCCAAACCATCAGGGTACAGAGCATAAGAAAATCTCTCCACCTTTCCTGTAATTCCATTTGTTGAAAATGTTCTAGCTTGTGAGGTGTAAACAATACAGAAATACTTGATAATTAGGCATTCTGGGGAAATAGAAAGTTACTCATCCTTTTGAAAATCATGGAAAGATATTGCTGTATATTTGAATAGCTATATTCTGCTGATTTAACTCCCAAGTTTTTCGTAACTCTTTTCTCCATTTCTCTCTCTTGGGGTTTTGTGGCTGCATAAAAGAGATGGAATAAACAGCTTCTGACACACAACCACTATGGTATGCATCTATCTGAACTTCTGTGTTTGCAAGGATAATGCAGATTTCACTGTGGTGCAACTTTGCCAGGGAACTGCACAGTGCTCGAGAGTTGTAGGGGTTTTAAATAGACAGGCCTGGCAAACTGCCCTGTATACTATCCACTGCTCCTGGATATGGCTTTAGCTTAGCACTCAAGTTAGAGTGATAGAGAAGTAGACCTGGAAAGGACCTCCAGAGGTCATCTACATTGGCAATGAGTAGGGGGTGCACATGGGTGCACATGTACCCCCTGAGATTGACTGTGCACCCCTTGGAAGCGCCAGCTGTGAAACTGGAAGTGCACTTCTGGTTTTGCCTCTGGCTTGGCACTTGGCCACTGCGCCGCCGCCGCCGCGCCCTCCCCCCTCCAGTTGGCAACTGGTGACCCCCGGACTCAGGAGGCACCGGTTGCCCCTTTTCATCTAGTCCAGAGTTTGGCAATGCTTTTGAGCAGAGTGCCAAAAACACCCCTATCTTGACTTGTAAGATGTTGGTGCAAGCACCTGCTGCAGGCAGCAAGCCAGGCCAGGGCTCCATGGACCTTGGTGCAGCTATTTGCAGCCTCTTTGCTGCCTGCTGTGAGCAGCCCAGGCTCTGTGGTGGGCAGCAGGAGCCTACCCAGAGCCCAGCCCAGCTTTGGCAGGAGGCAGAGAGGCTGCAAGCAGCTGCACCAGGGTTCGCAAAACCCCAGCCCAGCTCGTTGCTGGCACAGGTGTACATGTGCCTCAGGGCAGACAGCATGGAGGGGGCCTGGGCTGCGCTGCCACAGTAAGGATTAGCCCCTTGCAGCTCTCTTACCATCCACTTTGAGGTATGTATGCACCCACTGCCAGCAGTGAGCTGGGCCAGAGCTCTGCAAACCCCAGTGCAGCGGCTTGCAGCCTCCCAGCTGCCTGCCACAGCCAGTCTGGGCTCTGGGCAGGCCTCTGTCACCTGTCGTGGAGCCTGGGCTGCTTGCAGCAGGCAGCAAGGAGGCTTCAAGTAACTGCACCATGGTCTGCAGAGCCTTGGCCTGGTTTGTTGCCAGTGGTGGGTGCACGTATAGCTCGGGGGCAGATAACAGGGGAGTCATGAGGGGCCTAATCTTTGTTGTGGCAGCACAGCCATGGCCCCTTCCTCACCATCTGCCCTAAGGTGTGCATGCCAAGGAAAATGCCTTCACGTGGCACACATGCTGGGGGTTGCCAATCCCTGATCTAGTCCAAGCCCCTGCCTGAGGCAGGATCATCCCTATCCAAACCATCCCATACAAATCCATAATCTAACCTCTTAGCAAAACTACTGTCAAAATTGAAACATTTCAAGACATAACACCCCAACCTGCTGCAGGTAAAACAGGGGGACCATGGCAGCCAACATCCTGCTTCTATAAAAGGCTGTTAATATATGCTCAGGAGATCCCAGCTAAAGAGCCATGCCCTCCCACTACAGAGGAAGTTAACCCCCCCCCCCCGGGCCATACCAATGTGACCACGGGGTAAAATTCCATCCTGACCCCAAATACAGCAATTTGTCTGATCCTGAGCAGAGGGATCTCTGGCTTGAAGTCCTAGGAGGAGCACTAGCACACCCCAGTCAAAGTCCCCAGCCTTGGCTGCAGCTGACACCCGGTGTCTCTAAGGAAGGCTTAAAAACGCCCCGACACGTGTTCTAAAATAAACTCTAGACCCCTTCCACCCCACACCTCAAGTTCCTGTTAATGGTTCTGGTAGCCAGGGGCTGGGCATGTGGTTCCCTCTGGAAACTTCCAGCATCACACTGGTGTTGGAGGAAGTGCTGCTAGAGTGATTGTAAGGCACTTCTTCCATGAGCTTGACATAGAGGAGCGAAGAATCGAGCTTGGAACTTAAGGTTCCCAGTAAGTTGTCTGGGATTTGCTTGGTTGGGCCTTCAGAAGTTCAGCTGATGTTTGTTTCTCACAAAATAACCCATACTAAAGAGTGCATATTTGACTTCCAGATTTGCAAACTTTGGACACCTGCCTTTGGAAATTCCCATTGTGTCTGACAGCTTAGACAAAAAATGTAGTGGTTTCCCAGTTGCTTAGTGCCAGTTCTGATTTGTTTCAGCCCAGCTGGGGAGAAATGTGGTTTGGTTATTTTTATTACTTACACTTAACGAATAGTATTTGGATGTATGCTTTTCTGGTGTAAGCAAGACAGTTTCTCCAATTGAAATGCTGCTGTTGTGTACATGTGCTTTTTTTCCCCTGGGTGGATCTGATAGTAGAGCTGCTTTGCAAAACCTGAACAAGAGCTGAAATTTTCCAACAACAAGACGTTAGAAGCAAATGTGGAACCAGCTTCTTGCTCTAAGTGTTCCAGTGTAAACAGATTGTGATGGCAGCTGAAAGAGATTGTGAAGGGGAGTTTGTTTTCCACCCCCTCCAACCCCAACTGTGAGTACATCAATGTATTCACTGGGGCTAAGTACAGTTAGTCAAAAAGCCAGAGGCTGAATCAAGTCAATTTTTGCAGGTTAGTCTAAGCTGCACAGATTGAACCGATAAGCAAATGAACAGACATTCACTTTTGATTCAGGAAATGCAGCCACATGCCTGCAGTGTCTCAAGTCAGAAGCTAGGTGGTGCTAGAGCATGCCTGCCAGCCATTACCAAAGGAGGGGGAGGGAAGAGAAAAGCCCTCCAAGGCTTTCCCCCTCCTCCCTGCTCCAGAAGAGGGGGCGTGGGCAGGCACCAGCCTGGGGCTAGCCCACTGGCAGGTGGAGACTCCAGCCCGGGTCTGCCTGGGACAGGGCAATGCCTGCCGGTCCCAAGCTGGGGGCAACCTGTGTCAGCTCAGTGGTGCTGGGGATGGAGGCAAGACTGGCCAGGAGTGGCAGCTTGGGCCTGGTGGTGGTGGCACTGGGAATGGGGCTAGAGGTTGGGGGGGCTGCAGGCATCTGAAAATTTACCATACCTCCCCAATCCCCACCCCCCCTCCCAGAGCCACCACCACTGCCCAGCCCGAGCTGCCACTCCCGGGCAGCTGCTCTGCTCCAGGTCCTCTTCTGTCCCTGGCACTGTACGGCTGACACTAGCTGCCCCCAGCTCAGGACCGGCAGCTCAGAACAATAAAGCAGCAGCGAGACAATGTCAGTGCTCGGCAGTGGTGTCTTTTGTCCGGCGCACAGTGCAGCAAGGCCTGCAGCACAAACAGGCCCCGGCTTGCGGCACAGCTCGGGTGAGACCCCTGGGAAGAGCCTGGAGCTGCCCTGGCCCCAGCCCGCAGTGGCAGCCAGCCCGGCCACTGTGCAGATCCAGGGGTATGTCCCCCATGCCCTCCCGAGCTGCATGCCCCCTCCCCGCGTCCCCCGGATGAGCTGCTTGCGGCTCTGACCTGTGTCCCACCCATGCAGGGCCTGCCCCAACCCCAGCTCCACTCCCTCCCTCACCACTGTTGAAGCCCCAGCGGTGAGGGAGAGAGCGGGGCACAGGTGGAGCAGGGGCTGGGGGCGTGGGGGACAAGTGGAGGCCTGGGGGGCACCTGCCCTTCGGGCCTCCACTCGTCTCACCACCCAGCCTGGCCAGGGCGCCAATTAGTGCAGCCCCTGCTCCTGCCTGTGCCCCACTCCTTCCCTCACTGAGGTCAAACCAAACACCTGTTTGACCTCAGTCAAAGTTAAGTCTGATACTACATTCAACCACGTTTATCTTAAACCAGTTTCAGCCATTTTGAAACTGGTTTACGTGCACTGAACTTATGTTCTGTTACAGGATTAAATCAGTTTCTGATCACTTAAACCGGTTTATGTGTAACTTCTGTCCCTAACCTTGTAGACTTTATGAGCCTAATTCCCGAAGAATCTGGGTAGCTATCAGTGGTCTTATCCTCTTTGTACCCTATCAGATAGAAGAATATTGTCCTCATGTTTTCAGCTGCAGGTGCAGGGTGCTGAGATTTGAAGTAATTCATCAGAACCTGGGAAAACCAGCAGCTGAATTCAACACCACCTGAGCCCCCTTCTGTCCCCTAATCCTAAATTTGTCCTTTCTAGATAGACCAGAGAAGAGGGGTTTGCAAGTTGATTTGATTTGCTTAGGAATTGGATGTTTCATATAGTTTTGAAAATAACCTTCCCTTTAGCGTGAGGTCCCAGCTGCAAATATGTAAGTGACCAAGCTCCAGTTAACTAACACCAGTGGGGTCAGGATTTTCAATTAAATCTGCTAAACAGAAGCTAGTTGTTGCATAGCACAATGTCGATCTTAACAACATGTTTCTCTGAAAATTTTGAAGTTTCCTAGCATGGTAGTATGCAATCTTATGTTGTTGCATACAGGCATCACTTGGGAAAATTGGGACTTTGAACGTTGTTTCAGATTTATTACATGATTTTGGGCAACTCACACACACTGAAGTTTATCAGCAAGAGGAAACATTTCCACACTGCTGTTTGTCTCACACAGTTGTTTGCTGGTAATAGCAGTTCGGTGGCAACATTTTTATTTTTGGCAGTTTCTGTACCTGAAGAAATGTAAAATAAGCACAATCCTATTGGTATATGAAAGTGCCTTTGCTGATGTTGCTTATTGCTTCCCAAACCAACAAAACCCGTCCCAGTAGAAGCTCTTTTTTGCCAATTTACAAGCTGCATCTACACACGCGTGGAAGGTTTGCTGTTTTAGCTTTTTGGACATAACTAGCATAGATTAAAGTCTTGCCCATCTCGCAGGGTGTCCAGTTCCCTCTTAAGGTGAATGGAGGGTCACATTCCAGTGAATTTAAGAGGATCAGACTCAAATGTTCTTTGTTCATATTTTCTGCTGGTTTATGGCACTAGTGGATAACATTTGAAGTAAAAAAATGGTGACAAATCATATTGCCCTCCAGTTCCTGGAAATGAAATTTAGAATTTGGGATTCCTTTGACTATCATAGAACAAAATTAGCTCTGCCTCCCTGACTCTGTAGCAGGGGTGTAATTACAGCAGCCCAGCACATGCCTCCTGTTTTTTATTTGTGCGCTGACGTGTGGCCAAATCACTGTGGAATTTCCCAGCGGAAGTATTTCCTAATGGCTGATCTTTTGCACATCTTCCAGCTCTCAGGATATTTTTGGTTTCGTGTGTTAAGTTACAGCCACATGAAGTCATAACACTGATGTGAGAGAGTCGTTGGGAATCAAGCAAAGCAAATGCTATTCTGTATTTCTCCCTGTGTAGGTTTGTATCTCGGTGTCAAACAACACTGTGACTCTATGTGCTGCTCTTTGTAGGCAACCAATGTTTTGCTGCATTACTTCATCAAGTTTTGAGGCAAATAATGATGGGGGAATGGCTTTATGAAGTTCTTTTCACTTTTGGTGGATAGAACATCTTTTTTTCTCCCCTTCAGCTACTGTAAAATTATCCTGGAGGCTCGAGAGAGCACTTCTAGGATCATTCTATAGAAACAAGGCTTTGTTGGCCTGGGGAGTGATAAAAGATATTGTTCATCCCTGACTTCTGTAATTGACTTTTATCTGAAATCACTGTGTTAATGTATGACACGCAAGGAACTGGGAGGGGGAAACAGCTGTTTGTTTGGACAAATGCACAGTTTTCCAGGGTATCATTGTGCATCTCACTCGCTTTAGAAAACTCATAAGCTGATGGAGAATAGGTTTAGGTTGGAGATCAGAAGGCAATATTTTACAGTTAGGGTGGCCAAAATGTGAAACCAACTTGCCAGGGAGGTGGTCCTCGCCCCTACCTTGGGCAAATTCAAGAGGAGGTTGGATGATCACCTGTCTGGGGTCTTGTAAACCCAGCATTCATTCCTGCCTGTGGCAGGGGGTCAGGCTAGATGATCTGTTCAGGTCCCTGCTGACCCTAGCTACTATGAAACAGAGATATGTGCTCATGCTGGGTCGGAGCTGCAATGCCTCAAATTATCATGTTCCATATTAAAAATTAGTATTTGACAAACCCTGCAGATAGAGGCGTTATTGCATGCCTGTTGTGTATTGAGAACACCTGCTGATTTTTTCTGGGAATTGATTTTGACAGCATAATAAAATGCCTTCAATTCATGTTTTTAAGAGTCAATCACAGCTAAAAAATGCCAGATTCCATGTTCGTGGTCAGTCGCTATTTTATGTAGAGTTGCTAATATAGCAATACTCCATTAATAACTGCTTGAAACAAGTGGAACTGTAAGAAAGTCGCTTGTTTTCAGAGGCTTGTTGTCACTGGATCCTGCAATAACGATTTACATTGTTGGGAAGAGCTATTTTTGTTGCACGTCTGCTTCAGCCTCTGGCAATAACATCTATTTCAGAGCAACTCCTGCTTCCTTCCCTCCATTTGGCTCATCTGCACTTGCAGAAGCTTATGCTGTTTATCTCCTTCTTCCTAAGCAATCATATTTTGGCTTGACTTGCCTCTCTCTCTGCCTGTAACTACTACATAGCTCTGTTTTTCTGGGAGCAGTGTGTTCATAGAGATTTCTTTATTGGCTGTGCAGAGAGCTAGGGCTGTCCTGAATCAGATTCCAAACATTAGAGTGATAATCTCAGTAAAGATTCATCTGCATTGAGGTCTAATGTGACTCTATATGCCACGCATGACAGCTTGGTTAGAAGGTATGGGTGCTTGCTTTTGCAAACAATCAAATATCTGTAAAGTGAAGTTTGAAATATGGCTTCTCTAAACATTACCGAGGGGGGGATACTTCAGCGTTGGCACCTTTTTTGATGTTTTGTCGGTTGTCTTATCATGCTTCCCGCTGGTTAAATATGCCTTGCATCTTGCAAGACAGGACTGACACTTGTCTACCCTTTCTCTGAATGGGGATAGTAATAAGTTTGTAAAATAGCTGTTTGGACAAAGGCAAACCCTAACCCGGCCTTTCCCCACACCGAAACAAAACTAAACCTCTCTATGCAGTTCCTGTCTTCCTTCCAGCCAAGCCCAGAATTGTTCTCCTCAGTCTCTGGTATGCTTGAGAGCAGCCACTGGGGATGCCCAAAGTGTCTTCACTGCCACTGGGTTGGAGGGGTGTGAGCGGGAAGGAGTAGCCCCTTGGGTGCATTGGCTGGGCAGTCCCTGCCTGGGTATGCCAGCAGCACAATGAAGGCATTCCCCAAAGGTTGCTCCCTGCCAGCTTTGACTTGCCCACTGCAAAACCTTGGGAACATGAGAGTATTTCTAAGAAAGGCCTGACCCCTTTGCCTCATTCTTGCAAACAGCTGACTTGGTGTTGGTTGGACTCAGCTGAAGCAGACACCTGACATGGAAAACTTCAGCTCAAATAGTTAATGTTTGCCCATGTTTAAAACCCTGATTTCAGTTGCTTATACTTATAATGGCACGTGGTCAGGCAGGGAGAACTTCCCTGGCCCGGGCAACATGGACCTAGTTGTGGCCTGGTCCCCCTGACCTAGATGCATTTGAGACATAAGATTTGTCAGAGCTGTCTGCTTTGGTTTTGGTGTCCTAAGCTGGGAGAGGGGGAGGGTGCTGTGCACTAGGGAGTTTTACCGCAGGCTGCTGCTGCTGCCCCCTCCAAATCAGTGCCTAGGGCTGGTGCCCTGCTTGCCCAGTCTTGCTCACACCACTGTTTTCTAGCCTCTCTCTTTATGGGAAACCTGGAATAATTGTCAGGTTTTCTCCTGGTGTTGCATCAGAGTAGCTGCAAAGAGCAGAGCCCTGCGTTTCTGGTGATATCTGGCACCGTGAATGATTTATGTTGTGGTCGTTCTGTTCCGTTAATTCTAAATTATTTCGATCTCGGTCTTCTCAAAATGCACCCTGAGGGCTTCAGACTGTCCAGCAAGGCTTGAGAAAGGATCCTGCATCTGTAGTTACAGTTAACGTCAGTATGGGCTTTGATCTGAAAGCTCAGGGTTGCATTTATCCTACAGGTTCCCCTCCCCGTATTGGCTGTAGTTCTCTCATCAGGGGTTTAAACTCCCTGCAAGGGAACAAGTCTGCTGACATTAGGTGCGTTTCTGTGAACAGCCTCACAGTCACTCCCTCTGGTAAAAGCAGTGGATATTTTTAAGCAGCCCACTTCCTGAGTGAGTGGGACCTTTTCTTTATTGAAGATCTGGCAGGAAGAGAGGTCCCAGGTTTAGTGCCTGGTATGTTTGACTCCAGTTTAAATGTCACGGAGCATCTTTTACCTTGATGTCTATTAACCATTCATATTTTTGCAGGGCATGCCCACCCTTGTCTGGCCCATGAGGGCTTTTGTTGACCAAACTAGCCAAAATCTGAACTGGTAGATTCTCAGTTAAATCCTGTTGGTTCTCCCTCCACCCCCCCGCTGACTGCACAGCAAATGCCTATCTGCTGATCTATCATTAGGAGTCATATGGGCTTGCAGACAAGCAACGTACCATGATGTATTGCCCTCCCTTCTTTCTTGTTCAAGCTGTTCAGATTTGTTTTCCTGTTTAAAAAAAAAAATCTTCACTGGGAAAATATCTGACAAATGTTCAATAACCTGGCATGTTAGCCTGCCTGGCAGGGCTTGCTAACCCCTCAGGGCTCCACTTTGCTACAGGGAGCGTGAATGGCTGACCTCGGGTAACCTTCTCCTTTTCTTTCTGGTAGTTATTTGTATACAAAACTTAGACTGAGTTAGGTCTATAAGTATTATGTATTCAGTTGCATGCCCAGGTTGCAGCCTTGCATATACAGTCCCTTAGCAGCTCCATGATGTATTGTTACAGATATTGGATCTTCATTTATAACCACAGTGATTGGGGTCATAAGTGACTGGTAAGACGGGTTATGCTCCTGTTACATGAATGGGCTGTATTTGCTGGCTTTCTTGGCCACTGTTATGGCAAAGGCTTGAGGATAGACTGCAGGATCTAATTCATATTAGGGTTATGTGCTGTATTTGTATTCAAGATTCCAGATTATCCTATCCTGTCCTCCTAAACATGTAAGAAATGAACACCAGATACTTTGCGTGCACAGTTGCTTTGATAAATTTACAGCCAAGGCTGGAAACACGTAATCATTCATAATTGTGACATTTCATGCAGGGGCTCTAGACTATTTATGCTGAAGGGTTTTAGTTGTGAATGGCAAAGCTTTTGTTCAGCACTGCTTGCTCATCTGTTTATAAAGCTGTCCTGTCGTAATGCACAAAGCCTAAACCCATTTTCAGCAACGGATTTTGCATATTCTGGACTCGGTGTTGAAGTGCTGACATGGAAAATGCCCCTGTGCTAGGATTAAGAATGATTTCTATTCCCCAGACTTTGCAGAACCCAAAATGGCAGGGGCAGAAAAGCCTCTGGGCAGGAGGTGAGAAGGATGGTTCAAAGATGTCGGAAGTTTAAAAAAAAGGGGAAAAAAGGGAATAATGAGAGAGAAAAAAATATTAAACTTGGGCATCCCTCTATGGAGAAAGACCCATGCCAGAGCCCTTCTAATGCTGCTGTCATATTTACTGTTCTCTATGCATGTGCTATTGGACGTTTCACTCTGGAGCACAAAATACATCATATAATATACAAGACAGGTTCATGTAGGTTCATCTACAGATTGATCAGGGAAGAAGTGAGTGAGTGAGTGCTCATGCAAACACTCACACAAGAAACCATAACTTGCAGTAAATAGATTTGAAATCTGTTGTTTGTCATGCACCCTTGTTACTTCATTATATATGCAGTGTAGTTACTATGTGACTTTCACTTCCGTGGCAAGTCATCCAGTTTAGTATCATAATTTTTTTTTTAAGCCGTTGGATAACTTCATGACTGCTAGCACTTTTATCTATAGTAATTAAGGCAATAAGCCGACTGGTTTTAGTGGTCAGGAGATTGTTCCATCCATGGGTAGGACTGCAAGAATTTGTTTAGATGCATTATGTGGACTTGTAGAGCCGTATATATCGTCACAATATGGTTTCCTCTATCCAAGTTCCAGCTTTTTCAATCTTTAATTCTTTTTTTTTCCTCCCTTTCTTAGCGTCAAGATGGTGGTGATGTGGACCAGTGGTGATACCTTCAAGACTGTCTACTTTATCCTCAACCAAGCTCCTTTCCAGTTCTCCATTTGTGGATTACTCCAGGTCTTTGTGGACATCGCCATCTTGCTGCAGGTTTACTTCTACAGCTACTACCCTCAGAAGCCAGCATCACACACGGCACACCCAGTCAGCACAAAGGCACTCTGAAACCTGCTGTGGAAATGGTGATAGGTCAA
The DNA here is from genome assembly GCF_030867095.1 of Alligator mississippiensis. NCBI lineage: Eukaryota > Metazoa > Chordata > Crocodylia > Alligatoridae > Alligator > Alligator mississippiensis. The sequence continues at coordinate 113,322,125 of NC_081826.1, read as the reverse complement.
CAGTGTTGAGAAGTCAACCTTTGCAGCTTTCTTTCCTCTTGTAAATACTAGTTTTGCTGTTGAATTGAAAATATGAATGAGTGCACGCCTAGGAAGTAGGAGGGCTCTATCACTGGAGTTAGAGTTGAAAATCAACTTGTTCTGTTTGGTTTCAGACTCATCATATAGAATATTGTTCCCTTGTTGGAGGGACAGTTAGTTTCTTTTTGCCTATGTACCTGTGAGCCTTATACATTCACCAGTGTTTGTACATATAATCACAAGGGCTGGATGTTTGTGTTTTTAATGCTATTTAAAGATGTTAAACCACAGAAATCAGAATATTTTGTCTGAAGCTTTTACCTATTTATATTATATAAAAAGTATGTATATTGGCAGTAAGTTTGGATTATCTCTTAGGGTCAAATATCTTAATAATGTGTGAAGACACTATCAAATATTTAATGCAAAGTTTTTCAGTAAAGGGGGGGGGGGGGGAGAACCCTAGGATGGGAACCACTTGAAGTAAACCAATTATCCAGTATCAAGTGTGTATGTATTGGGTGATGCATCTCACACTGCTGGTTCAGTGTGATGGGTGACTCAATCAAGGTGAAAGATTTCATAGGGGTAATGGGGTGCACAATGCTGTGGCCAAATCAAATGGATATTGATAGGAACAAGGTGGGAGAATTAAAGGGGAGGGAGAGTATGAGTCTTAGTAGTCTTGCTTTGAAGCAGTCACTTTCAGGGGTTCCTAATTTGATAGGGTGCAATACTATGGAAAACGTGTGGATGTTTGGAGTAGGTTGGTAGGCTGCAGAATGGGGCCAGGAGAAAAACCAGTGAAACATTTCCAGGCAGTGACAGAGCACCAGCAATAAAGTAGTAACCAACTTTCAAGGCTGCTAAAGTATGGGATGGAGATGGATGCGAGGGAAAGAAATGAAGTAGCTTTCTATAGAGTAGCTTTCTATTCCTGAAATGTAGTTAACTGAATGCTGTGATTCTCATTAGTATTACTTAAGGCCAAATGAGACCACTTTGTGTTCCGGGCTATTTTTTGTTAGCCAAACATGGAAGTGCCACAGGGGATTGGATCAGGACTGTGGTGTCATTCTTTTTCTGCTATTTAAAACTTCCAGGCTGTTTGCTGTTAGAGAGCTCCAATAGCTTGGAGGGGGAGTGAGAAGTCTAAGGGGGTTATAATTTATATATGTAATGTAAAAGTTGTATATGCTGTATATTTGCCAGCATCCTTTATTGTGCCCTTTCTGACAGCTGGCACTTACCTGGAAATGCTAAGCGGTGTACAGCTTGAAATGGTTTGTTATCAAACCCCTGGGCTGCAGCCGATTGCCATAATGATCCTGTCTTCATCAGAATGAGATGGATACAGAGAGATACTTAGTCCCAAGAACCATTGTGTCTGCACTGCCTTCTTTATGAGAGTCATTCTTTACTGCCAGATAAATCCTCTCCTACTGCAGCTGCCTTTGGTGAGGGCAGTGATAGACTGTTAGTAAGCCATTTTGCTCTCCGAGAACATCCCAGAAGGATACATTATTTTAAATAAGGCAACAAGACGAGGATATCACATCTTCGGTTTTAAATCAGGTATTCTCGCTAACCTGCTGCTTTTGGGGATCCCACGCTCTGCGTTTGGATCGCCTTTAAGGGAGGCCAGATGGAGTCTTCAGAGGTGTAGTAGTTTGGGATCACAATGTAGCAAAATCCATCAGGAGTGTTTATTTTAAGGTAATGAACACCCAGTTGTCCTCTGCTGTTGTGCTTTTGGTTTTTCTTGTTTCCAAACTTGGCATCACTCAAGTTTACAGTACAGCCTGACCTCTGGGCTTCCACCCTGCTATGTGTTCCCTGGAGGCCACCTCCTTTGCGTAGGTGGGTCAAATCTTGAATCCATTGGTAAAACTCCCATAGTCTTTAACAGGACCAGGGTTTGGCCCTTTCAGTACATGTGTGTTGTATTTGGACATTTGGAGCCTCTGTTTTCCTCAAAGAAGCAGCCCATGAGGTGATCAGGTGTCCGTCCCTGCTGTGGCTTGTGGATGTGGAGGAGAGAACGACCACAGGGAACCCCCCCCCACCACTGCACAAACAGCCTACACAAATAGCCCCGATCTCAGGAAAGTCGTTCTATCTGAAGGCCTGGCATAGAGTGCTATGGTCAAACTCCGCCTCCATGCTTTTTGTTTGACACCACACTCTTTTATGCCTAAAGTGACCTTACAAAGATGACAAACCTGGCACGGCAGACAATGAATGTTTTAGTCCTCTCATTTCTCCAATGTTCTGGTTGTACTAAAAGAACATCTGGGCTTTTTGTCCTTTACAGACTTCTTTAACAACTGTCCTCTCTGGTATGCTGCTTCAACGAGGATTGTATTTCTACTTGTATGCAAACGAACACTTTCTCACATTTTAATGGTTTGGGTTGTTTTTTAAATAACTTGCAATGTTAAGATTTTTGTATATAGTGGTCTTTTTTTCTACTGGTCTACGGAACAGGGGTGTAATTACTAAGTGGCTGTTAAGGAATATACTTCTGTATGTTGTGACTTAACCTGAGGGGAGATGTGGTCCCAAACGCCTCCTTGACTTTGACTAGCATGTATTACTGAAGATAAAATAATCCTTTTGTGTCCTTTTGGAACTCTTTGCTGTGCAGATTCTTAACAGTCTGCCGTCACTACCAAAAACAGCAAGCTCTGTGGACATGTTTCTTTCACGCCAGAGTTGCGAACGCTGGAAATGAAGCCAGCGGACTAGTATCTAAAGTCATTTTCTATTTACAGCATTTAAAAAGCTGGGATTCTTAGCCAGCAGCATTCAAACTTCAGCTGGATAGAGACTTTAGAATCAAAATGTTACAGAACTTTTTATGCATCAGGAAATAGCAGTAGCAGTGATTGCCTCAGAGAATTAACAAATCAGTTACCTGAGATACCATCTCTTTCTTGAATGTATGGCACGTTTCATGGAGCTCACTGTGTCTATTGCAGTGATTTAAAAAAAAAAAGTAAATAAAGAAATATTGTTATACATAGATGCTGTGTTGCTTTGTTTCATTTGGTATTTGGGCTGGTGTAACAGTTGAGCTGTTCTGAAATGTCACTGATAGGGAACTAGTTCACAACCGTGTGTAAAGTGCTGTGGCTCCGACACCGGGGGTGGGATTGAGTGCCCAGTCCAGCATGCCTTGCAATGGGTAAGTGGGAGGAGGAAGGGGGCTTGCACTCATGCTATGAAGGTCCCAGGAGTTGGTGACCTGTAGCTGGGGGCATTTTCACTTTTCTTTCTCCCCAAAACATGAGTTCAGTAATGTGCAGCTGACCTAAGCCTGTTGTATTCTGGCCTGACACTATTGCCTGACACTGACTTCTGCTTGCTTAACACTGTTGCTTATTATCCAGCTACCCAAAACTTGCCACAGCCTTTCCAGAGAGAGGTAAAAAACTACATAAAACTTGATCATGTGCCTTCACCCACTGATGCTTATGACCAGGCTTTGTGTGTGCCCATGTCTCTGTAGGCTTTAAGAATGATCAAATGTAAGGAGTGATGCACTGAGAGAGCAAAGGTGTGCCACACTGATGTGCCCTTTCAGTAGGATGAGTGCCTCTCTTTGAGCTCACGAGTCTGATACCTCTTAAGGTAGGTATGCCATTGTGATGTTGTCATATCGATGGCAATGTGTAAGATGCCAATTTGAGCATTGTGTTTTGGGACTCCGATTGCAAAAAAGAGATACATCTGAACATTTGCTTGTCCTTCCCTGAGGGGGGGAAAAACATATTAATTATGAAGTCTCCATCAGCAGTATACATCATACAGGAAATGCCCATGCATGCCTACCAAGATGGTCAGAAAATGCAGACAGCAGGTTGGTATATAGCCTAAAGTTACCAATCAGTAGGAAAGGATAACAGTGAAAAATTCCTCCAGTCACTGTCAGAGAAGGTGAAACCATATGAATGCTTTTTGTTGGTTGTTGATCAAATGTAATAGGCACCAGGGACAAGAACTATGCCGGATTAAATAAAAAGCATTCTCCTTTTGAGTACCTTTCATATCTGACAGTCAGTGCTTTATAAAGCTTCCAAAAACCACTTTATTAGACTTCCAAAGTAATTTAACATATTTCTGTTTTATAGTTTTCCTGACCTGTCACTTCAGTAGATTAAACTGAACCTTTATTAAACACCAGGCTTTATGTAACGGGACTGTCATTTCAACAGATTAAGCTGAACTTTTATTAAACACCAGGCTTTATGTAACAGGACTAATAAGACTGAGTGTGTGTGTGCTTGTGTGCGTGTGTGTGACTATTAGAACTGCGTGTTCACTGTAGTTTAATTGCAGAGCTTTTGAAAAATATAAGGCTGGCTGATGTGAGATAACAGAGAATTGCTATACTACTTTTTGAACAATCATGCTTTATGACCTTGGGTTGTAATATGCTAGACATGCAATGTCAGTCTTGTTCTACGTTTGTCATTATTAGAATTGCAGTGGTTGTAATATTATAAATGTAGAGCTACAGCGAATTGAGGCCAATATCCTAACTAAACAGTTTTCCATGCTGTTGATCCATAAAGGGCTTTCACTAATGGTGGCTTGATTAAAATACCAAGTAAGAAGGTTTGTTTCCTTTCTGTAGGAGGAAAAAACCCCATTGCGTGCTCTCTTTAGAATGAATGTCATGTTTCTAAACATGGGGTACGGGGAGGGGGCATCATCACATGTACGTTTCACAAATCCAGTGTATGAGCCGAGTCCAGTTGTAAGAATGTGTAGAAATAACGTGATGGGCATGGAATAGAAAGTAAATGTTCTGCAATGACAGAGTTCAGCTGGCAAATCTCTTGGCTGCTTTAATTTTAAGTCTGGGGACAAGTGTGCCTTTTTAATGACCTTTCTTAATACATGATGTGACCATACAGCCATCTGAGCTTGACATTCCTGAGGCTAAAAAGCTGTGCCTTGATGATGAGTCTTGAGAGACCCAACTGCTGAGCATCTTGCTCCACTTTCAAAACAAAATCTGAGTCAGAGCAGGACATGGCATACGGGCAGTCCTCCAGAAGCATTAGACTTCATTTTAACCCTTCTCTGCAAGCTGGTACTCCTGCTGTTCTACTTGTTGTGCTGAGTTTCAAGCTGTGGGCAGATGCTACGTCTGTCTGATAGTTTACTTGACAATGCCAGGGCTGAGGATCCTGGCAGCACGTGCCAGGCTTAGATGTAGCTTGCAAAGGGGCAAGGCCTCTTGTTTTTTGCTTCTCTTACACAGAAAATAGCATGTGGCTTTTAATCCATGTTGAGCTCCTGGATATCAAACAAGGGTGGGGGAAAATAGCTCTTAACTGGTCTTTAATGCCTCGCATTGCACAGAATAGTTGCTATTTCCTGAGGCTCCCTCTGGCACAGCAGTGAGGGGACTGAAGTGGTGGTAGCACAACAGCGGCCATCAAACTGTAAATACTGAACTATTTTGTTGAAGCCCTGGAGCAGTGATGGCAGCTGCACACAGACAGCATGCTAATCTCGATCTGATCATAGTACCACAAAGCTGCAAAGACATAGAAAGGGTGGCATGTGATTTATGTAGCTCCTAGAATGCTCCTACCACAACTCAGATGGGAGATTTGGCACGGAGGAGGGCACAGTTTCCCTCCAACATGTTGCCAGGATTCCTGTGCGTTTGGGAGGCCCCTTTGGAGAACTCTGTGGAGTCCATGGTTGTACCAGGACGACCTCCTGTATCAGGCTTTTGCCCATCTTGAAAACACTGGGATGGGTGAAGCGTGAAAATGGGGCTTCCAGCTTGGAAGCCAGATCAAACTCTCCTCTTGTCTTTCAATAAAACATGTAAGAGCGGACAGATTTTTAAAACAATTCCTTGGCCTTTATTGCCAAAGTTTTTAACAAGTGGCTGCTGTCAGTTGCATGGAGCTTGGAGCATGTGAAAGGTCTTGCTTCTACAAGAAAAAAACAGATGCCACTACTCAGAAGCAAAGCGTCCAGCTTTTATTAAAATTAAAAATGAGCCTGTTATGTCTTTCAACCCATTCCTTGAAACAGGATGCCGAGGAACGGCTTAACATATTAACCTAGTAAGGTAGGGTCAATCTCCCACAACCTGCTGAGGACCAAACCCCATCTGCTGTATATCGGTGCATGTTTGTGTCTTAACTGCAGGAACAAGCTAAGACAGGACAGTGTACTCTAGTTGCTCTTAGATATGTGCTTTCTCTACATGTTAAAGGTGAACATGACGCATTGAACTATGCCAGCCACATGCCTCAGCTTACATTGGAGCAGGAAGAGGTGGAGAGCAGGCAGAGGCACCTGATGCACATGGAGGAGAATCAGTAAACAAAAGCCATGTGGTTTTTATGGTTCAAACTTTTTTCCCCCTAAATGACCATTATGAAACTCAGGGGGTGGGAGGGAAGGAGGGAGCAGAACTGTTGGCCTTTGTCTGAAATGATCATCTCTTCCCAGCTGAGAACACAGACAAGTGTATGCTCTAGTGCTGTGGTGACATCCTATGACATATATGCCACAAGTGGCATGCAGCCAGTATGTTTGGCACGTGAGCCTCTGGCAGTGAGCTCAAGGGGGTGCTGACAATAGGAGTCAGGGTAGAAGTTGTTGGAAGGGGGGGCAGGGATTGGGGTGACATTTTAACCAATTAGTTGGTGGGGAGCAGTGGGAGCTGCAGGCCATTGGAAGTTGTGGGTGGGGGGGGAGTAGGTACTGCCAAATTTAGCACTGCTGCTACATCTCAGTGATGACCAGATTCAGCAACCCTGGGTTAGGACAGTGGCTGACTATATGAGAGAGGCATTCTCTCAGCATTTTGGATTGACTTAACTTTGGGCAGGTTGCCAAAAAAAGATTGGTTGCTGTTGCATAGGGTGTAATAACTCTTTGTTTTTGAGGCTTGATCGAGGGTCCACTGAAGTCTATGGAAAGACTCCTAGTGACTTCACTGCCTTGAGATCAATCCTTTTGTGCACAGCTACAGTCAAGACACAGCACCAATGCAGAAGACAACCCAGGTATGAAGTCCCTGCAGCTACTACTGCTTTCCCACCTCCACCCTGACCCTCCGCTTCCTGGGCTGGCGCCTTTGAGTTCTGTTGCAATATTAAACAGTCTTTAAAACATGAGGGATGAGAGGACTGTAGAACAACAAAGAGAAAGTGAAAACATTTGTCTGATGTTTGTTACATTCAGATCTGAACAAAGGAACAAAGGAAAGCAAGGTGACATTCAACACCACTGATAGCAAGGCTGTCCATGTATACACCTGTCATCAGGTCTAGGATACAAAGCGCTGAAGATGCAGGTTTACTAAATAATGTATAGAGAGCTAAAGCACAAGGCAAACCTGTCGGAGAGCAGCCCAGACTGGTTCCTGATAAGAAAAAGCATTAAAAAAATCTCTATTACAGGATAAGAGAACAAGGATACATTTGCCATTCTGATGGCCCAGACAGGATCCTTCCCCTCCCTTACCCCTACCCCTCCCGCCACTCTACTTCTTGCCCCCCCTTTAAACTTTTGGCCTCTACCCCATGGGGGTGTTGTACAGAATGAATCCACTGTGCATAGGAAACAAGGGCTTGGGGGAATGCCCAAGCACAAAGTCCAGCCTGTTTCTTCAGCTTCCACACGGCTCCATCGTTGTCACCAGAAAGCTAACGAACAGTGAAGGGTATCCTAGCTTCTCCCTGAACTGGGCCCTTGTGGGGAATTCTCAGTTTTTCAGTATATTTTTTTTCTTGTTATTGGATCCAGTGGTTCTCCACCTTGAGCGATTGTTTCTCGGGGCTGACAAAAAAATCAGTTGCTTAATAGAAGTGGCTTTTTACTAAAGATGGAGCAGACTACTCATTATCATTTGAATGGACACTGCAGAGAGCTCTGTAGGACAAAGGACCACTCAGCGTGGACCACCCAGCCCTCACTGTACACCCTGATCAACACAGTTCCATAGGTTTTTTTGTTTCAGAGCTGAACGCCTCTCCTGTCCACTACTTCAGTGCGGCTGTTTTTAAGTCTTTAGTTGTTTGCACTCAATAGCTCCTTTTGGGGTCCTGCTTCAGTGATGGTGGAGGCCCCTCTTCAACCTCTGGTGGGGATGAGGTCTCCACTTCCTGAGAACTATCACCGTTTTGGAATTTGAGGCTTTCTTCCTGCTGGTACGACAGTCTGCTTGCAGCTCGTTGCTGCTGCTCCTTTAGCTCCGTGTAGGAACGGGAAAAAGTGTGAAATATGGAAGTGACTGGAAAAGCCATCAGCAAAATCCCACTCAGGATACTGCTTAGGGCTACCACCTGTCCTGGGATGCTACGAGGCACCATGTCTCCATAGCCAACAGTCGTCATAGAGATCACAGCCCACCAGTAGCTGGTGGGAACACTAGTGAACTCCTGCTTGGCTCCCAGTTCTCTTTCGGCCAAATAAACCAATGGAGAAAAGAGTGCCATGGCAACACAAAGGAAGAGAAGCAGGAGTCCGAATTCCCGGGTGCATCGGCGCACGGTGAGGCCCAGCGTCTGCAGACCCAGCGAGTGCCGTGCCAGCCTCATGACATAAAGGATGCGCAAGGCCCTCAAGAAGCGCAGAACTAGGCCCACGCGTTCCAAGTACTTGTTTCCAGCCCCACTGCCAGGCTTGCCGCTGTTCTTGGTGGAGACCACATCTACGATGAGAGAGATGTAGAAGGGCAAGATGGCCAGGATGTCAATGATGTTGAGGGGGGTCTTCAAGAAGGCGCATTTGCTTTCTGCCTGAATAGAGCGCAGGAGGAACTCGAAGGAAAACCAGGCCACGCAAACGGTCTCCAGCACAAAGATGTCATAGCACTTCTGGGAGCATTCACCCTAGGTCGGGAGAAAGAGGAGGAGGAAACAGAAAAGAAAGACAGGAAAGATTTAGTCAGAGAATCAACAAAGAAAAAGGAAATAGAAACTTCAGCTTGTGTGTATGATGTATGCAGATTCCCTTTTCTTTGTAGCTAGTGATCACAGCAGAAAGTACCCAAGATGGGCCATTAAAAAGCAGAGTAACTGATGTTGAGAAGGAACTCTGCTTCATTGACCTGTCAGGACACCAGAGTAGTGTCCCAGTCTTGCAGTGAGCTCGGTATGGCACGCCATCCAAAGCACCGGGCTGCTGAAAGAATGACAAATCACGCTTCACTGAAACTTTCATACATTTCATAAAGTGTTAATAAAGAATCCGGAGTTTTTTTAATAAATGACTGTTTTCTGAGAGCAATATAGCCTGCTTATACCTCTGGCCTGTAACTAGTGATAACAGTTTTAAAGTAAATTTATAATAATGTGTACTCTGTCATTCAGAAGGGGGGATAACATGCTTAACAATCACTTACCATTTAAATTCTTTATAGACATGACTATTCCCAAAAAAATCAAAACACAGAGCTCAAACTCCTGCTGAGGGGAGGATGTGGTTTTTTTGGCCATCTCATTTAATCACCACAATTTTCCCCTTCAGCCTTTGCAGGCAGAGAATTGTTTGAATAATTCCACCACCCCCCCCCCCCCCCCCCCCCCCGGGCAGCTGCCTTACTAGAAAATTAGCACAATTCTCTGGATCTTTTTATTTACAAACTGTAAATAACTAAACTTGGAGCACTTGAACAGCGGTGAATCATAATTATGATGCTTCTTTGATTGGTAATTTCATGTCTTAGATGCCCTGGCAATTCTCTGCTTTGCATGGTTACAACCCCCCCATCTGCATGGTTCTCATCACTTCGCAAATCAAGTGGCTGACTCAGGTGCAATTACAGAATCTGCTCAAAGTGTCCTCGCTTCAAAGCAAGAGTCTACCCAAGCCAATGGGCCTGTCAGGCTAGTGTGCTGGAGGCACACTGTAGCCAGTGGCACGTGCCCTTACAGAAATGCTATTGCTCTGCAGCCTTAAGCAGAAGGAAGCATGGTTGTCTTTATAAGACATCTTATTTGATATCAGAGTAGTCAATGAAAAGTCCTGTGGCCACTAAGGGACAGATTCTCAAAGTATTTCCATTGCCTGGAAATCAATAGCAGCTGAGCACCCAGATTCCCTCCGCCACCAAACAGCCTAGTTCAAATTATATTCAACCTATCTCTAGAAATAATGCCTTTGGGTCAGTGTACACACTTTGGAAGTATTCTTACTTCCTGAAAGCTAGGACCTTCTTCTAGGAAACCCATTTCAAACTTCCTGGGCTCTGGAAGGCCCCAGTCCATTTTAGAGTTTAAAAATGGGGTATTTAGGTTTTTGGTTTTTTTGAAGGGAGCTAGTGGTGACAGAGACCACCAGAGTTGCAGGGGGGGACTACTAAAGTAGCAAGGAGTATGGCTGAGGGAGGGCTGGCTAGACTGCAGTGAGGACTACTTTAACCCTATTCCTCATTCCTGTATTGCCAAATGGTGACTCCCCTCCCACATTTTTCCTGTTTTTGTTTACCAGTATCTATTAAGCTCTGACTACATCTGGCTGTTGATATCTAGACCATTCCTTGAAATTTTGGAATTAATCTTCAGACCCTGCCATTATGGTGGTAACATTAAGCAGCATAAAATATAGCTAAACCTTGTATTTATACCTTTTTGTTTCCAAGGATACCAAATTCAATTGGTGTAAGATATAAATTATCAGGTGCACAGGGGTCATACAACCTATAAGTGAACTAGAGAGAAGAACAATTTATTCTACTGAAATGCCTCTTAATGTCTAAGGTAGTGTACAAGTGATGTAGCTGTGATGGTCCAGAAATTATGCGCTAGGCAAGGATGTCTTCGGGTAATATCTTTTATTGGACAAACTATGTAGCTGGGATAAAGTTAGACAAGCTTTCAAATGCAAGACATTCTTCCTCAGGTCATACACAGAAAAGAACAATTTTGTTTCAGTATAGAGAATGCAGATGAACTGATAGATACAAAGATCAAAAAGACCTGTCTGTAACTTCCTCCTGTGAAACTAGTTCCTGAGTAGATATACATGTTTATTATAGCTGTGATGTTTGTGACGAAAAGGACTGTGTTCAGGGCTTTTTTCTGTACCAAATTCTGGTCAATCCTTTACTAAGGAGAAAGCCGTTTTCCTATAATTTTGCAGACTTGGTTTAATCTGAGCCTGTGCCAAGCTCACTGGAAGATTGCTATTGAGTTCAATGGACTCTGCCCTGGACAGTGGAATTGTATCGACTGTTTTCAATATTTTTAATTGCAAAAATAAAGAAGATTTTAATTCAAAACAATGTTCCCCTGTGACCTTTTTTGTTGTTGTTTTGTTTTGCATCTTTTTCCTATAGAAGTTTGATATTTGCATTCTTGGGGATGACAATTCTAAGCCTTGCTTCTGAATCAAACAACTGAAAAGTGATGATGACTTCAGCACCCTTTTTGCTCTTTGTCTGTCCTCTGGCAATTACATGCTCTTAGCCGTTGCCTGTAAGAGATTCTCTCCACCTCCAGCTCAGCCAAAGGTGGCTGCTGGGATCTCCCAGTTAGGGAGTAGGGGAGCAGGTGACCTGCATCAATGAACCTGGCTGTATACAGTAAATAAATCAAGCTCTGAAAACACCTTATGTTCCAGTTTCTAACTGCTGAGCAGCATACAACAACTAACTCACCCACTGCACAAAGGGTCTATTAAAAAAAAATCCCTTCAGTCCTTGATCTCCCCATCACCACAAAATAATCAAGCAGGCAAACACAAACAGCAGTGTAGCCTAGGGCTTGTCAGAGATTGTATACTGACTTTGGCCTATGAAGGCAATAGCTGTGGTTGATTTATAATCCTGGTATTACTGCGCTAGACTGACTCTTTTTTGCAGTCATGTTGTTGAAGAATGGATGTGAACAGAACAAATCAGCATGGACTGGCAAGAAGGGAAATCAATGACCAATTTCTCTCTCTGCAAAGTAAGGCTACTTTATTCTCTTTCTGTCTGTTCACAGAGTCTTTACCTGGAGACTCCCAAATACCCCAGTGCACCACCCCTAGCTACAGCAGTTCACCACACTGTACAGGAACAAAGACTAAATATGAAAAGGTTCGCAAACTAGTCACTGCTACTAAATCATGAGTGCTAATATGTGCTGGTATGGAGATGGACACAAATTATTTTGTCTTATAAGCAAGATGTTTTTGAAGGGAACGCTACATGCACAAAAGCTAGATAGAGCTCAGCCTTTTTTTTTAACTGTAGTCGCTGGGGAGGTGCACAGGGTTTGACCTACCTCCTCCCACAATTCTCTGAGGGCCACATTCTTAAGGCAGCAGGATAAAGTTCTGCACATTAAAAACAGGATCCAATTATGCATCACCAATTTTTGAGCAATTACAATAATGTATGTGTAACTGGGGTGGCCGCATGCACAAAAATATCTATTTACACATCTGTGTAGTAACCCAGACCAATAGTCTAATAAAAACTAACATTTCTGGGTTCTAAACTGATAGCACTGCAAAGCACCCAATCCTGGGATTACTCAAATCAACAAGGACTAACATACGGGCTCGAGAGAGATATCTGGAGGGCAGCATTCTTGATTTTGCAGAGCCTGAACTCTGAGTCTGAAGATGTGTGCGTCACCTTCATTAGCAGTGACAGGGGTTAACTGAAAACAATGAAGCTGTACCAGAGTAGAACCTACGCTGTCGCAGCTCAGTAAATGTAACCCTTATGGATTCAATTTTTTCCAGCCTTTGCAGAGCTACAGCGAACTGCTTTTGCACAAGGGTATGGCATGGGGGAAGAAAATAATTTCTCTTATGCCACAGAGCACCAATAGAGCTAGTCTACAGAGGGACCACTCCCCACAGAGTCACATCACTGTAACAGGCAGGGCAGGGTGGCACCTAGAGACCAGCTCATTCATAAAGGCTTAAGTTTTCATATGTGACAGCCTACTTCATCAGATGCTATGAATGGCCTTGCAGAGGGACAGAGCCACTAGCTACATGGCCAGCCTATCTCAAAAACAAACCAAAGCTCCTCCATATAAACACAGACAATGATTCAGTGACCACAGTCCTCAACATCATTACTAACCCACTGCACTCCAAATGAGACAGCACGTCAGTGGCAAGATGTTTATTAACTTCAGTGGGCTTTGGAACAGGATCGGATTCAGGCCCTTACAGAACATACCAACGTGTGCGCCAGCCAAATAGAGATCTCTCTTTATTTATTTATTTATTTATTTATTGTTAATTGAATCTATGTGGACTGGCCACCCCTTTTAGTAACAGAGATCTCACTTACAGTAATGTGCAGTGTTTCACATGCTAACAAAAATCTGCATCATGCTCAACTTTGCTCCTTTTTTTTTAGATGGCTGATTCGGCTTGGTTGGGGGGGAGGGGTGTTATTTTTTGTAAAGAAAACCCCAGACTTTTATTTGTTTCTGATGTTGTCAGATGGTTACCCAACAACTTAGCTGCATGGCACAATATTTCATATGGGGTTTTTAATTGTATAAAAAAAACATAAAACATTCACTCTTAACATGACAAAAGGAACAAGAGGAAAAGAAAGTGCTAACAGAATAGTCATATCTTTCTGAACAAAAGATCCCAATATTCTTGAAAGCATATCAAGCTGCAGTGATTCATGACATTAACACTGCAAATAAATAGTACAGATCACTTTTTATATCTGCAAAATAGCTGAGTTAGCTACATGAATAACTGTAGAATTTCTGGTCTTTCATCTAATTTATTTTCTTGTTTACAATTTCACATCTGTGCTGCTAGTTGAGTTAGATATAAAATTTGCTACTACTTCATTTGTTGTTTAGCTTTTACAGACATTATTTTAATGTTTTTGCCTTGATTATAGTTTGCCACTGCCATCAGGGATTTGTTGCTGTTAAAGCACTAAAGAGTCTCACCTTACTAAAATTCAAAGCTTAACCTTCCTTTCTATGTGTGGTCATGTGTTGCAATAAACATTTTAAGAACGTTATTACTAAAAAGGTATAATTAGAAACAAGTTTTTTTTCTCCTAAGAATATATATTAAACACACAAGTTTAATAAAATTTCCTTTAGTAATTTTTCTTATATGGGGAAATACCTGCAGTTGCACAGACATTCTTCGGCTCTGTATTTAATGTCAATTCAGGACACTTGGAGAAAGAAAATAAAGAGCATTTCAGTGAGCAAATTTTATTTCATGCAGCCAAATTAAAGTGAGTACCTTTCCTCAAGATTTATAGAGTTCTGCTGTCAAAAAGCCAACTGCAGTATCTCTTACAGTGAAGCTCATTGTTTGCCAAGGAAACCGCTGAGAAAATTACAAAAAAAAAAGTTTGTATCAACGGAGTGCAAACCTGACTCTCTCATTGCTCTGTATGTTTCCTGTAGAAACTGGAGGTATCTTTAATGGTGTGTGTGTCTGTCTATCTGCCCATCTTCTAGCAGGATTTCTTCTGTTACTACTTTCCTGCACTTTATCAAAACTTTATCAATATTCTAGTCTCTGCTATCTAATTTCTTGCCTGACACTTTTCAGTCTCCTGGAAAGTCCATAAATAACTTCTGGATTGTCGCAGGCTGTTACCATGTCTGCCTATTTCTCAGCTTTTAAGATGTCTGAAAACCTGAGTATCCATAAACCTGAGTATCCATTGACCACCACAATTCCCTTGTTACTTTAAGTGGAGAGGTGTGTGGCCCATGGCCACTCAGTGCTTCCAAAGACCTAAATGCCAACTTCTTCCTCATACTGGGGGCATCTACACATGTGCTTTACTGCAAAGTTGACTAATTAGCTCCACAGTAAAGCATTGTTGTATATACATGTAGCACTATTAGGCTGGAGTAAACTAATTCTTCATGGTACATGTGACCAGACTCTGGAACAGACTCCCAATGGGGATGGTGCAGGCACCTACCCTGGAGATCTTCAAAAGGAGACTGGACGCATACCTTGCTGGGGTTATTTGACCCCAGCAATCTTTCCTGCCCAGAGCAGGGGGGCTGGACCCGATGATCTCACAAGGTCCCTTCCAGCCCTAATCTTCTGTGAATCTGTAATTAACTCTGCCCGATACAAGTACTATCCTACGATGGAGTTATTTACTGTGCTGCAATGCATGTGTAGATGGTAACTGGAGCTGGCTGGGGCACGAGGGTGCTACAGTGTAGAGGCTGCCTGCCACCTAGCGCCACACTGGAGCACCCTTGTGCCCCAGCCAGGCCCTCTGCAGCATGTTGAGCAGGGCCAGAGCAGCTCCAGGCTGGCAGGCTGACACTCCAGGCCCCCTGCCAGCCAGGGCTGCACCACTGCAGCTCAACGTGCTGCAGTTCCTGGCACATGTGCATCTGGGGGACAATAAACTCCAGTGTGAACTGCACTGGAGTTTACTGCGTCGCATTAACAATATGTGTAGATACGCCCACTGAGTAGCATTTACTCTTCAAGAAGCAGGAGTTGGGTCCTAAAGCCAGAAGCTATATCTTAAAAAGTGCTCAACTGGCTAAAGTTAATGAGATAAAAAATGTTTATGTGCCACTATCTCTTGAAGCTTCAGACTCAGGTTTTCAGCTTTTCTCTGTATAAATAGGGCTTGAAACTTTCTTTAAAGAAATTCATTCTAGAATAACCAGTAGACTTGTAACTAATACCAAGTACCAGTATTATGAGACTCTTGATAAAATGGCAAGAGTTGCAGTGCTAAAGTAGTCCCATTAAATTCAATAGGACAACTTAAACATGCTGATCTGAGCAGACTAGAGGGAGCAGAAAATAATCTAGTCCACTGCCAGAAACTCTATAGCCCAATGGCTAAGGCATTCATCTCAAAATAACTAATAGCCTGGCTGTCAAAAGACTCACCTGGCACTTAGGAGACTGATGTTAATGTCCCTGGATTGAATCAGACAGTGGAACATGGAGCTGGACCACCCTATCCCAGGCCACCAATTTATTGGCTACTCTGGCCTCCACCCATCTCCCTCACTAGGAAGTCATGATAAAACCAAACCAAAAATACTGCACTTACTTTGTTGGAAAATTCCCAAGCTGCTCTCACAGTAAGAAATTGTGGGCTGTGAATATGCTCCCCTTGCTAAGTGCAGGAGTGATATTGTCAGTCACACCAGGGTCTCATTCTATCTTTAGACACACACACTACCTCATTAAGTGATCCACTTATCCATGAGCTCCAGGCTTGATTGTTGTACTTCACTATGTCTGGGATTAAAGCTGGGATGGGCTGCAGGCACTCACCTTCATATATTGCTGGAAATACTGCACAAAGACTATGTGATTTTGCTACTTCTAAATTATTCATTAAATCTCTATGCCAACATCCATGCCATGAATTCAAAGTAATTGTCTTAATTTATAAAGCCATCAAAAAGCAGGGGATGGCATTACCTCCCAAACTACTATATCATCTTTGCTTTGACTGCTTTTGTGTGTGACAAGGTCCAAGTGTTTCTGTCCTTTACTTTGACCCTGCTGCCCATTAAGGTAATCACAACTTTGCTGGGACTTCACTGGAAGTGTGCCCATAACTGGCAACAGGCAATCAGGGTCTGACACACTTGCTATTGGGATGGGAAATGATCACTTCCTTGGTACAGATGACTATGGAAAAAAAGAGCAGTAAAACTCATAGAATCTTTCTCAGGCTAGGGACAGATATTACATATAAATCAGTTTAAATTATCAGAAACTGGTTTAAACCTGTAACAATACAGATGTTCAGTGCACATAAACCAGTTTGAAAATGGCTGAAACCAGTTTGAGATAAACCTGGTTGAATGTAGTATTAGACTTAACTGATTTGGGTCAGACTGGTTTATGTAATGTCTGTCCCAGGTCCTTTGATAGTTTAGGCTAAACCAGACTCCCCCAGCATCCTGGCATGCTCTTTGGGCTGCGTGGGACTCTCTGCTCCACAGGAGGGCTGGCCCCTCCCCTCTGCTCCCTGGCCAGAGCTTCAGCAGAGACTTGCAGACTCAGAGTGTCTGCCTGGCTTCTCTCTGCTAAGCAGGGATTATTTCCCCTGCCCCTCTGCCTTATACAGACACCTCAGCATTAGCCAGCAGACCACATGCTGGCTATGGTCTGGGCTGTGATCCAGGTTTTCCATTTCCCATGGAAAAATGGAGAAAAACATGAATTCTCTGTTTTCTTATCAAAGAAAATGCGGATTTCCCTTTTTAGGTGAGAAATCTGCAGATTCTCTGCTTTTATAAAGAGCTCTTGCAGGCTGGCAAAGCTCCAGCCTGCAATTACTCATTGCAGAAAGGGCAGGAAACTCCCAGCCCTACCTGGAGGGGGAGGGAGAGGGGGAAGGGCAGAACCTGAGCCTCTGAGTCAGCCAAGGCTGGCCTCAGGCTCAGACTCGCCCTTCGCCCCTGGACCCTAGAGGTAAGTGGGGTTGCAGGTTGTAGGGAAGGGCCGAGGAAGGTGGCTGCTGAGGGAGCAGGGGGTGCTGCTGGCCCCAGGTGGCACACCGCAGCCAGGTGTAGGGCCAGGGGGTGAGGGCAGGGGTGCCCCTCTGCAGGGCACTTTGTGGGCAAGTGATAGAGGGCACGGTGTGGTGGTGCCCGTGTGGTGGTGCCTGCCATGTGCGGGCCACACACATGCTGCCTGGCCAGCTGCCCAGGGGAGGGGGAGGCTCGCATGCGGCTGGCTGCACAGTTCCGTGGCCGGCTCTGCAATGGCAGTGAGGGATGATGGCTGGGGAAGCAGTGGGGGGCTTGCACAAGGCAGCTGCTGATGCTTACCTGTGGGGCCAAACCAGCGGTGTTGGCCGCTGAGTACAAAACCTCCCCGCACCTCTGTGAAGCCATGCCTGGAGCTGTACAGCTGGTGGCAGTGTGATGGTGACTGGGCAGCATGCAGCCATCCCCACCATCATCCTGCACTGCGCAGTGGCCACAAGGGCACACAGCTCCAGGCATGGCTCTGCAGCAGCAGCAGTGGCACAGGGAGGTTTTGTATGCAGGAGCCATCACCGCTTGCACACAGTGGCCACTGCTGCTTGCCTGTGGGGCCGCGCAGGGTGGCAGCAGCAGTGTGGTGGAGACCTGAGATGGTGGTGGGGATGGCTGCGTGCTGCGTGCTGCCCGGCCGCCACCACACTGCTGCCAGCCGCACAGCTCTGGGCATGGCTCTGCAGCAACACAGTGAGGTTTTGTACGCAGTGGCTGTCACCGCTGGCATGGCCCCACAGGTAAGCAGCAGTGGCTGCCTTGTGCAAGGCCCCCCCCAGCTACCATCCCTCGCCACTGCTGCAGAGCCAGCCACAGAGCTGTGCAGCTGGCCGCATGCAAGCCTCCTCCTCCCCTGGGCAGCTGGCCAGGTGGCATGTGTGGTCCGCATATGGCAGTCACCACCACACTGTGCTCTGCATCACTTGCCTGCAAAGCCCCCTGCAGAGGGGCACCCCTGCCCTCATCCCCTGGCCCTGCTCCTGGCTGCAGTGTGCTGCCTAGGGCCGGCAGCACCCCCCGTTTCCTCAGCCCCCAACCACCTTCCCCAGCCCTGCCCCACAGCCCCCAACCACACTTACCTCTAGGATCCAGGGGTGAAGGGCATGGCTCCATGGTGGCAGCACTTGCCTGCAAAGCCCCCCCGGCCCCCCCCAGCCAGCACGCAGCTGCCACCACCCCGTACCACCATGAAGCTGTGCAGCCAATTGCGGGGCATAAGCAGTGGTGCAGTGGTGGCCACTGCATGCAAGGCCCCCTTTCCACCCCCTAGCTGGGTGGCATATATCTGGCCTGCACATGGTGGTTGCCACCGCACTGCCACTGCCATGCCCTGTGCCACTTGCCCACAAAGCCATGCTGGTGGCCATGGGATGGTAGCGCAGGGTGCAGTGGCAGAGTTGCAGTGGCAACCTCCGTGTGCGAACCCCCTATCAGTCCAGCTGGTGCGTGTGTGGCCCGCAGAGTAGCACGCCTGCCCTCACCCCCTGCCCCTGCTCCTGGGAGTGGGCACAGGGGCACGCTCCCCCACTTCTTGATCTACCACCCCAGCACCTTCCCTTTCCCCCCCCCTTCTCCGCCCCTTCCCCCCCCCCACACACTTGCCTGCTGGGGTGAGTATCAGTGTCTCTGTGTGCCTCTGTGTCTGCATGTCTGTGCCTGTGTCTGTGGGTCTGTTGTGAGGGTCATCGGAAGGGCTGTTGAGGCTGTGTGGGGGGAGTGTGGGGCACCAGCAGCGCTGTGGGGGGCCTTTAATTTTTATCACAGATTTTGGGTTTTTAATCAGAGAATTTGCAATTTTAAATCAGAGAAAACCAGGATCCTGGAGACAACAAAGGCAGATAGTTTTTTTTGGAGCTAATCAACTGGTAGCTTAATGTCTTTCCTTGGAAAAGCTGTTTAAGAAGAGCTCCATTAGTTAATGGAGAGATGCTTTGTTTTCTTAATGGTTTGATAAACACTGAGTTAGGGGTGATAAACATTCCCTGTTGGGCTGCTGGGGCGGGGTGAGGGGAAGAATAATAGGAATGTCCTGCTCAGCTCTGTGGAAGCAAAGGGAGGGCTGCCCTAGTGCTCCCCGGCTTCTAGCCGGAGCCACTGCAGGCATGTGCCTGCATTTCTAGAATGAAAAGGTAATGTCTATTCACCTCCAAATCGGTTCAAGTTTTGCAGGTTAGACTAACCAGCAAAAATTGAATCAATTCAGGCTCAGGCTTTTTGAATGTCTGTTCCTAGCCTCAGTGACCTTTCCTGCAGCTTCCCAGCACACAGCTCCAACCCCCAATAATGCTTGAGTTATCAGGCCCTCAACTTTGCCTGCAAAACCCCCCCAGCCAGCATGCAGGCCTGGTATGTCCAACACCAGAAGCAGTGAGACATGCATAGAGGCTGCCTTTGTATTTCAGTTTAAAAGTCAATTTTCAAAGCACTCTAAAAATAACAATTAGTGTAAAAAATGCCTTGGAAATTTGTATGCAAATTTGTGCAAATCAGGGGTTGATATGATCAAGAGGTTCCTGAGATACAGCTCCCTTTGGCGAATGACATGCCTTAAAAGTTCAAAGTGCTCTAAAATTCAAACACAGAGCCAGACTGGAATGCTAAATAAAGACCTAGAAGAGAGTAAGGGCCTCTTTGAAGAAGAGTCCCTTCTGCATCAGGACTTTTTTTTTTTTTTTTTTTTTACAATGTGCTAAGCAGAGATCCAGCAGAATGCTAATTGTGTGCCAGGCCACAGAGGTCCAGCTTTTCAAAAGTAATTAAGCTGTTGCTCTGCTCAATATTGCAATGCCCAACCCTTAGGTGGCCTTCTGCCTAATGACCTTCTTTAAAACCAAGTTAGGCACCTACAGCTCCATGCACAAAGGGATGTAAGCAGTGGGTCAGTGCTGAAGTCCACAATTTAGATCCCCCAGAACCCTGCTCAAATGCCATCTGGCCTTGGAGGCACCAGGATTCTATCAGTGCCTTGTTTCCTCCCCCCAGTTGTTACCTCTATTTTGAGGTTTCCAGATCAAGCTAGTCATTGGTGAGCCATGCAATGACCATCTCACACCTGGGCTCCATTAAGGATTCACAAACCAGCTGTTCCTCAGCCTCGCTTGCCTACAGGGCTTGACCCAGTGGACAGTCTCAGAGCAAACTGCATGGGTCAGGCTCCAAACAAAATACATCTGGCAGCGAAGCTGAAGGTGAAGCTGTAGCACTCCTTTCCCCTTCCCCTTCCCCTTCTATCCAGTTAACTCAAGGGTTAAAGCACTTATTCTGGAAGCAGGAAACCTAAATTCAATTCCCTCCTTCATCTGAAATGAGGCACTTAAGGCTTGGAAAGGGAGTGGGTTCTATTGGTTCCTACTGATTCCTTGATTGATAAGCTAAAGCTGGTGGCTGCAGTTCTTAGGCACCTAATTCCCCCTATGCTCTGTAAACAGAACTGAGGCTCTTATCCCGCAGTTATGGGGGTTCCACTAGGCTGTGAAAAGGAAAATTTGCAGGGGCAAATCCAACTCAACCTGGTAGGCACCCCTATTTAAATATTGCAATATCAAAAGTGCAGGTGTGTTGCACTAAAATGATGGGGTTAGCTGTTCAGGATCCCTAGGCAGAGACTGAGGAAACATGGGTGCCTTCAAAGGGGAATCCAGGATGTGTATCCACTTGGCAAGGGGGCGTCTACAAAATAAAATGACAGGCTATGGGTGGGGAGGGATGTGGGCCTCTGACCCATGGCTGCATAGAAGCCATCCCTTTAGGAGCCAGAACAGCCCCTGGGAAGGTACCTGATGGGGTGAAGGTACCACCTAACTTTCTGCACAGTATGCCTAATGGTTAGAGCAACTTGGTATGGCCTGTAGGGGACCTCGGTTCCAGGCTCTGCTGAGCCTCAAATCCTCATCTTGTACCTGCCAAGAGAGGGCTGGGGACATGGTTAACTTTGGGGCCACTTTCCATTCCTCCTGCTGAAGCTAAGTCAGTGGGCAACAAGAAATGTAAGATCCATGGGCCCACAGAATAACAAGCAAAAAGAAGTGGTTTCTATTGCTCCTGTGGGAGAAAGGAAGCCCTAGCTTTTGTGGATCCTGCTGCCAATATTCTATGCCTGTGAGGATGCTGTATCAAAAGCCTAGCTAAAATCAAGGTATATCACATCCACTGATCTCCCTGCATCCACAGAGCCAGTCACCTCGTTATAGAAAGCAATCAGGTTGGTCAGGCATGACTCGCCCTTGGTGAATCCATGAGAACTGTTCCTAATCACCTTTTTTCCTCCAAGTGCTTAAAAATGGATTCCTGGAGGACCTGCTCCATGATTTTTCCAGGGACTGAGGTGAGGTTGACTGGTCTGTAGTTCCCTGAATCCTCCTTTTTCCCTTTCTTAAATATGGGCTCTATATTTGCCTTTCTCCAATCATCTGGGACCTCTCCTGATTGCCATGAGTTTTCAAAGATGATGGCCAGTGGCTCTGCAATTTCATCAGCCAACTCCCTAAGTACCCTTGGGTGCATCCCATCCAGCCCCATGGACTTGTATATGTCCAGCTATTCTAAATAGTCCCTAACCTGTTCTTTCACCACTGTTGGCTGCTCACATCCTCCCCAAACTGTGCTGCCAGGTGCAGCAGTCTGGGAGCTGGCCTTGCCTGTGAAAACTGAGGTGAAGAAGGCATTGAGTACTTCAGCCTTTTCAGCATCCTCTGTCACAAGTTTGCCTCCCCCATTCACTAAGGGACCTGCACTTTCCCTGATCCTACTTCTGCTACCAACATACTTATAGAAACACTTTTTGTTACACTTCACAGACCTTGCTAACTGTAACTCCAATTGTGTTTTGGCCTTCCCGACTTCACCTCTGCATGCCCGAGCAATGCTCTTAAACTCCTTCCTATTTATTGGTCCAAGTCTCCACTTCTTATAAGCTTCCTTTTTGTGACTTAGAGTTCCCTGCTAAGCCAAGCTGATCTTCTGCTATATTTGCTATTCTTCCTGCACATTGGGACAGTTTGTTCCTGCACTCTCACTAAGGCTTCTTTGAAGTACAGCCAACTCTCCTGGACACCTCCCCTCCTCAGTCTGGCTTCCCAAGAGATCCTGCCCATGAGTTCCCTGAGCGAGCCAAAGTCTGCTTTTCTGACATCCAGGGTCCTTACTCTGCTGCTCTCCCTCCTTCCTTTCCTCAGGATCCTGAACTCAATCATCTCATGGTCACTGCTGCCCAAGTTGTCATCTACTACTACATTCCCCACCAATTTTTCCCTGTTTGTGAGCAGCAGGTCAAGAAGAGCATGGCCTCTAGTTGGCCACTCTAGCACTTGCACCAGGAAATTGTCCCCAGTACTCCCCAAAAACTTCCTGGATTGCCTGTGCACTGCTGTATTGCTCTCCCAGCAGGTATCAGGGTGATTGAAGTCTTCCATCAGAACCAGGGCCTGTGCTCGGGAAACTTCCACTAGCTGTTTGAAGAAAGCCTCACCTACCTCATCCTCTTGGTTTGGTGGTGTATAGCAGACCCCCACCACGACATCACCCTTGTTGCTCTCCCCTCTGACCCTAACCCAGAGACTCTAAAGAGGCCTATCTCCAGTTTCATACTAGAGCTCTGAGCATACGGCCTTTTTACATAAAGTGCAACTCCTCCTCTTTTTCCCTTCCTGTCCTTCCTGAAGTTTGTACCCATCCATGACGGTGCTCCAGCCATGCAAGCTATCCCATCAGGTCTCTATTATTCTAATCACATCATAGTTCTGGGACTGTGCAAGGACTTCTAATTCTTCCTGCTTGTTTCCCAGTCTCCATGCATTTGTGTACAGGCACCTGAGGTAACTAGGTGCCTGTACCTGAACTAAGTGCCTGTTTATCTCACGCTTCCTCTGCAAGAGGATGGCATTCAGCGGATGGCAGTGGCAAAGCGGGTAAAGAAGCAATGTAAAGAATTAGCATTTCTAGAATCAAGACCCATGCTTCCAGAATTCCCCAATACATGCCTCAGCAGTTGGGGTTGATTACTATAAATTTGACAAATGTCTAAAAGAGGGGATGGCTGCACATAGAGCAAGAAGTAATGGGGTTAAATTCCAATGAGAGAAATCAAAGTTGGATATTAAGAAGAACTTTCTAACTCAGTAAGGGTGGTTTGTGCTAGAACAAATTACTTAGAGAGAGAGAGAGGTTATGAAAGCTCTGTCACTGGAAATGTCTAAATTCAGATTAGACAAACATTTGTCTGGGACAGCTTAGGCTAGGGTGTTCCTGCCTTGGTCGAGGGCTGGACAACACGAACTCCAAAGGCCCTTTTTCCAGCCCTGTTTTTCTATGAATTAAGTAAACCTATGATCACCTCCTCCTTGGGCCTAGTCTTGAAATGAAAGTGACAATGGGTGTCCCATGTAGTTGTAATCTCAATGCTGCCCATGTGTGTTCGGCCTGGTCTAAGCATGCCTTCTGGATTGAGCCCTTCCAGGGACATGGAGGCAGAGAAGCCTCCTTTATGACTCTTAAAGGACCTTAAGTAGGAGATAGGTACCTAAATGCTTGCCTGACTTAGGTGGTGGCAGTTCTGGGAATATGCAGGGTTAGCACTCATTTTCACCAAGAAGGTTAGGAGACTGGGGCCTCTCAGGTGCCTCAACAGAGGTGCTGGTTTGTGGAACGTTCCTTTGGATTTAGGTCTTCAACTTCCAGCTCACGTGCCACCAAGATCGCCTTCAGGGCTGGGCTGTAGGGAACCTGTATTGTAAGAGTGAACACTGCAGCACCTAAAATGTAGGTGCCTGGTCCCTGAAGCAGAGTCCACAGGCCTGGGATAGTATCTAGGTTCCCTACACAATTATGTCAGGATTCAGAGGCCTGAACCTTCTGCATAAGGTAGCTGCCTACACAGTCTTTTCAAAGTCTGCAGAGGTGGTAGCAGTGCCTTTCTTCTATATGACAGGTCCACAGCTAGGACACACGCCCAGGCTGTGGGAGATCAGGATTCACTTGCCTCCTCTATCTGCCTCTTCCACCCATTAGGTAAATGCTGCAGTCAATAGCATAAAATTGCCTTGTAGAAGGGAGCTGCCAAAAACTGAGATCCATCTTGAAGGAACAGGAAATGCACACAACAAAAATACTGAACACAAACATTAAAAACCAGGAAATACAGAAACACATCTCCCCCAGTGATCATTGCCTTAAGAAGTCTCTCAGGAATGACACAGTACCTCATCCTGAGATGCAGACGTTTAAAGTTTTTTAAAAAAACCTCTGGATCCGTATGGTTACAACTGTGAGCATGGGAAATGACAGGGAAGTAAACCCCAGATCAACAGTATCACTCCTTGTTCAGTGAGGGGGCAGCAGGAGAGCATGGATTGGAGTTGTGCTTTAATATTGTGGCAGGAACATTTTGTCAGGGTGGCTTGTTAAAGGCTAATTGCCTTCTCACTGCTTCTTGCTATCTCTGTAGGACCAGACTGTGGCTAGGTGGTATTCCTACCTATCTGTATTTGAAATGTTTGGGTTTTGGGGAGCATGTGTGTTTAGCCAGCTCCTCAGATGTCAGCAAAGCAGGTTTAGGCTGGACATCAGGAAAAAACTTCTTCACTGTTAGAACACTAAAGCAGCAGAACAGAAGATTAAAAGAGCTGGGATAAGTTTATTGAGGGGTACAGAAAGAGTTCTGGCTGTCCAGTTAGGGCACCAGATGTGTGAAGTTATGCTTCCTGTCCCCAGGTTGCAGAGCAGACTGGAGAGTTTTTGGTTTCTCCCATACTTCTGGGCTTTGCTGGTTGCCATGTGGGGCCAGGAAAGAATTTTGTCCTCTCTTGATGCTACAGGCACCACAGTTTTGTCATTTTTCTCTGAAGCACTGGGTGTTGGCTGCTGTCAAGGCTGGGGTTTAGAACCCAGAGGTTTCTTGTTAAAGGATCTTACCTCTCTGTTCAGGGTCAGACCAATTCCTGCATTTGGGATCAGGAAGGAATTTTCCCTCAGGGTCAGGTTGGTATGGACTCCAAGGGTCTTTGCCCTCCTCTGTAGTGGAGGCCATGGTTCTCTTCCTTGGGTCTCATGGGTGCAACCAGATGAGTGGGAATGTGCATTTCCCCAGGGACAAGTAGCAGCGGTACGCCTTGTGCCGCTGCTACTTGTCTCCAGGGAACTCCTGCTGCATGGCAGGTTACCCTGGATGAGGTAGGGGAGGCTGGGGCCAGCAACTGTGCTGGCTCCACCAGCCTTACCTGGGGACTTGGGGGCCTCTGAGACCTGAAGCCATGGTGCTCCAGCAGCAGGAAGCCTGGCCGTCAGCCAGAGTATGGCTCCAGCTGACCAGGCTTCGGTTTTGGGCGGTGCGCACTGCACCCACATGTGCGGCCCTGCTTTTTTTGGCGTGGGCTTTTTTACCCCAGAATCAACACTCCCCTCCCCAACGCTGCATGTGTGATGTGGGGGGCTGCAGGTACCATTTGTGGCACCACATACCACACATCCGCGCTTGTCTGGATGCCCCCCCATGAGTGCATTTTAGCAACCCTTGCAGCAATGGGATACTAACAGCCTTTGTCCTGTTGCTTTATCTTCGGCATATTAGGGTGCTTTTGGTGTCTTTGTGCAACGTGCCTTGTAGTTGTGTGATAGGGACAAGTGAGTGTATCTACATATACATTTATTGTGCATTAAATTTACTCCACAGTGTGTTTACGCCGGCGTCTACACAGGCAGGCATTAAAGCGCAGTAATGCTGTGTGCATGGACTGACTTCCAAGTCAGTCCACGCACACAGCACTACTGCGCAGTAAGGTGTCTACACACGCATTACTGTGCAGCACTAATTGGGCATAAATGTGATACTATGCATCATGCAGGTTTTAAATTTATGCCCAAGTTGACGTAAGTTGCCATATTTACTGCTCAGTATGGGCGTACATATGTAGACACCGCCTGTAATTTTTAAAAAATTACTGTAACAGTAATTTTTGGTTACGGTGCAGTAATTTTGGTTACTGAGCAGTAAATGTAAACGTGTAGACATGCCCACTGTGTAGTTTTTAGAAATAGGTTAGACAAGGAGTTGTATGAGACAGTTTGGATAAGATGATCCTGCTTTGAGCAGGGTTTTAGACTTGATGACCTCTGGAGGTCCCTTCCAACCCTACTTTTCTATGATTCTGTGTTTCAGGTTTTGGCTTCAGGGTTAGAACCCCGTTCATTAAGTTTTGGGTTAATTCATTTGAATTTTTTTTAAAACTCATCCTGTACTATTTGGCTGCATCCAGACGAGCATGGACGTGCAGTATGTGGTTCCACAGACCCATCTGCAGGGCCACACACCACATATGCAGGAATTCCCCACGCTGCTATCTTGCAGCATGGGGAGGGGGGAGGTGGTTTGACCCTGGGAAATCCTGGTGTCAAAAAACCC
The DNA here is from genome assembly GCF_030867095.1 of Alligator mississippiensis. Lineage (NCBI taxonomy): Eukaryota > Metazoa > Chordata > Crocodylia > Alligatoridae > Alligator > Alligator mississippiensis. The sequence continues at coordinate 113,295,239 of NC_081826.1, read as the reverse complement.
CACACTGAAAAGAAATGAGGCAGTGCATATGGCTGCAATGCACTCAAAACTGGAACCTGGCCAGCTGGAGCCATGCTTTGGCTGCCAGCCAGGCTTCCTGTCATGGCTGCAACCCTAGGAAACTCCCAGGACTGCATGTAAGGCTGCTGGGGCCAGCACAGTTGCCCCAGTTTCCCCTACCCCACCCAGGGTACCCTGCCATGCGCCAGAGAGTACGTGTCATGAGTGTTCCCCAGGGACAAGCAGCAGTGGCACAAGATGTACTGCTGCTACTTGTCCCTAGAGAAACAAATGTCCACACCCATCTGGACATGTCCCTTGAATAAGTTCTTTGGCAAAACCCAATACTGTATAGAAGCAAGAATCACTCATGGGAAAGACTTTTAGAAGCATTTATTCCAGGGAAGGTGACAAGTGGGGAGCAGTAAAGACTATATACAGGTTGGTCCAAAAGTCTGGACCTCAAGGACAAGGCCTGGGCTCATGGCCTGCCCACACACTCTGGACAAGAATAAAAAAAACAGGGGACAAAGAAAAATATACATATATACAGTTCTGCCAGCGGGGACACCCAGGGGGCCTCAGGACATCAGGGGTCGGCTTGCATGGACAAAGCCCGAGGTCTCAGCTCACTGGAACCGCCCCCGCACCCTGATCAGGTGGTGGCATCACAGTGCAAGGAGCAGGCGTCCCCCCCTCGACTCGGCACAGTGCCCCCTCAATGGCCCAGCATTCCTCAAAGGTGGGCACCATCCGCCAGAGGACCACAAGCTCAAACTCAAGTGAGAGGTGGGCCCGCACCAGCAGGCAGAAAAGCTGCAGGGCGTCATCCATCCCGGTCCCGGCGAGCCAGTTTTGGTGGCTCTTCAGGGTGGTCAGCTCACTGACCACCTCTGGAATGACCAGCAGTGGCAGGAAGGTGTCGCCTTTGGTGGGGAGGGCCCGGTGGGCCTGGAGGTAGCCTTCTAGGGCAGCTACCACCTTCATCAGGAGGGCAGCTCTAACAGCCCACAGAAGTTTGTCTCAAACTAGAGCCCAAGAACAGAGAAAAGCAACTAGGATGAGGGGCAAGGAAAGGCTGCCATATATGCTGGATACAGGCAGAGACAAAAAGAGCTTGGCTTATTTAGCCTTATAAAACAAAGATCAGGAGGAGATATGACTGCTCTCCATAGTACATATGGGGTGGGGGCTAAATGCCAGGGAAGGAAAACAACTATTTAAGCTGAAGGACAAAATCAGCATAAGAATGAATGGGTAGAAATTAGGCAAGAATGAGTTTGGGCTGCGAACTGAAGAAAGTTTCTAAGCAACAGAGGAGTGAGGTTTCAGAAAAGCCTTCCCATCAAGAGAAGCTGAAGCAAAATTCCAGGACACTTTTTTTTAAAAATGGAGCTTGATTAGTTTATGAAAGGGATTATTTGAGGCAGTTGCAGGGAACTGGAATTGGTGACCTTGGAGGTCTCTTTCAGCCCTAGGGTCCCTTTACTTTTAACTAGAAAGGCAACTGGTGGTGGCCATGTGAATAAGATCCAGGCTCAGAAGTGCTGCAGGACTGGGGGTACCCAGTGCTTTCAGAGCCCTGCCTCTTCAGCAGCTTCACTAGGTAGATTTGTTCTAGGGTTGGGCTGGGGAATATCAGGCTCCCTGACACCAAGCCATGCTAGTGCAGCTGGGACCCTAAAAGCCTTGGCTGTAAGTGGAGCCATAGACCCTGGGATCCCAAGCAGCTGCTCAGTCTTGTCTGTTATACAGCTGCTATTAGCAAGAGCAAAGCTGGACTGAATGTTAATTTTTTTGGAGCAGCTGGAAACATCATACTCTTTGGAAAATATACACTGGTACTTCGGATATGGAATTTTCTTGGGATTTCTGATTTGTATGACATTGCAAAAGTTTAGGTTTTGGTCTAATTTAGACTGAACCAATTAAAAACAAACCAATAATGGGAACATCTACACAAGACACTTAATGCCCATTGGACTAATTCAACTTAGCATTAGCGTGGCTGGCAAAAACTGTGCTAATGCGCAGTAGTGCTGATTACGGCACATTTAGTAGCTGTTACTACAGGTACTAAACTTAATGCACCATAAACAAGTAGAGGTGTCCAGCCTGTCCTAAAAACTGAAGCCCAGCTCTTTTTTCTGCATCTGAATGGCAGCACCACAGTCAGCAGTACTGAGACTGGAGTTGTCAAGATGCCCTGTAATTCGTTCCTGTATATTTCTGAGGAGATGCTGGGTCCTAAACAGCAGCAATGTGGAGAGAAGAACTTGAGCTCAGCTGACCTGCAAATCAGCTTATCCAATTTGTGTCTAATGCTAGCCTGTAACTCTGATCTAATGTTTTTAAGTGCAGATGCAAAGAGAACAAGAAAGATTCTGCTCTGAGATCTTGTCCCAAAAATCTAAAGTGGCAACACTTGGAATTTACTGAACATCTGCTTCACATAAACATGACAGGAACTGAGAAAATAGACAGGGATTATTTCCCACAAGTAGCTGGTCCGCAGAGCTACAGCATGTAAATCACAACAAAACAGGACCACAGCACGGCTGAGTCCATGCCAAGGGCGTTTATGTGCAGTTTGATTACTTTCAGTGGGGAATGTCAACACAAAGAACTAACACTTTTAGCTGCAAGGAATTACCCAAGAGAAGCACGGCATTCACACTTTGGAACGTAGAAAGGGATGTCCTCCCTTTTCAGATGCTCCTGCTTTAATCACCCATCTCCTGACACCACTGAGAAATTGGTGCTAAGGCAGGATGCACTTCACAGATGCCGCCAGACAAGATGTACAGTTCTGGGACAAGATGGGTTTCCCTCATGCTCTCCCTCCCTATTCTGTTTTAGCTCATGCAATCCACTTCTTAACCTTTTTATTCTCTCTTTCTCTCTCATCCTTCCTTATATCTTTGTCTGCCTCATTTTTAAAGCTGATCTGATCCCTTGGCAGCATTAAGCTGCTTCTCTCTCTCTCCCCTTTTATTTTCTTCTTCTGCCCCATCCTTGTAGTCTCTTTGCCTTCTACCTTCCATTTTCTTATGACTCCCTGTCATTGCACCACCACTTTGCTGTAGCGTGTTTCCCTGTCCCTGATCACTTTGGAATAGGCTTGACAGGAGGAGGTGAAGCTACTTCCTATTATTCAACACTTTTTTTTTTTTTAAGACTGCTTTTTTTGCTTTTCCTTCCTTCTTCCTTTATCACATAATCTAAGAAAAGAAGGAGTTCTGTAGCCATGTTAGTCAGAAGTCAGGCAAAAGGTAGGTTAGGGAAGCACCTTAGGGACTAACTGGTTCAGAAAGGCATGAGCTTTCATAAGTGACAGCCTACTTCTTCAGATGCACTGGAACCAGTCAGTCTCTAAGGGTACATACAGACATTCGGGCAAGTTAGATTGAGTTAAAAATAGCCACCCGATCTAGGGTAAGTCAGGGTAGTGGGGGCTTGGGAGGATTGGGTGTGCAAATGAGGTCGGGGGGTGTTGGGGGGATTAGAGGAGGCAAGCAGGGTCTTTGGGGAGTATCATAGGGTTAGCAAGGTATGCAGGGAGTGTTGAAGGAATCAAGGGGGCAAGCAAGGTCTGTGGAGGGGACTGGGAAGATTGAGGGGGCGAGTAGAGTCTGGGTCTGCAGGGAGTGTTAGGGGGATCAGGGGAGCAAGTGGGTTCTGTAGGGGCTTGGGGAGATTAGAGGGCCAGTGGGGTCTGTGGGTGCTGTTGAGGGTAACTGGGGTCCATGGAGAGAGAGCAGGGGTGGACCCACAGGTGGGGGTGGGGTCTGGGGAGAGGTTTCCAAGATCAGGGGAGCAAGCAGGGTCTGTGGGAGGTGTGGTATACACAGTAGGGGTTGTTACTAGACAAAGCCCACCTCACTGTGCCAGGCCCAAAACCATGCTTCAGGAGTCTGCCTTGGGGAGCCTACAGCCGGCTGTTCTGCTTCCTGGTGAACACCCGGAAGCCTGGGGTAATGCTGCCACCACCCGGGCACTGGTCTCTGGTAGAGCTCTGTGCAGCCTGGGGCACACAGACCCTGCAAACCTTGGGAGTGCTTTGCTCACAGTAATATTTCTGGGTGCTTCTTTCAGCGTGAAGCATCCAAAGTTAGCATCAGGTAACTGAAGGAAAATAAAAAGACAACCTTCACTGGCCAAGCTGGGAGTGAAAGGCTTCCTCTCTCCCTACCCACAGTAGCTCAACAAGGCATGCTGTAATCCGATACCTTTATTGATGGGGGGAGAGAGGGTGGGGTAGAATGAGGAAGTCAGAATACACTTTGACAGGGTCCTGTCAATCAACGAGAAGTCTGACCTTTATCACAGTTAACAACTGAGTCATCCTGCTCGTGAATGACATCCAGGTTGAGTCTAAACAGCAACCGATCATTTTGATTGAAATATAAAATTTGAGCTAGATCCTGGCCTTGCTTTGTGCCAAAAAAACTTGAGCCATTGCTGGCAAAGATTCTCTTGTCAGAGTACTACCTGAAATAGCCCAAACTCACAGTTTCACTCAACCATTTTCAGGAAGAGCTCATGCATTTTTATGGATCTTCTTTCCAAAAATTGTGATTATACACTGTTCTTGCTCCCTGAATTGTGATTATACACTGTTCTTGCTCCCTTCTGGTTGTTGATGACTCTGGCCCTGAGCCCGCAAGGCACTGAGCACCTCCTGGGAGTACTGAAGGCAGCAAACTCCTCCTGGAAACTCCAGTGTAAGGTAAGAGCACCGCACCTTTCAGAATTAGATTCACAGATATTTTTTTTTAAGGCCAGAGGGACTGTTCACATCATCAATCTGCTCACCTGCATAACCCAAAGAATCTCACCACAATTCCTGCAGTAAACCCATAAATTCTGATTGTGGTATAGCATATCCTTAAATCAACCAGACCTCATTTAAAGACTCCAAAAGAGATAATCTGTTATATCTCTCAGTAAAACTGTTTCATTCATTAATTACCTTCACTGTAAACAAGTGCACCTTATTTGTAGGGACCTACTGAAATCAGAATTTTGTGGAATTTATACATTTCCAGTACAGTTTCAGAAGCCAGTTTCACAATATTCCATTTGTCCTGTGACACCACTAACGGTGTTGAATGGTACTTCACAGCACCAGCAGTCCCACTGAAGGCAATGGCACTAGCTATATCAGGGGTATCAAATTCACTTGGCTCAACCAGCCCAGTAGTTTCATAGTTGGTAGAATCAGAAGTGACCTAAGTAGATCATCAAGTCTGACCCCTTGCCATAGGCAGGAAAGGATGCTGGGGTCAAATGACCCCAGCTAGGTGGTTGTCTAGCCTCCTTTTGAAGACCCCTAGGGTAGGCACAAGTACCACTTCCCTTCGAAGTTGGTTCCAGATCCTAGCTGCCCTGATTGTGAAGTAGTGCTTCCTGATGTCTAGCCTGAACCTACTCTCCATCAACTTATGGCCGTTATTCCTCGTTACTCCTAGTAGTGCTCGGGGGAACAGGGACTCTCCCATAGCCTGCTGGTCCCCCTTGGACAGTTTGTAGATGGCCACCAGATCCCCCCTCAGCCTTCTCTTGTGGAGGCTGAACAGGTTCAGGTCCTGTAGCCTGTGCTGGTGGGCCTGTCTTGCTGCCCCTGATCATGAGAGTGGCCCTCCTCTGGACCCTCTCGATGCTGGCCACATCCCTCCTGAAGTGCAGTGCCCAGAACTGGACGCAGTACTCCAACTGCAGCCTGGCCAGTGTCGCATAGAGGGGGAGGATCACCTCCTTGGACCTGCTCGTGATGCATCTGTGGATGCATGACAAGGTGCGGTTAGCCTTCCTTACCGCGTCTCCACATTGGCAGCTCATGTTTATTTTGGAATCAATAATGACACCAAGATCCTTTTCTGCCTGTGTGCTGATGAGAAGGGAGTTCCCCAGCCTGTAGGTATGCTGCTGGTTCTTCCTCCCCAGGTGCAATACCTTGCACTTGTCAGTATTGAAACCCATCCTGTTCTCATCTGCCCACCCCTGTAACTTGTCCAAATCTAGTTGTAGCCTGTCCCTCTCCTCCAGCATGCCCACTTCTCCCCACATCTTAGTGTCATCCACGGATTTGAATAAGGTGCTTTTCACCCCCTCGTCCAAGTCGCTGATGAAGATGTTGAACAGTGCGGGCCTGAGGACCGAGCTGTGGGGGACCCCACTGCCCACATCCCTCCAGGTTGAAGAAGACCCATCCACCACCACTCTCTGGGTGCGGCCCTCCAGCCAATTTGTGATCCATCTGACTGTGTAGGCATCGAGGCCACAGTCACCTAATTACTTAATGAGAATGGGGTGAGAGACAGTGTCGAAGGCCTTCCTAAAATCCAGAAAGACTACGTCGACTGCAACACCTGCATCCAAGGATTTTGTGACCTGGTCATAGAAGGCCACCAGGTTGGTCTGACAGGACCTGCCTCTAATGAACCCATATTGGTTGCCCCTAAGCTGGTTCCTCGCTGATGTGCTCCTGGATAATTTTCTCAAAGAGCTTCCCTAGGACCGAGGTAAGACTAACAGGCCTGTAGTTTCTGGGTCCTCCTTCCTCCCTTTTTTGATTCAGAGTCACTCTAGATAGGACCCATATGCCAGATCCAGTCTTCAGGGCCAGCCCTGTGCAGGCACAGCATGTAGCCTTGCTCACTGTATACAGCATTCACTGGCCCCTTGCCCTGTGTGTGGCATGCAATGTGTGGGGCTAGTCCAGGGCATGCATTGCACGTGGCACCCATGCCAGACCCGTTGTGCGCTGGGTCCAGCAAGGGAAGCTGGTCTGTAGGTCTGGTCTGTAGGTCCAATCTAGACCAGCCCTAGATCCATCATGCACCTCAGGCCAGCCCCCGCACCATGTGCAGCTTGTGCTAGATGGGTTCCGTGTGCTGCATACAGCATGCACAGCCAGGGTCAACACATGCATGTGGCAGACAGCATTGTGAGCAGACCTAGGGTCGAGATCTTTGACACCCCTGTTCTATGTGATAAGAATGCTGCTCAGTATGAATGAGGGTATTGAAAAGTAAGCCCTTAGCATGTGCCCACTGTACTTTAAAAATGTGGGTGGATGACTTCACTCAAGTCTCTCTCTACCTTGGTTCCTCATTTGCAAAGCAGAGAGAATAGTTTCTAAAAGGAACAAGCAAGCGAAGTGGAAGAGAAAAAAAGCTTAGGACTGTCAATGGCTGCTTCAGCAGGACAGTAATGGCCACCCATGATTGATGATTACGCGGCATTCTATCCACACAGCGCTTTATCACCATTCCCTAATTACTCTTCACATCACTTCCATTCCTATGCAGCTTGCTTCAGTGACAAAGGAGGGACCAGCTATCTCTGAAAATGGTTCTCAAAGGAGGGCCATGCTCTGCTATTTGTCTAGGTGGCTTCCAGCCAGCTTTAGTTCTGAGCAACAGGGATGCAGAACAGTGACCTGATAGGCCACATCGGTGAGTACCAGTGCTTTGCAGAACAGCGGTGCGAGACCTCTCAGCCCACAGTAATGGAATAATAGCCATGCTAGCTTGCAGTAAAGGGACCTAACACGCTGAATGATGCTGTAACACGAACAGCTTTAGCTAGAGCCCACTGGCAGAATGGGATAACCACGAAACCAACAGAAAGAGCAATACTGGTATTTCTTTCTCTTTAAAGATTGGATCACAGTGATGATTCATAGGGAAACACAATTCCCAGTAAGTTACCTAAGGACACAATCATAACTCCCCCTGAGCCTTGCAATGAAAATTTTGCTGTAGGTATTATAATATTTGCAGGCTCTGTGGGAGTTTGATAAAAGATGCTCAAACTGTTCAGAACAATGTTAAGGTTTTGGATTTGCAGTCTACAAGGTTCTGGATGTTTTGGTTTGAACTATATTTGTAGCCCATGGAATACAATCCTCACATTCATGACTGCTTTTATGCAAGTTCAAGTTCATGCTTCTGACCAGGAGATGTATCAGGTTTGGGGGGTTGCGTGAAAACCAGGAATCTAGAGGTTGGGAATATTTCCATCAAGATTTGATCTTTTCTGGTTATAGGCTATAATTGTTTGATGATCCTTCTTATAGGTTGCGGTGTTGGATAATATGTAAAAAGTAGGAGAGTGCAATCAGTAGGGGGTAGGTTATTGTGGGGTATTTGAGTGGCTCATTCAAAGATAAAATCTATTTCTCTACTGAAGTGTCCTTGCCAGGCAAAGGCATTTTTCAGGCTGGTAAGGTGAGTATAATGAGTATTCTTGTCAGAGCATATGTGAAAGTATCCGAGGGCCTGACTATAGATTACAACTTTATTGGTGGGCCCAGAGTGGTTGCTGATTTTGTAGCTGTATGGTGGTCTGTGGGTTTTCTATTTTCCTGGATGTGGATTGTGGTATCCAAACAATTGATGCTTGTATAGGAGTATTCCTGAGAGAATTTCAAAGGGATGTAGGTGTTGAATTTGTGGCAGAAGTCAATATGTGAGTCCAGGTATTGAGTTTAGAGGATGAAAATATCATCAAGATAGCACAGGCATAAGGTAGATTTGATGGCAGAGTTTTCTAGAAACTTTTCTTCCAGGTGGCTCATGAAGAGATTGGCATATTTGGGGCCATCTTTGTGCCGATAGTTGTGTCCATGGTTTGGAAGATGTGACAGTTGTTGAAAGTGAAGTTGTTGTGGGGTGAAGATAAAATGTGTGTTGTAGCTGTTGATCCAAGTGTGGTACATTTACTTGGAGGTAATTCATGCAAGCAGTTGTGCCTTCACAGTGTGAGATATTGATGCACAGGTTAGTGATATCCACTGTTGCCATTATGGCCCTCTCAGGGATATAACTGATGTTCCAGATCTTGTTAAGAAAATCTGTTACGTGTATAGTATGTCCTATAATAATACTTAAGAGACCAGTAGTAGTCACTATAACAACATACAACAAAGAAAGCAACTTTGCCACAAAGAATTTACAGTCTGTGTCAAATTGTAGATACTTGGGGAATAAACTAGACTGAGAAGCACAAAGTAATAACACATACAGTTCTGATGGCTATGGATCTCGCAATTTAGAGGGTGCTATCACTAAGCTTCTGGTTTGCAATCTGGAGTTCATGAAAACTAGTTTTACATGAACACAAAAAATGTCAAGTTTATAAAATAAAAATAATGAAGACTTCTTTTTTAATGAAAATATTCCTATGCAGTGCTGTGAGCAGTTGCCCCACTAAGCAAGGACATCAGTTTCATTGTCCACAGCGTCACAGTGATTAGAGATGGAACAGATTTATTAGGACATTTGGGCTAGGGACAGACATTACACATATACCAGTTTAAGTGATCAGAAACTGGTTTAAACTTGTAACAGAACAGAAGTTCAGTGCACATAAACCAGTTTGAAAATGACTGAAACTGGTTTGAGATAAACCTAGCTGAATGTAGTACCAGACTTAACTGATTTGGGTCAAACCAATTTATGCAATGCCTCTCGCTTGCTGGTTTAAGATAAACCAGATTCTCCCAGCATCCTCTCTGGGCTGGACAGGGCTCTCTGCTCCACAGCAGGACTGGCCCCTCCCATCTGCTCCCTGGCCAGAGCTCCAGCAGAGACTTGCAGACTCAGAGCACCTGCCTGGCTTCTCCCTGCTAAACAGGGATTATTTCCCCTGCCCTTCTGCCTTACACTGACACCTCAGCATTAGCTAGCGGACCACATGCTGGCTACAACCCGTGCTGTGGGAGACAACAAAGGCAGACAGGCTTTTTTGGAGTTAATCAACAGGTAGCTTAATATTCTTCCTTGGAAAAGCTGTTTAAGAAGAGCTTGGAGAGAGGCTTTGTTTTCTTAATGGGTTGATAAACACTGAGTTAGGGGTGATAAACATTCCCTGCTGGGCTGCTGGGGGGAAGAGGGGGGATAACCAGAGTGTCCTGCCTGGGCCTGGCCACACCCCCCTCAGCTTAGCACTGTAAAGGGAAGGGAGTGCTGTTTTACTGCCCCCCCCCCCCGGCTTCTAGCCTGAGCCACTGCAGGCATGTGCCTGCATTTCTAGAATGAAAAGGGAATGTCTATCCACCTCCAAATTGGTTCACGTGTTGCAGGTTAGACTAACCTGCAAAGATTGAATCAGTTCAGGCTATTTGAATAGCTGTCCCTAGCCTTAGTCCCTTCCCCCCCCCACCAACTAGTGGCTGGTTGATCTGTCCACAGCAGGTAAAGCACAAAAAGCAAGTATAAATGGGAAAAAGTAAATCAGAGCTGGTCAGAAATATTTCAGCTGCAAGAATCTCTTACGTTGTTACAAATTACTGCTAGTACACTTAGTGTAATGATGAATGAAGTAAAAGCTGGGATTTTCAAATCAGCCAAAGAGAAGCTCCAACTTTTGAATGTTGTATTCCATCAGTCACAGACACAGTCCTAACTCCAGACAATCAGAAACTTTTGGCTACAAGCCCTGAAGTCTAATTCTTGCAGCTTCTTTTGAAAATCAATGGAAACATCTAGCTACTATGCAACAAATACTACAGGTGTCAGCATTTTTAAATACAAGTCTTATGTTGACCATGTTTCTGCTTCTAAAGCTTGTCATTCCACAAGGAATAAAACAAGCCTCATTAAGACTCTCAGTTGTGAAAGCAGAGCACCTATATTTCACAAAAAGGTGCTGCTCTAATAGTGATGAATAAGATAGGATGCAATGCCAAAGTACAGTTGCATATTGGAGACAGAGAAAGAGATTAATGGAAAACCTCATAAAGAGTTTGAAGTGGAGTGGCCTCTTGGGATAGAAAATGCCAAGGGTAGTCTCTGTTTTATCTTACTACATTATTTTTCATTAAAACAAATAAATGATTCAACTTAAAAATGACAGGTGCACATAAAAATAGTCCAGTGCCATGAGGCTGGTGAGACAATCTGATGCTATTTGTTCAACAAATGTTCACTTTTTCCTGCACTTTTTCCAGAGTCCTGAAAACTTATAGCTCTGCCCCATTTAACTACAACAGAACGTAGCTTACAAATCTAAACAGATCAATGAGAGTCGCTATTATGCAGGAATGGCCCTAACAATGTCTGAAATAACGTCTGGGTATACCTTCAGTGAAAAAATACTTCTGGTCACTTAAAATATGCGTTCATGATGTACATCTCTTCCCTATCCTAAGTGACGTGAAAGCTGGAGGAAGGATATACAATGTGTGTAAATTAAACTGAGAAGGTTAAACAACCTCAGCTCTCTTTATGTGCTGTTATTAACTTTATTATTTGAGTCTCTCTCTGTTGTAATATGTTCTCCAATTCAAGCTTCTTGAACTGTAACTTCCCATTATAATTTTCTTAATTAGAAGAGCTCTTCCCATTACGCAGAAAGTAGGGCATAGATGAAAGTGTAGGTCTGGTTTTCCTCTGCCACTTTTAAGCATGTCACTTAAATAACTGCACCAGAGTCTCGTCTTTTGCCCTGTCTGGTACAATACAAGAGGAGATTTCTGACTAAGGCATGTGTAGATGACACGGGGCCCCTAAATCGAAGCAGTGGGTTTTTAAACCCGTGTTGTGCACACACCCTGCACTTACCTGCCTCTACGGCGGCAGAAAGTGGAGGGTGAGCTGCCGGTAGGTGGAGTGGTCCCTGGGCTGCTGTGGGAGCTGGTGTTTCCCTCTGCAGCAGTGGCAGCCCCCCCAGGCAGCTCCCACCCACAGGCAGCTGACTTGGGCAGTCCTGGGGGACACTGCAACTGTGGAGGGAAGCACCAGGCCCCTGCACAGCTCAGGCAGGCAGGCGTTGGGAGGAGTGGGGGAAAGGAACATAAGGCTCACTGCTTTTCTTGGGCAGAGCCTGCCTTCCCGGGCTGCTGCCAGGCTGTCTGTAGAGCTTCCTGTGGAGCCCCTGAGTTGCATGGAGCCTGGTGCTTTGCTCTGTGGCTGTAGGGGCAGTTTTAGTTTGTTGCACCCCAAGTCATTTAAGGTGCATTACGCTGCCGGATTTCCTACAGCAGCTGGAATTAATGTGCAATATGCTGCTGAGGCGTGCAAACACCGACACCATTAAAGCGGTCTACACACGACAAAGTGATCATTGAAAGGAGAGTACTCATTTAATTCACTGAATTCCAGTACTGGAGTAGGGAGAACTGAAAATCAGCCATACATTAAAAGTTTATTTTTTTCCGAATGTTCACACTTTTCTTATTATACTCTTGAAAAGTTGCCTATTTTAGAACCAGGTTTCTTCAACAGAAATGTGTAAATAATGTCCTTGAAGAACAAAAGGGCAAATGAAACCAATGCAAAAGCAAATATAAAGAGGTAAGAGAAAAATATTTAAAGCCGATCTGATTTAAGCAGACATCAGAAACAAGCAGTATTTAACTACGAGGTAATAAATGATAGCCAAGTTGCTATTTTCATTTTCTTGTCTTTTAAGCAAGGATAAATATTTGTTGGTCAGCTTCAAATTATGCATATGTAACCATATATTTGATCCAGATATCCAAAAGCAGATTGTAGTTGTCAGGGGGTCCACAGGGAAACTTCTTGTACTGTCCAGGAGAGTTGGGTCATAAACAATTTCTTGGAGTAAACAATCTTCACATATGTTGCTTTTTCATTACATCAATGACTTTTTTTTTACAGTATGGCTCAGTTGGCTGGAAAGGTGGAAGGACTCAACCAATGCTGAGCAAGAAAGAGTTGGGTAGTCTAACCTTCAGGGAGTGCCTATCAGTACACGTAGATGTTAGAACAGTCCTTGGTTTACACTGGGGTTGGAGATGTTCAGCTCATAGTTGCTGATTATGCTACTCATCAGCTCCACCTCTGCATAAAGCTGATAACTACATGTTTTATATATTTAAAGTAATTTAATTTATGGGGACAACCTTGAGGTGGCTTTATAGCTCTCTAGCCAGGAGGCTTAAATGCCTATATACCCTCATAACGCCACATGTTTGTAGTGCTACAAAATGCTGAGATGTTATAGGGTATAGACGGACATATGTTTGAAGTGGGATCAGCTGTGCTGTGTCCCAGCACAGCTGATCTGCTTCATTACTGCCTAGAGATGTTACTAGAGTTGTTGTCCTTCAGGGTCGGGTCCCCACTGTTCTCAGGTGTCAAGGACCAGGGTGTAAGATTTGGCCTAATGCTTAGGCTACCAAGGAAAAGCAGGGTCTGGGGCTGGGTCAAAGGGCAGTACCCATATACCGAAGCCAGAGGGAGATCCTGAAGCACAGTCCATCACACAATCCAGGGTTGGGAACTGGGGGCTAGATGCCAAGTAGCAATCCACAGAGTAAAGTTGAAAAACAGAGACAAACCAGGAAACTAAACCACAGGGAAATTAAAAGCTGAAGTCCAGAAATAAGCCAAAAACAGGGTCAGTAACCAGGAGGCTACAAAAGAACTGGCCTGCAAATGCAGGGCCCTACCTGGTGTTAAATGGATAGACAGTACTTCCAGCAGACAAGCAGGATACTCACTGCTCCTGAACTGGGGAAGAGTTCACTAGCTGAGGCTTGCTGTAGGTGTGGCCCAGGCTGCTCTGCCTGATCAGAGTCCTTGACACTAGACATCCCATCCTATCTTGCACTGGGGTGCACATCAGCAAAGATGAGGTTCTTCTGTTTACAGAGATGCACCCCCCAGTTGGGGCACAGCAGCATGTGCTGCAGGAAATCCCAGCAGTGGGATTCCCAGGACATGCAGAATTGAGTTCCTGAAACCCTGGGAGTGCCTGCCCAATGTGGCTAGAGTGTACAGACAGTCCAGAGATGCCTATGCTTTCCTGCCATAAGTGAACAGAAGTTGGCCTAGAAAAGGCAGCACAAACTATTATGAGTAGGAATTGTCACACAAATTTGGGTAACTGTGGTGCAATGAAAGGCTAAGGCATATGTTTCCTCAGACTGTGCCACCATAAAATTTTTTATGGTGGCACGAAGGCAACATCTATTTGCAGCCTTTGCAGCTTTACAAACAAGCACTTGTCCATACCCTGCTTCAGCTACCACTCTTCAGCTAGGGAAGAAGAGAACACTTCTCTTTACATAGTAAAGACCATCTTATGTCTTGAAGTTCTCACCAATAATAAGGTAAGAACAGGCCAAATCTGGTAACCAGATGTTGCTTGACTGTTCCTTTGGTTACTACTGGTTGCTCAGCATTGCTTTTGCCTTGACATATTAAGAATTACTTTAAGATTTCTCTGATGTATTAACTGCTTGCTTAAAGAGTCACTCTGTCCTTGACGTTGCTTTGGTATATTAAGAAATGGCCTTATTATATGCCTACAATGCCTGAAAGATGCTACATGCCCCTGGCTATTTTTGTGTCTTGGAGATACTTTGTTTCGTTAATTGTCTTAAAAGGATTTGCAGTCTGAGGTTTACTGTTATATATTTGCCTCAGAAGTATTTTTGCATAGAGTTTTTTACTCTTTACTACAGGCCCTGTGTAGATAGTCCATAAAAGCCTGAGCATACTGTTACTTTAAGTTGATTTACTCAATTTTTTTTTAAGATTTGTTTTCTTCCTAAATGTCTGCCATCTCTCTCTCCTGAACATTTCGGTGATTACTAAACACATTGCTGAGGTACTGTTTTATCTTTCCAAGCAGAGACTACATTGAAAAATTTGGACGAGATAAAGTAAATGTCCTACCTTAAAATGTAAAAGGTAATAAAAAGTAAACAGTAATTAGTACCCAATTCTGCTGCCCTTCTTGATAGCTGAGAAGTATCTGAAATCAGTGGGACTATCTGCAAACTACAGTACTATTCAACATGAATCAGAGTGGCAGTATTTGAGACTTCATGAGGAAAAGCAATTCAGCATGAGGATACTAGAACAAGGCTATCTGCCTCTGTGATAAACTCTCTCAAAAATCTGCTGGCACCTAGTCAATAGAATACATCTCTAAAATAATTTCATCACATTGACTTCTGTGAGTCATCATATGGGCACAATGATTTGTCCATTCAGGTGATACTGTAGGATCAGGGTCTAAGTAATTACTCCCAAGGAGTTGCTTCTACTATCAGTGCCTTTTTTCTCCCTGCAGCTATAATAGGTGGGATGCATGATTTATAAACCTTTCACTCACAAAGTCCATCCACTCAAGGATAGACTGCTGCATTGTAAAGCAACAAAGCTAATTTGATACGTCTAACTTAAAACAAAAAAAAGCAAAAAAAAAAACAAACACAAAACAAAAAAGCAATTCCAATTCCAGGCAGTTAGCTTGGAAAATGTATGTCCTTGACAGAAGGTATCTAAAATAATACAGCATCACTATGCTCAGCAATAGGGCATCTAAGTTCTCTTGGATTTAGCCCTGAGTCACGAATGTGGCATTGCTGATTACAGATAAATTTAAGGTGATTTTGGTAGTGGTAATAAGCACATGGCTTTCCCAGCATGCTAGAGAATGGTTCTGCATCAAGTTGCTCTGAGCCCTCTGCAGATTACAGTGGGTAGTTGTTAGCTGTTCGAGGCCATTTTTAGCAAATATTGTTTTAATGGTACTGAGTGCTTTCATTTTACAAACTGTATCTAAACAAATAAGTAAAATAAAAAAAAAACAAACTTCGGCTCACTTATAGCCACCAGCTTTTCCAAGTGTGATTTCTTTTCTTTAATTAACAGAACAACATGACATCAGTTACTATCCTAACATTTTTGGAGATAACAAAACAACAATTTAAAAAACAGGGGTTTTTTTGGTCCTGTCCCATCTTAGCCTCTAGCTCAATGGTTCTGGTTCCAGATGAAACATTTCTGATGGTTGTGGCTATCTGATAATGTCCTGTTCATACCTTAACGACAGAGGGTAGATTATTATTGTGTATGAAGTATTTGTAAAAACATGGCACAGAACTCTCTGGTGTTTCCAGACCTACCTACCATCTGTGTGTTTGGACATCTTTCTTCTGGAGTTTGCAAAACACTAAGTGCCTTTTGCCAGCTGCTGGGCCCACTTATGCCCCACTAACAGTGACAGGAGCTCAGGACATAAGGTAAACCTCATCCTTCAAGGTACTATAAGGAGATCTTTGTACAGAACTGTACATCCAGAGTTTGACTGGATATATTACTGTTGCAACAGGTAACTGCTTGTGTATGTTAAATGACAACTGGGCTAGAAAACAAGCACAAACAATGAGTGGCTAGTTGGGATGCGAGTCAAATATCTGTCCACTTAAACATTGTGGTCTGCTAAAAACTATCAGGTTGGCAAAGAACCTTTCTAAAATCCTTTCTCCCTACCCTCTTATGCTCTGTTGTCTCAGGCTGCCTTTGGTTTTGATACATTTAAATAAATTGTAAACATTAAGGGTTCCCTCTTTCAATAAATAGGCAAACTTTGACTCCAGCAGAACTAACTCTACTATAAGGACTGCTTCAGTGAGTGAAGAGACTCAGCCCTAAGGAACTTCACTGAACAAAGAATAAATCAAGTTACTACAGACTTGCTTTCCAGAGGCACAGAGCAGCCACACCCTCAGCTCCCCCCTGGTCCTGTGAATACTAAGCACATTTCAAAATTAGGCCATGTGTACAAGCCTTGCTGTCTAATGAATGATTCCACTCTCCTGCACATTCCCCCCCCTACAAAGTGAGAACAATTTGTTCAGACAAGCTTCATGCAGAGTTTCTGGTAGTTTGTAAAAGCAAAAGGCTTAAATTGCTTTTAAGGAAAAAGTGGACTTGACCATCTAGAGATAGTTACAGCTCATTACCAAACTTCAAAATATCATGCCTAAGGCAGGTTTCGTTTTCATACTACCAAAAGAGCAAACTCTTATTCCGCCAGCTGGTTTGTGGTAGGGGCACAAAGGTCTCTGTTGGTATAAACTGAAGGCAAAGATCTTTGTTGGTATAAACTGTCACAGTTCCACTAGCAAAACAGAGAATGTACCCACATATTTTGATTGTATTACCTAGATTTTAACAATCACATAAGCATTCCTATGGTCTACCCCAGACTGACCTCCACGTTATAAATACTCTATGCAGCAAATGAATAGGACTATCAAGTTCACTCTGCCCTTGATCTTCCCAGAGGTGATAATAAAGCAAAACACTTTTCTCCAACCATGGCCTGCTGTTGGTAAAGTATGAGGTGAGAGCTGCCATAGGTAACTGTACTCACCCGATCTTCCTCTGCTCTGAGATCTGGCATGGTGCTGATACACAGGCTGACAGCAGTGATGGCAACAAAGGAGACTGAGATACAAGCAAAGATCTTTCCTGGGATCCCTGAGTGAGGGTTTTCCACCATGTCCCTGAGCTTTCTCATGCACATACCCAAACGGCTACTGTCCTGGAAGGCTTGCTGCGGAGTTTCATCCGATACCGTCTCCCCCTCGTACAATGAAGACTCAGCTATCTCCTCCTCCTTTTGTCGCAGTCTCTTCTTGCAGCACCACTCTAAGTGTTCCTCTTCTATCCCCCAATATATCAGCTCCTCTTGGAAAGAGAGGGCGCACATCTCCCTGAGAAGCCTCAGCTTCCCAGCTGTCAGGAAAGTCATGATTGTCCGAAAGGCACAAGGATTGCGGTCAAAAAAAAACTCATTGCAGTTGACATCATAATCATCACAGATATCCATTATCTCATCGTAGTTGTTACAAGATTTTAGTTTCCCAAGCCTGGTCAAGGGGCAGTCATCCAAGGTGGTCCATGGAATTTTATACTTGATGCCGCCTACATTTATTATCACAAACCGGGTTCGGTCCTCTCGCCGTGCCAAGCAGCACAAGTCTTCTCTAGGGTGGAGAAGCTTGGCTTTTTTGTAGAAAAAGCCTTTCTTGGTCTGCACCTCATACAGGTTTTCCAAATTGTTGTAAGAGTACGATGTGAGCTCGGGATCTGTGTTCCCAGTGAGTAATGCCATTTCTTGATACATTTGTTAAGTTCATGGAGGAACCCAGACTACTCAGAGAAACAAAGTTAGATGTTTGAACAGAGAGAGAAATGACCAGTCTGCAAAAGAAAATAAAAAAATTAAAAAATGACACTAGCATTCTGATGGCGAAAGCAAACGCAAAACAAAACAAACTCCCCCACTTCCTCTCTGGTTTTTTAAATTTGTTTGCATTTTATTAGGCATCTTTAAGGATTATTTTTGCTCCCCTCCTAATACTGGGATCAAAAATGTTGGGTTCTGCTCTTCCTCTGCCACCAAGTAGCAAGCTGTGTTCAGGCCTTGTCAACCTATTAATGCAGTTTCAAGTGACAACCAAAGAGGATGCGAGCAGTACGTTAGTACTATACCTTGTTCCTTTCCCAAGGCTGAGTAGGAAGAGGATAGAGGAAGTTTGTGCAGCAGCATGTTGGACTCCCCAGACAATAGTGACTTACACTTTCAATGGTCATTGGATAAAACTTTGCTGAATGCTTTACTTTGTTTAGGCAAGACTAGTAGCAACCTCTACTATAGGGTCCTCTGTAGTGCAACCACAAGTTCTCATCGGGTATGTCTATGGTGTAGTCAGAGGTGATTGCAGCACACAAAGGCATACTTGAGCTAGTTTTCATCTAGCAAGATAACTCAGGTGTCAAGATAAAAAGTACCATGCCAGCACAGACTTCAAAACAGCATAATGAGCACAGTAGAGATTAGAGCCTGTGCTAAGGCCCTGGCAAACATTATGTCAACCATGTCACGAACTGTAACATGCTACACTTTCAGCCAATTTATGGCACCATAAAATCGCAAACCAGCTACAAAGATGTTTTACATCATGGCACTTTAACCTGAACATGTGGCATGCGTCTCCAGACCTAGAACTGTCTCAGTGGATGCTTAAAATCAGCTGCTTGTCTGCATCAGCCTGGGATAGCCCTGGGTGTTGAACCAGGTCCCAGGGCAGTTTCAGGTCAAGTGGACAATCAGCCCCAGTGGCTGGTTTGTATGGTGCCTTAAATTGAACATGTGGCATCTATTTCCAGACCTGGGGTGGTTTCAGCAGACGGCATCAATCAGTGGATTGTCAGCATCAGACCAGGTCAGCCCCAGGGTTTGGGAAATAGCCTTCCCCTGCCTGATCCCTGGGGTTGGGTTGGAGAGTCCCAACCCCTGCAATGGCGTGATTGAGATCTGAGGAATTTTTTGTCCCATCCCAGAAGTGGGGCATCTTTCCGTGCATATATGGCATAGCAGGACACGTGTTTTTTGGATGGGGCATAAAATGTTCCAGGAACATAAAATTCCTAATCACGTTATTATATTTATTTCTGCCAGGGTCGTAAAGTCTGTGCCACTGTGGCTTTACTGCTATTGATACTTGATCTAGAGCAGGGGCGGGTAATTATTTCGGGCAGAGGGCCACTTATCAAGTTTTGGCAAGCTGTTGAGGGCCGCATTTCCCTCTCTGGCGCAGGGAAGCAGGAACAGCTCTATGGTCCCAGGCCAGAAGCCTCTGCTAGGCAGGGGCTTCAGGTCGAGGGAGCAGGGCTGGGTGGGCCTTGCTGGGTTCTACTGCCCTTGACTCCTGTCATCTTTGACAGGTAGGCAGAAGCAAATAAAAATTAAATTTTCTAAATTTTTAGGGGCCCCGTGGGCTGGATAGAATGGCCTGGTAGGTCGGATTCGGCCCCTGGGCCATATTTCCCCCCCCCCCGATCTAGAGAGAGTAAAGTTAGCTTGGGTTTGCTTACATATGACACAGTCACATCTCCAATTGCAGCATGGATGTACCCACAATCAGAGGCTGCATATTAATACAGTGAAAATGGGTTAATGGATTTTTTTTTGTTTGCCTATTTGTATCATGTAGTCCATACTATATGAAAAAGTATTTTGTGAGATCATATACTGATTATCATCACTTAACATAACCAAATCAACAATGCTATAGAACTTTAAGAAGCTGTTTCTGGCCATGTCTGGAGGACTGGAATGTTAGGATCTGCCAAAACTCCAATAGAAGATCCATTGGCTAGCAGGGGCATCGCAGCAGGAGTTGTATCTGAACTTAAGAGTCAACTGGGTCTAGCAGTAACTTGTAAACAAGAGATGTTGTCACTGCAGTAACTGGGAAACAATATTATGCAATGGTTGCAGCACACAGGGCCAGTATTTTACCATAGTTCAGGCAAGTATGGTAGGCAACCTATGGAACTGGGACGTACATCTGGCTACTTGACCTGAAATGGAAGTCTCTGGTTACATATCCTTTATCTGTAGGGGCTCTGAGTTAAAAAGGTAAATCTGGTATTATTATTGTGAACACTGTAGGAGTTCCAGGCTTGCGTTTATTTATTCACTGCCTGTTGCTTGCCTCTCTACTCCCAGTACCACCATTTACAAAGCACTCAGTCTCTTTGCTTTCCATCCACTGTTCTCCTGAAGCAGTATTAATGCGTCTCAAAATGGTACTGAGGAATTACAGCAGGGAAGCATTCAAATCCTCCTGGGCTAATAAAGGTTGTTGAAACAAAGTAAAGACAATAAATAGACTCGGAAATTCTGGGGCCCCAACAGGAAATCAGGGTTGTAAACAGATGGCAAATAAAGTGCAATCTTAGTTAAAGGAAATGGAGAGCCTAAAATAAAGAGCAAATAAAGGTTATAGAACAAGGGTTAACTTAACAGCACCGATGGCAGGTTGGTGAAGCTGATGTAAAAATTTAAAAACTTGTGAACAGACATTTTGCAAATCACTTCACAGCTTATGTGGATTCTTATTCATATGGTCTAGAAGGCAAATGAATATGTAAATGCTAAGTGAAATTAGAAACCACACATCCAATGACAAAAACAATCACAGACCATGCAGTAGCTCTTCTTTTCTTAAGCTACACTCAACTCTTAGGTGGATTAATCTGTAAGAATCTCCAGCAGCAAATGAAGGATGTTTTTTGGTTAATGACATGAGTCACACTGCTACTTTTCTTTCTAATTATTGCCAACTGAATCATAACTGCAACACTAGTATGGGTCACAGTCCATGCACAATATTTTAGGGGCTAATGGAATGAATAATGGGTGCCATGAAATATTAACCCTCATTAGGAACTGAGGTGTTGTCCACCTCCTGAATCACAGTTTAGGAAAAAGAAAGGAAAAAAAAATGGCACCCAAGGCTGTAGGTGCTGAAGCCAAAATGACAGAAATGTGATGCCTAAGGTACTTCCATGGTCAGCTCCTATTGATTTTCAGTATTTAATCTCACTACCTTCTTTAAGTTACATAATTAAACAAAAAATAGGTAGATAAACTAAAAGGAGATAAATGTTTTGCACTGGAATTAATACCAGAGTTTCATGTTAGGTCACTAAGACAGGGAAAAATACTTGACTTAGACAATTCCTCTTGTTTTCCTTGCTTTAGATTTCACTAAATTACAATACTTTCTGGTGAAAGTGATTAAACATTTCTGTTTTTTAACGTACCTTTGAACCTGTAAGAGAGTCTTGAATGTTTTATTTTATATGTATTCCGTAGATATTTTTTAAACATTTGATATGTATTCTCCTGGGGGGGGGTGTGCAGGTCCATACAGTTTCATCTCTTCATAGGTCTACCATAACCATATGGAAAGACAGACTATCAAATTAACTTGTAGGAAGTCCCACAGTATCTTTTTGGCTGGTGCTCTGTCTTCAATGAAGCTTTATTTGTGGAAAATTCTGAATGACGTTTCAGTATCTGAAATGGATATGAGATGTGCTTGTCTGCACGACAGCTTCATCTTGGTCAGAGCAGGGAGGGAAAGGATACAGTAGGAAACATCACAGGCCCAGAAGGAATTCAGAACTTGCAGAGCAAAGAAAGTCTTGCGTTCCTGAGGACAGCAGGGCTGCTAGACATGATGCCTTTGGAGAGGCTTGAATTTTTGGGTGGAGCTTCAGACTGAACAGACTTCTGCAATCTGATTTGCACAGTTTGTGTGCTGAGCAGGAAAAGGCTGTTTGTAGACTGGCAAAGGTGTGTCCAGTCACAAAGCTATTCTTTGATACTGTGAAAATTTCCAGACTAATACAGTCAAATTGTCACCTCTTCTATTAGGACAAGAAAATACTTCATAGTTCTTTTACATGACAGCACCAACCTTAGAGCATAGCACACTTCATTAGAAAAGTACTAGCTGAGAGCCAAAGAACAGGCATCCCATTGCAACATGTTCTGTGAGATGGGTGTTGTATAGCACAGACTTGAGTACACCTGGGATCACAAAGGCCACTCCTGCCATAGCGAGGGTGCACTATCAGCACAGCATATGCTTGTAGTACTTATTACTTATTGTCAATAAGGTAAACTATTCACTGTCACTCTTCTGCTGTCAGGCTTTTATTTTCATGCTTCACTAGTCTTACAAGTTAACATATGAAAAGTAATTTACATCATTTTGACATTAGGGCCAGGATTTGCCTTCCCCTGTTCTCCATCAGCATGATGTTACAGAGAAGAGACCAGACATACTTCCAGTGTTTCTTTGCATTTAAGTGTGCATGCCCCTTTCTGGGTGAAGGGATATTAGGTCATGACGAGACGTGCATGTCAGTTTTTACATTTCATCATCAGGGCTCTCAGACAGTTTCCAGCTTTCTGAATAAAGAGGATGAGATGTTTTTATTTTGTGACTATAAAATGATGTTGATTAAATGGCAAACAAATTGAACCAGTTTTTGTTAAATTGTTGCCAGGTGACTGGATAGGAATTGATAATGGTAAGGGCACATGCAGCATATGTTCTTTTGGTCAGCAAGTGCAATATGGGGAACACTAGGTGCATCTGAAAGTTAGAGTCTATCAGCTGGTAGGAGTTTGCTGGTCTCAGGCTTATTGCTTGCAGTAAGAAAGGCATAACAGAAACCACTATTACCAAAAATTGGCACCTTTTTGGATGCCTCAGCCCAGAGGACATTTTTTAAATTAAACATGGAACTGCATTACCCTTCACAATATCCCTAAGGCAGCATAAATACCGTGGCAAGGAAGTTCAGCGCCCAGGGCAAAGCCCACAGCAGCGGTCTGCCCTCGTCCTGTGCACAGATCTGGGGGGCATATGCACACCCCATGCTTGCCCAGGGGTGCACGCAGTGGTGGAAGCCACCCTACCCCCATCCCTGCACCCTCCAAACGAGCCACTAGCAGCTCTGTCCCGCACCCTGCTGGCTAGTGCCTGTTGGCACCCCTTTGCTTCGGCACCCAGGGCAGTCACCCCACCCCCACTTGCTATAGATCTGGGCAGCATTACCCAAAGTATAGGGGGGGAGGGGGGGGGTGAAGCCCCTGAGAGAGTGCACAAGTTTCCTAGGGGAGGGTGGATGCATGTACACAGATCACACCCCCGATTCCTGCCACCAGCAGCAGCCGGAGCGTGGGCAGGATCGGGGGAACACGAGAGTGACTGACCGTGCTGTGACACAGTGTAAACCCACAAAAAACTTAGGGAAGAGCTGCTCTGAGAGATAGTCCTGGCTGGTCAGATCTGAGTGATGCCCATGGTGCTGCAAGGGTGTGGGGAACTTACACTGCTGCTTTAATTCTGCCACAGATAAACAAAGACTCACTGTGAATAGCCAGTCTGGCACCTCTGGAATGTTTGGTGCTGACTTGTAGACGTAGGAATGTATCACGACCTTCCCAGAAATATTAAGGGTGGTTCAGAATTATGCTGGTCTTAAAATACTTGGTGCCTGCTGGTGCTCTCCAAAATACTCACATACCTATAATTAAGCAGGAGCATCCCTTTAAAAGCCAACCCCTCCAGACATTGTGTTACAGCCTCACTCAATTGGCATGTCTACCATTTAGTCAAACAGCTGGGTAGAAGCAGGTGGGAGTAATCAAACATGCACTCTGCATCTAGCTTCCCTTGACACTAGCAGATGAGAAAACCTGGACCTGCGTGTGGTGATTATCACTTGAAGAAGCACTCGCTCTTTCAATTGGCTGATCATACATGGCCGGGGGGGGGGGGGGGGGGAGATAGTGTAAACTATTTCCTTAGAAGTAAATAATAATAAAGAAAATATTTTCTATATCCAAAGTACTTCCTTCCTCCTGGCTACAAATATGATAGTAGTCTATGTTCATGTATTCTGTGATCTGTAACACTCCTGAGTCCGTTGTGGAATCAACATACATTATGGTACAAAGCAGGATATTGTGACATGATTTAACAAGTCACAGACATGAAAGGTGGATTAGTATACGTTTCATGTCTTTTCTTCTGGAGGCAGAAGGATTGTTCAAAGCAGATGATCCATGCTGCAGTGCTCAGTCACTTGGATAAGCTAGGAAGTGATATTAGCAGCTATTACCAAAACAATTCCCATATCTTATGATTTCATTCTTTATTCACTGTATTTAAAGACAGCCAAAATCAGCTACAGATGAAAAACTCCATTAGCCTCATAATTAAAGTACAGCACTAGGACTTTTCAACCTCAGACTTTCCACAGGATGTAAACCAGGTCACCTGCTATATCATCTCAGTTTCCTATCTGTATAGCTATTAAAATAAGATTATTATGACAAAAATAAACATACTATTTTTCCCCTGCACTTTTTTCTGTCCTTTCTATTTAGATTGCAAAGGTCTTTGGAACAGGGACGGTATTTTTGCTGGGTATTGTCATGACCCAAAGGTCTGATTTTTTGTGTGTGCTTCGGCACTAAAAATTATCCCCGTGGGTTTACAGCTTCATTGCACGGCGGAGTTCTGCTGCGCAGAGAACCCACGTGCAAAGGAGTGTTCCCGCCACTTTGCAGCTGTCTTTGCAGGGTGCATTTCCCTTTGCAACACAGAAATGCACAGTGCAAAGAGTTCCCGCTCGTCGTATGCAAATCCGTGCCCCGCAATTGGTTAGTGCTAAATTATTCACACGTGGTGGCTAGTGATTGGCCTGCTAGCCGTATAAGAGGCTTGAGCTGTTTCCGCCCAAGCCGAAGAGGACTCCGCATCCATCTCGTGGGGACTCTGGGTGTGCGCGGCAGGGTAATAGAAACCCTGTGTGTTGCCCAGAGGAGTTTGGCGGCCTGATCCACCGCCCACCTCTTCCCGTCTTCGAACTGAGCCTACTATAAGACGTACCGACGAGTTTTATGCGCGCTTGTCCTGGACATCCGGAGTTTTGTCTGTGTGGAGCCTAGCAAGCTCCACGTGTGTTCGTGTTTTCTGTTGTAACCGCAACTCAAGCAAGTTCTCAGCCTGCACCGCGACCATCTCGGTGTAAGTAAACAATCTTAAAATCAACCGTTACGTGTCTGTGCCTAATTCTAGCTCAGCGACCTCCCTCTCCGACCCGGCCTGCCCGGGCTGCCGGCCACAGCCCGCGTGCGGAGCAACGAAAAGGGCCCGGGGTCTGACCCCGCCCTCACAGGTATAAGGGACTGGATCCTACTTGGGTTTGTAGGTCCAACAATAAATTAATAAAATATAAATAAAATCCTGATAATGCAACATTATTTTAAGTTAGAAAAATTGTAATTGTTAAATTAAAAAGGAGATTAAGATTTGTGGTTTTTTGTTTTTATTTCTGACAAGTTAGCCAAGTTAAAAGAATTGCTTTTAGAATCCCATAAGATTTAAAACCAACCAAAGCTTTTATCTTGAACAGACAAAATATCTGAAGTATGGAAGAGATATTTCCTTATTTTTGTTAGCTTTAAGTCCCGCAACATTTTTGGGCAGAGTGCCAAAAACACCCCAACCTTGACTTGTCAGACGTTGGTGTGCAAGAGGCAGATGGCGGGGGAGCCAAAAGGGTCCTGGCCCCCTGGTTGGTGTCAGTGCAGCCCAGGCCCTTTCTCCACCATCCGCCCAGAGGCACGTGTGCACCTGCCACCAGCAACAAGGCAGGCCAGGGCTCCGCAAATCTCAGTACAGCAGCTTGCAGCTTCCCCGCTGCCTCATGTGAGCAATCCCAAGATCTATGGCGGGTGGCAGGGGTCTGCCCAGAGCCTGGGCTAGCTGGGGCAGGTGGCCAAGAGGCTACAAGCTGCTACACCCAGATCTGCAGAGCCCCAGCCTGGATCATTGCTGGTGGTGGGTGCATGCGCTCCTCGGGATGAATAGCAGGGAAGGTGCCGGGGCCGGGGCTGTGCTGCCACAAAAAGGATTGGACCCCTTGCATCTCCCCTGCCATCCGCCCTGAGGCATGCCTGCATTTGTCACTGGCAATGAGCCAGACCAGGGCTCCAAAGACCTTGGTGCAGCAGCTTACAGCCTCCCAGCTGCCTGTCACAGAAGGCCTGGGCTCTGAGTTGCCATGGAACCTGGGCTGCTCTGATAAAATAAAGGATTGAATATCATCCCTTTATTAGATGGGATGTGTCCTAAATATGAAATTCCTTTAAGATTCTTAAGAGTTCGATTAATTTTAAGCATAAAATGGTCACATTTAAAATATATTTATGCCCCAATCCCGAAAAAACAAATCTGTTTGAGAAGTTGGGTTTCTGGTCTGAAATCTTTCACTGATTTTGTGCCATGCTATGTGATGAACTGAAACAATTCCATTTGTTAAATGATCAAATTAAATTAACCTGACTCCAACATTGTAATTATTCTGACATGTGTCTATAGCTGTTTGTCTATGTTAGAGAACCATTGAATTATCTGGTATTATTGCACCGGTTGGGGCTTTTTGTTATATTACTAATGCTATAAAAACATCTTCAAAGGATCAGAGGTTCATACATTTAGGGGTTTGGACTCCTACCCAAACCTGCACAGTGTTGAAGCCCTTGTTCTTGGAACTCTCCCAGCTCTCTCCCTCCTTTTTTACTTACAAATTCTACAAATACTGTATACAAAAAAACAAGAACTCTTGGTTCCAAAATGATACTTTTTATTAGACCAACTGGAAAATAGCAAGAAAATTGTCCTTTTCTGCAAGCTTTCAGGATCAAAGTCCCTTCGTCAGGCTCTGGGAAAAGTACGGATGGTACAAGATGGTAAAAATTCCCCATAAATAGGAGGACAAGGTTCTTTGGGTGAATCTTTTATTAGACCAACTTAAATAGTTGGAAAACAATTTTTAAGTAAGCTTTCAGGTTCAGAGGCTGGGCTGGTATGAACCATCTATACCTTTCCCATCTTGTACCAGCTATACTTTTCCCACAGCCTGACGAAGGGACTTTGATCCCAAAAGCTTGCAGAAAAGGACAATTTTCTTGTGCTTTTCCAGTTGGTCTAATAAAAAGGTATCATTTTGGAACAAGAGTTCTAGTTTTTTGTATGTCTTTTTGTCTCAGACCAACACGGCTACCAAGTACACCCACAAATATTGCATAGTAGTATTTGTTTCCACAAATATTGCAGGGTAGATGTTCTCAAAGAAAAAGACTGCTCTCTTTCTAAAGATCATGTATTCTGACTGACATGAGTAAGTCCTGCTCATATTAGTAATCTATTTCAATTCAATTAACTATAGAGATTACTATAGAGTTAGCAGGGCCTGGTTTTAGTTAGGCAACAGGCAAACACAGGAATTCAAATATGACGGTTACGGACACCATATTAAAAACCTACATAGCCAGAAAAAGATGATGTGAATACATGCATGCAGACAAGCCAAAACATCTCTGACAAAGTGATGACTTATTCCACTTGCAGGTTGAATTATGCTTGCCACCTCTTTCCCCTTGGGGGTCAAATTGCTCTACTAATGGGAACAGCACCGGTCTGTTTCTGCTTTTTAAGATGATAAAAAGGAGACGAAAGAAGTGCTCCACCTAAGCCCCCTCAATAGAAAGCAGAGAGATTTGCTGGTGGTGTGTTCTTTGTGAGGGATCCTCCACTATGGCATTTTTTCTTGGTCTGTCAGAGTCCCGCCTTGTTAACAACTGTATGTGGGTAAGACTCTCTAAAGCACTTAATATTGTCCTAGCATAGATTTCAAATGGGAGCGGAATTCAGACTCCCAAATGCATTAGCAGGAACCGAGTTAGATTAATATAGCATGCTTTTGAAACCCAGTCAGGTGTTTGTGCTTATGGGACAGGTACTCAGAGCACGGGATGGGAATTTATTGACATTTTGTAAAATTTGGAGGAAAGAAAAATAAAACCTTTAGTAATTTTGCATGAAATCTGCTTCCTTCATGTAGTAAACCACATAAAAGTCAGTCAGTTTTTATCAGTGCTTCTGGAGGAAATGCTAATTTTTTTTAAAACTATTTCAGCAGTACAGTAAGACAACATGTTCTTCCCAATCAAGGACACAGACTGAAAGACTTTAAACATTTGGTGTCTGCCAAATTAGCATCACTTCAGGTTTGAAGCTTTTACAAGGTCTTTAAATTTAGAGTTCTTTTACAGCATATTTTGTCAAAGTGAACTGACTGTGTAATAAATGTTAAAAAGCTGGCAGCAAGGTACTTACAAAGATTAAATAGATGATCGTTAGCCTGGCATAATATTACTTATAATAAAAGTAAAACTGCATTCAAATATTTTTTGGTGGTTTACTTAGTTGGCTATTGTAGCAGGGGTTGGAGTCAAGGTCCTGCTACAGACCAATGAAGCCAGCCAAACACGCAAGGAACTCACTTGGGCAGGTCCAGGAGGATTGCACAGCCCTAGTGTGACAAGAAAAAACAGTCCAGGGAGAACTTGGGAAACAGGTAGACCCAGGGGGCACAGGATCACATGTCACAAAGAGCTTGCTCTGGTTGGCCTGGAGGGCTGACCGGGCAATTCAAAGAAGTGCTGGAAGACTGACTAACATTCATTCAGCTTCCCCTGGAGAGAGGATAGTACAGGGGGGACAGAGAGCTGTACCACCCAGTTGGAGATGCAGGGTCCAGCCAGCTGAACTGACAAGCTTCGCGGGAGCTAGGACAAGCCTTGTATGTGCAGCTGAGTGACCCAGCAAAGAAGGATAAGTAAAGTGGGTGGACAGGTTAGAAGGAGTCAGTCTGGTGATTTTGGAGACAGACAGAAGTGGGATTCATACCAATGCACTCAGCGAGGGCCCAGCAGCAGGGTGCAGGGAGTGAAACCCAGTAGGGGTGCCAAGAACCCAGATGTGAATATATTTGGAGGATAGTTTCATAGTTGGTAGGACTGGAAGGGACCTGAGCAGAACATCAAGTCTGACCCCCTGCCATGGCAGGAAAGAGTACTGGGGTCAAACGACCCCAGCAAGGTGTTCGTCTAACCTCCTCTTAAAGACCCCCAGGGTAGGAGCCAGCACCACTTCCTTTGGAAGTTGGTTCCAGATCCTAGCCACCCTGACAGTGATGTAGCGCCTCCTGATGTCTAGTCTGAATCTACCCTCTGCCAGCTTGTGACTGTTATTTCTAGTCATTCTTGGTAGCACTCAGGGAACAGGGACTCCCCCAATGCCTGCTGGTCCCCTCTGACTAGTTTGTAAAGAGCCACTAGATCCCCGCCTCAGCCTTCTCTTGTGGAGACTGAACAGGTTCAGGTCCCCTAGCCTCTCCTCGTAGGGCCTGCCCTGCTGCCCCCTGATCATGTGAGGGACCCTCCTCTGGACCCTCTCCATGTTGTCCACATCCCTCCTGAAGTGCAGCACCCAGAACTGGACACAGTACTCCAACTGCGGCCTGACCAGTGCCGCATAGAGGGGGAGGATCACCTCCTTGGGCCTGCTTGAGATGCATCTGTGGATGCTTGACAAGGTACAGTTGGCCTTCCTGACCGTGTCCCCACACTGTTGGCCCATGTTCATTTTGGCATCGGTAATGACTCCAAGATCCTTTTCTGCCTCTGCACTGATGAGAAGGGAGTTCCCCAGCCTGCAGGTATGCTGCTGGTTCTTCCCCCGCAGGTGCAGCATATGCAGCAAAGGCATTTGCACAGCCAGCCAGAAATGAGAGAAGTAAGAGGACTGATTTATAAATTCTGAATGAATTAAAGAAGGGATTAAGAAGAAAGAGGGGTTAATTTATGAACATTGAATGAATTCAGGGCAGCAACTGAGAAGCTGCTGTGAATTGATTTGTAAGTTTGAATGAATGAGAGTTGTGATGAAGAAATAAGAAAGGAACTGATTTATGAACTTCAAATGAACTTATATCAGTGAGTAAAAAAAAGAGAAGGCATGCAATAAATTAATTTGTGAAGTTTGAATGAATTTGTGGAATTGACTAAGTAACACTATAAGTTGGTCTACGGACCTGCTGAATGAATTCATGGGCTTAATTAGCAGAGCAGCATGGATGAAGATGTGTGGGGAATTGAGCAATGAGACTGGAATGAATGTTGTGCTTGTGAATAACTAATCAACTTAACATCCAAATAGTGATTTTGTGAGAAAGGAAATAAGAGCCATTAAACGATGGACTAAAGAACCTAGAGGAGTCCAGAGAGTGGACCCAGATAGGCATCCCCACACAAGACCAATGGGGATCTTTCACCACAGCCCCAAGAGGAAAGGTGCAGGGGAGATGGAGCCCTGCAGAAGAACTGCAACCAGCCAGGCAGACCTATGCCCAAGGAGGCATCCAACCTCCCTAAGAAAATCAAACCATCAAGGCATGGGGGGTGAACAAGAGCATGGTAACAAAGGTCAGAGGTATTCCAGCGCAGTGGTGGGTCAAAAGTTTATGCACTCTTGCAGCCATATAAAAAACGTATAGTGTATAACAGTGATAGGAGCCTTAAGCTTGTGTAGCTGTAAATCAGTCAATACATACATCCCCCCAGACAAGTAAAAATCATTACAGACAGTGTTAGGCTGCCAGTAACAATCCAGAGCAGCATCTTCCAAAGTTTGACTTAGCCTCTTCTCTCCTCCTCCTTATAAATTCCACAGCAGGAACGGGAAGGAGGAATGGAGAGAAGATTTAAAAAAAACAAAACAAAAAAAAATGGAGATCTGGCAGGCTCAGAGAGGGCAGGCAGAAAGCGAACAGCCATTTAAAAAAAAATTTGACCCAGTTCCTAACCATTATAGCATGAATGGCAACCAATCAAGTATCTTATGTCAAGGAAGCGTATCAAGATGCTGTACAATTAAGTTATTCCATCCTATGAAAGTAGTTAACGTTACTTAGTATTCAAAGGAAAGTTTAGATTTAGGGAGCAGGGGAGACAAAGGAATATTCCTGAGGATTAAAACATAATAAGTCCTATGAAAAAAGACAATATCTGGAATAACAACTGCATAAAGACCAGGGAAGAAACAAAGACCTTGAATTGTGAGCTGAACCAGCAGGAACAAGACAATAACTTTTCAGTACAACTTGGTTCTTCTATAAAATATTTCACATAGAAAAATAGGGTGGAAAAAGGTGTACTTGTATTTGCCAAAGCCTCTATTGTAAACCTAATAATTCCATACACAAAATCCCATTGATGCATATAAATGCAGGGCTTTTTTGCAGGTGCAAATAGACATTTTTGCAGATGCACCCATCCGTTTCTTTATAAATATGCCCTTGCGAGTCAGTATAAGTTCTTTAATGTGAAACCTGACTGGCAAACAGTAAAAATGGGCAAAGATTGGCATCACACAATCAATTCTGCACACCTCTAGCCAGAAAACTAACTGTTACATTCTGTACCAATTCTTGCACATCAGTCATCCGAGTCAGAAAGCATAATATTAAAATAATCAGCCGGGCAGATCAAGAGAGAGCAGATTAGAATCTGCAACAAAAAGGATAAGTAAATTCTGGAAAAAAGTTAATTTCTTCATCATAGTGATATGTAGACCCAGACTGAAACGTGAATTGCAATTCCACAACTCGAGATCAGATTCCTAAAGCACTTCTACCACTTTCCATGCTTTTGTTTCAAGTTTACAGTAATTTTCAGAGGAAATAAGCCAACAGGAACAAGAAACTTTTTTTTCCAGAGTAACCAGTTTTCAAAAGACAAGTTTTAAATATTAGTCTCTGACAATATTTCTGCATTCACAGCTGGCTCCAAGTGCAGTATTAATGTCACAACTGAATCCAGGTGGAAATGACAGATTTTGCAATAATTACAAGCAACATCTACTTCTGTAAGCCCAAGAAATTAAACAGTCTGTCTAAAGGCGAGAGGAAGGAAGTGGCTGTTTAAATTGGTATGAGCAATTAATGTGGAATTTGGTAGGACTGAACCAATTTTTAAAAAAAATGCCCTGAGCATGTGGCTGATTAGCATGAGACAAGCTAATTAAAATAGAAAAGCAAAGCAATAAGTAGCATGGCTCTTCAAATAAACTTGTGTATAATCTGTATATAAATGCAAACTTCATCCAGGGGTCTCCATCATTTTAGGTCAAGGTATCAGTTTACCAGACTTCATTGAACTAGGGCTGTATACAGCATGCACAACTGAATGCCCGAAAGTCTCCAAAACTTGGTGCCTTCAGACTTAATCCAACACTAAATTAATTAAAAATCAACAATTCTGTGTTGTCTTCCATCTGTTGGATGTAGACTTGTTTTGTTTCTTTCAACCCCTTTCAAATAAAGACTATTTATAGAAAGAAAGATTTTGGATAAGTGGACAGAAGTTTAGGAGCTAACACTGTTTCTGAAGAAATGGGGTTAAAACCCAACACTTGCTTAAGAGAAAATTCACGAGTAGAAGTTTGTTTTGTTTTGTTTTGAACCTGAATCTCACTGAAGGGTCTGTCTGAGTCCAATGGACTTTGACAGGATTAAGCCTTTGTATTAGAAATGTTGAAAGGTATCATTACCAAAGGCAACAAAAGTAGGTAATAAAGATGCATACTCCTTTTCTACTTTAAATAAAGTAGCTGTTGAGTATCATTTAGTTCTCAAGTTACTGAAGCTTCAGTTAGATTCTCTCCCTTTCCTGTCTTAACAATGCAGAACAACATCTTTGGATGGCATGCTGGGATCTAACTATTTTAGGTATTTCTAAGGTGCCAATCATCATGGTATTTCTGCAGCATTTAGAGGTGGGTTTGCATTAGTGACAGCTGGAAAGAAATGAAGCAAGGAGTAAACTGGACAGCTATCCAATCTGCCTCCCTGTCTGACTAGAGGTGAACCTTTCTTCGGAATAGGCAAGCTCCCCACATGGAACCTAAAGATAATATCAACTCTTCAGTTCACAGGAGTTTCACGTGCATTAAATTCACTAAATATTTCTTACGCACTCATATAATGTAGTGATAAGTGCCACAGAAAAGCCCCTGAGGAAATTAGTCATTCCATTTTGAGAACTATCATTTGCAGAACATGCAGTAAATTCTCTCACACTCACTCTCTCTAACACAGAGTTAAGGCTACCTGGTGGTATCTCATATCACCCTAGCTGCATGCTAAACCAGGCCCCACACTGCTAACCCAGCTGAGCTCTCTATTCTTGCTTTACCCTGGCCTACAAATGAGCTACACAAATATTCCACAATTTTTGTGAAACATCTTTGTAGCTAGTTTGCCACTTTACATGTGCAGCTGACTTATGGCACAATAGCAGTGTTGTTATTTATGGTACAATTACTGTGTTAACCACACTTTAAATGCAATGTGTGCCAGGGGCCTTAAGGAAAACCTTGGGGGGTTTGGGGTATGTTTGGGTTTTTTTGGAGGGGTGGGGAAAAGGGGGGGAAGCTCCTGAAAACCCTTTCCACAGTTCTCCCTGAATTTGGAACACTAGCCCTTTCTATATCCCCACCTTCATGAAACACACAACATTTCACAGCAATCTGAGCAAGCATGTATATTTTGAAGCACTTAGAACAGTCAAGCCTTTAAACAGCTAGTAGGCAACTGTTGATGCTCTAGATCATAATGTACATGCAAGAGATTCATCAGGCATCTGACTAGACCTATTTGTGGCTGATAAGCCCGATTCAAGAGCGACATGGCTTGTTACAAGTTTCAGCGTAGACAACATATGGATCGGTGGAGTCCAACTTTACAGCACACAGTTTTCTTCTTTTTTGCTTTGCTTCCACCCAGTACCAGACGTTTCCTTCAGATCAGATAGGATTCTAAATGCTCCACCCAGCTTTCTACACTGATGTTGAACAACTTTATATCGTTTTGTAACACATCATGGTGCTGCCATAGAGGGCGACCCCCCTTTCTAGAGCTGACTTGAGTCTCAAATAGTGCTTTGGTATAAGGCATGGAGCTATAGGCTAAGCAATAAGACGAACTATTGAATAGCTGCTTCTGAACTAAGCACTGTCCACATTATGCACTGGAAACGGAACTCAGGAGCCCGTCTTGCATGTCTTTAAACCCAAGGACTTTCCAGATTTTGTGCTATATATTTATTCCATTTTACATTTTTATAGTTAATAAGCTCCTTTGTGCGCAGTGGAAGATTGCCACTGTCCGTGGGCTTTCTTCTGTATTATTTTCAAGAAACCTATATAGATTATCTTTACCATGGAATACCTAAAATTATGAATCATGCAGGTGCTGTGGATTTTAAATACTGTAACAGCTTGAAGTAAGCTTTAAAAATTGAATATTTTTTTATGAATTAAGTATGAAAATGAATACTGTAATAATCAGTGCAGTACCCCTTGTACATTTAGTTTAATATTTAATTCAAAACAAATTTCACTTTTAAGATGTTATTCAATTTTGTTCCAATCCTGGTGCTCTATTTCAAAAGCATCTCAAACTCTGAACTACAAAACCTTTAATCTCTTTTGGGCAGGAGCAGCAGCAGTGAGGACTGGTTCCTGGGAAGGCATGGGATTTGAGATCAGGGACAGATGGATCTAGTCCGTCCGTCCCCCCCCCCCCCCCCCCCCCCGTTATGCAGAAGGATAGAAGTGACATGAAACTGAGGAGGCTTCTTCATTCACCCAACAGCAGTTAGCTGTTCCGCTTCTCCCCACCCCAACAGCCACCACTGCATTCAATGATTATATTTAATTCCATAAAAAACCCAGTAAAACAGTGAAACGGTGTAAAACAAGACTTTTTTTCCTTCCCTTGCCCCTCAGATTATTTGCATTGTTTTCAACAGTCCTAACAAATGCTTCTTAAAATACCTTCAGCTTCAAGAGACTTGAAACACCTGTTTTAGGCATAATCAGAGGTTTATTAATAATTTGTGCAACACTGAGAAAAATTTTCTTCATCTTGCTGGAGAACACCAACAGGCCAAGAGACCAAACATCAGGGTGGCTTTTCTGTATATCTGAGATGCTAACAATCACTTAACCAGCCCAATACGTGAGATGTTACCACATATTCTAGAGCAGGGGGTGACAGTATGCAGCCTGCAAGCCAGATCTGACCCACAAAGCTTTAAGCAGCCCACCAAGCTACAGTACCCAAACTGTGAGGAGTGTCCTGAAGCACAGTGTTCTTCCCAACGTGTGGAGGAGCCCAGCAGCCACATGGTCCATTCTGCACCATGTGTCGGGCAACACCTGCAGCAGCAGCAGAGACTGAGACAGAGCCACCAGCACGGTTCCAAATAGCCTAGTGCGCAGCACAGATGGACCACATAGCTGAGGCTGCGTGTGGTTCCTCCACAAATCCAGACGCCATTTTGCATCAAATGCCAGGCTGGTTGGGGGCAAATTGGTGCCTCTGTCCCTGTGCCTGCTGCTGACTGGTGTGTGATACAGAACAGAATGGATGCGTGGCCACCACTGTGCTTTGGTACATTCCTCAGTCTGCTAGGTCCTCGAGTTTGGTGGACCAACTGCTTGCAGGCAGCTGCAATGGCAGGAGCTAGGAGAGAGGTTGCAGCAGGTCTCCAACCAGACATGGTTGGACTAGAGGAGCTCTGTCAGGGAAAGATCAGTGTGGGGCTATTTATGCTCAGCTGCAGCAAGTGGAAGCAATCTCTAAATGTAGTTGCCAACCTAAGAAAATTTTCCCCTTGACATTCAGCAAACTTCTAACTGACAGCTAAGCTTCTTTAGTGACATACATAATACATAATGTAAATGTAACTCTTATGGCCAGGCCCTGGATGGTAGTAACCAGAACTGGGTTTAAGTTTTGGGGTGTAATGCCAGCTTTCTAAATCTGGCTCAAGCCTTCACCAAGAAACCTGGGAAAATAAGTGTTAACTGTGTATTCCTAAGTAAACAAAATTCCCCACTTGCAAGCAACCTTCAACTAAAACAGGGTTTGTTACAGCCTGGCTGTGTACATTTTATACAACACTAAGTGCTACAGTAAACTCCTTACACTAGCTGCATTAAGTGCTGTGCTTGCTTGCCCTGTCTTCACAAATCCATTCTTTGGATTCACTAGCTAATGTCCAAGCAAACAAAAACGTACATGTTTTGCCTACATTTTCTTTCTGAGCAATAGGTTCATTTCCATTTTTAAGATTTATCACTTATTCTTTTCTCAGCTGCCATTTTTTATCCATAGTACTAACAGGAGTGATGACAAGTTGACAAGCAGTCTTACTTGACTATAGCAATGGTATTACGCTGTGCTGCCCCCACCACAGGTGTCCCTACCCACTTTCTCACCCTGATACTGCCCCTGCCACAGCCTACCCCCCAGCTTTACTCCCACCAGCCCTGCTCCCGCCATCCTAGCACCGAGTCCTACCCTCCCCTCATCCCCAGCCCCACAACTCCTACCCAGTTGCACTGACCATCTCCATGGCTTGCTCCTGATCAGACACAAGGTAGCACTGCTCTGCTCTGCCTATCCATCACCACTTGCATCCAGACTCATTCCAAGGATGGATCTTCACTGTTTCTTAGTTGTTGTTTTTTTGTTTTGTTTTTTTACTGACAGCTCAATTTTTATGGACTTTACAGGTTAAAAAAAAAAAAAAAGGAAAACAAGCTAACAGTGTTTGTTTGTTTGTTTTTTTACTGACTGTCCATACATTTCCAGAGACTTGGCAACCGTGCCTGCTGGTAGGAAAATTTGCTGTGGTTTGGAGTGCAAGGGGGTGAGGGAGGAGGTGCCTGCAATCAGTGCGTGAGCAAGGGCTGCCTAATTCCAGCTTTCAGGGCTAGGGACTCTCTGGCTAAGGACACACATTCAAAAAACCTGAGCTGGAATTGATTCAGTCGTTGCAGGTTAGTCTAACCTGGCTAGGCTAAATTAGTTTTGTAACCGGACAGACATCCCAGAAATGCAGGCACATGCCTGCAGTGGCTCAGGCTAGAAGCCAGGAGGGTGCTAAAGCAGCCCTCCCTTCCCTTCCTCAGTGCTGAGCTGAGGAGGGGCGTGGCTAGGCTCCAGCAGGACGCTATGATTAGGGAGAGGCTCCCTCACTTCTGAACAGCCCAGTAGGGAATGTTTATCACCCTTAATACCCCAGTGTTTAATACCCCATTAAGGGAACAGGGGGACATTACCAGCTGTCTGTTGATTCTGCCTTTGTCCTGTGTGCCACAGCTCACAGGTAGCCAGCATGTGGTCTGCTAGCTAATGCTGAAAGGTGTCTGCGAGGGATGGGAGAATGCCTGCTTAGCAGAGTGGACAGGGGAGGAGGGAACAGGCAGATGCTGCTGTGCCTGCAAGTCTCTGCTGGAGCTACAGCCAGGGAGCAGAGGGGAGGGGCCAGCCCTGCTGTGGAACAGAGAGCCCCATCCAGCCCAGAGAGCATACCAGGATGCTGGGGGGAGTCTGATTTAATTTAAACCAGCAAGGGGTCTGGGACAGACATTGCATAAACTGGTTTGAGCCAAATTAGTTAAGCATGATACTACATTCAACTAGGTTTATCTCAAACCAGTTTCTACCATTCTCAGACTACTTTATGTGCACCGAACATCTGTTCTGTTACAGGTTTAAACTAGTTTCTGATCAAACCAGTTTGTGTGTAATGTCTGCCCCTAGCCCGTCTCCCTACAATTTGTAGGGGGATGGGGGTTGCTCTGGTGGGTGCTGTATCCCTCCTTCCCACTGCTGAGAAACTGCAAGGAGCTGGTGTGAGTCCAACAGATCTTGTACACATACTTTGTCACATTGTGGTTAAAGACCAACCCCATAAGAAATTATACACTGTGTCCCTTCTTATGGATATGTCGTGTTATTTCAGCTCTCTGTTACTGAAAGATTGCTGACCCCTGTTCCAGATGGACACTTCAATAAGCAGGGCTATGAGGACAATGGAGGGGCTATGAAAGAAATTTCAAAGTTCAAGAAACAATCCAGGCCTTTGTTAAATGCTCAAGGTAGTTATTTACCGCCTACATGGTTTTACAGGTCATTTAATGGGCTGGTATATGAAGGGTTTGTGCCCTCTCCATATGAGACGCATTCCCTTATTTAGACCTACCTCAGTTTCTGCCAAATTGCTTGCTACCTTCCCTACTTGAAATGCCAGTACATAGACGGAAATGTCAGGATAAAATACAGTTACAGAGTTCATTTTATAACATCACTGCTGCTGACAAGTTTTTGTTTTTGAGCAGTTATTTCATGTTGCAAAAGGACATGTTGCTCATAAAGCATACACTATTCTGCATGCACAGTTATAAACAGTAAATCACCGAGCCGGCTCCCAACGTCCCAGGCACACTCCACACTTGCTTGTTTCTCCCCTCCCCGCCCCCCCCGCCATGTTGTCATTTTTTAAATCCTACTCCAGTCAAGACAATGATGTGGGCTTACAAGCTATTTCAGTTAATTATCATCCAAGCACTCCCTTCTGACTGGTAGGTGCTGAGAGTTACACTGTATATTATTCTGAGGTGTAATTGATGCTTTTGTAATGGAGGATTTGGGGTTAAGTATAGCTAAGGGCTTTATTCAGTGTGTGCCTCAGTAGGTTTATACAAGACTCGTACACACCACCAGAGGTCCTCCACATTCTCAGTGGGGATTTCTCCTTTGCTGCCCTCACATATTTACAGGGTATGTCTACGTTGCTGACTGCAATGCAATAAAGAGAGCTAGCTTTAAATAAGCAGTTTAGATATGGAAAAATGAAGCTCACCTACTCCACTCCAGATTTAAACGTCTGATGCCTACACAGAGGTAATGCTTCAAAATGTCCCCATGTGGCACTTTGGAAGGGCACCCTGATGGTCTTCAAAAGGTTGGCAAATTAGCCAGGGAAAAAGAACATGAAGTTGCTGCAATTGTCACCCAGAGAGTTGGTAAGGCCCGTTCACTGACTGGAGTCAGGGGAGAAGAGGCACTTCCACTCAGGTGATTTCCTTCTGCAGAAGCAATGTTGATATACAAGCCCAATGTAAGCGCTTTTCTCTCTTGAACAACAGGCCAACCCTTTCCCACAGGACAAACCAGTTCAGCAGCCAGCCATTGTGCATGACCTGCAGTTCACAAACTCTGTGTGACCACATATCTTTGTAGAGAGCCAAACTGTCGCAGGGCACCCTGGTGCCTGCTCCTAGAGAGGAGAAACTGCCAGGGTGAGAGCCCTGGCAGAGCCAATTGAGCACAGCTGCGGGTTGCCGGAGCAACTAAGGGGAGCCAGCTGGGGGCAGGGCCTGTCCCTTATAAAGCCCAGGGCCGAAGCCAGACTAGCAGTTCTTTGCCAGCAGCCTGGGAGGCAGGAGCTCTGGGAGTGAGGATGTGGAAAGGAGCATGACTTGCAAGTACAGCTTATGATAGCCCTGAGAGGATGGGCACTAGGGTTTAGCCAGGGGGCTTTAGGTTTGTGTTACAGCCAGGAGGCTTGAGTTTGTTTGACTTTGTTATTACACCCGGAGGCTTGGGTGAGGCTGTAGGGGTTGGAGGAGGCCTCAATCATAGGGACCCCATAGGGGTGGGGTGCTCTAGCGCCAGGAGGGCGCAGTGTCCTCATCGGGGACTCACAGGGGAGTGTGAGACCCCGGCGCCAGTGAGGGCACGCTTGGCCCTGAGATTTACAGGGCGGAGTTGTGGGCTCATTTGAGCTCAGAGAGGAGCGTTGACCTCAGTCATAGGGGCCCCAGAGAGTGTGGGGTGCCCTAGCACCAGTGAGGGCGCTGGCTAGCGCCAAGGGGGCACATTAAGTTCACAGCGCCGGTGAAGGCACAGCTCACATGCCAGTGCTGGAGTGACTGGTGGCGAGGAGCGCGACCAGTAGGTTGCGGGTGCAACCGGTAGGTTGCAGGCGGGGGACGTAGACCCCGGATCGCGTGCAGGGGACATAGACCCCGGCCCCAGGGAAAGGGGCGGTTTTATTGAGAAGCCCAGGGCGGGCACGGTGAGCCCCAAAGAGGGGGAGCGCCACGTTGTATTATTGAGAAGCCCCGTGGGGGCACGGCAAGCCCCAAAGAGGGGGAGCGCTATACAGAGCAGCCCTAGAGCGGGGCGATTACCGAGCAGCCCTAGACGGGCATAGCGAGCCTGGCTGCAGGCTAGTGCGGCAACACCCCTCAGACCGAGGCAGGGCGCTGCGGTTGCCCCGAGAAGACAGGGAGTAGCAGCGCGGTGAGCCGGGGTCAGAGAGGGTATCTGTGCAGTTGGCCAGGGAAGGGCTGGGGCCCGCTGGAGAGTCCCTGAGCGGGACCGCACCGGCAGGGAAGTCCCAGAGTGGACGAGAGTCCCAGCGAGAGGCTGGGCACGAGACAGAGCCCAGAGTGGGCTACACTATAGAGGAGGCCCGGGAAGCGGGCGTGCAGACTTAACAACGTCTATTACATCTGCGAGGCTTGGGGCATGGTATTAGGGGCTGGTAGGAGCCACGCACAGCCCATAAGGCTGGGGTGCTTGAGTAGCACCCATCGTACGGGGAGACCCACGAGGGGTCCAGGAGCTTATGTGCCCGAGGAAACACAAGGCAGCCTCCCTATTGCATTTTCCTTAAGAGCAAAGACGTGGCGGGCGAGAATGGAGGGTGCCCTCGGGCCGAAGTAGCGTGGTGAGAGGGCCTCAAGGAGATCACGGCCCTCCGCGAGGACCCTGCTGTGACACAAACAAAGGGTGCTTTAGCTTCTACCAGTGGCCAAAAGCTTATTGGGTCAGAGACTGCCAGGTCCAGATCAGTCCTGCCACTCTTCTTTTCCTTAGCCATGACCCCAGCCCTGACCAAAGGAAAGGCATATGCTGTTGAAGCACTCTGGTGTCCACCTGGGAATTCCCTGTACTAGAAAATGCTCCTTGGCTGGAAAAGCTGCTCTAAGTCAACCGGATTCCAACAGCATGGTGCTGAAGTGGTATCAGTGGGGAAACGAACACTCAGCCCCAATTCTCCTCCAAGTTATTTGGTGCAAATGGAATTTTACGGAGCTGGGGGCTGCGTAAGAAAGGGGGAAAAGTCAACTCAATTTCTACTGTACCTGGCGATCATGTTTTTAACTCTATGCCATGAACAGCTATACATTTGGCACAGTCTGCACTGAAGGAGCCAGATTCTGGCTTCTGTGATAGCCCTTTTCTGGTTGTCCAGCATAGTAAAAAGATGGGTCAGAGAAGGCAGATGGGTGTACAACAGCTCTGTGAGACATTAGAATTTTGCCCCACAATCTGGTGTACGAAGAGTTAGTCACCCCTTTTACATATTCTAAGGCTTCTGCTTCTCAAAGCCTCATTATTTTATTCCATTCTCTTGCTAACAAGCAACTTCCATTGTTAATGCAAACAAGCTGTGGGAGAAGTGTGCGCATTAAGACAGCTGCCATTTCCCCTTCCTTCAAAAAACCCTTTAATATAATAGTTCATAAAATATGAATTAAAACTGCACTTGCCTTCCCATGAAGCAGCACAAACACAGACATTAGCATCTAAATAGCTTAGTAAGCATCTGTAAATAAGCAGACAACAGTTACTTAATGAGCATGCTTGAAAAGAAAGCACATAATCCAATTTGTACTGCATAATTCCTTTTATATTATTTATTGTGTATTTTAAGTGACCTTAATTTATGTGACATGTTTTGCAGCCTCAGTGGCTTAGCTTACAAAGGAACATCAAGGTTAGATTTTTCTGGAGCTGTACCTGTCAAACCTATTGTCACTGGGATCCTTTCCAGCAATAAGTGACTCCAATTCCCCAGAATTGTTTAAAAAAAGCAAAGTCTGGGAGTGCTCAGGGCCCTACAGAAAAATCTTTGAACCTCTGCAGTCACCACTCAGTCTGAGAAGCATTGAGTGCTGGGCTCTAGAGTGGTGGGGGTCAACCTTTTGGCCCCACAGGCTGGACAAGTAGCCAGTTCATGGGCCACATCCCACAGGAATCTATGTTCAATGCTCACCTTTTGCCCCCTCCCTCCCCCCAGCCTCACTCTGCACAGCCCTGATCTTGCCCTGTACTTCCTCCAGCTCTGCCCGTCACCCCTGGATTCTTGCCTTGCACCCCCAGCCCTGTTAGGCACCACTCAGATCCCAACTCACATCCCTGCCTCACACACCCCCAGCACCATCCCATGCTGTGCTGCCCAGATCTCACCTCCCTGGCCCTGCTCCACACTGCTCAGATCCTGTCTTGCTCCCCTCCTGCCCTGCCTCACCTCCCTCTCTCCCCAGTTCTGTGCACCCGCTCTAGCACACAGGACCACACTATCTGCCAACAGGGCATCTCACTAGTCCAGAAACTTGGCAGCCTGGGAGCAGTAATTAATGCTACCACCACTTCCCCATGGCCAAATTTTTGGAACTATGAGGAGTCCTACAGGTTGGATGATGTCTCTGCAAGTTGTATCTGGCCTGCGCAGCAGGGGTTGAGCGCCTCACTCTAGAGGAACCTGCTATCTAAACAATAAAGAATTATTTTGTAGGCAACAGAAGTTGAACTCTCAGAGTCAGAGCCTGTATGGCGAGTACTCTGTGAGAATGGGGATGGGTAGTACAAATTGAAACATTTGTCTAACAAAAGAGATTAAGACAGAGAAAACCTCCAAATATTTTATAATTACTCTAACTCATACTGTAAATCTCAGCTTCTGTATAGTGATTACAGGGGCATTTTTGTGGCTGCAAATGATAGCTGCATGATCTACAAGGGAAACAAAGTGTGAAATAAATATGAGACATGAGTAAATGCAGATAGGTTTATAGTTGCACTGAAGGAGAGTGGAAGAAAAAAAGCACTTACCTAAATCTCTTGTGGTCAACTAAGGAATGTAAGTTGCAGTATTTCAGATAAAATGATAATGAGCATAGATCACTTGGTGGTTTTCTGTTGCAGAGACTAATAAATGAAAATATCTAATTTCCTGAAATGCTGGGAGATGAAGGTATGAAGAGTAACTTATTCCATATTTGCCTCTATTTCGAGTAGACACAGAAATGGGACAGAACAATCCTTGGTGACCAATCCAGCATGGTGCTGAGCATGCTCAGCTCCCATAAAAGCCACTGAGCAACAAACACCTTGAGAAACAATGTTCTGCACCTCACAGAAGCAGAGTCCAATTTGAAATGCTACCTAAGAACCAATGAAAAGGGATGTTAGAAGAAGCTAGCAAGACAAATGGACTAGCTTTCCTTTCCACTTAAAACATACGTGAGCCCCGATTCTTCTCCCCACTTGTTTGACACAACTCCAGTGACTTCAACACTTATTCTGAATTGTTTTATTTTTATTTTTTAAATAATCACGCTCACTGAATTTGCCAGCCCATGACAGCATAACGACTTATTTCCTCTATATTATGTTTTGCCACTATACGAACAGTAAATTGGTGGCCATTTTCCATTACCAATATATGACATTTCTGAGTGTGACAAAACAAATGTTATAAAGGTGCAGCTAATAAAACAATAGAGCCCATTTTGTATATAACCAAACCATTCTCGTGTAGCACAGACAACCTACTAATGTCCAAATTAAGGAAATTCGTTTTAGTCTCCTCCACCGAGTAGTGTTGAATACTAGCGCTCTACACGTAAATAAATTTTAGAGGATTTGCAGATTAATGAGATCTGAAAAATCCATATGCATAGCTCTTGCCTCAGCCTTGGCAGATTCTTTGTGGCGGTGTTACACAAAATGAAAAACACATATTGGGAAGCAGCCACGAAGGAATCTCCTGTAACAGTCACACTGGCAGAATCTGGGGCAGGCCAAGGGCAAAGATGGAAAAGAACATCTGCAGGCAGATCTTGGAGGAACATCTGTTCCCTAAGCTGTTTCCCTACCTTGCCCCCACTCCCTCCCACCAGATCATAGCTTCAGGTAATGAATGAACCCTCCTGCATACAGAGGAGCTATGCAGGCTGGACACTGGGGAAGTTTTTATGAATACCTCAGGCATTTACAAAAAGAGAATTCCCTCTGTGTTCTCTCAATGAACATGCAACTGCTAACTAGCTCTCAATTTTTGTCACTTCCTGCGTCAGGCCACTTTTCTATCATGGTTCTGCTTTCTCCTGGACTATAGCTGTTCTTACCGTGTAAATGCTGTTCTTACTCTAAACACATTCTGTACAGTACCAAGTCACTAATTACCATGGTGTTTCCTGCAAATTTTAATCTCATCCTTTACTGGAGCATGATGAAAGCATTTTATTCCTCTGTGCCATCCTCCTACCTGCCACCTTCCTCATATATGTTTAAAAAAAAGAAGAAAAGACAAAGTAGAAGAGCTGCCTGCAGAGTCTGTTTCACATCCCAGTCTGACAGAATCTCTTCTCCATCTGAGTAATTTTACTCTCTCCAAGTCATGCTCTATTAGAGCACTAGATTTCCTTTTCCCTTTTCACACACCCCTTCACTCCAAACAGAACTTCCCACAGATATCAACTCATCATGTACCAGTCCCACCTCCTCACCATCAGGGTCCATTTTCTACATTTCTCCTCGTTCAAC
Organism: Alligator mississippiensis; assembly: GCF_030867095.1. NCBI lineage: Eukaryota > Metazoa > Chordata > Crocodylia > Alligatoridae > Alligator > Alligator mississippiensis. The sequence continues at coordinate 113,250,699 of NC_081826.1, read as the reverse complement.
TCATGGCACAGTATTGATCCCTAGATAAATGATATAATCTAACCTGACAGGATAGCAGACAGTAATGCAACTACTGTAGTTCTTGGTCAAGGACATTCTTATTCTCTACAGGACCCTGCCAATACTTCTATGGTTCATCTTCTTTTTAGTTTCCTTTTATTTCTTTGACCTGCAGTAGCTTGCAGCTTTTTCTCAAGGTTCCACTTTCCTGCCTAAACTTTCTCCGTTCAGTCAATTTTCTGAAACAGGCAACAACTACTAAGGAAAACCATTTTTCTTAAGGGAAAGGGGGACACTTATCTCTGAAAATGTCCCCTCCTCTCCCAAGAGATTCTAGACTAGCTGGAGAAAACTTGCTTCTTCAACCCCTGTTGCTCCCATTCCCAAATGATACATGAAGGCAAGGTGAAGATCAGTTCTTAGGAACATGAACTCCAGGTTGATGCTATAGTTTTCAGTGGTTGAAGGGGTAAGAGCATAGCTAATAAGAGAAAAAACAAATGATCTCTAAAAGAACTGTGGATAAACTGCCATTGTTAGTTAAAAAAAATAATCAAAACAAGAGATTTACAGGCTTTTTAACAGGGTATGGGGGGGGGGGGGAAATCTGAACACTGCATCAGAAAACCTGGGCTCTGACACTTAGCTGGAATGCTACCTTGAGGGTGGCTAACAGCAACTTTCAAACTGTGGATAACTCCAGATAACCTAATTCCAAAGGGGATTAGGCAGATTCTTGAAGGAAAGATCCAATAGTAGGTACTTAAATTGGCAGAGGCGTGCAGTCGCAAAATCTGAGCTTCTTAAATCTCTGACATCTGAAAGCTGCTATGCAGTGCCAGATTTAAGCACAAGCTAAAGTAAGCTACAGCTTAGGGCCTCATATTACGAGGGGCCTCCAAATACGAAAAAAAAGAAATACAGTAAAACCTCACAAATTCAGTGCGCTCAGGACTGAGCACATCGGAAATTTGAAAATGCCGGTTTTTTGAAACCACGACTGCAGCCAGTTGTGGAGCTGGGGAGGGGTGGAGGGATAGTGGTGGTGGGTTCCAGAGCAGCGGCACAGGGTGCTTGATGGAGGCAGCAGCAGCCACATGCAAGCTTCCCCTGCCACTTCCAGGCTGGCAAGGGGAAGCGGCGGCCAGTCCCGAAGTGCTGGGGGAAGTGCCTGATTTTGAGAATGTCGTGTATTTGATATCTGGATTCTTGAGGTTATACTGTAATATGAAGTTTCAAGTTTTACATAATTGGTTGTTAAAAATTAAAAGAGGACTTTTGAAAGTGGATGTCAGAAAAGAAAAAAGCAGCAGCTGGTTGAAGGACATCTAAAACAATTACCGAAAGTTGACAGTTATTTCACTGTAATAAAGGAGGGACCTCATACTCAAGACAGTCAGCCAGGACCACAGCAACCACAGGCATCCACCTCTTCTACTAGGATAGATTATACAGAGGTGAACTTGACTACTACATCTGAGAACGTTACAGAGCCTAAAATCCCAGCTGAAGAAAGTAGATACACAAAGTCCAATGATCTTGGTCTCTGGGGGTGTCTTGACTGAGGACGATATCTCATTCCGCATACAGAAAGGTCCCTCAGAGTGTCAACATTGGAACAGCCTATTTGAGAAATCAAAGTGGTCATTCAAAGACCAAATTAGAAATTGTTCGAATGGCCTATTTTATTCAAGGAAAGCTAAATGGTGAAAAATACAATTGGGAGTGACTAGTATACTCTCCAACAACCGGTTGTGTTTACTGTTTTGTCTGCAAGCTCTTTTCAACATCAACAGTACTAGCTAGTGATGGGTTTAATGACTGGCGAAACCCTGCTGGAATTCAAAATCATGAGAACTCTAAGGATCATAGAACAGCTTTGCTTACATATTTGACAAGGCAACATGGCTTAACCTTGTATTCATACCTGGAGGAACAGACGAAATAGGAGCAAGAGTAGTATTCACTGTACAGGTGTACTATTACTCTTACTACTACTACTAGTGTACTTCAACGTGTTATTGCAGTTGTGGGCACTTTAGCAGAACACGGATTAGCCTTTAGGGGAGGCAATGAAAAGTTTGGCTCACCACGTGACAGGATCCCTGGCTTAACAGAACTCATTGCTAAGTTTGATCCATTTCTTGCTAACCATATAAAACATTATGGAAGCAGTGGATCTGGGAAGCCTTCATACTCATCTAAAAAAAATATGTGATGAACTCATCCAGCTTATGGCAAAAAAAGTAAGAGGATCTATTTTATAGAGCTGTGCGAAGCTTCGGATGCTGATTTGATTCAGAGGAGATTCGGCCCGATTCGGTGGCCAAATCTCCAAATCCAAATCAAATCAGGGGACCAATAAAACGGTCTGAATCCATTCAAAGCTCTCCAAATTGATTCCGAAAAGATTCGGAGATCTTTGATGATTTGAACAGTTCCTGTCCACTTCAGCAGGGAGCTGGAGCCAGACTTGGAACTGGTAAGTAGGGGGCGGGGGAGGGGGGCTGGAGGTGGGGGAGGGGACCTCTGCCCACTCCCATCCCCTGCCTGCTCCCCCATCCCCCCCACCCCTGCCCCAGCTCCCAGCCCTTTAAAAAATAAACCCCCACTCACCGGGTGCTGCCTGGGGTGGGGGTGATACTGCTGCCCTCCACTGCCCCATGCTACATGGGGGGCTCTGCCATGAGCCCCCCAACCCCCCACACTCCCCCAGGCCCCCTCCCCCCCAGCTCTGGCCCTTAAGAAAAAACAAAAAAACCCCTGGAACTCACCAGCTCCTGCAACAGCCTTGGGGATTCAGGGGGCTCATGGAAGAGCCCCCCACATGGCACAGGGGGCAGTGGGCATTATCCCCCACCAGGCAGGAACCGGTGAGTCTGGGATTTCTCTCTTCATTAAAAGGGCTGGAGCTGGGGCAGGGGCTCGTGCAGAGCCCCCCCATGCAGCATGGGACAGTGGGGGGCAGCAGGGATTGTTCCCCCCTGGCTCAGCAGGACCCAGCGAGTCTGGGCATTTTTTCCCCCCCAAATTGCCCAGAGCCAGGGCGGGTGGGGGATGAGCCTGGGCGATTTGGCAGCAGCTGAATCTCCAAATCAGATTCGGCCGAATCAATTTGGGACAGTGATTCGAATCACCATATCGAATCACTGTCCCCTGAATTGGCCAAATCCAAATTGAATGCTAGCCGCACAGGCCTACTATTTTGGATGACTTGAGAAAAGTGAGATAATTCAGTTTGTCTATTGACTCTACACCAGATCTTTCATATGTTGATCAACTAACTGTTATTTTAAGATGTGTCACCTGATGACTGTTTTCCAGTTGAACGCTTTCTAACTTTCCTTTAATTAGAAAATCATAGTGGTGAAAGTATGGCCAACATGGTGCTGGATTATCTAGGCAATGACTGCAAAGTTGACTTTAGTAAGTCATTAAGAGCAGAGGATAGTCATATGATAATGCAGCCAACACGGCACGACAGTACAATGGCAGCAGCAAACACTTCTAGAGAAAAATAAGTATGTTATATATATTCCACGTGCTGGACATTCACTGAATCGTGTTGGCCGAGCTGCAGTTGATTGCTGCCTAAACGCAGTACATTTTTTTGCTGTTGTGCAACAAATATACACATTCTTCTCTGCCTCTACAAAACACTGGGCAGTGCTCAAATCATTTTTGGGTCCTGATTCCACAGTACCAAAACATCTCTCTGACACTAGGTGCGAAACACATGTAAAGGCTACTTTAGCCATAGCTTTGAGTTATGCTTCAATTATTGATGCTCTTATTTATGTTCATACTGATGACAGTGAAGAAGGTGATACAAGGAGAGAAGTGGGCATTCTTCAGGAGAAAATGGAGAAATTAGAGTTTGTGTTCATGTAAGAACTTTGGAATCGTTTGTTAGATCAGTTCCACAAAACCAGCAAGGCCCTACAGGATATACAAATAGCCCTTAGTACATGTGCAAAGCTTTACACATCACTCTTTCACTTCTCGAAAGAAGCCTGAGTAAGTTTTGATGAAATTGAACTCAAAGCAAAAATCTGCCTGATGTATACTACAAGTTTATGAATAAAAGGAAAAGAAAGAAAAAAAAAAACAAGTCAAGGATGGTGATGCACCTAATGCTAATGAAGTGCTTTCTCCAAGAGACAAGCTTTGAGTGAAATCTTTTATTCCTATGATGGATGCACTTGAAACCAACTTGAAGAAAAGAGTGGTCATATATCGAAATTTTGCAATTTTTTTTTTCATTTTTGGTCGATTTTGATGCCTCAGAAAAACAGTTGTGAAGGTGTAAAGCTTCTGATGAAAGACTATCCTGATGACATTGATGTTAAACTCACTGGAGAAATAAAGCACTTCCATTCTTATATCAAGCAAAATTGTTCAGATAAAGGACATTTATGCCACGAGGACCTGTATCAAGTCGTCATCCAAGATAAGATTCAGTTGGCTTTCCTTAATGTAGAAGCATTATTGCAGCTCTTTGCGAATCTAATAGTAACAAAATGCGCAGAAGAAAGGTCATTTTTTCGTCTGAAAAAGATCAAGAATGAACTGCGAACAACAATGCTGCAAGAAAAGCTGTCGGCACTAAGCATTATGTGCACAGAAAGTGATAAACTTCATAGCTCATCATTTGAGGACATCAATGAATTTGCTCTCCAAAAATCACGAAAGAAAATGTTTTAAAATTTTATGTGATGTGCAAAACAGACATAGAACAGGTTGTATTGCTGCTTCCATTTAGGAACTGCTGATCTGTATAATTGCTCTTGTATTGCTGTAGATTAAAAGTTTTCAGATATGCTAATTAAGAAATCATAAAGTATTTTAACTTGAAAGTATTTCATAATGCAAATAGACTTATTGCAAGATATATGTTTTAGTTAATTAGTTTTTCGTTGCACCTTTGCCTACGTATATATGCAAATATAGAGTTTTAATCTTTCTATTTTCATTGTCCTTTCTGTTAGAATAATACACTTCTTTTTTGGTAATGCTATGGGACCTCTTAAGCTTGACATAGCTTAGGGCCCCAGCACAGTGGCGACGTGTATGGGGTGCATGTGCGCCCCCTGGGGCACTTTTATTCAAACAATCCAGCATTTTCTTTCTTTCCCCCTCGCCCCCCCAACAGCTTTTTTAATAAACTGCATTCCAACTTATTTTATCTCAGCAGTTACTGTCCTTCGCATTGTCTGCCCCCCTACAGAACTGGAGAATTCTATATCATCATAAGCATTTTATATAAATCACTGCACATTCTTCCTAACAAAATGAAAAATAAGGTCCAACGTGGATCCTTTAGGCTTTCCATTAGTTTTCTTCTTTCCTTACATACTAGAGGTTATAAGTATCCTCTGTCCTTGAGCTCCGAGTGGTTCTTTATCCATCTCAAGTACCTTCAGCAAATACCATACATGATGACTTTTTGCAAGTTGGGGGAGAGGAGGACAACTTTTTGAAGAAAAGCTGCAAAAAACCTTAAGTCCGAGTAAATCAGGCCCATATACTTCTTTGTCAGAAAACTATCAGTCAGCCTTCCTTTGATTAATCCAGCTGCAAATCAGTATATAGATTTAACAACAGCTGATTATTAAAAGAACCTCAATTCATCCTTTGAGTTTTTGCACCTGGAAATAGCTACAGGCGCAATTCTATAGACACTCATAAATGCAGTTATGTTTTGCACCATGTATACATCAGGTAGCTAGACGTGTAGGTCTTAGAAAGTGCACTCACAGTTGCTTTCAGCTAGAGGTAGATGCACTATTATTTGGCAGGCATCGTCTCCAAGAAACAAAATGAAAAGATGCTTTTTTGCAATCAGGACCCAATTATCCATATTCTCACTCAACAGGTGGGCCTTCATCACCAGTGGAGACAGGTAAACAAACTGAAAATGATTATTTTTAGTCCTAACTTCCAGACTTCCCTCTCAAGATTCCATGAATACCAAAGACATGATCTAAGTGCCCTAAATGGAGTTTAGGGATCATAGTTCAAACTGACTCTTCAGTTGGGAAAAAACCCCCCCAACAACCCCCCACCCCTACAAATTTTCCTTGTACTTGTTATGGACACTGACATGAACTCTACTTTTCCATTCACCACTTCATGCATTACTGCCACCCTCTTTATCACCTTTGCTTTCTGTTTTATGAACTAAGGCAAATAGGATTTGCAAATGAACTACCACCATAGAGGGAATATAGGAACACAAAATGTTTTGCCTACCCCTTGATAATTAAAGATTTTTTAAAAACTACCAAGCAGCATTTAAAGGGTGCGGGGGAGGATATTTGGGATCAAATTTCTCTTGCCTTTTAGTTTCTTTGTATAAAAGAGAAAAATGTGCATGCATATTTCTTCTCATATTATTCCAACTGCCTGCTCAGATACTGGAATTTATGCTCCAGAGCCCTGCATGTTTACATGGATGTAGACTCACAGACTGCAAGGCCTTTGAAAGCTTGGCCTTTGGGATCTTGGGGACAGTGTCCACTATGCAGTAATTTTTAAGTTTCAGTATCATAATTTACTGCTTGGACAAGGTGTCCTGCCTAGCAGGTATTTTTAAACACTAAATTTCTAATATTCAAAGTCAGTCTGGTTTTACAGACTGTTGTTCTTTCTATTTGTGCAACCAACCCTTTCTTCCCTCCATTGATTTATTTCACATGATTTTACTTCAGACTTTTCAAAATCATCTGAAATTTGGTTTGCTGAAATGCAATCCTTATTTGGGCTCACGTTGGTACTATCTGCAACCTTAACAACAAGATAAGTATTGAGTAGGCTTCTCTACTGAATCTTGACTAATCTTATCCCATCTGTCACCCCACACCTAGAAGTATATTTCGGGAGTAGTGTATTAGCCACATAATCCAAAGTGTACCCCTCCATCAGAAATTCTCTCTTTCCTTCACACGTTGTGCGGGGAAGCAGCTGTCCTGTTCAATGAACAAGCAAGTGTTTTAATTCCTCCTACTTCAGATTTCTTACTACATGTCAGGAACCATGGATCAAGTCACCCTTGGCTTCCATGTTGTTGCTATCCATGAACTAGTTTGATATCAGTTACTGCTTTTTATTCTGCTCCTTCCTGTCAGGCTGTCAATAGCATATTCCTCCGATAAACTTATTTTTGCATTATGGTTAGTTATAGCCATAAGAATCCATTCTTCAGTGAGGACCTGTGCAAATTCTGTACTATATTTAAAAAAACTGAGCTATTGCTGTGACACATGGGAAAGCCAGCTTTTATTTAAGGAAACACTTCATGGGTCTTTTGCTGAAACTCCTGCACTGAAAACAAAGAGACATCTCTAAAGTTCCCACAAAGACAAACATGTCCACAGATGCCTAAGGCAATCAAACTCCCAACCTCCAACTAGTTACATTGAGCCATCTTTCTTCCACACAGCCTTGTCTCTTCCCCATAAGCTGTAACAACACAGTGGTGCCAGTGATCAGGCAACCAGTAGCTGGCCTATCCAGACCTGCATTCTGTGACCCATCCAAGGTGACTCAGGCTAAGTACAGACATCTGGGGCGTTAGGGGGAGGTTAGATCTCAGTAACAATGGCCACCTGATCTAAGGCAAGTCAGGATTCGGGGCAGGGGGGAAAAAAAAAAAATAGGGGGGCAGGTGGCATCCATGGGATTCATCAGGGGGACCGGGGGGTGGGTGCAGTCAGCATCTGTAGGGGAATCAGGGGGGCAAGCGGGATCTGCAAGGGAGTGGTAGGATCAGAGGAGTTTGTGGGATCCATGGGGGGGATTCAGGGGTGACCAGGGAATATTTTTAGCTCCCTGGTGAACCTATCCCTTCCCATCCCTTCCCACACCAACACTTACTTCCTGAGCTCCTGGCAGCAGCAAATAACAATAAAACTGGCACCTGAAGAACCTTGCGGGATGGGGTGTTCTGGGAGGGGAGGGGAAGTACAGCCCTGGGACTGGAGCAAGCAGCTGGGCTTTCCCAGTCCTGGGGCTGTGCAGGTAATGGTACAGAAGTTCCATTCACCAGTCTAAACTAGAACGATTAAGTTTGAGTGTACGTGAATCCACGTCCATCTTATACTGCATTCTGCCATTTTTAGACTGATCTGCGTGTGCGGAACTTCTGTACAGTTATGGGTCTAGACCGATTTCTGATCACTGAGACCACGTCTAAGTGTAAAGGTCCACATCTGGGTGAACTAAGTTAGACAGGGCGACCTTTTTTAACTCGATCCAACCTCCCCCTTACCTTTGCACTTAAGCTCCTCTTTATTCTCTGAGCCTAATCCAGTTTCAAGCAGCATTAAATAGGTGTACAAGATCAACACTTCCTGCATGGCAGAAATAATACAATACTTAATACCTCAACTGCCTCCTCCTAAATCCCTTCTCCTATTAACCATGCCTTCTTTCTCACTGCACGCCTTTTAAAAGACACAAGAACACCGCAGCCTTTTCTCCGACTTCAGTCCCTTAATTACCACATGGAGAGGGGAGGTGGTAATCAAGGAGGAGGTGTGCTCTCTTGCATATCTCTCACACCTCCTGTGTATGTATACAGACACCTTAGAAACCTAAAAGTTAAATCACGGTTTGGCCAAAAATCTTAGCATTTTGGGTCTTAAAATTTTCCTAAGCATTCTTATACAAGCTATTTGCTTCACAGCTTAAAGCATAGCTCTGTTTTAGGAAGAAGGGTAGATATGCACCGTTATAGACTAACTAAACACACTTTGGTGAACTTGGATTTACGAAAGCTTGTGCTCACTCTCTCTATATATAAATACATATTTTATTTAGTTAATCTGTAAAGGTACACATCTACCTTGCCTTCTGACTGACTTTAGCTTAACACAGCTAACTGCCTCTCTGACTTAGGAAGACACTTCTATATTTGTTGCATCTTGAATTTCTCAGTCAAATTTACACAGCTTAGAAAAAATGTTTAGAGTTAAAAGAAGTCTACAAAGGAATCTGAAGAACAAGTTGGGACTTTCCTGGCTCACGGATCACCACCAGCAATAAAAATGCAGCAAGCCAAATACTGTTGGATGGTCCTACATCTGTCCTGTTACAAGTGTGCATTTCTACAGAGGTTAGAGAAGGTGCACAGGTGTAAGTGAGGGTATTATTCAAAGACAAATGGGAATGCACAGATGATCCTAGAATAAGATACAAGCCAGGAGAAAACCCACTTACCCAACTGTGCTGCTTCTCAAAACAGGAGAAAACAGTAGAAAAGAAAGTTACATTTCTCTCTCAGGCAAGTACATCTGGCTGTGCAGTCATACAGGCCAGGGACAGACATTACACATAAAATGGTTTAAGTGATCGGAAACTGGTTTAAACCTGTAACAGAACAGACATTCAGTGCACATAAACCAGTTTGAAAATGCCCCCAGCACACAATGAGCAGCAGGACCAGCCCCACCCGGCAGCTGGAGCGGCAAGTGGTGCATGTCCCACAGGCAGAAGCCCATCATGGCTTCTCAGTGGGGTTGTGCTGTGGGGCCCGCAGAGCGGCTGTGGAGCATGGCAGCACTGTAGGGGCTTGCAGGGCTCTGGCCCCAGACCACAGCCTGAGCCCACAGCACAGCCCCTCACCAGGAAGGGGCTCTCTCTCCCCCACCCTGTGACAGGGGCTGCAGCCCCCAATAAGGACTCTGCCCCTCCTACTGCAGCAGTGGGGAGGGGGCACGGCCAGGCAGGGCCCCTGGGGAGGCAGGGACAGGGTTATTCCTCCGGCCTCTGGCGGAGGGGACAGCTAGGGGCCTATTCTGGGCAGGGAGCCACACTGCTGCCAGTGGGGTAGAGGGGAAATGAACTCTGCTCCCAGCCCCACTCTGCCTCAGGGGCCATGGCGCCCCTGTGCTGCAGCAGCAGCGAGGGGGGAGCGTGAGCAGACACAGCTCGGGTCCCTGCCAGTGGCAAAGGGAGAGGGAATTAAGCCCCTCTCTGGCTGGTTGAGCCTGGGTTGGCCATGCCCGCCCCAGCACAGCTTCCCTGCACCCGAGGGCCAGCTCTAGCACCCCCTGCACCTAGCCTGAGCAATTGCAGGCATGTGCCCACATTGCCTCAGTGCAGAGAGCATAGATGCATAGACTGTAGAGTCAGAAGGGACCCAATGAATCATCATGTCTGACCCCCTGCCCCTGGCAGGAAAGAGGACCAAGGTCAGACGACCCCAGCCAGGTGATTGTCAAGCCTCCTCTTGAAGACCTCCAAGTTAAGTGACAGCACCACCTCTCCCGGAAGCCCATTCCAGACTCTGGCCACCCTTATAAAAAATGTCTTCCTAATGTCAAACCTAAATCTACTCTCCACTAGTTTGCACCCATTATTCCTAGTTACACCCTGGGGTGCTCTGGGAAACAGCGCATCCCCAATTCCCTGCTGCCCTCCCCTGATAAATTTATAGGTGGCTACAAGGTCATCCCTCAGCCATCTTTTGTATAGACTGAAGAGATCCAGATCTCTCAACCTCTCCTCGTAGGGTCTTTCAGAGACCAGAGGCGGGTGCCCTTCCTCTGAACCCTCTCCAGACTCTCCGTGTCCCTCTTGAAGTGCGACACCCAAAACTGGACACAGTACTCCACCTGTGGCCTGACTAATGCCACAGAGGGGGAGCATCAACTCCGTCAATCTGTTGGTCATGCATCTGCTAATACACGACAAGGTGTATTGGCTTTGTTGATGGCCTCATTACACTGCTGGCTTATGTTCATTTTGGAGTCAACTATGACTCCAACATCTCTCTCAGCATCTGAGCTGCTGAGGAGGACATCCCCCAACCTGTAGGTGTGCTGGGGATTCCTCCTTCCTAGGTGGAGTACCTTACATTTATCTTTGTTGAATTGCATCCTATTTCATTCTACCCATTGATCCAACCTGTCCAGGTCAGCCTGTAACTGCTCCCTGCCCTCTGGTGTATTAACTTTGCCCAATAATTTGGTATCATCCGCGAATTTGGCAAGGGTGCTCACCACGCCCATGTCCAAATCGCTGATGAAGATATTAAATAACACCAGCCCAAGGACTGAACCCTGCGGGACACCACTGCCCACCTCTTTCCAGGCCGAGGATGACCCGTCCACCACCACTCTCTGGGTGCGGTCCCTAAGCCAGGTGGCCACCCACCTGACTGTGTAGGTGTCCACTCCACAGCCCTATGAGAATAGGATGCAAAACTGTGTCGAAAGCCTTCCTAAAATCCATGTAGATGACATCGGTCTCCGCTCCTGTGTCAAGGCAGTGTGTGACCTGGTCATAAAAAGCTATAAAGGTTTGTCAGGCAGGATCTACCTGTGACAAACCTATACTGGTTTCCTTTCAGCATTGTTTCCCCTGCTGGGCTTTCACAAATACGCTTTTTGATGATTTTTTCTAGTATTTTCCCATGTTTGTCCCATTACAAACCTGTTCAGCCTAGGCAGGTTAAGCTAACCAACAAAGGTTGAATCAGTTCTGGCTCTGGCTTTTTGAATGTCTGTCCTTAGCCACAGGGAGCAGATCTGTAGAGTCAGGTGGTACCATGTTTACTTAGCCACTCTACAGACTAGAGCAAGTAATTTTTTTACCACTTACTCTCTCAGAAGCTTTTTAGAACTACTTCCAAACCAACTCCATTTCCTCAGTTCATTAGCTTGATCTCCCCAGCAATCGCCTGTACTTTAAGGCCAACATTTAGCTACGGTCTAATCTGCTTTATCACACCAGAAGGTGCTGAAATAAATTTCTAATGGTCTATGTGCCTATTAGTGTGTAGGTGCACCTGCTCTGCTATGTCACTGGCTGAAGAGCACTGTCTTCACAATTAGCAATTCTTCTAAGTGATCAAAAATGCAAACTCTTACAGGGAGATTGCATGGTGCAGTGGACAGTGCAAGAGATCATGATTCAAGAGACCTGGTTTCCATTTCCAGTTCTGTCATTAGCTTGGCAGGTCACTTCACTGCCTTGTGCCTCAGTTTCCCCATGCATAGAGTAGGGATGTTAATATTTTTCTTTGCAAACCACTATATGGAGAGGTAGGTATTATTAGGACTTGGATTATCTTGACGTTTTCTGTGCCTCACAGTACTGAGGAGTATTCTTAGTGGTTCAACTACACAGTCTTCTGAGCACAGAGTTGCCAAGACTAGGCTAAAGAGACAGAAGTGTGTGTGTAGCAAGACTAGAGTAAGAAAAGCTCCTTGTGGCCTATTGTTACAGTTGCTGGCTAGTTCCAAGGGTGACCACATTTCCACAAGTCTCAAAACAAATTACCTGAACAGCATTGGTGGAGATAAGGGTTACCCAAGTGCTTTCTTTTCAAAGGGTCCTCCAGTATACCACAGCACTTCCCCTACCACCATGGAAGAGGGAGTGAGGGGTGCAGAACACTGCAGGGTGCTGGAGGATCAGCAACCCCTTACTGTGCACCCTAGTTGAACACTATAGCCACTGCACTCTCGCTGAAAACAGGACAAAAGCATTTGTTTAAACAAAATGATTGGATGCCAAAGACAGGTATTTAAAACAGGACTGTCCCTGCAAAGATGGGACGTTTTGTCAGTCACCTGATCTAAGGGGCATGTTGTGGTCACTGGACTGGTATAAGACTCTTCCACTGTGGCTAGGGACAGAAGTTACACATAAACCAGGTTAACAGAAAATCAGATAAATCTATAACCGAACAGAAGTTTAGCTCAAGTAAAGTGCTTTCAAAATGGCTGAAACTGGTTTAAGATAAATCTGGTTGAATACAGCATCAGATTTAACCGATTTTGGTCAAACCAGTTTAAGGAACTTCTATCCAAGATGCCTGCCTGATTTAACTTAACTTGCAGTCCCCCAGCATCCCAGAATGTTTTGCAGCCCTGGGCTGGGCTATGCAGTTTGCTTCCGCAGAGCAAGGTTGGCTCTGCCCCTCTACTTCCTAGCCGGAGCACTATCACTACTCCCGCTGGCTGAGAAGAGGGTGGAGGTGGGAAACCCTGCTCGGGACTGCAGCTGGGGTCTGCCTGGCAGGGGTGCAGGAGCCCCTGCCAGGCTTTTCCCAGCTTGGAGGCAAGGGGCATGGTTTAAACCCTGCTTCCCTCCCCCCTCTCACCACCATGGAACCCTGCCTGGGTCTGCCTGGCAGAGGCACAGCAGCCCCTGCCAGGCTTCCCCCCTTCCCTCGCCTCCCCGTTGCCTCAGACCGTCAGCCCAGGACCAGTGTCTGACCACACCCCCTCCCCCGCCCCCACCACTCAAGTGGGGAGTGGTGGGGACAAGCTTGGCAGGGGCTGCTGTACCCTTGCTAGGCAGACCCCTGCTGGGGTCCCATGCCAGTGGGAGATAGGGGGGAGGGGGTTTTAAAACCCCTTCTTTGCCTCAGCATGCCAGCCAGGGACCAGGGTTTGGCCACATCCCCTTTCCCTGCTCACAGCTTGATTGGCAGAGACAAGCCTGGCAAGGGCTGTTTCCTCTCTCTCCCCCTCCAGGCAGACCCCAGCTGGGGACAGTGCAGGCCAGGGTGGGGTTTTAAACCCCTCCCCAATCATACTCGGCCTGCCAGAGCCTGGCCACACCCCCAACCAGCTTGAGCAGGGAGTGGGGAAAAGCTTGGAGGGCTTCTCTCCCAGTTTCCCTTGAGCCTTCCCGCCACTGATGAACGCCCTTGGCTTCTAGCCTGAGCCACTGCAGGCATGTGCTGCATTTCTGGAATTAAAAGCAAAAGTCTATTCAATTGCTCCTTGGTTCAATCTACACAGTTTAGACTAACCCGTAAATACTGAATTGATTCAGGCCTAGGCTTATTGAAGGTCTGTACTTAGCCTGTGAGACTAAACCCAGTCCCTGGCAGAAATCCAAGAATGACCTGCAGGAAGCATGCCGCTACTGTCTGCTCTTCTAAGGGCATTTCATACTTTTGGTAAAAGGAAAAGAAAAAGCATCCCCGTTATTTGAAGACAGGAGAGTATGGTGTACATTACTACTTTTCTACCAGGTTTTGGATTTTGGCATAATGCCTGATTAACAAGAGGCCTCCCTAGATGTTCAGGTAAAGGCACGATAAGATCTGATGCACATTGGGCCTCAGCTCTGGTCATGCCACACGTGCAAGGAAGGAGGCACAGTTGTGGGACCCAGCATCAGATCCAGTCACACCTTATTGTTGATGTAAGGGGAACCCAGGGTGCTCCCGAAGGTGTGAATCCCCTGGCTGATGGGACTTGCAGACGTGGTAGCACTGTAGCGCTGCTGGGACTCTCCTAGGAGCATTGCACAGCTAGGGTTGAGTGTCTCCTCAGCTGCAGGTGAGAGTCTCACCAACTGATGGGGCTCCCAACCAAGGGGCAGACCCTACTACACCTGCAAATTAAAGCTGGATAACAACCAGCTATAAAAGTTACTGCACATTTTCCAGCTCTAATTCTATAGCTGGTTGGACCTTTTTATGGCATGATAGTTACTTTGCACACATAGCTCATCTAAAGGAATTGTGCAATTCACCAGTTAATTGCATAATACATGTAATATGTAGAGGGGGCCTAGAGGGAAGCAAAAAGACAGCTGAAATACCATTATGTTTCCTGAGGGATGGAACCAAGCATGCTTATATTTCAGCCTGGGGGAGCACCCAATACAAGACCCCTAATGTGAACTGCTCGTTACCTTTTAAAAGTTTTTATACTTTTCTTTGATAGAGAGGAAGTAAATATGGGCAGGAATGTATGTGGGTGAGGAAGCAGTGGGAGGAAAAAGGGGAGATAGATTTGGGGCAATGATGAACAAATAAATAACAGGGCAAAGGTGGACAGGCTCAAGACAAGGAGAGGGAGCGGAGAGGCAACGGGGGGTGGGGGCGGAATATCAACTTCAGTCTCCCTTTCTGGGCACGCACAAAAATCGTGAGGGTCCTGGCCTTCTCCCTATCCCCCAACATGAAACAGATCTGCTAGGTGGGTGCTGAGAACAGGTGCTAGCTATAGGCATTTTAGCTAAACATTTCAAAGCTGATAGGTGCGAATGGGAGAAAACAAGCACATACGTTTACCCATATAAGAACATTTCCTTGCAGAGTCAAGTCTTTGCCTTTTCTATTTAAGTGCCTCATTTTCTTTAGTGTTGTGAATTTAGTGGTCTTTACTTCTTCCAGACTGTTTGCTTGGGAGAAGCTTATAGGCTGCAGAGAACACATGAAACTAAAAATACAGGTGGGAAATAAGAATTGATTAATTGTACTATTTTTACATTATTAGAACAAAGCACTTGACTGTACTAACATACTCAGTTGCATCGTAGACAGCCCACAGATACAGCAGAAACATAACAGGAGCTGGTAAATGAGAGAGCACTTAAAAAACTTAATCAGAACTCCACAAAATAAACCTACTACTTTTCCCTACATTTTGTCACCCAGCAACTAACTGGTTCCAAATTCAGAGGATGGGTCATGGGGTGGGACCTACCTAATTGGTGGTGGCTGTCTCCATATTTCACAGTCCTGGTACAGTGCCAGTCGCCATTTTTGTGGCAGTGTCGTGCCCCACCCCTATGCCTCTGATTGGCTGAGGGGCCCTGGAAGTCCCACCACTCTCTGGAGATTGACAGATACTTTAGGACCCCCCTGAACCTCCCCCACCCTCCCATTTTTTTTCCCTTCCACTTGCTGGCCGCTTTCCTGCTTTTTCCATGGAGGACCTACCAAATTCATGGTTTCCACAAAAACCATGAAATCGTGAATTTGTCTAGACCTAGGGTTTGGTCTAGGGTTGCCAACTCTGAATCTATTCTGGGAGGTTTATCACATGATGTAATGACATTAACGGGTCATTACTTCAGGAAAGCAAATGCACATTACTATTACATTTTAAAAACCCATTGGACTACCGTATAAATTGGATTCAACATTTAATATTTATTTTAATGAATGCCCTATCATTCATCTCCCAGGTGACTTTCAGCAGTCTCCTGGAGATTTATATCTAACTTCTAGAGACTCCAGGGCAATCTTGGAGGGCTGGTAACTCTAGTTTGGTCCCTGCTCCATGAATGATTTCAAGGTTTTTTATATCCAAGTTACATTTTTAATATAAATTGTATACCCAGAGAGAGGGCAGAGACCAGAGATGTAAACCCCGCTCCACCCAGATGAGAGCCCACACTACTGGCCAATAGTCAGACAGGGTTTTTTTGTGATCCTTCTAGCCCAATGAATCTTGCATTCTTCATTACCCAGTGACCTAGCTTCAACAGGAAGGATGAAGGGTACTTTCCTGCAAAGTGACCGATAATTCGGCAGTTAGCACACTTCCTTAGGTGATGGGGGACCGGGGGGTTTAAAACTCATATACTGAATAAATTAAACTGGAGTTTGCCACTTCCTGGGTAAGGGGTCCAATCATGACTATTAGAGAAAAAGCACCATTAGCACTTATTGTTTCTGAATGAAAGTGGCCAGTGGCTGCTGTGCTTTATGCTATATACTCAGTGCTGTCAGCGCATGTTTGGTGTTCTCAGTGTACACCACGTGGATTTGGCCTCCCTCCAGAGATGTGCACAGGAGCTAGTTGCCTGGCTGCTCATACTGGGATAGTTCTAGGCACACCCAATGGCAGGCACCAGGGGAAATTCATAGTAGACATATGGTCTGTCTGCTCTCAGTAGGGGGAATTCACTCCTGGGCAAAAGGGCATGTACAGTCCTGATTTTCATGGTGCAGGAAGAACTTAGGGGAAGAACGGTTTTTAAAAAAATCACGTGAATCTACCTAGGAACTCTGTGCTGGGTACATCTGATTTCTTGAAATAGCATAGTGGTAATTTACTCAGCTGCTAAAGCAAAAGAAATCCTGCAGAGAGGTTTATGAAGTCAATGATGGATGAAGTCAATTTTTTTGCTGACCTTTTAAGAAAAACACAAACCTAATAGATTTTGAGAAGTTCAGATCAATCCATTGCCACTTTCAAGAGGAAAAGGGCAAGATATACTCTATTCATACAGCATAGCTCTGTATGGTTTGGTCAGCTGATCATAGCTGCTGTTGGAAACTCCTCCTATAGTTCAATTAACAATTGTGTCTCTATAAATGCACATTTTCAGGAGATGCATCCTCACCCGAGCATTGCACCAAGCCTATAAACCAGGGGTGTCCAACCTTTTTTGAATGTGGGGCTGGATCACAAACGTTTTATCACCCAGTGGGCTGGCGAGACATATTCAAAGACATCACAGGAAGTGGTATCATATCAGGAAGTGATGTCACGTGATCTTTGACACCAATGAAGTTGAGAGGTTGACATGGTGCTGGTTGACATGGCACGCATGCCCGGGTTGACATAGTGTTGCAGGAGCCACTTGGCTACAACCGGGTTGACCTGGTGCTGGAGAAGCCTCAGGGCCAGGCTGGGGTTAACCTGGGGCCCGCCCAGCCTGCCCGTGCCATACCCAGGTTGACATGGTGCTGCAGGACCCGCCTGGGCAGAACTGGGTCGGCACCAGCCAGGAAAAGCAGCATGCACCTGAAGCCGGCTTCCCATGTGCTGCTGGGGATGGGAGGAGGCCGGCCAGGTCTGCACCAGCCAGCAGAAGCAACGGCGGAGCCGTGTGCTGCTCGGGACTGACCGGCGCAGGCTCGTCCCATCCTGAGCAGCCCGCCAAGCCAAACCTGAGCAGTTGTTATTCCTCTCCCATTTGGTATAATTTCCAGCCAAAGTATTTGTGTATGCAATTTTACATTAGCTTTTCACTTTAAGCGAGGAGGATTTTCATCCTTTTATGCCCAACTGATTCCCTTTGATGGTCATCTAAAATTCCATCACTGGATGGCTCAAAGCCAGGACCATCCTACTAATGCTCATTACAGAAAATAGGATAAATATCAAATGTCTCATGAAAAAGGTATCCAAAACATCATAATGCACCATAACGACACATCCTGCCCTTAGGGGAAGTTTGCTCCTAGTCCCAAACAAAGCGTTTGGCTTATGCCCTAAAATTTAAGGGTCTGATTTCTCTTAGACACTTTTATCCTATTTAATATAAACTGCAGCTGTTCCTCTTGCTTCGCTACTTTGCACTGAAACGTCCAGTGATGCATAAAATAACTTCAAAATTGTAGATTAAGGTGACTCCAAGGTACAATTAAAAATAATAATAATAATAATGGTCCACTTCTGCCGATGCAAAACATGGCATGAGCTGACACACTGAAGTGGGTTCTAGCATTCAGGAGAAAAAGCAAAGTAAGTAAATATTGGCCCCTGCCAAGAACTGTAAATTATTTTTTTTTTTTAATTCCTCTGAGATTTGTACTCTCTCTCCTCAATAGATTTGCCTTATTTTGAGGTTGGTTGAACTAAGCAAGTGTACAGGCTATAACTGGGTTATTGAAAAGAGAAGAGCCATCAAAATTCTGTTAAGTAGGCCATTATTGGCTTATTATGATTCTTGCAATGGAGCTAAGGGTAAGGAGTGCAGTATAGGATGCCAACTCCATTGAGAGCTTTCTAAAGAGATGGTAGTAAACCACACTGATTTGCTTGCAAAGAGAGATTCAATTCCATATTGGTTATGCTACTGGTATATCAAATTACCATATTAGGGATCATCAGTTTCTGCATTTCTTCTGAAGGGATGAATTACTAATTAAACAACCGTTAATCTGAAGAGCCAACCTTACATAAACTGAAATAGTTTGTGATTTATTCCACTCCCTTTATGCATCTGTTTTCCCCTCTCCTTCAGAATAAACTGTATCTGGTTTATAGTTACAATTATTAATAGCAAGCTCTGCACTTTCAGGAGAAGGTGATGAGAAAGAACGGGATAGTATTTGTCCTCCCACTATTCCTAGGGGGTTTACTATGGACCATAATTCCTAATAAAAAAAAAAAAAAAGGTGGCAGGTAGTGGAAAGTGTTCTTTGGTGGCCTAAAATGCTTAAGTGCAAGGACATACTCTACTACAGGCAGAGAGAGTAATGAGGGGTAGTTAGCACAGAGCAACTACTGAACAAGGTTGCATGCAAAATCTAGCCCTTCCCTTCTCTTTTTCCTTTCCAAGATGAATAATAATATTTACTTTCCAACAAAAATAAGTTAGTGTAAATAATTTAGCACAAAGTTAGTGGTCAACCTAGAGGTATCCACAGTGTCCTAATACGGCTAGCTACACTGATCATTTTTGCCAGAATGATCAAGCACAGGTCAGAGTGAAAAATTTAAAGGGTTGGACAAGGGAGACTCATGGGAAGTGTATAGATCAGTCTTTCAACTCTATACCAGTGTTTCTCAACCTTTTTACACTCAAGGCATGCCTCAGAAAAATGCCAGTTCTTAATCTTCATTTTTTTCAAACTACAGAAAAATTACAGTACTGTTATTCTGTTGCAAACAATTTTGAAAGACCACAGAAGATCAGAATATTTTTAAATACTGTAAATTCTTATTTGAAACCTCTGGGCTTAGGTGTGCAAACATTATTCACAAGATAACAGGACTAACATTGTGATACACCCCAAAACACCAATGGAAAGATCTTAAGGCCCTTGTTGATAACCACTGCTCTAAGCCTTGCTTGAGAAAGCTCCTCTGTGACTTGGCATGAGAAATACCCAGGAAGTGTGGCTGCTGGAGGTACCAAAAGGAGCAAGAATCAGAATGCAGCAATGAAACACCGCAAATCCCTAACTAAAACACATACCAAAGATTGCTGTGTTCCTGAATGTAGCGTGGCACCCATAGATTAGCTCCTTTGCTGCACACTAAATCCCAAATGCCTATTAAATAACAAACATACTGTGGGGTAAAATGTGGGGTTTAGGTCTCTCCCATGCAAGCTGAGAAGTTCCTCTCATTTAGTGAACAGATTGAGCTTGCTGAAGTGCCTCAAAACGAACATTTAAAATCTGAGGCATGTCCTTGCATAAGGAATCATTTTTGGTGTCAAACATGGAAGAGGGCAGAGTTTTACAAAGCTATGGAGCGAATAAAACCTATACATAAATACAGTATTTATTAAAAAGAATCAATCAACCATACTTATGTGACAGAGCATAAGAACTCTAAACTAGTAATTAGCATGTGAGAGACTGAGTAAATACATGTTTAACTGCCGTAAGTACTCAATTCTGCAAAGTCTTACTCACATTAGAAAAACCCATACTCATCTAAATACTCACACTTATTTCAGTAAGATTGCTTATTTAGTCAGGACTAGTCACAAGAGAAGAGATTTGCAAAATCAGACCCCATATATTAGGCCACCAGCAGAAATTATCAATTTTGTTTTTAAATTTAAGTGATCGCTCTCATTTTAGATATCATTTCTGTTTTGGTAAATACATAGTGTAATATGGCAAGGCATCAGCCACTGAGAGAACTTTATTCTAGAATATGGTACAAATACAATACTAAAACTAAAAGACAGACAAATAAACATCTAGGGGCCTGATCTGTTCTTATTTGCACTGCTGTAAATCACTGGAACTGCTCCAGTGCAATAGATGAATATACTCCTTTCCATCCAAGCAGGATTGCCAGAGTCCATAATCAAAAGTCTCCAGAACAAATTCAACTTCTGCTGTATCCATGGAAGCTACACTGCATGAAGCCTTGGAAAAAATATTGAGGAGGACTGAACGTATAAATCTCAAAATCAGGGACCGAGGGAAACATTTCAGTGATATTTACATTAGAGTGCATACAGATCAAAAGGAAAGATTTACAATCCTGCAGTATCAAAAGTCAAGATTATGGATGTAACATGGGGTGTTCTGCTTCTACTCTATAGGGATAAAGCAAAGGTTGCACATTCTGTGCATTTCTGATCCCTACTGGTCCTGACCTTTTGTTGTTTCAAATACAATACAAAGAACAGGGAGGCATATACCTGTAACAGGAATACTTCAACCTGTCAGAGAGGTTTAAATTGTTCCTTTTATTTCTCCCTTTCACGTAACCCTAATTAACTTACATAACCCACACACATTTTCAAAGACTTTCACAGGCTTTTGTGTCATGCTCAGATAAGCCCTTCCCCGAAACACTTTAGAGTACTTTACAGGGCATACTTTACCAAACAACATAAAACCCCCAAGATTCAAAGGACAAGTCTGAATAAATGAGAGAATCAAATGTTCCAGAAAATACTGCAAGAAAATATCCCTAGGTGAAGAATGTTAGATGTAGCAAGCCAGCCATCTCTGAATGGGAACAACAGTTACATCATGGACACCGAGATCCAAGAAAATGTACTGATACAGCCAAGCTTGATTATACTTTATATAACAGTACATGCTTTAGTCTAAGCCATTCATTTCACACAGAGAAGGTTAGAGGAGATGCCTGAAGCAAAAGAAACACGATCAGAAAAAGGTCTCTTTTGCTAATGCCCGAGAATAAGACTGACACCATGGGGAAAAGAATTTTGGTACGGAAGGGAAAGACAAGGTCAGCTGACAAACTGAACATCCCGGCCTACAGACACCACCTAGTTCTCCTTGCCAATTAGCCCAACCAACTCCAGAGGATGTTGGACATCAACTCTGAGGCAGTCAAGTGAATAGGGCTCCAGAAAAAGAAACCTATCCTGGCCATCACTGCCAGGATCCAGGGCGAGCCCATGAGGCACCTGAAGGAAAACGAGAGCTACCTCCACCTGGGCCCACCTACTGGCCACCAGGTGAAACAAATGCTGGAAGAGAAGGTAGGATCATGCAGGATACCTAAACACTTGACTCCCCCTCCTGGCAGGAAAAACAAACAAAACAAAACAAAACAAAACAAAAAAAACCCCAGCAGTCTAAACACCTTCTCATCCCCCACATTTTGTTCAATGCTGAGAGGCTCAGCAGTCCAAGATAACTCTCAAGAAAGTGGACTGTGAAATCAGCTGGCTCCTCAATTAGGTGGATGAACCTGGTGCTATGAGCCAGCAACAAAATGCTGCACATCCCCCTAAGAGCAGAGGGGTGCCAAAGCCCCTCCCATGAGAGACCTCTGCAACACTGCAATAATCACCCATGCCTTTTGCCTCCTGACCTGTCTCAACAAACTGGTAAGGAGCATCACCATCAGTATCCTGAAGGAGACCATCAAGAGGATAATGTTAGGACCATGGGAAATTGAACCTGGAGCAGCTGAACCAGTAAGTCCTCAACAGCACTTGGGTTGCAGCTACCAGGGGACATGAAGGGTAACAAGAAGGGTTTCTACAAGTATGTTAGCAACAAGAGGAAGGTCAGGGAAAGTGAGGGTCCCTTATTGAATGGGGGAGGCAACTAAGTGACAGAGGATGCAGAAAGGGCTGAAGTACTCAATGCCTTCTTCACCTTGGTCTTCACAGGCAAGGTCAGCTCCCAAACTACTTCACCTGGCAGCACAATTTGGGGAGGAGGTAAGCAGCCCTCAATGGTGAAAGGACAGGTTAGGGACTTCTTTGAAAAGCTGAACATATACAAGTCCATGAGGCCAGACAGGATGCACCCAAGGGTGCTGAGGGAGTTAGCTGACATGATTGCAGAGCCACTGGCCATCATCTTTGAAAACTCGTGGTTATTTGGAGAAGTCCTGGACAATTGGAAACAGGCAAATGTAGTGCCCATATTTAAGGAAGGGAAAAAGGAGGATCCAGGGAACTTCAGACCCATCAGCCTCACCTCAGTCCCTGGAAAAATCATGGAGCAGGTCCTCAAGGAATCCACTTCTAGGCACTTGGAGAAGGTGATTAGGAACAGTCAGCACTGATTCACCAAAGGCAAGTCATGCCTGACCAACCTGATTGCCTTCTATGACGAGATGACTGGCTCTGTGGATGCAGGGAGAGCAGTGGATATAATATACCTTGATTTTAGCAAGGCTTTTGATATGGTCTCCCACAACATTCTCGTAGGCAAGCTAAGGAAGTATGGGTTGGATGAATGGACTGTAAGGGTGATAGAAAACTGGTTGCGAATCATCGGGCTCAGAGGGTAGCAATCAATGGCTCGATGTCTCGTTGGCAGCTGATATCAAGTAGAGTACCCCAGGGATTGGTCCTGGAGCCAGTTTTGTTCAATATCTTCATCAATGACCTGGAAGATGGCATAGAGTGCACCCTCAGCCAGTCTGCAGATGACACCAAGCTGGGGGGAGTAGCAGATATGCTGGAGGGTAGGGCTAGGATTCAGAGTGGCCTAGACAAATTGGAAGATTGGTCCAAAAGAAATCGGATGAGGTTTAATAAGGACAAGTGCAAAGTCCTTCACTTAGAACAGAACAATCCCATGCACCAGTACAGGCTGGGGGCTGACTGAGTGGGCAGCAGCTCTGCAGAAAAGGATCTGGGACTTGCAGTGGACAATAAGCTGAGTATGAGCCAGCAGTGTACCCTTGTTGCCAAGAAGGCTAATGGCATACTAGGCTGCATTGGTAGGAGTATTGCCAACAGATCAAGGGAAGTGATTACTCCCCTCTATTCAGCACTGGTGAGGACACATCTAAAGTATTGTGCCCAGCTTTACTCCCCCCCCCGCCCACAGAAAGGATGTGGACAAGTTGGAAAGCATCCAGTAGACGCCAACAAAAATAGTTAAGGGACTGGGAAACATGATTTCTGAGGAGTGGCTGAGGGAACTAGGCTTATTTAGCCTGGAGAAAAGAAAACAGAGGGGATTTAATAGCAGCCTTGAGCTACCTGAAGGGTAGTTCCAAAGAGGATGGAGCTAAACTGTTCTCAGTGGTAGATGACAAAACAAGGAGCAATAGTTTCAAGCTGCAGCAAGGGAAGTGTAGGTTAGATGGTAGGAAAAACTCAAGAGGAGGGTAGTGAAACACTGGAACAGGTTACCCAGAAAGGTTGTGGAGTCTCTATCCTTGGAGGTTTTTAAGCCCCAGCTAGACAAAAGCCTTGGCTCAGATGATCTAGTTAGGGATGGCCCTACTTTGAGCAGGGGTTGGACTACATGACCTCCTAAGGACCCTTCCAACCCTAATTTTCTACCATTCTATGATATTGACAGGGAGTCAGGTGACTGGGGGGAGCCCCTGACAGAGAGACTATAAAACCCCTCCTACTTCCCATGGGACTTGTCCCAGCAACATCATCCTGCATGCTCCTTAGACCTGTGCCTTGCTCCTGTCTAAACCCAGTCATCACAATCCCTGCCCCTGCTTTGTTTTCAGCCTTCTGGCTCTGATCTACTATCTCCCCTGACCATGATACTGCCTCATCCCTTGGCCTGATTACTCAGACTGCCACAGACACCTGGTATGACCCCAGCCTGCCTACAGTAACTCACTAAGTGATTGCCCATGGCCCAGTCAATCCTGAGAAACCAACTGCCAGGCTGCCATCCACAAAGATCTGGCCACATTCTCAAGCGGGTCAATGAAGGGCAAGTTTGGGTGAGATAGTGGAGACCTTGCTTTGTGGTGGAGCCAAGCCTGCAACACCAGATGGTGTCTCAGCAAGCACACTGGCTGTTGCTGGACCTGGTGCAAGCAGTGGAAGGAACTGGGGATCTCTCTGTTTCCACTCCCAACTACCAAAGGCATCAACCTCCCACATTCAGTCCTGGAGAACTTCCTGCAGTATGCCGTGAAGACCAAGTTCATTGGTGATCTGAAGAAGAAACCCAGGAATAGATCTGGCGGGGGTAGGGGAATGAAGTGGTGCAGATAAAGCCCCTTTGATTCCTGCTCCACCCAAACTTGGAAACCAACTGCTTGGGAAGAACAGCGGCATTTCTATTTGAGCAGCACTGAGGGAGTCAACTGACTTCAGGGCTCATTATAATCTATCCAGTTCCTAATAGATAAGAACCCCCTCTCATTTTTAATATCCATAGATATTAAGGACCCCCTCTCACTTTTAATGGTCATGATGTTCTCTTATTCAGACTATCCTTTCTTTTGCTATTTTGTTGCCTGTTAGCCATTCCTGGTAATATCTGTCTTTTATTTCACAGCCCTGCAATCTGTTTTCAGCTCTAACTAGACCTTAACTCAGGTGTAGAAATGATCGACAGTGAAGTATTGGAGGCCATGTCCAGGTGCCTGAGAAAACTAGATTTTGTTTTATGAATCTGAATAAAGAGATGTGCATTTATACTACTACTATTAGTACTACAAAACTAATAAATCCACATCTTCTCACTATTTTGCCTTTTTTTGGCCTAGTTTGTTGCATTTATTGGACTATACACTAATCAAGTAATTAGTGCACATTCTAATAGAGTTATATTTGGTTTTGCTTTGATCTTAAACTGAATACTATAGTGCTAGGTAGGCCCCTAGCATATTAGTAAGGTTTCTAGTTTCTCTTTAACTGGAGAAAAGTAGGTGTTGTGTTATGTGAAGATGCACCACACCATCTGCATCCTCCTTTCCAAAATCCTAGAACTGCCCATGGGGAAACCTGACCTCAAAGAGGAAGTGTTTGCTGGTATCCATGCTCCAGTCGAACTTTGCACTCTGCAGACTGGTGCTTCATCCACTAGGCCCATCTCAACTGCAACATCTACTACAGACACCAAGGTAAGAGGTGCCCGAGATGCAGTTATGAGAGTGAGACTTTGCTCCACATTGCTACAAGCCCCACATGAGAGCATGGCACCTGGATCACAATGCCATCCAGGACCAGCTGGTAAAGGTCATCTTGGTGTGGGTTCAGGTGATAGCTATGAACCACATTGCCCAGGTTGCGATAGCAGGCTGCACCTGGACATTACTATAATAGATGAGGACAATACAAAGGTCCTGAAAAAAAAAAAAAAAAAATAAAAAAAAAAAATCAATGCAACAATCTTGTTTGAGAAGTGGTGGCAGGCTTTTATCAAAGCCCAAGAGCAAAAGCTGTCCAAATACAAGCCACTGGACAGTTCCCAAACTCTGACAGATTGTGCACCACCAATTTAAAATGATATCACATTAAGTGCCACTAGCACATTTTTCATTTCTACTTTAAGTACCACCAGCAAGTTTGTCATATAAAAATAATTATAATAAATCTGTTAATGTGTACCACTGACAGGTTGTCTGCATACCACTGGTGCTACACGTACCACAGTTTGGGAACCGCTGCCCTAAAGGAAAGGGGTACGACATGATGGTACAGTCCCTGATCACTGGGGCACTTGGAGCATGGGACCCGAGCAATGAGAGCATCCTGTGAGCCTGCAGAGTACCCCACCACCACATAAAAGCAATGAGGCATCTAATAGTATCTGATACCATCAGATGTTGAACATATCATGAGCCATTGCCAATATGAAGACAGCCACCCAAAATCACTGGCCAGAAGCAAAACCAAGATGGCGAACTGAACTTTTCCATCATATGCTATTTACAGACAAAAACATTGGCGATGCATAGGGGGTGCATGTGAGTGCACATGCACCCCCTGAGATTGGCTGTTGCCGTCGCTGCCGGTGGCATCTGCGGCCGGTCACCACTCGCCACTTCCTCCTTCCCCTGACACTGCCAGCAGCATCTGAGGCTGGTCACTGTGCCCCCCCAGCCTTGGGAGGCGCAAGGCATTCATTGACAAAGTCTTTTAATGCCTTTGACTATTCCCCACCCAAGCAATTGTACAGCGCATACTAAAAATCACTGGATAAAAATGTCTTGCCACTTCACAACTGTGTCCCGATGCAATTACTATGCTCAGATCTTACCTCTCTTCATATCATAGTATGGCACTGGAACTTCTTAATCCCCTATCTCTCAAGCGAGCACAGGCTGCATGACCAATTGCATGCCTTTGACTGTGTTAACATACACCAAATGTGTACCCATATAGCTACCATGCATGGGGTCCTAGGTTATCTTACAGCTCTACAAAGCCATGCAAATAACCATGATTTTTAACATTGTTGAATAAAATTTTAAATCTCAGAATCTTAGTGAAACAACACAGGCTGAGGAACAAAGCAGTTTCTAAAGTGATAGTGTAACATAATACCTTTCTACTACTCTTCATATAAAAAAGCTTGTAGCCAGTTTATGGGGGTTTTTTAAGGTACTTCTAGAGTTGTAAGGGGAAGTGTGGAGCGTTTTGCAGAACTCCTATTAATTATGGGAGCACAATTAATTCAGATTAGGACAGCACCTAAGAGCCCCAGATGTAGACCAGGATGTCCTTGGGTCAGGCACTGTACAAACATGGAACAAACCAGTTCACTTCTCCAAAGAATTATCTTCTTGAGAGCTGGCAGTCTGAGCACAAGGAGGAAAATAGCTTGGGATAGTAAGAAAACAGCCAAGATAAAATAAGAACCTTGTTACAGAGAATCAATTAGTGTACTTGATTTCTTTAAAAGCCAGAAGGGATCCAAACCTGAATAAACAGCTCACCTTCACTACTGGAAGAGCAGTGTGTTTTTAGCTTGTGGTAACTAATGTGCAAATATCCACGAGTAAACAAAATAAAAAACAAGCAAACAAAACAAAACAAAACCTAGTGAATACAGCACACTTCAGTCATACTGTAGTGCCTTGTCTACACCTTTTTTTTTTTTTTAAACAACAACAAAAAGAGCTTGTGGTTACCATCCCCAAGGCAAAAAATATCCTATATTTTAAGCAGTGAAGACAAGCTCTAAGTACACTCGCACATCACAAAGTAAGCTACCACTGGAAAGTACGGACAGTCACATAAACTTAGCTCAAGGGTTTAAGGGTTTTGTCTTGAAAACACTTATTAAGCATTCCCACTGACTATCCAGAGAGACTACCTACATGATTAAAAATCATATGTACAACTGGAAACAGGGATAGGACATAAATGCTATCACTCTGGCCTTCATGTAAATAGGCCTTATCAGTCTTCAATGAAAATGATTTGACCACATGAAATGGATAAGGACCAACAGCAATATATACACTAAGTGCTGAAGTAAGTTGGTGTGCTCTTAGATCAACCAGAGTTTTGATGTGTGACAATGTTCCAATTGTCCTCAAAAATAGGTAAAAGGTCCAGAAATCACAACACAGAAATACACCTCCGTTAAGGAAATAGCAGTTCTTACATCCCAATGGGGAGGGTGCAATGGTCCTCTTTTCTGTACTGAGGAGGGGAAAAAGGAAAAAAAGACAGCATGAAATAAAGCAGGGAAAACAATATTAAGAATGGTAATGATGTCATGATGCATCATCTAGCAACACTTGAAAACTTCCTTTTGCAGTCGGTCTCAAATGTCAAAATTAGAAACTTAAATGTCTTCTAAGAAATCTCCGAGGACATGGGTTCCATTTCTTAGGAAAAATATCTGGGGGCTTTTTCTCTCTCAGCCCGATATCATCATCAAGAATGATTTGAGGGGGAAGAGTGTCATACTTAGTCACTAAGAAAAAGCTTCAGTCTAAGTCAGAATGAAGAAGAATCCAAACCCTTTATGATTTTAGCTACAAAACAACATGCGTAAAGCTCTAAACTGAAAAACAAACAAAATAAGAACAGAGACACCTCTTGCCCCCCACAAAACCTAAGACCAACAACATCATCACAACCACACTCTCCCACCTCCTCACCAACTTAGGTATTATCTTCAGGATGTTGTTTTATATCACAGTATTCATTCTGTATCATGAATTGATCACTCTCAGTGAAGTGCATTGCCTGCATGACTTTCCATGTATACGATACATTACAATGATGTTTTGAAGGCAAACAAAATCATTTCTTCTGCCGACCATCATTTTCCAGTCAGAAAATGCCACCCCAGGACTTCCCTGCTTCATCCTTAGAAGGTCAACAAACTTAATGTTCCTCAAGCTTATCTTATCTTCAAGGTTATTTATTTGAGCTTTCAGATCTTTTAATTCTTAATAATGCATTTTTAGCAGTTAATCACATCTCACTTCCATGAAACATTATTCTTTTTCTTCCTAAAGAGTTAATTAAAAAATAAATAAATCCACACATGAAACAATGATAAATCACAGGCTGGGATTTCTGTATGTAATTCTTGTGGACAAGATAACCTCAACCTGTTAAACAGGATCATGTATCTTTTCATTATGTCATATGAACAAGCAACAAGTTTTTAGTGTATGCATTAGCATTTTCCAAGTATTGCTGTTGATGCTAAATACAATGTTCTGGCTTTCATTACTCACTCAGTAAAACAAACCCCACAGGCCCTGATATTAGTCAGACTTTAAAATGTTTTCAGGGAGATTTTCAAAGATACAAAGATTACTGGAAAACACACACCTTTCCAGACTGCTTAGAGGCATAATTAATCTAACACTGATTGTATTGTGCCCCAGCCTTTCTGAACATTTTACATTTCCAGGAGTCATGTAATTCAGATACCAGGTAACCTGTTGTTGTGAAATTTACTCCACGGCCAGCACAAAGGAAGGTCACTTTACGGTATACCCGAGAACCCACGCTTTCAATTAATCCAAATAATCTGCCTGACTAGAGATTTTTGAATGTTGGTAAAAGTTGCACAGATTCAGAATGGCAGCTCTCAGAAAACAAATATGCTCATCTGTTCCATTCATGAAACTCTTGGGGGACCAGGCACAAACTCTGATTGTGATGACCGAAGTCAATATTTTATTTCTCTCAAGACAAACTTCTTGTACTAAATTTTACTTCTGGAGAGCAAAAGGGAAGCTGTTGTACTAGGCACTGGCTTTGCAGACCAGTTCAAGTGCAGAGGAGCATTAAATGGTCCACAACTGTGTGTATGCAGCTTCTACTCCTATCGATAAGGAGTGCAGGAGCTAGGATGGTGAGGAGGTTAAGATGCATGGTCAACAGCCCAGAGGTTGCAAGTATGAGGCCACAGCAGAAGTACCCCCAGCCCAGCCCAGCCCAGCCAGATTCCAACAAATCTACGAGTTCTGCTAAATACCTGGTCACAAGGACAAAAAAAGAAGGAAAAAGTGAGAGTGCCAAAAGAGAAGACAGTAGGCAGTTCAAGGGAACTGTTGTTCCCTTGTTGGTTGAAATCAGCACATTTATTCTGCTAATGGACCCATTAATAGAAGGGAGGAGGCAAACAATCCTAATTAAAGTGCCAACAAAAGATAACATTAATTTTTACAAAGTGCTTGTAGAGGATGCCATTCCATTCTGAAGAGCTGCATATTTCTTAATGGAGAGCAAACCTTTGAAACAGCAGGTCTCCAGAATGTTAAACAATCTTAAATATTCATTGCATTTCATCTTTTGGAAGGACACTGTCCACCTTTTTCATCATTTCATTGTTGTTGACTCTGTTACTTTTAGTGCTCTTAGAAGCTTGAGAACAACGTTTCCCTTTATGTTCTTTGCCATTTGTCCAATATTGATTTGTCTCCAGCCTCTCTTACGGATCTGGAAATTAACGTGGCTTGTTCAGTTCTCCCTTTTGTAGATGAACTTTACCAACAGTCAGGACAACACTGAAGATCACTTTTGTCAACTGTTAATAAACCAGGAGAGCAGGTCGAGGGAAATACTGCTTTTGTGCAAGTCCTATATAAACAGTCAGAGTTCCACATAAGCAAAATGGCCCCTCAAACTAGCATAGCAAAGATGCACTAGTTTCTACTGCCAATGGACCACAGGGTGTGACATGCCTACCACAGTGCCCTGCGGTCTTTGATCCTAAGCCTGAATGGCCTAATATGCATATATAGCCAGACAAACTGGGGACAGCCATGCATTCATGGCTGTCCGCAGTTGACCTAGCTATCCACACAAGTCCAGAACAGGGGTGCAACTCAAGTCCTCATATCAAAACACCTTAACCACTATGCCAGCATTCCTAGATATAGCAGCAGTGCTTCCATCTTTTCCCAGCAGTGGCACAGTAAGAACCATTATCAAGAACATTTATCTTTGACAATTTTAGATTCCTGCAGTTATTTTCCATCCACAGTAAAGTCAAGGATGGTCACATTCTGAGCTTTGACTACAACATTTACATAAAATAGGATGGCTTTAAAATGTCCCATTAAATTATCCTTGCATTATGAAAACATGCATACTACACTTCTTTTTAGACAGCTGTGACTAAGTGAAGTTTTGCATATTACTATTATTATTAATATAATTGTATTAAATGGCAAACATGTTGAGACAATCTGGCTGTTCATCAGAGATTTCAATATCTATTGAAAATCTGGGAAGATTAATTTCAATCCATATACTCCCTGTACCCTTTCAGAGCGAAATACAACTTAAAATATTTATTGCAAACTCCACGATTTGTATTCATATTGGGATATGTGCACTTAAGGTCACTGGAAGCATCAGAAATGGGTGCAGGTAAAGCACTCACCCCTGGACCACCTTAGTCTCCAGTTAGTTGTAAAGGGGTTTAAGTCTGCAATGGGCAGAATTAGAGTGCTGTGGACACAGGGCCATTCCCCACCAGGTGGACTTCTGGAGGCAGAGGGACTCCTGTGCAAGTAACGTACTATCTCTCATCCTCAGTAACGATGGGAGTCTCTGACCCATGGTCTCCTGGGGATTGAGGAGAAAGCCATTTACATATAATAGGATGGCTTTAAAAAAATAAAATAAAAAAGTCACTGACTATAACAGCAACAGCTTGAGACTTCTGCCATTCTTCAATCCCCATCTGTCAAAAGTCCCACAGAAATGCACGGAGTTCTTACACCATGAAACAATGTCCAGTGGGAATGGAGGTGGCACAATTTGGCCTTCTATATAGTTAAATTGCTTTCCAAAATGGAATACAGATTCTGAGGCAACACAAAACAAGAATACATATCACAGCTCCCAAGTAACACAAAATCTGAAGTAATTCTGAGTCGTCAAGACTAATTAACAGATACCCAAGAAGGTCCAACTGGTACAACACAAAACATTTTAGTCCATTGATTACTACACCTTTTTTGTTTAAATCAATCTGACAGAGATATTAATCTCAAGAGGATAATTTGCAATTTGTAACTCAAAAGTGACATCTGAATTAAGCAAATAAAAAGCTCAGTGCAATGCAATGCGTCAGATGCTTGGAGAGGTGCCAGGCCAAAAGTTCTTGTAGTTCTCTCATTTGTGCTACTGTTAAAAGACATTCAAAGTGGAACTGATACCCATCAGGGAAGATTTTCTAGAGTGGGCAAGTAACTTAGGAGCCTAAGTTCCATTTTCAAGTGACTTACGATAATTAAACTCAATCAGGCACCTAGCTCTCATAGAAATAAGTAATTTAGTGGGAGTTAGCTACCTACATATCTCTTGAAAAAAAAAAAAAATAAAAAAGATCAGAGCCTAAATGTCCAATAGGCTCATGTCCTCATCACTAACCAACTTAATACTTTTAAAAGCCTGTTAGTAAGTACCCAAAGACCCTTTTGAAAATGAGACCTAGGACTTGGGCTCTTCTCAAGTTGTAGTCCCCATTCAATTGCATTTCACTTTTTGCACTTTCTCCATCCAGGGGCATAACAATTTCAATTATTTCAGGGCAGATTATATCTAATTCTTTTCCCCTTGGCAAGAAAAAGACAAAACTCCATCCCACAGTCTTGATGCAGACGAAAGGTTTCCCGTTCGAGAAGTGGACCCAGGATTTTGCTTCCCTGCTATTATTATCTATTCAGTTTTACTGTGCCTTCGTCTTGTTCTGCAAGTCATTGAGAACAACCACACAAAAAGAAGAGAGATGTGGAAGCAGCAGAGTAAAGGATCTTACTACTAGGGGCTTTAATGTAAACTTTGCTCCAAAGGTTGCCCCTTAGTTCCAGCTGTAAATGGGTATTTTAGTCATTTTACTCGGTGAGTCAAGGGTGGCCAGCTATTACCTTGAGTGTTGCTAGCTATAGACACTAGTGTGTTTTAAACAGGTTAACTCAATGGGCTTGATAATCTTTTTTGATGCAGAGAGGAACAGCAAGGAGCACTAGCCATTTTGGATAGTCTTCCAGTTTAGTGGGAGCTCCTTAAACAAATAACTGGGAACTTCGACACAAAAGGGAGTACACAATTAAGTAATATCTACTTAAAACAAAGAAAAAACATCCAAATAGGAAATAGCTATTATGCTTTAATTTCACAGCCTAGTTTATTCTACACAAGCTTCTTTGCACAGACAAGCTCTGAGGCATCACAAGAAACTATGTAATCAGGAACATTAATGGTCACCTCTAAAACCTAATCCCAACATGGGCTAGTTTCAGTGCAAAAGCAGAGAGAGATTCTCTGGGAGCAGTCTCTTTGATTTTTCCTAAATCCTACTCAGGTATGTAAAGGTAATATCCCCAAGGCTTCACCACAAACAAGGAGGGAAGACTGAGAAATGTGACAAAAAGCATCCTTCAACACCTTGTCCACCCAAGAAATTTAACAACCCCCTCAAGGTGTAAAGCTATTGGGAAATGGGAGCCATTAAAAACAAAACAAACAAACAAACAAAAAACCCCCTCAAGAGACAAAACTGCATTTAGGACTAGACTCCACAACTGGATTTCTGCAGGTGCTCCCAGGGATTCAAATGCAGGACCTGGCCATTCAGATATATGTTAAGCAGAAAGCTCTGCACGAACACCTTTAAAACCACCTCATGATGGAGCCCATAAAATGACAGACATCTATTGACAATTACTGAATGTGTTATTAGGCATCAAACCAGAGGCTTAAGGCCAAATCAAATAACTTTAATCACCTCAACAAGTGAATAAATGCTTTAGGCATGCATAACCTGAAAATATGTGGCGATTGTGAAATAATTTTTAGGATGATAGAAGTCTGACTCTGGAATTATTCACAATGGCTGACATTTTGATCATCAAAATAAGAGCAACTGTAGTGGAAATAAATTGGAGTCTATTAACACCACCCCCAACACTTCCCCCCATTACAATGTGTAAGATGGTCTGGTAGGATTGGCACCCCCCACACACCCTGCTGGTTCTTTACATTAGTCATACGACATCTGGTCCGGTCTTCCTTGTTTTGCTGGAAATCTTTCAAGGACTTAAAACCATGTGAACTTGGGGGGCCTTTTCAGCCCTTATCTGAAAGGAAAGAAGTGTCAAATGTTCAACAGTAGCTTTTCTAGTAATTTTTAAAAATTTATTGGAGTTATACAAACTGTAACAAGAGCAAATAAGCAACGCTTTAGAGGAGCTGAACAGACACTTCTTTTTCTTTCTTTAAGGACCACCTTTAAGTCTTTTCAGAGCCATAGAAATATTGTGGACTACAAACAGAATGGAAAGACACTTCTCCCCTCTGGAATAGTACTAGTGTTTTAAGTTGTACTAAAAGTTGTCCCATATGTAATTCAGGTGGGGTTTACCATTTCTTTGTGGACTTGGACAATCTTTCCCTTAAGAACCAGAGGCTTATGTAAAATATAATCAACTATAGAACAAAAATTTCACCCAAGTGAGAGCCCACATTTTCAGAAAGTAGCCGAGCATGACTTCCAGCAGCCAGAAATAAGGAATTTCTTCTTCTGATACATCTTAACCACAGTTTTCAGGACCGATGCTGAATACACAGCACAGTTAAACAACATGCACCTGAATCAATACTGACCCTAGCAGTGATTCTCTGTTTTCAGACCAATCTTGACAAAGATGCTAACACTGTACATACAGGATTTAGTAATGTATTAACATGCGTCAACAGATGTGACAAAAATAACACATCTCTAACTTGGAAAAAACATTTGTTTGGTGTCTATCGTAAATAAACCATGTTAATTAACACTGTATTAAAGAGAGGAATGATTAAAAGTTCAAGTTTAGACATATCTTGAGCAAAATGCCTTTGAAATCAACGTGAGGCGCAAGGTTTTCTTAGGAAGGTATCTCTTATTGGACCAACTGCATAGCTGAAATTGAAAGCTTGTCTAACTCTAATGCAAGACATTCCTCAAAGAGAGCTTGTCTAACTACCCTAACTCTGCAGTTAGTATAGTAACTGGTCTCATCCTAAGAAATCCTTCCCTTTTACACCATTTCTGAACTATCACAGCTATATCACTCTTACACTGGAAAAAACAATGGATTGCTTCTACCTGGTTGCGAACCTAGTTACAGCAGCTTTATTTCAACTGGCATTGAAGGGAAAAACCCACACTTTTCTTATCAGACCAAAATGCCACGGTGATGCCCTGTGCCAGTTAACCAAGAACTGACCTTTGTGCCTGGAATCCTAGCAGAGCAAGTGGTCCCTGACCAAACAGTGTCAAAAGCCAAGTCAATTACTTTTCAAGCAGCTGAAGGTTCAAACAAAGTTTCAAGGCAGAAATGGCAAGGGAGTTTAAAGCCCTCAGTCCTCAAGGTGTGTCTATACAGGGGCAGGGGAGGGAAAGGTAGACTCATAAGATGTGAGTGTTGGAAGGGACCTCAGAAGGTCATCTAGTCCAACCTCCTGGTCCAAGAAGGACCAGCCCCAACTATCTCACTCTAGCCAAGGCTTTGTCAGTCCCGGTCTTAGAGAGCTCTGAGGCTGGCTATCCTTCCACCTCTTCAGGCAGGCAGCCTGCCTGCCTGTTCCAGGGTTTGACTACCCTCCTAGTGACAGAGGGACTCAAATAGATCTTGAATTAAGCTATTACCCCTGGTCCAGGACCTGAGGTGCTCACTGAAACCAATTAACTTTTAATGTCTCACACCAGAAGAATAGGGACAGGGATAGGGGCACTCGAGTCCACGGTCAAGTCCTTTAGAGCCCAGAACGAGGCAGCTCTGCCTTGACTGGAAGGAAGTGATTCTTCCCCTCCACAAGGCACTGGTGAGGCCACATCTGGAGTACGGTGCCCAGTTTTGGGCCCCCATGACAGAAAGGATGTGGACACATTGGAGAGTCCAGCAGAGGGCAACAAAAATGGTGAGAGGGCTGGGGGGACATGACTTTTAAGGAGAGACTGAGGGAACTGGGCTTATTTAGTCTGCAGAAGTGATTTCACAGACACCAGGGCTGGAAAAGTAAAGGCTGAGAGGGGATTTAATAGCAGCCTCCAACTACTCCCTGAAGGGGGACTCCAGAGAGGATGGAGCTGGACTGTTCCGAGTGGGGGCAGATGACAGAACAAGGAGCACGGGGCCTGAGTTGCAGCAGGGGAAGTCTAGGTCAGATATTCGCAAAGGCGCTCTACCGAGGAGGCTGGTGAAGCCGGGGGCTGGGGAACCTGCATCCTTGGAGGGGTTTCCGACCCTGGGCTGGGCTGGGCTGGGCTAGGTGGGGACGGTGCAGCTCGGAGCAGGGGGCTGCACCTCCCGAGGAGCTCCCTACACCCAATCCTCTCCCGTGCTGCGACTCCCGGCTCTGTGAAGCGGAGGAGAAGACCCCCCTCCCCCCGCTGCGGGCTGGGGGCAGCAGTCCCGGCGGGAACGGCTCTGCGTCCCCTCGCGGCCCGGGGGCAGGGGCGCCGCGTGCCAACCAGGGGCTCCCCCCACCACCCCACCAAGTCTGCCAGGCGCCGAAAGGGCAAAGCAGCGCAGAAAGTTCCCGCCACCTCAACCCCCCCGCAGGTGTCTCGCAGCCGCCCTGCCCCGGCTCCGGGGGCCGCCTTCCCGCGCGGGACCCACCTCCGGGCGCCATACCCGGGTCCTGGCTCCTCTTCGCAGCCCCCGAGCCCGCAGCGGCTCCGCGCTCCCGATCCGGATCCAGCAAACTTGCAGCTCGCTCTCTCGCTCGCTCCCCTCCCCTCTGCCCCGCGCCTCCCTCCCTCGGCGCCGCCGCCCGCCTCCCGCGGATGCCTCGCTCGCGTCGCCCCGGCGCCCGCGCCTCAGTCCTCCGCCGTGCCCCCGCCGGCCCGCCACGCCTCCCGGCCGTGGGGCGCGGGCCCTCTCACGAAGAAGAATTTCCCCAACTCTTGCGGTCGGGCTCGGCAGAGAGATCCTACTGCCCCAGACTAACTCGTCTGCCTGTCCCCTCGGACACAGCCGCAACCTACCCCCCGAGACGCGCCCGGCTCTCCAGCTAGTCCGTGTGTCCAAGCGCTGCCAGGCTGGGGCGGGCTGGCTGCTTTTCCTAGCTGGACGGAGTCCCCTGAGCATCACTTTGCACGCGTGGCCCCTCCGAATAAGCGTATAGCAGACTCGGTAGTGAATGGTGCGATCGTCAGCTGGGGCTTGCGGCCAGCATTACATTTATTGCAGGATTAACCAGTTGAAGGTGTGATTAGGGTGGCCATCATAGAGGACAGGCCGGTTGTCCTCTACTGACACGCAACCTGGCGCCTTTAGACTAACTTAGACTAGCCAGGGTACAGAGTAAGACCCAGCACACAGGGCAAAGTAACGATCACTGTAATTTAACTGGCTAATCGTGCAACAAATTTAGGCAGTGATGACACCTGCTTGAAAAGAAAAATAGAGGACATAAAGGCGTTGGGTTTCGTTTCAATAGGGGACAGAATAGCAGAAAACCGCAATGTCCTCTGTGATGGCCAACACCGGTGTGATGGCTGCTTTGCACGGTGGCCCCTCTAAATTTATTGCACGATTAGCCAGTTAAATTATAGTGATCATTACTTTGCCCTGGGTGCTGGGTCTTACTTTGTACCCTGGCCAGTCTAAGTTTATTGCAGTATTAACCAGTTAATGGTGTGATTATTACTCTTAGCGCTTGTGGCTTCTCTTACTTTACCCTGTGGCCAGTCTAAATTTACTGCACATTAATCAGTCAATGGTGCAATAATTACTTTGCTCTTGTGACCACTGTACATTTATTGCCTGATTAACCAGTTAGTTGTCTGATTATTACTTGCACCTGTGGCCAGTCTTTCTTTATTGTGGGATTAACAGGTTAATGGTGTGATTATTTCTTTGCACTTGTGGTCACTCTTACTTTGCACTGTGGCCAGTCTAAATTTATTGCTGGCTAATCAGTCAATGGTGTAATGAATACTTTGCACCTGGGGCCACACTACATTTATTGCACAATTAACCAGTTAATTGTGTGATCATTACTTTACATCTCTGGCCAGTCTTACTTTATTGTAGGATTAACCAGTTAATGGTGTGATCATTCCTTTGCACTTGTGGCCACTCTTATTTTGCACCGTGGCCAGTCTTACTTTATTGCATGATTAACCAGTTAATTGTGTGATTGGTACTGTGCACCTGTGGCTACTTTAAATTTATTGTGTGATTAACCAGTTAGTTGTGTGAGCATTACTTTCCACTTGTGGTGGGTCTTACTTTGCAGCTGTGGTCAGTCTGAATTTATTGCATCACTGACCACTTAATGGTGTGATCATTACTTTGCACCTGTGGCCAGTCTCACTTTATTGCACCACTAACCAGTTAATTGTGATAATTACTTTGCACCTGTGGCCCATCTAAATTTATTGCATTATTAACCTATTAATTATATGGTCATTACTTTGCATTTGTGGTCCCTCTTACCTTTCACCTGTGTCCCACCTAAATTTATTGCAGACTCACCAGTAGATGGTATGATAATTACTTTGCACTTGTGGTCAGTTTATGGGCCCTGCTACACATTCAAATGAAAGCTGGATAGAAACTAGCTATAGAGTTGTTACACATTTTCAAGCACTAACTTTATAGCTGGTTGGCTCTTTTTGTAGCTGGACAGTCATTTTTATTATGTGATAATTACTTTGCATTTGTGGCAGGTCTAAATGTATTGCATGGTTCACCAGTTAACTGTGTAATGTATGTAACATAGCAGGGGCCATATCATTTGGACTTCTAAATCAATGCATTTGGCCAGGCGTCAGTTCCTAGTAGGGAGGAACTGCTTGGGCACTTGTACAGAAAGGACAGGTCGAGGAAGAAAGGGGGGGGGGTTGCACTTTATGTCAGTGAGCAATATACATCAATCCTCATCAAGACAGAATCCAAGGTTGAGGAAGTAGAAGGATTGTGGGTTAGGCTACATGGGGGGCAAGGAGAAAGGGATTTGGTGGTAGGGGTCTACTACAGACCCCCACACCAAGGGGAAGAAATAGATGCGGGGCTCCTGCGGCAACTCTCGGAGACCATAAAAGCTAAAGAGGCGATAGTCATGGGGGACCTAAACTACCCGGACATCTGCTGGGAGACACAGACAACAAGGTCCCACCCCTCACGCAGGTTTCTAACCTGTGTACAGGACCTCCACCTGACACAGGAGGTACACGGTCCCACTAGGGGCAATGCCATACTGGATCTGGTATTGGCAACAGGGGATGACATGATAGGGGACCTCCAGATCGGTAGCCATTTGGGAGACAGTGATCACCTAATAATAGAATTCAATATAAGACATCGAGTGGGTAAGGTAACTAGTAGGGTGAAAGTGCTAGACTTTAGGAAAGCTGATCTCAATGCACTCAGGCGATTAGTCAAGGAAGCACTGCAGAGTAGGAGTTTTGAAGGAATGGGAGCCCAAGAAGGGTGGCTGTGCCTAAAGGAAACGATCCTTCGGGCACAAAGCAAGACGATCCCCAAGCGAGGCAAAAAAGGGAAAGGGGCCAGGAGGCTTCCATGGCTGACCAGAGAAATCCAGGGCAGCCTAAGGGCCACAAGGGGAGCACATAAAAAGTGGAAACAGGGTGAGATCACTGAAGATGAATATACCTCCTCTGCTCATGCTTGTAGGGAGGCAGTTAGGCGGGCCAAAGCTACCATGGAGCTGAGGATGGCAACCCAAGTAAAAGACAACAAGAAATTGTTTTTTAGATATATTGGGAGTAAAAGGAAGGCCCAGGGAGGAATAGGACCCCTGCTAAATGGGCAGAAACAATTGGTGACAGACAGGGGGGACAAGGCTGAACTCCTCAACGAGTTCTTTGCCTCAGTGTTCCTAAGTGAGGGGCACGACAAATCTCTCACTGGGTTGTAGAGAGGCAGCAGCAAGGCGCCAGACTTCCATACGTAGATCCTGAGGTGGTGCAGAGTCACTTGGAAGAACTGGATGCCTTTAAGTCGGCAGTCCCGGATGAGCTCCATCCAAGGGAGCTGAAGGCACTGGCCGACATCATTGCAGAGGCACTGGCGGGAATATTCGAACGCTCGTGGCACATGGGCCAAGTCCCGGAGGACTGGAAAAGGGCTAACGTGGTTCCCATTTTCAAAAAGGGGAGGAAGGAGGACCCGGGCAACTATAGGCCAGTCAGTCTCACCTCCATCCTTGGTAAAGTCTTTGAAAAAATTATCAAGGCTCACATTTGTGAGAGCCCGGCAGGGCAAATTATGCTGAGGGGAAACCAGCACGGGTTTGTGGCGGGCAGATTGTGCCTGACCAATCTAGTCTCTTTCTATGACCAGGTTACGAAACGCCTGGCCACAGGAGGAGGGATGGATGTCGTATACTTAGACTTCAGGAAGGCCTTCGATACGGTATCCCACCCCATACTGGTGAACAAGTTAAGAGGCTGTGATGTGGATGACTACACAGTCCGGTGGGTGGCGAATTGGCTAGAGGGTCGCACCCAAAGAGTCGTGGTGGATGGGTCAGTCTCGACCTGGAAGGGTGTGGGCAGTGGGGTCCCGCAGGGCTCGGTCCTTGGACCGATACTCTTTAATGTCTTCATCAGTGACTTGGACGAGGGAGTCAAATGTACTCTGTCCAAGTTTGCAGATGACACAAAGCTATGGGGAGAAGTGGACACGCCGGAGGGCAGGGAACAGCTGCAGGCAGACCTGGATAGGTTGCACAAGTGGGCAGAAAACAACAGGATGCAGTTCAACAAGGAGAAATGCAAAGTGCTGCACCTAGGGAGGAAAATGTCCAGCACACCTACAGCCTAGGGAATGACCTGCTGGGTGGCACAGAGGTGGAAAAGGATCTTGGAGTCCTAGCGGACTCCAAGATGAACATGAGCCGGCAGTGTGACGAAGCCATCAGAAAAGCCAATGGCACTTTATCGTGCATCAGCAGATGCATGATGAATAGGTCCAAGGAGGTGATACTTCCCCTC
Organism: Alligator mississippiensis; assembly: GCF_030867095.1. Classification (NCBI taxonomy): domain Eukaryota; kingdom Metazoa; phylum Chordata; order Crocodylia; family Alligatoridae; genus Alligator; species Alligator mississippiensis. Next base: position 113,209,874 of record NC_081826.1, on the reverse strand, counting down.
TATAGGGCGCTGGTCAGACCGCAGTTGGAGTACTGCGTGCAATTCTGGGTGCCACACTTCAAGAAGGATGCGGATAACCTGGAGAGGGTCCAGAGAAGGGCAACTCGTATGGTCAAGGGCCTGCAGACCAAGCCCTACAAGGAGAGACTAGAGAAACTGGACCTTTTCAGCCTCTGCAAGAGAAGGTTGAGAGGCGACCTTGTGGCTGCCTATAAGTTCATCACGGGGGCACAGAAGGGAATTGGTGAGTATTTATTCACCAAGGCACCCCCGGGGGTTACAATGACCACAAGCTAGCAGAGAGCAGATTTAGATTGGACATTAGGAAGAACTTCTTCACAGTTCGAGTGGCCAAGGTCTGGAACGCGCTCCCAAGGGAGGTGGTGCTCTCCCCTACCCTGGGGGTCTTCAAGAGGAGGTTAGATGAGTATCTAGCTGGGGTCATCTAGACCCAGCACTCCGTCCTTCTTATGCAGGGGGTCGGACTCGATGATCTATTGAGGTCTCTTCCGACCCTAACATCTATGAATCTATGAAGACAGGATCATAGGAAAGATTATTTGTGAGGTAGAAGGGATCTCACTAATTCATCTAGTCTAGCCCCCTCCCTACTCCTCACACCACCACCCTGCTCAAGTCAGGATCATTCCTGAAGTTCCCAGCCAAGCGTCTGTCCAAGATAATTAGAGATAATTTGTAACTCTTGCGCAGTTTCTCCATAATTGCCTCCTGAATGGTCAGGAGAGACCCAAAGGTTTAAAAGTACACCCCCAGACTATTGAGTTGTGCCTAATCCTTGGTGCAAAACATTTGCCTAATTTTACTTGAGAGACAAGAATGGCTGAGTAGAGGCTGTTCCAACCCACCCAGTAAATCAGATGCAGTTAGGGTTAGTGGTGCCTGGGGGCTTGATTTTGTACTTTCCTTCATGATTAGACCCTAAGAAAAAGAACATCGGGGTAGATTCACCTTCTATCAGGGCCCCTGCCCTGCAATCTGCTGCAAGAGCAGACACCTCTGAAAGTTCAGAGCTATGCTAATATCCATGGGACTTTGTAAGGGCAGATAGGCCTCTACCCAGATGAATCCAGTTTCAGAATCATAGTCACATATTTCTAAAGTCCCATTGTGCATGATTTTTAAGTATTTAGTAAATGACAACAGCTTCCTGGATTAATATTTTTGGCATACATGTTACATTGAATTTTCTTCAGCACTTGTAAAACCTTCTTTCAAAAAGTGCTTACATATATCTAGAGAGCCTTCACCTCTTTTACCTATTCCTTCAGAATTTTTGTGGCAGGTACATGACCCTGATTTATGTCAGGCTTTAGATTTTTTTAATGTATTTACCATTTACTCTAGCACAAGTCCAAGTTCTTTCAATATTTCCTTTTTCCTCAAGGAACCTCACATCTGCCTGGTTCTGGCATCTGTCATGGATTTGCCTTTTAAAGACTGAAACAAAGAAACATTTCATATTTTTAGCACCATCTATTTGTTCAGTCAGTGCATCATCCTTAAACATATCATAATTATCATACCTGAGCTGAACAGAGGCCAACACTAGAGGTCTCAGAGGAAGATGAAAAATCCCTGACCAGAGTTAAAAATAACCTATTTAAAGGAGAAGAGATGTTTCTCCCTAAATTTTTTACTCTTGGTAGTATTTGGAATACATCCTTAAGTGTGAGGTTTTGTATTCCCTGTAATTTTGTTTATACCATCTAAAGTATACTATATAAATAGTATATAAGTAGTATTCAAAACCGGTTGAAATCTCTCTGTTTCTCACGAGACAGGCCAGCTACTTCAACAAGTAACAGTCTATGGTATATATATCAGTTTTATATTTGTATCCTTTTTCTATACATTCCGCTTAGTTTTGTGTTTATGATATGGATAAAAAGGAGCATGTAGTTGAGCATACTTACACCATTCGCCATTTGTGTTTTAAATTCCCCGTTTTCATAGATTTCATAGGTTTCATAGACATTAGGGCTGGAAGGGACCTCGGAAGATCATCGAGTCCAGCCCCCTGCCCAAAGGGCAGGAAGTCAGCTGGGGTCATAGGATCGATATTTTCAATATCCTTCTCAGGCTATTCCTTAACTTAATTTCCTGTCTTTTTTTTTTTTTTAAATAAATCATGCCCCCTCACTGACTCAGCACCAGTGTGATTAAAACCTGTCCTTGCAATTTCCCTTCTCCTGAAGAACTTTTTTCACTTTTTCCCTTTTTCAGCCACCTCAGCCTTTCTTATTCCATTTCAGTGGTGTTCCACCTCCGGCCCACATGCCAGATCTGGCCTGCAGAGCCATGTCACCTGGCTCAAAGGGCTCCTCACAGGCCCGGAAATTTGGCAGCAGGTACTATTAATTGCAGCTCCCTTGCTGCAAAATGTCCAGACCCATGGGGAGCCTTGTGGACCACATAACATGGCCCTGTGTGCTAGACTAGATTGGTGTATGGCTGGTTCTGGCGCATGGGGTCAGACCAACACATAGGATTGCACCCGCACACTGACCTTACACACCAATCCTGTGCAGGATCAGGCCTGGGGACCAATGCCATGCTGCTCACCCAGCTTGCTGGCCCAGGAGGTTGGGCACCACTGTTTTAGTTTGTTTATTGCTAAAGTGTATGCTTATCTTGGGATATTTATAATACTGCATTGAACTTTAATGACTGTCCCTTAGGTGTCCTTTCTCTTAGTTGCTTTATCTCGTTCAGTTTTACCGAATAAATCCTGTTTTTCTCCAAAATATATTGTAAAACATTTCTTTACTGTTTTTCTTATTTTGTCACAGGTTAAGTCCTAACTTACATATATATGACTGGTAACCCAATTCTGATTTTGCATATGGGGGTAATCCCAATGATTTTAGATGCGCCAACTTCTGACTTACACTTAGTTTACATAACAGTACATAAGACTGGAAGCACACCCCAGGAATATAATGATGAGCATTATTGCTTAACTGTATCTCCATTTCCATATCCCAAAACATGTTATTATTGTTAAACAAACAAGCCCCATTCCTATATTTCTTGCCTTCTCCTTGACATTCTGAGTTCATTAATAATGAATAATTACAAATAGAATTTTACTTGCACATAAGTTCCAAGTCCAAGAGCCCAAAGTGCTATAATTATTATAATATTTAGCACTTGATGCAGTTTACAAAGATCGCTCTGAATGGTTATTCTGCTTTTTAACAGATGAAAAAATTGAGAAACTGAACAGTTATCTGAGTTGTACAAAATCAAATGATGGAAGAGACACCAAACTAGAATCCAGATTTCTAAACTCTACTACTATCCACAGGAATATGCTAGCTATATACTGTCTTACATTCATATTCCTTGTATTCAATCTCATTATATTTAGCATGTCATTTTTTTCCCCTAGTCTAGTGCCTTAAGGAATGCAAGCTCAGTCTTGTACCCTCAGAAATCAGTGATAACAAAAACAGACCATAACAAGAAAAGTAATAAAGAAATATGCCACCTTGTTTTATGCCTACATCTGAAAAAATGGGCTCCAATCAGTTGCCTTTGGTTACTACTATTGTTCCTTTTTTTTTTGTTTAGAGTATATTTTATCAGGTTTTGTTACAACCAAATCTTTGTAGCGCAATAAAAAGATATTTCCATCCTCTTCCGTGAAAAGTTTTCCCCAGTGCAGCTTTGATCATCCCACTGCTTTAAAGATTCTTGCTTTCATTCTGGTTCCCAATGAAATCATTGCCTAACTTCCCAGTGATGTCAACAGCAGTATGGTCAAGTTTTTTTTAATGCATTTTTCATAGATTCATAGATTGCTAGGGGCTGGAAGGGACCTCGCAGATCATTGGGTCCAGCCCCCTACCCCACTCTAGGCAGGAAGACAACTGGCGTCAAGTGACTGTGATTTCTTGGCACATTTATTTTTTAAATATACTATCAGTACCCCTGCTGCTCCATCTCCACTGATAGCAACAGCAGGAACATCCATTGTGGAAAGGGCCCAAAAGACAGTTGTCTGGCCACTCTGCCCATGGCCTTTTGCTTAAACTCTGAAAATATTAAAGCAGTGGTGGTCAAGTCCTGCCCACAGGCTGAATTTAGCCCACTTGGCCATTTCATCTGGCCCATGATATTCCCCATGGGTCCAGAACCTTAGCAGTGGAGGAGTGATGACAGTGTTAACTGCTGTGGCTTCTATGGCAATTTATCACTGCCACTGCTCCCCTACTGCCAACTTTCTAGACTCAGGGGAGCCCTGTGGCCTGGATGGCATGCCCCCCTTGTTCTAGATCACGCCAGCTTGGGGGGTCAGGCCAAGGCCAAATCCAGCACATGGAGCTGGGCCAGCATGTTGGATCACACTTATGGATCGACTCTGAGTGACAGCCCTCCTCTGGGTACAGCCTGTGGACCAACCCCACCTGCAGGATCCTGCCTGTAGACAAGCTCCGCACCATTCATCCGGCTCATGGGGTCAAAGGTTGTGCACCACTACTAAAGGCAAGAGACACCTTCACCTCTCAGCTGTGCTCCCTCCCTTCCACCCCCTTGAATTTATATAACTTTATTCTTTTCTATTTAGTACCCCTGCTCTGTGCAAATCCATTCATAGTCTCTGAAGAAGTAAGCTGTTGCCTATGAAACCTCCTATCTCTATCCTCTTTTGCAGATCCCTTTTGTGGATGTGAAATATGTAGAAAAAGAGGTTATTTTTATTCTACCTGTGGAAACATGCATTATTTTGTGCTATTTTATGGAGAGGCTATATTTTATATGCTTGCAGTTGTCACTAAGAGCTAGCTTGTCACACTGCAATACATGCATCCTCAGGTATGAACAACACACCAATTTGTCTTTACCTGAAAACTGAGGAAATGGGGAATATTATCTGTCAACAGCTACAAGGATGAATGGCCACTATGTGTACCAATAACAATAATATGTATTCTTCATACTGCTCTGTTACATTGTTAGCATTGTTTTATTAAGTCATTTGTTATTAAAGCTAAAATGAAATTACTATAGACTTCCCTTTATATTATGTGATCCAAATCCTCCCCTCCCCCAAACCAAAACTTTTAAGTACTACAGCGTATTCAGTCCAAAATCTCAAAGCATTTTACAAACACTAAGGTAATGAATTTCACAGAATTCCTTTTGAGTTTACATACCTATATTACAGACAGCAAAACTGGTAACAAAACGAATTGGACATTAACAATCTGGATTGAGATGCAGGGCACTTCTACAAACTCACCCTAACAGGCAGATGAGGTGGATCCTATTAGCTGCAATCTGGGATAAGAGGCATGTTTATCTTTCTTAAAAAGACTGGGTGGGCAACAAGAAATCTTTCAGGGAAAATTCCTAGAAACATTAACATTAGGAAGAAGATGAGGTTTGCAGTTTACTATTCTTTAGAGAAGAAAATCTTTGAGTAGGAGTGGTAATGTGTGTTGGTGAGTTTTGGACACCTTGTGTGCATGCACACTGTGTTGAGAATGGTATAAAAATGTTGTTGCTCTGTCAGTGACAGAGGATTTTAAACCTCCAAGAATTCTGACTCCCACTTCTTAGTTCTCACATTAGACAGAATGCATCTACTTGGTTTAAGTGAGTGTCTCTATGAAGACTAGGTTGAAAATTGTTATTGTGGTAATTTTGATTGATTGTCACCAAGTAGTGCTGTATGTTTTTGAAGGGGGAGACAGAAAAATTTGGTAACTATGCCTGAGATTATTTTTATACCTGTGGGGAAAAAAAAGGAACATTAAACATCAGGTACAATGATTTTCTTGTAGAAGTGATCTTTGGAATAGGAAAACAATTATATTGAATTTCTGCTATATGACTGTAAATGATTTCAATCAGGACAGCTGACGTGGAAAAAGTTCCAAGTAGTGTGGGATCTTGCTGTAGATAGTGATGTAGTTGGAAGGGTTGGTATAAATGTATTTATAGCAGTGGCAAAGAAAATACAGCCGTTAGCCACTGAAGTTATTTCCAAGTACCATGGTTATATGTATGCACAAGATTATAATTATATGCTGCATTACAAGAGTGGTTGTATGTATATATTATATAAATGTATATAACATATACAGTGTACATATTTATATTCTCTCTCAGGACTTAGAGGAGGAAGAATCAGAGTTTTCTGCAGCTATATATAGAAATTATGTAACTTGCTGTATGCCTTCTACATTAAAGTGAACTTTTCAATTTATTTCAAATAAAATTGTCAATGCTGGAAAAACTGTAAGAGTTAAGTAAACAAAACAAATTATACGAACCACAGAGGACTTCAGCAAAAGCTATTAATTGCATGTACCAATACAATGATGGTTGACATATTTTTTTGGAAAGACTATTGCTGTGAATTACAGCCTTGCTATTACCTCCTTTATTAGACAGCAGATTCTGTTACTGCAGATTTGCTGGGAGTCACAGCTATGATTTCAGATCTCTGTATTCTTCTATGTTCAGTTCCAAGCACATGATGTCATAACAAATAGAATAAAAACCACCCTCCAATTAAAACCAAACTGACTTTTAAGATATTAAATAAAATCTATATTCTAATGGAAGCATTATTAAATACATTATACAAGTTTTTTTCTAGTTCGGGTTTGTCTTCAAAATAATGAGAAAAAGCTTGTCTGAGCAAAGAACTACTAGCTATATAACTCTTCTGCTACACAAAATAAGACCTACATGCGCACATTAGTAATACTACTCAACACAGAAACCTCAAGTATTTTTCTAGAGGGGAAATAAGATTGCACACTATAAAGTGTGCCCTGTACACAGGTCAAACCAAGATGTAGGTTCCTAATACTCCCCCTGTCAAATCAGCAATTTCATTGTTATCATACTCAGAGCTCTACATTCAGAGATTGGTTATCTATTAGAGATTTGGATATATGCATCATTAAATGTAAACTTTTATGTCATTAGAACGAGTTTTCATAACCCCACAATCCAGACTGAAAAGATGTTTTTCACTGTTAGAAATTTCCCACTCAGAATAACAAGATGAAAAGCTAGATGCGATTGGAGAGAACTATTGTTTCTGATATTATTGGGTAAAAGTGTCCTGGAAATTAGATTTCATCTTTCGGTGCACCATAAGCATGTAAGGAAACTAAACAGCAGATCTACACAATTTACTGAATAGTGATATAGCCAAATAAAGGAAAGAACAGCTCTAAATATGAACAAATGGAGGAAACAGGAAGGGTTCTATAATGCTCTTGGCAAAACTTTAGAATTGAGGGTTAGTTTTTAAATACAATTCATTGTATAAACTCAATGCCTGCCCTTACAATATTGTATTTACTGCATTATAGGTTTCATAGCCTAAAAATGTTCTCTAAATTAGCTGGCTGGAAATCAAGGACAATTAGTTGAGGATAGTATCAAGAAAATCTCTTCAAGGTTTAGCAACATGAATTACTGTTGCTGAATTTCACTAAACTAAGGTGTTAATTTAAGCAGATTAATTAAACCATATTACATTTTTGTGTGGACATATTTGTTCAGAATTAGAGTAGCCTTAATTCAATTCATCTTAATTCACGTCCAAACTGTGCACAGTATACATACAGGGATGTAATGGTATTTAACTAATCCACTTTAAAAGTTGGATGAATTTAGTGTCTTACAGGCTGTTTGTGTTTAATTGCAGCTCCCTGAAAGTTTAGTAGCTGATGCCTATGACAATGTTTCCAGGACAGGTGGTACCATTAGTAGCTCACCCTTTTCACCTGACCTTCTCTTCCTCATTTCTCTATCATCTTCCTCTTTCTTAGGACTTATATTCACTGAAAGCTGCAACCACTAGAAAGAATATGTGCTCTTGAGAGCATCTGATAGTCATAGTGACATTCAATCAGACATAGGGCCATGCTTGGGAGAAGAGAAAAGATACATGTGGAACTCCAGAGATTATTTAGGTCACAGTACTAGTGTGAAATGAATGACAGTGCAAGCCATGTGAGCCTTATGTTGGGCTGCAGAAACTGTCATGGATAGAAGCGAGCAGGATGTAACCCACCTAACCATTGCTGCCACCTGCTGATGCCAGACAAACAAATTAGAATCCATTCTAATTGGCACCAGGTGGCATCAGCATGGTATCAGCAAGTGTGGGCCAGGCCTAGGGCATAGGGCCATATTAAGAATTAGAAAGATGCATAGGATGATGAACCTATTTAAAGGCCCTCAACTCCCACTATGTTTTGGAATAAGCTGAGAAGAAGTAGAGTACTTAGATGAAAAAAAGGAAGAATAAGGGAGGGAGGGAGGGAGGGAGGGAGGGGTACAAAATACTGAACAGCACATTGAAAACTGGTTGAGATGCTTTTTTCACTCTGTCTGCAACGAGAAAGTGAAAGACATTACATTTAGTACAAACCAAAAGGGAACATTATATTTGTGTAATGCAGCCAGCAAGAGGTCACTGAGACTAATAAATATGGCTGGATTTTTGAAAGGCTGGAGGACTTTATGATCATTAATGCCATTTTCAGCTTCCATGTGCAAGCTAAAGAATATTATAGAGGAATCTAAACAAAATGCTTGAGCCCATGCAGGGTTCAGGCAGAAATGTTCTAACCCTGCTTTTAGTACTGTATTTTTGAGCCAAGTGCCTGACTGTGAGCCTTTTTTTAAAATCCTTGAATCATCCACCCCTAAATGGAAGGATAATAGGTAAGTGCCTTGATCTCACATAGCATTAATTTCTTATTTCAATGTGCTAGGGATGGATGACGGAAATAAGAAGATATATTCACTGCCCAAATAGGTTGCAATACATAAAAGGGAATACAGTGGAGCAAAGCTGTTGCATCCTTGCTGCTTACACAATGTTAAAGAATATGAGGCAGTTAGACATGGTTACTAAATAACACCAAAAAACCCTTCTAGCTGCACCTCTGTTCCTTTAGGTTTGGTGGCTTCTACAGCAGAAGCAGCCCACTAGACCACTTACAAGCTATTTGAATTCATACTACCCATCTTCTAAATTCTGTAATAGCTGAGGGAGGAGGAGCAGCAAGTGTGGGAGAGTGAATGTTAGAGCAGTGAAGGTTTGTAAGATGCTCCTTATGTTGTGCATGCATCTCATCAGTTCCTATCTGGATTAAAACCAAAATCTATCAATTAATTTAACAGAGTACAATTTATTGACAGTCCCCAGTGCGAAGGCCAAGATGGGACAGGTTTGAGGAAGGGAAGGCATCTTGGCAACTTTTGCGTCACTGTATTTCTAGTAAGTACAGCCAAGGTTCAAATGAGCAGCATGCTTTAGTAAAGGAATGGAAAGCAGCACAGCAAAACTGCAAAGCATGTTTAGGAAGGTTGACTATATAGTGCATCAGTAGTGCAACTTGATGAGCTTCTTAAAAAAATTCTGCTCATACCAATGGCTCTGCTACAGAGGAAAGAAAAGCAGTCATAGCTAAAGTCAACAGTGCTCAAAACATGAATGATTTCACCAAAGGTACCAGCAGAATTATCTTCTCTGGAATATAATTGTGTGATGAGATGTAAATAACTGCTTAAATCTACATGTAAGCACTGCTAAGGAACAGTTTATGCACCCTTTAGATCTGGGAAGGAACAGGATTTTCCCTTCCGTGTGAAATTCTCCAATTTCATAGTTTGCTTCATTGTGAACTGGAACAAATGATCAAAAACTAAAATTTCCTCCTAAATGAAATTAAAAATCTATTTAGGTCACTCAAACATTTCCTTTTAGGAAAAGTGGCATGGTTAATTTTGATTGTGATATTTTAATTTAATTTGGGGAAGGGGGTGTTACACTGACATGCTCCTATTGAATATTCTAATTTCAGTTAAATCAAAATTTTCCTACAGAAAAGTATTAAGTGGGGAAATTTTTGGCCAGCTCTAGCAGCACTGAAATGACTGCTTGGTAACTAGTAAATGTCCAATAAAAAATATTATCTGTTTTATGGTACCAAGGGTTCACGCTACACTCTATAACTAATAAGTCACAACAATTAATTGATAGCAATTGTTGTAACATCAGTCGGAAAATCAAGATGAAAGTGTTGACATAAGTTATATTTAGAAATAAAAGAACTTCAATAATGAACTATTAATATATTAGCTCCTAATCACATAAAAAGGTAACATTTTTAAATGTCTGACAACACTAAGTCTCATTGAAAGACAATGGGACTTTTGACATCTATAGCCTTTCATACTGTTGAAAATGTTATCCCAACTACCGAGAGTGGGTTTGTAGTTGGCTTCAAATCAGCAGAAGAGGACAAAGAAATACTGGGAAAGGAAACACAGAAGGCAAGATTCATGGGCAGCAAGATGAAGAGTGTATGAACTGTAACTCAGCTTCCCACTCCTTTTAGAGTTACTTGGAGGAAGGGATAGATGGGCCGTTGCAAAAACGCAATTCCAATCACCAGTGCACCTCTGTCAGTGGCCACAATAAAGCACAGGCAACATCTCTGAAGCCATCAGTGTTTTAACCCAGGTATTGTCTGTGCCTGATGATAATAGTGTGCCTATAATGACTTGGTGGTAGCAAGTTGCAACACTGGCATCCTGGCTTTCCACAGTTACTACTACCAGTAAAGCAGAGAAAAAATGGTAGCAGAAATTCCTGGCATAGAGAAGCCTCCAGAGAAATTGCTTAGAGGTGGGGAATGCCAGTAAAATATTAGTGCACCACTCCACACCCTGCTCTCATACAACTCCCTGCTAAGGTGGGAATTCTTTTTATGCTAAACTGTCTATAGTCTGATTGTCAGTACTGTCCAATAGTTTACAATCCTAAATCTCCAGGAAGAGAGCTTGTGCCAGCTAAAATGCTTTTTTTGCTGCTGAACTCCTTCATCTATTTATACGAGGCAACAACTAAATTGCCCCTTTACATAGAGTACAATCCATAGAGACATTAGGAAACCCTCTGATTTTAAATTCAAGAGACCCAGTTCTGCTCTCCCTTCCACTAGTGTAGTTTCACTGTCTTCAGTGAAGTTATTCTTATTTCACAGCAGAATCACAGTGTTTCTTCAGAACTGTTCTAACTGAAAGGATGCAGTTTAACAATGCCATCTGCTCTCTGGAATAGATTTAAGGAGTCAGCCCTAATTTCTGTTGATGACCAAAAAAAGCTGGATGGTCCATAGCAGAAGTGGAGACTAATAAAAAATAATTAGCATTCCTATCCAGTTCCCTGAACCACTCCAGCCATCTAGCATAACCCTGACTGCTGCTAAACTCAGCAGAATCCCAACAGTGGAAGTTAAAGGGAGCAAATGGTAAATGTGAGGGTAGCTTGAAACAGCTAGAAATGATGATATCCCAGGTATATTCAAGTTCTGCAAATTCCTTCCCTGGACAACTCCCTGTTATAGAGACATGAGATATTTTGGTATTGTGGAATAGACATTTTGTCTTCCCAGTGACTGGATTTTCATGCAACGAATGCTTAAGAGTCCCAGTCAGTGCATCTGCTATTGTGGTCGATACAAAATGAAAAATGAGCTTCCATCTAGACATGAACTCGGGTGACTGGATTTGGGGTTTTTTTCAGCAGAAAAGCCTGTTTGGTACAATTAAACAAGATTTTTATACCTCAGCCTTCTCCTATCCTTTTCCTACTTGGTCTGGGAGCTTTTACACAGCAGAAGGATGAGCAAAGAAACTGAGTTAGGTTGTATGTCAAGGGGTCTCATACCCTTTGGCCTTTTTTCTTTTGGAATCACAGTCAGCTTTGAGTTAGGGTAATGCAGGGAAGGGCAGTTGTTAGTCTATTTTGGACTCAGTATGCCTTCTTTGCAAGACTAAGTTAGCCAGAGCAGGAGAGCAGGCACCCTTCTCCTTGAAAGTTTAAGGACATGTAGTTCTCATGAAAGATGCAAAATATAAGTTGGTGAAGTGTACAAAACTGACACACTTACAGATGTGGATACTGAGGTCACCAACTCTGCTCATCTCACAGTGCAACCATGCATCAACATCCTCTTTTTCAGATGAGATGCAGTTCTTATGGTCCCTGCATGAACTAGGTAGCTCTTTCTCTTAGCTTCCCCACCTGACTTGCTTGCCATGCCTTGGTATTACTTCAGTAAGTGTGTCACTGGGCGATGGGGCCTTGCTTGCAGGGATACACTGCTTCTCACAACCGAGCCTCCTCTTTAGTAATATAACTAAAGGGGTTACCAGCCCAAAGCACCACTTCCCATGGGGGTAATATACAAAAAAGGCAGCAGCCATGCTGTTGGCCTGTATGCCACTATCACCTGGTAACACAGCTGCAGCCCCATGCAGCAGGGTTACCCAGAAGACAGAATTGCCCAGTTACACCTCTGCTCCTCAGGGTCTCCTTGTGTGCAGTCTCTAGGGTTGCCAACTCTGTTTGAATCTATTCCGAGATGTTTCATCACAATGACATTAATGACTGATCTACTGTACTGTACTCAGGAAGGCAAATGTACATTACTATTACATTTAAAAAACCCACTGGACTACTGTATAAATTGGATTCAACATTTAAGATTTATTTTAATGAATGCCCTATCATTTATCTCCCAGGTGACTCTCAACAGTCTCCTGGAGATTATATCTAATTCCTAGAGACTCCAAGGCAACCCTAGCAGTCTCCTGTGGCTTCTTGATAGCTGGCTTGCCCCTTCCAATGCCCCCCCTAGGATTTGCTATTGGTCCTCTTTAGACTTGCTCCCATCCATCTACTTTCCCAGCACAAGCCTTTCTTTAAAGCTGGCTCCTTCTCATATGCTTTCACTATTCCCAGTCTTCCTTTTGGCCTACCTGGTCTTTGTCTAGTTTCACTCCACTTTGGCACTTTCCCCAAATCTGTCTGCATCCTGGGTCCAGTCTCCTCCTGCAGATACTCTACTCTTCCCTGCTGCTGACATCCTTCTGCTCTTGGCTTGTAGGGGCCCTCCTTCATATAGCTGGAAGGGCAGGCCTCTCAGTTTGTGTTCTCACTCTTAAAGGGCCCTTCCCCTTTTTCCATTCCTTCTTTGTAGTTGGGGTGAGAGACGGTCCTTTTACAAATTTCTCCCTCCTTTTCTTCCTGCTTGAGAGGTAGATCTAAGTTTGTTTTTCCTTTCAGTTGCCTTTTTGCTCTTCCCACAGCAAAACACCCTACATCCACATGCTGTTTCCTTTACAGGTGTACTACTGAAAAGTGGTACTGTTGTAGACTTAGGTACTGACGTATCTGGACTGGCATTATAAATTTTCATTTGTTGGAACCATTTTAGAGGAGCGTGGCCTGTGATTACTGTAAAATGACCTCCTAAGAGGTATTACCACACTGTTTTGATAGCCTATTTAAGGGCTGAGTGCTCCTTCTTGATTGTGGAATATGCTTTCTTCTTATTTTGTAATTTCCTGCTTATGTATGCTACAGGTTGTGTGTGGTTTCCTTCTTTCTATGATAAGACAGCTAGTCTGCTCCTATGGTTGGAGGCATATGTCTGCATAATGTTGCTTTTACTCTTTGGAAGGCAGGTTCTTATGCGACGGTCCACTTGACCTTTGTAGGTGCTGAAGTTTTTATAAGGTCCGATAGTAGGACCATAGTCTCCCAACATCTTGGCATACAAAATCTTGGTCTACAACAAGCAATTAATTCCAAGAATGTCCTTGCTCTCTTCTGTGCTTGGAAAGAGGTACTTTTAGGGGATGAAGGCAGACTACCAAGGGCTATATCTGCCTCCTCCCCACTTGAAATTTGATGTAGCCTGTCTCCTCTTTTCCTATAAGATTTTCGGGGGTGCAGCATTAATCCCTTTCTCCTCAAGCCCCTCAACATTGCCTCTAGGACTCTTTAGTGTTCTTCCCAAGTCTCTGTAAATATAATTATATTGTCAATATATAGATAGCCACATATTTTTAATGGAGTCTAGGTACTTGGTACATTAGTCTTTGGAAGGTTTTTGTGGCTCCATGTAGTCCAAAAGGCATTCTTTTGTATCAAAAAAGTCCCCACAACATTGGAAATGCCATTTTCTCTTGAACCTCATGATCCAGAGGAATTTGCCATTATTCCCCCATTAGCTCTAGGGTCCAGAATCTCATCCATCCACAATACAGGATAGGCAGATAAATGTACCATTCTATTTGCTTTCTGGAAATCAAAACATAGGAATATTGAATAGGAACAGCTTTGAATACTGAATAGGAATAGCAACAGGAACAGGTTACTGTTACTATGGGGCTCCTCCACTGGCTTTGAGATTTTTAATTATCCCCATCTCTAGCATCCTTTTCAGTTCAGTCTTCACCTATACTTGCAAGCTTCTTAAGAGTAAGCCTCCACTCCTTGCATACAACTTTACCTAGAGGAGTTTCTATCCTGTTCATTACATAATTGTTAGAGGCCTGGTTCTGGACATTCCTTTACCAGATGTTTAGCTTGTTCTGGTTGAAGGGATATAAATTGTGTCCCCAGTATTACCTGTAATACTTCTTTCACCTCTGTGCTTGGCCCAAACTCCTGCTCTGCTGGGTAGGGCATTAATACTAACAGTAATTCTCTGGCCTTCCATGGTTCCTTATTTACATGATATATCTGTCTGGATTTCCTTTTATCAGGTTGTCACATCTCATAGTCCCACCTAGGTTGTAACCTCATAGGCCTCATCCTCATAGGCCACTATGGGGCAAAGTTCACACACCGGAGGGCAGGGATTAGATACAGGCCAATCTGGACAGGTTGGAGCAGTAGGCAGAACAAAACAGGATGCAATTCAACAAAGACAAATGCAAGGTACTCCACGTAGGGAGGAGGAATCCCCAGCACACCTATAGGTTGGGGGATGACCTCAGCAGCTCAGATGCTGAGAGAGATCTTGGAGTCATAGTTGACTCCAAGATGAACATAAGCCAGCAGTGTAATGAAGCCATCAACAAAGCCAGTCGCACCTTATCATGCATTAGCAGATGCATGACCAACAGATTGAGCCCTACTTACTGGGCCATGGAGACCTCTGAGGGGAAGGCAGCAGGACAGGGAGCCCCAAGCCCACAGCTGCCAGCCCGCATCTGCCCCCACCCCGTGCACAAATCTAGGGGGCATGTTCCCCCCATTCCTCCCAGCAATACGTTCAGCAGTGGGGAGCCAGTTCCCACACTGCCCCCTGGACAAGCCACCCATGGCTCCGTCCCACTCCCACCTGGGCCCTATGGCCACAAATTCCAGCCCCAAGCCCCACCCCAGCTGGGCAGTGCCCCTACCCCCAACCCTGTCCAACTCCCTACCTCCCTCTCTCACTATGGGGGTCTCAATCTCTGCTCCCCACCCAGACTTGCCTGCAGAGAGCTGCAGTCCCTGCTTCCTGGTTGCCACATGCACATGTGTGCACCCCCTGCCTGATCGCCCTCCTTCCACTCCCCCCAGCCCCTTGCAGGCTGGAACTCTGCCAGCCTGCAGGGGGAAACCCACCTTTCCTGCATCTTTCTCCTTTAAAGGAGAAAAAAAAAATTTTTTTTCTTTAAAATGAGAAAATCTGTCTGTCATTGTGTTTTTCCATGGTGAACGAAAAACCCGGATCCCTGATCATCACCTTTGAATATTTTTTTTTGGAGTAAATGCCTGCAACTCCTTTCAGGAGTGGTTTTTCCAATCCTTTCTCCCTTCCTCCCTTGAGGTATTTCTAATACCCACAGCTGCTGCTGAGCAAGGTCAAACTGGGCTGTTACTCATTTCTGCTGGACTGGTACGCCCTCTTGTCCTGTACATCCTGAACTACCTTCATAAGGAGGTCTAGGATCTTTTGGGCTTGACCTTGGACCATGACAGTCCCACTTTTGTCCCTCTCATAAAGATCAAAAGGAGGCTATAAAAGTCCTGAGCTTCCAGGGGCAGCTGGCCCCTTGACTCCTTTCCTGTTCAGGGTCTAGGATCACACTCTGTTGGTCCTTCTGGCCCATACATGCCCCCCAGGGCACCTGTTGCCTTATGAACTATTCACAGCCTCTGACCTCCCCTACAGCTGTCCCCTTGCCTTACACATGTTAACAATCAATGCCTTTGGTGGGCACTTGGCCCCAATCCAACAGAAGGCCACATCAGGCCTCAACACCTTTGGTGGGACCTCAGCCTTCTTGACATGCACCTCTTCCCTCTCGTTGGTTCCCTTAGCCTAGGCCCATTGTATCTGACCTGGCTTCTGGTCTTGCCCTTCATGGGCTCTGACTCCTGCCCCTCATGGGCTGCAGGTCCCTGGCCCTGGTTCTCGCTTGTCACAGGCTCCAGGTCCCTAGCCCCTTCTCCATTACTTTCACTGTTTGCCTTACCCCTCAAGGTGCATGTGTATCCTGTAGGCACAGCTGGGACATCCAAACCTCCCCTGTAGTCCCAAACCTGAACCACTGGTCAAAACGCAAACCAAAACCGTAAGCCCCCTGGTCATAACTAAACTCTTAGTCCACTAGCTGTATACCAACCCCTACTCATCTGGATCTTAATCCCCTGCCAGCCCTCAGCCCTTATGTAACTTCACTGGTCTAGCACAATCGCAATCAGTCACCCAGCAACTGGCATCTCTCTCTGCAGATCTCTTTTCCTGGCAGCGTGCATGGACAGACTGCCTACCCTGGCTCAGCCCTGAGCTTGTATCTCCCAGGCCCTGCCCCTTTCCAATCAGGTGACCTCCCCAGCAACCCACAGGTGCCTTCTGATTAGGCTTGCTGGCTCTACCCCAGGGTAGGTTACTGCTGCTGCCTAGCCACTGTAGGACTGTCTTGTTTCCCCTGCCCTACTACTCCCTGCTGGACTATTGCAAAGTACCCAGCTATACAATACGCCCTCCTGGCCTCTATTTTCTTCTCTGGCTGTCCAGTCTCCTTGTAATTAGCTGCTCCTACTGCTCTTTCTTTCTCAAGTAACAGGAGCCTTCTGGCTCTCTGTTACAGGGGCCCTTAAACAACAGATCATAAGCCTTTGTCGGTAATGTCTTTTGGTTAGCATTGAGCTGATCTAGAATTGAAATACTGACCTAAGGGTGAAAGACGGTCAGCCATTATTATTCCCCAGACAACACTGGAGATATCCATGTATTGTTAATTTCAACAAAGCCTTTATACTTTTTTCTATACCATTTTCTGATTTTTGAAAGAAACATCCACTCAGTCTTTTCATCTGGATGCTACAAAGCGTCATGAAACTGTTCACAGTCATCTTCTCTCCCTCATCTTCTATTTTTTCCCCACTAAGATGTGATAGCTCATTTAGAACCCAACAACATGCATGACAAAATTAAATGAGTTCTGCTGCAGTTATGCTCTTACTGAAACATTTCTGGGTATTGGGCAAAAGTAGGGAACTTGCTTTATAGAAGAAGGGTATCTTATAGCAGGACATCTCTCCCATTCTTGGTGATATGTAATAAATAAAACTGAAGTGATAGATTAAGTGTCACCAATAACCTTTACACTTTTCTTTTTAATTAATGGTTCCTTGGGTGACTCATCAGACACACAGAATTAGTCGTAATTATGAGCGATTTGCTATGATGTCTGGTTACTTCAGCTAAGCAAAGTTGTACAGCACATATTGAAAAATACCCTTCTGTCACAAAAAATGATGTTAATTAACAAAGAATACATTGCCAAAAGTTATATGAAGATTGCATTTTGGTATGGAAGAAGGAAAATAATTTCCTAAAACTAAATTTTTATTAGACCCCCGGGGAAAAGTGGTCTCATCTTCAAAATTGCTAGTAAGGAATTTTATAATGAAACTTTCTGTTAGAAAAAGTTGATACTGAAACTTTTCAGGGGAACAAACTAACTACATTTTAAACTGGAAAAGTTTCTCAACTCCATGATGGAATTTCTAGTTAAAATGAGAGGAGAGGATGGAGAGAAATACTCAATAGTGGTTTAGGTTGTTACCTGGGATGGGAAATACCCAGGGTTCATGTCTTATTGATTCAGACCTGGGACTTGATTGGGAGATTTCCACATGCCAGAATCACTGGTCTATCAAGTTAGGGTCTTTGGTCCAATAAATATTTAATTACTTATGTAAAGTGGAACAGTCTCAAGAGGAGACATTGTAAGAGACAGATTAACTCGGGTCCAGTGGTTAGGGTGTGGAAAATATATGTGAAATAGAGGGGACACACATTTTGTCATCCATACTCCCCCTGGAGTAGCTGCTGTGGACCAGCAGGGGAGTCTTAGATGGATAATCTTAGATGACCTTGACTAGACGAGTAGACATTGGAGCCACTTTCTGAGGGGCAATTTTAACTCAGGTTAGAGTGACATATACTACTGTAAGGCTGTACACTGTAGGTGCATCTACATGTGTGCTTTACTGTGGAGTTGACTAATTAGCTCTGCAGTAAAGTGTCACCATCTACACGTGCGCTGGTATTAGAACACTGTAAATTAATAACTCTGTCGTAAGATAGTACTGTTGGTTACAGTACTGTTTTATGGTGGACTCATTTACTGTGCAGAAATGCATATGTGGACAGTGACTGGGACTGCAGAAGTTTGAGCTGGGGTGGAGCACTCCTGGGTTGGCAGCAGGCTTGGGGGATCAGCCACATGACTCCGTAGTTTTGGCACTCGCGTGCCCCAGCCAACCCCTCCACCACCCACCGCCTCCACCCACAGCCTGGAGTTTACTGAGCCTTATTAATAGCTCATGTAGATGCACACTGTAAGACTACACCATTTGTTGTAGGGAGTAAAAATAATTTGCTCCATGGTAAATCTGTCATGTGTCTGCACCCAAAGTCAATGGATTGGTTCAAGCGTAACTTAAGGAATGTATCTGGCCACTAGTGATTTAGTTTTACCTCTGTATGTCTTTATAGATTCATAGATTGTAGAGTTGGAAGGGATCACAATGGATCATCGTGTCCGACCCCCTGCCCCTGGCAGGAGAGAGGATCGAGGTCAGATGACTCCAGCCAGGTAATTATCTAGCCTCCTCTTGAAGACCTCCAAGCTACGTGATAGCACCACCTCTCTTGGAAGCCTATTCCAGATCCTGGCCACCCTTACTGTGAAAAATTTCTTCCTAATATCTAACCTAAATTCACTCTCAACTAGTTTACACCCATTATTCCTAGTC
This sequence comes from Alligator mississippiensis, assembly GCF_030867095.1. Lineage (NCBI taxonomy): Eukaryota > Metazoa > Chordata > Crocodylia > Alligatoridae > Alligator > Alligator mississippiensis. Next base: position 113,190,751 of record NC_081826.1, on the reverse strand, counting down.
ACTCCCTGGGGCGCCTTAGTAAACAGCGCTTCCCCTATTCCCCGTTGACCTCCCCTAATAAATTTATAGGCGGCCACAAGATCTCCCCTCAGCCGTCTCTTGTGATGGCTGAAGAGATTCAGCTCTCTCAACCTCCTCCTGTAGGGTCTATCACGAAGGCCACTAATCACGTGAGTGGCCCTCCTCTGGACCCTCTCAAGATTCCCCGCGTCCCTCTTGAAGTGCGGTGCCCAAAACTGGACACACTACTCCAACTGCGACCTGACCAGTGCTGCATAGAAGGGGAGCATCACCTCCTTTGTTCTATTAGTCATGCACCTGCTAATGCATGATAAGGTGTGATTGGCCTTGTTGATGGCCTTGTTACACTGCCAGTTCATTTTCATCTTGGAGTCAATTATGACTCCAAGATCCCTCACTGCCTCCGAGCTGCTGAGAAGGACACTCCCCAACCTATAGGTGTGCTGGGGGTTCCTCCTTCCCAGGTGGAGTACCTTACGTTTATTTTTATTAAATTGCATCCTATTTCTCTCTGCCCAGTGATCCAACCTATCCAAGTCGGCCTGAATCTGCTCCCTGCCCCCTGGTGTACTAACTTTGCCCCATAACTTGGCATCATCAACAAACTTGGAGAGGGTGCTCTCCACGCCCTCGTCCAAATTGCTGATGAAGATATTGAACAATATCGGTCCAAGGACCGAACCCTGCGGGACCCCACTGCCCACCTCCCTCCAGGCCGAGAAGGAACCGTCCACCACCATCATCTCTGTTGTGTTGTTCCTTTTGCTGCTGTATTCTCTTTCCAGATAACAACAGAATGGCATCAGTTCTTATTTAATTCCACATGATTGGCTGGACCAAGAAAAAATAAATTTACAATTATTTTGATTGGGGGGGGTGGGGAAGAATGCAGTTCCCTCCCAGGCAGCTCTGATAGTTCAAATGTCTGACTGGTAATCTCCAGTTTGTCTGCTACTAAACAAATGGCACATTCTACAATCTCCAGTTCAGGTCTCTATGACATCAAACAACTCATATCAGAGTCTAATGACTGGAAAGACAGACTTATTCCTTGAGCTCCCATGCCACCACATAAGGGCTCTTTCACAAGGGACTTACAATTCAGCTATCCTGAGCATCAGAGAAAAAAAACCCAAAGATGAAATTTAAAGAGATTCATATTTAGGCTAAAAAAACCTGACCTCGGTACCTTGGAGGACTGAGGCAGCCATGCAAATACTTACAGAGCAAAAGTGTATGGGAGAGAGAGAGAAAGAGAGAGAGGAATATATTTACATGGGATAGTCTATCATGTAATTTATTCCTGAAATATGGTCAACTCAGCTGGGGAAGCAGTAAAAGCATTTTAAACAGGTGGCTGCTTATTTTTATCTGTCAATTTAAAAATATGCACACAGAACCTCTTTTTTAAATATTCACTTCAACTTACAACAGAATCGCCACCCAGTAGCATTGAATACGCACACATAGGAAACAAATTAACTCAGTATATCACTGGCAAAAAACAAAACAAAGCTTCTTTACCTTGTGCTCAAAAAAAAAAAAAAAAAGGCTCTCAGCCTTTCCCCACAAACCCATTAAGAATGTATATGCAAATGATAAAGCAAAAGCTTATGTTTAAGGCACGCCAGTCCACATTAGTTTATTCATGATACAAAATCATACTCTTTATGATCCTTTGATGAAAATAAACATTTTTATTTGTGCAAAAATGTAGTAGGTTCTTCTGCAAAAAAGTAGATTCTTCTTACATACATGTGGCAGACCATTGCCTATCAAATAAGGAACAGCCATTATAGTACACTGCACACAGTTATCTGAACAAAGGACAGTGGGACAGTGTGCCTAATGAGGTGATCTTAGCAAATTTATTTAGAAGCAAGCAAGTCTGGAGTACTGAGTTCACAGAAATTGAGGCTGCAGGAGCACATTTCTCTTTTCCTCCTCACTTCTTAGCTTAGGTAGCCCAGGTGGCACCTACTCCAAAACCGTTCCACTTATCATATTCTTGGTGTCAGAAACTATTTATGACTGTAGAGGATATGTAGCAATGTAGTTCTGATTGGCCACAGCTAGGTTGGGCTGTGAGAAACCTGGGTTTGTATCCATCTGTATTCATATCCTGTGTGAACCTGGACAAGTGACTTGGGGAGAACTTTTATAAAAACATTTGTAATCCATCCTTTCACTCTGGACCCTCCAAGCCGTTGTCCCTCAGACTCACATCTGGCAAGAACAGATTAATTCCACTGTGGTAGCCAGACACATAAGAGATAGGTGGGATGGTGGTGAGCACAGCAACACCCAAGTCCCTTTCTGCGTCCAGCCCCAAGTCACTTGCCCAGATTCACACAGGATATGAATACAGATGGACATAAACCCAGGTCTCTCACAGCCCAACCTAGCACTCTGCCTACTGAACCTTCCAAACTTCTACCTACTGAGAGCTTAACCAAATTGCTAAATATTATATTTGTGTTTTAACTTGGGACCTTCTTGATCCGTCTGATCCCTCTTCGAATCTTGCTACATTCTTGGCTGTGATGACATCTGCAGGCAATGAATTCCACAGTCCAGCTGGTAGCGTGGGAAAAAAAGGATGGTCCATTATTCCATTATGATCAGGTATTGAGCATCTGACCTAACACTTGTCTTCTGAGGTACTCCTTCAGTTTGACAGTTTTGGGGAGTAATGTCACTGACTTATTTTTGAGACTGTTTAGTGATAAATAGATTTCTATGTGGGACAGAATAAATGACTCAGAGGCTCAGTACTGATGAGAGAAAGCATTGACTGGAATCATCTAAACAATGGCATACGTGAAATGAATTAGCACTCTGAGTTGAGGAGGTAATGGACAGGTGTGCAAACAGCAAAATGCCATTGTGACAATTGACACTAGCCTGGTTCAGCAGAGAGACCAACATGCCAGAAAACCTCTATGAAGAAATGAAGTGACAATTGAGGTTGAGGCATTTGAGGAGTCAAGACAGCTGGGAAAAGCATTGACTTTGGTGGTGGTAATCAAAAATGCATGGGGCAAGATGAGTTCCAGGCTTTTAGTGAGAAGACCTGGGATTCTTCCAGATTAAAAAAGGAAGAGCTCATTTTAATCATAATGTAATGTTACCATTCTCATGCAGAGCCTGAATTATCAGGGAGTCTGCCGGTAGGAAAACACATTTGCAGACAGAAGAATATACAATCCAGGAAAGGTCATCAAAAATATAAACCAAATACCTGAAGAGATGGTTGTTGTGTAAAACCCTGAGTTCTCACTGAAAAATAAGGTACGTATTAAACATAAAATGGAAAGTAACCCTCATCCATAAGGAACCTGATCCACTTATAAATTTATCTATGTATCATAAATTCCAAATTATGCATGTGGAGAACTTTACATGGACAAAATAATAGTAAAGTTTGAGGTAAAATTGTCATGAAGCTTTAAACAGTGATGTAAAATTGAGATAACATTTGTACATAAGAAAACTGGTAATTCAGAAGCAATTGAATATGAACAACACAAGGTGGAACACAAGGTGGTTCATTTTTTCTGAATTAAACTTAGTTTATTTAAAAAACAAAGAAAAGGTCACCCTTTTATAAACAGATTTCCCTACATTGTACTCCTATCTCTAGCCCTTGGGCCACATCCGCAGTGGTCACAGAAAGTATATTAGCACCTTTCTTTCAAGGACTGCATTTAACTACGGTTCACTAGCAGAGCGATGATGACAAGATATCCATATTGTTTAGACAATGCTGAAGGGCTGTTGGCATAAGCACAGAGATAGCATATTGATTCAAGGAAATGAAAGGATAATATTTTTAAAGCCGAATTCACCCCAAAAGGTGTTAAATAGCCAACAAGAAGAGACAGGTCCTCAAAGAGCAGTACTTAATAATTAGGTCAATACTTTATCTGAAAAAAAGTATTCTGAAAAAGGTCAATACTTTATCTGAAAAAAGCAGCTCAGCTACTTCTGAGCTAAGAATTTGCTTTGAATTAGGAAGAGTCAGGAACAGGCAAAAGCCAATTGCCAAGTTGTTTAGGATCCCTTCTGGATTCCTTGATGTAGTTTTCAACATAATTATCATTGCCAGAGAAGCTGATCTAACAAACTGACTATTAATTAAAAAAGTTGTTGAATTGCAGTCATGAGATTTACAAAAGTGTCTTGGGAAACAGAAGCTGCCGAAATGTTTCTGATTAGATAACTCTGTCGAGCAGAGAAAAAAGCAGGCTGTATAAGTTGTCGACGTGTTGAAGGGATAGATATTTCTTGCAAAGACCCACATGCATTTCTTGGGGCTCACAGAAGCTGACAAGCACTGCCTTTGTTGGGCACTAGCTGCATCTGAATTTAGAAGAATTTCAAATCTGAATCAGACAAGAGACTAGGAGGTTCACACATTGCCACCTAGAAACTATTTCAACTAGGTTATGGAAACAGAAGAAAAATATTCTTGACTGTGGCCCTGAGAAGTGCATCAGAACTTCTGTCCTCCTGGAGTTAGGCTGCTGCCCTACTTTTAGTAACCGTGTTTCTACTTCTTTTCTTTTTCTGCTGTTTAAATGTGCTTTGGTTTTCAAAAGAGGGACATATATTGGGAGGAGAATGAAGCATCCAGAATAAAGAGGGTGAGATGTTGCAGACATGTATCTTAAGCTGTCCTATAAAGCAGATCAGTTGCATCCATTATACTGTACTGAGTTGCTAACAAAGCTTAGCACAGGGACACCATTCTATTAGGTTTATACAACATGTAAGTAGTGCACTTGCTTTAAATAATGTCTTTCAAACTAAAGAGGCTGGGCCTATTCAGTTTAGAAAGGAGACGCTTGAGGGGGGGACATGATTAGAGTTTATAAAATAATAAATGGTGAGGAGAAAGTACATAGGGATTTATTATTTTCTCTCTCTCACAATACAGGAACTAGGGGTCACAAAATGCAACGTAGGTAGCAAGTTTAAAACTAACAAAAGAAGGCCTTTTTCACAGCGTATAATTAAAGTGTGGAGCTCATTGCCACTAGATGTTGTGGAAGCAGACAGTTTAGCCAGATTTAAAAAGGGACTGGACAAATTCTTGGAGGAAAGGGGCATCAGTAGCTCCTGAGCATGAGATTTAGGGGTACAGCCTCAGAACTTCCTACAGTTTAAATGCTGGAGACTGCAAATGAGAGAGAAACAGTAGAAAAAACCCTGGTCACTCTCCCTTTCAGCATACACGCTCTGCCACCATGTGACACAAGATACTGGGCAAGATGGACCAAGGGTCTGACCCAGTAAATGGCTGTTCTTATGTTGTCATGTATGTTTAGTGTGTAACATCATTCTATTTTGCAAGCAGTTTTGATGTTGGTGCACTCAGTGTTCCACATGACTTGAGAATTAACTTAGCACAGGCATCATTTGCATCATCATCCTCCCTATGCTGCACTGTCTCTGATGTGCAGGAAGCACAAGGTGCTGGGTAATTCCCTTTGTATTCCATTCCTGTTCCCTTTACCAAGATATACTTAATTTGTGCAGTATACATTAGTGATCTTGACTGGGATGAATGGATGTGCAGTGTTTTATGCAGATTCTTGTCCAGTAAGGCTCCACTATATTTTCAGTTTCCCTCTTCAATGAAATTGAGATAGTGTTTCCACATGTGGTGAGGAAAGCAGAAGGATGTAACAATGAACTTGGAAATTCTCCTCAGACAAAATGCTTTTATTAAACACACATTGTTAAAGTTATCATAAATATCTTGTGGAAATGCTTTTAAACATGGTTATATTTTAAAATACTGCTTTAATTATTTTAAAGTATAAATGCTTCAGGGCAGGGCTCACACTTTCTTTTGTGTTTTACTGTATTAGGCATAGTAAAATATAATGAAAATAAATGCACAACGAACCAGGATGGTAATAATCCTGTGCATTTGTTTGAAGGAATGTCCTTAATTCTTCTCATATATATTTACTTTTTAAATCTAATAGAAGTCAATAACTGTCTTCTGAAAGCCTTCACTGGACTTTGGATCAGGACCAGACTCATTGGACTGCAATATTCATTAAACTATAATTGGCCTCCATATCATTAGTGCAGGTTAAAAAAGTTCCACTTGCCTAAAGACATAACAACTCATCAGTTCACAATTCTGGAGTGTGATGTGGATACTCATTATTATGGAAGAAGCAGCAGCACTAAGTTGTTTCGCTGGCAAAATTATGCTTTATTATTTAATGTGCTCTCTGGAGCAGAAAATATATGCTAAAATAACTACAGATATGTTCTTTGTCAGTATAATCCAGATAATCAAATGTAATTATGGACTAAAACACACACACTTACACTAATGGCTGTTTATTACCAAGTATTTTGGTCCATATTAGTGATCATGGGCCACTAAAACTATAATCTTTTAGATTTCACTCTTTAGACTAATTTCAGTCATTTTTGGCACTGTGGCTAGGGACAAAAGATGCACAAAAACTGGTTTAAGTGATTGGAAACTGGTTGAAATCTGTAACAGAACAGAAGTTCAGTGCACATAAACCACTTTCAAAATGACCAAATCCAGTTTAAGATAAACCTGGCTCGATGTAGTATCAGACTTAACTGATTTAGGTCAAACTGATTTATGGAACTTCTGTCCCAGACTCATTCCTGGTTCAAGTTAAATCACAGTCCCCCAGCATCCCAGGATGCTTTGCAGCCTGGGGTTATGCTGCCTGCTTCAGGATGCAGAGGGAAATTCTCCTGCTCCTCCACAGCCAGTTTTACCTTAGCTGATGTGAGTCTAAGGCAAAACTAATGCAGGGAAGCAGAGGAATTTCCCTTCTCTACCTCAGCTATCCCTGTGACTCCAGCAGCTAAAGCAAGGGGTTGGTGTTGGGGCAGGGAATAATTCCCCTCAGCTCCCTGGAGCTGCCTGGGCTGAGGAACCCAGGCTGGAAAAAACTTCCTGAGGGGGGAGGCTCCCCAAGGTGGGCCAGCACCCAGACAGGAGGCTTCTTAATCCACTGTTGGGGCACAGCAGGGGTTTGGAGACACTTGGCTGGGCTGGCAATGGGCAGCAGGCTGGGAGACATGTTCTAGCATCCCCTGCCTACTGGCCTGAGTCAGTGCAGACCTCCCCCTGCCTTTCTTTATTGAAAACTGAATGCCAGTTCAGTTGGTTATTGGTTCAGCTATGCAGCTTAGAAGAAGTTGCCTAGATTGAATAGATTCAGCCTCAAGCCTTTTGACTGTCTGTACTTACCCTATGCATTTTTGCTCGGGGATCTGATTTCACAGATCTGCTGTGTTTTAGAAATGCTCACTATACCTGTAGGGTCTACAAAACCTTAATATTCATCTATTTTTGAGAGGAGAGATCACTTTGCATCAGGCCCTTACAAAAAACATATTTTTCTATTGGTGTTTGCATAAGCAATATTGCATCACTATGAAATTATTAATAAGGAACTTAAATTAATGATGAATAAAAAATGGTTGATAATGAACTCCTGCTTAGAAAATATGCCTTCAATAAGGAAAATAAAAAAATTAAACCTGGACAATTAAAAAGGGAGGGGGAAACCTTATGAAAAGGAATACTGATAAAAGACTGGTGTGTAAATTCTCCATGAATCTGAACATATACAAAATCAATCAATCAGAGTAAATTTGATAAGTTAGTATAAAGTTACATATATATGGATGCTAAGAATGTGGTTAACTTCACACTGGGCACATCTACACATGTAATTAATGTGACTGAATATACTACGGCTCAATTGGAGTCAGACTAAACTAATCCCGACGTCGCTGTCTACATATGTGTTTAAGTGCTGTCAGATACCATTTGTATCCAGCAGCGCAGTAAATTAGTCTGCTGTGCCCTAATTCCTGTGCATGTGTAGACTGTGATGCTTTACTGAACAGCAAATTAGTGTATCATGCAGTAAAGGGATTTGTGTAGACACACCCACTAAAATCAATAGAAAGACTTCTCTTAACATCAAAAGAGTTGAACGGGGCTCTAAGAGTATTAGTAAAGAATCTTTACACTATTATTTATTAGGGGTGTGTGAAGTAGGCAGTATTCGATTCAGATTTGCTCAATTTGGGGGACAGTGATTCAATTCACTGATTCGAATCACTGTCCCAATTTGATTCAGCTGAATCTGAAGATTCAATTCTGATTCAAAGAATCAGTGATTCATAGATATAGGGTCGGAAGGGACCTTGCAGATCTTCTAGTCCAACCCCGCCCTGGGCAGGAGAGAAAACTGGGCTCAAATGACCCAGCTAAGTAATAGTCAAGCCTCCTCTTAAAGACCCCCAAGGCAGGAGCCAGCACCACTTCCCTTGGAAGTTGGTTCCAGATCCTAGCCGCCCCGATTGTGAAGTAGGGCCTTCTAATATCTAGTCTGAACCTACTCTCTAACAACTTATGGCCGTTATTCTTTGTTACTCCGGGAGGCGCTTCAAGGAAGAAGGTCTCTCCCATTCCCCGCTGGTCCACCCTAGTAAGTTTATAGATGGCCACCAGGTCCCCTCTCAGCCTTCTCTTGTGAAGGCCATAGACACAGCTTTATATGTTTTTTCTACATACCTCTAGGTACCAGGCACAGCTCGTAAACGCTGAGATGGTGGGGGCAATGGAGCATCCCATGGGAGTGTGGGGGACCCCCCTCTGCCTCTCTGGCTCAGTGATCAGCCATAGGGGAACCCCGGGTGACCCCCCAGACCCAGGAGGCACCAGTTGCTGAGTTGGGGGCGGGGGGAGGGTCCCTCTCATACTCTGTGGTGGACCCAGAAGCAGATCGGAATTGCTTCTGGTCCACTTCTGGGTCTGCTGCCAAGTGTGCAGGGGACCCCCCCCTTTCCCCCATGCTCCCATGGAACGCTTCATCCGCCTCACCATCTCAGCATTCACAAGCCATGCCTGATACCTTAAGGTACGTAGAAAAAACATATACAGCTGTGTCTATTGCCAAATCTCTCCGAATTGATTTGGAGGGTTCCCATTTGATTCGGAGAGTTTAAAGGGTCTCTTGATTCAATTCAGATTCAGAGATTTGGCCACCAAATTGGGCCAAATCTCCTCCAAATTGAATCAGTGACTGAAGCTTCGCACAGCGCTACTACTTAACTGTTTTAATTTTGGAAAACTCAGGGCTTGCCAAAAGATTAAGGAAAAACAAATACAGTACTGGATTTTTAGAAAAAGAAAGAGCAATTCTCATAAATCCTATTTCCATCCCCAGTAAAAGAACAAATAATAGACAAACCGGAACTCATTATTTTAACAGCTTAGTGTCACCAGTGACAAACTTGGAGACCATGTTAAGTAATTTGAGGCTACAACTACAAAAGCAGAAAGTGCTGCTATAGTGAGAAGGAAGTACTCTGAGTGAGTTTAGTGTCTGCAATCACCAGCAGTAATGGAAGTAAAATGTTAAGCAATAAAACAGGGGAATCTTGAAAAATTGAAGTGAATGAGACAAATGACTCTTTTCCTTCCATTTTAAGATGGTGAGTTTCAGCTGTCATTGAGCTTTTCTCCAGATTTAATATCAGAAGTATAGAGAAAATAGAAGGAATTGGCTCTTCCTTAAAATGATTTTGAAGAAGAAAACAGCTCAGTACAGAATTCGCAATAGAGGGCAGAATGGACTACGCTGATTGTATGCTACCCGTATCTCCACTCATGAATCTGGGCAGCCCTGTGGCTTCACTGTAGTCCTAAATTACAGAAGCCTCCAAGTTCTGCCTGAGGGGCTGGAGCACTGCTCAAGACATCCATGCCGCATACTGTGAGCCTGCTCTGACATGACAGTCCATTTCTAATGCACCTCTCATGCTAAGGGGTAGGATAAAACTCTTGTAGGACCAGCCTTATGGCTGCCTTCCACAATTCCTGTATCACAGTTATCTCACTTCTACAAGGTCAAGACTCCTATTGACATTACTGGGACCAGTTTGTCATCTTGTAGTGTGAGGTTCTCAGAAGTGTTCAGCATTGGACAGACTCTAGGCTCTCACTTAAGTCAATGGCAGCTTTCCCACTGACTTAACTGGAAGAAGAGAAGGGCCAATTATCAAGTGTTTCTGGACACCCCAGCCATACATTTCTGTATGGAAGGAAGGAAATGGGATTCAACTGGGGGAAAAACACAAGCAGATGTAATTCACATGAGAAAAGAAAAGGACCGACAAACATCTACAGTGGAAGGAACCTCAAAAGAAGTAATGTTGAAAGATATTTAGGAGTGACAAGGGACTGCAAATTAATTTGCAGTACATAAACATGTGCATGTAATGCAATAGAGCAAAAACATTTAGGGCATCATATGAGAGTTGGATGTTAAGTTCCTTTCTGTGCAGTGATTGTGTAATCACATCTGAAATTGTTTGTTCATTTCTGAGTATACTAATGAAAAATGATAGTTTGGAGAAGAATAGTAATACAGCAGATTGGAAGAACTGACTATCAAGGAAAGATTAAAAGGCTTAAACAGATATATTTAGCCTCAGTGATTACAAGGGATAGGTGAATAATGGAATAATCTTTAAATATCTGAAAATCATAAATGCTGTAGTGAAAGAGGAATTATTTAGCAAATTCAAACAGAACACCAAGTTAGCAGGGATTGGATGAAGCTGGGGAAGGAAACACAAAGGGTAAATGTCAGGAACATTTTCCTGCTGGTAAACTGATAGCCTGTAGAACATGACGGAAGACGCACTTAAAATAAATGGGCAAAACTCTAAAAATCATGCAAGAGAAAATAATATTGCATTGGTGGGGACATGGACTTCTTTATCCAAATTGCTCTTTTCCATCTCTAGATTCCATGAATACAACAGAAATTGGATAGATGAGAGAGTCACAAAGCAACCGGCCCCAAAATGTTAACAGGAATTTTGCTTAGAAAACGTCCATATACAGGTTTCCTCATCCACCCACTTGTAAATGATTCTTTCAGGGATGAACTGGCTTCCCCAGAACTGTACCAGGGCACAGACAATGCAGGGGGCAGGGCTATCTGCCATGGTGTCAATGGTGAAGCTGTGGCCAGCTGCTGCTGGGGCAGCAGCTATTTTTGCACCCCTTTCTCTCCCCACCAAAAAGAAGGCACCCAAGGTTTCTGACCCAGCTATACTCCCTCAGGTACTCTTCTGGCCATTAGAAAATTTTGACTCAGAAGGCATCCAGTATCTGATGAGTAAGCAGTCCTGTGGCATGTGTGGACCTTGGGTTCTCAATACAAAGGACAACTATTCTACAATCTGCACTGGAAAACCTCTGCCTCTTTGCACTCCAATTTCTTCAGGCCTACAGGAAATAATGAATGCTAATGCAAAAATACTAAGTTGTTCATGTGGGCCACCCACATTGTAGTAACCAAAACCAATGGGTTGTCATCTCCTTGATGTGGCTAAACCATAACCTAAAGGAGACATTGTGTTCTGGTATCTGCACAATACACTTTGTTTTTTGTTTAACTTATAGACTTGGGCATTTTAAAGTCAAACCGTCCAACAGATGCCAATAGGATCTGTAAGTGTGGGAAATACAAGAGCTCTAGTCTAAAACAATGTTAACTTTGAATGAGAAACTATAATTATGCAATTATAGAAATGACCCTGCTTTTATGTAGAATAGCTGCTTTATGTTCCGTTTCACAAAGAAAAGATGAGGGCAGTGGATCAGGATTGAGTTTCAAAATGAGGGTACTAAAACTGGCAACATGGCTCAATGCACTGGTATTACTGAACTCGGAAAATGTTTATTTAACTCCCGTCATTAATGACTGGTGAACATTTAAGCCAGGGAGAATAAACAGTTATTGCTGGGGTAGTATCCAGCTCATCCAGCTTTCTGGTCCAGGAGAACATTTTCCTAGGAATTTTTCAAATGAAGTTTTATGTTTCTCTAGACATTTCAGCACCTGCAGTATGATAATGAACACATGACTATGATGCTCATTGGCATAGATAGACATACACCATGTACAACATGCCACAACACAACTTTCGATTCCTGGGACAATTTTTCGGTGGCCATTGGAAAGTTTATTATGTTATTCATTAAGCCCTTTAATAACACACCACTGGCTCTCGCCGACTAACTGCACCTGCTGTGTTAATGACCATATTGTGTACAACAGTATATGTACTTTGGGAAATTATGCATATAATGTGGGCAGGAGGGCAATTGATTAGACAGTTTAAATTACTGGTTTATACGCTTGCTACCATTAGGAAGTCAATATTATTGAGTGAAAATCTTGAAATATCATCTTATGAGGAAACTTGCTTTCAATGAGATTTAAAGAAGCAGTGAAAAGTAAAGCGAATAGGTGGGGAAACAGCATTTCCATAAAACTTTTTGATACTCAGATCAGTCATGCTATGCTTGCAAGTGGATATTTTCCATTTTAAGTTATTCCAAACCAGCAGTTATATATAGTATAACTAAATGGCTTTTAGATTTGTCAGTTGAATGAAATAAAAAGCGATGACCTTTCAGTATATTTTCTAGAGATAGGCTGAATCCAAATCCAAACACCCCTCAAATGCTGGAGGATTTAGATCTGATAGAAATATTAGCTAGATAGTGAAGGACGAGATTAGATATTTGTGGAGGAGGGCAACATAAAAAGACATTTCTTCTAGTGCTGTTACATTGTGCATAATAATGATAATAACTATGGAAAGAATGTACAGTCTTAAAGGGAAGAACGACTAATGGGAAAGAAGACCAGTACAAAGGAACAAATAGGATTTGAAGGACATTTTCAAGAGGATACTGCAAAAGGAATTGTTACAAAGAGCAGCCACTTGACCTAATACTAGTCTAAGATGTGAGTTAGATAGAAGTAAGGAAACATGCAGAGAAAACAACCAGGTGAAACGTGAAACTAAACAAAACGTTTTCATGTAGGGATCAATGAACTTGAGGAAGGCACTCCAAAGGGCAGCTGATTAAAGTAACTAGCCAACTGTAACCATAAGTTAAAAGTAAATAGACAGAAAGGCCAATGCAATATTGAGCTGAATCGTATTATTCAACTGGGAAAAAGACAACACTTACACAGTGCCACCTTTAAGCTCTTTATAGATTTGCCTTTGCAAGTGGATAGTGAATGGATATTATGACTACCACAGACATGGTAATTTGGAAGGGTTAGTCGAATGTTGGCCATTGATTCCATTAGTATCAGTCCTGCAATTCTGTTTTAATTTTCAGGCCTTTTGTTAACAGAAACATGCTGATGAACTAGGAGAAAGATGAACTGCAGAAGCTATGACGGGGGGTATTTTAAGGGAAGACAAAGGGCATGTCTATGTCATGTCTGACAATGTTGGAACGTGTTGCCATGAAAACACACAGGGCGCATCCACACATGCAGGCACATGTGCTTGCAGCAGTTCAAATAGGAGCAGCACAAATTTGAGCTGGGGATTTTTGCCTGAGCGCATGTGCCTGGACATGCACTTTGGTGTGGGGCAAGTTGTGCAACTTGGGGCAAAATAACCCTGCCCAGATCCTCCTGGATCTGCAGCCAAGGGGGGCTAGAGCCTGGGGCCAGCACCTGTGCTGGCCCCAGCAGTCTGAAAACCTGCCCTGTGCAAACCCCAGCAGTATAAAGAACTGCCTTGGGCAAGCAGCTCAGGGCTCCTTGCTCTCAGAAGCTTCTGGGGCCCAGCCAATTGGTATCTGGGGCCACTACCCCTTGTGCCAGTGGGACTGCTGAAGCAGCCCTAACTAAGAGCCCCCTGCACTTCTTACCCACTGCAGCAGTCTGGCAGTGGGGGCTGCTGCCTGGCTATGACCTGCTGCCACCTGCAACAGCATGTAGCCCCAAGGCTGCATGCCTGCCAGATCTGGATGGGGACTGCACAGCCACAGCAGAAGCATCTGCACCTCTGGGCCAGCTGCCAGTGGGCTGTGGCTACACATTTGGCCTTTGTGCGGTACTTCTGCCATGTGTGCTGCCACCCTACCATCTGGGCAGCTATCACCTGGAAGATGATGTTCTTAGTGTGGTGGCCTGCTTTGAACTGTCAAAGCATGTCTTCCTGGTCTTAAGTGGCCAGGAGGTGAGCCACCTCCAGCAGGGTCCCAGGTGCCAGCCCTGAGCAGGCTCCTCTGCTTGGGTCCTGCCACTTGCCTCACTAGCAGGAATTCTGGTGTTCCCTATTTAAAAACTGCAAAATCTCTGATAAAAAAGCCCAAATTTACTATTTAAAATACCCCCAAATCCATGTTCTTCCATAATTAAAACAAAAGATCACTATATATACAGAGAGAGAGAGAGAGAGAGATTGATCAGTTGGGCAATGTTTTATTGATACATTTACAATTTTAAAGCAATACGGAATCCTACCAATGTCCCACCATCATCATCATCAAATACATTCTAAATATCTGTTTTGATGTTTGCATTTCGTTTCCTTATCATACAAGAATTAGAGCTCCCCCTGATTCCTTCACTAACCAGGATGTCGGGACAGTTGCCCCTGGAGCCACAGCTGTTGCCAGCAGGTCTCAATCTGTCTGGCAGCTGGACATGCCAGGTGTGTGTTGGGGGGATGTGGGGTTTGCAGAAGGGGGGTAGAAAGGGTGTGGGGGGATGTGGGGGGATTGTAGGGGGACTGTGGGTGTGGAGGGACTGTGTGGAGTGGGTCACTCAGGAGGGGTGGGTACCCTGCCCCCCCACAAAGGATGCAGTTGCCCCACACAGCACATGGATTGCCCCCCCCCCACACAGGCCCACATCTCCCCTTACAGAGGCATAGCCCCCCTTGCAGGGCTCACAGCTCCCACCACAGGGCTCACATGTACCCCCCCCCCCCGACAGCAGCACCAGCCATCAGGGTGCTCAGGGCCCTCCTGGCAAAGCCCCCCTGCAGCGTGGGGCAGCATGACTCAACCCTGGCCACCTGGCACCCAGCACTGTCTGTGCCAAATCATGTGGGCCCAACCCAGCTCAGCATGGGATGTGTGCCTTCGGGCAGCTCCAGGCCACTTGGGCTGTCACCTGGGGCCCCACACTGCTTGTGGGGACTGCGTGTCATGCGGGGCTGGGTCCTGCATGCACAGAACTGGTCCAGCCCAATGGCATGTGGGGCCTGTGTATTCAGGGCCCAGGCCAGCATGACACGTGGTCCACACAAGTGACGCAGGGCCTCAGGTGACAGCCCAAGTAGCCCAGAGATGCTCGAAGGCGCGTGGCCCCACGCCGAGCTGGGCCAGGCCTGCGTGATATGGCACAAGCAGTGCTGGGTGCCAGGCAGCCAGGGCCAAACCATACTACCCTGCACCACAGGAGGGCTTTGTCAAGAGGGCCCCCAAGTGCCCTGATGGATGCTGCTGCTGTGGGGGGGGGGGGGGGGGAGGGCTGTGGTCTGTGGGGGGGGCAGGTGACAGAACCACCCCTCCCAAGCAGCCTCCCACACACCCACAGTCTACTGCATCCCCACAGCCTCCTTGCTCCAGTCTCCCTCACCCCCAGTCCCTTCTTACCTCAGGCAGAGCCAGGGTCCATGCAGGCTACACCACTCCAGACTGCCTCATACACGGAGGCAGTGTGTTTTAGCACCGGGGCAGGGGCAGCCACAGAGATGCTCTGGCTGGCTACCAGAGTGTCTCTTTGGAGGACTCAAGTCTCCGGTTGCCTTGGGGCATGGTCCTGGATTGTGCCCTGCCCCGCTTTTTTTGGGGGTGGGGTGGGGAGGTTGATACCTGGATAACCTGCTTTGAGCTGTGGCAAGAGGCATGTGTGGGGTTATCTGGACACACCCACAATGTCCACTTACTCCTGTTCCATGTACATGACAAGCCAAAAATCTTCATGAAGCCCCTTGATGCATGTCCAGTGCTGCTCTCAGGCCCCCACTCTCAGGTCCACTCATGAGAATGGCATTGGGTGTGTGCAATACTGCTCTGACTGCAAGTACCAGACATTTTTTAACATACAGTACCTACAGAGTAGAAGCAAGTTGGCAGGATGTGTTTTCATCATAATGCTCCTGAGCACTTTCTGATGGGACAGAGATGCCCAAGGAAAGCCTCAGTTTTGTTAAAGGGTTTATCACAACAACGTGCTTCACCTTTGAAGAGTGTAAGCACCAGGGGAGGAAGAGGAGCTATTTGATATCATGTAGGGAGAAATCATTAGAGGTAATGTGGTGAAATTAAGAAAGGAAAAATACAGGTCAAAGGTTCCTGATGCTCCTGGCACACATTTATTTAAGGGCACCATGGGATCTGATCTCTGACTGCAGCAATCACATCTCCTGCTAGGTCACATGTATGTGGCAGGAGGTATGATTTTGGGATCAGGTCCAAATCATACCCTTTCTATCATGACCCCAGGCTCTCTCTGCACTGGCAGGTTGAAAGGTGAGTGCCCACCACGCAGTGTGACCTGGTGTGGTCCCGAGCCTAACAATTAGCTAACTGTTGGTCCCACTCCTGGGACTGCATCGTGGCCATTCTGAGACCCTAGTGCATTTGGGGGCCAGAACTGACAATCAGCTGACTTCTGGCCCTGGGTCTCAGGCAGCTCAAACATGCCACTTGTTCAATTTAAGGCACCAAGCAAGACAGCCATAAAGAAGTTCTACACTATATGTGGCATATTTTTATGGCAGGTTTGCCATTATAAACTGAGTGCATGTGTAGCAGCCTTGCCATTCACACTGCATTTATCACCTTGGTTGTGACATAAATGTAACATGTAGAGGGGCTCCAAGAGAGGGACATTGGGCTGTGGAATGGTCCAAGTACATAGCTCACTTTCCATCATTTAGGATTCCTTAGACTAGGCGTTAGGTAATGTATTACAGGGAATAATGCTGCAGCAAGTGAGAGATGGGCTGGATGAATGAATTAATTTATCCCTGGCTGCTGTAACAGCTATTTGGAGTCCATTAGACCATATGACTGATGGGAACTGGTGGCAACCTCAGACATTTAGGATCTTATTTGCCTGAACTCAAACTTTGCATGTGTGCAGCTTTACACAAAGACCAGGACATCCTTACTCTGTCCCTGATGCCTGTGTGCATGGGCATTAGTGCTGGTAAAGTGCATATGCAAAACTGTGTGAACACATGAGGGCTGCTCACATTTATATTACCTGTAGCATGGAAGAACATACATCACTCTAGGGAGCTAAGCTGTACTATTGGGGGATGAACTAATGAGTCATTTCCATCTCTAACGTCTACGAGGTACTTAAAAATAGAATTACAAGCTACCAGGGAGTACAGCTGTTGTTAGGTAGCTGCAGGTTGGCTTTAAAAGCTTTCTTTTGGGCAGTAATGTTTTTATTAGTCAAAATGGTAAGAAAGGCAGTAAGCTAATCTATCTAGTTACTTATATGGCCTCCAGCACTGTAGTATCTGGGCACCAAAATAGAAACAATAATAACAATTTCTCCTTTTCTTTCCAGCCTAGAGAAGCAATAGCTTTGTGTGTGTGTGTGTGTGTGTGTGCGTGTGCGCATGTGTGTGTAACACAGAGAAATGCAAACCAATGAAAACAGTTTAATAAGTTATGGATTATGAAAATAATTTGTTTTTAGTTCCAAACATGGGAGGTCCATGATCACCCTCACCTCCTCATCTACAGAATTCTCTAGCATGGACTGCCCAGCCCTTAGGACTATTCTACCACCTACTTCTTCCACTACCTTGCAATTTCTTGGATACAGCAACCTAAAGCTGCACTGCAAGACCAGGGCTATGAAAAGGGAGGCAATCATTTAAGTAGTGAGGGCCAGCCTCAAGGAAAGCTAATAGCGAGGGAGAAACCTCGCATAAGAATCTGGACTCATACTGTCAACAGCCAGGAATCTCCCTACTATATATAAAAACAGCTCAGGTGCTGCGTGCTGACACACGAGGCTTTTTTCAAAATATAAAGGGCAAAGCCTGGTCCTACTGATATCATAGGAATTTTGTCATTGACTCCAGTGGGACTAGTATTTCACTGACAGCGTGTTAGACACAGAAGACAAAGTTTGCAAATCCAGATGCCCAAAGATGTGCTCTACACAAACACCTCCCGATTTTGCTGTGCAGTGGTCCACAGAGAAGTAGGTTGGCACGCTAGGAGCTGCAGATGCTCAACACCTCTGTGAATCCAGCCAGTTGTAGAGATGAATTGGGCAGCTTCTCTTTAGACACAAGGTTGGGGAAAATTGGCCATACCTTTTAGCCAATTGTCTTTGCAACTTCTGTGTCCTGTACAAGTGAGAACCAGAGTTCTGGTTTTAGCTAACATTATTGCACAGGACTTGGTATATGCAAAAATGCATTAAAAACAAACAAGAGAAAGCTTGTTTAGGTGAACCATGACGAGCCATTGCTGTTCTATGGACCTGCCTTGGCACCTGCTAATCAGAAGTTGCTGCAGCAGGCTAAGCTTTCTAATTACCAGGGCTCTCTTGGGCACTTGCCTCTGGGACCTATACCAATAAAATAACAATGAGAGTTACTGCAAGATGCAACTTCTCCTCATGTGTTCCTGGAATAGCTACCATTGTACATTAAACATATTTACAGCTACTTACCAAAGAGCCAAGTGCTGGGAAATAAGCTGTGGGTTTTAAAGCCAAGACTGCTGCAGAACAATCCCTGAAAAAGGCTTTGTAAAGGGAACATCAGGCAGGCTTTCTGCCTGGTGCACACAGTGCCTCTTAGAAATGATCTGTCTGCATCAAAAAAACAAAGCAACTCAAACTCATCAGTGTTATTCAGAGCCTTTATGGTCTACAGAGGAACCAAGATGTTGCTTTGACTAAGCAGCCCGAGGGAAAATGATTTGCCTTTCTTTGTAACTGCCTGGCCAAAATCCCTTCATGTCCTCTATTGTTTGCATTACTGGCTTTTCTGTCTATCCACTTATTAGGCCTGCCAGCTCTTTTATATTTTTCTAAACTCTTCCTATACCAATTTGAGAACTGATAGGCCTGAAATCTGGATAGGCAACAGAGCCAGCCCTGCAAACAACAGAGCTCATTCTAAGAAGGCATCATCTCAAAAGGCTTTGAAGCACGTACCATAATGGGATAATTAATGTTTGTGTCTCACAAAAGATGCTGGTCCACCTCCTGGCAAGGCAGGCCTCATGATAACATCTCTACATTTAGGCCACACAGGTAAAATGACATCATTTCTCATTCCCAGCTTACATCTAGAATTGGGAAAATATTTTAGTTCATTATGAACGTCAATAATTATTTACAAGGCTCTGTAAATGCACAAGAGAGAAAATTTGCTAAACATATAAGGCTGTAAACAGGCATCTCCTTTGACCTGGGACTGATTGTCCCGGGGTTTAATTCTGACCAAAACAGCTGTATGTACCAAGCTGGGCCAAGCCACATGGCTGCTTTTCTGCCAGTAGGGAGCCAGGGAGAGCACACATCTGATATGCTTGTCCCTGAAATGAATCATAATTAAAGTTAAATGAGATACAGTTAGCTTGCAGATGCACACAGCATTACCCCAAAGGGTTAGCCCATTTTATCCAGCCCACTTCACAGGTACTTGAAGAGGGAAAATGGGTATGAACCTCTGTAGGATCCAGGGACAAATGGCTTTCTTCTGGGAGAAATGCAATAATCTGATAGAACTTCAGGCCGAAGGAGCTCAGGTTTGGAAAATGCCATAACAGAGACTAACAAAAATGTCAGAGAGGAGTGAGGAGGGAAGAATAATACTGGCACTTACAGCACTAGATCAGGCCTCAGAAAGCTTGGGTTCTCTTCTTCTGCCATATATTTCCTGAGTAGTCTCACACAAGTTCCTTAGGCCCTGATCCACAAAGGTATTCAGGTGTAAAACTCCCACGCAAATCATTCACTGATTTCAATTGGAGTTGGACGCCTAAGTAGGAGACAAGGTACAAAACCCACCTAAGTCCGTTGATCACTTGAGTTTCTGTAGTAGTAGCTCATAACAAGCAGAGTTGGCACCTGGGGCAAACCCTGTGGGGGGTGGGCAGCAGAGGTGCAGGTAGGTTGTGACTGCATGTGCCCGGAGCATGGTTTTGAGATTTGGGGGAGTGTGTGGTTTCAAAAGCGAGTCAAAATGGGGGGCATGTGGGTTCTGAGAGCGGGGATGATGAGAGGCAGCAGCCTAACCCATGCCAGGAACTCCTACGCAGTCCTGGCTGAGCTGCTGCTGCCACGTGTGCTTTACATGCCCTGCCTCTTGGTCTTAAAGCAGCAGCAGCTGCCATCATCTCTGCTGTCACTGCCAAGGACAGTTCTGGAGTTCCCAGCATGGGAATGCTGTTGGGGTACACACGCTACAGGAATCAGGGGTGATTCAGGTGCCCCTCCTAGCTAGGGCCTGGGGTGGGTGTCTTTCTCACCCACCCCTACTTATGCTACTGTTCAGTAGCCAACAGCACCCAAGCAAGTGAAATGGTTACTACCATATCTGGCTGAAGGGACTCAGCAGCCCAAATGATCAAGTGCCATTTACAGCTGCGTCAAATGTAGGAATCAGTGATGTACAAACTTGTGCTCCTGGAGCCTCACAAAATCTTTATCAGTCTGCCACGGTGCCACCACCTGAACAGGAGTTAAGCACCTAAATGTCTTTGTGGATCTTGGTCTAAGGAACTTGTCTGAGACCACAGGAAGCAAGTCCCAGCCTCACATGAGTGTTGGGAAGTTTATTCCTTAACGATTCCTAATCACTCTGTGACTAGGAAGGCAAGTGCCATGGAGGAGCTTAGGCATGCCATCTTAGCAGGGATACCCTGTGAGAGATGGAAGGTGCTTACTGCAGAACAACAGACAGGCTGTTCTAAGCAGAGAGGGCAGCATGAATGATGCTGCAGATGTAACAAGGTGCTCTCACTCATGGATCATTGCATTAGGAGTTTCAAGTGTGTGTATACACTCAAAAGCTTTGTCTGGTCTTGATCTTTAGCAAATTAAAATGGCTGCTGAAAAAATTAAAATCAATTATGCAGTTCAAAGTTACTCTCTAAATTAATCCAATTATGCTGCAACTATCTTTGCATAATGCTTAGAAGATAGGAACTGATTGTTAGAGCAGTGGTTTGATGAATTAGCTGACAATGACATTAATCCACAACACTGGAAGATGCTATTACAATGATAAGTAAGAGAATGGGAGGAAGAAGAGAAAACATTCTATTATTTATCCTTCAAGTGCTGCATATCACCTCATCATTAGAGGATAATGCATTAAAACTAACCAAATACATTAGTGACTCTAGACCTCAATAAGAAAGAAGAAGAAACTTAACGTTCTTAAAGAAGGATTCTTCCCAACACTATTATTATAAAAGTATAGCTCTTAATCATTCTACAGTAGTTTTCTGGAACAACCGGCCCACACAATCTCCCTGCCTCCGTCAGGCAGGCTGCTAAAAACCTATTTTTATGTTTTCAAAATTTAGGTTCAGATCAACTTAATACAATAACTGAACTTCAGAGCATGTGCATTTTTCAATACAGTTGGCCAAGTTCTTAAAAGGACCTCTTATTTTGGGCCTGAAACAATACAGGAATTGCAGAAACAAACAATATTTAATGTCTAGCTTTCTGGTTATAGGTGCAAACAGACAGCTGTCTGAGATGTGTTGATGTAGAAAAGAGCCACCCACATGATCAAGGGCCTGGGGGATAGGCCCTATGAGGAAAGACTTTGGGATCTGGGTTTGTTCAGTCTGAACAAAGACAACTGAGGGCTGAGACTTGATAGCCACTTACAAGTATGTCAGGGGTGAACACCAGGATCTAGGGCAGCAACTCTTCAGAAAGGCACCCCTTGGGAGGACGAGGTCCAATGGGCACAAGCTAGTCAAGGAAAAGTTTAGGCTAGACATAATGAAAAACTTCTTTTCTGTCTGAGTAACTAGAATCTGGAAAACTCTCCCAAGCAGAGGTGGTGCAGTCACCACTGGTGTTCAAGAGGAGACTGGACAAGCACCTTATTGAGCTTGTTTGAGCCCAACTACCTCCTGCCCATGACAGGGGACTGGACTAGATGATCTTACAGGTCCCTTCCGGTCCTTCCATTCTATGATGCCCCCATTAAGAATTTGTAACTGTACTGAACAAGGGATTAGAAATTAAAGGATATTTTAAGGTAGTGTTAGAGTGATGTAGCTGTGATGGTCCAGGAATTATGCAAGAAGCAAGGATTTCTTAAGGTGATATATTTTATTGTATTCACTACGTAGTTGATCCAATAAAAGATATCACCCTAAAAAATCCTTGTCTCTAGAATATTTTAAAGCATTTGGCTGAATACGTCTTATTAATGAATGTTAAGTGGAAACAACATAGTTACTCAATTTCTTTTGATAAATTCTGCTTGGAGCCTGTATTTTGAATATTTTACTTTTCCCTCTTGAAGCAAAAACACATAAGGTGTTCATGAACTTTGCTAGAACTACGGTCAGTGCTCTCTGGTAAATTTAGAGAACCTCACAGACATCAAAGGTGGTTTAGAGCATATATAGTACACACATATAAGACCTTTGATATTGTGGTCTTATATAGCTTCCTTGTTTTTTACTGCACTTAACATTAGTGCTCTCATTAAAATTACATGCAATTATCTTTCAGATTCTGTCTTTCAGAAAAATGATGCACATTTAGTATCCCTCCAACAATCAACTTTGTGCGTCTTAAATAATGTAAAGATCATATTTATAAGATTCTGTGCTCTGCAGCTATTTGGATGGAATTTTTGAGGCAGGATGCTCACACTTCAAGACTGGAAGATTGTTCCCAATATGACAGCCCACATACTGTACAGAAACCTTTTCTTTCAATTGTGTCAAAGAAATTGAGATTTCACAAAAGAACTGAGGGATTCTCATTACAGCTAAATAAAAGAAACTTGTCAAAAACATGTAGGTTTGCTTATTAATGGGGGATTTGGAGTTCTAACAAAAGTATAAATAAAGAATGATTACTTACAGTAATCCTGTTTGCTGTAGGTCGGTCTTCTCCCATCCTACCTGGTAAGAACAAGGAGTGATAGCAATACAAGTCCACCTACCATGAGGCAAAGAGAAGATGGGGCAGACCACTTCCTTTTGCTCCTCTTCTATCTTGTTTTCTAGCTCTTAAAAGAGAGGGAAGGAAAAGTAAGGAAGTGATAAAAAGATAAAGAAAAGACGAAAGAGGAAAGCAATGGAGAGATATAGGGCTATCCCCTCTATTTCAAAGACTGTTTTCTATGCCGACAGCTCCACTTCCAATCTGTAGTTTGACAGAAGTCCTTTTGGAAACAGGGTCTGAACGTTCCATCGTTTGGAGATATTTGGATGCAAGGGTTTAGTTCAGACCCATCTCTAACATTGGATTTTTTGGGTAGAAAGTTAAGCAGTATTGCTGACCACAAGAATTCAGACACAAGTAAAGCCCCTAGAAATAATGAATTGGCTTAAAATAATCAAGTCTTTAAAGAAAAAATAAATAAACACAACCCCCCTCCCCCCCCCACACCCAAAAAACAAACCCCATTTGGAAGGTTCTTTTATTTGCTTTCTAGATGTTGAGCCCTTAGGGTGCAGTACAGTCAAGTTCTTGAGCACTTCACTACAACCAGAAGGCTTACAAAGACAATGTACTTTGTTTAAATCAATGTTGAAATTCTTACTTAATAGTCACTTGGTTTTGGGAGCTCCACAGCAAATATTAGCAGAGCTGGCAGTGTTGGGATTGTACATTTAGTATATATCATAACAGGTTGTATAGAAGATAAATTATACAAATACAAATTATACTAATTACTTATAAATCTCCAAAGAAACCAATGTACTGATTACCATAAAACAAACAAATAAAAGAATTAAGCCCTTAGTACCATATTAATAGGCTTTGAGCAAGTAAGAAATGCATGTCTTTATACTCTCAAGGTTCCCAAGTGTAGCCTGCTTTCATAATGGCTCAAAAGAGGATTCTAAATTACTTATGAATTTGATTTTTTTCCAGGAAATGGTATGTAACTTCTTTCAAAGATGCCAAGGAGAACAACCCAAGCTGGAATAAAATTGTCCTAGTTCATTTGATGTAAGTAGGTCTATGACAGTTTACACCAGTTGAGTATCTGTCTTCTTGATATGGCTGCTTGTAGATGTTAAAAAAACCAAACAAGCTACACTTTACCAAAAGAAGCAGCAGGCCGGTTTGACCTGGCTCCGCAGTGTCTGTATACATTGGGCACTTCAGTGGGGATTTTTGGCACTTTTATCTAAAGCTGATTCAGTCAGCTATTAGATAAAAGCACCAAAAAAGCTCCACTAAAGCACCCCGCTAAAGCACAGACATTGGGCAAGCTGGGTCCCACTAACGCAATGCCTTTTCTGGGCACGTGATGGGCTCGGCATGAGAGTGCACCGAGTTTCAAGTAAAGTGCCATTTTGGGTTTGTTGTTTTTTTTTTAACATCTGTCAGCCTTAAAAGTTTAGAATCCTGTTAACCCACAAGCAAGGAATGCTCTATGTTCCTCATGGAGTTTTACAGTGTAGCTGCAGATAAACTATTGTTAATGCTACAGGAATTAACAGCTTAGAAGTGTATTTGAAATGCTATTGATAAAACTCAACAAGTGACATTTAGACGCAACAAGTAAAAAAATTAAGTAATCTAGAATAATATTAAAATAAAGACTGAGTTGGGATTAGAATACGGGCACATTAGTCCACATCACTTACTGACATAGGAAGAAAGTATCATGAGCTCCTTCGGACAAGGAAATTGAAAACTCTTTGTTCTTCTGTTACAAGGATATAAAATAGAGATGCTGCCATCTTGTTAAGTCACTTTAAGTGCAAGTAGAGTCCAGTACCATTCCACATGGGAAGCATTTTCCATTTCTGTTCTCTGCAAAAAAATGTGCAGAGCTGAATGCAATTATATATTGTCTGCATCATAAATTATAGAGTGCATTGGAGAGCATACACACACACGGTGTGTAACAAGGCCAAGGGATCATTGCTTTTGGAATGTTAACTTTTACATTTTCTGACCCTTGGTAATTTTAACCTTGCAGCCTTCATGTTGCAATAATACAGTGTGGGTGGGGGTTTTCTTTCATTAATATTAATATCGCAACATACCTGCAGGCTACATCCTGAAAAGGATTATCCAGTGTGCTTCTCTAAGAACCAGTTTAGTTTGGCTAAGAGATAACTAAGTTAGGGGCATTGTATACAAACATATGAAAGGTGTTACAACAAAGAAAGAAAAGAATCATTCAATGCTGAAATATAATACAGTAAATATAATGGGCATTATTCATAGATTGTAAGGCAAAGGAAAATATGAAGTATTCATTAATTTGTTCCTTGTCACTTGTATCTACTCCAGGCACTGCATGGTCATTAATGTCCTACACTCAGAATTCTACAGCACATGCTATTTTTTAAAAAAGATGTTTTTTAGCTAGCAACATATCATTTGATGAGCGATTAGCAATTACAACTTTTAGCATCTAAATTACACATCATG
Organism: Alligator mississippiensis; assembly: GCF_030867095.1. Classification (NCBI taxonomy): domain Eukaryota; kingdom Metazoa; phylum Chordata; order Crocodylia; family Alligatoridae; genus Alligator; species Alligator mississippiensis. The sequence goes on along the minus strand of NC_081826.1, from coordinate 113,165,213 downwards.
CTGCTTTCTTCATCAGGTGCAGTGGCGGAGAGATTTGGAAGGAAATCTCTAATTATTATGGTAAAGATGTAATAGCGTTTCTTAGGTTGCCTCTGTGCAGGACATTTGCTCTATTTCTTGAAGAGAACAGCGAGTGCTTGGGTAAACATGTTTTCACTAAAACATTTGACAAATAACTGTTTCTTTGGTACATCTCACAGCCTTAGCCGTTTGCCCTTCTTCAGTTTAATTCTCAAACAAAGCAATGACCCACCAATACAGGAAAAGATGGCCCACTCTATAAGCTTCTACAATGTGAAGGACATCTATGCTCATCCTTCCCTTACTCCTGAAGGATACTAACTATGTAATATAGTGTCATCTATATAATGGAGTCTTAGTAACCCAACTGGGTATGATATGGGAAAATACAACCTTTATTTCAGACTTCACACAAAAAGGTGATCTTTGCTTCCACATTTAAGACAATTCTTACAGCAAAACCAATAAAAAACCACTGTTAATTAATTGCGGTGAAGTATGGCTAGAAGCACATGTAGTTTGACATATTGTATTGAAGTAATGGGCTATTTAAAGAATTGTTTTGCGCTACGTAAACATGCAAGCTAAATACATATTGGAGGCTATTCTTTTCATCTTTGAACAGTTAAATGGCTTCCATATTATTGAGTGGGTTTCTAGTCTGTTTTTTAACCCTGCAGCTTGTTTCAGTTATTGGTTTAGATGTCTGTGTCTTGCTTACTGAGCTTTAAAATGGATAGAAAGAAAATGTAAAGCAGTTCAAAGAACAGAACGTTCTAAAAAAGAATTGCCCTGCACGAAGAACAAAAAGAATCAGCATATAAGGAATGCTGCAACACTCTGCAAAATCAAGCTGAAATTACATTTCAACCACTACAAAAGAATAGGATTGCAGTATTTGGACTTCAATTGTTTTGGACATCTCTGGCAGATGTACAGCTATGGTTCAGGTACATATTCAGGCCAACTGCTGTTTTCTAGGACAGCAACCCAAGTCACAGCCAAAAAGGGTGTTAGTTGAATGAACTTGTGTTAGTGTGCTAGCACAAAATTTCTGCATAAGTGGATGCCACAGCGGGGTTTCCTTTGAGATCTAAGGTGGAGCATAAGAGCTTAGGCTAGGAAGGAGAAATTGTACCAACAAGCTGCGGGCCCCCTGGCTATTTGTTGTTAAGTGTCAAGGAAACTAAAGTTTTATTGTGGTTGGAAAAGCAAGAGTAGGAGACAATTGTTACAACATTTTGCAACCAGGTACATACTGAACCCTCCAAGAATCAAATACATCCAATTAATTACATCAGTGAACTTACCAAGGGCCATTTATTATGGCACTAAATGACACATTGAATGTCTGTGTCCTGAAAAGGTCATATACATCCTCTGTGGAAGATCTGACCTGAAAAATAAAAACTTTCCAGACTTCACATTGCATGCTTTCTGCTAACAGTTCCAGTGCTTGGTCTGAAGGAAACATGCTGAGGAGGAGGCTGATGCCTACAGGCTTTTGCTGCTGACAGCTGATCAACAGGGAAGGTAGGTTTTATGTTGGTATGAGCAGCTTGCCTCTTGTTAAAGAGTGACAATATACAAAATCTGGCAGACAAGGTAGTCAAATGTTCTTGGTCACTTAGAGATGCTGGCCTTATTTAATTCAGTGGGAGTGCAGGGTCCTTAGCTCTTCTCAGGATCATGACCTTGGCTAGTATTTTTTTCCCCTGAGCACTGACATTCCATTGTCATTCAACTTTTAAGAGTCACTGCTGAAAGTTTCTAAACAGGGGAATAGAAAAATACCTGTTACAGAAAAATCCTATAAAACTGAATGGAAATTGATACTTGAAAGCATATACAATTTATCAGCGTTTCACTGTTAAACTTATAACATTTTATAGTAGGGTTAGAGATAAATCGAACAATTATTTTCTTTCTGTGTTGTATAACACCTCTCGTTTGTAGACAATGCCACTTATTTAGTTATTACTTAGCCAAACTAAACTGGTGCTTGGAGAAGCACACTGAATAACGCTTTTCAGGATGTAGCCTGCAGTTATGTTGAGATTTAACATTAATGAAAGAAAACACACACACATATTACTGCCATGTGCAGGTTGTAAAGTTGAAACTACCAAGGGTTAGAAAATGCAAGTTAGTAGAGCTAAAGTTAGACAAGCTTTTGAGTACAAAGCCTTTTTCTACAAGTCTCTGAAAGTGATCTTCAGGTTCAGGTGATCTGAAGAAAGCTTTGCGTATGAAAGCTTGTTTAACTTTATCCTAACTATGCAGTTGGTCCAATTCTAAAGGGTATAATCCAAAAAAACCCCTTGCCTCTTGTATAAGTTTTTATAGTAATTTATCTCAAAGCCTGCTAATTTCTTTTGATTCTGATTTGTCTTTTCTTTTCAATTTTATAGGAAACTTCCATGAAGTAGTATTTGAATATGACAAAATATAGTGGGATGGGGTATAGTTTATGATCTACCCAAAAATGATCTATAGAAAATATTAGAAATTGACTAAGTGGAATATGGTCCTAAAAGACAGCCATACTACTCACCAAGAACTTATCTGTCATTCTCTTTTTCCACCTTATTCACAGAGTGACATGAGGACAGGCAGTAGGCAGGCATATGAATGGAGGAAGACTTTTTTCTGTGCTCCTTGTAGACCTTTGATATCTCTTAAATGGTAGCGCTTGACACATTCTGGATGTCTGGCCTGAGAATATGTCATTGATACATAATCTGTGACCAATCAGGTAACAGTTCCATGGCAGTTTTGCCCTGAAGACAGCTTTCAAAGCCTACTAGGTGTCACAACCCAATGATTTTGGTGCCTCGGCACGATGGAACTTTCCCGCCACATGAGAGCCTCTTGCACAGCAAAGGTTTTTCTGCTGCAACAGAAAACCCTGGTGCACGAGAGTTCCCGCCATTTGAATGCAAATTTGTGTCCCGCTATTGGGCAGTTCTAAATTATTCCTACGTGGCGGCTAGTAATTGGCTTGCTAGCCGTTTAAAATTTCATGTGACTTCCGCCCAAGTCGGAGAACTTTGAGCACGCTGCAGAGTGCCTCTAAGGAGATTTGACTTGCGGCCAAGCTAATCGATAGACTGATCACCTATCAATTCTTCTCCCCATCGCCGAGTGCAATCCTTCGACGTACCCTTTCCCTGCCGGCTTAATTTGTGGACGGATTCGCTGGCCTGAGCCTTGCCAGCTGGAACAACTCTTGGAGTTGTTTAAGTGACCGAACCACCTGCGTCGCAGCTACAAGTGGCGTAAGTAAAGTTTTTGCAACCAATGAGCTTTGTCTGCCTCTCCATTCACCAGCCCGCCCAGCGACCGAGTAATTTCCAAATCACCTCGAGTCGGCTCTGGCTGTCCGAGACATGGCGACGAGGATGGGATCTAAGGGCACGGTGATGGAGATGAACCTAATTGAGTGCTGCCCTTGGCGCACCGGGATTCGCCGCGTAGAGAATGCAAACGATCTATGGGCGCATATCGCTTACCACCAGGTGGTAGAAGGGGATGAAAGAAATATTAATGGCTACTTCTCCGTAAAGAAAGAAGAAGCAGTCGTAAAAGAATGGAGAACTAAGCTATCCCTTGGGGAGTTCGGGTGCATAATGGGGAGCGATTGGGTCTATTATCGACCCCCGGAGGAAACATCAGCCATATCCCTAGCCGGGGTGAAGGCGCGGAAGGCAGAGAAGCTGACCCACGCTCAGGAGTTTGCTCAATGCACCCGATACTTAAGGGAAGGAGGGGAACGCACCCCCACGGACTGGTTCAACTGTCCGGATTTGGTGCCTGGGTCGCGGGGCCATGAGCTCCTCGTTCAGCTCCAGGAGGACCTGGAAACCAAGGGCCGTCACGTGCCCAAATGGGGTTTAACTAAAAGGAAGAAGGGAAAGATGATGAATGTGCTGTTCCGTACAGTAGCGGGTCTACTAAGGGAATATGCAAATTTGGAGGCTCAGATGCATACGGCGGGTAAGGAGTCGCTGGAGCGGACAGCACAGGGCTCCAGAGCGACGCTTATCAATAGCGCTGGCCGCATGATGCCGCTGATAGAAAATGGCGCCGAAAGAAACGCGAGCCATCCGGGGAACCCGGAAAAGAGGGGCAGGGCTTTGGAAGACCCAGCGGGGATCCACCTAGCGACTCCGCCCCCTGAGGTGACATTGTTCCCAACGGCCCCGCCTCCTTGCCACGGGGAGGGGGCAATGGGAGGAGGGATGTATCCAATGCTCCAGCATGAAGAATTTAACTCTCTCTCTGCTGCAGCTCATCCAATAGCTGTGATGAAGCGTGTTGCGGATGAAGAAGGTACTAAGCGTACCACTGTTATCTCTCGCACACGCACCCGACCAGAAATTCAGGAACTTTGCAGAGAATCTAAAATAAAACCAGAAGAAACTTTGGCCATGTGGTTGGGACGATTAATAGTGGAGTTTGGATCTGACATTTTAGACAGGGAAGAAGCGAGTGCCCTGACTCGACAAGCGGCGTGGAGCGGAGGGTGCGCTACTGATTTGAATGTGGTCATGGACAGTGCCCACTGGCCCATCCCACTCCCGGCGCTTGTAGTGGGACGGGTAACCCACAAATTTCACACCTGGCATGAGGGTCGCCCGCAGAAGGCCACTGCGGAGCAACTCGTCTTAGCCATAATTGGAGTATCATATCTTTCATGGAGCCCAAGAGCGAATCCAATGGGGCTAACAGCAGCCCAACGCAAAGAGAGATGGGCTCATCGCCACCTATCGGACCCCGGGGCAATTCCAATGCCCCTGGAAGCTATAGACGTCTGTGTAGAGGTATACGGAGGAGCAAAAGCTGTTACGCTCCGACTCTTTTTGAGTCCGATGGCGGGTCAGCCAGTGGGAAATCTTTTAGGCCATCTCCCACGACTGCAGGCACTCATGAAGCAAGGTGAAGAAACTTCTGATGAGATAAGAGACCGATCTTCAGCATACCCAGTTGAAACACCGAAACCAAGACGTCAAGAATTTACCCCCCGGCGAGAGCTATGGTGGTCACCTCCAAGAACCCCGAAGGAAAGAACCCTGAAGGAAAGAAATATGTTTGGTTTTCTTCTCGCCCGCTCCGGACTTACAAAGTCTCATTTGCGAGTTTTGGGAGAAAGAACCCAATGTCGTCTGGCCGAAGCATTAGGATTCAAATTCGAAGACCCACCAAAAAACGAATAATGGCCGTTGGCTCTGCCGGCGGCCTTCTCCAACTCAAACCTGACCCCACTGACCCTTGTCCTTATGCCGAACTTACTGTTTACAACCCTACCGATCCAGATGACCAACAACAAGTATTTTTCCTTCTCGATACTGGAGCTCAAGTCAATGTGATTACCTCAACGATACCTCACCAGAAGACCACCAAAACGATCCAGGTACAAGGGCTTAACGCTATTTCAGTCACCACAAAGGTCAAATTCTCAGTCCAAAGCCACCGATACCCCCTAGAGGCTGTCCTAGGGGGCATCAACATTCTAGGAATCCCGGGGATAAGAGCGCTTGACCTTAAAGAACAAGTGCTACAAGCCTTACCCATTATTATCCCAGAGCAGGATTGGCATCGACCAACGCTTTGTAACACCTCCACCTGGCGATATCGACCAATCCCAACCAAGGGTCCCCTAAAAAAGTCCCTTACTGACCTCCTGCGGCAACTCGAGCAACGAGGCTGTATTAAAACCATAACTGCCAGCACCTACCTGTCATCAGGATGGGGAGTCGCGAAACCTGGAAAGCCTAACGAAGCCCGGCTAGTCGTAGACTATAGAGAGGTCAACAAAAGATGTCAAGTACTTCAACAACCTAATCCTTCTACTCTGCCACAATGCATGTTCGAGATGGCACAATTCCAGCAAAGTAAGTGGGTCGGAGTCACGCTGGATTTGAAAAACATGTTCTTTTCCATCCCGATAACTGACCCGGAAGGAATACTAAATATATGCATTGATGGCACTATGTACAGATGGACGGTTTGCCCGCAGGGGTATCGCAACGCTCTGTCACTAGCTACTGGTGCCATGACTAATACCCTGAAAAATTTTCAAACCTCGCACTCTCTTTCCCCAGAGGAGGAATTAAGAATCTGGAGTTATGTTGATGACATTGCTATCATGGGTCGTAATAGTTCCGTAGTTACTAGTATAGTCAACCAACTAGTCGCTCACCTTCAAAGTAAGGGATGGACGATCAACGAGGAAAAGTCATGCCTACATCCTGTAGATGACATCACGTTCCTTGGCACCCGATACATCGGTTCCATCTGCCACGGAATCTCACATGATGGTCCTAACATCGATCCATTAAAAACATCCCTCCCTGTTACTAAGAGGCATTTTCAACAGCTTTTGGATCGTTTAAATTGGTACCGGCATTATGTTGAACCCAATGATTTGGTGCTCCTCACTAAGTTGCAGCGACAGATCCGTGACAAATCCTGAAAATCCACGCCCTGGACGAAAGGAGATCAGCGGAACCTGCTTCGCCTTCTAGCCACAGTTAAAAACACACAGCTCCATGCCATCGATCTGGGTGAGTCATTAACCGTAACCCTTGGGTTCGCCACAAACTACATATGGGCTGTCGTGCACAACCCTCACGATGAGCTAGTATACACTGCCCACAAGACGCTTCAAGCGGCACAACATCAATATGGAGCTGTAGGAAAAATCCTCCTAGCTGAACAACTGGTGGAGCCATTAGCAAGGGGGCATGGAACGTTACGCGCTCCTGGTGCCACATTGTTACCCTTGCTGGATGCAGAAAAAGTCGACCCGCATTTTCAGGGGGAGCCTAAAACATGGAATACATTAGTGCTTACCCACCATTACAACTGGCACTGTTGGAAGTTAGAAGATATGATGCCTAATCCCAGCCCAGAAGATGAAGAAACGGTCCCTACATTGTATGGAACTTCTGCCCCGACATGGATGGCCTCAGATGGAACCTCCCGACATGGCGGAGGCTATGGGTATTATTGCAAGGCTTGTCACGATAGGGAAATATTTCAAGCCAACCCAGATGACAATTCAGCCCAAAAATGTGAGTTGTTAGGATTCCTCAAGGTACTAGAACATTGTCCGACACATCATGACGATACGCTCCCCCCGTTCCAATCATCGCAATCGATTCGCAGTACATTTATAAAATTCTTACTGGTACAGCCTTTCCAACCGAAAATTTGAATAATTGGCAAGACATCTGGAAAACATTAACCAAATTTGCATGACTCCCGTTGGTTAGGCACACTAAGTCCCACCGTCCGGATACTGATCCAGTACATGAGGTCATTGATAAGCTCTTATAAGATCCACTCCAGACCGACGTAGTTTTGCCCGTCACATCTATCTCTGGTCCTGAAGTAAATCCATTCCTCGTGTGGCTTCACGAAAATTGGGGTCACCCAGGACCATGAGCTTGCCATCAACGTTGGTGCCGAACCATTATGGAGCCGGCCTCATACGGAGTTCGGCGCGATTGGGGAAAGGTAGCTCAGGCCTTGAGATATGTGCTAAAGAGAAGTGCCATAGAACTAAGCATCAGCTCGGAGCTTTCGACTTTTCACAGTTCCAAGCAGGAAAAGTCTGGCAGGTAGATCTGCTAGGACCCTTCCCAGGGTCTAAGCTGCCAAATAAAGGATTAGTCGTTGTTGACTTGGGAACAAGACAGTTACAAGTTATCCCCTTACGAAAAAGCAATGCCACTGCTGTTATTTCTGCCTTAACTGCTGTATTTGCCACCTGGCAACCTCCTCATGAGATTCAGTCTGATGGGGGACCCCCATTTAACTCTAACGCCCTAGACAAATTTGCTCATCTTCACAATGTAGCATGGCATCTCCATCTGCCGTACCACCAGCAGTCCAACGGCGTTGTAGAAAGACATATAGGCCTGTACAAAGAGCAACTTTGCCTCAGAGGAGGAGGGACGTTTAAAAACTGGACCAAATTCAATCATGATGTTCTCATCTCACTGAACACCGCTAAACCGTTATGGGACGAAGCTAATGTCCAGAAACCCCCACCTTGGGAACCCAAGTTCCAGCCAGATGAGTTAGTGTGGATCTCAATACCGCACCCCCATCAGTCTCATCCACAGGTTCACAAAGGAACAGTTCAACGGTCGGGACAGTATCTTAATACCTATTTTGTCCAATTAGAGGAAAAGCCCGATCGTCCCCCTATTATCGTTCATCACAACTGGATGACTTGCTGTTCCAACGTTCACCCAGTATCCTTACAGTGAATTCAATTATAAGTCTCTTTTGTTTTGTTTTGTTGCTGCTTCCTTTCTTTACAGGCCTAACTTCAGCAAAGCAGTAATCTACAGCCGCTCAATTGTGAGATCCGTCGGGCACCAAACTGTGGTTCCTTCGAGTCAACGGAGTGACGGCTATAAAGGAGACACCGAGGCAGCAAATGTCCATCGGCCCAGAACTTGCTCTGGCGCTGCTCCTCTCTCATTTTTGCTAAGTATTTTAATTGGCATTGTCTATTGTAGGAGAAGACGGATGTCCCATGGTGACTATTTCATTATGCACTAACTAATAAATGAGGGGAGTCCCAAGCAGATGTTCTCCAATCAGACGATGATTAATAGTTGTTGTTATATGTTTAAGTTATTGTATTTTATAGTTTGTTAAAAGACCGGTCTGTAAAATTGTTTGTTTGTGTATATATGTTGGTTGCTTAAGCTCCGTCAGGTCAGTGAATCCTGAAACAAAAATTCCTTATAACGTGCTCACGTGTCTAAAATTCCAGTTGTGCCGTCGGCAAGGGAGCATGTCACAATCCAATGATTTTGGTGCCTCGGCATGATGGAATTTTCCCGCCACATGAGAGCCTCTTGCACAGCAAAGGTTTTTCTGCTGCAACAGAAAACCCTGGTGCAAGAGAGTTCCCGCCATTTGAATGCAAATTTGTGTCCCGCTATTGGGCAGTTCTAAATTATTCCTACGTGGCGGCTAGTAATTGGCTTGCTAGCCGTTTAAAATTTCATGCGACTTCCGCCCAAGTCGGAGAACTTTGAGCACGCTGCAGAGTGCTTCTAAGGAGATTTGACTTGCGGCCAAGCTAATCGATAGACTGATCACCTATCGATTCTTCTTCCCGTCGCCGAGCGCAATCCTTCGACATACCCTTTCCCTGCCGGCTTAATTTGTGGACGGATTTGCTGGCCTGAGCTTTGCCAGCTGGAACAACTCTTGGAGTTGTTTAAGCGACCGAACCACCTGCGTCGCGGCTACAAGTGGCGTAAGTAAAGTTTTTGCAACCAATAAGCTTTGTCTGCCTCTCCATTCACCAGCCCACCCAGCGACCGAGTAATTTCCAAATCACCTCGAGTCGGCTCTGGCCGTCCGAGACACTAGGGTCATCTAAATGTTCTGAATTCTTGGGAATAAGTTGCATATAAAACACAAGGATTTCTTTTATTGGATCAACTATATAGTTGGGATAGTTATACAAGTTTGCCTCATATCATTTCAGGATAATCATGGCTACAACACTACTCTTACGTTACCATAACATGAAAGATATCAAAATACAGCCTGCCATGGAAAATTCACAACCTAAACAAAAAAGAAACAGGGCTACACAGCAACATCTTCCTACAGCTGTTTTTCACTATGCTCTCCTTGGCTTGTTCTGGTCAGATCTGATACAGAATGTCTTGCATTCACAAGTTTGTCTAACTCTATCCCAACTATACAGTTGGTCCAATAAAAGATATCACCCTAAGAAATCCTTGCATCTTGCATAATTTATGGATCATGACTACAATATCACTGTTACACTACCATGTAAGCACAATACATGATCATAAACTAATATATGAAGATATCTGTAGTGTAAAGAAATGGGTTTAGGAAAGAGAGGGATGAATAATGGTTTCATCAAAGAAAGCCTTCTTTGCCATCACTGGCTAAGTACCAAACTTATTTCTATGCAGTCACAATGTAATTTGGTCAGGTTAATACTTGGCTTAAAACAGCAGGGGCCAACTTTTTGGCAGGAGTGCCACAAATTGGTCTTGAACCCTCCCTGAGTGCCACTCAGATTCCCTTCCTCTGCTTGATCTGCTTCTCTGCTTTCTACTTCCTGCTTTTGCTCCCCACCCAATTCCCTGTGCTGCTTTCTGCTCCCTGTCCTATTTGTCATTGTGGTGGCTGTCTGTTCTCTGATCTCTTACATGCCACACACACAGGTTGCCCATGCCACTTGTGGCACCTATGCTGCTGGTTGGCTACCCCTGGTCTAACATATGGTCTAAACAGAAACTATGGATTCTCATAGAAACATGGAAAATGAGGGTTGGAAGGGACCTCAGGAGGTCATCTAGTCCAACCCCCTGCTCAAAGCAGGACTATCCCCAACTAAATTATCCCAGCCAAGGCTTTGTCTAGCTGGGTCTTAAAAACCTCCAAGGATGGAGATTCTACAACCTCTCTGGGTAACCTGTTCCGGTGTTTTACTACCCTCTTCATGAGAAAGTTTTTCCTAATATCTAACCTAAACTTCCTTGCTGAAACTTGGGACCATTGCTCCTTGTCTCCACTGAGAACAGTCCAGCTCCATCCTCTTTGGAACCACACTTTCAGATTCATATAGATGTTAGGGGCTGGAAGGGACCTTACAAGATCATCAGGTCCAGCCCCCCTACACTTGGGCAGGAAAGACTGCTGGGGTCACATGATCCCAGCAAGGTGGGCATCAAGACACTTTTTGAAGATCGCCAGTGTAGGTGACTGTACCACTTCTGGGGGGAGTCTGTTCCAGACCCTCAGCATTCAAATTGTAAAGAAATTTTTCCTTATGTCCAATCTGAAGCAATCTTCAATTAGTTTGTGCCCATTGTTTCTTGTCTTTCCCTGGGATGCCTTGGTGAACAGATGCTCCTCTCAGCCCTGACATATGCCCCTAATATACTTAGAGCCAGTCATCTCACCATAGAAGGCAATTAGGTTGGTCAGACATGACTTGCCCTTGGTGAATCCATGCTGACTGTTCCTAATCACCTTCTTTTCCCACCTCCCCCCCCCCCCCCCCCGAGTGCTTAGAAATGGATTCCTTGAGGACCTGCTCCATGATTTTTCCAGTGACAGAGGTAAGGCTGATCAGTCTGTAGTTCCCTGGATCCTCCTTTTTTCCTTTCTTAAATATGGGCACTATATTTGCTCTTTTCCAAACATCTGGGACTTCTACCAATCACCATGAATTTTCAAAGATGATGGTCAGTGGCACTGCAAGCACATCGGCCAACTCCCTCAGTACCCTTGGGTGCATCCTGTCTGGTTGCAGGATTTGTATATGTCCAGTGTTTCTGCTAGATATATGTGCAGTTATCAGCTATCTTTCTTGGTAGGGATGTTGGAAACTTATGAGAAAATTTTGTTAATTTTTCCTAGAGGTGTCTGTATTGTCCTAGACCCCTTCAAGAGGATTACTCCTTCGTATTACAAGTGCTTATGCCCCCCTTATTAGAGAAGATAAGGTTTTTCTTCTGTCGTCTTTTTGGCCATGACAGCTTCCTACAAGGGAAAGATGGATTACATATAAAACATGCCTGGCAACAGTTATATGCATGATACCCTCATTAGGAAAACTTAAGGATGTGGTTTGTGCCTTTTTTCTTAAAACTGTTTTGGACTTTCATATCTTGCACAGGGAAAGAAAGATGTTTGTGAACAAACAGGAATGGACTCCAGAGTCTTGAGCGAGTCCTTGAGAAAACTGTTTCCTGAAGAACTGAACATCACTTTTGTGGTAGGGGAAACTTTCTCATTGTGTTAGAGGAGAAGAGTTAACCCTTGTGGTCCAGATCCTGCATCGCTTACTTACCCAAGTCCAAGAGCAGTAGGAGCTTGAATTTGATGCAGTAACCTACTGAGTGCTTGTGCAGTGAGCCAGGGTCAGGTCTGATGTGCTTGCATTATTCTGTGCTGCTGAGCCACACTGCCATATTCTGTATCAGTTATAGGTCTCTCCGCTCCAGTTTTCATGCTTGTATGCATGTCTGTATTACTATGAAGGCAAGGTAGATTTACACCTTGTAGAATGACTAAATCAGAGATGTACAGCATGAGCTATCATGAACCTGAGCTCACTTCATCAGATGCTGTGAAAGGACATACACAGAGCAGTGTATCAGAGAGTGATTTGAATACGAAAGGGAAAGGAGGGAGGGGGAAGCAGTGCTGGGAGAGGAAAACACATTCATCCATAGAGACAAAGGGGTAAAAAAACCCCAACTCATTCAGGTGATGGAATCAGTGCTTTGGCTTCTTTGACCATGGGGTGATGTTCCAAGAAGGATTGCTAGGAAAAGATGGGATCCACCTGAGGAAGAGAGGGAAGAACATCTTCATAGTCAAGCTCACTAACCTAGCGAGGAGGGCTTTAAATTAGGTTCACTGGGGGATGGAGACCAAAGCCCTGAGGTAAGTGGGAAAGTGGGTGACCTGAAGGAAGCACAAGCAGGAGCAGGTGCAGGGAGGCATTTTCATTCTTCCTGAGAAATCAGGGCAATTGGCTAGTTACCTAAGGTGCCTGTATGGCATGGAGCCTGGGAAAAAAATCAAATGCATAAAGTCTGGGGAAAAAACAGGAAGAAATGGAAGTCCTTGCACAATCTCAGAACTATGATGTTATGAGTACTGTCATGGATGTGTACAAACTGTTCAGGAAGGACAGGCAGAAGAGAAGAGGAGGAGGGGTTTTACTTTATGTAAAAGAACCAGATGATTGCTCAGAGCTCCAGTATGAAACTGGAGATAGGCCTGTTGAGAGTCTCTTCGTTAGCATCAGAGAGGAGAGCAACAAGGGTGATGTCATGGTGGGGGTCTGCTATAGACCACCAAACTAGAAGGATGTGGTGGATGAAACTTTCTTCAAACAGCTAGTGGAAGTTTCCCGATCATAGGCCCTGGTTCTCAGGGGGAACGTCAATCACCCTGACATCTGCTGGGAGGACAACACAGAAGGGCACAGACAATCCAGGAAGTTTTTAGAGAGTGTAGATGACAACTTCCTGGTGCAACTGCTGGAGGAACAAGCCAACTAGGGGTCATGCTCTTCTTCACCTGCTGCTCACAAACAGGGAAGAATTGGTGGGGAATGTAGTAGTGGATGGCAACTTGGGCAGCAACAACCACAAGATAATCTAGCTCAGGATCCTGAGGAAAGGAAGAAAGGAGAGGAGCAGAATGTAGATCCTGGACTTCAGAAAAGCAGACTTTGACTCACTTAGGGAACTCATAGGCAGGATCCCCTGGGAAGCCAGTCTGAAGGGGGAGAGGAGTCCAGGAGAGCTGGCTGTACTTTAAAGAAGCCTTACTGAGAGTGTAGGAACAAACCATCCAGATGCTCAGGAAGACTAGCAAGTATGGCAGACCAGCTTGGCTGAGCAGGAAACTCTTCAGTGAGCTAAATCACAAGAAGGAAGCTTATAAGAAGTATAAACTTGGATGAACAACTAGGGAGGAGTATAAGAGTTTGCTTGGGCATGCAGGGATGAAGTCAGGAAGGCCAAAATGCAATTGGAGTTGCAGTTAGCAAGGGATGTGAAGGGTAACAAGAAGGATTTCTACAAGTATGTCAGCAACAAGAGGAAAATCAGGAAAAGTGTGGGTCTCCCTTACTGAATAGGGAGGCAATCTAGTGACAGAGGATGCAGGAAAGGCTGAAATACTGGCTTTTTCACCTCAGTCTTCACAGGTAAGGTCAGCTCCCAGACTGCTTCACCTGGCAACACAATTTGGGGAGGAGGTGAGCAGCCCTCAGTGGTGAAAGAATAGGTTAGGGACTATTTAGAAAAACTGGATACAAGTTTCCAACATCCCTACCAAGAAAGATAGCTGATAATGCTAATGGGTGGACTTCCAGGGGGACAGATCCCAAAGTCACTTTTGGAAGTTTTCCAGAGAAAATCCAGGAGGTCTTGCAGCGAACAGGAACGAAACTGACAACAGGTAGGAACAGGCATATGCTCTGGATTGTTTACTTCCGTTCATTCAGCATTTCCCATCCCAGAAGAAAAGCCTTTCATGCTACTCTGGAAGGCTCTTGCTGGTGGAACGACAAAAGAGCAGAGCAGACATCTTTCTTGATCTTTTTTTCCTAGCATCTGAATTCAAGAAGGAAAATTGCATGATGTGCACTTATCACAAAGCTGATCACTCTGCTTGTGCCACTTCTCCTTTCCCTCACCTATACCTCTCCTTTTTAAGTATTTATTTTTGTATTTCTTAGAGGGAAGAGAGAAATGGTGTCTCCTGACCACAAGCTTTTCAGGCAGTGACTCTGTCTGCATATTAGCTCTTGTCCCGATTGGCATTTTGGGCATTATTGTAACAGACCATAAGAAATAATAATTAATGATAATGAGTGACAGAAGAGAAAGTAGTAGTTTAGTTCCCAACCTTAACCCCAAGGGAAAAATGCCAGTGCACAGGACCCAAATAACTGGGTGAAAAAGCAAGAGACTTTGGACAAGGTCAAAGCAAACTAGAGTCCATTGCTGGCAACTCTAGTTGGAGGCAAACGTGTGAAAGAGTTGCAAATTGAAATTCCTTCTCTTAGAGTTCTAGAGGTGACTGAATTGCTTTTCCTATAAAGATACTTAGTGAGGGAGCACCAGGCTGCTTGTGACAGTTAAGAACTCCCAAATGTGGGGGATGAGAATGATAATCTACAATATGAACAGAATTACACTATTTCTCGGTTCTGAGAAACATGTCCCTTGGGTAGAGTAGAAAGAGGTGATGGTAGTAAGAAAACTTCACTGTGGGATGTGGTTACATGACACAAAGTGAAAAAAGAGCAAGAGAAAATTAGTTACCAAGTAACAGGAAGGCATGCACCATGGCTCAAGATCAGACGTCCTCAAAACCAATGGACTTGATTTGGAAAAGGGAAAGAAAAAGGATTTAGGAAACTCCACAGCGGTGGGGAAGGAGGAGTGATGGTATTTCATCTTGAGCACAGGAAACTTTCCACTTTGCACAAACCTATGTGCTGCTTACAGGTTTCACACTGAAGCAGACAGAGAAGTAAACATATTTTACAGTTTTATTACACCCATATTACTAGCAGGTGGGCCAATGTTTGAGCTACAAATATTTCTACATTAAAATTTCTGGTTTTAGATATTTATTTCAAGCATTTCATAAACAAACATTTAAACATGTTTATATTTTAAATGCTTCACATATATTAATACAGTATTTTGGTATTAAACATGAACTAATGGCTTGTGACATCTTTTACCACTTTCCATGTTAAGTTTTCAGCTATAAGACCCACCTCCTTAAATGGACAGCTGTCCATACTGATTCATCTAACACAGCCTTTCATCCTAATAAAACCAGGCAGAGCTCAAAACACTTTAGAGACAGATCTAAGCTAGTGTCAGTTTTAATGCTTGAAGACACCTATGCTACAGACTGCACTTCTACAAAAGAAACTTGAGATTTTTCTTCTTCAGCAAATGATGTTGCCATATGACAGAGAGAAATTTGAGGCCCACTCCACGTACGCACAGAACCTGCTAGCAAAAGCACTTCTCACTTCTCAGCCTTGCTACACTGAGAACAGAGGAAAGTTCAAGGGTCATCTGAGACCCTCTTCATTATATGCTACAGAATTTAGATGCCTATGCAACAGTCTGTACCATACCCTTGATTTTTTATCATAGAGGTTTTATTTACAAGCAGTGCTTTAAAAAAAAGGAAGAAGCCAGAAGTCTTAACATGAACCATCTCTATCCTCTCCTCCTTATTGCTGGGAAAGTTGTCAGAGCTTAAGAAGGCTATCTCCCCTTGTGGTAGGAGGAAATGTCTCGTTAGAGAAGACACATGTCAAAGTGAGAGCCTAATAGGGCAATATGTTCTGTAGCTGCATTTTGTGGCCACTTCTGTGCCTAATACCATTAGATGAAATAGCACTGCATGGTCAGTTTAGTTTATATAATCTAAGCAGATTTTTTTTGTACATTAACATTAAGAGTGCACCTTCCTGGCAGCTCATTGAGGAGCTAATGCACTGAAGTAGGTCAAGAAGATAATTTGTTTTTCCTCACTTAGGCTGGTCATAGGGCTGTGAAATTATATTTAGAACAGTAAATTAAGGCATACGGGTCATATTTTTGTAAAGAATTGAAAAAGCCATTTCATAAAACACATTAGTTGCCTTTCTAGGATGCTTCCTGTACCTTGAAAAAGGCAGATGTTAATGGAAATGAGTGACAGCTTCATATATCAGAAGCCTTATATATGCAGTGTAGCCAGGACATTTTAGTCATCTTCTAAATGTTCAGTTTTCAGCACAAAAATGTCTGGTGAGACCAGTTTATTAGAAATGGCTATATATATGACCACGAGACTATTTTCAAGCAGGAGAAAAGAAAGGACAGGTGCCTACTAGATTTCCTTGAGAGAGGAAGGAGGTTGGTACCTCTGGAAAAATGTATTACAGGCAGCTCTCAACTTATGACAGTTCAAGTTAGGACAAACTGCAGTTTCAACGTTTAGAAATTGACAGCTGGGGTTCAAAGTTCTGACCTGGGTTTCAACTTTACGATGCTGGAGGCAGGTCTGTCAGTGGAAGGGGAGGGGGAAGGGAAGGGCCATGGGGGGGAGTGGGGGGCAGATCAGGGCTCCTGCCATGAGGGAGTGGCTGGGGCTGGGACAAAGGCTGCCCAGCCAGGGCTGTGCCAGGTTCTGCAACCGGGGGCTATGGGCGGTGAGAGAAGCCGAGACTCATCGGATTGCTTCCCCGGCTGCCCCGCTGGGGAGAGGCAGGCAGAGCTGGGCAGCTGTGGGAGAGGCCACAGCCGCCCAGCTCTGCCCGCCTTGCTCTGGCAGGGGAAGCCGGGGGAGCAGCCGAGCGAGCCATGACAGCAGCTGTGGCCGCCCAGCTTTCATAGATTTCATAGACATTAGGGCTGGAAGGGACCTCGGAAGATCATCGAGTCCAGCCCCCCGCCCAAAGGACAGGACGTCAGCTGGGGTCATAGGATCCCAGCAAGATAAGCATCCAGTTTCATCTTGAAGGTGTTCAATGAAGGCGCTTGAACAACCTCCGGCGGCAGGCTGTTCCAGACCTTGGGGGCTCGGACAGTAAAGAAATTCTTATGTCCAGCCTGAAACGATCTTGTAGTAGTTTGTGACCATTCGTCCTCGTCATCCCTTGGGGCGCTCTGGTGAACAAACGTTCCCCCAGATACTGGTGATCACCCCTGATAAACTTGTAGGTGGCCATCAGATCACCCCTGAGCCTGCGCTTTTCCAGGCTAAAGAGCCCCAGGGCTCTCAGCCTGCCATCGTAGGGTCTGCTTCCCTGACCTCTGATCATGCGCATGGCTCTTCTCTGGACTCTCTCAAGCTTCTCCACATCCTTTTTGAATTGTGGAGCCCAAAACTGGACGCAGTACTCCAGCTGCGGCCTCACTAAGGCCGAGTACAGGGGGAGAATGACGTCCCGGGATTTGCTTGAGAAGCATCTATGGATGCAAGCCAGCGTTTTGGTCGCTTTACTAGCCGCAGCATCGCATTGCAGGCTCATGTTCATCTTGTGGTCAATGATGACCCCCAAGTCTCTTTCTTCCATAGTGCTAACCAACATAGCACTGCCGAGCCTATAAGGATGCTGCGGGTTTTTCTTCCCAAGGTGGAGAACCTTGCATTTATCGGCATTGAACACCATCAGATTTTCATCCGCCCACTTGTTGAGCCTGTCCAGGTCAGCCTGGATCACCCGCCTGTCTTCTGGCGTGGATGCTTTGCCCCAAAGTTTGGTGTCATCGGCGAACTTGGCCAGTCCGCTTCTGACTCCAGTGTCCACATCGTTAATGAAGATGTTGAACAGTATGGGTCCAAGGACAGAGCCCTGGGGGACCCCACTGGTCACAGGACACCACGATGAGTGACTTCCATCAATTACTACCCTCTGGGTCCGACCCCGGAGCCAATTTTCCAGCCAGTGGATTGTGGGGGACCCAAGGCGACAATTGGCCAGTTTCTCCAAGAGACTATCATGGGACACCAGATCAAAGGCTTTTTTGAAGTCAAGATATATGACATTAATCTCATCGACTCCTGGAAAGACTCCAGCCAAGAACCCTTCAAAAAGTTCAACCAAGAGCCCATCAAAAAGTCCAGCAAAGTCACCTCAAAGAAGTCCTTCCAAATAAATGTTTGCTATTTATAATATAAATACATATAGACAAGTAATATAGCTACAATTATTTATTTTATATAATTGAGTACTGTACAAAATTCTGGGTTATTTTTGGTGAAAATAGGGTATCGGGCCTTGGTTGAGGAACCAATCTCCCATTTATAACATTGTTCCCTATGGGAAAATCGGTTTTGAGTTACGTTTCAACTTAAGATGCGGTTTTCAGGAACCAATCGTGTTGCAAGTCTAAGCGCTGCCTGTGCTTGTAGCCCAAAGCTCTGAAAGTATTCAGGATATGACAGCTATCTGACTCTGAATGTATTATGTCAAAGTAAAAGTATTCTATGATGTTAAGAGTAGTCTCTCATTTGGTAGAGCTGTCTGGCTTTGACTTTATTTGTATACTGTGAATCCAAATTTGGGGGGCCACATCGACATGATTACAAGGTAACATGTGGGTATTACAGTTAATTTCTTCCATTATTTACAACAGTGCAAATTAAAAGCAGAATTGGGCCTTTAGAGAAAAACATCTAACAAGCTAATAAATAGACAGACGAATATTAAAGAATGCATCTGGTACACAGTGTAATATTAAATATTGAAGGGGGAAGCAGGACCAATTCATGAATGGATCAAAGCAGCGTGCTCATGGACCAAAGCAGCGCGCTCATGGATCGCTACACCTTAGAGGAAACATTGAAGGGCAATCATACCGAAGAGCTTTTCATATTTGGCACATACAGAAATCACTTTACTTACTAGTCAGACAGGAGGTAGAGAAGGATGGCCCCTTACAGATTACTGTTTTTAACCAGTTTAACCAGTTAGTCTCAAAGGCTCAAAGGTGCTACCCTGCTTTGCCTTCTGCCAGACTTCAGACCAACATGATTAACTACCTCTCTCTACTTACTAGTAAGAAGCATATGCTTTCCAGTGGAATTTGGCATCCATCTAACTGTTCACACTAAGACTAAGTAGAGAAATTACACATAAACCAGTATAAGTGATTGGAAACTGGTGTAAACCTGTAACAGAACAGAAGTTCAATGCGCATAGACTGGTTTATAAATGATGGAACCCAGTCTAAGATAGACCTGTATGGATGTAGTATCAGATTTAATCAGTTTAGGTTAGACCAGTCTATTAAACTTCTGTTCCAGATCCACTCCTGACTCAACTTAGGTCACTGTTCTTCAGCATCCCAGGATCCTTTGCCTTGCAGGCCCCCCCTCCATGCTAATTTGCTCCAGCCCAGCTTTGGGGCCAGTTCCACTACCCAAGGCAGCAAAACCTCTGCTCCCCAGCCCTGAATCCTGCCTGAACCTGCCAGCTGGGCCAAGCAGTGGGGAGGGGAGAGGGTCTGGGAACAAATGCCCCCACCCCGCCCTGCCCTTGCAGATCCAGCCAAAACAGCTGGGGGAGGGACACGAGGCGGGGGCTTCCCCTCTGCCCCTGACTGACCCAGCGCAGCTTCTGTTCCCAGCTCTGCCCCCACCAGTTGTTAGTGGCTGGGGGTGAAGAGTGGGGAAAAGATGGCAAGGACACAACAATAAAACAGAGAACCCTGTGGACCACTTTAGGCACCCACCTGCATTCTCAAACACACACAGAGGGTTGTTAAGCCTCTATACTGTACCAACTTCCCTATTAGATTCAAGGGACACCAAAGAGTTAAATCCCCTTGGGAAATTGGCCTACTGCCCAGCCCCAACCAGAGGTGCAAACACTACCAATGAAAACTTCACACGCACAACTGTAAAGTTAACAAGAGTATATTATGACAAGAAACAACTACAACAAAGTACTATATCAACAGTGTTATAAACACTATACAGAAAATATACAGTTAAAAACCCCAACACCAGTCTGTCACTCTAAAGAGCTGACAGGCAGAGGAGGCCTGCTCTGCAGCCTCACACCCCTGGGGATTTCTATGCTGGTTTCTCACACGCATGTGGGTACTAAGCACCTCAGAAAAGGAGTAGGTGATACTTTACTTACCCGACCGACGTGATGTGATGACACAGGTGAGTGGCTGGCAAGTGCTCAGGACCCTCCTGTCATTGCTCCTGAACACTGTCCCACAAATGCTGTTCTCACTCGTTCAACAACAAGCTCTGGGTTCCAAACAACCAACACAACTCAAACGCTAAGTCAATTGAACGCTAGTTATACTCGCACACGCAGTCACACACACTGATCAGAGGGGGAGAGCAGGAGATGAAGCAAGTCTCAGTGAGCTCCAAATCTGTCAACAATGACCTCAAAAAGCCACCCTGACCCCTACACTGGACAGGCTTTATAATGTCCAAATCACGCCATCTGTCAATCATGTGGAGATCCACTCAATAATCTCTCATCAATATCAATCAAAGTCAAACACAGCTAGGCCCATACAAATCAAACTATTACAACAACCCATAATGACTCATTAGCCTAACAGTCCTAACTGCCATGTTCCCCTGGCTACCAAACAAGCAAGCTGGCCTTCAAACAAACAATCACTGTGCATGCTCAGCTCTTAAAAGCAGGTCATGACATCATTAAGGTTAGGAATTCAGATGTCCTAGAAGACTCCAACCTTTAGTATCCTACGCATACGTAACCACACCAGGGCTCCACTGTCTACAGGGGGGGCATATAGGGGGAAGAGGAGAAAGTGGAGGGGTGGGGAAGAGGTCTCCGCTCCCCCCCCTTCCCTCTCTGCCTGCTTTGGGCTACCTGCTGGCTGAGCCGGGAGCCAAAGCTGGGCAGAAGGGTTCTGGTCTGACAGAGCTAAAGCCTCCATTCCCTCCCACTTCCCCCTTTTCTCCAAGGACTAATGGGGGAAGAGTCTGTAGTAACAGCAGGGGGTTGGGGGGCACGTGCCTGATAGCCAATCACAGATGGCCCCTGTTCGGCTGTACTCAGCTGCTCTCGGAGGTTCTGGCATGCTGGGAGGCAAGAGTGCCCTCTACTTTCTGACCTCAGCCAGTGCAGGCATCTGCCTGCCTCCCCCTACTGAAGGGCAAACACATATTCCCTTTGCTCCCAATCCAATCTATACAGCTAAGAGAAATCCGTGTAGATTGAACTGATTCTTCTCAAGTCTTTTTGAATGTTTGTACTTAGCCTAAGAGAAGACATTTTTTAGCAGTTACACAAAAATATCCTTACTTTTGTTCACTGGACCTACTTACATTTAGACTGGGTTCTAGCAGGTGCATTCAACATAGCAGTCAGAAAGCAGATTCATCTGGTTAAGATTTACCATATTTACTAGAATACAAGATGGCCTTAAATATAAGAATATAACTCCCCAATAATTAGATTCTATATATTGAAAATTTATAAATTTATAATTTTCCAAGTATGGAATCTAATTATTGGAGGTTTGCCTTGAATTTGTCCCTTTCCCACTGCTACAACACGAAAAAATGAACCCGGGGGAGTCAGGCAGCCACTTACCCTCTGCCCCTCCAATTTCTTACAACTGCAGTGCCTTCTCCCTGCTTTACTGTCAGACCCAGCTTTCCCTGACCAAGTGGAAGTGAGGGGCAAATTTGAAATACTGACTTTGAAATAAACATGCCTGTAGCAAGTTAATTAATCCAGAATTAAGGCATTTTACCTTTTTGAATCTGCTGCAAGTTTTAGCACATGTACTCCATAAACAAAACTTTAAGCAGCACTTTTGCCATCATCATTGGCAGCCATTTGTCTCGGGAGACCATGGAGGTTGCACCTTTGGTGGGTTACCAGACACCACTACAGACTCTCCCTCAAGTTGTACACACAAACTCAGTTGAGCTTGTACTGGCATGTTGAGTACCATTTTGTCTTGCCTGCCTCTGGCACCTCTTCTCTAGCTCTTCATTGACCCTCTCCATTTCAAAGCAAAGTAGGCCCTGTTTCACAGTGGTTTCTACTTGCAGCAGTCCGAAGCAATTGATTCCTGGCGTCGGCAATCAATGCACACCTCGCAAAGGTCTTTCTTGCAGATGTCAACAAAACGGAGTTTGGGCTGTCCAAGTCAATGTTTACCAGTGGCCAGCTCACCGTAGAGTATATCCTTGGGGATTCTGCCATACAATTGACATGTTCTAACCACCAGAGGCATCTGTCTCAGAAGCACAAATGTACTGGGTACCTTGGCCCATTACAGAACAGCAGTGTCGGAGATTTTGTCATTCCATGTTATGCCTAGGATATGGTGGAGACATCGAAGATGGAAACTGTTCAGTTTTCTTATTCCTTAGCATAAGGAGCCCATGTTTTGCTGCAGTACAACAGAGAGCTAAGTATGGCACTTTTGTACCTACTTATATATAGTCTGAACTATGCATTAGTTTAAAGCCACAAGGCTCATGGTTTACCTTATAGCAAATTGGGCTGGGCCCCAGTGGAGTCAACAGCATTTCGAGCGATTGTGGGCCCATAGCTCAGAATGTGTGTGTACTCCAGATACCCATCACAAAAGATCCATGTACTACTTAGCCCCTGACTCATGACTGGAACTGGGTATTGTCACAAGTCCAGAGATCCTCTAAAAATGTATATGCAGATGAGGTGCAGGGCAACCTGGTCCACCTCTACCTCATGGAGGGCGGGGCCACTATAATTATATGCAACAGGCTGAGAAGGGGGACAGAGGGATTCTGGGTAAACTGTCTGGGGCTCTTTTTGGTGATGTCAGACATTTAAGGCTGATGGAGAAACAGCAATAATTGGAAATGGGAAAAAGGTGCAGCTCAGTTGGGGGAGCGAAGAGGAAGTGTAAATGTATTCAGTGTAGTGGCTCACCATGACCTGAAAGGGTTGGTGCTGAGGGGGACTGCATGCAATAGGCACTATCATATATCTTGTTCAGCTAGGCTGGTGCAGCCTATCTTAGTAGTAAGTTTCCATCAATATGTTTGCCCAGTATGGACCATGTGTTTTACAGTCATGTTCAGGGTTGGCTACAGCCTTATTGTTGGTTTCCATTACTGAGCACATGCTGCTTTGGCCAGCAGTTTAATCAGAGGCAATGTATTTAATGAGGTTTCCTTATATGGGATTATAAGGTGAGGGGCTCCTCCTATGCTGATTGGGGAGGGCGGGGGAGGAAATCTTGTCTTCTATTCAAATAATACAGTAGGTTTATGATATCTGCACATTCTCAGAAGACAACACCATTTTAGACTGTTGTAACTAGTTTTAGTGTGGTAAAACAACTCTAACATCATGGCACACCTAGAACTAAAGGGAAGTGTATGAATATCAAAGTTGACAAGTCTTTTTTTTTAAGTAAAAATATTGTGCTTTAAAAATTACAAGATATACTTTTGGAATAAGATTCCAGGGGTATAACCCAAAAAGCTAAAGCCCTGCTTAACTACAGGAAACGCTTCCTTCACAAATCTAACAATGAAAGTTAAAAATTATTCTGAAGAAAATAACCTCCCATTTCCAGACAAATTAGTTACTGATGATTTGTAGATACTTTTTCTATACAATCCAGGTGATGTAAAGGAGCATTCAGTGTTTTCCAAACATTGCTTTATTGGACAGGTCATGTTAGACTTCATGTATATGGCAATTGCATAATTGAGCATTTCTCTGAACAGGATATTGGTGGAAGTGATTATCACACAGCAAACATCTTTCAAAGAAACCTTTAAGATTGTTCATAAAAAAAATTTTGATACTTCCCATCATTAATAATGTCCTTGGCATCTTGCACTGAAAATGTAACATTAATATATCCAACAATTCCCCAACATTGCTTTTTCTTTGCTTGTGACATCCTCTGCTGTTCTGTAAATAATGAAACTCTGGAAAGTAGCTTTTTTCCTGTCAAAGATCTGTTGATTCTTATGAATACCTTCACCTAGCAAAATGAATACTTTTGCATTAAAAAGTACTACCTTGTATCCATGACAGCCAGACTGATGTCCTCTTTATCTTCTAAGTTTTAAAGGAGCTTATTTCCATTACAAAAGACATTCCCAATTGTTAACAACTGCAAATAAATCATTGCTTCATGGCTAGTTCATCAATTACTCCCTTAGCACGATTTAGTTGAATAAAGGTCAGTCAAAGAGATGCACATTTGTTACCTGATGGTGCAACATCCAAAGCATCAAAGCAAAGGCCCATTTTATCCTCCAAATTCAGGACTGTCTATCTTTCTCTTCCATGTCTTCTGGCTCTGGGTCATGCAGGGAAGAGCTGTCCATTTTGAGAGGGAAGCACTTCCTTCTTAAAAGACTATAAATACAATTGTATTACAACAACTCCTTTTTCAGAGTGATTCAGTCTAGTCACCTCTATGGTAAAAAAAGCCTCTTGAAAAAGACATTAGGACAGGGGTGTTAATCCCTGGCCTGCTGGCCACATCTGGCCCAGGGGCTGCCCATGAGTAGGTGGGGAGTCCTGTTGCCCTGTGTGCTAGATTGGGTGTAAAGCATGGGGCACGATCCTGATACATGGGGCTGGGTGGAGACAGGCCCAATCCAGGCACATGGGTGTGACACATGGATGAAGCCTGGCATATAGGATCTGATTTGGCCCACAGATCAAATCTGAGCCATTCATTTGACTTGTGAGGTCAAAGCATTTAGCATTGCTGCATTAGATGACTCCCATATGGTCGGGAAGTCCTTAATCCATAGCATCAGGAAGAATTTTCTCAAAGGTGATCTTTCCCTTTAATCAAGGATATGGCATCAGTTGTGGGTTCATCCCCATATCAGAACTACACTCTAGAGATACTCTAGCTAAATAATCACAAAGGCCATGTGGCTTGAAGCTTACTTCCACTCATTAAAAAAAATACTACAGCACCAGAGGGAAAGGAGAAGAGATTATGATGACTGAGTGAAAGCCCCAAATTATTACAAGCAGATTTTGGAGCAGTAGAGGGCATAATAGGGCAGATCAGTGATGCAAACTCAATTCAGGAATGCACTATTTGGAGTATGTATGAAAGACAATGCAGGGCCTTTAAATTTATGAGAGCTATGGAGATAGAGCAGTTATTCCTTCCAGTTATGGCAGCCTTAAACTAAGGATGTAACACCCGTGATGCTGTCTTTAACTTTGTTCCTTCTTTTCTTTAATTTAAAATCGAAGCAACTCATACTGGAAAAATATGGTTTTAAGCTCTGTGTATGGAGAAATATCTAGTTTTTATTTTGTGCCTGTCGATTTACTGTGGGTACCATGGGTGGCCACAGAATCAGCCTCTGTATCCTAGTGAAGCTGAACAGTTCTGAAGGTAAGTGGGGTATAGCATGCTTGACTACAGCATCTAATGATAAGCTTTCTTCAAATTCTATTTTTAGTTTTCCTCTTCCCATTCAAAGCCATTATATATCAATGTTAGTAGTGGTAATAATTAATACATCACTAAGACAATACTCTGGTCTGGGTCTCTGACAACTTTCTGATGCAGGCTAATGGATGGAGGGGACAGTTTCAAATTACTTTATGGAAAAAAAATCTTGAGTTCTGCTGACTTTCAGATTTGTTAGAATAGTTACATTTTAAATGATATTTTGGTTATTGTCCTGATCTTCTTAATCTGTACTGGCCCATGAAGATTTCGACAACCATGCCACGGACTACCAACAGGCAACAGAATTACATTTTTTGGAAACCAAACAATGGTGAAAAACAGCCGGTCAAAAAAAGAGGTAAGTTACAGAGGCATGCTCCTCTCTTTCCCACTTCCTCCCACAAGTTGTCTGTAGCACATGAAACACTGAGAATAACTGTGACAGAGGATAACAAAAAATTTAAAACATTGTGGGGATGTGACAGAAAAATAATTCCCAAGTATGTTACATTATTTTAGTAAAAGGTTTGAAATTAGGGACTGGAGATCACTATCTGCAGCAAAAGTTACTCAGAAAATGCATGAATCTGGCTTCTAAAAAACTAGGGTTGAGAAAAGAAATCCCTAGGGTTTTTTTGTTTTTTTTAAATAAAAGCCTTGCGTCTTATATCAAATTGATCTCTTTCAGTGCCACTTCCATATACTATTTACAGTTCCTTCAAGTTAATTTCCCTTTGCTATCAAGCACAGCAAAACCTGTGGTCAAATGGAGATGTCAGTCCTGTATTAGAGCAAACACAACACAGCAAACTCTTCAGCAATGTCAGTAATGCTCAATTTTTAAATAAAGGAAACTGAACAGACAATCTGTTCTGGAGCTGATGCTAAAATAATACTACGTGGATAACAACTAGTACAACTCCCATCACAAGGTGCAAATTTTTCAATTCAGTACATACTCTTTAAGAGGTTAAACAACTAAACCTGACACAGCTGCTAAAAGTTCATCTTTGACATACGGTAGCAGGCAGTTTTTGTCTGGGTTACTAGGCTGATGAATATCAATGTATTCAGTCTGAAATCCAACAATTAGATACCTGAAAGCAAATAGTAGAATCCAAGTGTTATTTCATTTTAACACAGTTCTTATCATTTGGCTGCAGTGCCTTGCATATACCTAATCAACATAAGATTTTGCATTGCAAAAAATGTATTTTTTCCCTAGTCCAAAAAAATCAGAATAAAACATAACTAAAATTATTTCCTCTTTTCTTAGATGCTACTTAATGCTTTTGGCTTCTTCAAATAAATTTGAATGTATGTATTCTACTATGCATTATATTATCTGCACCTTGGATACAACTTATTTTCTATATTCTTCATGAATCTTAGCAAAAATAACATTGCATTTTAAAATAATATTGCATTTTTTAAAGCAAAGAATAATATAAAACGCTCATTTTTAGACTTGACCCAAGTCAAGTCTTTTGGTCAAGTTGTTTTGTAATTGCTCTGTATTTGCCTGCTTGACTAATATTACAAGGTGCGGCACACTGTAAGACAGGATATTTGAAACCTTCAAAAAAAGTCTGAAGTTTTGCTGCTGTTTCTGATTATATGTATAATTATTTTATAGAGAGTAAGGCAAAGCTTAGGAAGTGAGTTGTTTTGTGTTTGATAGAAACAGCTGAATTACTCTAATCTATTTTTATAACCCATGAAAATGAAAACGATTTACAAAATGAATTTTTATTAAATGAAAGAAAATCTGTTTTGTGGGTCAAATATGAAATAGAATATACAAAAACTTTACATCAAATATCTTTTCAAAGAAATTAAATGCTATCTAGAATGAAGTAGCACTCATTCCTTCCAAAAACAACACAGATGGGTGAATAAGCTTCTTATGGCAGTACAGGATCACACAGTATGCTGTGCTAAAATTCCAGGTTACAGAGAGGCAAAGTTAATCTAAACAGTCTCCCTAAAGAACCCAACTAGTTCACAAAGTAACTTAAAAACATGACATTAGATCATTATGTATTCTCTTAGAAGAAAGTAACAGGTAGGTCAAGGTCAAGTGCAGAGTTCACAATGCTTGCATATCACATTCTCTCTTCCTATACAAATATAAATTGTTCTTTATTTAAAAAATCCTTTATATTTGATAGTATTTAATTGTGGAAAAAAAAAGGATGACCACATCATTAGGTTCCACTGTATTATCTACCCAATTCCATCTCCTTTTATCTCCTTTTTTTTTGAAGCCTGTTACTCCTAAACCACACATTTCAGTATTTTTTAAAAAGTTGTATGTTTAAATCATAAACCTTTGTATTATCATCCAGTATATGAAGGTTTTGCAGAGCTCATGTCTTTGGCATAGCACACCAAGTCCCCTTTAATACTTTTCCTTTTTAAAAAAGTATATTTTCCTTTAGTAAAACACCTTAAAAACATCTATTTTCTGATTCTGTAAAATAACACGTCACCTCTTGGGTTGCTTAGCAAAATATACACACACGTATTTTGGAAAAACATTGAGTACTGATATAAGGGGCTCATCTGAAGTCTGATCTGTTAGGAAGAGTAAAACATAATGACAAATCCCCACTGTTAGATGACTGTCACATGAAGTCATTCAATTCAGCTTCAAGTGCTGCTGCCATTTCATCTGCCTCTGAACTGCTTCCTTCCTCATCTTCATTGCTGGACTCTTTACTAGATTCACTAGCAGCATCATCTTCATCCAGTTTGCGCTTGTGACCTCTGTAAGTGAGGAAAGAGATAGCATACATAAACAATATGATCTGATTGTCCAGTAGCACAGGTAGTTATTTTCCAAAAAGAGAAAGAATGCAGCTTAAGGTTTTTGAAGCTTTTTCAGATCTGGAAAAAGATGCAAAACACTTGCTTCCCAACAGAACTAACATAAACTTATCTAATCTTGTAATCGCCATTATACAGTGCAAGCTGTGGCTTTGTAAATCTGCACTACTGTTAATTTATTATTCCCACTTTTCTGAAAAAGAAAACAAAAACAAGTGTGAAGGGCTTTCTGAAATTTTTCTGGTAGCTTCTTTTCCTCTTTAGCTGGAAACAAATCCATCAGCTGAATGCTACTAATAAAATAGTATAAAGGCAACTTTTCAGGGCAAGTTCTGTCTTAATATTAATTTTTGCAACATCTAAATATCTCCTTTTTATAGCAATTACATTTGAACTGATGAGGAAAATTAAAATCTGCAATATATTAATAAGGAAGCAAAAATAAGTAGAATGGAATTATATTAGTTTGTTCCTCACTAGGAAACAGAGCAGCAGGTATAAATAAAATGGCAACAAACAAGAATGATATTTGAACTGTCAAAAGAGTGGGGAGATGATAAAAAAAATGAGCAACAGTGATAAACCTAAAGGTTTTGCCATACCTGACAGTATTCCTGTACCCTTCTAATATGAATTGTATTTAGATATGGAGCCAGATGGGATGGACCTATTAACCTCTCCTTTCAAATTTCTAAAGCAGGATTACATACCTGCTTTTGTGGTTTCACATCTGATCTACAAGTGAAAAAAAGCATGTTTTTCCTGTTTCTATTCAGCTACCACTTAAAGAAAGGCCACAGAAATCTTGCAGAGAAAGATTTCTGCCACTTAATAACCAACTCTTTTTTAACTGTCTTTATGTTTCACTAACTAAGCTAAGCTTTTGCTGTCTGCTAGTTGCTCCTGGTCTCTCCCTTCCTGTTTCAAACCCCTGGAGACTTTTTAGTAATTTTCCAAATCATATGTTCATCCATGGAAACCAGTCTACAGCAGCAGATAGGGCTTCTGCTTTAGTTAAGCAGAAAAAGGGAGGGCAAGTAAGTTGAAAATTAGGCTATGTCTCTGCTCCATGTAGCCATAACTCTGGCAAAACCTTTTTCTTCCCCTTCATTCTGTCTGTCAAAACAAGGTGTGTATTTACTATAGGGTATGTTGTATGCAAGAAGCTACAGGATGACTGCTTAAAGACAGCAAATACTTTTAAAGAGAAAAAACAGCCATACTCTAGAAAAATAACTAATGACTGATAGACTATTTATAAATCCTCAGTTACTAAATAAAAAGAAAACATCCTTAAACAGACAAGGTGACGGTCTATTAATATGACAGTTCAAGCATTCCTTTGGGAATAGTAGTAAACACGCAAAAAGAAAACCCACTACAATTTTTAATTTTCCTTGTTTGTGGGAGGAACTGTGCTTTTCAGAGGATGAAGGTACACAGCTGGGATGGCAAGACATATACTAGCTCTGAAATGCTATGGTTGATATTGGGTATATATCTCAGAGGAAAAATTCTGACAGTCTTTAATAAATAACTTCGATCCAAAATCTTGCAAATTTCTTTCTTTAACAGAGTCCCTGGAAGGTAGGCATGTCTGAACTCTCCAAACTACTATCCCTCTGTCCAAAGGGTGAACATGTACACTGCCCCAGTGGGATTTTCCTTTCCCTAACTTTGTGTACAAGCAGCTCTCTCTTGTGGGGGAGATATCTAGTCTGAGGCCTCTGCATGAAAATAAATGTTGCCAATTTTTTGTTTAGGGGTTGATAATCAGATCTACCCGTTTGCTGTTGAACTTTCTAGCGAGGCATTATGTCAGAGAGGACTCACTGACAATTGCCTAACTTATAAACTTGCATGCTTCCCAGCAGGCTGACCTGTTTCTTCCTGTTATGTGCAGAGGTCACTGTCTGCTTGGATTAGTACTGCTGGTCTGCACATCAAACTTCTGAGTCTCTCTAGAGAATTTTCAGGAAGGTGAAGTGCATCATCCACTCCTAAAAGAATCACGTTCATGGGTATGAAAGCTCTCCAAGGTTTTACTGGCATGTGTATGCAATATTTGAAATGGTGAACAGTCCCAGGTAGTGTTGGATTGATGCTGTAGCTGAGACAGTCCAGGAAACATGCAAGAGGCAAGGATTTGTGGGGGGTGCTATCTTTTATTAGGCCAACTGTATAGTTTGGAGAGATCATAGGTATATCCTTCCTATAAGCCTGCTTAAAGAAAAATCTACTTTGCCATTTCTTGCAGAAGGGTACCTTGTACCAAAAGCTTGTCTAAGCTTATCTTTCTTAGCTATGCAGCTGGTCTGAAAAAAAGGTATCACCCAAAAATATCCTTGCTTCTCAGATAGTACTAGGATGTTTAATATTTTACTTTTCAGTAAAAAGGTAAAAGGGCATTGGAAAATAATTTTAACTGTACATTTCAAAAACATACTAATCCTAGCAAAGGTTCAATTGAACTTACGCAGCTAATCAGGTTTGTGTGGTTAAAAACACACCAATTTCTGCAGCCAGTGGCACACAATGGAACAATGTAGCTTGTATCATCCTTGGCTGCCTTTGAGTCCTAAACCCAAAAGACCAGCTGGGTTCTGGATGGGTGGACTGGGGTGGCCTTTGGTGAAAGTCCAGAAAGGCCTCACTAACATCTCTGAATCCACAGCAAGACGATTCATTGCTCTGCCACCATACCCTGATAACAGACTATGGTGCAATCATTTTGTACATGTAGGCCTAACAGAGATCCAGATCAATTAAACCACTCATCTGTATTTCAAATTAACTATTCATTCTTATTTATAAGGGGGATTTTATACTACAGCTGCTCTTACTGCAGCTTTCCCTTGGGCAAAGAAGCCTTAAGTCCTGTAAA
This sequence comes from Alligator mississippiensis, assembly GCF_030867095.1. Lineage (NCBI taxonomy): Eukaryota > Metazoa > Chordata > Crocodylia > Alligatoridae > Alligator > Alligator mississippiensis. The sequence continues at coordinate 113,133,968 of NC_081826.1, read as the reverse complement.
GACCAGATATTTTGATTTGACGGGGCTTTTATCTGAGAGTAGTTTGGTGACCTTTGAAGCACGCCATTTGTTTTTTTTTCCTGATGAGACCAAAAGCCCTCCATTAGCAGTACTGCTGCAGCCACAACACCTGTTACCTGACTAAGAAGCGAAAAATCTGCTTTCCATTGCTGGTAGTGAAACAGGGAGTCATGCTGAAGAGCTCAGGTGCTTGCTGGGGTCTTTGGGGTCTAAACTGCAAATACAATGAAATGGAACAAGGCAACAAAGCTTTGCTAGGTACTGGCCTGAATGTTTTGCTCTTGTATGTAACCTCAGGTGTGGGTGGGAGGGAAAGGAGATTCAATATACTAAATGCAGCCTAACATTAAATTGAAAGGGATTTCTCAAACATATAGTATATAGAGATCATTAATACATTAGCCCCAACCCAAATGAGGAAGCACTCTAGCTAAAAATCCCCGTTAGAAATCTTTGAACATTTCCATTAAAAACTGCAAACATGGGCAATTAGAGTTTTACTTGCCCACTTCATGCCGATTTCAGCCTTTGAAAGCAGAGCTGTCCATTCCCCATTAGTAATACCCATTAGTTGGGCAAAATGACTTATAGAATTAGGTATTCTTTTTAGCACTCATATAGAAAGGTAAGTCACATCAATAATCTTTTAATTCTGAAACTGAAATATACCAGAAAAATCCCATAAAATACACAACTATAAAAAGTTGAGGGAAAAAAAATGGAAACTAAAATCTAAATAAAGAAAGCTATTACAAGGAAAAGACATGGAGGGCGAAGGCAGCACAGTAGTTAGCATTTAAATAAAAAGCTTGTGTACTTTCTTAGCAGTGCTTAAAATAATAGTGAGTACAGCAGTATTTACAATTATAAGTATAGGGAATGCCAGCTGAAAGTGGTAATAGCCTACCTTTTAGAAAAATAAAATAAGAAACATTTAAAAAGCAATCACTGTATATGTATCCTACCCTTGAGATTTGCAAATGCTGCAGTAAAGGAGCTAGCAAGACAAAAAAGCTTTTAGAACCAGCACATAATGCCAGGGTTTGGAATGCACCTGAACCAACAGTAGGGATCCTGGGGAAGAAGCATTTGTGGAGAACAGGCACCTCAATGCCAGTTACATTTTTCTAAAGGTAGGCAAGTATTCATCTGTCATATGATCAATTGATCGAAAAAAGTGGGGAAATGACCACACATGAGAATATCTTAGACTTCTAATTTAAAGACAGCAATCATCTACTGACTAAGTTTCAATGAGGAAAGATCTTAATCTCAATTCTAAAATAATGCAGATGTATAACTAGGGATCTACTTAAATCATGTTTTCGTGATTTTTATGGAAACCACAAAAAATGGCATTGGTCACAATTTCCCAGGAAATCAACCAAAAAAACAAACCTTAATAAAAATAAATGCTGGCTCCTCAGTGGGAGCCAGCAGTCCTTGATGCCACTGTGACCCAGCCTTGCAACCTGCCTGAAAGGGGGAGGCACGAAGGGCAGCCAGCAATCAAGATGATGGTTTTCCCCTTGTCCTTCCTCCCTCGGGGGCCTCTCTAACAATCGGCCCGGAGGGGTGGGGTCACTGCAAAATGACTACAAAATTGGCTCTTTGGGCTATGACCAAACCTGAAAATTTCTTTCTATTGCCAGTGGTTAGGTAGGTCCCTATGTATAACCCTCATAATGGATGGATCCATAATACTCTATAATTAATTAGAGAACACTGTTCTAGGCTACAAATGACTTTTCATTCAACTTTAAGGGACACTGCTGACACTTCTTCCTCCCTCTCAGCTGCACTGAATTGTTTTGATGGAAATCTGGAAGATTAAATGCTATATATTCTGCCTATTCTTATTCTGATGAAAAGCATAGAATGACAGCTCCACTAACCAAGATTTGAAAACCTCCTCACTCACTGGTGGGGAGAGGGGAGAAGACAACCACAGCTAACTATCAGTATACAACATGATTATATTGCAGGCCCAGTTCACTAATATTGTGACTGGATCGTGGTGGGGGCTGCCATTTTCATAGCCAGATCACGGTGTTGTCCCCACCCCCATGCTGCCTGGCTGGCTGAGGGGTGCAGGTTTAGGGCCAGGTTTAATTGCAGCAGCAGAGGCCTTACTCCCAAGGCCTCTAATCACTGCTGAAAAGACCATACCCCCATCCAGCAGCTCAGGAGAGGTGGGGGGAAAGGGGTTGCAAAACGGAAAGAGGGAGAAAAGGGCTTGGGGATGGGTAGGGGAGGAGCTGTTTGCTCCTCTGGGTGTGAAAACTGGGGTGCAGGGGGATTGGGAGTGCCTGGGGGCTGCTTTGGCAGGCTGCCCTTGCACCAGGTAGGGCTATTTTCTCCTCTAGGCAGGAAAACTGGGGTGCTGGGGGTAGAGGGAGGCCAGGCAGCCCCAACCCCCCTGTGCCCCCAGTTTTCTCATCTGGAGTAGCAAACAGCCCCTCCACTACCCATCCCCAAACTCTTTCCTTCCCTTGTTCCTTTTGCAACCCCCTGGACCCCTCCCCTGGGCTGCTAGGCTTTTGCTGCTGGCTGGGGAATGCGTTGCACAACCTGCAGCAGCTATTTTTTTTTGCAATGAAATTTCACCATTTGTCTGCTTGGGGAACTCCCCAGCAAGCAGCCATACCATGGCATTTTGTCGCAAATCACATTTTTTGTGAAAAATAACTTAATTTTGTGATTTTCATGAAAAATGAGAAATCACTATTTAAACCAGTCCCTACTCACAGGGTTCCATGGACCAGCCCCAGCCCATGGACTGTGTTTTTGACACCCCTGGGTTAAATGATGTATTACATTTGACAATCCACATGTAACAGTTTCAGTAATTGCAATTTAAACCAGGCCCTATATCAATCTTCTGCTACAACGTAGGAAAACTTCCTTTTAAGAATGTGCATTGTTTTCATTAAGATACAAATACCTTTCAGAATTTGTACACTGTAAACTTCAGCTTCACACCTATTCAAAAACATTTAAATTAGCAGCAGGAAATTAAACAAAGAGCTAGCTTGGGTAGAGGAAAGAGACGGAGAACATCAGTAAATTAATGCTGCATTTTATACTTGCAAATTTAGAGGACAGAGGTAACAACATTCAAATCATTTACCATCCCTTAGAGATAAGAAGCATATTCCCAGGAGAGAACAATCTATTAGCATAACAAGCAATTTAAAAGTATATTTTCTTCATAATTTTGTGATCACACCTTATTTCCAGTTTCTGTGCTATAATCTAATATGCTTTAAACCACCAGTAGGGTTCCTGCTTAATGACATTTTGACAAAGAAAGTATATCAGCTTTATGTAGGTAACTTAATTTTACTGTTAATAAATAACTTAAGCATATGCAAATATTTTCCTACATTGTAAGTTAATATGTAGTCCACAAGACTGGACTTAATTTGAACTCAAAAGACTGCCCCACACCATGAAAACACACAGTTCATATTTGATTCATCTTCATCTTGAATGCTTATCTTATGTAACAATCACTCATAACTGTAGACCCAGTTTGTGGTTTCACACAATAACTTGCTTTCTTATGCTCCATTTTGCATCTAAGCATCTGAAGCTGTAATTCTCAAGTTAAGAAAGTAATTTGTGGTATCAACTCAAGAAAACAATTCTCTTCTTTCTGCACTAGAAATGAGAAAACTTCAAAGGAACTTTATAGATGTCCAAGACATTAAAATGGATATTTAAAACAATTATCAATAACTAAACTATATTAAAAGTAACGCATCTGGAAGTAAACATGTCTTGTTAGTGTCTGGGAAAGTCTAACCTATGAAAAAGCAATATATTCATTTGAATTTTAAAAGGAGAGAGAGAAACATGGTAAATTTGTCTCCTCTACTGCTTCCATCATACATCTTCAATGAGCTATTCCAGTTTCCCTCAGGGCCACTAAGTTCCAAATGGTCAGTTAGCCTCATGGTTCTCTGATAATCGTATTTGTGCCTATGGTCACCGCTTCTCTACAGAGCCACACTGGGGCTCCATGCTGGAAAGTGTACCCTTCCATGGTCGAAGTGTTGTTTCTGGCTGCCTTTCCAAATGAGATATGGCATCATGCTAAGCATGAAGCAGAGCAAGTCTCTTAATATAGGCATAAGAAAGGCAGAAACGGACTTTATACCAGCAAGAAGGGTACATTGGAACTGGCTTCCTTCTAGAAGTCAATCCTGCCCTTTTCTTTTAGCTACACATGGGCATTCAGTTCTCCTCCTAAAAAACCTTCTGTAACTGATAAAAATGGCTGATTCCAATGGTAAACAATTTAGGCCTAGCCAGGGTCCTAAACTGCTGATGTTTGAGGGAGATATGCATAATGACCAAGTCTCCCTCCTTGCAAAAGGAGAATATGGGCATATTTCACTTGCATTAACCAACTAGATTTGCCATGGATAGGAACACATACATCATTACCTTAGAGTAGTGGTTCTCAACCTTTGGCACCTTACATACTCCCTGCTGATTGATGCAGCAAAAGTGAAACCGGAAGTCCCACTGTGGCACTTCCAGTTTCGCCGCTACGAGCTGACTTCCGCTTTTTCCTTCTGGACCATGGCCCGGGGCAAAGCAGCCTGCATGGGGCCTCCCTCCCCATCCCCTGGCACACTGACACTGGGGAGTGAAAGCCCTGGCGCACTGGACATGACAGGAGGGGCGGTGGCTGGAAGTTCTGGCCCAAGCAGACAAAGATGCCTCCAAGCAGCCGGGGGGTGGGGGTGCCAAACTCAAATTGCAGCACCCACATACCCCCTGCCTGGGTCTCACGTACCCCCAGAGGTATGTGTACTACTGGTTGAGAAACACTGCCTTAGAACACCTGATGTACTGTATGTTTATACCCTTAGCTTACCTCTTGGTAACTTGTTTTGGTGACCAAACCTTGAATTATGATTACTAGATACTTTTTTGTTCTAAAGTAATAACCTCTAGGATAAATATAAGTATACTGACTCTGCTGACAAGGGACCATAGATTATTAAGATAATTTAAAAACCAAGAATCCATTTGTCAAAGATTATACAAGGTGATGGGATGCAGCCTATAGATACTGGCTTTCAGTTCTGCATGGACCACATTTAGTATCTGCATACTGCATTACACATTTGCTAAGAATGAAAAACAAGGGAACACAAAGTATATGTGAGAGCGACAGTGTGTAGGGAAGAAAGGGCAGGGGAGACGAGAGAGAGCGAGATTAGTGAGTTAAACAAATAATAACAAGGTTCAATCGGATTTAAATCCTTTAAAATGATTTAAAAGTGTAAATGAAATACAATCTAGAACATACTTAACAGTGGAACAAGAAACCCCAACCTCACCATTTTTATTATTGCTACATTGATTTAAAGAATCATTTTCAGCAACAGAAGGCAATGGAAATAATGGGGAAAAAAAATCGAGTACTTGTTAATAATAATAATACTATTATTGTAGTGCTTTTATTTATAGTTGCTGTTCGCAGAAAATAGATGAAGTTGGAAATATTTATTTGTTATACTTTCCATTGATTGAAAAGCAGATTGTCAGATCTGCTTTGCATCAAAATAACTTCCTACTGAGACAGGCTCTGTTATTATTAAGTGAAGTGTCAGTTAAGTAAAGAAGGAGCAACAAGTACTTTCACCCACTCTTTTGAATACTTGCTTTAAAAAAATTATCTTCAGCAAAATATTTATCTAACACAGAATTATTCACAGAAGTTTCCCTTAAAAGTAAACTTTAGCTATCAACAGGAAAATGACAGTTTAATGAACAGTTAACTTCTAAATCTGCATAAACTGACCTGTTTTCCAGTAACTTCTAAAACTGCTTAGATATTATTTATATGTTGCTTTAATTTTTATAAGGCTGCTGCTTGTGCAAATAACACAGAAGAAGTCGATAGATTAAATGGATTTAGCTTTCCATAGTAATCAGCATGCATCTTCTGCATCTGAAATCAGAACAGTTTTTGGTTCCACCTGACAGTCAGAATCCTTGACTGCTCCCTTACCAACATACCCTTTTACCATTCTCAAGCTTAACCTCTCCCCCTTTCAAACTGAGCAATAGGGCTGTGTGAAGCTTTGGGCACTGATTCAATTCTGTCTGATTCAGCAGCCGAATCTCTGAATCCAAATTGAATCAGGAGACCAATAAAAAGGTCTGAATTGATTTGAAGCTCTCTGAATTGATTTGGAAAAGATTCGGAGAGCTTTGGAGAGATTTGGGCAGTCCCTGCTCGCTGCAGCAGGGAGCTGGACCCAGACTCCATGTCAGTAAGTAGGGAGCGGGGCCGGGAGGCTGGAGGAAGGGGGGGTGGGGAGGGACCATGGGGGGGACCCCTGCCAGGCCTCATCCCCTGCCTGCTCCCCCAGCCCCCCTGACCCATGCCTGCTCTCTTAGCCCTGTCAATGGCTGCCCCGCCTGGCCCCAGTGTCCCAGTTCTTTTTTTTTTTTTTTTTTTTAAAAGAAAGCCCCACACTCACCAGCTGCTGCAGCAGCTGTTGGGGCCTCTGGGGTCTTGTGACAGAGCCCCCCCCCATGCAGCGTGCAGCAGCAGGTATTGCCTTCTTCCCCCACCTGGCAGGAGCCGGTGAGTGTGGGCCTTTTAAATTAAGTGCCGGGATGCTGGGGCCGTGCAGGGCAGACATGGGGGGTGGGGTGGCTGAGACAGCGGGCAGGAATTGGGGCTTGTGGAATCACTGAATCGAATCACTGTTCCCCGAACTGGCCTAATTCAAAGTGAATACTAACTGCTTTCCACAGGCCTACTGAGCACGACACTTGCTAGACTATTACTGAAAATTCAATGGAGAGATTCAATTACTGTCTTCCAGAAGCCATTTGCAGACTTTCACTCAGTTTATTTTCTTGTTTAAAACAATAAAGTTACTTGGATTGTACTAATGTAAGCATTAACATAAAAAAATCATAGTCTTACTCTAAAATGGAAGCTGTGTTGTTCAGCTTAATTTTGCAGCTGTGGAAAGTAACTAGGAGCTGTGTAGTGGCTATGGATAACTTAATCCTGTTCAAGTAGGGAAATCCCAAGTAGGCCCAACATATCCAAAGCCTTTGTTGTTTTCAAGGCAGTTTAACAGAATTCACCATAGAGATGGTTTAATAAACTGTACCAGCCTGCACAATAGAAGTGCTTAACGGATCTGAAAAGGAGTTGGCAACTGATCTGCAACTGTCCTCCTCCAGGACACAGATGGACCATCAGGAAATGGAGAGAGAATTGTACAGCTGCAAACCCTCCAAAAGAACGGTTGTCTGTGGCAGCTCCATAGGAATTACTGTAATCCCAGAACTGTAGCATCATGCAAGAGAACTTGAAAGTGCAGGACATTCACAGCCTTGTAGTTAAATTTATTTTCATGAGCTTGTTACCCTCGATCAATTACAAAGGCCTGGATCATAGGGGTGTTATGAATCTATTCTGTTGTTTTACTCTACCAATCTGAAGATCAGCTCGACTAGTGTAAGGCTCTCTGGTACGTTAGTCAGGGGTTTCCAGATGGCTCATATTCACAGAGCAGAGTAAAAGATTTGCTCCTTAATGTCTCTGAAAAGCAAGGGACTGATATTGGTGACTGATCCTTCTTCCCAATGCATCCACCCATCAGACACTTAAAACCCAGGAACAGGAGTGTCACATTCCTCATACTACCCTAGTCATGCTCCTGAACTCTGATTTGGAAGGAATGCTTCTGTCTCTAGGTTCTTTTAGCAAATTTGTCCACAAAAGAGTGAATAATGATAGTAAGGTTTGTGATGTGACCCCAGTTCAGTAGGAAATTGAGAGATAACCAAAACTCATTTGGATAGGCCAGGCATTACAATATGGGCATTAAATCACTACTGAACTAGCATGGATTGCAACTGATGAACTAAGAAAATATTATCTCACATCTCATTACAAATTCCCCATGGCAAGATGCTTGGCTAACTGGGTTAAAGAGGGAGGATGAAATGATTGTTGACTGCAAATGCCATTAGTATCAACAATTTTTGTAAGACAGGCAAGAAAATTAGGCTTTCAAGTAGGTCTGCTAGAGTTCTCAGTTACATTTCCTTGACATGAGATAATTGGCAATGCCTTTCATATACGCTTACTAAAATGTTTGGTGATTATCTATTCTAATACTAACACAGACATGGTAACTTTCAATAAAGGAAAAAAACCCACCATATTTTTCACATTTTTTGTCTTATAAGCTTAACCAGCAATTCCCGCAGGACTATAGAATGACATACAAAGAATACTTATTGTAGACTACCAGCATCCTGAAACTAATCCTAGAGTTAGATCTATGCTATTAAGTCTCTCTGTTTTGCATGTTTTAACATACTTTAGAAAAAGGCTAATTTGTCAGAAACACTTTAATTCTAATTGACAGAGCGCATGTATCTATTTTAAATAGCAAAATGATCAAATTATTTTTCTTGTAGTTGTGCTTAAATGAATTCATCCAGGATAGCTGGCTTAAAACTTTGTAGGAACTGTAGCCTGCTCTAACATTAAAAAAATGTTTCTGTTGAAAGCTTTATAACATATTATTTTAATAACAGCATTATGGGTTTTCTAATACAAATTCTAACATAACTAAACTGAACAAAACATGTTAAGTCAGCAAGTTAGTTTATTAAGTCTGTTGTTCACAAAAACCAGAAAATATATAAAAGTTCATAAATTAATGCACCATATAGCTGCAATATTACAAAATTTAACCCAAATTTTCCCCTTTGTAAATGTAAACTGTCAAGAAATCTGAATCAATAAAAGTGTTCCCATACTGTAGAATAACCACAGTGAAAATGGTCATTCCTAAATAATTAGATATCCACCTGTCTGAAAACTGAACACTACAAGACTATTGTCTTTCATTTTCTAACATAGAACAGCAATAAGTAAACCAAGCAGTATCAAGTAATTTACATCTCTAAACTGATCAGTTCCTATTATTTGCCCTTTATTTACTTCTTGCAAAAATCCATGCTACTAACAATTAACATGTTTATATATGTTTACAACATTTTTAAAGTTGAAAATGTTCCTTTAAAGGAAAATGCAAAAATAACAAATTTAGACCACAACACAATCACTCAAAATATTTTGTAGGACATCAACAAAAAAAAAGAAATCCTTTTCAGTACCCAGAGCTCCACACTGCTCATCTGATATTTTCATAATAGAAAAATCTGGGATACATTTAGACATTTAATCTTTTTTATCCTACTTTATATAAACACATACAAAGATCTATTCACCTTATCTGTACACACACCCATTCCTCCCAAGCTGTTCTTTTTGAATGGATGTCCCTTGGTGGCACAAGCTAATGTTCAGACAAAAATGCATGGCAACCAGTCTGCCAATTTTTCCTTTAAAGCCTACAACTGACATACTCTGCCTTAACTCATTTCAGATGGTCTTACCCCATACCTTTAGCTTACAATTTTAGTGTAGCAATGTCAGCATTCAGATTTATTTGCCCTGCATGAAGCATTTTTCAGTTGTCAGAGACAATGAAAAGAATAACATTCCATGCTTATTTCTAATTGTCTATGAGCTGGAGTTTCAAAAGCAACGTGTAGCTTTAAAAAGTAACTTACAACAATTTTAAAATTATAAATGTGGTATAAGAAAGGTATAATGACCAAATTTAAATTTTGAAAGAATACTTGAAGACAGCGGAGTGGTGAAACAAAAAGAATGACCTTTTCCCGGAGATCATATGGAAAGAGGTAAATGGAGCCTAAAGGCACAGACAGAAGTGACAGATTTTGTCTGTGAAAGTGCTCTACAGCCCTGACCAAACACAAGTGCATGGTTGCACAGTGCTTGAAAAGGGCCTGATCCCACTACAATCTGAATCCTTATTGCATGAGGGTTCAAATGAAGATGCTCTGAAATGAAGCACCTTCATTAATGTCTACCTGCATGTGCTGGGAGCTGGGCTGATGCAACTGAGCCCTGCTCCTAGTGCTGTCTTAAGAATAACAGGGAGGGAAGAGAGTTGAGGGAGTTCAGCCTGAATTTTTTTCAGCCAGAGCTGGAGGGTGGGGCACATGGACTGGAGTTCCCATGAGTTCCCAACAGCGAATGTCTGTTGGGTCCGGGGGATTACTGTAACTCATAGCACTTTGCAGGAAGCACTATGAGTTACAGCAGGGAGCTGCACTTCTGTCTGTGCCTTAATGATCCCACTAAAACTGCACTGCAAGTATTGTGTCGGTTAGAAAGTTTCTCTAAGAAAGCATAAAAGAGTATAGTCTACATCAGTGATTCTCAACATTTTCAGGCTTAAGACACCCCTTAAAATGCTAGCTCTTAGTTTCACTCATTTTTTGAGTGCAGGAAAATAATAGGGCAATTCTTCTGTTGCAAAGAATTCAGGAAGACCACAACAAGGTTTCTGACACTAAGGATTTCTATTTGAAATGTCAGGGTTTATTTTATGAATCATGTGTTTCCTGTGAGGCACCCATAGCACCTTGGATGAGAATCACTGGTCTACAGTGTTAAGGTCCAGAGCTACAAAGCACTGTAGGACTAAAATCTTAATATCAGTCTCTCAGAGGTTTTTGCTCCTATTGTCTAGGTGTTGAGAAAATTGAAAGAGAAAATTAATTAGGTATGGCAATAGCTGGATAAGTAATTTAGCTTCAAATACATTTGAAGAACTAAAGTGGCGTCCACTAAAATTAGCTACATAACTATTTTGTGGATTTCATAAAAAGCTGCATAATGGGGAAGAGATTCTGTGCATTTGGAAATGGAAAATATTTTGTAGGTTGGTAGTGCTTTTCAGCTTGATGTCTAATCTCTTCCCTCTCGCCTCTCCCTTTGTAACTTCCAAGAAGAATGGTAGTCTGCTATAAACAAAATTATTACAGGTTTCCAAATTCCATCCAGATATACATTCACTGCTGTGGACAAACATCTTTGGTTTCCAATATTCCTATGCCACTTCTATAATTTAAAAGTCTTTTTGAAGGTTTACATCCAGACAAGCACAGCAAGCACTATCACATCTTTCCAAGTACTGTTCCTGGACTCGCAGGCTGTCTTGTTTTTCCACTCTAACAAAGACTGAATATTAAGTGTCCTTGCTAGCTGAGTTAACTTGAATCTCTCTCCCTTTGCATTCTGAGAAACAGGATTAACTTGTTTAATAATGACCTCTCAAGTTTATGTTCAAACAGGCTTTAAAACAGACAATAATGAAAGGCCTCTGGATTTCAATAAGGTTAATAGGTTTACTATTATTTTTCTTAACTCTGGTACTCTGGAAGATTAGAGTTGTCTGTTAATAATAATGAGTAATGAAACCTTGTAATCAATCATCACTGGTACTTCATTTGTTAAAGAATCTAGCTTCACCATCATTACTATCTTAACTACATACTATTTGAATTGCGTCTTTTCATTTCATTTTCTTCAGCAGTAGTGTTGTCAAAATATTTTTCTCTTCATTGCCACTCTCATGCACCACAGGTAAAACTTAACTGTATCACACATATATTGATTCAAATGAGAAAGAATAAAGTTTGCACTGATTTAAATCATTTTCCAAATTGTGATTTACTTGTTGAGTATCTCTTTGAGTATAAAATATATGACCTGCATTAAGGACCCTCACAGGACTTAAAGATGTTCTGCTCCTTCATTGAAAAGCTGAACTTTAGGGGAAACAAATCTTAAATCTGGAACACTCCTACTTTGTAGCTACCCAGAGAATGAAAAGTTGATTAATTTCTCAGTTGACAGAAAAAAAACCAAAGCATTCCGCCCCGTATTGCTCTACAAACTATTTTTGACTGGAGCCTCAAAATCATATCTCTGGCTGCTTTGACTCTTCTGTGTTTTGGCAAACTTTAATTACAACTTTTGTAACCTTAAGATAATAGTAGGAACACCTTGAAATGCAAAGATAATTTGAAAGAGCTAGGCAAATACATTCAAAGTAACATATATCTCAATATATCATGAGCAATGTAGACAAGGAGAATGAAAGCAATGCTTTTGAGAGCTTCACTTATGTCAGAGGGCATTGTTGCCTCAATGTGGTTTACTGTTAAACCACAGGTAACTGCTCAGAGGAAAAAGTAGATTATCTTTTGAACATGATGATGTTAAATCCTTACTATCTGAAAAATGAAATAATTGCCGAATCATATTTCCCTTTTTATCTCCCAGCTTCAGATAAAGTAAATACTGAATTTATTTCTTTTCTCATTTCCATAACTGTGCTTGAGCTACTTTGTAAACCAAAGATGCTCAACCTGCATATGTATGCTAAATAATTAGCTGTTAGAGATTGTTCTTTAAGTCACCCACACTGTTTAGAGGATTTAGTCAAGTTCATAAATTATAAATTTTTACTGGATTTTCCATTATCTTGTCATTATTTTGATGTATTCTTGAGGATTAATTGCCAATATATGAAACGTACAGAAAAACCATGATGTTCCTAGCATACTCATTCACTGACAGTAGTAACCTTTTAAGTAATAACCTTGCCTCAGAAGTACAAGATATGGAATTTGTTTAAACTTTATGAAGTATGATGAACAATACAAAGCATGTGATTAATGCTTGTAGGGAATTCTCCAGCCAAGCAGGGAGGTATGCTCTAGCACCCTCCCCCTCCCCCACCAGCTTCTGGCCTGGGCCACTGCAGGCATATGACTGGATGCCCAGAATCAACAGTGAATGTCTGCTCACTTGCTCATTGGTTCAATCTATGCAGTTTAGACTAACCAGCAAAGACTGAATCAACTCAGTCTTGGGCTCTTCGACTGTATGTAACCTAAGAGACCGATACCTTGTACTACTAAATGCAACTCAATCAAATTAGTCAACCCTAAAAAGACTTTGCCAATGTAACTACATTACATTCACTGATATACATCAAAAGGAATGATATACATTAAAAGGAATTTTTTTGCTGGCATAGTTAAACTACCTACATGATAAGGATTGATATAATCAAAAGGACTCATTTGCTTGCATAAAGCTGCATTACACAGGAAAGAAGGGTTTGCAGCAGGGTATGTTGGTTAGAGTTATGTTCCCCCTTCTGGACTTGCAGGTATACATGGGGAGGCATTCTTCAGCACGTGTATCTGCAAGCCAGAGGTGGAGGAGGAGGGAATGACAATGACTCTCACTCAATGCTACATTATAAGCAGCTTACAATATATGTGTCATGTCGCTGGACAACAGTATGTTATACATGAAAAAACTGAACTACTTAATTTAGCAGAAAAGGCAGGCAAAAGAAACAGAAAACAGATGGTTAATCTTATCAGATTGTGCTCTGAAATTATTTCAAATTTCCAGCTTGATCCTTTCTAGAAAACAAAACAACTCCCCCCCCAAAAAGGACATCGCTACTATGAATCATCATTCCAGGAAGTTGTTTTTCCTGCATGTGCTGTATGTGTTCTAGCATATCTTACTTTGACCAGAATCCTCAAAAGTATGGTGGAAAGAAATATAGAAACACTTCAGAAAGTCTAGGTATATGGTTTAGCACACTAGCTACAAATCAAAGCAAGGCCAAAAAATGAAAAATCGTTTAAAGAACCCAGGACATTTTTAGCAATGTCAATACTGCTCTGTCAAACAAGTTAGAAGGAGGTGGTGTTCCTCCTGTAGTTAAAATTGAGACTTGCATATTCGTAATGTAGCCAAGTAATGAAGAGAGACATCTATCTGATATAACTTGATCTTCCTACAATGTTAATGCTAAATACTATGCATAGTTTATAATAGAATTCTATGGCAATTGTTTGTCTTGTTTCTATTAAATTTTCCATGAAAAAGGCTATGTTTTGATATTTTTTGGCAGACAAAGCAAGGTCATATAAATGCTATTGTCTGCCCGTTACGAGACTTCAAAATATTCCCTTAAAAAGGGGGCACATGTTTCTTGCAGCATTACTTGAGAGAAGCAGGCTAGATTATTCACACTCAAGGAGCTCAGCTTGGGAGAAACTGCTGTCCATGCTCTCCCAATGCAATGGACCCCTCTAGTCAACTACAGAACTCTCTCCTGCAACTGCAAGTGTGCTACTTTTGGTGTAAGATTTTTAGGTGTGCTGGGTAAGGGAAAGCCTCTTAACATAACTGATGTCTTCTTAAAGAAGACACTTCCAACACTTTCCAAGCATGTGCCAGAGACAGACTTGGTCTAGCTTCAGCGTGCTCTTCCATGTGTATAAAGGGACTGTAAAGCTACCTTACCAAGGCAGATGCAGCTTGTCCTGCAAAGGGTACAGCTAACCGAATCAAGAGCTCTTGAAGCAGGTGCCATCATTTATGGGACATGCAACTAAAGCAGTGATGTTCTTCTGTTTCTTCAAGGATGGCCTAAGTCATAAGAAAGCTAATTTCATTTTCCTACCCAGATCCTGCCCCAAATTTAGCTTGGTTGGACTGACAGCATGCATCCAATATACTCAGATTCATAAAAACCATAAGATGGATAAGTCTCATCATTTTATAGGTGAAGAACTCATTTTAGCTCAAGCTGGATAGCAGTACCATACATAGCAACTATCATCTACATCTTCTGATTTTTAGGCCCATGTCAGTCTTCATACTTAAGATGAGATTAACCAGTTAATAACACCTTAGATAGTAACCTGGCCACAGGTTCAGGAAACTAATGATGCAGTAAAACAGGAAATAAGCCATAAAATTATTATACAAAATATGTGCAATCATTTTGTGGCTGGTTCCCACTGCACCTTAAGTTGAACACATGGCAGGGTCCCCACCATTTTGGGCTTAATGTTAGCTGCATAGTGAGGTCCCAGGACTGGCCCAAGTGTGGTCCCAAGGCTGGGACCCATAAACAGGTGATCCCACTAATTCACTGGGCACCCAGCTTTCTACTTGCTAGTGCAGAGAGAACCCAGGATCATGGTAAGTAGTCATTAACATCACTGGCAATCCCTTGCAGTAGAGCATGATCGTCTTTCCACAATTGTTTTATCTGTGGATCTGAAGATGGCTGATGAGGCCTATCCAGGACTGACAAACTCTGTTGCAGCTTAGGCACACGTATCTCTGCAGGGTGGATGGCTATGGGCTCTTGGGTCGGTCCACAACATGCTGTTTCTGCCACTCCAGTTTTTCCATCTCCAGTTGTCATCATAAGGTTTCAAAATAATGAGATCCTTGCAAAAGACTCTTCCTCCATTTGTGGCAGTCCTGGGTGATAGTCTTCCACAAGTTGATATTGATGTTACATTTTTAAAGTTGGCCTTGAAGACTCCTTGAAGCACTTTTTCTGCCCTCCTCTTGACCATGCAGCTTGATTGAGCTGGGAGAATAAAGCTTGCTTTGGGAGTCTAGAGCCAGACATCCAGACGATGCGACTGGCTCAGCCAAGTTGATATCAGATGATCATCGCCTCGATGCTCGTGGTGCTTGCTTGCAAAAGGATGCTAATGTTGGTGTGTTTTTCTCCTTTACAGGAAAAAATCCATGATATCCCCCCTTAAAGGAGAAAATCCACATTTTTCCATGGGAACCAGAAAACCCAGATCTCTGGTTATCACCAGCTAGCTCACAGCACAAAAGATAATAATGCTGCCACTATTATGTGCAATAATTTTGGGGCTGGCTCCCATTGCACCTTAAAGTGAACACATGGCAAGGTCCCCACCATTTTGGGCTTAATGTTAGCTGCATAGTGAAGCCCCAGGACTGGCCCAAGTGTGATCCACAGTCTACAAAGGGGCTGCTTGAGGCTGGAGGTGGTGGAAACAGAAGGAGAACCAGAGGCAAGTGGCACCACATGCATGTGCACGCACGCACGCATGCGCACACACACACGCGCACACACGGCCAGCAATACAGCCAAGCAGTGTGGTGGAGAGCAACTCCTGTAGCTCCCTGCAGGTAAGTCTACGAGGGGACATAGGTGGCACATGGGGGACAGAGAAACAGGTGATGTGTGGGGGGACACAATGGGGGACACAACTTGTGGGGAGATTGAGGGGATGGCAGTAGCTCATGCCAAGCCTGCATGGCGAGTGAGGGAGTGGGGTGGGGTTGGTGTTTGGAAACTGGGGCTGGGGGCACTATCAAGCTGGGGCAGTGGACAGTGCCTGGGGTGCAGGACCAGAACAGGTAGGTAAGTGTGGCCACAAGGCCTGGCCGGAGAGCAGGATGAAGCCACAAATGACTTGTCCTTGGGGGAGGTGGGGCGGGGGAGGCTCAGTGCTGCTGCGAGCACCATACTGCCACGGCTGTCAAGGTGAGGCATTGTGACAGCAGCATGGTGTTGTGCTCCCCAGACTGCAGCAGTGGGCAGGAGGTACCTCACCTTGGTGGCCAGGGTGGTACAGTGCTCCCGGTGGCGGCAGCACTGAGTCTCCTCACCCCACTCCACCCTCCCATGCTGGGTCCCGCCTGCTGGGCTGTAGAGGCAGCCCCTGCCTGGTGCTGGTCTGGTCAGGCTCCAGCTCATGCCCTGCTGTGGGTGTAGAAATCTGGGGGGGAAAAGGGGCATGTCCCCCATACCCTCCCAATGCATAACCTATGGTGTTGCCCATGCCCACACAACCCTTGCACCACACACTGGGGGGCTGGGGCCAGAGGGCATCAGGTCAGGAGTGAGAGGCAACAGCATGGGCAGGGGCAGGGCATTGGCATATCAGGACTGCTCAGCACCACAAAACAGTGGGGGCGGGGGAGGGGGAAACTGAAGCTGGACCCATGTCCTGGTAAGTACAGGGGGAAGACAGAGCTCTGATTTTCCATTATATATAAACCAAAATCAAATGCCAAAATATATAGGTATTTAGAAATTATTTTATTATAATGATTGAGGCACTGGTAAGCTTCCAAATTGCTTTAAAATTGTAAATATATCAATAAAACTTTGTGTTTGGCTGATAGACAGACAGAGGCATTTCATTTTAATTGGGGAAAAACATGGGTCTTGGGGGGGAGGGGGGGTTCAATTAGTGAATTCTGGTTGTTTTTTTTTTAAAACAAAGAAAACCAGGATCCCTGCTGATAATGAAGCTCATTTGATGTGATGCACGATTCAATCTGGACTGGAAACATGAGTAAAACAGTTAAATTCATGTACCTTTTTTCAACAGATTTGTGTGTTGTAAATTCCTGATCAGTCTTTCTTTTGTTTGCTCTTTTGGTCAAATGTGTTTATTAAGACTAAGAATTCCAATAAGACACATTTATACAGGATTTTTCCGGCATGTTGACACAAACAATTCATGCAGCATGCTGGACAGAGTTCTGCATTGTTTCCTGGGAGTTCTGTTCCTAGATTCTCAGCAGCCTGTCTTGTCATCTGCTTTTCTCTTGGGGATCCACAGTTTCCTGGGTCAACTGCTAAGGGCAGGCCACTAAGTAAACTGGTCAGCTGCAGACCTCAGGGCTGCTAGGGTCCATGCCCTTAGGGCAACTTATTAGGTGGATGGTCTGAAAACTTGCACTGCATTCCTGTTTAAACTAGTGCGAAAATTTGGCTTTCATTCCAAATCCGCAAACCAAATTTCAAAATAGGCAACCACAAAATTCTTTTCCTGACCCAGTTCTAGTGCTTGAATTATATCAAGGAGTAATGGAAACAAAAGTTGAAAGCTACTTTCCATTGTGAATTTTATTTACTAGAAATACATTACTTGTGTAAGATTTTGGAAAGGGCCGTCTGATAATTGAACAAGGTTACTCCTTTTTCAGATATACAAGGAAACCTCTCTTAAAAAATAATTCTGTTCCACATATTTCTTCTAGTTGCAATCACAAAATCAGCAGGGCCTAAAATTTTATGAGAATCCTCAATCTGTTGTGAAACTGAGGTGGCTACATCAGACCATGGAAGACAGAAGCAGCTGATTTTCATCTTCACTTCACACGTGTGCGCACACCAATAATTGAAACATTGGATCTCACAGACATTCATTCTGGCATGGCAAGACCATTATGACTCAATCAGGTGCCAGTAAATTGTGTTCTGAGTATAAGATGCAAAAGACAAGTTCCACAGAGAAGGAATGAAAGCTTTTTAAAGTACTGTATACCTTTCACCTCCCCAAAAAGCAGCTAGAGAGAAAGAAAGGAGTCAGCTGTTCTTTTCAAGGCTTTTATAAAATACTACTGAAACATAATTAAAGATTTAACACCAAGTATTTCTTCTGGTCTTACCATACCAGCATGAATGGTGGTATGTCATGCAGCTAGCTATGTATTCACACCTTTCATAGTGCTCTGTTTCTGCTGGCACTTGTTGAATTGACCCCCAGAATTCCTAGTTTATCACACTGGCTGTTTTGCACAGAGCTGAAGATCGACTTTGTGACTACAATTTGTAAAAAAAAAATGAAAATCAATTCTTTGGCCATGGAACTACATAAAACCAGGCCTCTTAGAATGCTACAGCAGATGTTCAGAGGTTAGCTACTACTGCTAAATATTCTTAAAATGCTGTTGCAAAGAACTCTGAATAAAAGCAAAATACCACCTCATATTATCAATATTTCAAAACCTCATGACCTCTGTTTTGCTATTAAAATGCACCTAGTCTTTTAAAGACTGTTCTGGCTGTTCTGCAGGGTTTTTTGTTTGTTTGTTTGTTTTAAATCAGCAATACTGGCTAAATATGTTCATTGAGAGACAGAGATACCCAGGAGATGAACATGTATTGCTTCTTAGCTGTTGTCCCTTCTCTAGCGATTATTGTTCTTCAACCAAAACTAAATTTAAATGACATCTACAATTTTTTCAGTGTTTGCTAACTATAGCTTGAAATATCTGATACTCTCCTTTCATAAATATTGTAGCATTTTAATGGACATGAACCTGAAGGAAAAAAAAGGCAAAGTAGCCCCAAATATTTTGTACAAAAAACTTTCCTGCCCAGATTTTTTTTTAGTGTCCATGAACTATAAAAGTACTGTGGCTTAAAAGATAAAGAGAAAAAGAATGTTAAATAGCTAATCTTCATTATTTGCTGGTTTTTACTTGAATTTATCAGATTTTAGAGACAAAAAACATTCCTTCACGAATTACACTAGAAGAATGTGAAGGGTGGAAAGTTAAGAAATGCCTAAGTTAAAACTGCAGGGCCAAGCTTAAGGGTGTCCTC
The DNA here is from genome assembly GCF_030867095.1 of Alligator mississippiensis. NCBI lineage: Eukaryota > Metazoa > Chordata > Crocodylia > Alligatoridae > Alligator > Alligator mississippiensis. The sequence goes on along the minus strand of NC_081826.1, from coordinate 113,114,787 downwards.
TCACAGGATCATTGCGACCTCTCTACATACTAGGACTTACAACTTTTATGACAAGTACTTCTGAGGACATAATAAGGTTGACAGAATCTGTGACATGCCAGGGTGCACTCACATATTTAAGGGTGTTCTTCAGCCCCAAACCCCTCTCCATTGTCTGCTTCTTGGACGCAGAAAAGGCTGAGATGCACCAAATAGGCCAAATCTGTGGCCCAGGGTGCCTGAGCTGCAACCGGCTTCCCCAGGCTTTGCCAGCTCTTTGCAGAGGGGTTTTGCTAGCTCAGATAAGCATAACCCTTTTGTCTGGCTCATGCAAGAAATTATAGGATTCCTTTGAGTAGAGGCCAGTGTCTACAGTCAGATGCTCTGAAATCACACTCACAGCCAATCAGGTTATACAAAAGAGCATACAGGTATATGTAAACAAGAGAAATCATAAGACTCAGTAACTGTACGCTGAAACAGACAGATGTTCTGCTACCACAGCTGGGCAGAAAGCCGACAAGAGCTGGGTCCAAGTTTAGGGGATTTTGGCAACAGCCCCCACATAAAAATCTAGCAAAATATCACCTTTACTGGGGGTCCTACAAGAACCAACTTTCCTACTCACAAGCAGTTTGGATACTGATAGTATATAAATATTTATTAAATGTGAAAGAGGGAATAACTAAACCTGAGCAAACATAACACCTATAAAATACCCTGACTATTAAATACCTCAAAAATACAAAGTGACAGCCCAAACAACAGAAGAAAATTCCCAAATAACAACCATAAACACCCAGTCCTCTGGGTCTTTTGGTGCAAATTTCTTTCTGGGAACTTCCCCCACCCAGAAGATTGCCACCTTGCCCAGTAAAATGGGGGAAGAGGTGGCTCTCTTCAGTTCACTGAGAAAAATCTCGACTTGCTGGCTTCTGCTTGCCGTCGCCGCTGTTGGGGCAGGCAGTAGGACCGGCCAGGGTGAGCCAGAGGTGTGCCGTCTCATGCTGCTTTCTGGCTTGCTGCCTCTTGCTACCATGGGACGCTGCCTCTGCCACGGTGCGGCAGCATGCCGCCTGCCACCTTCTGAAGTTTTATCTCTGCTGTTGTTTGTCATCAGCACCGCTGGGGTTGGTGGTAGAGCACTGTCTGCTGCTCAGGCACCCCGCCTAGATTCCAGCTCTGGGTCTAATGGAGACAGCTCTCCCCGTCTCTCACCAGTGAGGGTTTACCAGGCTCTGTGAGACTGCCCTCAAAGGGGACTCCACTCTCGGGTCTTTTTGGGCTCTCCAGTCACAGCCCTGGAGCTTTCCCAGCTTGGCCTCTCAGGGGGCCCCCACCCCTCCCCTCTCAGGGAGCTTTCTGACTCTGCAAACCTGGGGCTCGCTGAAACATGGTGGGATCCAATGCACGACTGGGCGGTGAACATCAAGGGCTATAGGCTGTACAGAAGGGATAAAAAAAGGGAGGAAAGGCGGGGGTGTGGCACTTTATGTCAAAGAACAATTCACATTCTCAACAAGCAGCACTGGGTCAGAGGAGAGGCAGACTGAAGGGCTCTGGATCAGAATACAGGGGGGTCGCGGAGAAAGGGACTTAACGGTGGGGGTCTACTACAGACCACCCAACCAGGGAGAAGAGCTAGACTGGGAATTCTCAGGTCAGCTCGCGGAGGCAGTTAAGTCAAAGGATGTGGTCATCACAGGTGACCTAAACTATCCAGACATTTGCTGGGAGGAGCAGTCAGCCAGGTCTGACTGCTCACGTAGGTTCCTAGCTGTGTTACAGGACCTCCATCTAACCCAGGAGGTGCACGGTCCCACCAGGGGAAATGCCTCATTAAACCTGGTCCTGGCCACAAGCGATGACCTGGTGAGGGGACTGTGGGTGCTCGATCACCTGGGTGATAGCAATCATCGCCTATTGGAATTCACCATCCAGCACAGGGTGGCAAAGGCCTGCAGCAAGACAGCAGCCCTGGACTTCAGGAGGGCGGATTTCATTGAGCTAAGGAGACTAGTCGGGGAGGCACTGAGGTCCCGGAGGGGTGGGGAGTTGGGAGTCCAAGAAGAGTGATCGTTCCTGAAGAAGATGATCCTCCAAGTCCAAAGGGTGGCAATCCCAACACTGATCAAAGGGGGCAAGAGTGCTCAAGAGCCCCCATGGCTCACCAAAAGCATCCAGGAACATCTCAAAGTTAAGAAGGAGGCGTACACTCAATGGAAGGGAGGAGCCATTACCAGGGAGGACTATACCTCTATTGCTCGGGGCTGTAGGGGGGCTGGTAGGAAGGCCAAGGTGGAGATGGAACTGGGACTAGCAACCCGGATCAAGGATAACAAGAAATCCTTTTTTAAATACATGGGGGGTAAAAAGAAGGTTCCAGGTAACGTGGGGCCTCTGCAGGACACACTAGGAAATCTGGTGGTCTCACCAGATGACAAAGCTAATCTATTTAACAATTTCTTTGCCTCCATTTTTCTGAGCAGGGACCAGGTCATCCCCCTCACCAGGATCCCCAATGGTCCCAGGGGAGGCGCAGCCAGGCCCAGGGTCAGAGTGGACCTAGTCAGGGAACTTCTGGAGGGACTGGATGTGTTCAAGTCAGCAGGTCCTGACGATCTCCACTCCAGAGTGCTGAGGGAATTAGCAGAGGTCATTGCGGGACCCCTGGCACAGCTTTACGAGCACTCGTGGTGCTCCGGCAAGGTGGCAGAGGACTGGAAAAGGGCCAATGTGGTCCCCATTTTCAAAAAAGGGAGGAAGTTGGACCCAGAAAATTATAGGCCTGTTAGTCATACCTTGGTCATGGGGAAGCTCTTAAGAGAAAATTATCCAGGTGCACATCTGCGAGGGGCAAGCAGGGGAGTGTATGCTTAGGTGCAACCAACATGGGTTCATTAGAGGAAGGTCCTGTCAGACCAACCTGATGGCCTTCTATGGCCAGGTCACAAAATCCTTGGACGGAGGTGTCGCGGTGGACTTTAGGAAGGCCTTCAACACCGTCTCTCACCCCATTCTCGTTAAAAAATTAGGAGATTGTGGTGTCAATGCCTCCACAGTCAGATGGGTCACCATTTGGCTGGAGGGCCGCACCCAGAGAGTGGTGGTGGACGGGTCATTTTCGACTTGGAGGGATGTGGGCAGTGGGGTCCCCCAAGGCTCAGTGCTCGGGCCCGCACTGTTCAACATCTTCATCAGTGACTTGGGCGAGGGGGTGAAAAGCACCTTGTTCAAATTCGCAGATGACACTAAGATGTGGGGAGAAGTGGGCACGCTAGAAGGGAGGGACAGGCTGCAATTGGATCTGGACAGGTTACAGGGGTGGGCGGATGAGAATAAGATGGGATTCAATACTGACAAGTGCAGGGTACTGCACCTAGGGAGAAAGAACCAGCAGCATACCTACAGGCTGGGGAACTCCCTTCTCGTCAGCACAGAGGCAGAAAAGGATCTTGGAGTCATTATAGACTCCAAGATGAACATAGGCTGCCAATGTGGGTATGCAGTCAGGAAGGCTAACTGTACCCTGTCATGCATCCACAGATGCATCATGAGCAGGTCCAAGGAGGTGATCCTCCCCCGCTATATGACATTGGTCAGGTCAGAGTTGGAGTACTGCGTCCAGTTCTGGGCACTGCACTTCAGGAGGAATGTACACAACATGGAGAGGGTCCAGAGGAGGGCCACTTGCATGATCAGGGGACAGCAGGGCAGGCCCTACAAGGAGACGTTACGTGACCTGAACCTGTTCAGCCTCCACAAAAGAAGGCTGAGAAGGGATCTGGTGGCCACCTATAAACTGGCCAAGGGAGACCAGCAGGCAATGGGAGAGTCCCTGTTCCCCTGAGCACTACTGGGAGTAACATGGAATAACAGCTGTAAGTTGACCGAGAGTAGATTCAGGCTAGATATCAGGAGGCACTACTTCACTGTCAGGGCGGCTAGGATCTGGAACCAACTTCTAAGGGAAGTGGTGCTCGCTCTTACCCTGGGGGTCTTCAAAAGGAGGCTAGAAGGACACCTTACCGGGGTTGTTTGATCCCAGCATGCTTTCCTGCCATGGCAGGGGGTCGGACTTGATGATCTGCTCAGGTCCCTTCTGACCCTATCAGCTATGAAACTATGAAACTAATGAGGAATGAAAATCTGGTGAACAGAGCTCTAGTACCAGAGCACATGACCAAAAACATACATATGTTTTTATATCTATACAGGGTTACACAGATGTGAAAAACAATCATACAAAAGAAACTATTAAAGCTATCATCTTACCCATGTACCTTATTCCTCAAAAATGAAGCTTCTACCTCTGCCCCTCTGTCAGTTTCCTGCAAGTCAGGCTGTCAGCACAGCTAGGGGACTAAGGCATTCAAAATTTCTTGGATTTTTAGACAATCATTCGTCTTTCCAGGCATGCCTTAAGTATGTAATCTGATCTGCTCATTTACATTTTCCCTATCCTGTTCTGGAGAGTATGTATATATTATGCATATAACCTTCTCCCCCCTGTAGGCATCCAACTGACAGGCCAGCTGTGATTCCTGATCCGATTATATTTAGGTAATGTTTACATCCTTTTAACCAACAAGGTTACTAATCCCTTATCAGGGGTTTAGGTTGTAGCCGTAGATGCTTCCTCAGCCTGATGAAGGGTGTTTATGCCTGAAAGCTTGCTAAGAAGTATTTTTCCAACTATGTGAGTTGGTCTAATAAAAGATATTGGATTTGCACAAAGAACCATGTCTGCCTAATCCCTTATCAGAGAGATACAGTCTCTCATTCCTAATACTACTGGGTAGGAGACTATTTTCCCACTAACACCTTTTCCCTTTGAAATGTAAACCCCCATTATCTGTGAGGGTCTTGACTAATTCACATGCCTCAGCATAAGTCCACAGTGGCCCATCTGGCTGGCCGTAAAGACATCAGTGGCTACTCCCTGGATGTATGAATAGTATTACCAGGAGGGTAACACTTATATCACTACTATAACTGCCCTATACTCGGTATTCTATAAACACATAAAAATACACTCACATCACATACCGTAGTTCATACAAATATAACAATGGTAGAATTAAACACAGAGTGCTAGGAAGTGGTATGTGAGTGCACTGAGTGCTGGAAAGCAGGGATGTGGAGGGATACAGGATGCTGCTGGCACCCTACCTTCTAAACCTGCACCAGAGGCTAGTGTGCCACTTGCTTCACCCCCCATATACTACTGGCTCTAGATTCACACAGTGCTTCTAAAAACTGAAGGCAAAATGTACAATCTGAACAAGAAACCAAAATTAAAGCAGTTATTAACAACTAGCTTGACTGTACTCCTCAACTAGCTCTGTTTTCTGAAGATGAAATGGTTCAACCCATTGTAGGGCACCTGTGAACTTAAACTTGATAAAGAATAAAACATTTTTTCATTTTAGCATTCCTAGGAGGACACATTTATTTCAATGGAAATATTTTTGATTTTGCATATATACAAAGTAAAACTCAAAAAGACATGAAAATAAGAAAAGATGACTGTTTTTAAAAAAAAATCTAGCAGGTTAGAAAATGTAAATCAGATTTGAAGGCATAAGACATCTATTGCCTTTCTGTATTGAATAAATCAGGTGAAGCTTATTTCTGTGAGTTCCTCATGGACTCAAAAGTCTCTTCATTACCTACCATATGGGAGCAAATTAAGCAGGAAAATAATTTTCATGAAGAGATGGCATATTAATTTTCATTTGGGATTAAACCATTTTTCTGAAAAACAATAATCAAAAGCAAGGCTTTTTTATAATATGGCTGTCTCTTGTGATGGGCTACCTAATAATTTGAAATGTGTACTTTCTAATTTATATGTGGAGCTGAATTTTTACCTCAGAGGGATCTTTTTATCATAATCATTATTATAATACAACTTATCTCTAAGGAGCTAATGTTCCTCAGACATCTAATTTAGTCATTTGTGTTAGGAGTCTGACTTGCTTCTTGGAGCAATGTGTTTATAAAAAAGGTACAAAACTATGGAAAATAGTAATATAATCTATTTAGTAGTATCATCTAATAGTAATATCATCAAAACATTTACGCTCCTAAAAACACACCTATTTAAAAAATAGCTCTTGGCACCATCTCATTTATCCAAGCATTTATACAGGTTTAAAAAAAATAAATTGGAACAGTATACAGGCTTCTCTCCTCCTCAAACTCATCCGTCTCCCACAGAAAGCCCCTAGGACAAAACACACCTACCTTCCTATGCATCACAGTTTAAATACAGCAACTAGAATTTGTATCACAAATAAGAATCAACCTGTAATATTGAAGAGCTAAGAATTAAAAACAAAACAAAACAAAACAAAACAAAAACAATTTAAAGTGTTCACTGCTCTTTTCAGCTAAAATTCACTAAAACACTTCGGCGAAAATTCCTGGAGCATTAGGTTAAGTTCTAATTTTTTAGGTTGTAAATTTAATTTACCATTGATAATAGAAATAAATCGTTTAGCAAAAAAATGCATATTTATTTTACCTGGATTATATAAAAGCAAACCGTTTTTAATTATAGGAAACTCATTAAACCAAGATTAGCATAATTAAGCAATTGTGCAAAAATGATTGCCAAAATAATTTAACTTTACATTTTCAGTCATATCTATTTAAATTTCCTTGAATTCAAGTGAATAAATACTAATAATAAATAGATATGGCTGACTAAATAAAGTTGATGGCCTCCTTTGCATTTCTTCCAAGTCATTTTAATTCAGTCTGCCTATGAAATAATTCATATTCTTTCAGAAGTATGTCTTTTCTCTTCATTAGCGTGACTTCACAAGGAACATTATATATTCGATAAGAAATAGGAAAACTGAGGCGTGGTACACAGATGGAAGGCATACTGCACATAAGCAAAAAACCTGTTTAAAACCTGTTTTTCTAGAATAAATGATTTGATACATTTTTAAACAATGCCAAGGTACATGCACATATCTAGGACACTATTACTGTGTGTAAAAAAAAGGCTCTAAGGCTATTGGATAGCAGGGAATGCTTTGATACAAACCTTTTGGTAGATGTATAAATATTAAGAGGCTCCTGAATGGTTTTAGTCTATAAAACACTATGTTGCTACTAAGCTCCCTCTAATAAAACAAAAATTCTACAAAAACTATAGGAGCTGCATTAATATTTTGGAATGAGGGAAATGTTGCATGTGTGAAATTTCTCTTTTCTTAAGAATTCTCTAATGTTTCAAGTTATACTGCTCTTTTCCTAAATACTGTATTTCTCATACAACTTGCCTCTGAATAATATGCACTTTATTTTTGAAAGGCAGAATGAAGGGAAAAAAAGATCTTTCCTTGCAATAAGTTAACTGAGTAGCAGCAGCAGCTAGGGAGTGGATCCTGTTCACTGTTCTGTTCCCCCTGGGTCACTGAAGATTTTACTGCGTTTCAGCCAGCAAGTGGCAGTCCTGCTCTTACTACTGTATCTTCTTGCATATAACATGCATTCCAACTTATATCAGCTGTGAGGTTTTTTTTTTGTTTTTTTTTAAAGAAAAAATATATAGGCTGTATGTACAAAAAATATGGTACTTTCCTTCAAGTGGAACAGATTTAAAAAAAACCTAATTAAAATGTTGAAATTTCAAGCAAAGTAATTTAAATAGGATTGTAACCTTTATATAGATGTTATATTACTGTCAAGTACCCTGCACCCAATATTTCAAAGGAGATTGAACTGTAGCAATGCAAATAATATCTGCATTAGGTTTGGCACTAGTTCACTTATACTGCTGGTTACGGAATTTGAAAACTAACTTACTTCTACGCTTACTCTTTAATTCAAAACTACATTCTAGTGCTGAAATGACATTTTTTTCCTGTTTTAAAAACTTAAATTGACCTTTTCAGACCATACAATCTTAAAAACAGTTTAAGTGTACACAATTTGCAAAACCAACAAATAATCACAGTTTACATACTAAACAGCCACACACCAAGGCCAATATTTCTACAACAGAACCCTTTACAGAAAAGCATGAAAAGACTGTTCATTTGTTAATATTTATCATCCTAACCAATTAGATACCTATAAACTTTTAGGACAAGTACAGACATTAGAGGGCATTAGGGGGAAGTTGAATAGGTTCAGAATGGCTGCCCAATATCAGGTAAGTCAGAATGGGTGAGTTAGAGGGGGGAGGGGAAGGCTGGAGGTCTAGCAGGTTGAAGCGGATCAGGGGTCTGCTGAAGGATGGGGGGGAAGTGCAACCCATGTGGGGGGGAGGCAGGCATGATCCGTGATGAAGTGGGGGGCAGGCATGACCTGTGTGGAGTGGGGGTGGGAAGCAACCTGCAGGTGGGGAGGATACAGGCGCAACCCACAGCATTTTGCTGGGGTTCAAAGGTGTCTGGCAGGATCAGGAGGGTTCATGGGGTCCATGGAGGGACTTGGGGGGGGGGAAATCAGGAGCTACTTTTAGTCCCCTGATCCCTGCCAGTGAACCTACACCCCCATCCCTCCCGCCCCCTCCATCCAACAGGACTGACTTGCTCAGCTCCAGCAGCGGCAAAAGCTGAAAAAAGCAGCTGCACCTGGGAGCAGCTTGTGGGACGGGGGTTGAGAGGGCTGGCTGGTCTGGGGAGGGGTGGGGGGGAAGCAAGGGTCTGGGGGGTACAAAACATAGCCCAGTGTGGGAGGAGGGGAGGATGAAAAGAGCAGCCCCAGGGCTAGGAAAATCCAGGCCCTGATGCTAGCCCTGGGGTTGACCAGGGAAAGTGTACAGAAGTTCCATACACTGGTTTGACCTAAACAGAATAAAGTTTGATACTACATACATCCAGGTTTATCTTAAACTGGGTTCTGCAATTTTTAGATTGGTTTCAGGTGCATGGAACTTTTGTACAGTTACAGGTTTTGACTGACTGCCAGTCACTGAGACTGGGTCTGTAAGTGCACGGTTGGCTAAGTTTAAAATTGGGTGGCCATTTTGAACCCAATTTAACCTTCCCAAATGTCTGTACTTTGCCTTATAAGGCATGATTTCACACTTTCAATCATTCAGCTGATCAGCATCTGAAGTACAACTCTAAAAGGGCAGAGAGCTGGAGGGCAATCATTCCAAGGGGTAACCCTTCATCAGATCTGTCGCTCCTTTCCCAATACCCTCCACAAATTCACAGTCCCAGTCTGTGTTCAGCTTGTCCCTGCCTCCCCAAGATCTTCCAGGCTCATCCTCTGATCTGAACCATCTTCCTCTCCAGATCAATCACTCTCAGGTCCTTATAATCAGTTCCCAGTCTCCCTCCTTACTCCTAGTTGCAACCTGCTCGCCCTGCCAGTGTCACTCTCTCCAACTCCATGTTCCAATTAAGATCAAATGAGTATAAAATGGTTATGAATATAAAAGGTGAAAATAAGGAGATTCTAACCATCAGAGCAGGAAGGTTCTGGGACAGAAGGAAGAATGGGAACACCCTGAATGCTCTTAGGACAGATCTTTATGACTTCATGAAAGAGATTATATGACACAGTTGTCTGCGATAACTCAGAACTTTGAATTGGAAAGGGAGTTCCCAAGTTAATATTCCTTATTGCTTTCCCTCCTCTGTCCACTTTTCAAATTTGAAATAAAGTATGAATTTTGTATGTTTCCTTTGAGTGCCAGCAAGTAGATGACAACATTTAAGACTCTTTCTGCTCTTAGTTGCAGCATCCAGTCCCAGCATTTCTAGGATCAGCAATTACAGTAAAAGTCCTTGCGAGTCTTTGTAGCCACACATTCAGTCACTCTATGGGAACAATAAATGCATAATCTAATCATGCACAGGAACTACAAGGGGATGGAATCTTTTAAGATTTTTGTCTATTAAAATTTGTGTAGTTTTCTGTGCATATGCAAAAACTGCAAATATTGTAAATTGTCCAGATACTTTTGGAATTTGGGCAAATTTCAGAGACACTAAAAAAGGAAAAAAAATCCCTGGCAAAAATCTTACTAAAAATTATATATAAAGCATTGTAAAGAAAAAGTTTCTTAACATAATATTTCCCCATGGAACTGTTCTCTGAAATGGATGGACCACTTTGCCTGGTCATTTTGCCCTCTCCTTCCCCCACCCCGAAAAAAAAAGTGAAAAAGTTCAGCCTGGATACTTAATCTGTCAGAGTTGTATTCAACTGAAAATGAGATCTTATAACTGGAATTGTCCAGGAACATTGACAGGTGGGGCTACAAACTGCCTAAAAATAGCAAGGAAACCACCTCTCAGAATCTATTTTGTTCACCTGACAATCATTTACCAGTATAGCAAAATGTTTTGTAATATTTAGTAAAAATAAGAAAGTCTTACTAATATAATGGCTTGGTAAAATATTCTGCCACTGAAAATTTACAGAAGAGATGGGTGAGCATGATGAGTTTGGGACAAATTATGGGATATGGAAATTAGTAAGGTAGAAATCAGTGTGCGCATCTACACATGCCCCTATGGTGCTGTTGTTACTATGTAGTCATTTAGTACTTCCTTTTTAAAGTACTAAACAATGGTGCAGTAACAGCTCACACTGCACTGTGCCAGTGGTGCACTGTTATTTTTAGCTGCTACGTCACTGTAGCAACATGCTAGAGCGAGGGAGTGCATTTGCTACAGTGACATAGCTGCGCGTGGCATCACAGTTTGTGCCCACTCCACTGATGCCATGTTGCCATACCACTTTGCTACATAGCATCACATGTACATGTGCCCATTATTAATGATACCAAAAATTACTCAAATGTTTTCAAACTGACTTAATTCTTCATAGTTTAACTTGATACAGAAAGAACAAGAATCTAGGGATATAAAAGTTTAAAGTGAAAATTGGATTTCAAATGAAAACTTGAGTGATTAATTTCCCTTGCTAAATGAATATTTACCAAAGTGTTTATTATCAATAGAAACTGGGACGTAAGGATATTCATTGTTGTTTCTAATGCATATGATAATATGAACTCAAAGCAAAAAAAGTCAAGTATGACTTAATCCTGCAAACACTTCAGCATCTGTGTTTGCAAATGCAGAATAGGGCCACACTAGACAATAAAGGAAAGGATAAACTTTAGACTATTAAAATTATTTTTTTCACTCAGAGTTTAAGAGTAAAATATTAAGAAAAACAGGAGGTCAAAGATTTGGGTTTCTGAAATGACAATGCTTTACTCTATCTAATAGCATTTTTCTGCTTTTCCCCTTTCAGTCATTTTTCAATTAAATAATATTTAATAAAATAATCCCCACCTTAATGTAAGAAATGCTATCATATATTGTTAATTGAAGCAATCTGATATATTTCTGACTTTTTGAACTCAGCATCTAAACAAGCTATATAATGTTCCTCAGACCAAACTACATGGTTAAAATTACATTAGGACTATTTTAAAGACTTAGCCATGTGTGGAAAAGACTTACCTGATAAGGAGCAGAGGCGGCGGGACGCCACATCGGAAGATGAAAGTGGCGAAAGGGAAACTGCAGCGGGCAGAGACGCTGCGAGAAAATACAAAAAGGAAAAAAACCGGCCGAGCCCAAAGGAGCTGGGATTGGCACCCTCATCGGTGTAAGCATGCTTTATAACAGCGTGCCGGGACTGATTGGGCAGCCAGAACTCCAGATCCAAGATAAAAAGCCCAAGGCGGAAGACAAGCAGGGGGGACCAGAAGTGGTGTCCCCAGCTGGCCTGGAGGGGCCAGAGAACACAAGCAGTCCCAGTGAGGGAACCTGGTGGTTACCCCAGGAAGGGGTCTCCACAAGAGCGCAGGGCCGGACAGTGCCTGAGGATTTGTTTACAGGGCCAACGAGGACTGAGCAAGTCGGTAGCAGAGACTGGAGCCCGGCAGGACTCAGCGGAGCCAGGATACAGACGAGACAGATGGATGGCAAGTACCAAGCCTGGGGCTGAAGTGACCCATTGGGGGATGGACCGGTGTTGAAGCCGGATGTGTAACTGGAAAGGAAGAAGGCCAGGGGAAATGCTCGGATAGTAACATCGCCCATACCCGGTGGCCATCATATTCCAGGAACCCAAGCACCAAGAAAGCACAGGACATTAGCCTCAACAACGCAAGTGACAACATTGTGGTTGGCGTTAGGCAGGGTGTAGGGTAGGCGGAGCCTCACAAAGGCGCAACAGCGGGAACGACTGAGGGGAGATGCCAAGGGGAGTCGGGACCAAACATTGCCCTCCCAATCTAAAGGCAACCAAAGACGTAGTAGGAGAGGCCCTCCGGTGAACCAACCTGAAGTTGTTCCAATAACCAAGCTGTTCATCCCTAAGAATAATGGCGAGGCTCAAGAGAAATCCCCATATGCGACGCACCAGAGAGAGACGCAGAAGACTACACCAAGGTTACTGAAGAAGAGGGAAAGTGAGAGGGAGAAAAAAACCCCGTTACTTCTATATTAATGCTCATTTGCTGGTTCCACATATATTTTCATTTTCAAATCTTAAAATGAAATTATGAGAGCCAGGAGGAATGAATTTTGTATACATCCTTGAAGAATCTATTTTCTTCCTGAATGAGACTACTCTGTACAAAGTCTGTATGTTTAAACTTTTGCTTATGAAAAAAGCAGCCACTATAAATCAGAGGCTTGTCAATAAAATGGTATCTAGTAAAAACAAGCTTTATTAAAATTTTTACTATAAAGCCACTAAAAACACTAGTTTCACTCACTTTACAAAATAGAATACTTTACAGACACAACTATGCTAAAAAGCTGGATAGGCTATGTTATCAATAGGGGTGTACCCAATTCATGGAGGCTGCCTTTATATTTTGTGGTTCAGGCACAGTGTCAGGTGCAATTTGTGTGGTAGAGTGCAGCAGTGCTCTCCCCTCCCCCAATCTCTGATTGGCCAAGGGGCCCCAGAAGTCTCACCCCTCCCTGGAGACTGACAGACAGCCATCTGTCAATCTCCGAGGAGGGGTAGGAATTCCAGGGCCCCTTGATCAATCAGAGGTGTGCAGGCCCTCCTGCCCCTCCGGGGAGGGGTGGGAGTTCCAGGACCCCTTGGCCAGAGGGGTGTGTGGGGGGTGGGGGGGTGGGCAGGGGGCACCGCACTTTGCCACCCCCCCCTCCCCCCCGGTGCTTCAGGATGTCAGGGCTTTCTGTCATTTTGTTTTTTGCAGATCTCTCTCTTTTTTTCTTCTGGGTTGCTGCTGCTTTTTGCGCTTTTTTGTGGGGGCCAGAATTTTTTTACAGGGTACCCACCAAATTTGCAGTTTCCACAAAAACTGAGCAATCATGATTTTGGTAGGTCCCTAGTTATAAATGTAATTGCTCTGTACAATACATTATAGCCCTGATTCAGCAACAAAGCAGCCAATTTTGCCTTTGACTTCAAAGGGTCAAATATCCAGTGCAATATTGCCTAAGCAAAGGTCTAAGAATGAAAAGAATGCTATTTTGTGAGAGTATATAAATCAGAAGTTAAGAGTATTTGAATTGACTGATTTAATACCAGTGGAGGGGCTAACCTTTTTTGGCAGGCGTGCCACAAATTAGCTCTACACCCTCCCCAAGTGCCACTCCAATCCCTTTCCTCTGTCCAACATGCTGCTCTGCTTTCTTCTCCCTATCCTGTGCTCCCTGGATAATCCGATGCTCTGCTTTCTGTTCTATCTACCACTGTGCTGCTTATCCCCTCCATGGCCTGTTATGTGGTGCGGACAAAGGCTGTCTGTGACACTTGATGCATCTATACTGCAGGTTTGCCACCCCTGCTCTACACCACAGAACAAGACAAGCCAGGCAAAATGCAGGGTAAAAAATACATGGGTTTAATAGGCTCTGTACACATTAACACACAACTTTGTCTGTAAGCGTATGTGAATTTTACCTGTTTCAATTTCAGTGTATCCTCATTCCCCCATCTCTTTTCAGTTTGGTTCCCCTTCCTTCTACAAAAGCTACTAGGATCTTCTTGTGCGACTTGCAGGGAATTAGTATGCAGTGGTTTTTCTTGAAGTAATGACTTGCAAATGGTGCCAGGCACAAATTTTCCAGGAAATTTGCACAGAACTGAGTAACAAGCTAGGAATGACTTGTTCATAAGCCTGGTATTTGGAGCCTTTTTTGAAAGAAAGGTTTAAGAAATACACAGAACAGTTCCCATACATGATGGGCAAAAAGTTGAACTGGTTAGCTGTAGGGCGAAGTAATTAGGAGACGGAAAACCAAGTGGGATACTGTTAATGCATTTCATATATAATTATCTTAAACATTAAATATCAAGCAGCTACATGAATCAGTCTTAAAGGATAAAAAGAGATTCAGAAAGATTTAAATAAAATACAAAAACATCATCTTTGGAATGAGTGAAATAACATCAAAAGGAATGTGAAGGGGGAAAAAAGGCGCAAGATATTCAACAGGAATTAGGGCCTACAAAATGGGTTCAGAAATATATGCTTTCACAACTCCTCAAGCACCTCAACTTAAAGCTAAAGAGAATGTGCTCCCAAAGCAGGTTACTGCATTAAACAGTATAATCTTCCCAACCAAGCTTGGTTTTTTTTTCTGTTTTTGTTTAAAATTAAATAATGATGTGTGTCTAGGAAGAAAACTTTCTAGAACAAAACCAGATACCAACAGAAGTGAGCAATGAACTAAAAACAGACAAAGGAACATTCCCAAAAAATGAAGAGGTTGTGGCTGGGTGGGATATTTGGCATCAGAAATTAATACGGTTAACTGTTAATTCTCTTAGCTAAATTCACTAAATCTATCGTGACATAAAACAAATATTTACAATGAATGCTACTGAAAGTAAATTTTTCAAAGGTAGGTTTCTTTGTGAAAAAGTAAAAAATCTTAGGCTGAAAAAGAAAACAAAAATCCTTTGGTTCTTTTCCTCAGAAAGATTTATTTTCCTTCAACCTGATTAACCCATTTGTATTCACAATTAAGTCTTTAAAACATCCTTTTGATTTTGTTACAAGGCAATACACTACAACTGAAAGATAGATTACTATTAACACTGTCCCTTATTTTTCCAAGATTCAAAGGAAGAACCAAAAAAAGTAATTTTTCTTTAACAAAATGACCTGAAGCAGTGGAGACCAAACAATAAATAAAGTCTATTTTTGGTTTCTACCCTCTATACAGCTTTGTACTCTTCCCTCCCCTTATGTGCCCAACAAAAATACATACATAGCTACTGTCTGTAGATGGCAGTTTCCACAGATAATGTAAAATTAATGCTGACTCTCCCCATTTTGGTTTTTATAAACAATAATTTCTTTCAAAATGTTTCTTTGATAAGGCAACTTCTAAGAAAGGGTGTTTTAGTCTTTAATAAAATTAAGAATAACTAAGATGCACTTTTCTTTAGTATTATTCAACAAAATCCAATGCAGCTTAACCTGACTGCAATAAGAAAAGAATTCCTACTCATTGCCACACTAGTATAATATTTCCACTATTATTAAAATGAGACTGAAGGGCTGGTATGTACAGCCTATAACATTCAAAATGCTGAGCATAACAAAGAACGCTAAATGAGAAGTGTAAGTACAGTGGAAATCCTCTCCATTTAGGCATGAATAAAATTTTATAGTGCTTCACCAGTAAGACGTTACTAAGACAGCTGCAATTTCCCAACGTTGGCATTTAAGGCAAAACTAAAAACGCATGAAGATATACTGCAGTGTCCAACCTGACACACTTACTAAACAAGCCATTTCTCATCTTGGGTATTGAGCGTGTCATGACTTTCATTTATTCTCCTGTGCATTTCCCTTGGGTGCAGTCGACTACAAAACTGTCATGTCAATAATGGTGACATCTTAAGAATCAGAGCATCCTTGCAACTTTAATGCTCTTTGCAGTGACTCAAATTTGTTGGACAACATTTTTAGAAGTATCATGGTGCTTTTCAAGATGTTGAAATATTTAAACTCGAAAATGTCCGTCAACTGCTGAACAACCCCCCTTATTTCCACTAATATTTTAAATTGGTGGAAATTTCCACAAGATTTTCTTATCTGGAATTTGAGAGTCATGTCTTAATGCAAATAATTTTTAAAATCAGCAGAAATTAGAAAGGTCTAGCTGGCAGCATTTTGCAGACCCATAAGAAGGGATAACTTTAGAAAATGCATAATATAACCACGCTTGCTAAATGCCCTGTACAGTCTTAGATGAGAACACAGCATGAAAAAAGCTTCAAAATTATGTTTATGAACAGATTATGCATCCAGCACCTTGAAATGGGTTAATCTGTCATTTTTAGTGGTGATGTATAACGAAGAACCAAGATGGCTTTCGACAAACTAAGTGGCTTTTATATTGTTCAATGCAGCAACAAAATTATTGTTTTTGTTCTCTTCCCTCCTTCCCATTTTGGGATTGTGCATGGAGAACGACAAATACTTGGGCCTGGTTTTTAAGAGAAGACATAAGAAGGGAACACAAAGTTTAATTGGGAACTCCCTGTTTACAAAGGGAAGTCAGTTAAAAGTGATAATCAGCAATTTAAAATACATTAAACAAAGCAGTTTTTACACAAAAGGTTCTCACTCTCTCAAGATGCTGCTGTAGCATAGAACTTTGAAGAAAACAAAGAAATAGACATTTAAATAGATAAGAACCTTCACATGAAAGCAGAACATAAAATTCACAAGCCATCATGCTTAAGGTCGTAAACCAAACAATGAAATTAGAGATTAAGAAGAAACTCTCTTTCAGTTAGACTTCTAAGAGAACAGGTCCTGTACACATAAATTAAGTACACAGTCAAAAAGTCTGAGGCTGAATTGATTCAATCTTCTCAGGTTAGTCTAAACTGTGTAGATTGGACCAATAAGCAAGTGAACAGACATTCACTTTTGATTCTGGAAATGCAATCAATTGCCTGCAGTGACCCAGGCCAGAAGCTGGGGGGTGCTAGAGCAAGCCTCCCTGCTCAGTTGGAACAGACAGTTTGGGCCGAGGGGTTTGCGAGGAAGATGCAAAACATCCTGGGATGCTGGGACTGAGTTAACTTGAATCTGGAGGGGCTGACAGGAGTTCACTAAACCTATTTAACCTAAATCAGTGAAGTCTGCTGTGACATCCATGCAGGTTTATCTTAAACCAGTTTTTGGCCATTTGGAAAGAGGTTTAGTACACTGAACTTCTGCTGTGTTATAGATTTGAACCAGTTCTGATCACTGATACCAGATTATGTGCAATTTCTGTCCCTAGCCATACTCTACTAGTAAAGCAGGGATGACAAACTCATCTGGCCCCATGGGCCCACAGCCCACCCCTGCACACTGCATCCAGTACATGCCCTGGAATAGTTGGAGTGGGGGCCATGTGCAGCATGGCACCCACTTGGCTCCTCCACGGCTGTGCTGTATGTGGCAGCCACTCCACAACTCTGGGGCCATGCTGTGTGCACTGCTCTGGTGCCATGCTCGATTCTGTGATTGTTCCAGGACATACTGCTGGTCTGACATGGAGCCGACGTGCTGGAATGGGAAGCATGTGCAGCAGCATGTTTCCGGAGTGGCTGGAGTGGGCACTGCACGTAGTGTGTGGGGCCATCTAGCGCACCCTGCATGCTGCTTGTGGGTCAACTCCATGATCCACATGCAACACCAGGGGCTAGATGATAGGGCTCCTTGGGCTGCATCCCAATAATAAAACTTCTGAAGTGTTCTATGCCAAGCTAATCCAGTTTTTGTGTCTTCCTTGAATCACTTTTTTCTGACCTGCAATGTGTGTGTTAATCTCTATGCTCTCACATTATAAAACATTTCTAATTACAAGAATTCCATTTAAGAAACTGAAGCAAATTCCAATTAACAGTCAAGCTCAACAGCATCAATGCCTAAGGGTACATTTGAAATCTGGCCACAAACATGTTTTCTGAACATTACTACAAAGATTACAAAGGAAGAAAAAAAAATAACATTTGGTCCAAACTAATCTAGTTTTTATGAGGCAAAAGTTCCGAAAGAAAAAGCCACAAATGCTATACCTATATTTTATACGTAAACAGATGCTCTTTCCAGTTTAACATGAAGAACACTGTATTAGAACAGGAAGGAGAGGTGACATGGTTAGCTTGTATCTTTGATGTGACACTCATTGATGCAATGTGGATCAGCATCTGTAGGATGACAGCACAAAGTATTTGTCCTAATTATCACAAATACTAACTACACTTTGTTTTTTAACATAAGATACTATATATGTACCTGAATTGTATTTTAACATGGTAACATAACTGAATTCTAGTTTATACAGGACACAAATATTTGTGGAACGTAATTTGTAACATCTACATTATACTTGTATTAATACACATACACGCTAATCAACATATGTTAATACATAGCTAAGAATTAACTTGTAGAAGTATGATAAATCTAAAAAGTAAACTAGATTAAAATGTGTTAAATTATTTTATACTACAAATGCATCAACATCAAAAACAGAGTCATGTTGTGTGTTAATTTTAGGTGGCTTCTGGAGCTCTTAAACCTGGATTGTCCACACAAAACCAGGTAAAACTAGTCTGAAGCACCCTTTAGGCATTTAAAGTTACACCACTCCATGCCAGGTTTCTCTCTGTTCTGTGCTACCAAACTTGTGTTCCATTGATGTGTGGCCACTTCCCAGAGACAAGCTGTCTAAGTTTCAGTCCTCCAGCATCCCAGGATAGTGTCCCTCCCCAACCTCCTGCTCTGTGTAGGCAAAATTTCCACTCCTTGAATTCTACCTGAAAATTTCTCATGGCACAGATGTTGGTTGACCAGATCTCGAGGCACAGACCAGTCTGGAGGGGGAGGGGGAGGGGGAGGAAACAAGGTAGGTGGCCAGACTGGATCCTTGAGAGCTGGGGTTTCCTTCCTAGGGCAGGGCAGCAACTCCCCAAAAGTGCCTCCCCTCACTGTTCCCAGCCACCCTGAGAAGCATGACTAACACCCCCAGTCCCCCAATCCCAATTTATCAAAACATGAGACGTTCTTTAACTTACGTCCTCTTTATTTCTTTGATTTTTTAAAAACTTTTTATTTTATCCTTCAGTGGCTGACTTCCTTCATTTCGCCACATATACCCCATCCCCACTGCCTTTCAACCTCCCATTTCATGACCCACTCCCACATAGGTGTCAACTTTGTTTTCTGCAGGTGGGTGCTTAAACATCTGCAAATGTGGCTCTGTGGGTGCTAAGTACCTGCTAATTTTTTTCAGTGGGTGCTTAAGCCCCAGAGCACCCATGAATTGGTGCTTATGCATCCCCATTCCATTAACTCTCCACCTCCCACTACAGCCAGTTCCCCCCCTCCCCCCCCCCCCCATCTCTCCAACCCACCTGCAACTAGAGCAGGGACAGAAGTCCATCATGGCTCACCAGCTCTAGTGGCAAGTCACAGCTGTGCAGGTCAAGGACACTCAGAGAAGGTTTTAAGCTTTAATGTGCAACTGCTATAAACTTGAACTAGCAGTACTACGGATCAACATCTGAGCAGCAAAAAGTGCAAGGTGTAATAAGGCCCTCAGAGCAGTCAAGTCCAGGGAAAAGAAAATCCCAAGTAATTAAGGCTGCAGAAGCAAGCATTTGAAAATTCTGCAAATGCCAGAATTACAGATGTACATGAAAAATTATTTAGTCTCTCTGTGTGTATACACTATAATTTAATTACATATTCTGCTTTTCTATGCAGATGAGTTAACGAGCCAATTATGATGGGTAGGAGGTGTATGAGGTAAGGGGCTAGATGAAGTAAAAGGAGTTTCTTAGGATAAAGGTAGCAGCACAGCTGGATGCTCTCTCTCTGGCCTGGCCCCACTGTTTCCATCTGATGCCTGCTAAATTCCTTAAATCCAGCTTTTCAAAGTGTGCACTGCCTATCAAAATCCCTACTCTGAATCAGGAAGAATGGATCTGAAATTGGATCTCCCAGTCTTAGGCAAAAGTCTTAACCACTCAATTGCATGGTGTTTCAGGGAAACACCCTTTCCATTTTTCATTGTGGACCTATTTCACTTTGTATAAATTAAAATACTTCACTGGTCACAGAGAATGAGATAGAGTGACTCTACATACTTAGTCTCTACTAAGTAAATATGCATTGCAATTATAGCCTGCATGTAGCCGGGCAGATTTTCACATGGACAAAAAACAAAACAAAACAAAAAAAACCCCGATATATTCCTGACACAAAGGTTACTCTACCAAAATTTGAGTGCTTGCTTCAAAAGCACAGGTGAGCTCAAGTTTTCCAAAGAAAAAACATAAGTTTTTAAAAATATATATTTTAAAACAAAAGAACTTTTATCTCAGAAATGGCTGAGCTGTTTTAACTTATTTTTTCCACAAAACATTTATGTGATGAGTATCTACTTGGTAGGGAAGGGGTGAGGGTGGGAAACCAAACCAAACCAAACCCCCCAAAACCAGCACAAGCTGTTACATTTTTCAAAGCTATGAGCAACTAAAACCAGGGTCATATAAAGTTGCCCGGCACTTCTCTTTAATGCTGTGCCTATTAAAATAGGCATCTAAAAGGTCATTTCTGCAAAGACAAATGCCTTCAGCCAACATGATTAATTAACTTCAGGAGTCTCACTTTTGCCTATTTTTCCTTTTTAGGCCTTGAAGGCTCGCTAGGTCTAAAAGGTGTTGTTATAAAACAAGTACCTGAGTACTGATGTGTTTTGATTTATAGCTGGAAAAGCTTTTTTTTTTTTTTTTTTTTTTAGGTCCAGCTAGGACAATGTTTTAAGACACTTTTCCCAAGCAAAAAGAATCACTGATGAACTACTTTCCACAATTCTACAATAATTGTGCTTTTCACACCTTGTAGAAGACAATCTGGCACATTGGCAAAAGACCACATTATACACCCCAGAAAAGCTATTCTAAACAGCCTGATATAGTTTAATAGTCAAGAGGAGTTACTTGTGACACTAAATAAAGCTATTTAGAAATGCTACTCTGAGTACTACACAGCTAAAAAGTCCATGTGTAGGGGAAGATTAGCACACACTGCAGTGAACAGATCTGAGAACTGCAGTTTAGTTTTATATATGCACGTTTCTCCTTATTTAAAGATCGTGCAGTAAGAAAATATATTTTAATACCAACTGTTGATTTCTTATAAATTGGTTCTTTTCATTATATAATCTTTATGCATTTAACAGTCACCCCTGCTGTTTCTCTCACATATTTAACCCTCTGGCACCAGGATCTTCAATTTTCTGGTTGGCAATGAGTGCAAATTGGTAAATTTGATAGGACTCAAAAGATTTCCCTCTGATCTTACTGAGGATACAGCATCTTGGAGCAGAACCCCAGACTTATCTTTTATAGGAACAAATGGATTAATTTAAAAGACTTCAAAAAGTTTAAAACAGTGCCAAAAGCCAGCATTAAATCCTTTATGTAGAGATACTGGGTAAAAGGAGAACTTCTAAAAAGGGTATTTGTAAATGGTAAGTATTGTAATATTTACAGTGCATACTAATTCAAATGTGATAGCTTTCTTAATTAAAGCTAAGTATTTATGCAAATCATGTTGCACTTTGAGAGCCCCTTCCCATCCAAAAGTCCCCCAAGATTGTTTTCAAAGAGAAGTGACATTAAAATTCTGCAGAACAGCTTGATCATGTGAAAACAGCAAGATGTGCTGCCAACTGGAACACTTATCTTCAGAAGCTGATCCTGGATTTCAGTCTGGAATATGTCACTACTGCCTCTGGAAAAAAACCTAACCAAAGCTGCTTATAATTCTTTTTATATTTCTTATGTACTCTATGTACAAAGAACATAGTTCACTTCCAAACCATCAGTAATGTGAGGCACTAGTCATTTTAGAGCTGTCTGCCCCATCTGCTGCAATTCTTGTGAATTATGCTTAATATCAGGAAGATATTCTATAACCAAACAACAAAACAAGAATCTCTCCCAATGTTGGGTACTTTATGCAATATGGGAGGAGCCTGGGGCAGGGGGGAGGGGAAGAGTAAGCAGGGAATAAAAATATTCAGTTCTTCAGATCTCAGTATCATTTTGATTAGTCACTTAAAAGTCACACCATTGTTTCAGGAGTACTGGTACAAGACCTACAGGCCTAAATTCAACAGTTGCCATTTCCCAACATTTTCCACGTACGATTATCCAAATTACTCCAGTTTCCTATACTTATCATAGTAGGAGTTGGGACAACTCAGTGGCAACTTTCCACCACAAAAACAAAAACACTTCTCTACTATGACAAAATCTATTTTCTTCTCTTAAGCTGGTGAAACCTCTAATGCTTTCACCTATTTTAAAAATCATAGCCTACTAATGTTAAAGAAACAGGATTTTAAATACCATCACAGACATAAGTATTATTCCAGACTGGCCTTTTTGAAAGGTTCATCAACTATAATAGTGATGAATGATGACCTGTATCTTTTGAAGTATTTAACACTGAAGAAAGTTTTCAAATCTGTGTAGGAAATTGATAAAAAGGACTGTAAACTTAAAGTTATAAGTGATCACAGTAAATCCATTAATGCATCTAACTTTTGAAAACACCATCATCTTACCCTTAGACCTGAGCCACAGAAAAGCCATGGAAGGGAGGATCCACCCACTTTTTACATTAACTGTTTTTCAGATACTAACAGGGTAGAACAGAATTTTATTCCAGCATCTATGTTCACTTATGTGGTTAACAGGTGGAGTTAATAGGCAATCCAAAAAATGCACTACTGATTACACCAGCCACTATATATTTTCACTTGCAATAATGGATTCAGCATCCAATGCTCGTGCTTTCCATCCACCACGTACAATTAACCCTGAACTAAGCATTCATGCTGAAACCAAAGAGGACATGTAAAAAAATTAAATGCGAACTACCACCCTCAGCTCTCTGTAGAGCTCTTACATTGTGTAAAGCTGCAGAACTGAGCAAGTTTTGATTTGTATTGTTTCCATGACATGAAGGCAGACCTACTGCTATGCACTGAAGAACACCTCGAGGAATACCCAAATCCTCAAAATAAAATCATATTGGGCATGTCTATACTACGCTTTAGCTCTGCATGCTGTGCTTGCTCTGTGTATGACTAATCTCCTGAAACAGAAGTAATGTAAATATATTTTTGTGGTCCTAGATGTGTGCCAACTAACTCTCTAAGGAGAACGAGTGCATGTGCTTACGGATGCCCAGAGTGACACTGAAGTTTACTTCTGTTTCCCAAAGTATCATATTTTCTGGTGTATGAGATGCAGCCCCTAAAACATGGTCTAAAACTAAGGTGAATTTTTTATACACCAAAGCTATGTACAGAGGGAACACAGAAAAGGGCAAGGTCAAAATATGTATGCCATTTTTGTTTATTGTGAAATTATAGTATATATGGAAATTCTCAAATTGGAAATCTTCCAAGTAAAAAACATCCAATTAAAAAATTCCAGCAGAATCAGTACATGGAAATTGAAGTCCACAGTAGAAAATTAACTGTTTGAAGAAGATAATACATATATTTTTATACTGCATTAGCCATCTGATACTTCTTTGATAACATGATTATTTATTAAAGGAAAAAAATACTTCTGCACATACACAATTCCCACACATTTTATCTGGAATCCATGCATCTGAGAAGGGTAAGAAACCCCTGCCAGTACTGTAATAAGTTAAAAACTGAATTAGAGTTGCCTACATGTGAACTGAAATACTGCCTCAATTCTTATTTAGAATAGGCTGAATTGTTTAAAAAAACCTAAAATTTGTACCAATCTCTAAAGACTAGTAAGCAATTTTCCTAACTGTGCAAAGTTTCAAAGAAACATCTTTCCAAGCACCACATGAAAAGCTTATGCTTCCACATAAAAGCCTATACATTAAGAAAAAAAAAAAGAGATAGTTGAAAATGCTGCGTAAAAACTACTTTGTGGTTTGGAGGCAGTTCTTTTTGAAAGTGCAGGTTTGAGAAGCCACTGGTAAACTATTTGGGAGCAACTGTAATTTTCAGCAGCTCACATATAGACTTTCAGTAAGCTTAAATTAAATCAATAGTGCATTCACACCCTTGGGGAAAAAAATGTTCACTAAAATAAAACTAAGGTTCTATTAAAGACAGTAGCGTAAGTATGGTGGGGTGATCCTTGCAACCATCCTGAGTGCTCAGTGACCAGGGAGCCAGCAAACAGGGGCTGCAAACAGGGTAAGCAGTTTGCAGGCCAGTTCATGGCCCCGGGAAGTGCCCTTCAGCTTGCCATGAGGAAGCCGGAAAAAAAGGAACCCTTTGGGGCCAATGATCGATAAACAGGCCAGCTTCCAGGTGAGTTTGTTAGGGAAGGTGTGCTTAGAAGATGAGCAGTAAGAGACAGAAGGCAGATAAAGAGACCTAGGGAAATGGCTGAAGGATGTCACAGTGCCAGACTTACTGCCACTGCATCTGCCTGCACCTGTGAGGCTTCTGTCCAGGCACGACTGCTCACCATCAACACTTCCATCCTGGTCTAATTTTGGCATTGTGGGAACTGTGGCCTGAAGGTTCCTTCCAGTGACAGCCAGGTCAGGGAGTGTCTGCGGTGTGAGTGGTACCTCCTGGTGGTATGTCTCAGAGAATAGGCAAGAGAACTGCAGGAGGAGGTGGCGAGGCTCCAAAGCATCCTTCGCCATGAGTTAATTGATTCAATGCTGGAGGAGACCTCCGGGACTATGGAGGAAGAAATCCCAGAGGCAGTGCTCGAGAAGAGAGAGGACATGGATCCAACCAAGAGGGTGGAAGCTGGAGGCTTGTGACTTCTGGCAGCAAGCAGAAATTATCACCTCCACCTGCATGGTTTGTCTGCAGAAAAGATATGTAGCCCTAGCAGCAGAGGCAGAAGCACACTTCGTTGGTGGAGGAAGATGTGCCAGGCCTCACAGTGAGGTAAGGAGAATTGAGACAACCACCACCAAGAAGAAGTGATGGGTGGTGGTGGTTGGAGACTCCCTTCTACCGGAGATGAAGGGAGCCATCTGTTGACCTGACCTGTTGTCTTGAGAGGTCTGCTGCTTGCAAGGAGCCCAGATCAGAGATGTCATGGACAGATGCTACCTCTGACCACTACCCCATGCTGCTCATTCATGTGGGCACCAATGATACTGCCAGGGGAGAACCTGAGCATATCAAAAGTGACTACTGGGTTCTGGGTGCAAGGGTGAGGGGATCTGGGGCTCAGGCTATGTTCCTGTCAATCCTTCCAGTCAAGGTAAAGGGCCCAGGCAGGAGCAGGTACATGGCACGTTCTTCCGAGAAGGATTGCTGGGAAGGGATGGGATCCACCTGATGAAGTGAGGGAAAATGGTCTTTGCAGATAGGCTCACTAACCTAGTGAGGAGGGCTTTAAGCTAGTTGTGCCAGGGATGTATAAACTTGGATGAATAACTAGGGAAGAGTATAAGAGTTTGCTTGGGCATGTAGAGATGAAGTCAGGAAGGCCAAAGTGCAATTAAAGTTGCAGTTAGCAAGGGACCTGAAGAGTAACAAGAAGGGTTTCTACAAGTACAAGTCAGTCGCATCATACGTGCATTTAACTTGCGCGAATTCAACTATACGCGGGCTGGGAGGGGGGGCAGGGCTTGAGTCTGCACGCGGCGCTGCCGCTTACCTGGAGGCCTGGCCACCACCATTTGTGCCTGCAACTTCATTTATCCCCATAGAGAGTTGGGAAAATGTCACTTTAGGGTGGGATACAGAAACTAAATTTTTTACATCCCATAAATGACTGTTTTGTTGGGTTTTTTATTTGTTTTTAATAATTAGCAGAGGTATAACTAGGAATTCTGGAGCACTGAACAATGGTTTGGGAAGAGGTTGCAAGTGTCAGAGAGTTAAACTTTCCTATGAGCAGGCCACTTTGCTTCTCTAAATTAGCACCAGAGCTAGTGCCTGCCTACCTACACTGTTTATGCTATTGACAATTAATCCTGGAACTCACAAGAGAGACACCACTCTAGCTTTAATTCTAAACACTGTCCCAGATTAAGGCCAAGGTTTAACTGTTGTATAGCTACTCTTGTAGCAGTGATCACAAAATAATCAGGTCTGATACCCTTGCAGGAAGGAAAAACAAAAGAAATCTACCATCTCAGCATTTAACTTCAGAAATGGGAACTACACAAAAATAAGAATTTTAGAAAGAATTACAAGAAGGCTAAAGACTTGCAGGTGGCAAGGGAGGGGGGCATTTAAAAATACCATAATCGAAATATAAATTATATACATATAGAAGATAAAGAAAAAGCAAACAGACCAAGAAAGATCCAACATAGTTAAATAGTAAAAGTGATTTTGTTACTAAAGACAAAAGGATGTCATTCAAGAAATGGAAGTCATGCTTGAGCAAGTAAAAACAGAAGAGTAAACACTCTGGCAAGCTAAATCCAAATCCATAAGGCAAGCCAAAAAAAAGTTAGAAAAGGAATTTGCTGAAGACATCAAGCGCAATTATTTTTTTTTTTAATGTACATTAGAAGCAGGAAGCCTGCCAGGGATTCAGCGGAGCTGCTGGACAATCAAGGAACAACAAGAGTATTCAAGGAGGATAAGGAAATTGCAGAGAAGCTATATAACATCTGTGTATTGATTTTCACCATGGAAGATGTTAGGGAGATTTCCATACTGATGCTGCTCCTTCTAATGGAATTCTCTCACATTAATTTGGTATAGGTCTCAAATTAAGGTGTCAGTAGAAGAGTTTATAGAGGAAACTGATAAATTAGACAGTGGCAATTCAGTAGTACCAGATGGTATTCGTCCAAGAATCCTGAAGAAGCTCCAAAAGAAATTACTGGCTCTAGTAAGTAACCTATCATTTAAAACAGGCTCTGTGCTGGAGGGTAGCCAATGTAAGGCCAATCTTTAAAAAGGGCTGCAGAGGGGATCCAGAGAACTACAGATCAGTGAATGTAACTCCTGTTCTGGGCAAGCAGGTAGACTGCCTAATAAGCAAAACTGTCCATCACATACTAGGACTGGGAAAGAGTTGACGTGGATTTTGTAAATGGAGGTTACAGCTCACAAATCTACTAGAATTTTTTGAAGATGTCAACAAGCGTCTGGGTGGTCTAACTGATATATAGTGTAGCTGGCCTTCCAAAATGCTTTTGACAAAGTCCCACACCAATGGCTCTTACTGAAATTAGGCCATCATGGAATAAGAGGCAGAGTCTTACTTGTGGATCAGTAACTGGCTAAATTGGAAGCAAAGAGTAGGTATTTAGTCTCTCTCAATGAAGCAGTGGGGTACCCCAAGGGTCTGTGCTATTTAAAATACCTATGAATTATTTGGAAAAGGGCTGGGGGGCAAGGATGACTAGTGAAGCCCCCAAAGTTTGTGGATGGTTAAAATTATTCAGTGTCGTAAAAAAAAAAGCTGACCTTAAAGAACTGCAGAAGGATTTCATAAAATTGAATAAATGGACAACAAAATGGAAATGACTTTTCATGTTTGAAAGTGTAAAAGTGAAACAGAAGGCAGGGCAGAGTGGCACTTTAGTGAGAAGTGATGCACATGAGGAAACTTGAGATGCGTCCACAAAATGATAGCTTGTATTTTAGCTGTTCCTTCTCCAGAAAAGATAGCTGGGAATTACTGTCTTCAGAAAACTGTACACAACAACCCAGTGTTCAGCAGTAGTCAGAAAGGCAAATAGAACACTAGGAATTAAGAAGGACATAGAAAACAAAATAGAAAAAGTGTCATTATGCCACTGTATAAACCCATGATTTGAATACTGACTGCAGTTCTAGGGTCCCCCGGATTCCTTCCAAAAGGAGGAAATGGAAGCCAAAAAGATGCATAGAAGGGTAATAGGGATAATCAGCAGCCTACAGAAGCTTCCATACAAGGAGAGACTAAATAGGCTGGGACTCTTCCACTTAGAGAAAAGATGATTGAGGAGGGATGTGACAGAGATCTACACATTAATGAATTGTATGGGAAAAGTAGATAGGAATTTATTTATTTACCATCTCTCAATACAAGAACAAAGGGACATACAATCTAATTTCTAGGGAGTGGCTGAAAAAACAGAAGGAAGTTCTTTTTAACACAACATGCAATTAATTTGTGCAATTCACTGCCACAAGATAGAGAGACAAGCAGCTACACCAAGTTTGAGAGGATTATATAAATTCATGCAGGATAGGTCCATCAGTGGATATTAGACATATTGGTAAGGCTACTACATCCAAGTTAAGACTTCCTAGGTCTCTAAATGCTAGAAGCAGCAATGAAGAGGGCCAGGAGAGAGGTCAGTTTGCATAGGACTCTTATAAATACTGGCCCCCTTAGCATCTGCTCTCTGCTTCGATAGACCTGTGGCTTAACCCTGCATGACATTTCTTATTATTGTATAATAAGCTTATCTGCAAAAGGAATCTAAAAAGGTATATATATTTTTAAAGGAATTCTGAAAGAAACTGAGTTAAAAGTGCATTGTATAAAGCCTTTACATATTTCCAAAAAAGTGTCAGCAATCTCATTTTTGAGGTTTTAAGCTACACTTGTCTCCTACACATATACCCCTCTTCCTGAGAGCACTAAAACTCTGTTATGCCACTACTCACCAAGAGGAATCAGCATTTTAATTACGCTAGCTTTCTTATACATACCAGATTTTTTTTTAAAGTTACAGCTAAAAAAAAAACTCTTGAGTAACAATCCGGACTTGAAGAAATAGTGAAACTTTGAGGATATTTTGAACATAAAGAAGTTTTACAGATGTTTTTTAGTCAACAAATAAAATAGTTTAGTTTAAGCAAGATGAAAGTTTTATTCTGTGCAGAATTCCAGAGATTGAACCCCTTTTGGAAAGAAGATGTATTTGTTACTCTGTAGACAGAAATTTAGTAAATGTAAGACTGAAATATTTGAAGAAATCATTGAGCAACTTCAACTTTGGTATGTGAAAAGGAAGGAAGTATTTTTTTGGAAGAAAGAAAATAATTTTAAATTTTATATTTAAAGTTTTAGAGGTAACTCAGAGGAAATTAAAATGATCCTTTTTATCTTTATACTTTAGAGTTTACCTGTGTATTCCTAAATCAAAGATTGACATAAAAATGAAGTATGCATAGTTACTTTCTCAATAAAACTCCCTCAACAGGTGTCTGGAATGGGCATTTCATAGCTGCCCTCTAGCATGATTTTATACAAAAAACTTGTTTTTAAAAGACTTGTGGGGAAAATGTGCTTCTCCCCCCCCCAAACTGTTCGCCTATAAAGGAAGCTTTAATTTCTGAAAGGCAAGAAGCATTAGCACAGGACTGGCTATTATTGCTAGTGATGCAGCTTTCTTCTGGACAGCTAAGTCTGTAATATAAGAGCGGAACTCTTATTTTATGACCAGGAAGTACCACAAAAGATTAGGATGCATCTTGTTTCCTATGCAGTGAAATATATTCATTGACCACAAAATATCCTAATAAAATGTTGTAACTTCACCAAAAATGACTAATATCAGAAGCTGCTTTTCAGGACTCTGCACTACACTTCCTCAAAATGGCTCAGAAAACATAATTATTAATTGACCCGAAGAAGAATGCACTGCATTTGAAAGCTTGACTAAGTCTATCTCAAATATGCAGTTGGTTCAATAAAAAGGTATCACCCACAAAAATCTTTGCCTTTCACACTATTACATTTTGCTGCTTCTAAATGATACCAATATTATTTTTAAACACCTGCTGGAAACAAGGCTAGATAGTGCCCCTGTTGAGGCACTAGACAGTGCCCCTAGGCTGATCAAAGAAAGTGATCAGCCTAGTAGCCCTTCTTTGCTTTTCTTCCAGTTGGAGTTCATCTCTCTTGAATATGAGCGATCAGAATTGTACACAGTATTCCAGATGAAGTCACCCCAGTACCTATATAATGGTATTAATATGTCCCTACTACGACAGGGAAGACATTGATCAATGCATTCCCAGATCACATTTGCTTTTTTCCCCCCCTCAACCTACTTGTTGCTCTGTGGCCAACTAGTATTTCAAATCCTTCTGCTTCTATATAGTTCCCCACTGATTAATTCTAAGCTTATAGTAGGAATTCTTATTAGTCTCCAAATATACAACTTTGCATTTTTTACTATTTCATCCCAGTTCTGTTATTCCTGTCCTCAAGTTCCAGAGGCATTCTCTATATGATGTTCTTTGCAAGGTCTAGATCAGGCGGACTTTTGGCAATTCTTTATTGATCCAATTTTTGGTAATTCTTTAAGTGCTGCTAGCAAGTCCCTTTTCTATTCCATATAGATTCTCTGCCTACTTCCAATATCTTCCCTGAGGTGGTCATTCATTCACTTAGCCCTTCCCTGTATGACTCCCCCCCCCCGCTTGTTTGACAGTTAGTCTGATAGTTTTGGCACCTTTAGCTGGGCACCTCCGAGGCAATTACAAGTCTCTCCTATATACAAAGTCCCAAAGTTCTTCAGTCCAGTTGATTTGGCTAATTCCCTTAAGTCAAAGTTTGCCCATTTGAAATCAAGAACCCCAATGATAGGGGTAACTTCATTTATCATCCAATGGAATTTAAACTGAATCAGATCACAACTACATTTAAGGTTATTTTCTATGGCCAGCTCTCCTTTGAAGTCCTCATTACTAACCAACAAATTAACTAATTAACTAAACAAAGTCTAAAACATCATCATTTCTTATTGATCCAACAACTATTTGGTGGGAAAAAAAATCTGTTTACAGTCACATCCAGGATTCTCTGAGAAGCTTGTGTCTCCTACAAGAATGAAATCTGAGCAGAATTGACCTTTAATATTGCAGAAATTTCTACATTACATATCTAAATCTGATGCTG
Organism: Alligator mississippiensis; assembly: GCF_030867095.1. Lineage (NCBI taxonomy): Eukaryota > Metazoa > Chordata > Crocodylia > Alligatoridae > Alligator > Alligator mississippiensis. Next base: position 113,083,962 of record NC_081826.1, on the reverse strand, counting down.
GTTCTAGACTAGACTCCCAGCACTACCCCAATAAAACTTCTCTGACTAAAGTGAGTTAGAATCAGAATATTTTATCCATATTATTTCTTCTTATTTCCTTACTGTCTGCTGCATCGTTAACAAATAATGTCACCCTCTCTCTTTCCCCGTTTTTGCTCTTTCTTGAACAGTACCAGACACAACTACGCTTGTATGCCAGTCCCAATGCTTGTCTACCCTAGTTTTGTTACCCTCAAAATAATCCTAGTGCATTATCTCCAGAACCTCCACATCCTGCACCATCAGTTTAAGTTCTTCCATTTAGTTGCCAAAGCTCCTTGAATTAGCATCCTAATATTTCAACTACTTAAGACCACACTCAGCTCCTTACTGAGATTTATGCAGACCTTTTATTACCTCACACACACCTTTTTATCAATATTAATACTTTCTCCTTGCTGTCCATTCCTCCAGCCAATGTTTTTTTTATTCAGTGGCATATCCTTGTTTACCTGATCTTCCTCACAGTATGAACTAAAATTACTTTGAGAACTTACTGATGTACAAAATAGCATTCAATACATTTTGCCCTTGCATGGATTCTAGAGTATGTAAATTTGAAGTTCACACTGGGTACAAGATATGTCAAACTAAGATAAATAATGCTGGCATTACCCATCCACTTAATTCTCACTGTAGACAAATAAATGGCAGGAATTGCTTCGGCTTTAAAAATAAAACAAAGCACTCATTTACCATGTAAACAAAACATCAAATCAGTCTACTACTTAGATATTTCCTGTTAATAAATTCATCAACTGAAGCCAAACAGTCATCTGTTGCCTCTACAGTGGAAAAAAGGTCATAATTAAATGTATACTACTCTCTTGAAAAGCTTTTTCATATAAGATTCCATTAATCATTGCCAATGCTTACTGAAAGTACCTTTGGATTTTTATAATTTATAATAAGTTATGCAAAAATTACAGTAACAAGCAATGCAGGATGTCTTTGGTACATTAACCATGTACTTCATTATCACTCATTGAATGGAAACATTTACTAGACACATTTGGGGTTCAATCCATCTCCTACTGAAAGCCTGTGGTAAAACTCCACTTCTGTGGAAGCTGGATCTGGTCTCTTACTCCAACTTCTCTCTTTTTTTTTTTTTAAAGTGAAATAACTGGAAAGAAAAATGCAGGAAGAATGCAACCAACAAAGAAAAATAAATATTTATGAACAAATATTCAGTTTGTATCTAGCTTAAAAAAAGATGATAAACAGCTGTTGTTCAAATTTATCCTTTTAAAGTATCTCATGCACATCATGACCTCATATGGCTGAACAAATGTAGAGGAGTATTATAATGACCAGGTTTTTCCAGTGATTGATTTCTATGTTATCTATTATACAGTACAGAGTCCAACTTCACTTTTCAGTGTGTGTAGGCAGATAGTAGTTCTTTTAATTGAAAAGCTGCCTATAGATAAAGGCCAGCATTTTATAAAGTTGCAGAGAGCACTATGATTTTTAAAGGATTCTCTAGACATGCAGAACATAGCACAGTCTACACCATATCTTGAATAAGTCATAAAAGAATGTGAAACACAAAAAATACTATTTTTCAGCTCTTAAAACTGACAGGCATGTTTGGAAAGCTATTATTTTCACAAAAGTTTGCCACCATTTATTGGAATTTAGACTTGATTTTATTTAAAAGTAAGTACTTGTAGAGAATTTTTGAATTAAGCTTCTAAATTTCTGCCAAACTCAATAAATTGAATATTTTAAAGTTAAAAAGCAGACAGTAGAAGGTGCATATACAATTATTCCTTAAAAAATGTATTAGATTCTGTAGCCAAAAATGAACACCCAGTGCAACAGCCCAGGTCAGCATCTCACCATGGTTTTCTACATATTTCATTATTGGAAGCACTGAGCTGTTAAACAAGAGTACACGCTTTGTAGTGCACAATAACAGTATGTTGGGTTATATTATCTGAAACAGAAGCATTGTTCTCTACTGCAGGTTTTCCACATCTTACTTCTCTAGGTATTTTTAGATAACTTGAATTGGGCTTTTTCTACATTACAATTAGGCAAGAATGATGCTATAATTACCAATACTACACTTTACGTAGCGAGGCAAGTGCCAAATGCTCTTATGTGCTATCCTTTATTTTTAGTACCTACAGCATCCTAGTACAATATTATTTATTATACAATCATAGAAAATTAGAATTGGAAGGGACCCCAGGAAGTCATCTAATCCAAACCCCTCTTCAAAGTAGGACCACCACCAACTAGATCATCGTAACCAAGAATTTGTCTAGCCGGGTCTTAAAAGCCAACAAGGATGGAGATTCCACAGCCTGTCTGGGTAAAGTAGGTGTTCCAGTGCTTTACTATCCTCCTAGAGAGAGTTTCTCCTAATATCTAATGTAAACCTTCATCACTGCAACTCAAGACAATTGCTCCTTTGTTCTGTCATGTGCCACCACTGAAAACAAGCCAGGTTCATCCTCTTTTGAACCCTACTTCAGGTAGTTGAAGGCTGCTATTAAATCCTCCCTCAGTTTTTTCTTCTGCAGACTAAATAAATGCAGTTCCCTCAGCCTCTCCTCAGAAGTCATGTGCCCCAGCTCCCTCACTATTTTTGTCACTTTCCACTGGACTCTCTTCAATTTGTTCACATCCTTTCTGTAGTGACGGCCCCAAAATTGAACGTGGTACTCCAGATGTGGCCTCACCAGTGCTGAATAGAAAGGAATAATCACTTCTCTTGATCTGCTGGCAGCACTCCTACCAAATGCAGATCAGCATGCTGTTAGCATTTCACAACAAGGGCATACGGTCAGATTCTTTTTATTGTCCATGGTAACCTCCAGGTCCATTTCTGCAGAGTTGCTGCTTAGCCACTCAGTCTCCAGCCTCTACTAGTACATGGGATTGTTTCATCCTAAGTGCAGAACTTTGGACTTGTCCTCAGGAGATTTCTTCTGGTCGAATCCTCCAATTTGTTGAAGTCTCTCTGAATACTAGGCCTAACCTTCAATGTATCTACTACTCTCCCTATCTTCGTGCCATCCGCAAGCTTGCTGAGGGTGTACTCCATGCTATCTTCCAGGTTGCTGATGAAGATGTTGATCTAAACTGGTCCCAGGACTGACCCTTGGTGTCACTTAATACCAACTGCCAACTAGACATTGAGCCATTGATTACTACCCTTTGAGCTCAATGATCCAGCCAGTTTTCTATCTACCTGTAACAGGTCCACACCCCAGGAATGGCTGTGATACTCCTGGTGGCTGTATGGTTCCTGCTCTGCTGTCTCCAAGGTACCCTTTGCTTTTGTCTGCCCTGCCTTGATATTCTTAACAGATATACAACGGGAACCTGCCCACAGGTCTTAGAGACAGTCTTGGTCTATTTTTCTGCCCCCCCCGACCCTGCTAATCCCAAACAGTCCTTCTCGTTAGGTCAGCCTTGCTGGCACACACGTGCCCCAGGGCACCCATCATCTTATGGGCTATTCACGGCCTCCAACCTCCCCTAAAACCATGCCCATACCTCACAGATGTTGCTAGTTCTTTATACCAGGGGGGACTAGGCCCTTATCTCCTCTCCTGTAATTCAGATCTCTGTAGCCCTATTAATCTCTGTCCCTCTTGGGCTCTAGGCCCTTTCTACTCTCAGCCTCCTCTAGAGGTGTGGGTTCACTGGCCCCGTTTAGTCTCTGTTCCTCTTGGGCTCTGAGCCCCTGGCCCTTGCTACTCTCAGCATCCTCTAGGGCTGTGGGCTCAGTGGCCCTGTTGATTCTCTGCCCCTCTTGGGCTGTAGGCACACTAGCCTCATCTATTCACTGGCCTTCTTGGGCTTTGTGCTCACTGGCTTGCTCACTCTCTGCTGTATTTGAGCACTGCTGGGACCCTCACATAACCCTAACAGTCCCAAACCCAAACTGCTGGTCAAAACTCAAACAAAACATAAGCACCCTGGCTCTAAAAAAACCCAAACCAAGCTGTATAACAAGCTTCTCCCCTGCTCTGGTTCCTATTCCCCTTGCAGCAAGCATTCAGTGCCTTACTGGATTATCTGAGCATTCCAGCAGTCAGCTGAGCCCCTTACTGCAGCTTTCCATGGCAGGAGCTCTTTACTCTGTAGCTAGCAGGGCAAGACTGCCTGCCCCATCCCATCATGTGACTCTGCAGACACTCACAGGAGTTTCCCTTCTGTGCTTGATGACATCTGCTCTCCCCCTAGTAGGATTTAGCCCAAGCTGTTTGCAGCCCACTGCTTCTAGGCTGTCTCCCTGCCTGCCTTCGTTCATTTTATTGTTCTGCCTCCATTGCTTGGGTGAGTTACTTTCCCAGGTTTAGCCTCTAACAATGATTTGCAGTCTGTCTGTTCACCAGCAGCCAGTTCATTAACAGCTAGCTTTTGCCAGTCCTCTCTGATTCAGCATATCCTGCTACACTTTCTCCTTAATGTAACAGGAGCCTTCTGGCTCCCTGTTAGTCCACATTCCAGTCCATTCATCCAACCCATAGTTCCTTATCTTGCTTGCAATAATGTTGTGGGAGACTGTATTAAAAGCCTGGCTACAGTCCAGGTATATCATGTCCACTGCTCTCCCTACATCCACAGAGCCAGTCATCTTGTCATAGAAGGCAATCAGGTACATCAGGCATTGCTTCCCCTTGGTAAATCCATGCTAACTGTTTCTAGTCACCTTCTCCCCAAAGGGCTTAGAAATGGATTCCTTGAGGACTTGCTCCATGATTTCTACAGGGTCTCAAGTCAAAAGCTGTCTCCTGGAGTGGATACCTATATGACTTTGCATGTTCAAAAAGCCAAAGCCAACTTCATTTACTAATGCAAGAGAGATCATTCAAAAATCTAATTTTAATTTACTTAATTTACAATTGGTTGCTATCCACTTGATGTTCATTTTGGGGATGCTAATGCATCTAGAGCTCATCTTCCAAGTTTTTTTTAAATGTATATATACAATGGAAAGGATGCCAAAGTGTTATCTAGTACTCTGGGGTCAAATCTCAACTTTAACAGAGATGCAGATAGAAAGACTACAGGATGTAGTTCAAGTAAGGTTGGGTAGGTTAGATATTAAGAAAAATCTTCTCACTAGAAGGGTAGTAAAACACTGGAACAGGTTACCCAGATAGGCGGTAGAATCCCCATTCTTGGAAGCTTTTAAAACCTGGCTAGACACAGCTATGGCTGGGATGATCTAGGTGGGGATGGCCCTGCTTTGGGCAGGGGCTTAAACTAGATGACTGCCTGAGGTTCCTTCCAACCCTAATTTCCTATGATTCTATGATTTGACCGGTCAAATAAAATTTTGGTCAACTGACTAGTCAAGTATCGGACATAAACTGTAAAAATTTGCCAATAGGTCCAAATAATACACAGAAAAAGCACAAATTTTCCATTAAATGTATTAAAAAAAAATTTAAATATCATAATTCTACTAGGGAAACTACAAAAGATGTGGCGTTTCTTGTAAAATTGCTATAATCTTTGACCAGTCAAAAAACATGCAGTGGTCAACTGATAATATTTGACAGGTCAATTGACCAGCTTGCCAACCCTAGGTTCAAGAGGTATCTGTAGGCAAACTGCTCTGTAACAGTGATCATAATATAAACACATTCAACATTTTAGCATGAGGGAGTTCATGCTGAAAAAATTCATCATGCTGACATTGAGCTTTAGACAAGGAAATCGTATAAATTGAAGAAGTTATAAAGAAGTTAAAAGAAGCAGTCAAAAATGTAAATGGCCTGGAGCCTGTTTAAAAGCACCATACTAGAAGCTCAACAGAAGTGTATACTGCAAATCAAAAAGGGTACAGCATACAACCCAATAAAATCCCTGGATTGTTTAATAACAGCATTAAGGAGTTTATAAAAGCTAAAAAGTTATCTATCATTCAAAAAGTGGAAGGCATGCCCTAATGAAGAAAATAGGAAAGTACACTCTGGCAGATCAAATGCAAAAACATAATAGGGCAGGCCAAGAAAGAATTTGAGGAATGTTTTATAAAAGAGAGACTAAACAATAAGATTTAAAAAAAATACAAACAGAAAGCCAGCCAGAGAATCAGTGGGACCATCTGATGACCCAGGTGTAAAAGGTGGCCATAGCAAAGAAGCCAAATTAATTCTTTCCAAGTGTCTTTACTACAGAGGATATTTGGGAAATTCCCACAACAGATCATTTCTTCCCAGGAGATGGATCTAAAGGGTTAAATCAAATTGAAGTGACAATAAAGGACTTTTGAGAACAAAATCAATAAATTCAACATTTGTAAGTCAATGAGGCAAGTCCATGAGTTCTGAAGGAACTAAAATATGTAATTGCAGAACTGCTGGCAATAGTACATAAGCTGTTGTTACAAAGAGCCTCTGTGCCATAATGCTGGAGAGTTGCCATCATTAACACCCATTTTCAAGAAGGGCCCCAGAGGTGATTCTTGGAACTACAGACCAGTGTGTGTCACTTCTATCCCTGGCAAATTGATAGAATCCATCATAAAGAATAAAAAAAAAAAAAAAAAAAAAAAAAAAATCAGCAGTCACACAGGCTACCTCTACATGTTACAGGTATTGCGTAATTAACTGGTTAACTGCATAATTACTTTGAGACCAGCTACATGTGCAAAATACTTATCACACCATAAAAAGTGGCACGAGGGCTGAGGCATGAGGGTCGTGTGGCTGGAATCTGTGACTGGGGTGAGGGCCGGCTGCGGCTCTGGGCCGGGGCTGTGCCAGGCTCTTCCCAGCGGAGGTGAGGGCTGGGCCAGGCTGTGTTTGGGGCGGGTGGCAGCAGAACTGGGAGGGAGGGTTACGGCGGGAGGGGGAAGGGGGTGCTGCAGCCCCCCCCCCAAATTCACCGCAGCCCCCCCAACCTCCCCTCCCAGTGCTACTGCCCCCCACCCCAAGCGTAGTCCTGCCCCAGCCTGTAGCTGACCCTCACTTCATACGAAGATCCTGGGCATGCAGCCCCCACACCCTCCCGGGGTGCATGCAGGGCAGGAGCCACCACCCCTTTCATGCACTGGGCACCCCCCGGACAAGCCACTCACAGCTCCATCCTGTGCCTTGATCTGCCCCCCCATGGCCCTTCCCCCACAGACTTATGTGCAGGACACACACACACACACAGCTCCCCCAAATATTTTTTTCTTTCTCCGCCTACATATTCGGTTTTAAATTTGCATGCATAACAGGGTCTTGCCTGTTGCTAGGAGCTCTGTCACCTGATGAGGCTCCCAGCTGCAAGGGTGTACCATGCCCAGCTGGGGCTGGAAGTCCCACAAATGAGGGGACTCTTGGCCTCAGCAGTTGTCAATTCTGGGTCCTGGTTAGAAAAGGTACACAGCGGGGTAGTCAAGATGAGGGGTATGTATGGAGCAGCTGCCATATCAGAAGCGACTCAAAAGTCTAGGACTTTTCAGTTTGGAAAGGAGAGGACTGAGAGGAGATATGATTCAGGTCTATAACATCATATAGGGTTCTGAATTAAATGAATAGGGAACTGTTATTCACACATCCCAGAACACAGGAACAAGCGGGCACCTACTGGAATTAAGAGAAGGTAGGTTTAAAACAAAGAAGAGGAATTACTTTTAAACATTACAAAGTTAACTTGTAGATCTCACTGCTGCAGGAGGTTATAGAAGCAGATTGCATAAAGCAGGTACATTAGGTTGGAAAGTAATTTAAACTTGAACCATACTGCCTTAATTTAGACACTTATTGCATTAAGCAGTCATTTAAGTGGTTTTTATTTAGTTGTAACAAAAAACTACCACAGTTGATTTGTTCTTAAATGATGTTCACTATTTAACTCATTGTGCATTATGATCATAATCTACACAAAAAACTAATGTATTCAGGGCATTATTTCAATGTTTTTCTAGTTTTAATGAGAAATACAAACCCACTGATTCTAGCCACCAGCCAACTCATTCTCGAGTATCAGAAAAGATGCATCTATCTGATCTTTAATTTTTGTATTTATTAGTGGTGCATAAAGATATAATTTATAGCATATAAAAGCTTAATGTAGAACTTAACCTGTTTGGGAAGACATTCTATTGCCAGCAATAAAGTTTTTAAGTATTGCAATTGGTCTCCATTAATTAAAAGTCAGCTATCATCTTCACTTGAGTTTCTCTCAAGATTATGTTAGTGGTAATATGGTACAAAATCTGATAAAACCATTTTGAAATGGCTGTTGATTTCTTAAGCCAACTGTGTTTAGAACACCATGTTGATGACAAGCTTTTGGAGAAGGGGACTGTATTTTTGTTTTGTGTTTATACATAGTGCAACACATTCAAGTCAGTGACCCCAAAGATTGCTACTGAGCTCCTGAAATTTCTAACCACCTCATCTAACTGAAATGTGGTTAAGTTCTTCTCCAGTACAGTAAAACTCAGGGTCAGGAAACTTAAATATACCAAAACTAATGCCAGAAAGATTGAAACCCTGGACTCCTAAAGTACACAATCTCACACTTATTTAACCCATGGATTGTGGCTTTCAGGTCAATCTGTAGTAAAACTGACCCAGCATAGGAACTTATTATATATAAAATTATCCAGATTATTTTTAAACAGGTGGTGCAGAGCAGAAGTAACCAACCTCTGACACAGGTAGTGTGGCATGTGGCAGATTGAGGAGGGGACAAGCAGCACAGTAGCAGATAGGGCAGGGAGCAAAAATCAGAGCAGCAGATCAGTCAGGTGAAGGGGACTGGAGTGACACTTACAAAGGAAGAGAGGCTAGTTTGTTGGACACCTGCCAAAAAGGTTGGTTCCCCACTTATGGAGAGGATCCTATGGGATGACAGGACTGAAATATATACATTAATACTCATTTTAAAAACACTATTAACTGCCAAATAGTAGCAGCATAAGCTTTTAAACTGATAACTAAGATGCCTAAGGTGAAGTTCTTGTACTTATAAAATAAAATTGAAAAAGAAAGCAAATGGAAGCCCACTGAGCACTCCCATCTTATACTTTAATCTTTAGCAATTGGTGATAGAAGGTTGTTAATTCTATCATTTTTAACTTTAAGAATACTACAACCTTTGCCTTGAAGGTGATACTGTATACTTTTCTATGAATCTTCAAACTTAAAGTATGAGGTACCTTATATTTTAGAGCTATTCAACTTCAGCATCATTCCTTCAAATAGTGTTGTTATTTCATTTAAAGCAAAATTCCAGTTCATTAGCTCAGGGTTCAGCAACCCTTCAGTAATGGGGGGCTGAATCAACACAAATAGGTCAAAAGGAGGGCCAGAGTGTATAATTTATCATGGGGCTCTTCAACAGCAATGTGACAGCAGGTGGTTCCTTCACAAAGCACACATACAAGGACTACAGAACTTGCACCAACATCTTGCATCTTCTCAGTAGTGGGAAATATGCATGCAGCACCCACCAGAGTAACTTCCATCCCCCTGGGAACTGTATGGAAGAGGCTGTCTTCAGCCCTGCAGACCAAAGGTATGTTTGGGGTAGGCAGCCCCTGCTCATACACTGACTGCAGGCAGGCCCCCCCTGTACTTCAAATCACAGCAAAAGTTTCCAACCCATATGGATAGACATTTAAAAAAAAACAAACAAAAAAATAAGCAGCAGCTAAAAATGCTTGCCTGTAAAAGTCTAAAAAAATTGAACTGTCCATAAAACAACTAAGAATCTGTGAGCTTCTTTGAAGATCTGTCACAGGAAGGAGGCTGGATGCAAGTGTTGATAGACAAAAAGCAGAGCAGTGCCACCTTACGTCTGAGAAGCAACACAGCTTGGTGCCCTGCTTGGAGCTCTCCATTAGGGCTTTGTGGCCCATGGGGCCCTCCTCAGTATCCCCCTTAACATCCAGCTACATGCTGTCTCTGCAACCCATTGCCTGTAACAGCTGGTCGCAAAGAAGGCAGGCAGGGCCATGTGACCCAGGTAGTCTAAGGCACCAGGAAGGACAGGGAGGGGGTGATGCAGCCGAGAAAGCTGTACAGCTAGGTGGAAGTGGTCTGTGTCAGAACAGGGGGAGCAGGACCAGTAGAAGTAAGGTTGGTGTGTGGGCTGGGGGCAGCATGATGCAGTCCTGGGTACCAAGGTGTGGGAATAAGTAAAACATGTGTCACTAATAAAGTTTGGTTGTTAGTAAGAAGTTTACAGATTTTCATTTAAAATTTTTTCTCGAGTTGGCAACTACACCCACAGAGTGCATCCAGTTGCTGCAACTGAACATGCACAGCACTGAACTGATCACTACCCAATTGCTCTGCCAGTCCATGTCTGGTTACTGATTTACTGGAGCGTCTAATCCTAGTCCCTGCTGTTGCACTGCCACCCAGTGCCCAGCACATGAAGCTCTAGGATCTAGGAGACAGGAGCATCCTAAAGCACAGTGTACTTCTGGGTGTATGAAAGAGCTGGGGGCGGCTGCGTGTGCATTCTATAGCACATAACAGATAGCAGCTACCAGAGCAGGCACTGGGACACACGCATCAGCATGTTCTAGACCAGCCTGGCACTTGGTCATTTGACTCCAGATGCATGGAGAAACTGCGACCACAGCCACCATGGCTCTTCTACAGATCCAAAAGTGTGCTGTGCTTCAAGATGCCTCTTTCAGTCTGCTGGGTTCTAGAGCTTGGTAAGCCACTTAAAAAAGCTTGGTGGGCCAGATTTGACCTGTTGCTGCATGATGCTAATTCCTGCTTTAGGCCAGAGGTGCTCAACCCCAGGCTATGCGCCAAATTAACAAGTGGAGCCCCAGCATTCAGGCCACAGGGCTCCCCTGGGTTGGGAAATTTGGTGGCAATGGAGCAGTGGAAATTAAGAATGCCACCCCTCTCACACTGCCAAATTCCCATGCCCTGAATGGCTGGGTTGGGGCCAAATCATGCCCCCTCCCCCAGTGTGGACAGGTCCAGGCTGGGGCATACTCCCTTCCCCCTGTGGCTAGATCTAGGCTGCTCCCAACCGCACTCTGTGGCCAGACTGGACCCTACCACATCTGCCTCACGCACCAGACTGAGCCCACTGGCCAGATCCAGCCCACAGATGGATGGAGCATTGTCCAGCCAGCTTGTGGGGCAAAAAGTTGAGCACCACTGCTTTAGACAAATGCTTGAAAGCCATATTATAGATGGGCTGGAGAAGGTTAACAGCATTTTCTTAAGAATAAAATCCCATTTTGATGAATTCCTAATATAAAAATTCATTCTTAAAATTAGGTTCCACAACTATATCAGAGATGTCAGATGTAAAATAAGTGGCTCCAAAAGAAACCTATTTCAAAGAAGATCCAGAACATTCCCTATGCAGTGTGAGTGCGTCTACACGTGCCCTTACGACACTGTTGTTACTGCGCTGTCATTTAGTACTTCCTTTTGGAAGTACTAAGTGACGGTGCAGTAACAACCTATACTGTGCTGTGCCAGTGGCACATGGTTATTTTTAGCCGCTATGTTGCCATAGCAACGTGGTATAGTAAGGGAGTGCGTTGCTACGGCAACATAGCTGTGGCATCACAGTTTGTGCCTGCTGACGCTACATCGCCATAGAGTGTTGCTACGGTGACATAGCATCACATGTAGACATGCCCTGTAGGTATCAGATTTAATACTAAAACCAGTATAGAATAAGCATGGCACTTCTTTATAGCCCATTCTTTTCAGAAAGATGAGAGACTAGTCCACCTCAAGTATTTATTATCACCAGCTCTAATAATCTACATCCATCCATCCCAAAGCACCATACTTAAACACTGTTTGATTTTTCCTATTACAAAAAAAAAAAAAAAAAAAAAAAAAAAAAAAAAAAATTATATTTTCTACAGTTTAATTCAACAATTACATAAAGGTTGTTACAACCTGAGAAAAAAAAATTCTGGGATGGAATCATCAAGTGTGAAACACAGACGTCATTTACACTTCTTTTTACATTTGAAGAACTCATACCTGGGTGCACTGCCCGTTAAGCTTTCACTTGATGATGACGATGATGATCCAGGCCTCTGTTCTGCTTTCATTCCTAGAGTCTCTGTTGTATTACTCTGCGATTTCTCTCCTTCCTCTTCTGGCTTCTTTTTTTCACTGTCACTATCGTCACTGCCTTCTCCTAAGATGTCATCGACCTGCCAATTGGTCAAGAGTCAGTACGTACTCTACTCTCAGAGCCGCAGTCTTAAATATGCATTTAAAATGCCTCAATAGATTGCTTGCTCCATTTTCTTGAAAATATAAGTAGTATTAAAAAGTATCAAAAATAAAAATGAAGACCAGAGTCTTTAAAGAAGTTTCCACAACAAACACAATGTTTTGTTTAAATTAAAAATTACAGAATTATTTCTAGTTTATGTTCACTTATGTAAGGTGTATACTAACTGAAGTACCCTAAAATCAATACATTCCACTTTAAGGTTGTTGATTTTTGTTTTGAAGGAAAAAGAATAAGGATAATCAGGAAATAAACAGAAATATTTATAGGAAGTGTGCAAGTTATTGAGAAATTAAATAGACAGATGCTTTAAACTACCAGAAAATAATGAACAGTTGGTCATCTATGCAAGAAAGATACTGAAGTCTCCAGTTAACAAGCAGTTTTATCACTTCAGATAGCCCTATTTAAAATCCTAACATTAAAGAAGGGCTTTCCCAAATGACAGGAACTGTGTGAAAGGAACTGAAAATACAGAAGATACTATTCTAATGAGGTTCTGTCTACTTGCTTACTAATTAAAAAGGCAAGTGTATCAAAACATTTAGACTTTTCATTAAACAGTAGTTTGAATGTTGCTCTTAAGTTAGCATGGCATTTTATGTTTGCCTATAACACCCTTATTCATTCTAGAGGTTTGCAGCTGCAGAAACCAGTAAAACAAAACTTATGCGATGTGTTGCAAGTCACATTTTCCTTTTTGAACTACAGGTGGAGGAGGAATAGGAAAGTGTAAGTGATGATGCTACATTCAACTTTCCATTGCAACTGGTAAAAACCATGAGAAGGGAGAAAGAAGATGGGATTACTTTTGGGGGCTAAGTGGCTGGAGCTTTGTTGAACCTTAAATTTTCTCCTAACAGTAATTTGCTGTGGCAGACAGCAAAAGAGAGGGAGTAAGACCACAGTAGCTCAGGTTTATAAAGAGTCCTTTCACTTTCCAATACTTTAATCCAAAAGGCCCTATTCAGAGCTATTGTGCAAGTCACTGTTTTCTCAACCCTTTCTGACTCGAGACATGTCTGGATAAACTTGAGGCACCCCTCAAAAAGTGCCAGCTCTTGGTTTTCACTTTTTAGATTACAGAAAAATAGGAGAGCAGTTTCTTTTGTAAAGAATGCAGAAAGATCACAACTATGGATTTCTATTTGAAATCTCTGGATTTACCTTGCAAATCATGTTTGAACATCTAAACAGTGTCTGGCAAGCTGCAGCACCTTTGAAAGGATCTCAAGCCACCCCAAGGTGCTGGGACACCTTGGTTGAGACTCACTGCTGTAAGAAAACCAACAAACCTCATAAAAACACCAGTCTTGATAGGATTCTAACCCCTTTTCTCTGGTAAACCCCAGCTAGAGGAAAATTGAAAGGAAACGAACATATTCAACTCTTGATCTCTGTGGCTTGGGGAACACATCCCCTTGCCCCCATTTAGTTTTATTTCTGCTTGGGGGAAAAAAAATGTACTCGTGATGCCAGGAACAGCCGCCAAGTCTCCAGTTCGTATGAACGCAGATAAACCAATGCCATTACTATAAGTTCCAAAGGTTCCCAGCCAGTCAAACAACTGCTACAGAGTTCGGCTGTGCAGTCCCAGTTCCGAATGTCTATGAATGCTACAACCCCTTCTAACTCAAACAAGTCCACAAAAGCACAGTGGCAAAACTTACACTTGTACACAACCAAACTGGAATATGGATTTTGCAGTAGCAGAGGGCAGACTAGAAGAGAGCCACTTGCTGCTGTTAGTACATAAGTGGGTCCTTCACCAGAAAGTCAAAACTTGAAAACAGTGCTGGAAATTAACCAGCATGTTTCATGACAAAGAACGGCCATTCTTGGATTAGCACCCTGGGCCGATAAATCCCTCATTCATCCGATTATATAACATGGATTGGCATGACGAGGGAGCCGGGTTTTCCGTTTCCCACTGAACGTAGGAGTAAAACGTGGATTTCTCCCCTCACCGAGCAAAGCGTGGATTTCTCATTTTAGCAGAGAAACCTATGGATTTTGCAGCTTTGCAACAAGGCCTCCGTAGACTAGCAGAGTTCCAGCCAGCAAGGGGCTGGTCAGACAGGGAATGCCATGTGCATATACCGTACATAGCCCCAGGCAGAGCCCCAGAGGAGAGCAACTCTCATGGGTAAGTGTGGGGAGGCGGGGGGGAATTGAGGCCCTCATAGGGAGGGAGTTGGGCTGGGCCAGGCTGGGCTGAGGCTGCTGCCCAGCCAGGCAGTGTATGGGGCTTGGAGCCGCAATGTGCATCTGCAGGGTCCTGGGGGAGAGCAGGATGGGGCTGCAGGTGGCTTGTCCAGGGGGTGGGGCCAGCTCCCAACTGCTACATGCGCTCCTGGAGTGCAGGGGAGGAGCTGCACCCGCCAGATCTGTGCGCGGGGTGGGGGCAAGGCAGGATGCCTGCTGTGGGCTTGGGCTCCTGCCATGCTGTCCTACCCTGGGGCCTCCACAGCTCAGCATATGCAACCTGACACTGCAGGTAACAGCAACACTGTGCAGGAAAGCTGCTTGCTGCTGTAAGCTCTGCACCACCCTGGCAACATGTCCCCTGTGTGCGTGGGACACAACCCTGTGCTGCTGTCCCCACTGCCCCCTGTGCACAGGAGACACGTCGCCAGGGCAGCGCAGAGCTCTCAGCAGCAAGAAGCTTTCCTGTGTGGCTCCACTGTTCCCTGCAGCACCAGGGTGTGCCCACCAGGCTGCAGAGGCCCAGAGGGAAGGCAGCTGGGTGGGAGCCTGAGCTCACAGGGGGCACCTGCCCGGTGCACAGATCTGGGGTGTGCAGGTCCACCCTGACCCTTGAGAGTGCATGCAGTGGCAGGGAGCTGGCCCTATCTCTGGCCAAGGCCCCAGCAGGCAGTCCCTAGCTGGGCTATGCTATGCTCCACTGCAGCAGCTGCTGCCTTCTGTTGGGGGCAGGGGGCTGCAGACCCGGGTGCCTGACCCCATAGCCCTGGCAGATGGGGAGGCCCCGCTCTGGCAGAGCTGAGGGGGTAGGGGCTGTGGGTGGCCTTTCATTTTAATCACAGATTTTGGGGTTTTTAAATCAGAGAATTTGCAATTTTTTTTATCAGGGAAAACCAGGATCCCTGGGCATGACAAACCAGATCTCTTTGCTAACGTCTGAAAAACTGGGGGACACCATTGTATCTCCACTTGATCTGGATGTTATTTCTTCAAGTTTAATTTTTCAGGACTTCAAGGAGTATTTTAGGTCTTTTTTTTATTCTCCAACAATATAAAACTTGACCCCAAAAATCTTCTGAAAGTTTGTTTCCTGACAAGTTGTGTCCTAACTCTTGAAACTCTTTAACATATGCATAGGATGGAACATAAAAAGGAACGAACTCTTCTGAAGTCTCAAAGTACTGCTTTCTAAGATGACTAACACCAGTTCTAGGAAGTGTTGTATTTTTAATACAGTTTCAGAAAGAAGTTTTATACCAATCTGCTTGCCAATATACCAACTCTATAGATTTTCCCAATTATGGCATTAAAAGAGAAATCATTAAAGAAATGGTATTACAGAACATTTTCTTTTATGTCTCTGCAGCACACAAATGCGACTCCTTAATTTTTGGTGGAAATAAATGGGAAAATTTAGGACACAGGTGACCAAAACTCAAAAAGTAGCTTATTCCTCATACAGAACATTCTCCGTCCCTTCCAAATTGGGCCAAATACTCTACTAAAATTTTCTGTATAGAATGATTCCTCTTGCAAGTCCTAAACAGGAGATGTGAATGTTTTAAGGACAACTGCTGTGATGATCAAATCTACTGAGAGCACTTCCTGTTCCAGTTACTTATTTTAAGTGTGGCTTGTATCACTGACTTCACTGGACACAGTAAGGAGCAGCAGCAGCAGGAAAAACATGTGCTGAAGACATACAACTTACTCCTGGGCAGTAGTGACCTGTATCTTGCTGATGCCTAAAATATAGTAGATGAAAAAGTAGTCTGCAGCTCTAGAAAACAGATAGCTGAAGTATGTGCAAGAGAGCACATTTTCCCTACCTATATCCCAAATGAGCTAGATAAGGGAGAGAGGGTAAAGAGGGAAAGCAGGGCAATTTTACAAGTTATCATGGAATTAATCCAGCATGCATATCTGTCTGTATGGAAAGGAAGTGAATTAAATGCCAATTTGCCTCCTTTAGAGGTAAAAGAAACCACCCCACTTTAGAAAAAGAGATCAAGCATATCCGTCCTTTTTGGGGAAGGAGTAAGCTATGGAAGATAAAAGACGGGTTATGAGCAATAAGATTGGAGGAAGAGATTAGGAATGTCACACAAGAATTATGGCTTGTTGTATCTACCCATCCAGCAGACTGTACAGGTGGGCTGGACAGCGCTACCATAGAAGCAAGGAATGCCAGTCAGATCGATGAAAGGAAGCTCTGTGGGGCAGTTTTACCCACGAACTAAGAGTGTTCCCCCACGCTCCTACTGAGGTTATCAGATGGGAAGGAAGCATTTCTCTGTTCCACACCTATCAAACATGTTTTAGAGGATAATAATTACTTCACATTTCCTATATAAACCTCACATCTAATTTCTTCAAAATAACACGATAACTTCAGCTGTGTAGGGATGCAGCCGGGGACCTTAGGCAAAGCAAAAGTGGCTTCTGTTTGCTGCTATAATCACAATTGTGAACACATGGCTGCCAGTAGCTGCTTTTTTCCGCCACTGCCTGTTCCCAAAGTTGGCACCAGGGCAGGTTGTCCCCCCCTAGTTACACCACTGCTTTCTGGTGGTTTCTCTGGAGATGGCTCAGAAGGAAATAAAAAGTGCAGCAAGCATGCATCTAAAACAGGGATAGGCAAAATATGGCTTGCGGGCCAAATCCAGCCTGCGGAGGGTGCCCACCAATTGATTTGATCTGGCCTGTGGCTGCTCCCACAGCACTCTGCATGGGGTGAAGCTCAGCCCAGGGCAGCCTGTGCCACGCTTTAGCCCACACCCACCAGCCTGCTCCCAGCCCTGGCCAGCATGTACAGTTTCCAGCAGGGCTTCTGCTGCAGCTGCCTAGGTACTGCTCTGCTTCCCTTGCCTCCAGGAGCTCCTGCCACACTGCTCCTGGCCAGAAGTAAGCTTCAGCTGGGTGACTCCTGCCCTACCATGCGGGCCTCTAGCTGCAGTTTCCTGCTGCCTTCCACCCACTCCATCTGCTGGGTGTGGCGCAGTTGGGGAGAAGGCAGCCAGGAGCTGGAGCCAGAGCCCTGGGTGCTGGGGAGAAGCCACCCAGCTGAAGCTTCTTCCATCCTAAGTGGTGCAGCAGGAGCAGGAGAAAGAGCTGGTAGAGGCAAAGGGCGTGGAACAGCACCCAGGGGGCTGCAGGCACACTGGGAACAGCCCTGCCAGAAGTTGTATACGCTGGCTGGGACCAGGGCTGGGGTGGCAGGCACAGACTGCCCTACCTGAAAGCAGCCCTTTGTGCATGTATGTTCTGTTGCATGTGCTCCCTGCCCTCCTCTTCCCTTCCCCACCCCTGGCTGGCTCCTAGGACCTAGTGCCCAGGCAGACCACCACACATGCGTGCTACCCTGCTTCCCTCACAAGGCAGGGACCACCCTGTGATCCTGGCCTTGGTCACTGGTCTCTCTCTTGAACACTGCACCGCTTCTGCCCATGGCCCAATCACACGCAGGGAGTCCTGGCGAGTTGTTGCCAGGAGGATGCTGACCCAGCCCATAACGCGACAAAATTCCCTATGGGGCCCTCAGGTCCAAATAATAGCCCATCCTTGCTCTAAACAATCTAAAACTAAAGTAAAACTGAAGAGATCACATCCAGTGAGAACATTTAAAAAGTGTATTAGTTAAAACCCGTGACAGCCATAATTTTTTATATTTCTGCTGCTTTAGGTTTAACACGTGACAAAAAGCTAGCGTGTTCAATGTGAACAGTATCGCACTTCACCTCTTCCTTTAATAGGGTCGTTTTAATAACCTCTTAGAAATAATGTATAACCTCTTAGACATAAACCGACTGCCCATTTTTTTAGTTCACTTTCTTTGCACTTTGCTGTATGATCTTTGCATTCAAAGATTTTAGACCCTAAAGGCCAAGTCCCTGTTGTAGCCGAACAGGTGAAGAAACCATAACAACTTACTGCAACACAGCAACTATTCAGGGCAGCTAAAATGTGACCTCAAAACACCAAACAGTGTCTTCAATATGACCAGAAATAAAAACATCAGAACAAGGAGAAGATGCATGAGAGCGGAGCCTGTTAAAAGAAGGCAAAATGTGCAGTGCATAGAAGGGAAATCAGGACCTTCTGTTCTCCCAGTCTTATAGCACAAAAACGAGGACAATGTAGCAAATTCAAGAGAGATGATAGGAAAGTGCCTAACTACTGAATTCATTATTCCCAGATAATCATGGGAGCAACAAACATAATAAGATTCAAAAAAGGAATTAAACATTTATTGTAGATTCTTGTATACAGCATGCCTCAGAGTAAGATGCAAACCTTGTTTATAAAAGGTAGAATGAAGGGGGGGGGGGGGGAGAAAAATCTTTCCTTGGTATTTAGCATATTTACTCAAATATAAGATGACACCCCCCCCCCCCATCAGTATAGGGTGAAAAGCCCCACGTCTTACATTTGCATACAAGGAAACTTCATTAAATACCCTGTTTATCACTAAACTGCTGCCAAAAGCAGCATGTGCTCACTATTGGGAACCAACTAAGAAGCTGATTAAATGCAGCCAGCACTGAGCATGTCTATAAAAACACAGGGCCCATACTGAGGAAACATACTGATGGGAACTTGCCACTAAGGTAGCTTGGTGTAGCCCATTTGAACAAGATATATGACAGTACTCATTGTATCAACTCTTTTTCAGGTTATGGCAACTCTAAATGTATTCAGTTTAGTGGCTTCCTCTTCACGCCCACAGCTGAGCTGCACCTTTCTTTCCCTTTCCCAGTAATTTCCTGGTCCTTCTTAAGTGTCTGACAGATACCACCAAATGGGGCCCCAAACAGTTCACCCAGAATCCCTGTAACCCCCTTTCTCAGTTTCTTGCATATGATTAGTATGGTTCTGGCCTCCATGGGGTGCAACTGAACCAGGCTGCCTTGCACCTCACTTGCATATAAATTTCTGGAGGATCTCAGGACTTGCAACAAGAACACCTGGTTCCTGTCATGAATTTGGGGCTAATTAATTAGCATATGAATCCTTTGTAGGGGGTATCTGGAGTACACACATGCTGAGCAGTGCTGAGCTGTGGAGTCACAATACCTTGAAACACTGTTGACTCTGCTGGGGCCCAGTCCAATGAACTACATAGTAAATCATGAGCCTTTTGGCTTTGGACTAGTTTCATTCATAGAACATGCTATATTAGAAGTAGGTACAAAAATGCTGCTTAAAGTCACGGTTGTGGAGTAACTCTGCTAAAACTTGCAGCAGTTTCAAAAAAAGGTAAAAAGCTCATACTTCCGGATGAACTAAATTACTATAGGCATTATTTTCAAATTTCAAAAAAGAGTCAGTGTTTTCAAATTTGTTCCGCATTTCCACATACGCAGAGAAAGCAGGGTCTGACAGTAAAGTGGGGAAAAAGGGCTGCGGCAAGAAGTTGGGGGGCAGAGGGCAAGGGGTCCACCTGACCGCACCAGATTTATTTTCCCTGCTGTAGCAGCTGAAGAGGAATAAATTCAAGGCAATCCTTTCATAATTAGATTCTATATCTGAAAAAAAACTATTACAAATTTATAAAATTTCCACATATAGAATCTAATTATGGGGGACCATCTTATATTAAAGTAAATATGATATTTTCTTATAGTAGAAAAACGCTCCTGCTACATCATAAATTAGATCATAGTCAATAAAACTGCCTGTATAAGCCATAAAACAAAATATTAAACAAAACAAACATGCTACAAAGCATATACTACACATACTGCAAGCGTATGGCTCCAATTCAGCTTTCAAAACAGACAAAATACTGCATTTACCCAAACCTAAGATTACTTCAAATTTAAGGCAATAATTAGATTCTATACATGGAAAATTAGAAATTTGTTATGATTTTCTATGTTCAGAATCTAATTAGTGGAAAGAGATCCCCCCACCCTTTGCTCACCTCTCCCTCATCTCCCCATGCCTTCCCCCAAGCATATGCCCTTCTGCACCTTTGCCTGACCACCTACCCCTTATCCCCCATGACTATGCTTTCCAATTCCCTGCCTCTACTGACCCCTGCTTCCCCATGAAGCCTGCCTCTCCACCCCTTGCAATCTCTGTCTGTCCTGCCACTCCCTGGCCATGTCCACCTTAATGCCTGCTAAAGCTCTATTCTTTCACGGCACTTAGCAGCAGGATAGCTCCAGGCCAGGTTGTCTCCTGTCCACCTGCACCCCTGCAGCCAGAGCAGAAAGTAAGGTGGGGGGGGGATACCTGGCAGAAGGGTAACCGGGGGGGGGAGGGGAAGGAAGCAGGAGGCAGGGGAGGTCTCCTTCCCCCACCAAATGAATGATTCCAGCCCAGGTTAAAAGGCAGCTCAACTGAGCTGCTGCCTGCCCCAGACTGGAACTCAATTCCAAGATGAGGGTGCCCCCCATGCTGATTGGGGAAAAAAATCCTTGTCTTGGATTCAAGTAAACATGATAGCATCTGAACTCAACAAACCTGTTACAAAGCTAATAAAAACTGTAGCTACTAACTATATGTTCTGTTTATAATGTTATATTGCCAGTAGCCTAACACAAATGCATCTCATGGCACTTCCAAACGAACTTTTAGCTGATATTAAGCCTTTATATTAATTTATACAGTCCAATGCTTTTTGTTTATTTAGTCACCCCTATAGTGGCTGCTTTAGAAAGTGTTATCTGCCTTACATAATATAGCAAGAATGATTCAGATCAAAAAAGAAAAGTGATTCATCCCTGAAGGTTACTGCTTCAGGGCTCCCTTCAAAATGACAAATAGTACCTTTTAGTAAAGAGAATTAAAAGTCTTCTGACAATTCCTATAAGCACTTGAATACAATAGCCAAAAAATAAAAACCCAGTCAGCCAAGACAGACAAGACATTTTGTTTCTCTTTTATGAAGAAACTAGCTTCTACTTCTTCATGCACATATTTCATATTCAAACAAAATATGCAAACAAAACAGCAGTTTACTTTACAAAATCTAACAGCATACCTGAGGCTTTGCCCAAGGTTGCTTCCACAGTGCCCAACAAACCATATTAACTGGAAAAGCATCTTGCACTCTAGATTAGTTGGTCTAATAAAATATATCACATCTACTCAAAGAACCTTGCCTGCCTCTCTGCCTCTCACTCTACAGTACTTTTATAGTCAATTTGAACTGAGTGGTCTATGAGCATTTAACCAAATTAAAGAAAGAAACGTTTCAAAAACCACTACCATTGTATTAGAAGACATCAGATTTAAAAGGCATCTATTGGGAATCCTTTATAGAGAGCATACATAAACCCACTGTATTGCTATGCATCTCCTGGAAAGCCAAAATTACACATACTTTATCAGTTACATCAAACACAAAAATCACTTCATTTGGTGGGGGGAAAATTCAATTTTAGAAATAAAATTTACAAGCAATTCAGACCTCATAATATTTAAAGGAAGATTGTTTAATAAAAAAACCCAACAATCTGAGCAGAACTGAAGAGAGAAATAGTTTAGAATCATGGAGCAAAAGCAACATAAGAAAATTACTGCTTCAGTACTCTCTCTCTTTTAATAAGGTATCTTTCTACCCATTAATTCTTCACTGAAAAGAGCAGAAACCTCTTGTATTACATATAAGTTTTAAAAAGATTAATTTCTCATCAGGCCTATTAAAACCTGGCAAAATGTATGAAGTATATTATAAATAATATTTTTCTAACAATCTAAAACAAAAGAGTCATTTAGTTTGGGTGTAAAGGCAAAGACTGAAAACAGGAACTGACACTGAGTCTTCAAGAGAATGCTCTAGCCTGGTCTACACCACTAAAATAACTTGGCAAGTACAGCCAAGGACAAAGTACAATTTAGTACAAAACCTATTAGTTTTAACTACTTTTGGATGGCACTGAATACAATCTGTCCCTGGTTATATTTGCACCTAAGCCATCCATGCTCAACATCAGCTCACTGCACCTGCCAACAACAGTGTTTTACAGTACATGAGCCCAAAATGTACAAGTTCCAACCAACATATATTGTATCTCCCAAAATTGCCACTGGCACATCTCTTTAGAAATTTAACTGGATGGTCGAAAATGGCATAGATAATGTTGACATATATCAACATTTATTTCTCATATGGCTAAGTCTATCGGGAATAGATTAGCTGGCCTGCTTTGCTAAGAATCAAGCACCCTTCAACTACAATGGTAGAGTTAACTTTCAACAGGAGAAAGGTACAGGTAACAACTTATTAAATCCCTTGAAAGGGATAAATAAAATAACTAAAATAGATTTGGAGGCCAATCCATAGTTTAGTAAGTATGATTTGACCAACTGTAGTATGAACAGGCAGAAGAGAAATCAAGAAGAGGTAAATGAAAACAGAAAAAATGGGAGTATTTGGGAGTCCTATAATCCAAGGTGTTCAAGGCTGTAAATATCACGTGCAATATTCACTTCATAAGACTAGTAAATTTATGTTTATTCAACTAAGTATTATAATGAATGCAGAAAGTATATGGAATAAGGCACTTAAGTCTTGTAAGTACTTTACCACTTCTAAAGCACTTTCATTGACACCTGGATTAATACATTTTACCTTCATGCACCTGTTGACACTGCAGTTTTGCTAGAGCATCAGCATATTTGTCTTCCATTGTAAGTGAAGCACATTAATTCAGTGTGTGGCTGTACTGGCAAAAAATGCACCGGAGAATATAGGTAAGCATTCTATTGAACCCTCCTGCCACCATACAGTGTATAACTTGTGACACTTTATAGCATACTGTAGGACACTATTACCTGAGGGGAACTGTGGGAGTTTGGGTTAGGAATTGGGTTTGGAAAATCTCAATTATTATTATTATTTCTTTTGCTTAGGACCGCCAGCGAATCTTAAAATAACCCAACTATTTTCTCTGCTCCCTGCCCACCTGTATTTAGTCATCAATTTGGGGGTGAAATGGGACAGCTCAAAGTCCATGAGGAAAGTAAAAATGCAAGTGTATATTAATACCCCTTCATGAGCTTCTCTCTCTTCATCAGCAGGTTGCTTCTGGGCTCATCTATTCAACTAGATCTTTGTGAACTGTTGGCTTTCTACAGGGTCTGCATCCTTCTCATCTCCCTTTTCCACAAGCTCATCAATGGAATGTAATTTGGTGGGGATGAGGGAGGAAGGAAGTGGGGGGGAAATCCTTTCACCCAGTGCTGTAAGGTGCACACTATCTTTTGTCAAACTACTTTCAACAAACTGGCAATTTTAGGGAGCAGTGGAGAACAGGCTTCCAGTGACTTAAGCTCTTTTGAAACAAAATTTAAAAATTGTTACAAGGACAGGGTGTTATGGGTTTTTTCTAGGGAACATTTTGTGCTAGTAGGAGTAATGCAGAATCCACATAATGCCAGGCCAGGATTTTATGCAGCTGGATCAGCATAAATTCAGGATGTTATCCTATGAACCCAGAATCAAAGGACAACATATCCACAGATGCCCTGAAATAAGGCAAGCTTTATCTGTAAAACTTCATACATGCTAAAATCCTGGTCTAATACTACATATTTGATTAAGAAAAGCCATAAAAAACAGTGGTCTCCAACCTTTTTAGGTCAGAGATCACTTTTAGAATTTAAGAGGAACCTAAGATCTACCCCCCCTCCCGCAGCAAGTAAGTTTGTGGGGAGGGGAGGGGAGGAGAAAGGACTGTGGGGGTGTGTGGGGCAGATTGAGGTACCAGCCCTAGCTGCACTCCCTCCCTCACTGCTGGGGCCTCGATTGGCCCCGCCCTCCCAATGGAGGAGAGGGAGGGGCAAGCCCTGCACAGCCAGGGCAGGGGACAGAGCCGCATGCATGCGCTCAGCCCCACCCGAGCCCAGGATCAATTTCAAGAGGCTCCAGGATCCACCGGTTGGTGACCACTGCCATAAAACATACGTAAAGAGAGGTATGTGTGGAATAAGTAACACAACACCCTGCTCAAAATGATAAGTTGTGCACTCTTGGAAAATATGTAGCTATAATTGACATTGCATTTTGCCAGTCACGCCATCAACCCTTCCACCTCAAAAAGAAACAAAAGACACAGGTCAGTCATACACTACAACTTGTGAAATGTTTTTGTTCCTGGTAAACCAAATGAGAAAAGTGAAAGGTACCAAAACAAAGGAAAATTACACTGTATTTGCAGGCAGAGTTCTGTAAAAAGTGTAACTCCAACCAAACAGCCCGCAACACTATCCTACAGCAAGAGTTAAGAAGCTTGACTTCAAATATGTTTATCTTTCTGATGATTAAAGCTAACTGCAATTGTTCACACTGTGAAAAAAAATGAGAAGAGAATCCTGGGATTTTCTGATGAGGTTTCAGACCTACCAATTAGTTTCAAAGCAAGGGGACCAGAGTGAGCTAGAATTGGTCTTTTTAATGACTTGCAGCTCTAGAAGAGAAAGAGCTGGATGACTAGTCTCAAATACCAGAGTCAGACTGGTGCTTAAGAGGAGAATCTGTTTTATAGATTACTGATTGTGTAAGCTGCAATTAAAACCAACGGGTGGCATTCTTGTAGTTAATAGAGAAAGAGCTATTGCAAGCTTTAATTTGTTGTAATTTCTCTCTCCTGCCCAGTGTTCCTCCTAAGGACTATAAAAGGGGAAAAAATTACAAAAGTGAGACAAAGAAGTTACAAGTTACATACAAGTATGACAGATGCAAGTTATTTTATAGTGATGTTTTGAAAATGTCACCACATGCAGGTCCTATAATCAGTTCACAGGCTGAATTACAAAAGAAGGACAACCCAATCAAAAAGGCACTGACCTAAAAATTAAACCAGCAGCAAGGTACCTCCAACTTAGTGTATCAGTTAAGCTGGTTAATACAAGTGGCATTTTCTATCGTAACAAGTAGTTTAACTGGTCTATATTAATAAGGTGCACTGATTCTTCCAAAGAGTAACTAGAACCACTTCTAATTTAAAACTTCAAGTAACAAAGAGGCAAGAAATTGCACAATGAATCTACAGCCATCTATTAAAAGAGAAGGATTATTTTGTAGTTTTATAAAGAACAATTATGAATGGAATATCATGTAGGCTTGCAAAGTACAAGGGCAAGATACTAAGAAAGCAGTCATATGGGGAAAAATTCTTCAGGCAGGCAGAGTTAACAGTTTATTTAACATAAAAATCAAAATATTTTCAGAAAATGACTGGATTTATTCCAAAACGTGAACAGGAGATAAATATCCTCTCTCATCCCCCAGTGTGGGCTGGCTACATATACACAATATATTAACAAAACTCACCAGTTGTAGTTAATTGCTTGTCTCTAGTTATATTGTGTGACCTTTAAAATAATATGCACCCCTGCACAGCTGAAGAGACCTGATGCAAACCTAAATGTCAGTTCAATCAAAGATATGATATACCATATTTACTCAAATGCAAGACAACTTTGAATTAAAGATGACCCAACCAATAATTAGATTGTATAAGATGGACAATTAAATTCAATTAGTTCCCATGCATAGAACCTAATTATTAGAGGGCTATCTTAAATTCATCCTCCCCACCAAAGAAGTAGCAGGTTGGCAGGCGGTGGGGAAAGCAGGAAGAGGGGGGAGGGGGGCACAGCGAGATCCCTGCCTTCCCCCATGACTGCGCCCCCTGACACCTGTGCCCCCCCCCACCTACATGCCTTTCCCTGGGGCCTGCCTCCCCCCCCGCACCAGCTCTGGCTCCAGCCATGACCCAGGGCCAGAGCCTGACCAGGTGGCTTCAGCCCTGGCCAGGCGGCAGCAGCAGCTCCAGCCCGAGCCCTGGCTCCAGCCCTTGCCCCAGAAATATAGCAGCTCCCCCCATGCCATTACAGTGTCTCTACACTCCTTCCCCATATCTCCCTGACCCTGTGATCTTTTCCTATTAATTCACCTCCCCTGAAGTCTCCCCTGGGTCAGGAACAGAGTCGGAGCTGAAGCCACAGCAGCCACCTGCCCCGAATGGTACTTGAATCCAAGATGCGTTTTCTCTCCCACAACCCTACCCCACCCCACTGAATAAAAATAAATCTTCTTTTGGATTTGAGTAAATACAGTAGTACTTTATTAAACCTAGCTACTGTAAAATATGTCTATAAAATAGGAACAGTCTCAATTTTACAAACAGAGTACAAAAAACACTACATAGCTGGCTGAAAACAGCTAGTGGGAAAACACAGCAAGAGTCAGTGGGAAAATTGAGATTAGAACAGGTCCTAGATACCAGCTTTGTGCTCAATCTTTTAGCTATCTCACCTTGCCTCTTCAAGTATTAACTACATACCAGATAACAAGAAGAAACTTGCTGGAACTATTGAAGATTGCAAATAGAAAACAGTATAAGAAAACTACTTTAGGATACTCAAAAGTGAACAGATGGGAATCGGAGAAAGGGAAAGAGACAAACGTTCATCAAAAGCCAATTTGTACAATGGCTACACTGTATTACTACATTGTGAAGTGGCTCAACATACTGAAGTACTGAAATAAGGGCCTGAAATTTTGGAATAATTTATAAACCTATTAAAATGTTGACATCCTGCATCACTCAATCCCATATATTGAAAATTGGAACCCTCTAACTCAGCACCCTTCTGATGCCTTTTCCATAACCAAAAAATATTGAGGTGTTATATTTGAAGATCTTAATTCTCAGCTCCCATTTTTACTCTTTTTCACTTTCTTTCAGATTACATTAGTGGCTTTTACCTAATGTGGCTAAACAGTACACGTTTAAATTCTGATTGCCTGTATTTCAGTGGCAATGAGTTGCTTCTTTAGTAATTAAAGAACTACCAAAAAAAATCCAAGTTTAGCTTTAAACAAATCTCTTTTGCAACATAGTTTCCAAAATGCCAACCACTCAACACTAACAGTTAGTCTAACCAACCAATTGCATTATACTGAATACAAAGAAAAGCAGTGCAACTTCTCTCCGAGTCTAATCTGCATAAAACGAGCTGTTCCAAACAGGAGATTTCTGCACACCTTCAACTCTCCTATGAAATATAAACTTTCATTTCTACCTAGGAGAACAATCTTTTTACAATCTTTTCTCCTATGCCTAAAGAAGGGTGCTTGTGCCCGAAAGTTTGCAAATAAATGAAACATTTTTTTTTTGTTGCAAAAATCTAGTTGGTCTAATAAAAGGTATCACCTCTACCATGAGTTTTGATTCCTTACATAATCTATTAACACAAGGGAAAACTGCTCAGGGAAAACAGGCAACAAGCTGGCTCATTAGTAACCACATGTTAAGCAAGGCAGGGGAAATCAAACATGTGGGCCATAAAGCTGCTGTTCCCTCCAGATTGAGAGGCTCTTGGCTGGCCAGGTAATTTTGGGATGGGGCCTGATGCAGAATTCAGGACTATAGGGCCCTGATAGCAGAGGCGAGTGACATCTCTGCCATACACCCAAGACTGCCATTGCAAACCCCACTGTCTTTAACCTCAGTAGCTACTGGCCCTGTCACCTCCACTGCTTGCCTTGGCACTGCCAGGTCTGGATCCAGTCAGAGGCACGCGTTTAATCTGACATTGCTTTGTTAAGGAATAACACTATATATATACACATACATACACACACACACACACATACATACTTATTTTAAAACATATTTTCTTTTAATAATTACAATGGAACTTTAGTCTACTACTAGAAACAATGAAATTCAAAAGGCACATTTGAAATTCCATCCAGTACATTTCCATGGCTGCATTAATTAAAATCCACAAACTGAATTGCAGAAAGAGTTAAATATATTTTGGACTGAGGAAGGGGAGGGGAGGAATATGGGATGGCACAGAGAGAGGTATCAACTTTTTTTTGGGGGGGCAGTAAAAAAAAAAAAACAGTGTTCCCACTAGTAAAAGGAAACCTACATTGCTGAGTTTCACGCCCTCTCTCTGTTACAGGCCTTGTACAATTAATAGATTCATAGATGCTAGGGTTGGAAGGGACCTCAATAGATCATTGAGTCCGACCCCCTGCATAGGCAGGAAAGAGTGCTGGGTTTAGATGACCCCAGCTAGATGCCTATCTAACCTCCTCCTGAAGACCCCCAGGGTAGAGGAGAGCACCACCTCCCTTGGGAGCCCGTTCCAGACCTTGGCCACTCGAACTGTGAAGAAGTTCTTCCTAATGTCCAGTCTAAATCTGCTCTCTGCTAGCTTGTGGCCATTATTTCTTGTAACCCCCGGGGGCGCCTTGGTGAATAAAACCTCACCAATTCCTTTCTGTGCCCCCGTGATGAACTTCTAGGCAGCCACAAGGTCGCCTCTCAACCTTCTCTTGCGGAGGCTGAAGGGGTCCAGGTACCCAAGTCTCTCCTCATAGGGCTTGGCCTGCAAGCCCATAACCATACGAGTGGCCCTTCTCTGGACCCGCTCCAGGTTATCCACATCTCTCTTGAAGTGTGGCGCCCAAAATTGAACACAGTATTCTAACTGCGGTCTGACCAGTGCCCGATAGAGGGGAAGTATCACCTCCTTGGATCTGTTCGTCATGCATCTGCTGATGCATGATAAAGTGCCATTAGCTTTTCTGATGGCTTCGTCACACTGACGACTCATGTTCATCTTGGAGTCCACTAGGACTCCAAGACCCCTTTCTGCTTCCAGGCCACCAAGCAGGTCATTGCCTAGGCAGTAGGTATGCTGGACATTTTTCCTCCCTAGGTGCAGCACTTTGCATTTCTCCTTGTTGAATTGCATTCTGTTGTTTTCCGCCCATATGTCCAACCTGTCCAGGTCTGCTTGTAGTTGTTCCCTGCCCTCCGGCATGTCTACTTCTCCCCACAGTTTTGTGTCATCCGCAAACTTGGACAGAGTACACTTCACTCCCTCGTCCAAGTTTCATAGATTTCATAAGTTGCTGATGAAGACATTGAAGAGTATCGGTCCTAGGACCGAGCCCTGCGGGACTCCACTGCCCACACCCTTCCAGGTTGATACCGACCCATCCACTACGACTCTCTGGGTATGACCCTCTAGCCAATTCGCCACCCACCGGACTGTGTAGTCATCCAAGTCACAGCCTCTTAACTTGTTCACCAGTATGGGGTGGGATACCGTATCGAAGGCCTTCCTGAAGTCCAAGTATATGACGTCAACCCCTACTCCTGCGTCCAGGTGTTTTGTAACCTGGTCATAAAAAGAGACTAGATTAGTCAGGCATGATCTACCTGCTACGAACCCGTGCTGGTTTCCCTTCAGCATAATTTTTCCTGCTGGGCTCTCGCAAATGTGAGCCTTGACAATTTTTTCAAAGACTTTGCCAAGGATGGAGGTGAGACTGACTGGCCTATAGTTGCCTGGGTCCTCCTTCCTCCCCTTCCTGAAAATGGGGACCACATTGGCCCTTTTTCAGTCCTCTGGGACCTGGCCCTTGTGCCACGATTGTTCAAATATTCCCGCCAGTGGCTGCGTAACAATGTCAGCCAGTGCCTTCAGTACCCTCGGATGCAGCTCATCCGGGTCTGCTGACTTAAAGGCATCCAGTTCTTCCAAGTGACTCTGCACCATCTCAGGGTCTACGCACGGTAGTCTGGCACCCTGCTGCTGCCTCTCTACCATCCCAGTGAGAGACTTGTCTTGCCCCTCACTTAGGAACACTGAGGCAAAGAACTCATTGAGGAGTTCAGCCTTGTCCCCCCTGTCCATCACCAATTGCTTCTGCCCATTTAGTAGGGGTCCTATTCCACCCTGGGCCTTCCTTTTACTCCCTATATAGCTGAAAAACAATTTCTTGTTATCCTTAAGGATAGGTTAATTGCACAATTATAATGAGAGTGCAAAATGTGCAAAGTACCTATCACACCATAAAAAAGGTCCAAGCTATAAAGTTAGACTTTAAAAATATGTACTAACTTTATAGCTAGCTGCTATCCAGCTTTAATTTTACATGTGAGATCCCAAACACAAGAGTGCCTCATGGCCAGCTGGGACTGGGAATCCCACAGCTGAAGGGACTCTCAGCCCTCACAGCACCTGGCAGCCACAGGACACTAAGTCCTGGCAGCCGCAGGGCATGGCTGCAATCTCCCAGCCATGGGGTGGGGGGGCTCCTTGCATCCCTGTGGCTGGGATACCACAGTAGCTGTGATCTTCTAGTTGCAGGTTGCCTACCATGCATGGAATGCAGCCGGGACTGTGAATCCCCTATTTGCCAGTGCAGGGGGAGCTTAAGGTGGCAATCCCAGGCTCCCCCTATATTGGCATAAGATACAATAGGATCATATGCTGGATCTCACAATCATGTGTCCTGCCATGCACGTGGCAAGGCAGGAGGTGTGATCGTGTGGACTGCGCATTAGATCCTATCATGCCTTTACCTGCAAATGCAAAGGGGGGTGTCAGTCTCTTCTTATGGAAGATTAATTTGTCCCCAGATTAGGTCTCACCTGTAGACCTTATAATTAAAACAAAAACAAACAAAAACATTTTTAGGTAAACAGATAAAATGCTCCTATTCTTCACTATGCGTAAATCCAATACAATAAGATTTTTAAAGCAGGGTACCTCTGGAGTAGGAAACA
The DNA here is from genome assembly GCF_030867095.1 of Alligator mississippiensis. Lineage (NCBI taxonomy): Eukaryota > Metazoa > Chordata > Crocodylia > Alligatoridae > Alligator > Alligator mississippiensis. Next base: position 113,052,955 of record NC_081826.1, on the reverse strand, counting down.
AGGTCATTGCCTTAAATATAAAATAACAGAAAAGTAGAGCTGGAAAGGATTTCGGAAAGTCATCTAGTTCAACCACCAGCTCTAGGCAGAACTGTCCCTGTTTAGACCATCCTAAACAAATGTTTGTCTTCTCTTCTCTTAAATTTCTAAGGATTTCACAGTCTCTCCGAGTAGCTTGTTCCAATGCTTGACCACCCTCTTAGTGACAAAGTTCTTCCTAATCTCCAACCTCAATGTCTGTTGCTGCAGCTTAAAAATCAGTGCTCCAGACCTAAGTGAACTGCCTGCTTCTTTAAATAGAGAAAAGACTAAAAGTTCTCTGAACAGATACACTAGTTGATTTAGCAAGAGAGAGACTAAGAACAAGAAGAAAGACCCGAGCTTGCAAAATGAAGAGGAATAACCCACTTTTAACAGGTCACAGAATCCCAACTGCTCACAAGGGAGAAGTGACACACCAGATGGACCTCTCTCCTCTGTATGTAATAGCAAACTAGAAGTACAATCTTTAATCCATTTACAACTCAGAGTAAGTCAGGTGTATGTTCAAAATACATCACTGCATACGGACAGGATCATACATACATGTACTACTGACATCTCGTAATGTAACTGGAAATAGCTTGGTGTAGTAGAGAGCTGACGAAACCAAACCTTTTTATATCTAGGAATAACTGGTAATAATTTAACTGGTCACTTTCTCTTCCACTATAGCTCTATTGCTTCATAGAACATGCCTTTCATCATCTTTCCGTGGATCTTTTTCACTGATGACTGAAACAAGGCTGAAAACATCAGCCCATTCAAGGCAAACACACCAACCTAATGGTCCCATTACAGGCCACTAATATGTGCACCAAGCTACTGAAATCGCTTTCCCCAACAAAAGCAACACCTTACTAATTCCCAATAGAAAGGGCCACATTAGGGCACATTTGTTTCTTCAAAGCTATATAGATGGCAGTTTCCTGAACACAGAAGGCATTCTTGCTGACTCAAAAGCAACAATGTATAAATTCTGGGTGACATTTTTAATTCAACATTTTAAGGTCCCTAAAGACAAATTAACGGTCTCAAGAGACAATGAAAGAGCTCAAGTGCATCCTCCATCACAATCAGCAAAGTAGCTGTTGCAATCTCACTGTCTTCACCATTTGATTTATATGGCAAGGTGCAGCCTTGATCTGATTATAAAGCAAACTGTACAGTTAATCTTCCTTTCGTTTGTTCTTTTTTCAAAAACCAAAAAAGCCCCCAAAGCCAAAACATTTGTTACTAGCAGTAATTCTGTAACTTTACATGCTTCATTTTAAAAATTCTTGAACAAAAAAACAGTCAGGAAAAATTGGGCAAGAATACAATTTGTGCTGGACTGCCATGCACAACTGCCAGTCCCAATTTACCAGCAGGGCAAGAGTTGGCCAGGGATGCCAAAGGTAACTCACCCTGCCCTACAAAGCCTGCATGATGACTGTACTGCATCTTATGATACAGTGAATAGGATCAAAGGGGTCCCTCTCCTTCCAAAATGTTTTCTAAGAAGGCATGTATCAAGTCATCTGCCTCTTTGGCAGAAGAAAGGTGTTTCAGGAGACTGCTTTCCATGCATGGTCAAAGTTCCACTACAGTAAACATTTCCCACAATGAAAGCATCAAAATCCATGGATTCTATATGTACCAAATTGTGGGATAGACATATCTCACCCTAGCATGTCAAATACCATCATGGAAACTACATGGGTGAAACTACACTAATACCACACTCCAGAATTAATTAACACTGGGAAAAAAAGTAAAGCACAAAAAACTTGAACATGTGTAGAAGAATACTTTTCACAGAACCACAGCTTACTTTGAGGTCACAATCCTTGGGTTCAAGGGAAATCTACAAAACACCTTCAAACATTCTTTTACAATTTGGAAGTGAATTTCAATAATTTAAAATGGTAAATTCTTGTAGTTCTAATTTTGCATTGCTGACTGTCAATGGAACACAGTTGTGTGTGAAAGCAATTAAGCTTAAAACTTAAAAAGTTTCTGATCAGTTCCCATAAGTATTTAGTTACTGTAAGAGAATAGATTTTCTAATCGCTGTTTCAAAAAGGCCTAAATAATGACATGAGTAAATTAATAAATATCAAGTAATAAGCTCTTCAGGAATATGGACATCCTATCTCTGAAAGCTTAGTGTTACTTTCCACATTTTCCTTTCTTTTAAAATATCAAGGAGGAAATGTTTTACCCACCACTACTTTGACACTGGTCAGATGAGAGCACGGAAGATGTCTGCTGCTCAGTTACTACCCTTTTCAGGAATGGGGTCGTAGCTACAGCAAACCTAGCTTCTGGGAACAAGAATAAAAAGGAAAGCTGGGTTTCACAACCACCAAATGCAAGGATACTTTATCAACTTTACTGATCAACCTTAGAATAAAAATCCAGTGGCCAGATACAGAACTTAGTTAATGTAAACACAACGCAACCTTTAATAAGATTCAAAATCAAACTCTTGAATGTCAAAGTTAAAAGCTGCTTGTGCAACCTGAATTTGTTGTCCCCCCTCCCCCAGCTTGTGCATGTGCACAAAATGAATTATTGCAAGGTTCATAAAAAGGACACTAAAATTACTAATAAAAGAATGAGAGTAAATAAAGGACAATACACATTATGCTGAAGTATCCAATGCCTCCCCTTCACAGGAAAGTTTAACTGTGCCCAGATGCATAACAATTTTCACAAGGAGCCAAGCAAAAGACACCAGAACAGCAGAACAGTTTTTTCTATTTTGGTCAAGGAGCAAGTTGATACAAGCTCTAATTTTTCTTACCCATCATCTTGGAGAGATCATCACAGAAAAGGTTTGACATGCCCAGAAAAGGGCAAGCACAGTTCCTTTCTTTTAAAGAAGAAAAAGGAGGGCCAGATAAAATATAGGCCAGTCTAGTTTAGACACCTAGGGTAAGTTTTTCTTTAAAACAATCAGTTTATAAGCACCTAAAGTAGAAATCAGTGAAAAGAAAGAAACACCATGAGTTCGCTGAGGTCTAATTACATTAGCCCAAATAGACAGCTGTGAAGCACTGGACAAGATATGTTAACTTTAAGGCTTCTGGCACTGTCCTATGACATTTACATAAGAACCTAAGGAACTATGGTCTGGGTGAAATCAGCACAATGACTGGGGAACCCCCCCACACATTCAGATTAAAGAACCTTTTTTTTTTTTTTTTTTTTACATGGGGCCTTGCAAGAGACTTTTCTTGCAAAAGCCAGTTCTATTCAATATATTTAACCACTTGGATGAAGGACTGGGAGTACAATTATGAATTTACAAATAACACCATGTTGGAAGTGTTGCTAACCCTTTGGATGATATGGTTAGAATTAAAATGAACTTGCTGAAATTGATCCTGCTGGTATTTTTTTTTTTGGTTGGGGGAGAAGGAAGATGCATTTCTTTAGTTTAACAAAAGACACAGAAGGTATTATATTTAGAGAAGCAATAGCAAAAACAAGAATACAAAATGGGTAATAACTGATCATGCAGCAGCATTACAGAAAAGGATGTAGGAATCATGCAGTGGATCAAACTGGACCTTGCAACAGCATCATATTATTGAATCAAAAGCAAATTGATGGTACTCAAATGAGCAACTATTTAATATTTTGTTTTATTCTCACTGCTCACTGTAAGGTCTGAGGAATTATTTACTGGACACATTTGAAATTTTACTCTTATATCAATTTCTTATGGATCCTCCCTATAAATCCAAGTGCTTCACAAACCTCAATTTATTAATGATTAAATAATTGACTAATTTATTTTCATAAAACGCTTATGTGATGAAATGGTATTAATTCCATTAATATGGAAATCCAAGAAAGAGTAAGATCAAATATGTATTGGATGTTTGAGATGCCTGAGATCTGATTTTTCAAAACTATTAACAGTATGTGGTACTTAGTATATTCAAGCACATCTCCCACTGACTTCACATAAAGTTATAAGAGTTCAATGATTCTGCTATTCAGGTCCCAAGGTGCACTGAAATGAGGAATATGCAATCAGTGATCACTCCTCTAAAAATAAATGTAAAGCATTATAATTGCTTCTTCTTTTCACTAGTTTTGATACAGTCAACAATTTAATCAGTTTAACTTAAAACTATAAAGTTATAATATATTTTAAACTTTCTGGAATAAAGCTATGATAATAAATTTTACTAATCTGAGAGAAGGATAAGTACTCTAAAGCAGGGATGGCCAACACACAACACATGTGCCACAGGTAGCACAGGAAGCTGCTGAGGTATGTGAGCAGGAGGCAAGGCATGGGGAGGGGCAGGGGGCAGAAGTCAGGCTGCTTGTCTCATCCCCCTCCCAGCTTACCTCCCACCACCTTCCCCGGCATCTGTCTCTCACTCACCCTCAACCCCGCCAGTACTTTCCCTGATGCAGTGGTGGGGAGGACAAATTTAAGACAACCCTTCAATAATAGAGCAAGTGAGGCATCACTTCAGGGTGCAAACTGACCAGAGTGGCATTCAGGGAGAGTTGGAGCTTAACTTCTGGAACATCTGCCAAAAAGGTTTCCTACCACTGTTTGAAAAGTTAAAGGAGATTTTGCCTTCTGGGATGTTCTTGCCCACTGCACACCTATTATGAAAAAAACCAAATCTATGCCCCACACAGGAATTCTGACTCAGAGATATCAAATAAATATACCACTACACATCAAATACAAAATAAAGTCCATAGAGATGGGCATTGAATGACCGTTATTAAATATGTGCGTGTATATATATCTACATCACAGACAGGGTTGCTGTAATTTGCATCTATTTTTTATGATTTAGAATCTATTCTAGGGAGTCTGAGCAGTAGTAGGGACAGTATATTGTAAATCAGTATTGAAGTGCATCAGCAGATATGGTAGGGAAGAATACACAGCAGCTGATTATATAAATTTCTAATTTAAATCAGGGTAAGTGTTCCTTCATAGTTAGTGCTAAAAAGAAAAAGGTATCTCTTATCAAGTACTGAAATAATACATAGACTAGTTCTTCTGAAGTCACTCAGAAGAGAAAGGATAAGTTATAACAGCCTAATTCTAACATACATTATATACATTTACCCAGAAACCCGAGATACAGAAGAACCTCCACATACACAGACTTTAATGTATCCTCCAGGAGACAGGCTTTTTAGAATGACATTTGCACAATGGAGCTTAATTTTAAATTCAGCGCCAGCTTTGGTACAATAGTGCAAAGATAGCTTACATGCATTTTACTTAACAGCTTTCTCCAATTATTTTAGTGTATGGAACACAATCTTTAACACACACTTCTTTTATATGCCCTCAGAAAGCTGTAAAAACCATTAAAATCTTTAAGACTTGAACAACAGTCTTTTTGAAATGAGTATTTCAGAATCCTCTTCTCTACATTCCTAACACTGCAACAATGCACAACTTCAGCTCACTGTAGAGTGATATAAAAAAGGGAAGGTGAAACCCATGAAATACTGTTCCTCAATTTGTCTGGACTGTACACAAGCAACAGATTGAAAAAAAAATCCTGCACCAAGATTCACAGAGATTATTGTAATATTTAGACATTTGCAACCCTCGAGTCTTATATAAAAGTAACAGAAAAGCTAAAATAGAACCTTTGCAGGGATGCTACAGATTAAGATGACCAAACAACAAAAATTGTTCATTGCTACCAATATCTTTGAGATGTATTTAACTTGAAACACTAAAGACAAATCCTAGATAATTTAAGAGAAATCTAAATATCTAATCTATTATATTTAGATTTTAAAAAATTAAAAAACCATATTTAAAGCTATAGGCACCTGAACAATTTGATATACAGTTGCAAATAATCCTTGTCTTCCAGCCAAATCTATTAAGAAATAATACAGGAACAAGCTTTACTAGGCCGAAAAGAGGCTCAGCATAATCAAACTGCTTAACTGATTTTGGCCTTAAAAAAAAAGCACAAACCATAATCACAACCAAGGCAGTTTCAGCAGGGAGGAGGATGGGACACTGCCTGAAAGATACGTAGCACATCACTTTTGTATCTGGGATAAGACAAGTTCTGTTATCCAAGTCATCTTCTCATAAGCAGAACAGAAGCAGGGACATTTGGACACTTACATCGCTGAGTGTTCATAAGTCTCATGTGACACGGGCTATTATCCCTTTTTTTTTGGAACCATGTTGCAGATTTTATGCAGGGACTCCTGGGAAATGATACATTTACTGTCATTAGTAGAATCAAGTGACAGCCAAGGATAAATGACTGATTCTTTACTCCAGCAAGGATATCCTGAGCAGAACTCATTTTCTCAGCTTCAAGTTAAAAAGCATATAGTAACAGAGCAGGCTGGCCTTTTAAGGGAGCAGTCAGCCTTGTTGAAGCAGCCCGGCTTTGGAGGTTTAGATCATGAGGGAGTGTCCCATTACAAGTTTGAAGTTCCAAAGGAGAGAGCACAGAGGGGCAAAACTTTGAAGCGGTCTGCAGGCATAACACAAACTATGGCCCAAGAAGGGGCCACGCTGCAGTGCTGCGGCCAGAGCCCAAGCTTCATTAGCAGATTTGTCTGTCTGTTTGTTGTTGTTATTTGGACGACTGGCTGGGGAGCTGGCTAAGCCACCCATATGAACCAAAACAAGGAGATAGCAAATTTTATTTTTCAACAAACAAGCTAAGACAAATATTGAGAATGAAGCAAAAGTGAAGAGCAAGTCACTATTCCTAACAAGGAAGGTTGACATCTCCCGAGGCTTAAAATCCATCCTGCCTTAACCACACTTGAAGCAGCTTCAAACGAAGCATGCTGTGGACTAGAAGAAAGGACAAAAGCTGACAAAATAAATAACCACATATCAGCAGTCCTCTCTCACCTCCCTTTGCTCAGTGCCTGAAGAGAACATATCTTGGCAACTACATACTTCTTTCCTAGCTAGGGTGAGGCTGTTTTCAATGCTGCAGAACTTGCAACAAACAGCCACAACCATGTGGTCCTATACTGGAAAAAGGTTTTGTCCTATACAAAAAAAAATCTTCTATACAGACCTGAATGTGAAGGACACTCACCATAGATATGCAATTCAAACACTGAAGCATATTCTAATTATACAATCCAATAGCAATTGTCCACCTTTAAAATGAATATAAATGTATTGACAATTTGTACCAAGCAACAGCTTCTAGATATAGAAATGAATCAATTGTAGGAAGAGTCAAATGAAAATCTATTTTTCTTCAGTTTCCTTTATTATTTTGACATCTCGTTATTGCTGTTAATGACAGTCAAGGAAGTCTAGTCAAGGGGCACTGAACAGATAGATGGTCTCTACCTCTAACAGCTTACAAACTCTGTCACACAGGATGCAACAAATTGGATAAAAATGGAAAAAAGGAACTGATGCTTTATGCCTGGAGGCAGACTATATTCTGTAATACTCCAGCTGAAAAGGAAGACCTAGAACCAATTTTATCTATCTTCAGAAATACAGCAGAAATTGTTAGCTTGAAAACACCAACCTGCTTCCAAATATTAAAAAAAAATCCTCCTACTATTTATCATGAACAAATAACCAAATCCTATTCTATTAACTTTTACAAGCCTCATGATACCTACTATAATTGGACTACATCAACAAAAATCCTAATTCTTCAAAAAAGTCACAAAGAACCAGCTCTCTCACCCCACAATTCAGTCTTTGAAAATATTTCACTCTACCTTTATACACCTATAAACACCAGTGTTTTTGTCTAGTTATTTAACCAATACAGGCAATGACAATATTTAAACACTGTACAAAATTCAGTGATCTGCAGGAGAACCTGAGAAAGTATTAATTCTTTACAGAATTCACATTGGGTTATTACTACTGCTATTTGTTCTGTGGTTTGTACTCAGACATGGGCTAGGTGCTGCACCAACAGAATAAAAGATTACTAGCGATCCTGTCAGAATTATGTTATAATATAGTTCTATAACAAGCAGCACATGCACAAACATGTGCAACAGAAAACACTTTAAAAACCCCCAACCTTTGGCATTCCCTTGCCACTTTCCAGTTATAGTCCTTTCTAAACTGATTCTCTGTGTGTAGTGAAGTAATCACCTTGGTATGGAACCAATACAGCTGAAGCGGAGCTTGAAAATGGGCGAGATCAGTATTTTCCAGGGCAGGCGCAATGTGCCACATGGATCTTGGGCCTGTCTGAGTGGGCCCTGGATCTAGAAGGCAGGGGGAAGGGAGTGACTCTGTGGGCCTGAACTAGCCCCCAAGGCTAGCTCCACACCACCCATCTATCCCATATGACCAGGCAAGTTTGACAGCCCTGATGTAAAACATCAGCTCTGTTGAATCAAGACACTGTAAACAAGATGAGATGCTAACCGTTTAATTACTGTTAAAACTGTTCATTCACTTCAGTCTTTCAGATGAACAAGGCAACCCTCTGAAATATTATCTGTTTTCTGGAGAAAACAGCCTCTCAACAATCCTCAGAATAACTTTACCAAATTAACTTGAGCTCTAGGTTTATCTGAGATACTTTACATTAAGTACAGATTTTCAGCCTGTCAAAGCTCTCAGAACAGTAACCCGAGCATGCACATAGCAGTCAGTTCTTCTCTTCACTCTCCTCCTGTGCTTTCTACGTTTCTCTTCTCTAACATATGTCAGGAAAGGGCAATTTCAACAGAGCTTGGCACCAAAGACTCCACTGCATCTTTGGGAAAAGCAAGCAGAGGTTCAAAAGTGATCACCAAGTAAAGTAGTACGCATGTTTTGGATTTCCTGCATGGCTTTTCCAACTAACTGAAGTCCACTCCATGATGGGATAGCCTGGGCTCTTTAGCCCTGGTCAATAGCCAGTCTTGGAGTGAAACCCTAACAGGTGGACAAATGGATGATCTTCTTTGCTCTGGCAGCCAAGCTGGTTCCAAATGTATTGGTACCTAACTTTTCTTTGGATTAAACCAGCAAGACTGAGAAGGGGACATTGGTGTGTGGGCAGCTCAGTGTCTCCATACAGACTGCCCTGGTGTTTGTGCCCTGGAGAGGTCACTGCAGCTTCACTTTATTTTTAAGCGAGGATTACACTCTGCGAGCCGACGTCTCACTCGGTGTAACTATCATCTTGAGAGATAGATCTCTTCTACTACTAGTCTATCTATAAAAGGTGCATATTTACCCCACCTTCTTTTTACCCCAACTTTTTTTTATGGGCCACCTGGAAGAATTCCTCAAGAACTGCACCAACCCATGCTATACCTAAAATATACAGAGGACGTCATCATTTGGACTGAAAACCTGCAGTCTCCAATTGATTTCCATCACAAAATTCAATAATCATCATCACCCCTCCATCAGACTCTCTTGAATTCTCCAGCACCAACATTTCCTTTTTAGCCACTATGATCAATATCCAGAACAGTAAAATACAAACCACCATATAAAAGAAACCCATGGACCAACATACATATCTACACAGAACCAGCAACACCCTAAACAACACCAAGAAAGCTGTAATATACAGCCAAGCCCTCTGATACCACCGAATTTGCACCGAGAACACCCACAATCATCACCTCCCCAATCTCAAAAGGGCTTTCACTCAACAAGGACACTCCTCTAGAGAGATGGATAACATTTTTGAAAGAGCGACCTGGATACCATGTGAAGAATTGCTGCAGTTCAAAAAGAAAATCCCCATGCATTGCACACCACTGTTTATAGCATACCATCCTTCCCTGGAACTTACATGGAAAATCCTCAAATTGCAACCCATACTAGAAGACAACCCAATTCTTAAAAGAGATCTTCCTAGAACCACCCACCCTAGTGTTTAAACAAGCACTGAACCTCGCCAATCTCATCACCAGAAGCAAGCTTCTTATGGCCTAAAGCACACCAAATGGATCCAGACCATGGTGGGACAAGAAATGTAAAAACCTGTCAACACATCTCCAGCACTCCCGCAATAACTACACCCCACAACAGTACCTTCACCATTCCTAGATCTTATACCTAAACCTCCAGAAATGTAATACATCTCATCCAATGCACTAAAATACCCTGATGGAAAATATGTAGGAGAAACCAAACAACTGCATACTAAAATGAACGCATACTGAAAATCCATCAAAGACAAAAATACTCAGTTACCTGTGGGTGCATACTTATCACAAGGCAACCACTCTCTCTCTCCAATCTCTCGTTTCTAATCCTCAAAGGGAACTTACAAAACACCTTTCATAGACGAGCCTATGAACTTCACTTCATAAATCTACTGGATACAAAAAATTATGGACTAAATGTAGACATTGGATTTATGGCACATTACAACCTGCCTGCCATTTGATAACCTCAGGTAACCTCTCTACATTTTTACCAGCTACATTCTATCACCAGGTCAACACTTTCTCCTACCCTCTCACACCGCACCTGTCTTACACCTATAGTCTCCCATCCCCTCTAATCTTCACTGCCACACATCTGCATTTTCACAGACCTGCATTCTGCATACGGCCTTTTATTCCACCCTAGGGAGCACACAAACACCAGTAGACTTTCCTTCTGCCTAAAGGGTGTTTGTGCCCAAAAGCTTGCAAAGAACAATTTTCCCAACTATTTAGTTGGTCTAATAAAAGATATCACATCTACCCAAAGAACTTGTCTGCCTAGGTTCTTAGACCAGGGGTAGGCAACCTTTTTTGGCCAGAGTGCTGAAAAAACCACAATGTCTACCTTGTAAGGTGCTGGAGTGCCAGCACGCGACAAAGACAAAACTGGGGCAGAGGGGGTACATGGCAGGATGCACTGCATATTTAATACAATTAATAATCTTTAATGTTGCTTCTTTTTTTATTTTTATTTATTTATTTTTTACAGTAAATAGAGAGCTGGTGTGAGGCGGGGAGTGGGGGCTGCCCCAGGGCTCTGCTACTTGGGCCACAGTGGGGGGCCCAGCAGCACCGGAGGTGGGGCTCAGCTGGCCTGCACAGCTCTGTGGGGGTGGGGCACAGCCACCCTGCCCACGAAGGGATGCTGCCTGGCTGGGGCAGGACACCAGGTTCAGGGAGCTCCCTGCTTGGTCTCTGTGCCAGCTGGGTACAGTGCGAGTGGGACATGCAGCTGCAGGATGTTCCCCGGGCTCTGGGAACAACTGCCGCAGCTGGTGTTCAGGGCCTGCCCCAGCACTGGCTGCTTGAGGGGAGAGGTAGGTGAGCAAGGCTGGGACCTGGGCAGGATAAGGCAGCCGTGGTGGCTGTTCCCAGGCTCCAGGGGGCTCCTGCAGCCAGGCCTTTGCACCGGGGATGGCTCTGCCCTGCCTGCACTGTGCCCACCTGCCCACTCACCATAGCTCGAGCCCACAGAGCCTGGGGCAGCCCTCACTTCCCGCCCAGACCCCACCTTCTTAAGGGCCCAACTGGGCTGGCTTGCCTGCGGTGCTTCTCCCCGCACTGTCCAGGCCTTGTTCTGACCACCTGGCCCCAGCACTTGGCACCTCAGTGCTGCCCCAGCTTCAAAAATGGGCAAGTGGGTGAAAATCTGACCCCTCATTGTAAGAGGTATCAGATAAAAATGTAGCGTCTTTTGTAACTGGTCTGTGGAAATCCTAGCATGTTGCTGTTTTCAGAATGGGAGGAGGGAAAGGGAGCAGAGGGAGTTCAGTGTGGTGGTTTTCAGCCTCCCCTGGAGGTTGGGATGGGTGGATTGGAGCCCTCCCCAAAGTGAGCGAGCTCCAATTCACCCACTGCACCCTTCAGCACCAGCTGGAGAGCCCCAAGAATGAGCTCCCTCTACTGCCTTTCCCCCCTCCCATTATGAAAACAGTGAGCACTGGCAGAGAGCCTGGCCGTTGCTGTGGGAACCCAGCAGCAGGCTCTCAGTTCCCAGCTAGATTCCCCTCTACCCTGGAACCAACAGTGAACTTCTGTTTGGTCTCGGGTAAAGTAACTCAATGCTTTGCAGAAATTGTTCTGAGTTACAGCTGGGAGCTGCTCTTGTCTGCACCCTTGGTTATTCACCTACCCTCCTCTGGCTGCTGCTTCCTGCCTTCACCTGAAGCAATGGGAGAGTATGTCACAGGGTTGGGGAGTGGGAATAGAGGAATAGTGGGGAGCTCACTTCACAGGGTAGCAGTGGGAGGGCAGGATGCCAATGAGGGCATGTGTTGCAAGGTGGGTGGGTTGCATGGAGGTGCGCAGGAGAATGTTTGCATGGTACAGCCTGTGTGGGGTGTAGCTCCAAGGATTTAAAAGGTGGATTAACCATGAACAAAGCCTTTTTTGCATCCTATACAGGACCTTTATATTAATGAGATCCTTTCTTCTCCCTCTTAAGGTGAGAAATCTTGGCTACTGGCAGTATGTACTGTGGCCCCTGTCAGATACTATAATTAAAATATGATAATGTGCTAATGGACCCATGAATTGCAACATGACCCAGGTTCAAGTAGTTCATTACCCTATGATGAGCTGCAGAAATGGTGATTAAGATACAAAGATGGTACTTGTTAAATGTACAATATTTTTGCAGCTTGTTTGTATTGCATTTTAATTTCAACATGTGGCATGTTACACACAGGATAATAGTGTTTTGCTAGGTCTTCCAGCAGCCCAGAGTGAACTGCTCTCTTTCTCCCACCCCCCCAACAACTCTCTGAAATCTCTGCTGCCCAGTGCAAAAGAGATCATGACTTGGGTCTCTCCTCCCTTTCCCCAAACAGCTTTCAAGCCTAATTCTTTAAGGAGCCATTTATCACAACTGAACCAGAAGTGGGTGTTTGCAATCTGTACTCCTAAACAGAGGGTTTGGCTGGTAGGAAAAATATACTGTAGTGCCTACTAATCTTCATATGCTCTTTCAATTCAAAACCCCCGGGTATTTGTTAATGCTGTAGTGAAGCTGCAAACACTTAGAAATTGGTAGTTTAGCCTTGAAAACTTTTAACAGCATTAGAGTTTATTCATATATTCTATTAAGAAATCAAAAAACAAATGTGCATTTGAAAGAATCACATTTCCTTTTAGCTAACTGGTATCTAAGTAAACTATCATTTAAACACCATTATTCACAAGTAGCTTTACTCAAATAAAATAGCAAATGCTGCAAAAAAGTTGTCCAATTCTAAAATACACATTATTCCACATATGTACATACAACTACACAAGTACAACTACATGCAGCTACTTTTCTATAAAGACATGCCTCTGGACTTTGCCCTGACAGACACACGAAATCAAATTTCTCCTCAATTCATACCTAATAATCTGAGGCAAAAGGCCGAGTCAGGATATTCATGTTTTAAAAAGCAAGCAGGTTTACACACCACCTGAGCCACCAACACTTTGTTGCCTTGCATACAGGTAGGTTGGTCCAAAGCCCACTTGGAAAGATTCCAAAAAAGTAACTTTAAAGGACTACTCATAAGGTCCAGATTCTACCAAGTTGCTCCCTTTTTTAATTTTGGAAAAAGGAATATGCATCCTACTCATATGGGCACAGTGAGAATTGAATAACTTTGAAAAGCTAGCTTCAACATGCAAAACTCCAAGTGTTACATACATTATTAATAGTATTACTACACAAGTGCATCAAAGAGCAACATGCAGTCAATTTGACAGATCTGTAATACAGATCAAAATCTGCACGAAAAGGTGACCCAAAAACAAAACAAAACAAAAAGTATTTGAACTGCCGAAGGATACCTTTACTACTTCAAATGATTTAAAATCCAAATTTAAAAAAAGTAGAGAAGAAAACCAAAATGAGAGAAAATTGCAGGGGGTAAGTGTATTATTATAGAAGCCTTAGTCTGTCTGTCCGTAACACTTTATTCACACTCCAGTTGGCTGTCTAAAACAACCAATCAGAGTGCAAGCATTCAGGCAGGAGATGGTGGCAATAAAGGTGGGGGGCAAGGCCAGCAGAACTGGCCTGAGGCGACAGTGGCGAGGGGGGGTGGGGGCAGGCGCCAGATCCAGCCTGAAGAGATGAGGGGGAGGGGGAAGACCAGGAGTGGCCCTGGCCCGGCCCAGAAGCGGCAGGGGGGAGGGGGAAAGCAGGTGCAGTCCTGGCCCAGCTTGAAGTGGTGGGGGAGACTGACCCTGGCCTGAAGCAGCAGAGGGAAGGGGGGGGGAGAACTGGCCTTGGTCCCAACCTGAAGCTTTGGACGGGAGGGGGAAAAACAGCTCCGGGGGGGGGGGGGTGGCCCTGGCCCCAGCCCCAGCCCGACCCAAAGCAGCAGAGGGGAGGGAGGAGTGACTGTGGCCTTGGCCTGAAGCGCTGGGAGGGGAGCAGACCTGCACCTGGCCCGAAGCGGCAAGAGGGGAGCTGGGGGGGGGGGGGTACAGACGCAGGTCTCTGTCCCTGCCCATCATTCTTGATGAGCAATTTGCTAGTAGATATATTAAAAGGAAAGATGAATACACAAACAAAAAGTTACGCTGAGGACCTATAAACTGAGGTGGACTGTATAAATAGGAAAGCAATACAGGCAGTCCTTGACTTGCAACATTTTGAGTTACAACACTTTGCACTTACAACTTCTATAAATTGACACCGTTTCAACTTTATGACGTCAGTTTCAACTTTACAACGCTTGATCCAATGCGACGTAATGCCAGAGAACAAGTTCGCTGCATCACTCACCTCCCTGGAGAACATCTGTCCAAACTTTCTTGGACACTTTCTTTAAGAAAGCAGACAAGACTCCATAAAAACCTGCAGCCAAGACTCCTGAAATGACTCCAGCCAAGAACCCTTCAAAAAGTCCAACCACGAGCCTTTCAAAAAGTCCAGCAAAGTCACCTCAAAGAAGTCCTTTCAAATCAATATGGATTACTATTTACAATATAAATGCGTTAATGTAGCTATATTACTCATCTATAAATTGATCGAGTACAAAATTCTGGGGTATTTTTTAGTGAAAATAGGGTATCAGGCATTGGTTCAGGAACTAATCCCCTATTTATAACATTGTTTCTTATGAAAAAATTGGTTCCGAGTTACAATGTTTCGACTTAAGACATGGTAGTCAGGACTCAGTTGTGTCTTAAGTCTGAGGACTGCCTGTATCTACAAATGCTTTTATTCATATCTTTACTTGCTATTACTTTACTAGGACACACATTCTTACTTGCTATTACTTTACTATAGATCCAAAAGTACAAGCTCTACTGCAGCAGTTCCCAAATTGTGAGCTGCGACCCCAAATAAGTTTGCAACATCAGTAGATGGGGTTGTGGGGGTGGGGGGCTCTGGGTTGAGACAGGGCCATGCTGAGGACATGGGGTCATGCTGATGAAATTGGGCCAATAAATGGGGCCATGCTGAGGAAAAACGTTTGGGAAACACTGGCCTATTGGCTTCCAAAGGAGTTTGCCTGCTTCTAAAGCCAGAGTTTGGCTCTTCAATCTCAATCTCAGTTTTTCTAAACATTTCCCAGACTTAATCCATCTCATGTTAGCAGATATCTTTACACAAATCTTCCACCATTAACATAGTACTCAGATTTTCTAATCCAAAAGTAACTGGAAAACTACTGTTTAGCCAGAAAGTAAACAAATCTCAGCACTGAACATTGAAAATTGCACATAGAAATAAATGGTGCTCTTAAACCAGAGACTGGATTCCCAAAAACAAATCTTTATGTTCAGTGCCACAAAAATATGCCCTTGATTCTTATTCTACCACTGTATTATTTTAACTGCTGTTTGTGGGTGAGAACAAATATATGTTAGCTAGTATCACTGTACTATAGCTAGATAAAATCTCTTTTGTTAAAGTAACTCTTACAAGAGCAGGACATGAACTATGCAAGTAGGGTATAAGGGCAGAATGGCTGCTTTACATTTTGACAGTGATTAACCCATCATCTCTAATTAATATGCTAAAATCAGAACTCTGATCACAGAAGAAATGACAACGTAGCACTGTTTCAGAGGCTCACTGATTGAATATTGCAGGTCAGAACAAGTACACTGTTATAAACAACGTAGGCCAGTTTGTACAGAACTGCCAATTGTATGCCTGGCTCTAGCTATCATTTTTTTTAAATGGAACCATATGTAATAAAAGAACAGAGTTAGATTTTGAAGTCTTCAATTTTTTTAGATGCATCCTCATTCACCATTTCAATATGAAGGTCACCATCACCCATTTGTTTTTGGTAGGATCTCTGTACCATGGTATGTCAGCTACAGCTTCTGTAGGACTCTGGCAAAGCAAATCTGATGTCGGCATCAGACACCCCGAAGTTCTATTTAGACAGGAAGCTTACTGGGCCAGTTAGTGGCATCTTCAAGCACATATTGCTGTGCCTGGGCTGCTTCCTGACCTGGAAGCACTGGCCATATTTTTGTGGCACAGGGCTAACTAGTACAGCTGAGTGACGGTGACAATGCCACGTGGACACAGCTATGCTGCTTCCAGTGCAGGACACAACTCATGCAGGGAACCATGGCTTGTCTGAGAACACCAATGCCATGCATAATATGTACACATCTAGATATGGTTGAGCAGCTTATTTAAAGTTAACCTCCATTAAAAGCATGAACAGCGCATTGACTCCAAAGAAATAACAGAATAATGGATATAGTGGACTAGAAACCTTGGCATCACTGGCAATCCCTCGCAATCAAGGATGATTGTCGTCCATGACTTATCTGGGGGCCTGAAGATGGCTGACAAGGCTTATCCAGGACTGACAGACTCAGTTGCAGCTTGGACACATTTCATTCAAGGTGGGTGGCTCTGGGTTCTTGGTTTGGTCCAAGATGCTGTTTCTGCCACTCCCGTTTTTCCATCTCCTGTACCGAGATCCTAGCAGCAGACACTTCCTCTATTTGGGGTGGTCCTGGGTGATAGTCTCTCATGAGTTGATATCAATGCTGCATTTTGTCAAGTTGGCCTTGGGGACATCCCTGAAGCATTTTCTCTGCTCTCCTCTTAAGTGTACGCTTCGACTGAGCTGGGAGAATAAAGCTTGTTTTGGGAGTCTGGAGATAGTTCAGAGGGTTCTCACAATGATCTTTCCTGCGTTTGACAGCGACGATTCCACTGTAATTTCCACAGTTGGACTCATCTCCTTTCTTCAAGATTGTTATGATCATGGCATTCCCGAGGTCATCTGGGATTTCCTAGATGTGGTTATCCGGGCAGAAAAAAGGTAGCCAGCCTATGTTTATGGCACCTTTTCTTGCCTCCTTCCCCCATGGATTGAATAGAGCAATCCTGAAGAGGGCTGCTCAGTCACAGTTACAGCTGCCGAATTTCACTTGTGGTTCCAAGTGCAAGATGACTTTCTTGCAACTCCTGCCTTCATGACAATTTATGACTAGGCGCTTCCAGATCTCACAATCCTCCTCCTGTCATCACTAGCTGGTTGCCAAAGGACTTGAAGAATGTGCGGGAAAAGCCATCCCTTGGTATAGAGACTATATGAAAGCCACCATGTACTTTTCCATATCAAAATTGTTTTAAACATTAATAAAAATAGTGGTTTCATAGATTTTTTTTTTCATTAAACTGGCAGCATGGCTCCACAAAGTGACTCATTTTCTGACTACATGGTGATGATAGTTTCTCCAAAGCAGCAGGGGTCTCTAATCCTACAACTCTTTATAACGTGTACCTAATGCAGAGTGCAAGAAAATCTTGATAATGCTGACAGTAGTTAGAATTCCTGCAGTTTCCAGGAGTTCATACTGAGAAAAGTAAGAGCTGAGTGGATACATTCAGTAAAATATTACTCTCAGCAACAGACAACTGAAAAAAAAAAAGGAATGCTGTAAGCATATCCAAAGGAACACAGAGCTCACCCATGTCTACTCCCCAAACTGCCTAATTATTAGGCAATTTCATCTCTGGGTGGTATCAATGTTGAAGAGGCCTTTGGTGGTGACAGATTTGACTGTAGACAGGTTCTCAAGTCCTTTTACTGAAAATTATTGTTCTACAGCATTCAACTTACACAGGTACCCTACAAGAGGACATCTTTATTTTAAACGCATACAGAATAATTAGAATAGTTTAATATGGCAAGGTTAGGAATAGTCATAAGCAGACAATTCTAGTTTGGATCAATACGCTACTGGAGCAGACATACTTGAAGTAGGCATTTCAACCGAATGGAATCAATAAGTAAAACAATATCGTATTGATAAAAAAAAATTGCTGTTATGAGATAAGACATATGGGCTTATTTATGGAGGCTGTGTAACTGTACTAATATTTTGAAAACGTTTAACTTGGCTCAAGCCAAATCATTTAAAATTGCTTGCCTACCTAATGTTGACAGGGTTAGCAGCATTCAGTTTAGAAACCAGAAGTGGAAACATATGCTGAAACAAAGTTTCTGAATAGTTTAGTTGTATGCATCCTCAATGAAGAAGCAAACCAAACATAAGCACATTAAAGTACTAGGGTAGATGGAACTAGATGGTGAAGTAATGCTAATTGTTCAACATTACATATCAAGGTGGCAACATAATCAACACCCAAATTGCACAAAATAGTGACAAAATGTTTCAGAAGATGTCAGAGCATTCAGATTATTATTTTCTTCTCCATGGATATTTAAAGGGGAGGCAACCCTTATAGAGCTACATGTATTTTCTTTGGTATATTCAGATTTCATATTAGAAATGAAAATACTGAAAAAAGATCCACTGCCTAAAGGTAATGTGGCATATAATCAGAGCTCCATTAAAGACTAGCTAGGGAAGAATCAAATTGTGCCTGAAGACAAAAACATATATGCACACTGACCTTAGCTGTCAACTACACCTTAAACAGCATATAATCATCTTACTCAACACACAAAAACCTCAAACTTCTTTTAGAATTACTCATTTAAAGTGTTGTGAGGAGTTTCAACATAAGTTATATTTTCTTCAAAGACAATTTTGAGAACACTGGAAGATTTACAGAATTACCTGCAAATACTCTGTTGAACTAGTGCCTGCAATACAAATGAGGTAAGAAGAATACACAGGAAGGCAAATCAAATACAGCTTTGGATGTTTCAGGAGGTTTAGTGTTTAGCATGTTGTAAAACAGGAAAATTCAGAGAAAAAGCCTACTATCAGGCACTATTTTGGATCCTGTTCTTACATATTTAAAGAAGTCCCGCAACTCTGGAAAATTAATTTAGATGAATGTGTGGCTGCTCCCTTGCCTAGTGCTACTGGGGTACCTCCATTAATGACACCTACTGATGAAGCATCACTCACAACAGTAAAAAATCCTCTCATGGCTTGCACACTATGAAAATACCTAGTAGTAACAAAATTAAAGATGCGTTATTAGCTCAATGTTATTTTTTCTTGTATTTGCTAGCTTTGGTTTGTAAAAATATTCCCTGCCCAGAACAAGGTTGATTGCTAATGAAAAGGCCTTCTAAACTAAAAGTCCGATACCCTTTATATTATATATATAAAGTTTTGATCATACAGAACCATATGCAAGATGAACAATTTCTAGTTATAGCAAACAAATAAGGCAAATATGGCAATCTTCCTTGAAATACTGAAACAAAAAAGCAGATACAGCAATACCATCCACGCTTAAAGAAAATAGATTTTCATAACTCCCCTAAACAAGACCTTAAAATTAAAACTGATGACAAATTGTAGCAGAAATTGTTCTCATCCTTTCCTGTGACAGATTTTTCTATTGGTATAAACAGAAATGTTTTGACGTTTGATATCTTGTTTGTAATAATGACAAAGCAGCTATCAAACCTATTCCCCTTTTTGATGCTTAGAGATCTGTGATAACTGGAAGTGTCAAACGTTTTAGTACAGGCTTGTCCAACATACGGCCCACGGGCCGTCATGTGGCCCACCAAGCCTTTTTCTAAGGCCCAAGGTGCTGGGATGGGAAACAAAAGTAAATACTGTTTACTTTCGCTCCCACCCCTTGTCCCTCCCCACAGCCCCTCAGCAGCTTCCTAATGGCTGCTGAAGGGCTGGGGAAGGAACAAGGTTCCCACACGCACTGTGTCAGTTTGACGTTGCTGACGTGGTGTGGCTCCTCCCCTCCCCCCTCATTTCAGTGTCCCTTCCTAGCCCCGCCCCTCCCTTCCTCATTTGCATGCTGGCCCCACCCTGTGCCAGTCCCCGCTGCCCGCATGAGCTGGAGCAGGTTGCAGTGCAGTGGGCAGGTGGGAGCACATGCTGGCTTGGAGGGATGCTGCTGCCGCTGGGGCTGTGGCTGTTGGGGTGGGAAGCCAGTGCTGCTCCCGCCTCCCCACATCCCCCCATGCCCGCAGACATTGCGCTGTGGGTGGTGAGTTGCGGGCCCCAGGGAGGGAAGGAGCCCTACTGGTCGGGCTCGGGCTGCCCCAGGGGAGAGGGAGCAGGGGGGTGTCCCGGCATGTCCTGCACCACCCTGTTAGGGTCCCTGCATGTCCTCCTGGCTGCCTAGTCCAGGCATGCAGGTGTGGGAGCATCCTCGAGGGCGCCCAGGTGGCAGGGAGGACGTGGCAGGGTCAGGTGGCACCCTTTGACCCCTGCGCCCCCAGGCCACGTCACCCGAGTGCCCGCTCCTGCCGGCCCACTGGGTGATAAAAAGTTCATGATCCGGCCCCACATTCAAAAAGTTTGGACACCCTTGTTTTAGTACTTCTAAAATCTGTTGTATGAATACATTTAAAAGCTACTTGCTTTGAGCATGTTTGAACAACGCTACCATCATATTAAAACAGCATATTAAACATTAAAAGTTATAAACCACTGAAAATTTGTGCATCTGACCTGGTAAACTGATGTACAGCAGATGAAATCTGCTAGGAGAACAGCAAATAAATCTTTCAGTTCCTGGTTATCAACCTTAAACTGTACTGGTTATCAACTTTACTTACTTTAACTGACAAAACTCCTGACTTCTAGCTTGGAGTCCCCAATGTTTCTATCAGAATGATATCTACAGCCACATGATCAATGCTGACTACTACTATTTTTTTTTTTTTTAATATATTCGATCTTTTACTATACATTTTAATTGAAGTGGAAAATTCATGAATTAATTAATGAATTAGAAATAGTTCCCATCTCATATAACATTAAATAAAATAATCTAATCAAAATTAAATACATGATATACCTGAAAGCAACAAGCTTCCTTGACTATTTTTCCCCATTTGAAAAATGCTCTTTTTACATTTGTTTAAGAACTGCCATTTACTGGGTTAAGCCATAGGTCCAACTTGTCCAGGATCCTGTGTCACATAGTGGCAGAGTGGATGCTGAAAGGAAGAGCAAACTGGATGCGACTAGGTTTTTTTCCACTATTCTTTTCTCACTTATAGCCTCCAACATTCTTTCCAATGCGCTCCCATGCCTGGACGCACTAGGGCTGTGCAAAGCTTCAGTCCCTGATTTGATTCGGCGGTTCAGCCCGATTTGGTGGCGAAATCTCCAAATCCGAATCAAATCAGAGGACTCTTTAATCTGCCTGAATTGAATCGGAACCCTCCAAATGGACTTGGAGAGATTTGGACATAGACACAGCTTTAAATGTTTTTTCTACATACCTCTAGGTAGCAGGTGGCTCGTGAATGCTGTGATGCTGGGGTGCATGGAGTGTCCCACAGAAGCGTGGGGGGCTCCCCAGTGTGCTTGGCAGCAGACCCGGAAGTGCTTCTGGTCCACTTCTGGATCCGTGGGGGAGTGCGCAGGGGGGCCTCCCTGCAACCCTTTCCCCTCCCCCCCAGCTCAGTGACTGGTGCCTCCTGGGTCTTAGGGGGGCACCTGGGGTCCCCCCACAGCCAATCACCGAGCTGGGGTTGTGGCCCCCCCCCACCTCTCTGGTGGACCTGGAAGTAGATTGGAAGTACTTCTGATCCACTTCCAGGTTTGCTGCTGAGCACGTGGAGGTCCCCCCCACACTCCTGTGGGACACTCCATCCACCCCAGCATCGCAGCAATCATGAGCTGTGCTGGTACCTCGAGGTATGTAAAAAACATTTTTAAAGCTGCATCTATGTCCGAATCAGCACTGAATCTTCAGATTCTAATTTGGCCGAATCGAATCAGGGACAGCAATCCAAATCAACTAATTGAATCACTGTCCCTGATTTGGGCCGAATCTGAATCAAATAGGGCCTAGGAAGCACCAACCAGCTGATTAGCTCTCTGAGCCCTGGGTCCCTGGATTGCTACTTGCCAAGTGCAGAGGTAGCCTGATCATATTCCCAGGTTTCCCATGCTCTGGCAACAGGGTCCAATTAGGATCTGATCCCACAGTCACGCCTCTTGCCATGCACATGTGGGATGGAAGGATGTACAACTGTTGTGACTGCAGATCAGATCCCTTTGCACCTTTAAATGAACATCTGCCAAGGGCCATACGTTTTCTCAATTTCACTTTTCAGATATTGAGCTCTCCTTAACAGGAAGCAGATAAGATGTGTCTTAAGAGACGCATGAGGAAAGAATGCTTTCTGCCTTTCTACATTTCCAGATAAATTATGTAATGAAGAGAACAAGAGGGCAGGTGACCATGGGGAGTTGAAGAAGTACTGGGGAAAGACAGCCAGTGATTTATGGCATACTGCATATTAAAAAGTATACAGACTTTCTTGTAATAAACATTTGGATTCAAAGTGGATTTAATACACAGAACAATGGTTAAAATTGAACTCGAGATAACTATCATTTTGCACTAGGTGCACATCCATCTGACCCAATTAGTATTTTAAGCTAACCAAGGGGCTAGTGTTCACTGAAGTAATAGCATTCATTAAACAATGTGGGGAATGTACATTTACTAATTTAGAGTAGAAAACATTAGCCAGATAACTTGTTTGTATATATAATGTTTAGCAGGATGAAAGCAGAAGGAAGCAGTGATAAAACAGACTGATGCATCTACATTCTGCTTACATAAACCTTTGTACGAGGTGTGTGTACCTTCTAAAAGAATAAGATCTAACACAGTCTTTCCCTCAAACAAGTGATCATGGCATAAAAGATGTTATGTATGCAGCTGCCACGCAGTTGACCCAGGACATCGTCCATCACAAAAAAGTCCCATTTTGCTGATCATATCAACTGGATGTAAACTGGTGTTGTCCACTGACTTCAGTGAAAAGATGGAGGAGCTTGGGGACTGACTAAGAGCAGATTCTTGTTCTTCTGTAGACAGTTTGTATATGAGAGGAACATAAATAGGTACTTTTTTTTTTGCTTTGAGAGGCAGAGATAAATATGGTTGAGGAAGGGGACCCTATAGATGGGAAGCAGCAGCAAAAAGGTTCCAAGTACAGACAAATGAAAGAAGATGAAATGATTATACAAAGGACAGGGCTGCTTACACACAGCTGTTTCAGGCTGTGGTTACTGCAAAGAAAAGTTCCCTTGACTTTTTGCACTCCATACAAAAGCCTTGCCAGTCCAGCTGCTACTGGAAAAACAAGAAAAAAAAAATTAAAGAAGATTGGGCTCTCTGCAAGCAGAAGAAAATGGGCATGAAAAAAAAATCTTGGTTTTGCCTGCCTTACTCAGAATCTAGCATACATACGGATATTCGTTTAGCAAGTAAGTAAGGTTATAAGAAATTATATTAAAAAAGAAAGAACTGTTTTTCTAAAAACAGAAATTGGTTGAAAGGATTTAAATATCTGACTGGGGCTGGAAACCACCCTTTTGTTCTCCTCTGCGTTTCTATATAGATGGCAAAGTAAAACATCAGAGGTAAACCTGAAATCAAGATTTGATTCTGGTGCCGCTAAAGAGGATAATCTTGTAAGTACAGCTTCCTAAAAATAGTTAAGTGGCTTTAAAATACTAGTCTATATGAAAGATGTGATAAAACTGGTATCTGAATGAACAAGGTTACTGAAGGTCTTGTCAAGTATTGTTCATTGGTAATTTTGCTAATGTTCACTTGTTTAAAGTAACAGACCTGAATAGAGTAACTAAAATCAAAAAAGGTACTTAAGATCTAACTGCAAGAAAATGTCATGGTTTTAGGTGAAGTTGAGCAGAGAAGCTGTGTTTAGTGCACTTGTTCTGAAGGAGGACTGTCCTGACAAGATGATCAGTGGATAACCTCTGGAAAAAGGATAATCATACTTCTTCCTGCAATGAGAAAGTCCTGAAAGACCATTAATCATGAAAGTATAAAGAGGGTGCTCTTATGGATTACACAAAAGTTCTTTTCAGCTTTTGTTTTTTCAGCTACTCATTCTATAACTTTTAGATGGGGATACATTTAATAAACATTTCCCACTTCTGGTTAGAGTAATCCGTTATGGCAAGGTTTGGCAGCACACTGTCCAGGGGCAGGATCCAACCTGAGGAGCTGGATTTATCCCAGGGAGCCAGAAGGTTTTGCCTCTGCTGAAGCTGGGCAGCAAAGAGCTGCGCTGGAAACACACAGCTGGCAGCTGTGCCTGCATTGCCACTGCTTCTCTTTGTCCCCGACTCCCCAGCTGTAGTGCAGGCACAGCTTCCAACTGGTGGGGAAATGACCCAGCGCTGGGCAGCTTCCAGGTGTGCCTGCACTGCAGCCAAGCAGGGATCAGGGGGCACAGGCAGAAACAGATATAGTGCAGATGCAGTTTCCAGCTGCCAAACTCTGGTGCAGCTCCCTAGTGCCTGAAAGTGAGGCAGTGGGGAAAGGCAGCAGCAGCAGAATGGGTGCAGTTCCCATCTGATTAATCCCAGTGCAATTGAAAGCTGCACTTGCACACTAGCTGAGGAAAACGAGGGGCTTGGAAAAGCTCCTAGCGATGCAGGAATAGCTCCCAGCTACTTGACACCAGCACCCGCACAGGCAAACTCCCCTCCCCTTCCCAGCTGCTGACACACCAAGGCCACCCAACTTCTGCTGGAGTGAAGCCAGTTTGTTCTGGTCCACAGTTTGAAAATGTGTAAAAGACATGTTCTCTATCGGCTCCAGTGAAAAGAAATATTTGGAGATCAGATCCTCAACTATTTAGAGATTTAAAAAAAAATTGACAGGTGAATTTAAGCTTAAAAAGCTGTGAGTTCACTCAAGCTCTCTGCTTCCATATGCCATCTAGACATGGGTGCTTTCCTGCTGATTTCTGTCACTCAAGCATTGGGTGAATGAAAAAGGAAAAAAAACACTTTTAGGTTGGAACTTTAGTAGGCAATTTCTTTCCCATCAAGGGTTCACTTGGTAACTCTCACTTGTCCTGATTTCAGGTGATGGCAAATTCTGGCAGCAGCATCATGCTTGGACTCTCGTACCTTGCTCATTTTGAGATACTTTAACACCTTAGGTTAAGAACAAACCACCACCAGAGGTGATATAAAGACGACTGTGAAATGGGCATGACCCTAACTTGCGTCAAATCATACAGCCCATCATCTGGTGCCCTGATCTTCACCGCTTGTGAGCTATTCTGTACCAAAATGAAGCTGGGAAGGTTAAAATAACCAACTGCTATACATAACACCTTTTCTATCTTTTAAGTGTGCTTGCAGAATCAGATTGTGAGACTAAATGTTACCTGCCTATGGATGTGCTTAGAAATGCAAGAGGGGAACAAAATACCACACATTCACAGGAAAAAGATACACAATTTTTAAAAAATTGTTCAGACTATGTAAACATGCATAATGAGCAGTGGTTTTTGGCTTCTGGCCACTGTCAAGGAAGTATAAGTTCTCTATTCAGACATCACTATGGAAACATCTTCCCCACCCCCCTACTCCCCTGTCTTGCATTTCTTTAACAAAGAACAAATAAATATCCTACACTTGCTTTCTTGGGCTCATGTGGCTTATTTCATGTTGAAATATTTTGAACATATTACCTTCTGCAGATGTCAAATGGTTGAGGGAATGGTTATTTACACTGATTAGGGACTGAGAACTTATCAGAATTTGTATTTTCATTAAATCAAATAACAACAAAACCTAAGTGACACAAGTGACTGAAAAGGTTAGAAGAAAGTGCTTCTAGAGCTAAACTATACTAAATGACTACATTCCTACCTCATCACACACCAACCCACTGTCACTAGGTAATTAAGACAAATGAATACCAGTTGAAAAGTAGTCAACCTATTCAGCTTTCACAGCCTCACTTGCAGCTCCTTAGCATAGAAATGAAAGGAGAGATGAAGTTCAAAATATTTTAAAAAACTTAAAATCACTATGCAGTGCAGCAGAAGCATTAATCTTGTTAAATATTAAAATACTAGAAATAAGTAATGACAAAAACCAGCAGGAAATGCTGAGTTATTAATCTGTTCACAGACAGTTCATTTAAAAGTTAAGATTAATTCATATTTAAGCAATGCACAATAATGAAAAAATTATTACTTATTTTGAAAAAATTGGCCAAAACAATGCCATTTAAATTAATGTTTAATAGTCTAACTGGGTGCTAGCAGACAGATTTTGGTAAAAACTGAACTAGTCACAGAATCTAAAGTGTGAACATCAATATGCAAAACCAAACAAGTTATTTCCAACTTGATGACAAGGTTACCATTATCAAACACAGAATACACATTTCACTAAACATGCACATTTTTGGTCTACATTAAAAACTGGTGTTCTTCCAGTCCCAGCCCATTGTATTGTTCCCTTGCATGTTATTTCACAAAACGTAATAATTTACAAGGGATTTCAGTCAATGCAAATTAGCAAGACTATATTTTAAATGGAAAACAATCCTTTTAAACTCATATACAATGTATTTGCATAAGTACAAGCTATTTGAAACTTCTGGATAAACTACTGAACATTAGAAATATTAAACATGGATAGACTATGCCAAAGATCTCAAAAAGGGAAATGTTGCATTATTTCCAACGTCTAGCCTTTTTATACCATGCACAGTCATTGGTAAATTGTACACCCTTTTCTCTGCGCACTATTCTCTATCAGATCACAATAAGGGACTGGGCATTTTAACCACTTTTAATAATTTTTAAAGTGTTCTTTTCTCCAGAGAACAGTACTAAAAATCAAGATTATCCATGTGGGTTGTCACATAACACTAGTTAAAGCAGTAAATTCAGGCACAACTTCACACTACAGAATTCCAATGCAATTTTTAACTATAAAGTTGTATAAGATAAGAGACTAAATGAATGTAACAAGTCAGAAGCCACCTATGGCAACTTCTTTCATTATAAGATAAGGTTTGAACAGAAACATATACTTGAAATAATTTACTCATTAAATCTGCAATGTAATACAAGGTTGCTAAAAGGAAGAACAGCTCCAAGTTTAAGAAACAGGGGTGTGTCAAGAGCTGAGATGAGCTGGGAGGCTACTCTGATGCACTGTAATTACAGCACATTGGAACAGACTCCATTAATCGAGTCTGCTGGAGCGTGGTAATTATTGTGCTCCACAGCCTCCATCTCATGTGTTAGCACCCTCACTCTTCAAAACAGCAGCGGGGACACTCTTAACTAAAGCTCGTCAAATGAGATTTGTTAAAGTGCCCCTACTGCCATTTTGAAGTGCAGGGACACTAATACACGAGATGCCAAGGCCGCTTTAATTCAAGTGGTTCTCAGAGCCACTGTAATTAAAGTGTTTTCTGCCCCCTCCCACAGCCCTGGAGCATGTGTAAAAATGTTCTAGGTTCCTAGCAAGATATAAAACTAGTTCAAAAGGAGGCCAACCTTTTTGGCAGGCATGTCAAGTTAGACATGGATTCTCCCAGTGTACCACTCCCATTCCCTTCCCCTGCCTGATTGGCTGCTCTGCTTTCTGCTTCCTGCCCTGTGCCCCTTGCCTCATTTGCTGCTCTGTTTTCTGCTCCCTGCCCTATCTGCTGCTGCATCCCCTCCCCAGTCAGCTAGGTTGCCTGTGCCATTTGTGGCACTCATGCTGCAGGTTGGCCACTCGTGCACTAGACAATTCAGAAAGAAAAAATTCTAAGAAGCATTCTTTGAATTGTCTTGGATTCCCTCAGCATTCTGTCAATAAAATTTTAAAAGCAACTGACTTTTTATAGTAGTAATGGATGATGTACATCATATTTGTAATCTGGCAGTCTCTCTGCAGCACCAATTGACTAATGTTTTTCCAAAAGAAATACTGACAGCTGATGCTATTGCATAAGGATGTAAACAAACCAACAATACCATCCCAATTTAAGATTCATTAACAAAAAAGAAGAACAGATGGTTCCTGGAACTGGCAATGCGACAAGGTAGACTTTCAGAGCTTAAGGTCACGAGATGATTCCAACCAAGCTTGTAATAATCTGAAGTTACTATTCGCAGGCTGATTATTGGCTTATGTGAAGCAAATTGGTGGCCTCAGATTGATTTTGAGTAAAGTAGTATTCACATGACAAACTACCAGCACAGCTGCTATGTTGCTCAATAGACAGGCAAGGAACACCTGGACAGGTTATCCTTTTGCTACCTGAAATAGCCCCAAAGAACAATGAAGAACCACGAGATATCCTGCATCACTGTTGCTTAATATGCAATGGTACTTTCCATTATGAGCCACAGATGTGACTAATAGACTTGCTGCCAATTAAAGGCATTCTTCATGCCGAATTGTTTTCTATTGGCATTTTGCACTTGTGTACTAGCTAGAAAGATTTTATTTTGATCAAAATAAAATGGTACGCTGATTCCTGGGGAAAAAAAGTTGAGAGAAACTGAAAGCTCCTTCCATGACAGGAATCAGTTACCTGTTAAACAGAAGGTCAGATTATTAAATCATCACAGTGGTTTTGCAGTTGTAAAATTACTTTAACTTGTTTTGCATTATTATCATTCTCTCTCTATCAGAATCCAGCATCTACTCTCAAGAGGTGTATTTTGCATTTATGTGGAAGGCACTAAAATTCAATTTCATCTTAATCTCTTCTGTGACCAGATTCCAGGTATCTGGTCAATTAATAAAGCATTCAGTTCACTCTTGAAGCCGAAAGCCCCACTGTTTTAATTAAAATCGAAAAACCACTGGAGGGCTCAATTGCACAGAGAAGGGTCTTTAGTTATCTTGTCATCATGGAGGACTTTGAAAATAAGAATCAAAACAACGTGTTTGACTCATTTAATGATAAGCCAGGTAAGCGAGATACTCTTGTTTTCAGCAGTCTATAACCCTGAAAGACAGGTGGTTGGTTCAGAAGTTATAAACATTTTTTTTCAGGGGATAAATATTTTTTGGAAATTAGTATCTTCTCTTTCCCATAACACTAATGTTATAATGTTTTGAATTGTTATGTTTACAGATCTCTTACATTTTTCTAATAGCATTCATCTTCTGTTACTGCCAGAGATCTTTCAGAAGCAACAAATAAAATCTAAAAAACAATTTAAAAAAATGGAAAAAAACAAACAATCTAAAGAATTGCACAGAAAAAATGTTTTTCAAACCCTGATAATCATTTTTAGCTGATTACTCTTATTTCAGCGCCATGATTGCTATGTTAGGTAAGCAAAGACATTGAAGGGGAAATTGCAAAAAACTTATTTGCTTGTAAAGCCATCTAGACTACTAGAATTCATTTTATTTCAGAACTAAACAAACAAAATCCACAAAAGAAAAAACTTTAAAGTTTTAAACTTTCAATTAGTCTGTCACTTGCAACTTTGTAATTTAACATGGCAGAGTTAATTATAGGCACTTGTCATCTCAGGGCACTTGAAAACCTTCAGACATTAAGCCAGTGACTTTGAATCATTATAGAAAATTATACAGCAATTTCCCTTATATTATTCTATCAGTATAATCAATTTAAATTGTTCATAATAACTACTACAATACCTTTACAGCAGTCCTCACAAAATCATAGTTCCAAATTCAACCCCAAATTCAATTTGATGTGGAGAAAAGAACTGTACATTAAAAAAAAAAAAAGTCAAATCACCCTGAACCCAGAAAATCCATTATGAATACTATGGGCTTGAAGGACTAAGTAACACAAGAAGAAATAAGTGGCCACTTTGGATAGGTAAGTGCCAACGTTTCCTTAAAATTTTTCTGATCATACATCAAATCACATTATTTTTAAGAGCATAACCAGCTCATTGTGATTTGATGTACAATCAGTCATTTAAAGGAAATATTGGCACTTGCCTATCCAAAGTGACCATTTATTTCTTCCTGCTCATCTGACCTAATTTTGAAGTTGCCTTCTTAAACAATCTGAAGGATAAAAAACCAAAAAAAAAAAAAAAAACAAAACCAAAAAAACTCCAAAACTTTTCTTCACTTTTATGCTCCTGCAGATCCATTCTCATCTGATCTGCCATCTCTCCTTCACTATCAGGATGCCAATTCCCTGCTTGGCATTTTCCATGTTCACTTGCTAAATACTCAAACAAGCACCTTCATACTCTCTCATTGTGCTTTTCATACAATGGAGGAGCTGCCATAAACACAGAAATAACTTATATTTTACCCTCTTTTAAAACCCTTTTAAAAATGTTGTTTTTCTGTGACAAATGGCAACAACCCAACTGCTGATAATGTTGAGACCATAGCTTAGCGCATTAAATCAACAATGCCTTGCTGCCTCCTTCAAAAGACCCCATGCGTTTGCATCTATTTGGTTGCCCCCCCCCTTTTTTTTTTTTATTAAGAATGTAAAAGCTCTTTGAAACAAGGATGGTCTTTGTTACGGGTCTATACAGTACCTTGACAATGGGATTTTGGGTCCACGAGGAGGGTTCCTAGGTGCTACGGTACTACAAATGAAAAGATACTGATCCCTTGGAAGAACCAACAAACAAATGAGATGTACTGAAATGGTTAATTTTACATATTGGATTGGAAGGTAAAACAGTGACCTAGTTACAGACAGACTAGTGACAGACTGCTGCCCAAGCTTCATGGAAAATGACATCCATCTCTAGAAAGTCATCAGCTGATCCCATGACCAGAACTGAAAATACAAGTCCCAGTTACTATGGCAAAAAAGCTATCTTAATGCAGTATGATTATGGCTCACTTTGTGAGACAAACACAAGAACGTGAAAAATATTAAGTCAAAAGTAGTGTTTCTCTCAGCACTTTTCATGAATTACGATCTTTAGGTCAAGTATTGACACCTTAAATTCTAACAAAATCCTTACCTGGAAAATTCAATATGCAACTGTAATGGTAGTTATTTTATTTCCTAATTAATGTAATAACTTAATGAAATGACACTTTGAGGAATATCCATTCTACAGAGTAATCAGCAAACACACAAAAATGCAAATTCAAGAAATTAAGCCCAAGCTAAAATAGGTATAGTAACATCTAAACAGAAATTAGATGCCAAAGTAAATCTAGCACTTAACAAAATGTAGATTAACTGTCGTCAATATTTATAACTCACTTCTCCCTTCAACAAGTCTCTGAAGTAAGTATCTTAAGGAACATTTACAAAGCATTTTCCCCACCCACCTTCCAAAGACCATCAACTTCCATCCTTAGTTCAAATGAGGTCTCAAATTTTAGAATCAATTTTACCCTTACTTAACATTTAAGGAAACAAAATATATGCAACTCTTCCTGAAACATAATACCTTTATTTCAGCCACATCTCCTTTAGGTAGGCATTATTTAATGTAAATTATAAAAGGTTGAAAAAGCTATGGGTCATTCTAAAAGAGCATGTATTAATATAAGTAGTAAAAATATCAGTGTTTTACAGGTCTACGTAGAACTTCATTTAAGTTGACAACAGTATTTACACTGCTAGCCTGTATCATCTTTCAGATTTCATGCATTTCTATACCAAAATTATATCAATACCACAAAATCATAGGAAAGCAGGGCTAGAAGGGATCTTATGAGAATCTAGTCCAGCCCCCTGCTCAAGGTAGGTTCACCTCTGACTAAACCATTCCAGCCAAGTGTCTGCTGAACATGCCTCTTGAAAATGTCTGAGGATGAAGATTCTATAACTTCTCTAGGTAGCCTTTGCCAATGCCTGACCATCCTCATAGTCAAAGTTCTTCCTAACTGCCAATCTAAATTTCCTCTGCCGCGGTGTTTTATAAGTCTACTTGCACAAACGAGTATTTAGCATGGTTTCAGTTAAGTTTGCATAATGGCATGTTGGATAGAAACTTAGCAGACCAAAAATGGTTCTGTTTCATATTACAGAAGCTTGTCTTTCACTATCACCTAGCTGCATGCAAAATCAGATAACATACACATCAGTTAACAATATTAAATACCGTTACAGATAACTGAGCAACTTGACTATAAGATTAGAATCCTGGCACAATTATGTTAGCTCACCTCTTTATCCATACTCTCTAAATCCTCTTTACATAGTGTGTACAGTGGCATTGTTTCGGACATACTTGGCTGGCGTTTCCGTTTGGATGGACCCGGCTGCTCTTCCGTCTCACTTGCTGGCAACTCTTCTTCGTCAAACAACTGCTGTTGATGTGGTTGAACAACTCTGTAAAATTCCAGGAGGTCTCACATAAGAAAAATTAGTTTCAACTGCAAAATTTCATAAGACTGAATCAAATTCTACTAGGAAGGTACGGTTACTGAAAGTCTACCATTTCACTTAAGCACAGCCATGCTTTTTTTTAGCAGGGCAACCCAGGCTGAGTATTTAAAAGTTGACTAAATCATCTTTGTCCTCCTTTGCCTGTGTGCTTCATAAGCTGATACTATATTTGCATATATAGTCTCTTCATAACTTATCTTTGAACCCAGTAAATTTTATATTCCCAATCCATGAAAAGCTCTCTCATTATGGCAGCTAATGCTTGCATCGTTTGTGATCGCAGATCATAAGAGGCTTACAATAGTATGGACAAAGCCTGGTTACAAGGACTCATTGATGCCGAGTCTGAACAAGCTCCAAAAACCACAGAAACTTTTTTTCCAGCTTATCAATACATTAAAATAAAAGTTTTCCTTAATTTTAGTACTTCATTAGTTTAAATGAACTTCACCAGTATATGGAAAAGTTACAAAATGAAATGAGAAGGAAATGTTGTAAATTACTGAAAAATCAACTGGATAAACACACTGCTATGGATTAGACACCTGTGAAATTATTCACAACAGGAAAAATCCAACAAGCCAAAATGGAAGAACTACAGGCACAAACAGGAACAGAAGGGACTACCCACACCTCTTAAAGCTATGCATTTTTTTAGAGTAATGCAAGCTCACCAAGAAGCTGTGGGATCTTCTGGTTTCTGCGAGCCAAATGATTAGGCTTTCCATAAAGAATTAAAAACTGCCATTAAGTTAAATACGGCGATGATTCTGAACCAGACTCCTTCTCTGGTACAAGGTTATAGCAGTCTAAGAACACCCAACTCAAAGTTCCCCAACTCTGTAACAGCAATTTGGGATCCCAACTATAACCTGGTTATGATATGCTATCTACAGCTATATCCCTTATACCAGCCAAAGGGAAAAAAAATCTTTACTATTTGCAAATTTCTGATTGCCTACTTGTCTTATATGATTAGGCGTTTCAAGCTGATAACATGCTGCTAACTGTGGAAAGTTAGATGGATTTAATAAATTTGGCTTTTTGGAGGGACAGAGACAGACAGACAACTATCCTTCATGATTATGTTTAGGGAAAGGAGACACTTGTTTTTCCAGACAATAAAAGAAAGTCAGCCCTAACTTCAAACTAGGGGCTTTCTCTGGTATCTCCTGCAGAGATGAAAGTTAAACAATACAATTGTGTTAGGCCAGCTAAATATTACAACAATAAATGTGAAGCTTGGGAGATCTAGAGTAATATCAAATCATTGTTAGCTTTCCTTTTTCATATTTTCAAAATTTGATACATTTGCATATGTCACGATTCCTAAAGTGGTTTAAGACAGCTTATCTGGCTTATTTACATAGCCTTGAGAGTTTTTACTTTTCTATAATGATTTGCCATTGAAGCTTTTTTCACTCAAGTATTTCTCCCTTCTTTGCCAGGTGCACACTTAAAAAACCCCAAAAACATTCTTCGGTGAAACTGCACTTTGAGAAAATTTAAACTTATGAGAAGGGGAAAAAATGCAGAATTCCACAACACCCCAAAGGCATTGTTTTCAGTATACATGGCTGCTCACAATTTTTTTCAATAAAATAACATAGCCAAGGCAAAAAACATCAATGCTATTTATATCCTTTACAAACCCTTCTTTCAGAAAAAAAAGGGAGAACGGCAAAAACAAGACAGGCATAGGACATATAGCAAGCAGGTGGACAAGCATGACCATTATCTTTACAGTTTATAAAATTAGGCCGTTTCTTTAAGGACAATTTCTTAGCTCTGATTAACCACAGACAGAAGTCTTTTTTCTTCTGCTTAGCTTTTTTACTCTTTTTTTACCATACCAGTTGATTTAAAAAGGAACAGCATTTACATACCAAATGGTGGTATAGGCAAGGACCATTTCATACCAGAATTATACTGTCATTTTTACAGTTTTCTTTCACTTGGTTCCAATTTTGTACCCAATAGAAAGCATCATTTGGAAAAAGTAACCCTCATCTTCAGAGAAGACTATCACCAGAAATATTAAAAGCAAACTCTTAAAATTGTCTCCACGCTCAAAAAAAAATAGCAAAAAGGAATAGTCTATGTTCCTGAAATGAGACAGTACAGAAATGGATCTTTATCTACACTCTCAATCATGTATGCTTACTCTAAAATCTTCATTTACTGAACATACATTTACATACACACACTATAAAATATATAGTTCATATGTACATATTCTATGTAACAAAGTATGTAAAGGTGTCTCATTCATAGGCCCACTGAGACCCAATGGGGCAGTGGAAGCAGGGCATATATAGTCAGTAAAAATGGAATAATTATCTTCTCTCTCTCACACATGCAACTTCTTATGTATTTGCATAAACTGAGATTCTCAAAGTGGCCTAAGAAAGTTTATTTGGCCCCTTTATATAGCTCCGGGAGTTTTTTACTTTTCTATTTTCTATCAGAATGATATATACTGCTTCTTATACACAAAGTAATATATTTATATATGTATTCTATATATTGCATATAAATATTATATAGGGTATATTATATGTTAGAATTACATATTAAATGATATTATATATTGAGAGAGAGACTGCTCAACACTATCAACTTTTTACCAATATAGTCCATCTTAATTCACTGCTGTAGCTAACAACTGTGACAGTGCAGTCATACCAAAAGACAGGACAAAAACACAAGAGCTTTCAGACTCTTAATGGATGATAAAATATTTTATTAGACATACTTTTGAATCTTTACAGTTTCTATCACTTCTTGTGCCAAAGAAAAATTAAAACACAGCGGAGATGTTACTGAAGTCTGCTCAGATTCATTTCAGGAGCACATTTTCAGCAAATGAATATCTTGTTCCACACATGTGCATTATTTGGATAGGAAAAGGGCACACATCTGTGAAAGTGACACATTATCCTTCTACGCTGCTACATATAGCAGTATAAGAACTTAAAAATGAAGGTAATTAATGTATTCATTAATAGCTTTTACCCCTTTAAATTAGTAATCATTAGGAGCAATGGCAGGAGACTGCTGCAAAGAAGTGTAAATTCTAAATATTCACCCAAATAGCTAGTAACACCAATGCTTCCTAAGAGGTGATAGATTTGTATTTTTGGTTCAGACTGTGTTCACGTGTCTACAACCCCACTAACTTCCACGGGAATGTTCATCTGTGTTAAGCTAACTGTAAATGCTTATGTCAGCAAAACTAAAATATACATGTTGCCCTTTCCCCACCCCACAAAACAGAAAGAAGCCAAGGGTTGATTTGTTAATTCTCTTCATTCAGTTCAAAGATGGACTGCGTAGCACATTCTTTTACATATGACTTGAGTTAGTCTTTATAACAAAAGAATACTTTAAAATAATAACTAAAAAAAATTGTGTGTAATGACAACAGATACAGCTTCAAAAGCAAAAACTGCACACAGCACGTAAACAAAAACCTGTTTTACAAATGAATTACCATTCTAAATGAGCTCCAAAGCACTTATTTTCACCATAAATACTCATGTAACTTGTACCTCAGCAAACAAAAATATTTGGTGCCTCTCAGTGTCACTTAAAAGCAAAAGTGCTACTTTTAACTTTTTACATGTAAATTATACCCAATTTTTTTTCAAACTCATCTACCCTTGTCTGTTACTGTGTTATTAGTGTTCTCTAGCATAAAACTTTCCATATTATTTTTGCTTTATTTTAGCCTAAGATGCCATCTGCAATTCTCCTTTCAGACAACATTTAATTAATTCATCTTAAGAATAGTTATAATTCTAGTCTGTTAACTTATACTGTAATGTTTGCTGAATATCTTTAAAACATCTCCCCATTAAGCTGCAAATTGTCAAGATGCTTCCTTGTACGTATGCTATTTTAAAAAAAAAGAATTTTTACTAATCTCTACTAGAAATATCCTTACTTTTACTGCAGGGACCAGCTCTCACTAACAATCGGTATACTCCTGGAAGCTTCCATTATACTGAGCATGGAACATGCTGGTACATCCATCTTTTTATTAGACTATGGTGATCAGGACAGGAAGCAAGTGTTCCCACAAGTCTCAGAGGCATGAATGCACTGCCAGCACACTGGACTTGTCATATACAGCAAACTGAAAGAATTAAGCATGTCATTTATACTCAGTTGTTCCAGTACAAATGTGTGTAGACACTAGGTCTCTTTTTTAATTTTTGATTTTTACTAGATTAATCAAGACAAAACATGCTTAATTGCATCAAAATAAAAATGGGTACTACTCTGTTATTTCAGGTTCAATTTAGGGAGCCTCAGAACCCACTTCGTTATAAATATTATATTTAAAATAAGAAACCTTGTAATATGCTCTAAAAAGTATTAGATCTGTTCTTGTAATTATTAAGAACCTAAGGCCATTGCTACTATAAATTCATAATCACCTTAAATGAGTTCTCAGGATGGTAACAGAAGATTCGATTTTCAGAGAAAGCCACAGCATCAGGTGAATCAGAGACAGACTCCAAGTTGTCTTATTCTATTACCTGAGGCTAGTACAACCAGAAAAGAACCCACTACATATGGTTCTGAATGTTCCTCTGAATGTTTAAAGGCACAAACCAAATTTTAGGAGCAGAATTAAGTGCATGAGTTAACCTAAAGCAGTTGAGGCCAACCTTTTTGGCAGGTGTGCCACAAGTTAAGCGCTACACCCTTCCTGAGTACCACTTTGATCCTGTTCCCCTGCCCAAGCTGCTGCTCCATTTTTTATTCCCCATCCTATCTGCAGCTGTGCTGCCTGCGCCCTCCCCGACCTTCCATATTCCACACATGAGGCGTCCCATGGCATACACGCCATGGGCTGGCCAGCCCTGACCTAAAGTATGTCCCATCTCTCTATTGCCTCCTGGATTCATTTACGCTGGGAAGTTTGTCTTTGTAAGATGAAGGGCTAGCAGGCTAGTTACTTATCAAATAAAAAGCATAATAACGGGGATATGTTTAAAGAGATTGTGGCAGTTATCAGCTAACCTATTTTCACGTTGATGACTTTATCCAGTTGTTGTATTTAGCTCATTCAACAGTAGCCCCATGCCACATTTACCCTACACCAGTGTTTCTCAACCCGTGAGTCGCGACCCAAAAGTGGGTCACAAGAATATATGAAAGAGTCGCGAACAGACTTTAAAAATGGATTCTCCTGTTAATGGAAAAAGTGGGGAACTGGTATTTCCCTTGCAGGCTGGCAGAGTACCACCCTGCAAGGGGCTACTTGAAGCCCTCCATGCCTTACACCTACCCTCTGCCCCACATACTGCGGGGCTGGGGCTGGCCACTGTTTACAAATGGGTCCTGGTACAGAAAAGGTTGAGAACCACTGCCCTACATTACTCAAACACTGCTGTGATAGCAGAATTGTTCTTTCCCTTCTGGTACTTGTGACAACACTCATCACCACGATAACCAAGTTCTACACATATGGAGATACGAAACATCTTACCAAGAAAGCAGCAAAATTCAAGATTCCGCTTGCCATCAGACACCTTTGAGGTAAATCGACTGCTCTAACTTTTACCTGAGCCTAATTTGCATAAAATGAACTTTTTCAGCAAGAAGAACTTACATCACACTCCAGCTCTCCTGTACAATATGAATTTTCATTTCTACCTAGGAGAAACTTTTACACCCTTTGCATTCTTCTATGCCTGAGGAAGGGTGCGTGTGCCCAAAAGCTTGCAAATAAAGACTTTTTTTTGCAACTGTCTAGTTGGTCTAATAAAAGATAATCGCCTCTACCACACTGACTGCTGACACATATCAAGATGAACTCAGTAAGGTATCTTCCCTCCGATATGAAAAGTATACCCATTTTACTAACAGGGAGACAGAAAACTTGCTTGAGATGCAAAGAACTGCTGACGGCCAGGATTAAAAAAAAAATTCATGACTTTGCAACTCTGAACCTTCAAATGATTCTTCAAAACACACTGCCCAGACACTGAATGGACCACTCTGAACAAGCATCAGATATGAAGGCCAGTTGGAGAAATGAGTGCCAAGAAGAAGAAAGGGGGGGAGAGGGTCATAAGACAACAACAGAGCAGATGGCTGCCTAAGCTAGCCCTCTATAGGAGAGACTGCACAATCCACAAATTTGCTGATCCCTGACTCCCCTATTTGTAGAGTGCCAATCCCATGCAAGGCATTTGAAAAGCTACTTCTCCCCAGAAGAAACTCACTGGAAGATCTTCATTTAGAACTGCTCAAGGATCTGTAGAATCAAAGATGGTTGCTTCAAGAGAATACAGAGCAGAGAAGGAAAAACACAAAACAGCCACGTTAACCAGACAGGGCTTTGGTGAGTTATTCTCAGAAATCAGAGCTTTAAAATCCTTTATGGAGACACAGTTTGATAAAAATCAAGGCAGAGATGAAAGAAATTGGGAACAGTCACAGACCTGGACATAGAGATGGAGGGAAACTTGCACTTAGCAATAGATCTGCAAAATAAAATAAAAATGATTAAAAATGGAAAAGAAAGAGGAGAAAAAACAAGAGAAGAGGAGCTTTGAGAGAAAATTAAAACTACAGAAAACTGTGAAAGAAAGCTTGAGAATAAGGACTCCCGGAAGAAGCAGGGGAGATCCATAAGGATACTCCATTTACCTGATCCAAGACAAATTTGAATTTAAGGTGACCTTCCAATAATCAGATTCTATACATGGGAAAAAAAGTTATAAATGTTATAATTTTCCATGTTTAGAATCTAATTATTTGACGGTTGTCCATATCTCATCCTCTCCACCACTGCAGTGGGACAAGGAGTAGCAGACAGTAAATAGGATAGTCAAATGGCTTGAACCCCACCCCTTGCCCCCCATTCCTCCCACTACTTCCCGTCCCAGAGACTGACAGACTTCGAAAAGCAACAATACAATACAGAAAGGCAAACTCTTAAGCCCAAGAGAAAGAAGTTACCCAAGTACCAGGATAAGTAGACTGGGAGAAGACATAAAACTAGGGGAGGTATTCAAGAGGGTTCAAGTGGGACTGAATAACAGTATGAGGGAAAGAAAGAAAAATGGAAGGGGGGGGGCGGGGGGAGATAGTGGGAAGAGCAGGAGATGGACAGCGCAACATGGGAAGAGACTGAGGAAAGGCCTAAAACAAGGCTCTACATAAATCCCTTCAGAAAACAGTATCTGACTCATTATGATATAGTATCATAAACTTCCCTAGGATGGGAGTTAGGAAGCTTCCAGGAAGAGAAAATTCACTACCCAGGTGCAGAGGGATTAACTATCTATCTGAGGGTAAGGGTGAACTCCACATTTTAAGAAAGGGGTAATGGGTACAAAAATAAGGATCATTTGGGGATCCAAATGGGAGGTAAATTGGACTGGGTAAATTCCAAGGGGGGCAGGGGGGGAGAGAGTGAGCGGGGCTTTGATAAATAAAGTTTCCGAGCAAGAATGTATGAACAAATGCACAAACACTAAGAGTACTGCAGGTATATTAAGTAGACTAAACAATGTGGGTATACTTTATTTCTTACTTTTTTATATTATAAAGAGGTGAAGGCAGTTTTTTTATATATATATCTAACAGAACTGCTTTTAGATGCACACATTTTATATATGCAACTATAACATTCATGAATAGCCAGGCAATCTGGCTACAGACACAGGCTTACTGGCTGGTGATTATAATATATATATAGATAGATATCTATGCCATCTGTACTATATAGATCGATAAGTACTATAAATTATTATATATTATTTCTTTTGTAAATATGTTAAAACTCCAAACTCATACAATTCCCATATACTACTCCAGTGTTGGAATTTTGTTTTCATTTACCTGAATAAAAACAGTTAAAAAGAAAACAAGAAAGAGAAGTAGAAAACTTACAGGGAAAAGACCCGTTAGTTTACTTAAGTGTAAGCCAAAATGTTTAATGGTAATCTTGATAGATTTTTAAATTTTCCATAGTTATTTTTCATTAAGGAAAAAGTTAATTCTCTAGCACTTGTAATCGCAAAAGAGACCTTTGAAGCAAAAGTAACTGGCGCAGATATTTGAACTGCTCCAAAATGAGCAGCTGCTGCTCTTTCTATATGTTAAACATTTCACTATTCTAAGCATGTCAGAAAGAAAAAAAAATGACCATTGAGAGACTTTCCTATAATGGGCTGTCTTGGGCATGCTTCAAGTGTTCTAAAGCAGCTATGCTGCCTCATTTCTGAGAGTGGGTTGGGTGTGCATCTGGCAGCAGTCCTGGGCATAATGTGCACAAGCTCTGGATTACTGTCTAATTTATTTTCTCCCCATTGCATTACCATTAATGCACCACTAGTACTTTTGAAACATTTGGAACTAGCACACAGAGGCTCTGAATGTTAGTCCAGACTCATTCTAATTTTCACAGGTTTCCCCTTCTGCCTTTGGAGAACCTGAAAAATAGGCCTATTTTGATTTTGAATTTGACTTACAACCAAAGCTACAGGGATAGGCTCACACTAAGTGGTTGGACTCAAGTCTGAAGTGTGATGTCAGAATGATACATTATTCTACTTTCTTACCTCATCTTTAAACTGAACAATAGAAATAACAGACAAAAACAAACACAGCTTTGACAGCCAGGCACCTAAACATAGGGAGAATTAGCCCATATCAAGTACCTCAATATAATGGTCAGATTTTCAGAGGTACTGAGCAGTGGCAGCCGTCCCATCTTTGTAGTATGTAGGGGCATGTCTGTATGTGCGCTTTAATTCACATTAGCGTATTTTAATGCTCACTGAAGTGTCACTAAAAACCTGTGCTATTTAGTTAATAGACATTAAAATAGGTTAATGTGCATTAAGCATAATTTAAAAACTGTGCTCTTTAGTTAATGAGCATTAAGACAGGCTAATATGCATTTTCCTAGTACTCACAATGGAGGTACTAGATTTAATGTGCATTAACCAAAGCGTGCTAATGAATGTGTAAAACGCCTTAGATGTTTAATTTGAAGCACCACCATTTGAACACTAGACTATGACTTTCTAAAGTATTCAAACAGTATCACTTCATGTTAACTGTAATCATCCTGTTTTCAGAAACAAAACGCAAATGTAGACCAAGTGGTTAAACAACTTAGGTGTCAGACGCATGCAAGTTGCGATTATTTCTTCTGCTTGACTAAGGACTGGGCAGTATAGTACATCTATTTGTACTAGACTGTCTCTTCCTCACAGCTTTCGCTGACCAACTCATTTGTTTCATCCACCTTTTACATCTCGTCTGTCAGACTGTGAACTGTCTGGGGCAGGGGCTCTGTTGGTCTAACAAGGTTGGCCTCCAGGTGCTACAACCATATAAGTCACAAAGAGACTTTTCATTTATAAACTGACACAAAGCCCGAATTTCCCAGGAAAAGTTGCTCAATAACTACCAGACAGTGCCTTTATCAAGCCCCTGGAAAGATATATGTTCAAAATTGAACAAAATACCTTTAATTAGTGTTCCCTGCCCCAGTGGACCATTCAGAAAACAATTAGTCAAGGCTCTATAACTTTTGTAAAACACATCTGGATACAACAACCAAGTTAACTGAATTTTAGATTAACCAGTTAATAATCTGATTCCTGTTAACTAAATGAAAGGAATATATTTGGGGTATCTGGAAAAAACAACAACTCCAAACAAAAAACAACCACAGCTTACCGGTCTATACCCTATTAGTGAACACATGCTGCTCTATGTCAGGGCTGTCTAACTGGTGCCTATGGGTCACATGCAGCCTGCAAGAGGTTAATTTGCAGCCCCCAAAGCTCCCATCCAGCTACCACTCCTCCATTGTTCAGGATCCAGGAGCAGCTGGGAGCTCCAGGCTTCACTTCCTTGCAGCTTCTCCTACCTACCCTTGCCCCAGGGTGCAGAGTGATACAGCCTTCAGTGCAGGGGAAAGCCTGCAGCCTGGGGCACCCAAGTAGTGCAGTGCAGCAAGGAAACAACCAGAAAGCTAATGGTGAGCAAGAGCACATGGTGCAGCAGAAAGAAGCAACAGGGAATTAACTGGTGCAGTGGGGAAGGGGTTGCAGCCCTGGGGCTCATGGTCCCAGCTGGTGTATCCTTGGGCCACTGCAAAGTTGGGCAGCCTCATTTTACATACTTGCTTACTTTAAAAATAGACATGGCCACCAGTTAACTGAGAAATATGCATAATATCATGCATATATAGAAGTCACTTCTCTCTTAAATTTTTGCCCCTTAAACTAGAAAATGATTTGTGGTGGATGTGTAACACAAGACCAAGATTTGACCTCCAAAACTGAAATTTAATTTTTATAAGTGATGGCTGGATTTTTATTTTCCTTCTTCAACTTTAAGTTCGTAGTTTTTCCTTGGGCACTGTTAAGTTCTTAGATTTTTTTTTTTCCCCCAGGACAAAGTTTTGCAGTTTTTGAGTGTGATCAGAAACATGCTATGTTATGTGGAACATCCAAAAGCAACCCACTTGCATCATCACTGGCAGTCAGAAGTGCTAGAAAACACAGCAGACATGAAAGAAAACAAAAACAGAATAAAAAAAAGTTTCCCAAAGGCCTAGTTTGGGAATGTATCCACACTAGCTCATTTTAGACGCCAGCTGAGTTATCTTCCTTTTCCAAAATTAATCAAATGAATTACCACTTTTGCATTACATGGGGAGAAAAAATGGTTCAAAATAACCTTTTGTCCAGTAAATGTGTAGAAAAGGACAATTTTTTTGCCATTTCCCAGTTGGTTTAATAAAAGGTATCATTTTGGAACCAAAAGTTCTAGTTTTTTGTATATCTTCTTAAATTGGGGAGGC
Source organism: Alligator mississippiensis (assembly GCF_030867095.1). Taxonomy (NCBI): domain Eukaryota; kingdom Metazoa; phylum Chordata; order Crocodylia; family Alligatoridae; genus Alligator; species Alligator mississippiensis. The sequence continues at coordinate 113,009,645 of NC_081826.1, read as the reverse complement.
ACAAGGGAAAATATGGAATTGGAAAAATATATTCTTGGAAGTGCTGCAGATGCAACCCTTTCCAGTCAATTTTAGAAGTCAGACTGCAAGGTATATAGTTGTAAGTTTAATGAAAACCCAGGGTTTACAAGTTGCTTGAAATTCCTCTTCCACAACACATTAGATAAAAAAGAAGAGGTCTTTAGCTGTTCTTTGGAATACTTGCTGTCTTAACAGTTCAAGTTTCTCTCTTCCCTGATCATTTACATCGTGTAATAGAATGGAAACACAATAATACAGAGTGATTGTTCAGAAAAAGAGCTGAACCCCCCCCCCCCCCAAATAACAAAGCCTGTTCAAATAAAAAAGTGGAATAGGAACAAGTTATGTAGAAAACAAAATGAAATGAGAGTCAGACAGACTACAAAAAGAGGGGAAAAGAAACAGGTTCAATTCCTTTGATAAAAAAGAAAAGTGTTGCAAGTAATTTCTGTAGCACAGGAAGTCTTAAAACCAGTAAGGGACCGGGGAGGGGGTGGGGGGGAAGAGATAATAAAAAAAACCCTGACTTTGAATCTCAGCATTTATGATAATACTTTGTATTTATTATGAGTGCTTTACAGCTCATTTAATCTCAACATCCTGCCAAATAGTTTTATGGACAGAAAAACAAATGCAGAGAAGTCAAGATTTCTAAAAAGTGAGTGATTAAGCTTAGTCACTAAAGTTAACAACAGGAGATGTCAAGTACTTGGCATTTTTGAAAAATTGGGTCACATAAGCATGGATTTTAGGAGCTGACCTTAATAAACCCTTTTGAAAATCTTGGTTTAATTGACCTGCCTAATCCTGACCATAGATTTTGCAGTCTCCCTAAGGTTATGATTTAAATCACCAATCCCATCCTTTTTATTTCAGAACCTTAATTTACCAAAAGGGTTGTCAGTGGTTTTTAGGATTAACTAACACACTGGTTAGTTAAACCCCTTAAAAACACTATTACCTCATAATAAAATCCCAAAAGCAGTCAGTCATCCAAGATAAACAGAGGAAACAGTTCTCAAACAAGACTGCATACTGTACTTTATTTTATAGCCAAACAACAAAAACAAAATAATTAATAAAAACTGGATTGAAGCGGATATTTGTATAACATTCACTTATTCTGAGCTGTAACTTATGCATTCTAGAACACATAAAATAACAACACAGTATATTAACTGGGTTTCACTAAACACCTAATTAAGGAACCCATATAGAGGGTCAGGTAGTCAAAAAACTCATTTACATCACTAAAGCCAATATCAAATGAAGTGAGCAGAAGAAAGTTACGATATTCTAAAAAATTGTTTGGTTTTTGTTGTTTTGTTTTTGCCTTTATCGTGAGCTGGCTAAGCCCAAAGACAAGGCAGCTACATTGACCAGGTAAAATGTTATCACACAATAGAAAAGAAAGAAAACTCTGAAAATAAGCTCAAGTAATCCTTAGCTACACCTTCATGTACCTGAAGGATGAATGCTCCCCATGTACTGGTAAGGTGAGGGGAGGAGCTGGAGACTGGATGTACATAGACTGGCCAGAAGACTGAGAGCCCTTTCTGATTAGCTTTCCAGTGTTGGGATCATAAAGCCGAACTTCAGGACCAGGTTGAGACTTCGGATGGATAGGTGTTGGGTGAAACAAAGCTGTCTGGAACGCACTGTGTGTATCAGGAAACACAGCAGGACTGTTCTCTCTGTTGGATGAAATTTCAAAACAATTTAAATGTAGCGTTTGTAACTGGAGTTACATTAATATTTCTCTTCCACTGAAAGAACACACCAGACTCCTCTAACTTGTAACAAACTGTATTACAGCTCCACTGCTTCATGACAAATTGAAACTGCTTTTTTTCTTAAGCAAGTTATTTAAGAAAGATCAAGGATCTACACTTCCAAATGCACATAAGAAAGATGCACTGAATTTATCATAATATGTACATAAACAGACAATTACTATAAACACCTAAATGTCACTCTCAAAGTGTCTCTTACAAAGTTTACAAAGTTACTGAAATGGTTCCGTTACATATAATACACCATTTAAGCCAGGAGCGTCAAAGACACAGCCCATGGGCTGGATCTGGCCCATGGAGCCCTATGATTAGAGCCTGGTTTAAATCACGATTTCACATTTCTCATGAAAATCAAAAAACTTAAGTGATTTTCATGAAAAAACAATTTGCAACAAAATGCCACAATATGGCCATTTGCTGAGGAGTTCCCCAGCAAGTGGCCATGTCATGGCATTTTGTTGCAACAGGACGGCTGCTGCTGGCTGGGGAAAGCATTCCTCAGCCAGCAGCAAAAATCTAGCAGCCCAGGGGAGGGTGTCACAAAAAGGAACAGCAGGAGGAAAGAGTTTGGGGATGGGCTGTTTGTTCCTTCAAGTGGGAAAACTGGGGCACCAGGCGTTGGGGGCTGCCTTGGCAGACAGCCTTGGCACCAGGTAGGGGAGGGGCTGTTTGCTCCTCTAGGCAGGAAAACTAGGGTACTGGAGATTGACAACACACGCGCTGAGAAGCAAACAGCCCCTCCTCTACCCAGTGCCAGGGCCGTCTGCCAAAGCTGCCCCCAACCTCCCGCATCCCAGTTTTCCCACCTGGAGGAGCAAACAGCCCCCCCCTCGCCAAGCTCTCTCCTCTTCCTCAGCAATGATCAGAGGAGCAAGAGGCCGCTGCTGCTGCAATTAAACCTGGCCCCAAACCTGCCCCATAGCCAACTGGGGGGAGGGGGGATGCGCCATGATCTGGGCATGAAAATGGTGCCCCTGCCATGACTTGGCCATATTAGCAAGCACTGCCTGCAATTTAAACCAGACCCTGCCTATGATCTGGCCTGTGGATCTCAGACAAACCCTATGCAAGGCATACAGCATGCACTGACCCAACTCCATGGGCATTGCATGGAAGCACAGGGAACCAGTCTGGGGTATGAACCTCATGCAGTGCCTGAGCCAGAGAGGTACCTCCTTTCAAATTATGATGCATCATGAAAAACCTTATTTATGGTACAACTTAATCCACATGCTAAATTACTCCATACTTTCAGTGAGTTAAACATCGTACAGACAGAGCTCAACCTCTATCACAGATTTTGATAACCCTTTAGTATTTTTCTTTAAAGACAATTCCTAGGTTTCTCTTCAAGTTGTTACCCACTCTGTCTCCATTCTGTGTCCCTTCCTCCTTCAATTTGTTCTATTAACCTATTTCTTGTCCAACCAGTTTCTATGATTCAAGAGTATTCATTCCCTTTTTAGTTCCATTTCCTCCCACATTTTGTCCCCTTATGTTCTGCTTCTGCCTTGAGTTTCTCCCCCTCATCTCCCTAACTTGTCATCACTCAGATCCATTAACTTGGGCTTCTCCCAGCATTAAGTTTTGCATGTACATCTCAGCTCCTGGCCACTAATGATTTTCAAAAGTACATCATCAAACCTGCTAATGAATTAGTGGCTGCCACGTGCAGTAGCCCCAAAGAATTACTTGGGCCAGAAGCTTTCTTCAGCTACAATAGACTGTATTGTTTCCTCTAACCTTCCAAGGGACAGCTCTGCATTCATACAGCTAAAAGAAAGGGTTACTTTCATGAAACCTTGCGGACTATTTTGGGTTTCCCCTGTGCTATCTTTTCTATAAAGTAAGAACAGATCAGTATAACCATGAGCAACACATATTTGGTCCTTTCTACCCCCCATCCCCCCAAAAATGTTCACCTGTGTGCCTTGATATAATCATCCTTCAAAGGGAAGAGCTGCTCTTCTACTTTGTCCCAACGCTCCAAACAGCTCCACAGCCAATCAGGGTTAACAACATGGAGATCTTTGCAGTCCTGAGCTTGCCGTACTTTTTCTGTGCCTATTATGAATTCAAACAGAACAACATTACAGTGTTCTGAGTGGAACAGAAAGCAGCAGTTTAGGTGCACTGTATAAGGCAACTGGCTATACTAACACAACTTACAGGCTATGTAAAGATTAAAAAAATCATATTATCCACACTGCACTAGGAATACTATTTTGTAAAATCCCCAGCACCATTTGTACTTCATAAGCATTCTGCTGAAATTCACTCAATATGGGAAGTACAACCAATGAATATATAACAACTGTGCAAACACACACATGATCAATATTGAGTAAACGAGAAAAATAGGAACAAGAATTTGAGTTGCACATTTCCACAAACTTCCTTCTGTATCAAATTTATCAGTCTAAAGCAGGGGTGGCCAGAAGCAGCTGCTTCAATACTTCTAAAAGCATAATAAGTTACTTAACATTGACAAGTGCAGTTAAGACTGAGTATGACAGTCAAGGCCAAAGCCACCCCCTTTCATTTGCCAGAAGTTTGGCACTCATAAGGCAAAAAACAGAAGCATGGACTACTTAGCATAAAAAATAAAATTACACAGAAAAGATCAACAAAGAGTTAGCATGCACTTTAGGCAAACTTGTAAGCAATGGAAAGAAAATGTTTCTCAGAAGAAATGCGGTCAGAAAGTGTATTTCATAATCCAGCATATAACTAAGCAAAACCTACCACCACAAAGCAAATCACCTAAGAGCAAAAGATCAAGCAAAGCTCTGACAGTTCTTTGGTGAGATCTCTAGCAAAAACGACACCACCATCATGTACAAAAATAACGCAGCCTCAAAAATATACGATGAAAAAACTAAGAAGGTAGAAACAGGAAGCACATTTAAACTCAGAGACAAATAAGTCTACAACAAAGGTGACTTGAGAGAGAACAAGAGAGACTTTCTACTCCAATGTGTGATATGTGAAGGAGTGAAAGTCTGATATTTTTTTTTTTTTAGCACTGACCAAAAGCATCAAGACATGCAGATAAACTCCCTAATCCTTGGACTAGGTACAGAAATTACAGAAACTGCTTTAAGTGATCAGAAACTGGTTTAAACGTGTAACAGATTATAAATTCAGCACATATAAACCAGCTTCAAAATGGCAGAAACTGGTTTACGATAAACCTGATTGAATGTAGTATCAGACTTAACTGATTTAGGTCAAATTGGTTTATGGAACTTCTGTCCCAGACCCCTTCCTGGTTTAAGTTAAATCAGATTCCCCCAGCATCCCAGCATGCTTTTCAGTCCTAGGCTAGGCTGGGTTGTCTGCTCCAGAGCAGACCAGGCCTGGCCCTATCCCTCTCCTCCCTAGCTGGAGCTCCAGCTGCCCAAGGAGGTGGAGACTGCAGGCACAGCAGCATCTGTCTGGCTTCCCCCTGCTCCCCCCCTCCTTGCTGCTCAAGAAGGGTTTTCCCAGCACCAGGAAGGGGGGGGGGGTAGGTGTGTGTGGGTCCAATTTATTGGAATGAATGCAGACAGAACAGTGTCTGCTTAAGGCTTTTTGGAGCTAATCAACAGGCCAGCTGGTAATGTCCCTCTGTTCTTCATTAAAAATGCTTTGCAAAAAGCTATTTAAGAAGAGCTTAAACTAATGAGAGAGGGGCTTTGTTTGCTTGATGGGCTGATAAGCTTTGTGTTCGATAAGCTCCCTGCTGGCTTGCTGTCAGTGTTCAACTGGGGACAGAGAGGTGTGAGAAATTACCTGGTTTGCAATGAATGCAGTGCCAGTCAGTTTGCTGCAGATGGTATGAAGAAGCAGGGACAGGGAAACTGAAAAGCTTGGTATCATCAACAGATGCACGTAGTCCCTATAAGGAGTCCTTCTCCCCCACCTCCCAGCCCTCCGCTTCAAAGTCCTAGCTGGGAGCTGGCAACACACCCTGCCTCTTGAGCAGCAAGCAGAAGGGTAAAGCCTGGAAAGGACTGCTTCCCCTTCCCCCTCCCCCTCCAGGCACACCCCAGCTGGGGACTGTGCAGGCAGGGTTGGAGTTTAAACCGCTCCCTAGTCATAGTGTCCTGCTAGGGCCTGGCCATGCACTCCCTCAGCTCAGCATTGAGGAAGGGAAGGGAGGGCTACTCTAGCACCCCCCAGCTTACAGCCTGAGCCACTGCAGGCATGTGCCTGTATTTTCTGAATCAAAAGTGAATGTCTAGTTACTTGCAAATCGGTTCAATCTCTGAAGGTTAGACTACCCTGCAAGGACCGAATCAATTTAGGTTCTGGCTTTTTGAATGTCTGTCCCCAGCCTGGGAGACACAGCAGAGAGAGCAAACTAAAGAAGAATCTGTCTGCAAGTCATATATGAATGCTAAATAATAAAACGAGGGACAGAATGACACCCACTCCAGACAGACAACTGAAAAATACTCCTGAAATTATTTTTACACTTTGTAAATACTTCCAAAAAGAAAAATTAGTTTAATTCACATATCTGAAGAGAAAGGGCACTTTGTGCTTGAAAGCTTGTCTCGTATCTCTCCCAAATATACAGCTGGCCAAGGATATCACCAAAAAAAGCCCTTGCCTCATTAAAAACAGCTACAGTCCTCTTCCATGCCACTGGTGACCATTGACCAATATTCATTTCTAATGTCAGCTACACAGTGGTAAAAACAACATTCATATAAATTTTTATAATGCTACTTTGTATCATTTGGAAACCAGAAATAAAGCACACTCACAATCAGCAAATGATATTCAAACTTGGCTTAAAATTTACATTTCAGCAACCATTTTCCTGGGATGGAAAACCCAGTTCTTGAAGGTAAGGAATACAATAATGCACCAAGGAACTTGGGGATTCTAGTCATGGATGCATTCAAGTAGCTCAGATTGAGAACAACACCCTCCCCATATCTACTCAGCTTGTTTTGTTCCTGTGGAGAAAATGTGTGAAGTTTAAGAATCCTTGAGCCAGCTCTACATCTAGTAAATGGATGTGACCCAAAGAAACAGAAAAGTTAAGCTTCTGATGAACAGCAGAAAGCTTAGAATGTGGAATAGTGAGGTTAAAAAAAAGAGTAATATTTTCCAATTTCTAGACCTAGAGTTAAGAGGACAGCAATTAATTCGGTGGTTTTAACCTAGTTCTCAGGTGTTTTATCTGCATGACTAACCATCTAACAATCTGACTTCACTTTTCACTGCTTAAGGCAGTGGCAAGATCTGAAATTACAGTTTGTCTGACATAAGCGCAAAAAGCTTGAGGGGGAAAAAAAAAAAATCTCACTATGAATCTTTCTGAATTTAGCTATAATGGTTTCCCTTCCTTAGCATTAAAGCTTACATTAAAACTGTAATGAACCCTTTGCCCAGTTCTCAACTGTTAGCTTATTAGGTTACAAAAATCTTATAGTTTGGAGCAAGAAGAAAATTAATATCACTAGTACATTGAAAGAGAACATCTAACCTTTGAGAAGTCAAACAGTAAAGTCTTTTCCCCCTGTACACTCCTACCCCCTCCCTTTTTTTTTTTTTTTTTTTTAAAGATTAAAAAAAAACCCCAAAGAAACCAGGAATACATCTTTGGAGATAAATTCTAGTCATATCCAAAGAACATTTTTCACAGATTAGTGGCAGCAAAAGAAACATTTCAATGTTTGGGGATTACAAACTGAAGAACTATAACAAATTAGGTGTCTTCTCCCACACAAATCCCCCTGATACTAAAAAACTAAATTATGTTAGATTCTGATCCTAAATTAGTTTTTTAGTTGCATTTTATCAGGGCTTTCTAATGGTTTAGAAAGGCTTTGTTTTAATTTCTGGACATGCAGGAAGTAACACTTTATGGCTGAGACTCCGCTAGAAAATTTTAATCATTAGAGATCCAACAATGCTGATGCCAGCAAGTGGTTGCTGTGCAGGAGATTGTAGTGATTCCAGAAAAGACATTCGGACCACTTTAGTTTCCTGTTTAGGAAGGAAAGTTATCAACATCTACTGACAACTCACACTTACAAGGATGCTATAGCATGCAGAGTAAGCATGTTTTCAAGTCTATCTTTGGTCATAAATTAGTAAATTTACAGCATCATGCAGACAACTGCTGTAGAAGTGGGTTTTTTTTTTTTTTTTGGTTTTTTTTTTACAAGATGGATACTTCAGAAAGGCCAAGGATTAGAGCAAAACCCTTAACTTCATTAAAATTATGCTTCTACGCAGGCCATATGGGAGAAGAATCAGGTTTGGATTATCAGATACAGGTTTCAGGAAGAGAAGATGGAGGAATTAGTTTAATTTGAAAAAAAATGCCAGATTCCAGATAGTGAGACAAAAGGAGAGCAACTCCTAAAGTCCATAGTAGGAATCAGGGTGGCAAAATGAACGTAAGTCTGAGAATGAGAAGAACAAATTCAAAGAACCTGATTTAAAAAAAAACCAAAAAAAACCCGAACAGGTAGCGAGGAGAAAGTTGGAGCATTTGAATGATACATTCACTTGCATGCAAAAAATACTAGCTATAGTCTTTTGGCTATATTAAATTTATCATACATACACTGTGATAATTACAAAGGATGAAGTGACTTCTTGTATAAATTCGACCAGATTAGGTATCTCTGGCTGATGCAAACGGGACATGAACGTAGGAAGATAAACAAATTCCAAATATCTGAGAGGAATGAAGTCCAGTGCTCAGATCTCAAATGACAAAGGACATGCCTTGATTTCATTTTCATTTGTAACAGATTTTAGAGGTTGTTTTCTCAGGCATTTTTAAAATAAAATTCTTAGAGTGAACACTTGCCAGGCTCCTCAGTTTTATTGCCAGTTAGTGCTCAATCAGTGCTCAAGGTCTCATGCAATTGGTTTGGTAAGCCACTGCCTATACAGATATGTCTAGTGCTCAAGGATGCAAAAGCTTTAACATACAGTACAAACCAATATAGCAGTGTTTTACTGAATCTATGGAAGGCCTGAAACAAGAGGAGCCAAGCACCTCAATAGTGTTTAACCCTCAAAACTAAAGATAGCAACATGAGCAGTGAGCTTGCTTATCCAAAATTGCTTCTTTACCCACTTTTCCCTACTCAAGTACCAAGGCTTTCTGCTTCATCCTTGACAAGGTTTACAATGTTGAAAGGACACTGCATGTTTCAGCATATTTAAAATTAAAAATAGCACAAGATAAACTGTATTTATTTAAAATTTCAACTGTAGCCATTTTGTGTCCCGTCTTCAAGGGATACTCAGGTCAGTCCGTAAGACTATTTTACAAATCTAGATCAGAAAGAAATATTTCCACAATTCCTCTCCTTTTCCTTTTGGCATTTGCAGGATAAGAACTCGGTATTCCTCAGAAACCTCAGCTCTGCAGCACCTGTGGAAAATGGGACTCAACTTACCTATTTTTTTTATCCAAGTATTACCTTGCAGAATTGAACTTTCTATGTTCAGAGCTAACTATCCACTGAACATCTGCAAACCTGTGTCAAAGATGTATTTTAAACCTGACACCCCTTTAAAAGCTATTAAACTAAATGAGAAACCAGCTTGACAATTCATTTTACCCTTTTCATTGACAGACAGTTTTGCCTCCTTCAATTAATTAATTAATTATGGATTATCAGAGCCAAACTCAAAAGGAACACAAGATTTCTGAAAGCCTAAGGGCAAAGGAAGTGCCAGGGTTCTAGAGTCCATATTGCTGTTTGATCCGAACTACCATTTTCATATTTTACTTGACATCCCAATTTTAATATATCCTATTCGTGACAGTCATTTTGTAATTAGGTTATATGTTTGTCACATACTTTAAGAAAAGTGTATGGACTTTAGAAAGCTACAAAAAAACAAAAAAAACTAAAACAGGATGAAACAATTAAAATCCTTATTCATAGAAGTGGTGGCACTTTGTTTCTTTGTTTGGGGTAGAAGGGAGAGGGGGAAGGGAAGGGAGAAAAACATTGGGGCCTAAACAGATTTAAATCTTCCTATTTTATGTCTACTCCACTAAAATGCCACAGGCAAGTTTTTTTGTTTTTTTTTTTAAAAACAAACAAACTAGTTTTTATCTTCTAACTAAAACTCAAATCTAAAAAGCCAACTAAAGTACTTCACATTTAATAAAAGTAGTAAAAAGAATACAATTTATTTTCTGCAACTGGTAGTTCAGTCATTCCTTAATAACCGATTTGTGAAAACAATGCCATTATCAACAGCTACCCAGTCCAGTAGTAACACGTATAGCTGACGTTAGGTATATCTATCATCCAAAACATATATACACTACAGATTTATACTAATTGAGAAAAATTACAAGGAATAGGTTTGGTCCTTTCCTCACAGAATTAACAAGTCATATTCTGAATCATTAAGACAAAGTTTCTGTAATACTCCAGTCCATGTAACTACAGATGTTTTCCCTATTACACAAAAGGAAAGCCCCTTTTTTTCCTTAAGGAAAAAACAATGATTTTAGACATCAACATTTAGAGTCACACAGGGTAAGATCTAAGGATACCTTAAGTTTCCTACAACATCTTATGGAAAGGATGTTTCAGCTGAGTCTTGAAAAAGTATCCTAGAATTCTTCTTCACTGGAATAGTGAACGTAGTTGTGTTGGGCATAGCAACACCTAGATCTTTTCCCTTAGCGCACTCATCCAAAAGATTCCAGGCTTAGCCAAAACAGCATGGTTTTTTGGCACCTCACTTCACTGGTTAATGAAAATTTTTATTGAGAGAGAGTATTATATCAATAAACGCTTGTGACGTACTTCCGTATATAGTTCATTGTTCTGCTGGTCAGGCATAGAAAGAAACAGTATGCAATAATGCATACACTTAACTACATGGTTTTCTTTTTCTTCCTTAAACACAGAGAGATAGCCTAAGGAAGTATTTCCAACTCCTAAAATCCCATCAATAAGAATATCATTCCAGCTAACTCCACACAAGAGACACAAGGCAATTATTTCCATAAACTTGTCCCCAAGGATTTTGAGCTTTAAGTGCAGCTGGAAAACTTTGAGATTCCAAGCCTCTCACACCTGATTTTTTCTTGCCAGTTTCCTCTGTTAAATGTTCCTGCCTGACCCAATGAACATATAATTAAGTCTACTTTAACTAGCAATGTCCTCTGAGAATACCAATGGTGATGGGCATTCTTGCTGAGGGGTGTCCTGGAGTACTGGCCAGATAGACATTCTTAAAAAGTTTAATATTAAAGTGTTGGGACAGACTCATAAAAGCCACTTTCCTCCCCACCCCTGGTAAATAGGAAGCTTCCCTTGATGGGTTAAGAAGAAGTTTCAATCTGTAGAAGGTAAGCTTTCATTTTAAAGAGCTTTCAGAGACTGAATTAATGAAAAGCTTTTCTTCCCACCGAGAGGTTGTGGACAGAAAACTGCCAGCCCTTGTGATGCTGTCCATCATCTTTCCAAACTGCAGAAGAGGAAAAAGTAGTTAGAACTATCAGAATTATTAGTGGGAAACCCATCAACAAAGCAATGCCAAAACCATTTATTTTTAAATTACCAGGTTCACTTTCCCAATATTTGAGAGAAACACTGGAGCCATTCTTTGGGGAGAACCAAAAACTGAGGCTGGATGGAAGAGATTCTCTTCCAAGTGGGAAGAAGAGAAAGCAAGTAACCAGGACAATGAGTTTTATTCAAACGTTAAAAGAGAAACATTTTTGTTTCTCCATTACTAGCAGCCCAGACTTATCTGGCCTCTTTTGCCCAGATAAATGACCTAGCCCTTCAGAAGCAGAACCTTGGTTGGAATCCATGTGTTCTGGAGTTCCTGACTGAAGAACTGCTCCGTGACAACATGCTCCTACCCTGCAACAGCCTTTGGCTTGCTATCAATATTATATATGGATATTTTCTCTCTTTTTGCACATGGATATTTCTCTTTTTCAAAGATACTGATAAAAATTATTTGATGACTGTTGTGGTTGTACCAATGTGCACCCAAATTGTCAGAAGCCTGGAAAACCTCCAGTGAAGGATATTTTACAATGTCCTTTAAGCACCATACTTTAACTTATTAAAGTTTTGCCTCAGATTTAATCTAAATTTGCTTTTCTGCGGTTTCAATCCCTTGGCTTCATGTCCAGGCCCATGACAAAAGAACAGTTCTCTCCTGCTTCTTTATAGCAGCCTTTCAAATATTTGAAAGCTGCCCTCCCATACAGTCTCCTTAATCTCCATTCTCCAGCTAAACATACCTAGTTCTCTTAAGCTTTCCTCAGATGAATAGACTTCCAAAGGCTTGTCCTCTTTGTTTCTCTATATCCTTCTTAAAATGCAGACACCAGATCAGCGCAAACTATTCCAGCTGTGGCCCAAACAATGCCAAGTAGTGGTACTATTATCTGGCATGTCTTGCTTGCAATACTTTTGTTAAAGCAGTCCAAAATTGCATGCATTGTTTTGGGACTGCACTGCATTGCTGACTTGCATGAGTTTGTGATCCATCATAATACCCAGATGATTCTTGGGTTAGTTGTCTGCAACAGCCCACTGTATGTGTAGAAGAACATCTTCGAGTCTTTTGAAACATAGACACTCTGCTGTTATTACTCGGGATAACAGCAACACTCTTCCTAAGCAGCACACCAGAGCCCTTTTGTATAATTACAAGTTTCCCTTGCCAATCACGGTTTTGAGTATCCATGATTAATATTCTATATACCATTTTGGCTACCACAGTATATAGTTTTGAGCAACCACGGTTTTCCGTGGCTACGCATCACGGTTTTGCCAAGCACAGGAACTTTCAGAAACCTAACCTTAGTGGTTGGCGAGGGAAACCTGTATATTGCAATACCACCAACCTGTCTTAACTTGATGTGATGTGTGTTGGTCAGAGGCAGCCCCAAAAGGTTTACCAACAAGGTGAAAAAAATTTTAACATTGCTTCAATGTGAATATAATGGACAAAGTTTTAACTGATACTCTGAACCTGCAGCTGCTTCTCTGGCTAAATGTTTAATTAAATAAACAACAAAGTTTAAACCATATTTCAGCACCTTCTGAGCCGGTTCCTTTTTGTTGCTGCTGTTCACTATGCCTAGGTACAAGATGACATCTGCCATCCATTTGCAAAGATAATCTACAGAAAATCTAGAGCTACAACTTGACTTGTAACCTACAGAGAGATACACCTGGAGAATTCACACAGAAAGCGTAGCAGCACGCACAACAGAATGAGTACAAAAAGGCATGCAGACAGCTGCATAAGTACATGGAATACACTGATTTCATTTCATAGACATTAGGGCTGGAAGGGACCTCATAAGATCACTGGGTTCAGCCACCTGTCCAAGGGGCAGGAAGTCAGCTAGGGTCAACGGATCCCAGCAAGATAAATGTCCAAATATTTCTTGAAAGTGTCCAGAATAGGTGCTTGCACCACCTCTGGGGCGAGTTTGTTTCAGGCCTTGGGGGCTTGGACAGCAAAGAAGCTTTTCTTTATGTCCAGCCTAAAATGGTCTTGCAGCAGTTTGTGACCGTTGGACCTTGTCATCCCCAAGGGTGCTCTGGTGAACAGATGTTCCCCCAGATCCTGATGCACACCCCTTATGTACTTATAGGCTGCCACCAAGTTACCCCTGAGCCTGTGCTTCTCTAGACTGAGGCTTCTGCAGCTGAGCTAAGTCCCTCCCACCACAGGCCTCCACTTACTTCCAGCTAGGCTGGGGGTCATCAGGGGTCCTGAGGGGTCCCAGGGACGCAACGGGCTTCTAACTGTACTGCAAGGAACACATTCACACATAAAAACCCTGGACCAGAAGCTCAGAATTTCTACTCATAAGCCCAAGATGACATAATAACTACTCCGGTCTACAAATGGAAGGAAAAAATGCAAGTGTTGGAGTGGGGTTGAAGTCATGATGGTCCAAGATATCACTCACAAAAATCCTTGCCTCGTACAGGGGGAAAAAAAGAAGTAATTTCAGCCTCATGAAAACTGTGCAACTTTTAAGTGTCCACCTGTAGGTACAAGGAAGATGGCACGACTGTTCTTACATTACAGAAAACAGCCTTTCCGTCTGACATGGCTACAGGCATTTGTTAGACTAGTATGAAAAACAAGATGTTCCTGTTTAAGCAAGTAAAAAAAGATGACCTCATCTAAACATGCAAAGTTCCATGGAGGGAAAGTTATCTTTTCTGATTTACAGGATTCATAAGACAGTTAACATTAATAAAAAGAAAAATGTCAACTTCCAAATACTGATAAAGATACCAGCATAACAGCTTGGTACTGGTATTCAACTCGTGACTTCCAATAAAGCTAGCTACTTACAATTGGAATAAATTTCCTAGTATTAAGCCTCAAGAGCAGCAGTGAAATTTTATGCATATTCTGGGGAAGACACAAAGCCTTTGCAAAAATAAGAGAAAGAAAGATGAATTAATCTGCAATCATAAAATTGTTCCAATACAGTGTTGTGAATTAATTTTCAGTGTGATAATACATGTTATTCAACTGATGCAACAGCATATTAGTATAATTAAAACCTAAAGTTAAATCTATTATTTATATTAACAACTGACAGCAGTAGATGACTCACTGAAGGACGCACAGGCAGTGAAGACATTCGTAATAAAACAGGTCTTAGAAATTGAGTTCCACTTGTATTATTTTCCAAAGTACCATATGCTCATAACAAGATTATACACTGAAAACACTTTAAAGTGCATTAAACACTTCAGCTATCCTTTAATAACACTGAATTTACTAAATCACAAAAATTATAATTATACAAAGGAGGGTGATTGTCCAAGAGAATACTAAATATGTCCAGACATTACCTATTCAAGCAAGTCAAGGAGTATTCAGGTCCACTGTATACATATTTTTTAAACTACTACCAAGTTTACAAAGAATTTAAGGATATTTTCTTGGCTCCCTAGTATGTGACGCTGGTTTTGTACACAAGGAAACACCATAAATAAGACCTATCATTTGCATTGCAGTAGAGCCCATCAGGGGAATCCTAGAAAAAGTACTGCCCAAACATACTGCTCTTGTCCAGGAATTTACAATCCAATTTGAAATGTGGTGCAACTAAGCAACAAACAACAACAAAGACAAGAGAAGGGATAAAAAGGTGATGATTAAAATTTTGTAGGTACATTAGTTATTGCACAACTTTCATACCATGGGCGACTGGTGCTGCCTTAGTCAACGACCAGTTAGAGACCGGGGGCAGGGTTCCCCCGTGACCAGCACTCTCGGAAGTGGCCGCAGCACTCCCACTCCCCAGCTGGCACTCACAGCAGGGGGCACCGGCGCTCCCGCCTGCCCATTGCCTGAACGGGGAGCATGACCCCCTATACTGTTTCATGCAAAACAAATAGAAAAAAAGTGTTTGATCTGTGAAGCCTCCTGTACAGATCTTCCCTCCCTCAACTCAGATACAATTGTGTATCACTGGATGGAGGACAACAGGCAAAGCATAAATGGGTATTAAAGAAAGATGTAAAGAGTTGTTTAGAAAGCACATTCATGCATCAAGGTCAGGACATAAAAGTAGATGCCATACAACTAAGAATGGGTATTATAAAAAAAAGTGCTGCTAAAGGTAGGAAGCCAATTGGAAAACAAGAAGCACACTTTTAACTGGAGGAACAAGTTAATACAAAATGTATTTAAAAAAAAAAAAAGAGCTCAAGTGCATAGACAGATATTGCAAGGGTTTCGGTTGTAGCCATGTTGGTCTAAGGACATAGGCAGACAAGGTTCCTTGGGTGAATTTGATATCTTTTATTAGACCAACCCAAATGGTTGGAGAATAGTTATTAAGCAAGCTTTCGGGTTCAAAAACCCTTCGTCAGGCTAAGGAAGCTTCAGCAGTTGGTGTGTGCTCTTCCTGGATGGAGACAGACTCACACTTTGCAAAGTCACCAGAGATATGCAGAAAAATCATGCACACACACAAGCTCAAGTACTAAATTCATTATCACTAGTACACATTTACTCTTGTGGTCACACATTTCATAAGTAAAAGGTGCGAATCAAAAGATTTGAACTAACCAGCAAAACAAATACCCATAACACAGTTTAACTCAAACTGGGTACTCAGAGCAAATGTAATGTCACAGCCACCAGAACAGGAAGTTCTCTCCTGGTGGATGTTGGGATACAAAACATGAGGTTCCAAAAAGCTAAAACTTTCAGTTAAACTAATTAATTTTCTAGCTCTGAGAGTTCACAACAGCCTTCTGAACTGCAAGCTAATGAATGTCTTCAAGTCTTCAGACAGCTCCTATGACAAAAGAGTTGTCAAGTGGCAGCAGAGTGAACAAGAGCCTTGTTGGAAGTTGAAGCACAAGTTCTGTACAGATGCAAATCAATGAGAAAGCTTGAACTAGAAAACAGCCAATTCCACTGGACTCCTTCCCTTACCACCAACACATACACACACGCATGTGCGCACACACACAAAAATCCATCAAACAATCAAGAACACACTACTCACTAAAGCCTTCAGCCTTTTAGAATAGCAAGGTAAAAGGAGTAGCACATAAAAGTTTGGGTTGGGTTTTTTTAAAGAAAAAACCCCACAAAAAACCTCAGAAACCAATACTTAAGTTTTCTTTCATTATTTTCTACAGCCTCTTAGAAATTAAGAAAGTGTCCTCCTACAAATGGTGGGTTGGCTTTTTCACATCCACAAGGAAAAGACAATAAATAGACAATACAGTTACACAATTGCATACTGTAGTTACACAATATAGTTACACAACTTTATACTGGCTTCAAATACTAACTTACAGTGTTCCCCAGCGTCTGTTTAAATGTTTACCTCTTGTTAAGTTGTTAGCTCTCGCCTCACCAACCCCCTCTTTATCCCGCAACAAATGCAATCTAAAGCCAAATTGCCATGGAAGTATTTGATCCTGATCATATTCAGGATTGCTCTGCTGCAAGATCAGAGAGACCAGTACTCATAGGAAGCAGAGTCCCCTCGAAATAAAACGTTATGAATTAGACTTAGGAAAACTGAAGTCGCAAATTAAAACTTAATCTAGTAAGTGTTATGTATAAGACACCATAACATTTCTAATGGTGTGACAAATATTGTTCAATTCTTAGCTGATGAAAAGGAAAATCACTAATATCACAGAAGTTCTGGAGCAAGATATTTTCAACAACTATAGCAGAACACTATGAAGCATAAACTGCCATGGCCCTAAATTTTAGGGCTGCAAATCAAATACTGTACATTCACAATTTGTGAACTATCTACATGGGAAGCCTTAACTCTCATACATTCAAGCACCAGGGTCCCCAACTCCAGCTATTCTATGGAATATGAATATGGTATATGGAAGTGCCCATTGCATGTAATCCCCACCCCAGCGCCGACTCTTTCAGTCAGTGAGCCACTACACTGAATACATTTTTATTTCCTTTTCACTGCCAGAGCTGAGCTATGCCTTTCTTTCCCTTTTCCAATGATTCCTGTTATATCACCAGATTAAAATATCTGGCAAACATCACCAAACAGGAGCCTCAAACAGTTCATCTAGAATCCCTCTGCTGCCCCTCTCACAGCCTGTTGCATTTGATTAGTGTGGTCCCACCCTCCATGAGGTACAGCCAGACCAGGTTGTCCTCAACTCAACTGCATGTACATTTTTGGAGGCTCTCAAGACTCATGACAAAAACACCTGGTTCCAATCATGAATGGAGGCTAATCAGCACATGGATCCTTTTTTATTTTTTTTGGGGGGGGGGGAAGGGATCTGGAGTATGCACACATACTGAGCAGTGCTGAACTACTGATAATGCTGGATCCCAGCCCAATGAACCACATGATAAATCATCAGCCTTTTAGCTTTGGACTAATATCATGCATGGTTTGCAGGATATTTAAGTAGATACAAAAGTGCTGCTTAAAAGGGTGTTTATGAAGTACCTGTGCTAAAAAACTTTCAGCAGTTTCAAAAAAAGGTAAAATGAATTAGTTCTGGGTGAACTAAGTCTGTGGACAATAGTAATTTGCCTATATGCAAGTTACTACAGGTATATTTATTTTTAAAAAAAATCAATGTTTTCAGATTTGTTCCTCATTTCCATGTGCTCAGGGAGAACAGGGTCTGATAGTAGGGGGTGGGCAGGATGGGAAAGGGACTGAGGGGGGAAGAAGTTGTGGGGGCAGAGAGGCCCCCCAGATTTAAAATTTTCCCTACTGCAGCAGTGGGAGGAAACTGCAAGATAAAAGTAAAATTATGTTATTGAAACAGAATAATAATTGGGTAGCTAAAAGGTTTTTAGTCACAACTTCTTATAACCTATTTGTTTTTATCAACCCTTTAACTTTGACTACTCAATTTTTTTTGAACGGATGGGTTTGTTCGTTTCAGCCCCTCTGCCTCTTTAATCAAAGAGTAAGAACCACAACATGCTTCACGTGAGCCCTTTGACAGATCCTCAAACAAGATCAGAGTGATGTGTTCTTGATCACGAAACAGCAAAATACCTCTAAAGTGACTTATAGTTAATCCCAGCTCTTTTCCCTTTGTAATTCCTCCTTTAAATCAAGTTCTGCCTCAATTATGTTGAAACCTATGGTGGTCAAGTGTTCAATTAGCATTTCATATAACTAAAAGCTTAAATAGAAGAATACTGTTATTAGATCAATTTCACTTACATACCCGCCCTTGCAGCAATAAGGTGAGTTGCCTTGTTGGGATCTTCACCACTCAATACTAGGTTCTTCACGATCTTAGCACCAAGTGCTGTAGCATGGTAATGTTCCCGTGTTTTTTCTATGGGAAAATTTGTAGGATAGAGTCCACTAAATAGTATAGTTACATCTGCCAACACCTTGCTTTTCAGTTCTGGAACTATTTTCCTGATGTCAGGAATTTCTTCAATCTCTTTTTTCAAGAATTTATCATATTTTGTATAATAATCGGTGTGTACCCGAACAAGTATCTCTTCGAGGTATATTAAATGATCATCTTGATCTGTATCTTCTTCTTCTTCCTCCTCTTCCATACTCTGGTCTAAAGATTCACCCATTGTAATCCCAGATTGTTCACTATTTTGGGACTCTGTTTCAGCTTCCTTCTTGTCTGCACACCCATTTCCTAGATCGCAAAGGCTGTCCTGTTCACTTTCTTCTTGCACTACAAGATCAATTGTCTTTTCATGAGGATTTATGCTAGATGGACATTTTGCATCCCCAGAATGGTTCACCTGACCATCTTCTCTCCCACTGACATCAGTGCAACTTTCTTGCAGGAAACTTTCATCTTGGGTAGGTAGCTTTGACTTCTTCCAGCTTCTCTTTTCCTCATTTTCACTATCTGAGGCAGAAGTACTGGATGACTTCCTAGCATCTAAACCACTGTCACTTTCACTGTCACTAGAAAGTTCAAAGTCCAAGTCACTTGCTGCCTTTTCTTGGGTCTGCTGCTTGTTCAGAACTGTCCTATCATCTTGTTCTGGTGAAATCTGAGGCTCTTTAACAGTCACCAAGTCATCAGTCACTATACTGTCTGCTTTGTGATCAGTAGTATCACTTAAGGAATCTTGCACGTTAACTTTATCATTGGAATTCAACCCGCAGTTGGTAGATTCATTGCTTACAAAGTCACTACCATTTGTAGTACAAGTTTCCTTTGCAGAATTCTTGAGACCATTATTTTGCTCTTCCACACATGTAACAACATTCTTTGCTTCTTCAGAATCTTTTGCTGTTACCATTGTTGTATCTGATCCTTCTGGTGTTTTTGAAGAATGATTCACTAAAACACAAAAAGAATAAAAAGTTTCCCATTTATCCTTCCAATTAGATTTTTATGAAACCTTTATCATTCTCTCACCTACAAATTACTCTATTTACTCAAATATAAAATGACCCTAAACATAGGATGATCCCTAACAATTAGATTCTATATATGGAAAATGTATACATTTATTATAATTTTCTAGGTACAGAATCTAATTATTGGGGAGTTGCCGTGAATTTGTAACCTTCCCACTGCTACAGCAGGGAAAATAAATCTGGGGGAGGGGCAATTGCCCCCCAACTTCTTTCCTCCGCAGCCTTCCCCACCTTGCTGTTAGACCCTGCTCTCCCTGAGCACATGGAAGCAAGGAGCAAATTTGAAAACACTGACCTGTAAATAAACATACCTATAGTAATTTGCATATAGTACACATAGACTAAGTTCATCCAGCATTAACGCATTTTATTGTTTCTTGAAACTGCTGCAAGTTTTAGCACACATACTCCACAAACACTTTAAGCAGCACTTTTATACCTTCTTATATACAGTATGAACTGTGCATGATATTAGTCGAAAGCAAAAGGTTCATGATTTACCACCACTGGGCTGGGCCCCAGCAGTCAACAGCATTTCAAGCCTAGTCCAGCTCCATCTCATGGAGGGTGGGGCTACACTAATACGCAAAAGACAGAGAGAAGGCAAGAGAGATTTTGGTTGAGCTGTTTGGGAACCCCTTTGCTGATGTTTACCAGGCATTTAAGGCTGGTGAAGAAACAGGCATCATTGGAAAAGGGGAAAAAAAGGGTGCAGGTCAGCTGTGGGAGTGAAGAGGAAGTAAAAATATACTCAGTATAGTGGCTCACCACAATTTGAAAAAGCATCACCACTGAGAAGGACTGCCACAATGGACACTGAAACATCTTATACAAATAGGCTATCCTAACCTTAGTGGTAGGTTCCCTTCAGTTTGGCAGGCATCCTATGTGCAGGCCCAAATCCAAAAGCTTAGGGTTAGGATGCCCCAAAGTTTTGCTTGCTCTCAGCTGTAAGGCTGCAAGAGCAAGCTAGGGAGGTGTCTCCCATTTCCATGATGTGGGCATAAATCTAAGATCTTCCCACTCAAGTAGCAAGTGAGAGATTAACTATACATTACCTCTGCAGGTACTACCCCATTCCAGAAAAGCGGTTACCCGCAGTGACTAGGAAAGGCCCCTTAGTGGTCGTGGTATTTCCCCTGCCAAATATTTGAAGCCCCAGGTGGGGATGGAGGCTGTTTGCTGGTTGTAGGGCCACTTATGGTTCTTGACTGACTCATGGATTTTGAATCTATTTGGCTTGGAATATGAAAAATGTTCATATTTAAAAAAAGGTAGGTTTCCTTCAGTAGGGGCCATGTTTTGTAAGTTATGTTCTGTGTTAGCTGTATTTAATCAACTTTAGAGTTGGTTTCTGTTACTGAGCACATGCTGCTTTTGACGGCAGCTTAATGACAGACAATGTACTTAATTAGATTTCCTTGTAAGCAAATGCAAGAGGAGGGGTTTCTTCCCCCCAGCACTGATGGGGGAGAACCTCGTTTTGTATTTAAATAAAAACAGTAATTGTCTATATATACATTGGATGAAACATTTAAGTGCAAATTCAACATTCATAATTGGGATTTGTAAGAGGTCTTAAGGGACATCAGGAGGCCAACTTTTAATAAAAGTGCGATGTCTAGCTACCTTTAGACCCTTTTGAAAAATTCAGTTTATACCACTCTCATCACCACATTGTCCAGTTGACTCAAAAGTATTAAGTTCTTGTTAGACAGATTAGTATTATTCTTCTTGAGAAGGTAACCTACAGCCTGAAAAGGGGCTGATCCATTCCACATTTTATTAAAAGGGTGACGATTCCCTGCTTCCTTCCCAGCCATCAGATCCATTCTGCCTTTTACAAATAATCAGCCAGATCCCCAGCTCAGCTTACTCTGTCCAAGGGCTGAACCCACTGCACTATCTACTTACTATTGCCACTTAATTCAAGTCAAGTTAGTCTTGAGGCCGCTGCAACCATTGGGGCACCTTAAGATGCTGTAACAAGTCTCCTAGGTTAGTTGAATTGTTTTGTACCATTGATGATTCTTTGGGCAGAGTAACATGGTGGCACCCATCTCCTCTCTAGGCATGGATGGCCGTTGGCTCACAGGGAGCTCATCCACCCTTCAACGGGTCTCATTTTAAGTGCTGCTGCATGCCCACACACCCTCCACACTCAGGCAAGCCCAGGTGGGGGCACTGGTTTAGCTACCGACAACCCGACCATTGAATAGGCTGTACTGCTTTACATGGTACCAGATAGCAGATCAAGAGACTCCTGGCCTGACAAGGGCCACTTAATTAGCCAATCCAAACCGCTGTGCATCATACTTTTTGGTGGCACATTTTTCGGGGGGGGGGGGGGGGGGTGGTGGTGCGGTGCTGCATTGGTGTGGTAAGGGGGACGTGATGAAAGAACAGCCCTCTGCATACAGCAGGTACAACTAGAGTGGCAACAGGAAATTGGAAACCTGCAGTGGCAGCCAGTTTCAAGTACTAGCTTACCCTCAGAAAAACTGCCAGGGATTGCTACCCTCTGAGCTAACATAAAAAAAAAAAAAAAAATCAAGTGTTTATCTCAAGGTCATATAGGAAGTCTATGCTATGGCAGTACAACAGAACAGTCAACAAAACTTAAGTTCCACCTGTATTTTTTACTTGCCAGTTTTTCATTATACTTTAGAACACTTTAAAAACTGAAAAAAAATATCCTAATAAAGATAGGCTAATCAATCCCTTTATTATTGTGCCAGTGAGGTTAAATGAAGAGAGCAAAGGGCATAAAAAAGAATAAGTTTTTAAACACCTTTCAGAAAAGAGAATTTGTAAATTTATCTGTAACTAGAGAAAAAGATTTATCATCTAAATGACTATTTAGTTCTGCATCAAAAACAATATTAAAGGGTGGAATTATGAGCAGAGATTTCCATCCTTTATGAACAAAATGTGGTAATGTAACTTGACTGATTGTTGATTCACACTGCCAGTTAAGCATAGTGATCTCACACTTTAGTGCACAGAGGGACTACATAAATTAGACTGCTGATGCTGTTTAAGTTTAACTATACTAGCTACTATATAGATATACAGATAACTATGTCTATATCTATTGAGAGAGATGGATCTCTCTCATTAAGTATACTGTAAATCTCATTAAGTACAAGGTAATAAATAAATGTATGTAAGTGGCTGAAAAGTAACCTACCAGGCACTGGCTTTTCACCCCTATTTAGCTATCATTTTTCAAATTACTTAAGACTGCTAAACTTAAAATTCTGGTCTTAAATGCAAAAGGGGAAACATTTGATAGACAATGAAATACAATCTTGCAAGGACATTAATTGTATGCCTAAAATTTGCTTCCTTCCCAACTAACTCAGTGCCTTTGCCATCAGTGCTTTGAGGACTTGTTAGGTAAGTGCTAGTCCCTGAATGCAGATATACTACCCCAAAGCTGTGCTTTTACCAGCCCAGCTAATTCCAACTCTGTTGCTGCTTCCTTCAGCAAGATAAAGCTTTAACCAGCAAGAGAACAAGTCTGCCAGGAAAATTACATCTGCATTTGGGGGCTTTTGCTGACACAGCTATGTTGGTCACACCTCTGACCAAAAGAATTCTGTTGGCAAAAGCCCTTCCCCCAATCTGTACCCCCCAGTGTAAACATATGATGGAAAAGCAATTTATAATGCAGAGTTACCCTTCTTTCTCATTTGGGCTTCTCTTGGTCCAGGTGGTGCATTGATATCTCCAATCCCCTGGAAATATACATATTTCTTCACAGTTATCAAATTGGGTGCAAACTTCCAAACATCTTCTCTGTCATCAATAATGCAAACCATGGAATCCCCACATGGGAAGAGATTCCTAAAAGAAGAGTGGTTTGTTTACATTACCCAAAGACACTTTTGGATGAAACGCACAACTAATCAGAATATTAACTACCGTACGCATTATAGGCTACAGTAGGAGACAGAAATGACCAAGCAAGAGAATGTCACAAGGCATGAACTATTTTTGGAAAACTCAAGAAAGATGGATTGAAAAACTAAGGTAAATGTTGCAAGGTCACCTTGAGGTACATTTAGTGGTTTGATGACAGACAAAGCTAAGTTTAGACAAGATAAAGCTTAAAGAGGGGATAAGAACAGGCATATACATATTGATTAGAATGGTACCTATTAAGAACATTTTTTGACCTTATTTAGTATGGTTTTTTGATATTTTAGCCAAGCCATAAAATATAAAACCAGGTCCACTTTGGAATGTTTGCTTTTTGGTCTTGAACTACAGTTCTTGCTGAATTGTCCATCTGCAAGCATACCTAGTTAGCGCTATTTAGCAACCTAGTTTTTGAAGCCTTGGTAAGAAGTTTCTTTCCCTAACAAGTTGGCCATCTGTTAGAGGCTTTTTAAGACTTAAGAACTTAGACATTTTAAGATTAAATTGCATGCAAATACCCATAAGATTATGCCTTTAAATAAATGCACAATTTTATACATTTTAATAACTTGCTTGATATGCCTGATCTATATTATTTAGTCATTTAAATAGCAACATACAGAAAAGATATAAATTTGTTATTAACAATTTAGATATTCTTATGTTGCAAGTATCTTATTTTGGTGGGACTGGCTCTTTGAACCTTTCTTCATTTTCAGAATTCACCTGCGAGTCAACAGCATGAAGGCTAAATAAAAATGATTTGTTAAAAGATACGTTAGGAGTCTCAAACGTTAATTCATTTATCTATCATCTACCACAGTTCTTACTGGTTAGCATAGCAGTCATTTTTATGCATCTTAGTTTTACAAACAATTAAAATTATTCAAAGCAGTTGGACAATGTAAAAAATAGTAGTTAAATGCTTTTCCTTGTTACTTTCAGTACTTAGACATAGGAAGCCTCTAACTTTTAAGTAAACAGACTATTGCAGAGTGTTTCAATCCAGGTTTAACATACTTAATTCACTTCGGACCAAATAAATAATCTAAAAAAAATCTTGTTTTGTTTTAACCTCTTCTATTCTACCCAAATGCAAAATAATTTTGGAAAAAGAGGAAGAGGAACTTTTTGCATTTTTGCATGTGCTTAGATGCACACATGTGCACACAAATACACACATGCAAGCACACCCCTCACATGAATTAATTCCAAAGATATTAAAACTAAGTAAAAAGTCTTGGTATTTCTTTACAAAACACAAAATAATTAACTGTACTGAAAAATGCAAAAACATTACTATTGGAAAAGAATATTTGCCACCCTGAACCCTCACTTTCCTAGCAGTACTCATATAGCTATTATGAGCTCCAATAAAAAATTGGAAAGCTGGAAGATCATCTCATAAATCCATATTTAAGTGCTTAAGTCAGGGGTGGGCAAAATACAGCCTGTGGGCCAAATGTGGCCTGCCAGGCCATTCTATCTGGCCCACGGAGCCCCTAAAAAATTTAGAAAATTAATATCTGCCCTTGGCTGCCTGTCATGCGGCCCTCGATGGCTTGCCAAAACTCAGTAAGCGGTCCTCCGCCCAAAATAATTGCCCGCCCCTGGCTTAAGTGGTCTAATCTGCAAAGAACCTAAAGAAGTTGCTGAACATTCAGCATATCTGGGGAAAAGAGTCCTGCTTTTTAAGTAGCTAATCACAACTATACATGTCAAACTTTAGGTTTCTACCTTGGAAGTCTCAGTACAAATTTCTAAAACTACAAAAAATGTACTAGTTAGATAACACAGGATCATGAACAATAAGATAAAACAATCTGTGGCCTACAAATTATTGTAGGGAGTAAAGGTTTATAACTGTAAAAGTGACTGTAACGTCTTTATAAAAATGTATGTTCTGTGAGCACTACAAACTAAGTCTCAGTGGGCGTATCTACGTGAGACACTAAACGCACAGTACACAAATTCTGCTGCACATTAGTGCATCACAGCAAAAGTTGTGCTAATGTGCAGGAGAATTAGTCTACCGTGTATTAGTGTTACTTAAAGACCGTGAGCTGGCACTACTGCACAGTAGCACCAGTTACTGTGCATTGAGTTAGTACCTGTTATGACAGGTACTAAACTTAATGGACAGTGACAATGGCACAAAAGCATGTGTAGATGTGCCCACTGAAACATCAACTAGATTTGATCGCTGTAATAGCTGGCTAGCGCCCATCGGTTCTATTGTGAGGGTGTGAATAGCAAGGAATGAGTTCAGAAGGTTTAGATTCATACTCGAGAGATGTTCTTAGGTTTAATTTCTTCTCCTTTGTAACCATTATAGCACATTATAGCCACATACATACCTAAGATTCCCAGTCTTAGAAAATGGATCAATACATTCATCCCTTGACAATATCCGATGGGAAAAAAGTTTCTTTTCGGGATCCAAAAATCCTTTGGAAAGAAGAGAATAAAAAATTAGTGTTTCTTCAATTAGATATTTATTCCCTGTTAATATTCTATGTATTTTTTAAGTCACCCGTTTATTTTAACTTATGTAATACAGTGGTAATGCTTGTTACAATCATAAAGAAAGATATATTATTAATATGACTTGGTAAAATGATTTTTAAGAGGAAAAACAGCTGGTTAAATACTGGTCTCATTCAGTGTTATTTTTATCTTAAATATCCCACTATAATGCCTTTAACATAGTAGATACTTTTGAAGTTACAATGATTAAGTTGTGGTATCAATGAATGAGTTAGCTTGAAAGAAATGGATATAATAGGTGATTATATAAGTATATATATATATACACACACAGTTCTGGAAACTTACATTTATACCCCTACATTTGGTTCTTTAAAGCTAAACCCTGTCCTTAGCTCATTATGCAAAGGGACTGCAGAGAAGTCTCACAAGAGTCGGCAGTATGCTGCAATGCGTAAGCACATTGGGCACGTTAAATGGTAGTGTCAGCCAGAGCTCTTGCATTTGTAGGTTTTAAGTTGTACCTATAACACTATTTTAACACACTTGTACCAACAGCAAATATATCCTGGATTTCCTTAAAACTGGCAGGCATGTGTTCATGCTAACAGCATTCTAAGACTGAATGAAAAACTAAGCTAGCTTCGCTAATTTTAAGGCAAGGAAAAATGTCATCAGTTTGGCAAAGTGGCAGATTCATACATACACAGGCACACATGCATGTGTTATTATGCCTAACCTTTTTAACAATGAAGTTTAATCTTTTAATGAACAGAAGCTGTGGCTCTACAGCTGCTTTGAAAAGCAAAAAAGGTGTTTCATATACTCATCTGGATTTGACATTTTAGAGAACTGATCATATTCTCACTTGCTTTGAAATTAGCTTCAGCTTCTCACTATTGCAGATACTGCAGTCATTATTCATACATAAAAGATTTATATTTAAAAAGGTAGCCATGGTGTATTCTACAGCAAACGTTTCAGACTGACTATGGATTCTAGGGACCAAATCTAAGTTTCTATCAAGGGGCCTATTGGATTTTCAAAGGACATAACTCAGGAGTTTCTGGAAGTTCAGCTCGTTTAAGGTGCTTCAATTTGGGCATCCAAAAAAAAAAAAAAAAAAAAAATCTGAGGCATCCAGAAAAATATCATTTTTCATTTCTAAAGATTCAGGCCTAAATATGAAGTGTCATTGGAATAACTTAAAACCCATAAAAGCAAGAAAATTCCGAGTTAAGGACCGAGGTTCAACCTTAACTCACCCGACTATGCTTAAGAATTGCTGCAAACTCGTAGAATCATCCCCTGATGTGAGACCCTTGCAGTACCTAGGCATAATGAATTGAGAGAATTAGCTACAGAGAACCATTGCCAAACACTTAAAGATACTTTGACAAACTACATGTAAACTATCACGTTGCATTATTTCTGTATAACTGTCTCACTCCTGTATCCCCTACCCCCATACCACCTGCCCAGTATCTGGATGTATACACAAAGGCTCTCCACTCTAATCATTATATTCCTGCCCAATTTCTCACTGAAACCACAACCAACTAGAGTTTGATTAAAATTGGAAGGGGACAAAATTAAACAAAAGAAATATGGATGGCAATCAGGACTTCTGTATAAGAGAGACAAGTAATACAGAGTCACTTGCCAAAGTTCTGTTAAAACCCAATTCACTTGGGTAACTAACAGCAAGTAAAACATTATGGTCACAGCTTACTAAAGATGCAAAACTGCATCCATAGAAGTGAAAGCCCAGTTTGGGGCACAGAGGGGAGGAGGGAAATCAGGCCATGTTTGCATAGGTCCTGGCACAGGTTATGTTTATTGCACAATGGCTCAGTAAAATCTAACATGCCACACATTCTGCCAATTTACGGTGTGATAAAGTGGCAAACCAGCCACAAAGATGTTCCATGTTTGATGTGGAACAGCTTTGTAGCTGGTTTGTATTGTGCTTTAATTTGAAAGCCTGCATGGCATTGTTTAAATATCCTTGGTGCTTACACATGAATGTGGAGGCTGCTCCAACGTGCTGGAATTAATTGAGTCTGCTGGAGCATGTTCAAGTGTCCCCATTGCTGTTTAAGCATGGGGATGCAGATACATGAGACGCAGCAGCACTTTTAGAGTGGCTCTGAGAGCCTCTAATAATTAAAGTGCAACCCCCACAACCCCAGAGCAAGTGTAAAACTGCCCCTTGTGCACAGGAAGCCCAACTACTCCCCCTGCAATAAGGACATGTAAAGCTACACTGTGCAATCTGTTGCTGGGTTGACAGGTCCAGAACATGGGCAGTCTCTTAAATGCCTGGGTACCTTGGGGCTCCAACTTTGGGGACTCTTATGTGTCTGGACCTTGAAAAGGCCCTTTAACTGTTCGGGTGCACAGGGAGATCAGCTTCAAGGACCCAGTCCCAGATGCTGGACTTCCCATGAACCAGTAGTTGTGCAACTGGGGTCTGATTTATTTGGTTTTCAATGCCAGAAATCACACTCCATGCCACACACACACACACACACACTTCATCTGATATAACAGGAAACGCTCTTTTTGGAATCCAGGATAAAAATCTGTCATGTCCCAAAAACACAACTAAATTAATGTCTGCCAGGGCACAAGACAGAAACAATTTCAAGCTTTCACATGACCTATTACACCTCAATATTGAGTAGTCAAACAAAATTTCAGTGATGTTTGTCATTAAGTAATTGAACAATCCAGTTTTTGCTAGGAAACTTCTATTTGCTACTTTTCTAAAATGGTGAAAAGTGGAATGGTCAAAAATATAATCCAGCTGCTTACACGTTTCAGAGAAGTGGTGCACAGGTGAAAGAAAAGTATTTAGCTGACAAACCAAGATTCATTTGCTTTAGTAAAATGTTAATATCTTCTTAAATCTTTAAAAAGGAGAATAAGTTTTTTTTCTACTAGTCTTATGTGGTGAGATTTTTTTCTGTACAAAACACTTGAGACACCCAGTGGTTAAACCACATACTGTCAAATAAAATAGCAACTGATTCCAAAGGGATCACTGATTAAAAACACAGTTCTTTCTAGTACATTTATAGAAAAAAAATCTTTACATTAGTAAAGCAGAGATGTCATAGGCTCCTTTTGAGGATGCTATTAGGTGAAAGATAAGGACTCACTCATTCCCAGGCACTTGCCTTTCCCAACCCATCCCAGGTTCATCTCTGGGTAAGCTTATGCTCGTCCCTGCTGGCCCCCAATGTGAGGAGTTCAGTGCTTGCCCCACTCGCCTTTCCCCTCCTCTTATGCAAGGAGTTATATACTGACTCCTCTGTTCCTGCTCCAGGGCTGGAAGGTAAGCTTAAAGTCATCTCTGCCCTGCCGCTCTGAGGGAAACTAAGTGCTTGCTCCTCCCCTTTCCCCCACATCAAGAATGAAGTGCTGTAATAAAGTGGTGATTGAGCTGGGGTGCTGCTCAACTTACAGGAGTTATGGAGGGGTGTCAAGAGCCTAAAAAGGTTGAACACCACTGTTTTACAGTAAGACCTAGTTTTATGCTACAGAGTTTTGCTGGCAGAATTCTAGTTCTCCTGGCAAAACTTAGAATGCATTTATTTGCATTCAGAGCTTATCTGTAACAAAAGAGCCCTTCTTTCAGCAGTCAGTTAACTCTTCTCAGCAGAAGAAAAGTAAGTGGAGATAAACCCTGCATCCTCAGCTAGCTCCTGCAGTTCCTTCAGCACCTGGTGCCATCCTCCTGTGGCCAGGATGCACTCTGACAGGATAGGTGCTGCAAGAAGTGTCTCTGGGAGGAAGACAGCTGGATGCACATGCACTCTGGCAGCCTGGCATCATCAGTTGCTGTCTGTCTGCTGCCATAAGTTCTGGCAGCAGCACAAGTAAGTATAGGCAAGACCTAAAAATGGAAACTGGACATTTTCTCCTGGACAGCATGTCTAGGAGGATATTCAATTTTACTTTAAAAAGATGATAAATTAAAGTCTTGCACAGTGATATAAATAGCTTTGTTTGAATTATTTTGCTTTTAATAAGGAGTGAAACTGGGTAGGAAACTAGATTTTGAAGAAAAAAAAAAAAATCTCCCCATCTTGGATCTGGAACAAAAAGCCAAAAAATCTCATTCTCTCTTACAAACTGAAAACCACAAAGAAGTTTTGGATTGTGTCAAAAGCTTCATTCTGAAATCAAGTTAGGATTCCACTTCTGTTTACCTATTTTATAGCATCTGGCCATTTGGTAAACAGAACTGTTTTTCCTAAATAAGGTTAGTGTCCCTTTTTTTGTAAACAAATAGAAAACAGCTCTCCACACTTACTTCTCAGAAGTTTCTAGAAACCTCCTTATGGCTGCAAACAGACTTCTCATTCAACTGGGGACTGATTTTCCCAAGATTTGACTGGGATTATACATGGTGCTGCACCTACATATGTCAACATGTCACCCTTCCAACTGGCAATGCTGCTGCTTTGTTAACAGGTGGCCAGCAAGCACACGCAGCCTGACCTGCTTGTCTAGAATTAACTGCAATAACTGTACAGACATACAACAGGATATCCCAGGAAAAAAGTGTTAGTGCATTTTATTCAGCATATTTCAGAGGGACTTGAGGCAGGATAATGGATGTATATGTCTATATGATCCCAGGAAAAAAGGCTTTCTGCTAGGATAAATGCAACATAGGTTCATAACCTGTGATTTGAAGACAACTTACCAGACTCCACTCTTCTTCCAACAAGGTGATTTTACTAAACATTTATAAAAATCCCACAACTTAAATGATATTCACTTTGTTTTCACATTTCAGCCCATTCAATTTCTTCCCTTGCTATGGAACTTTTTCTCCTTCTTCCCTTTTATTAATTTTTTAATAACAAGTTAGAAATGACTAAAATAAGCATTTTAAACTCCAAACAATATCATTCTTGATGTTGGCAAAAGGAATAGAATACCAAGGATAAAATCACCACAAATTTTTCCCTCTCCTCTCAAAAGTTCTGACATTATAGTAATGGACACAGTGTAAAACAAGATAAAACACAAATTTTACTTGATGCAAATTAAGAACCTGCTACCAAGACTGAATTAAAAACAAGTGAGCTTGCTCAATTGATTTAAATGCTTACTTTCATTTTTTCCCAATAAATGTATTCAAAGCAAAATGGTATTTTTAAATATTAAATATGCATTTTAAAAATTGAAGACTCTTCTGATAGACATGAGCAAGTAAAAATAAAATGATGCCTGGGTTTACAAGCGCAGTCTACTCTTTTTAAGTAATGAAGTTCATGGCCTTCCCTACCCCATTCCCTTTTAGGACCCATTTCAAAGAAACAAACATTTGAAGAAATTGTAAACAAGCTGGAAAATGGGTGCTGGCACTGGATAATCATCAGATAGTGGCCTAAAACAAAAACAAAATAAAAAAAATCAGAAGTAAACTAATAAAAAGAAGGGCAAGTCACTAAGAACATATTGCAAGGACTTGCAGGGACAAAAACCAGGAAAAAAAAAAGGCACAATGACAATAAAATGACAACCCTTGTCTTATTGTTAACATATATGTCAGAGCAGCGGTTTTCAAATTGCATCCCACAGAACCCTGATGTTCTGTAACAGATCATCAGGGGTTCCACAAAGATACTGAGGATAGTGGCAGAGCAGGCCCTGAGACCATGTGCCACCATTGCCAGGGCGGGCTGCTTGGCTTTGCATCTGCTCTCACAGCCTGCAGACCCAGAATAGGGGTTCTGACACAGAAGTAATACAAAAGGGTTCTGTGACTTCAGGAAGTTTGAAAACCACTGCATCAGACAGATCAAGGAAATGGTGGGTACACTACTCAGTATTAACAGAAGATGCAAAGAAAACAGAGCTGCTTCCATCTTGGGGGAAGGAGAGGAAGAAGGGGAGAAAGAAGGCTAATAAATAGAAGCTACAGACAAAGAAAGAGAAGGGCTACAAAAAATAAGAAACAAGAACTCAGAGAACTTCTGACAAAAACAGAACGAATTTAAGGTAGCGGAGCCTAACAAAAAAAATTAATCCCAGGGTGCTGAAGGAACTAGTTTAAGAAATCTTTGAGCCACTGGAAATATTTGCAAAGTCATGGATGATAGGCAAGGTCCCAGGGGACTGGTTTCCAATCTCCCAGGACTTTGTCCATCTTTGGTAAAAAGTGCAAAGGAAGGGCAGGGGCAAGTAGGAAGATGGAGTTTTATAGACAAGTCAGCCTGACTTCAAAAACTTGGCAAGTTACTAGAGCAAAATATAAGAATATTCACTTTGTAACTACCAGGAAGAAAAAGAGATCCCAAGTAGCCAACATGAACTGAACAATTCATAGCAAACCAACTTCGTTTCTTTTCTCTGACATTCCTTTATTGCTGGATGAACAGAACACAATGGGCACAACATACTTTGACGTTAGTAAAGCTTCTGACACCAGCTATCCTGTATAACACTCTCTTAAATAAACTGAAGAAATGTGGGTGAAATTACCTTTGGGTAGGTACACAGTTTTGGCTGAATCACCACAAATAAAGAGTACTTATGAACAGATTGGTATTAGACTGACAAGAAGTTCCTAGACGTCAAGCTGCATAGGAGTCTGTTCTGGGTCTAGTGCTGTTCAACGCTTATTAATTACTTGGATGCAGAAAAAGGGGGCTTCATGGTCAAGTCTGCAGATGACAACACAGAGGATTTTGAAATACTTGAGGATAGAAGTAAAAAAAAAATCTTGATAAATTTGGAAACTGAACTCTGTCTCTCGCTAGCTATCTCTACATACATATAATGAAGTGCGTGTGGGTATGTTCGGATGTATGTTTGCTTATAACTCGAGAATGGCGGGTCCTATCTACTCCAAACCTTCCAAAAAAAAAAAAAAAAAAATTAAAAAAAATCACTGAATACCACCCAAATAAAATTATAGGCAGGTTATTTTTCACTTGACCCTTGTTGGGGCTTCCATTGACTGGGATTACTTTGCTTCTCAGATAACTAACTGGTACCACTCCATTTTGGATGCAGTGAATTCAATTCAGTTGTCATTATTATATTGATGCTTGTCTTTTTGCTACACGTGGAATATTAAATGTTAAATATGTTGCACTAAGTTCTTTGAAAATAAACAAACACTGCAACTACAAAAACAACAACCTGGGAGAAGCTAGTAGACAATAAAATTAAATTCAACAAACAAATGTAAGGCCTTCTATGTAAAGGAGAAAATGCAAACATACCAATACAGAATGAGGGGAATAACTGTCCAAAGCAGTAACATTGCCAAAAACAATCAGGGTGCTATGGTAGAGCATACATTTGAGACGACAATGCAACGCAATCACAAAAAAAGCAAGTACAGTTTTGGACTTCATTAACCAATATATTGAATGCAAGACATGACAGGTGATACTACCACTCCACTCAGCACTGGTTAAGCCTCTGCTGAAGTAGTATGTACAGTTTTGGTGTCTGCATTTTGAGAAGGCTGTAGAGAAACTGGAGAAGATCCAGAGGCAAGTAACAAAGATGAAAGGGCTTGGGTCAGCCAAGTGACCTTCAGGGTTCCTTCCAAGCCTATGATCCAGTTCTGACCTGGGGCTGGGAGATTCCTGGTAGGAAAAGAAAGGATGCTCAAGCTGCCTAACTTAGAGATGCTCCTTATCTCACAGAGCTGGAGAAAACCAAGGCACCTGGATTGTGGAGAAAAATCCTATTCGAGGACAGCTTCCAAAAGGGTCAGAATTAAGGACTCTGCTTCCAAGAGTGCAGAGTCAGCTGGAGTAGTTTATTAAACTCAACCCCCAGGAGGGATTGAGAAAGACAATGTTATATTAAATCCTCTGGACTTGGCCTAAACTGAAACATTGCAGGGAGAAGAAAAGCAGGGTGCCTGTAACTTCCTCTACTAAGATCGACTTCTCTTTAGGAAAGGGACTTCAGTGAAAGGGACTTCTCTTTAGGAAAGGGAGGGGAGAAGGGAAACTGTAGAGCCAAATCACAATTTAGTATTTCTTACAAACTAGAAAGCCTTAAACATGAAAGTTACCACACGAGAAAACAATCATTTTGTTAAAAATGTGCAACTAGGCTGTAGTCAGCGAGAAGCACCAACAACATAGGAGTAGTCGGTGAAGTCTCTGAGAGGAGCTTGCTTATTTTATCCAGTCTGTTAGCATACCCACTGCTGTCGTATTTAGATGACTTGTGTGACTTTACTGTGGATAAAGTGAAGTCTTTATGGGAAATCAAGACCACATGGCAGAAGATGAAAAAGCAAGTAATTATAGCAGATGCTTCCCAGTAACACACTCCTGTGCAATGAGAATATCTATGTACTAGTAACACACTCTTGTGCAATGAGAATATCCATGTAGTATGAAGCATGGGAAGAATGGAAAGACATACTGGCAGTCTAAACTAAGCCATGAGAAGGGTCAGTCCATTGAACCAATCAGCAATAAAACACTGGTGCATTTCTACTGGTGTTGTCTCTAAACATTTCTCTAATTTAAACTGTAAAGAAGTTATACAATATTAGTAACATTTTATGTTTAACATTTGGAACAAGTCAGTGCCATGTATATTTGTGACCAGATGCATTTGAAGGTGTGGACTTATCTGAAAAGCTCCTATGCCCTGTACTTTGCATTTCTAGGTAAATCATGCTAATTTTTGTTCTGCTTTGAGTGAACAGCCAAGTATACTTTATATTATTTAAAATCTATTGCCAATGCAATTTAACTACAAGAAGCATTCTAGCTTCCAATTCAAATTAATTCCTTCCAAGGCCAGAAATCCAGATATTGTACACAAAAGACTTATTGCCCTAATCTGAATATTTACCTAAACCACAGATAAGACAGTAATGTTAGAAACATTTGCTCATTCTCCAGCTCCATCCGTCCATCCCCTTTTAATTATAATTATTCCATCCTTTTTCATTACGACAGGAAGCAGGCACTTGCAACACAAGCAAGCTGACCAAATAAAACGGAACATCTGGACTGCCTAAAGAGGGTTTTTTTGTTTTTTTGTTGTTTTTTTTTTTTATTTTTTTAAGTCAAGCTGCTACGCACCAAGGCCTTTAGAAACTTCAGTACACAAACTGTTGAAAAAAGGCAAGTCTTCTACCATATTCTAGGCCGCATATTGCCACTTAAAAAATCTCTTCTGCATTCAGTGAGCATTGCCTTTCCCGAACACTCTAAATGACTACTGCACAATACCTTTTCCATTCTAATATTGCTCATTCAACATAGCATGCGACATATCAGTTGTCATCACTTGCATTTGCTGGAACACACTGAAATCACTCCCATCTCCAATGTCTGGTCTCCATGATTCCTCCATGTTTGTGATAACTTTCTGGGAGAGAGGCTGTAATGGGAGCATTCTTAGCAAAGTCTCTCTCTATGATTCTTTAAAGGGAGTCTCCAACACAGAACTCCCTGTTCTTGGGGGCTCCACAAGAGCAGGAGAATTGGCAGGTATTGAGGTATCACAAAGATACTTCAAAACTGAGAGCAGGAGGAAACCAAGAAGTTCAGGCATACAGTCAGTCCAACATCAAGCAAGCAAAAAAAACAAAAAAAAAACCAAAAACCCCCACATGCTTCAAATTATTGATCCCTTTTCTATTTTCACTGTTTAAATTATCCAAAGGCAACACAATTACAAATTGAGCCCTACTCCATTCTGTAATTTAGGAAAGCAGGAACAATGATATTTTGCAGATCAGTCCAAGATACATCTTCCAAAAAAAAAATTCTTAGCAGAACTCAAATATTTTTTAAAGGTTATTTTCTCCCCCTCCCCCCTTTCCTTTAGTCTAAGATATTTGTTGTAGCTTTCTCCAAATTAGATGCATTTGCCTTACTGAAAAGATGGATTTTAGTATTTCTTGGAAAATTAGCAAGAGGAGAATGCTAAGAGGAAACAGCTTAAGTACACACCTAGGGGACTACTTTTAGATATCACTTGTCCTGACTGCACCTATTGCCTCAGTCGGAAGCAATAGCTGGAAGATGTGGAAGGGCAGGAACTGACTTCTGAGGGAGATGAGGAAAGATACCCATCAAGCAAGAAACTATACACAGAAGATGTTTGCAAGAGATCGGGAACAAAGATGTAGAAACCTAAAGGGTAAGCGTTAAATTCTTCATCCAGATTAACATTCCCAGTCTCCTCTTGCATTCCCAAACTAGGTACTACCCCCACTGTTTAAGTCTTTCCACTATAACCCATTTCTTTAAACAATGCTGCCATCAAGTGTTCAACGTGTGCATTGACTAGGCTTATTTTCACAATCCTGCAATTTTGTAATTGTGGTTTCTATGCATTTATCTGAAGCTCAAATTTCCTCATTATTCCAATGCAGGATATTGAAATGGTATGACACATGATGTCCGATTAGTTTTTATCATCAAATGTAACCTGCAGAAGAACCAAATCTCAAGTCATAATTCTACTCTCCACTTGGGGCAGGGGATGCTTTCTGTTAACCAACAATTTGTTCTGTATTATGAATATATATTATTTATCAAGTAATCTGGCAGTGACATCCATTAGCTTTAAATGGAGCTTGGTATATCTGCCACCTAAACAATGCTGAATGGTACAGAATTGACAGGAATACACTTCATGGTTCTACCAAAGTAGATTAGATACATCTACCCCTTCTCTTAAGTAAGTGAATAATGCCCCTCTAGCCCTTCTCTCCAGGAAGAAAATAATTTTATTCTTTGAACTAAGCCCATTTCACATTAAAAGGAATCTCTTGCAGTTTTTAAAAATGTGTCAAATTGTATTTTCTGTTCCTTACTTAACTTTATCATCAACATTCTCTATAACCCCCTACTTTGGAGGCTTCCTCTCTTGCCAAGAAAAGTTTATTGCTGTTGTTGTTGTTACTATTTTGATATCTCAAATGGTGCTTGGAAGCCCTATTCAAGAAGCTAGGACACCAGCTTGTCTTGTCAGTGGCTAAGCACCTTGGGTACTTTTTTATTGCATCTTATCATTTAAGTAAAAGCTAAGAAATGGGCTAGAATGACGCAAAGCCAGCATAAATCAAATTCTACTCACAATACTTATTAGACACAGAATCTATGCCTTTTTCCTCTCCTAAATTATCTTGAGGCCACAAATTATTAATTTACTGCCAAGTTAGTTGCCAATTACTTGATCATAATTTATGTTGACTGTATTTTTAAAAGCAATATTTGAAACTAGTATTCAGGAATGAAAAATAAATTTAATAAAATTAAATCTGGTCACATTGCCCTAATATGAAAACATCTAGTTTTAAGTATGTTTTGTTGGGGGGAAAAACAATATCAATTGTAAAAGAAGAGGTAAACTGAAGCATTTTAGAACAAGTTTACATGAACTGGTCAGAGTCAAGAATAGGATGTTTCCAGCTGGATAGAACAAGATGCGATCTCTCACACCCTAACTCTTCCATTTACATGTTTGCTGACTGGCTTTTTTGCACGCATATCAGCCTCTGGCTTCTTTACTATTCATTCCATCCAGGAAGAGCACACACCAATTGCAGATGCTTCCTCAGCCTGACAAAGGATATTTATACCCAAAAGCTTTCTAAAAAAGAATTTTTCCAACTATTTGAGTTGGTCTAATAAAATATCAGATTTACCAAAACAACCTTGTCTGTCTATGTCCTTAGACCAACAAAGCTACAACCTATACCCCTGGTATCATTGGCGACATGTAGGGAGTGCACCTGGGTGCACGTGCACCCCCTGAGATTGGCCGTGCACCTCCTGGAAGCACCAGCCATGAAACCAGAAGTGCACTTCCAGTTTCGCCAATGGCTCAGCAATCGGTCGCTGAGGATCCCTCCCCCATTGGTGATCTGGTGCCCCCCCCCAGACTCAAGAGACACCAATCACCCACGCCTGTTATTAAACTATATTAAATCTAGAAGAAGTGAACTCCAGCTCCAAGAGGCTTTACACCACACAAACCCCATACCCACAACCACACCCTGCCCACACATGCATACACCCACACTTTCCAACATACCTTACACCCCCCCTCACATAGCCATGCCTCACAAACCCTACACACACGCATCCACATATACCCTACCATACACACACCCACCCACCCACCTTCCATATACATGCCATACAAGAGTACAACTATTTGTATGCAATCACCTCTACATATACTATGCAAACATACATAAATCAGGACAAAAATATTTTTTGAAATAAAATTAAAGTGTGTTATAGTAGATGTTTGACTTTTAGTATATGATTTGGTTTTTTTCTGGTTCCAAGATGGCAGTCCCCAAAAGGAGTATTTCTTGGGGCAAGGGGAGGGCCTTCCAGTGGCAAATCTCAGGGGAAGAACTTCTGGTCCCAAGATGGTGACTAAGGAGCAGGTCACCTGTCAAGGGGCAAGGCTACCCTTGCAGCCCTCGACAGCTCACCAAAACT
Organism: Alligator mississippiensis; assembly: GCF_030867095.1. NCBI lineage: Eukaryota > Metazoa > Chordata > Crocodylia > Alligatoridae > Alligator > Alligator mississippiensis. The sequence continues at coordinate 112,971,072 of NC_081826.1, read as the reverse complement.
CATTAAGCAGCTCTCCAGCTGAAATAATTGCCCAGCCCCAATCTAGAGCATACTGCTTACCTGCAATAGTGTGTGCATAAAGTCTACTACCAAATGTAAAAACGTGCAATTCATACAGTTTGGCAATCTTTTCTAGGAATTCCTTGCAATGAGGACGCAAACGGGTATGCAGCATAGGCTCTCCTCGGCCTAACTGGAAATGGAATATTCCCTAGAAAAGAACAAATAGTTAGTAAATAAAGAAGTCATATTTTGTACTCAAAATATGCCCAAAACACCTCTCTGTCTCTATTCTGTTCATGGCTCTGACTTCAGTCTGACAATTTTTTAGTTAGAAAAAAATTCAAAGAATGTTATAGCGACATGCGACCTTTTTTTTTTTTCTTTCCATAAGATCACAGGAAAATAGGGCTGGAAAAGACCTCAAAGTCATCTAGTCCAAGCCCCTGCTCAAAGTCAGGAACATCCTTGACAAAACCAAATCTCAGCCAAGTGTCTGTCTAACTTGCTCTTGAAAATTTCTAAGAATAGAGATTCCACAACTTCTCTAGGTAACCTGTTCCAATGCTTGGCCACCCCCATAATGAGAAAGTTCTTCTTAATCTGCCAACCTAAACTACTTCTGCTGCAGCTTGAGGCTATTGCTCCTAGTCCTGTCCATTACAGCCACAGAGAAAAAGCCTATCTCCATCCCCTTTGTAACCACTTCTCAGTTATTTGAAGACTGTTACCAAATCTTCCCCAAGTCTCTTCTACAGACTAAATAACCTGAGTTCGTTCAGCTTTTCTTCATAAATCATGCTTCCCAAGCATCTATAATTTTTTTTTGTTGCTCTCTGCTGGACTCTTTTCAATCCATTCACTTCTTTCTCGAAACATGGGGCCCAAAACCGAACTCATTTCTCCAGTGGAGACCTCATCAGTACCGAATAAAGTAAATCACTTCCTTCGATTTACAGGAGACACTCTTGTTAAATGTAAACTGAAGAAACTGCTGGATTTTTTATTTTTTGTCACCTAACATCTATGAATATGATCAATTTCTTTAACTTTGCCCTGTCTTTTCCAGAAATACCATGCAACTTGCTTAACACTTTAATCCTTTCTTTCTTGCAAGTAAGGATTGACTTGCTTTTTTCAGGTGCTAGTAGGAAAAGTTGCTTTGCAGAGAAGCTACTAAGCTTCTGCAGTAATGGAAATTATCGACCTGTGTTAATATTGTGTAACAGAAGACTTAGTTCACATTGTCCACGTGTCTGGCTTGATTACTGGTATATGATTTTACTTGCTAAGAATGAAGGCCTACACTTGGGACACAATAATTGCATGCCCAAATGTTAACTTATTTTATGTTAAATTGAAGACTTTTTTAGCCTAAAGCTGTAAACTTAAAAATACATAGAATTTTTCTGTTGTGAAAACCTGTGTTTTAAAGCAACTAAAACAGGGAATGGAATATAGACGTGTACAAATGATAGAAATGTTCTAATATATTCAACTTAAATAACAAATGTGTTTAAATAATTAAATGTTTTAAATATACTTTTTATTTTGATAGCGTCCTTCATTTCTTTGAATTCTTCACTTCTTTTCATCAATACTTTCATCACAGTGTATATATTCACAAACCTGATTCAAAAAAGTTTTAAGCCAAATTTCAAGCAAAAGTAATTGCAAAAAACTTAACAGCAAAAAAATATTTACCTTATTAGACATCTGCTGACAATGCTGTTCTGTAGTATGAATTAATGTCTGGTCCAAATCTACCATCAGTACAAGTTTTCGGTTCCGGTGTAGTCGCTGCTGATCTTCCCTTCCGAGTTGTTCAGCTTGCTATAAGAAAAGATTTACAGATCAAATTTACTTTGAAATAAGTCACTAATTTAGGTTTATTTCAAATTTCAAAACTAATTGAAAGTGTTGATTCTAACCAATTTGTGGGGAGGGAATAGGACCACTAAGCCTCTATTTTAGTATCTTTGCCAACCATTTTTCAGTTAAAAATTCATAGCTCATAGAACTAAATGTTTCACAGGTTTTCTAAAAGCAGCTAAGAATAATACACACTAACCACAAGTCATGAGGCCAAGATCTAGAAAAGAAACTAGGAATGTTGATAAACTTGAAACATGTGAAATGGACCCAATATTTCAGAAGTTCCTCAGTTGTCCACCCAAAAACTGAAGCACATGATTACTGGTCAGTTCTCGAAAAAGAAATAGCTACTAAATTCAGTATACAATCTACTAACTGTAGAAATTGAAAATACAAAATAATACTGGCTAGATTACAACACTAAACTGAAAATATTAACAAGAAGAATCAACACAATTGCAAATGGAATCGACTCTCTAGAAAGACATGTTTGTTTGTACAGCTACTTTTTGTACTCTTGATCCAGAAAGAGTAATTAAATAGTCTGTGTTTATTTCAAACAACTTAGTTGCTCAAAAGGTTTATTTCAATAATCATGCCTCGCAAGGACTTGGAAGAGAGAGGTCTGTCATAGACTACAATATTACTAAAGAAATAGCAGGTCATTTCTATCATCTTCTACACTGTTCTATGAAAAGAAACTGGGTTTCAAAAAGATGTTTCTGTCTTTTGAGTATATTTTAGGGGGCAAGAGTTATACTGTCACAAACTTGTTATTTCTGAAGGAGACAGAAAACCAGAAAGGGTTCATTAGATTTTGAGGTTATAACTAGGGATCCTCGTTTTCTTCGATTTAAAAAGATCCCCAATTTTCAGCTCCAATCCACATTTTTTCATGATTTAAATGAAACACCACTAATATATCGATGTGGATATAGCGGAGTTTCATTTGAATTCCAAAAAATGTGGATTTGGGGTTACTTTTTTAAAACTGAAAATTGTAGATTTATTTATTTTTTTTTTTTTCCAATCGGAGAAAACCAGGATCCCTGGTTATAACCACAAAAACATCTCACCACTTCAGCAAGTAGCAATGCTGTACAGCAGGTTCCAAGGGAATTGGTAAGATGTACCAATATCAACAGTGTTATGGGAAAAAACCACAAACCTTAATTATTCAATACATGGCTAATTAAAGAACGACATGTCTTAGTTTACTCTCACAACGTAAGGCCAAATATTTTATATTAAACATATACAATTTGAGGGAAAAGACTTAATTTAGAAAAGATAACCATGAAACTATACCAAGCACATGACTGAAGAAGTGCGATTGAACTTGCCTCAGAGCTAACCATCAGTTCCGGGACACTATGAACCATAGACACAGTTGCTGTGGACAGTGGCACATTCTGTTTTCCATTCTTGCTTGGTAACCTAATCAGGCAGGAAAATGTCATAAGTTTTAGCAGAGTATTTTAATGCTAATGGTTTCCATCAATGAAAGCCATACATCGTTAAAAACTGCAAAATCAAACTAGTCACTGTCAAATAAAATCAATTTCATTTTAATTTACAATTCAGTAGAATATTTTTCTGTCATAACCTCTTTACTGGAAGTTTGAGAACAAAACTGATCAGAGAACCCAAGCAGCTTACTATGAAAATCATGTAAGTATAACTTTTTGCTGTAATTTGTTCTGACAGTTTCCTGAACAACGACATACACAAGATCAAGGTAAAAGACTAGGTATTAGTCAGCATTCAATAATAAGGATAGTTTTTAGATCATTATAAAATTTGTTGCACATTAGAGGAAATGTAACCACTGAATTGAAAACAGATAAATAAGGGAGCCTCTGGAAAACTAACAACATGCCATTCAATACTGTTCTCTAAACCAGCCTATCTATCTGCAGGTCTTTACAATGGCCTGTACACATGCTGGAGAACATGGGAAACATTTACTTCCCAGTGGTATGCAAGCATATTGCTGCATTTCTTCCTACAAAGCATGCAAAGAACTATTAAGCAGGCCTTACTTCTCTCCACAGCTTTTTATTTTTAAACAAAAGCAATTAAAGTAAAATTCTCTGAAAGCTGACCAAGAATGACACCACACAGTTCCATGCTCAAATCGATTTCCAGATTAAATAGATCAGTTTACAAGCAACTGCTATACTGCCAAACCTGAGTTCTAAAAGCCAAGTTCAGATTTTTTTTCAGTTGTGCCGTACATGACTCCTTGTTCACCCTTTCAATTACAGTAATTGCCTTGAATCAGAAGTGTTACTGAGGACAAAATGTGGTGCTGTAACAGACACCAGAATTCAATACATTCTCCTGGAATGTATAGTTTTGGGCTAAGAAAGGTGTGCGAGGAGGAACCGTGTACCATAAAAAAAGTGAGCCAATGTAGGCTGGCAAGTCCTGCATACAGCACATAGGGCTGGTCAGAGACTCACAGGTAGCACTGCAGGCCAGATGATAGGGCTCCAAGGGCCAGATTTTTTACTCCCTTATTTTATATGGTAAATGATGTAAGCAAGTGATATTTAACATTACAGCAAATAGAACCAAACAGAACATGGGCAAGCTCAATGCAAGCTTTTCTATATAGTTTTACTGCATCATGAAGCAGTGCTGATACTCTATTTTAGAGGTGCACCAGTCCCATATGGGATCGGCATCAATATAAGGAAAATTGACTGAATCAGCAATAGGTTTTTTTTGGCTGATGCAGAGATGTGGGTTTTCTGGAAATTTTTTAATTGGGAAATTCAACTGGAAAATTTTCCAGTGCTCTGACTAGAGCATGATCTGATTTAATATGTTTATTCAACTTGTATTTAGTAAAAAAAACTAAAAAAGCACCCCCATGTTAAATTTTATGTCCTAATAGTCACAAGTATTTGAACTGAAGTATTTGATTAGGAAAAAAAATGAAATACAGCACACTTGATGTGGTTTAAATGTTATATTCAAACGAATTCAAAGCTTTATGAGGAAAGAAATAATTTTTATTGGAATACTTGTAAAAACGTAAAGATGTCACACAATAGCATGTACTTCCCTTACATTGTTTGTTTAAATTTAAGAACAACACAAAAGGCACTGAAAACTGTTGACAATAATTTCAGCATACTCAAAGAACTATGCATGATATGCCGTGGTTGTCCACTCATCTACTTCAACAGAGTTTAACTCTCTTCCACTGAGGTCATTGTGGAACCTCCAGTTTCACTGTCATTATTTGCAGAATCACTTGCACTACTTATTAGTTCCATTTCAGAATCAGATTGAGGCAAATCTGATTCAGAACTGCTTGAACCACATTATCTTTTGCTAAAGGATGATTTTACCAATGAGTCTATGGGCAAAGACAACTTATCACACTGTATCTTCTTCACTAATTGTGCTTCTAACTGATTCTCCAGAAGCAAGAGATTTTGAGAAAGAGAAACAAGCATAGCAGTGCGTTCATTTGATCTGCGTAGCCAATTAAGTGAATTCATAACTTGATTTTTGGTTTGGATTATTATGCGAGTGTATTTACCTTCCTGTTTACAAATCAATAAAACATATATGTACTCTCTCTCACATTTCCTAGGGATAATCACCTGAAAAACATTAATTACAACTTCAAAACTGCCAAGCTTGCCTAATATTGTATTAGCATCCATTCATTGCTACTAATGAATTTTATGAAACAATTAATTTTTAGAAATGGAAAATTTCCCACAGAAAAATAAAGCACTGGAAAGTTTTCTGCCCTACATCTCTGGGCTGATGAGGCTGTTAAGTGGCATGCGTGTATGCTCAGCTGCAGCACAGCATGCAAGTAGCCAGGAGTGCAGCCTGGAAGCATGGGGAGCAGCCAGGTTTGGCTGGTGAGTCTTGTTGAAGGGGAAGGGAAGGGGCATGGGGGGGGTGGCAGATTGAGGCTCCTACAGTGAAGGAGGAAGTGGGGCTGGGGCTGAGCCACGCACAGGGAGATGAGGCACCCCCCCCGGAAGAACTGCTCATGGCTTCGTCCCATGCCCTGCCCCGGCTGGGCAGAGCCTGTCCCTGTCCCAGACCCGTTCCCTCCCTCACCGCGGGGGGCCTCTATCTGCCCCTCCCCATGCCCCATTCCCTACAACAGGCTTACCAGCTGGAAGCTGCTCGGCTCCATATTGACAACTGGATTGGCATCCACCAATATGGCTCATTAAAAAAAACCCAGCCATTGGTATTGGCCCAAAAAAATCTCTATCAGTGCACCCCTACTCTATTCAAATACTAAAATCTAAAATTCTGCATATGAATCGGAAATGCAATAGAAATTATCTTAACCTAATTCATAGCCATTATTACCAGCCAAGTTTCCTACCTTTGAAAGGGACAGAAGAGTGAAGATGAGAAAGATTTGTAAGATTCAAGTTCTCTGATGGTCCGTGTAAACGGAAAAAAGCTTAAATGATCTGGCAATACTTACTGCGTCAAGTCCTGGCCACATTCTGCACACAATCCTTTCATAACAACAGGATGGCTACATCCTTCTAGTTTCACCAACACACACCTGGAAAGGGAAAGAAGAAAACAAAACAATAAACAAACCAACATTTAATTATTTCATTTATTTCAGGACATATGTACTTTCTGACACAGATTTAAGTATATTACTTAATGGACCATCCAAAGCAATGGTAAATCATAACTAAACTTAATTCAGTTTTTCTACTTATGGCAAAAGCAGTTGATTTTGAGGGGGAAGAAGTCAGCTGAGTCTCATTTATCAAATTATTTGAGTTAAACCTTTAGGACAAAAAACATAAAGTACTTCAATCTTCCACAACTGTATTTTAGTTTATGACAGATGCCTCTGGAGTCGGCCACCTTTTATGTGGATGATAATTTATAATAATTACACATAGTATTATTTGGCTTCTTGAGCAATGAAAAAAAAGGGTAATTGTATAAGTTAAAGATGAATCTGGAAAGAGAACACAGGCTACCTACTAATTTCCCTGTAGAAGGTAGATTTCTACTTTACAGAGGGCAGATCCTACAACTATGATTTAATTAAAGCACTAAATTATTCAAATCCAGTTTTCAAGTTTCAAAAATGTTTTACACTATAATGTAATGGTTTGAATTTAAATACAAAACTCATCCTGACATTGCCAATTGCTCTTCCAGATACAATCCAGAAGTACAAACCATTACACCTGCCACCTAAGAAAAAACACTAGCATAGTATAGTATTAAGCCTTGCCAATAACAGGAGGTCTCAAATAAGGGGTTTGGGGAGGGTGGGGGGAAAGCTAGTCTATTCTTTTCTGAGTGCCGAGACAAACAACTCTGGTCATCTAAGTCACAAAAATGTAATTTACATACATGCCAAACATATAGCTATCCATGTGTATAGGGCTATTTGCCCAGAAGTAAGAGTGCCACCCTGTATATAAGTGGCATTTTTGGAAGTTGGACAGCCATGCAGATGACCAAATCTGGTCATCCAGGTGTGCATAAAAAAAAAATTTAAATGCCACACCAATGTATCTCTGGTACACTTTAGGAATACCAGAAGCAATAAGCTTATAAAAGTTTGGCATTCCATGTGTATATACTGCCACTGGCATTTGTCTGTGGCCTGAAATGTATGACTTCATAAAAGCAACTATCTACTCAGAGTGTGAAATCTTGTTTGTGCTCACAGCTTTTCTCAATGACAAGCATGTATATTATAAGCTTTGGAATTTCTACTAAGAATTCATTAAAAAAAAAACAAACAAACCCATAAAAACAACAAAACAAACCAAAAAGACATCTACAACTGCCTACTTTGAGCAGTATTCCACATTTACAGTGACCCAAAAGGAGACAGCTGTACTAAGAGAACTACCATCAATGCTGTAGATGCCACCATGATGATGCTGATCTCTCCCCTCCCAACACCTTTCCTCATGGCAGAAATGTTCAGGGTTCAAACTCATGTCCTACCAAATGTTGGGACCAGTGGGATAGTAATCAGAGAATGTATTAGTGCAAACTCTCACCTACCACTAAGGAACATCATTTATGTGCAACTGCTTATCTATAAAAAACAGGGGTATGTTCCACTTTCTTTGATAGCATATGGTATTATTATCCGATTTAGCAGTCCCAGACATGAATGCTGTGCAAAATCCCTGCCCCACAGATAAGCACATCACAAACTTCTGTTCTTCAGATCATTTATTATCCCTTCCCAACCCCATTTGTACTTTTTCACCACCGGTTCCCCATACGCTGTTTAGTGGGTCTTTGCTTTATTTTGTTTTATTTATTCTAGGTGCCCTTTTAGGTTGTTCTATTTCTCCTACTGTAAACCATCCAGAGTCCCTTGTTGGGAAGGGCAACATATAAAACACATAAGTAAACAACAAATAGCATATTTTATTCCTGTACAAACTTGTCTCCTCTCCCACGCACCCAGGTCCCTTCCACCAACTCCTCATCCCACTTAACGTTTCCCCCACCAGTTGGTAACACCTTCAGTCCCACTGCAGCCTGAGAGCAGCTACTTCTAAATCTCCTCCTGCATAGTTCTTAGCATCCATGTGGGAAGACCTGGAAGAGTACTCCAAATTCTACAGAACACACAAAAGTAGTAGCTCAGATGGTTCTGCTTGAAAGACCCGATGCTTCTGATGCCACATCAAGCAACTAAACAGTTCAGGCCATTTCTATTATGCATCCAAGAGTTCCAAATTCTAAACACGCTGTAGGGGTTCAGACAGTTCTGGAGGACAACGGATACAAAGTAAAGTGCTAAATGTCCTAATGTATCTTTCCCCCTTAACCTTTGCTCTATTAAAAAAAAAAAAAGTGTGCAGTTTCTTGAGAACTTAAATTTTAAAACTTGAAAACCCAAGTTCATAGGTATTATTCTCTGATCACAAAGGCATACATTAAGAGATGTGCAAATTGTCACACAGCCAGGATAGCAGCATAGCACACAACAGCAGCTTATTTCCTGATATTTGAGGTGCAAATACGACATGTTCAAAATCCTCTTGTTAATCCAAACCTCCGTGAGGCTCCTTCTCCAAATCAGTAGATAGAAGATTTACAAAACTTGCATACATAGCCAACTAAAATTCTCTACTAGTACAACAGCTACAAAATGAAGGTATTTTGTTTATTTTTTAAAGGTGAACTTAAAATATTTTAAATATGAAATGTCTTTAAGATGTCAGATCGTAAGCAGACTATACAGAAATCACTGAATTCAAACATATTTCTTAGCTGGTGAGGCCCAAGTTCAGATTTCTGTATTTTCCCTTTTGAAACTGGCAATATCTAACTTGTATAAGTAGAGCACCAACTCTCTAGTCTATTTTCAATGTTAGAGTAGCTGGCACTGTCAAGGAACCACAAAGGGCCTCAACTCTCAGGTGTTAGCAGTTAATAATGCCAAAAAATACAATGCATCTATTTAGGGCACATCCCTTTTCCCTTTCATTGTCCTTACAACACAGGGAGCAACCTATTATTTGGAGGCAAGCAAAGATAATTATGATCTAACATGGAAAAGTCTGACACAGGAAATCCCCCAAATTGAACTGATTGAAGTATTCATTATTCTGTAGTCTAGGTACAGAACCAAGCTAACAAAGAAAGATGTGTGTTGCTTCTGGGACTTGCACCAATTTATTCAGTACTAGCTTGGGAATCTCCACATAGCAAAGACATACCCTTTGGGGAAAAAAAAAAACAAACTTTGTTCAGGGAACCCTAAAGACCATACTTTCAATATGGGGAATAAAAAGCAAAGTCTCCACATAAAACTGATTTCTCCAAACAGCAAGAATCTCCCATTCTTTCTTAATGACCTAGATTGAACGAAAGGTGTCAGACCATTCAGGACATAAAAACCTGACAGTAGCAGCCAAATAATAGAAAAACTATTTGAAGAATCCATTAAAAACAGTGACTGGTAGCAAATTCAGGACTGGAAGGGACCTTTTGGGTCATCAAGACCAGTGCCCTGCTACAAGAGGCAAACAAAATCTTATTCAGGATTTACAACAAATGATTTTACTAACTTTGGCCATAGCCATCAAACTAAATCCAGAAACAAACAAGAAAATAAACAAGAAACCAATGCAAAAGTATGTATATGTATTGGTAGATCTTAAAGGCCCTGCCAAAGGTGGCCACCATTTCAGTACCACACACAGCAAAAGACAAATAGATAACATCTGGCAACCACAGACAAATCACCATGAACATGAGTGTTCAGAAAACACTATGCAGACTTCAAGGAATTTTTCCAACCCTTCAAAGTCAAGTTGAATGGGAAACAGCAGGATTTTTTGGTCATAGAAATTAAATGCAAACTATTCACAATTCCAAATCCTTAAAACATGTGTAGACTTAAGACAAACAGCATTTCAGGAAAGAACTTTGCAAGTCATTTCAGGCATTTATACACATGCTCTGTGAGTGAGGGGGCACTTTGATTAGTGTGGCTCTTGAAGCTGCTCTAATTTAAGTGCCAGTAGCGTCTTGTGTATCAGCGTCCCTGTGCTTCAAAACGGCTGCAGGGGCACTTTATAGCTCGTTGAGCGAGCTTTAGATAAAGCACCCCTGCCATTTTGAAGTACAGGGATGCTGATATACAAAACGCTGGAGCACAGTAATTACCACACTCCAGCAGATTCTATTAATTGAGTCTGCTCCAATGTGCTGCAATTGCAGCGCCCGTCCTCCTTTAGTTTTAAGCTAAGATGCAAGTTCAAGTTCTGATGCCATCACTAGCATCTAATTATTTCATGATATAATTACAAGAAAAACAAAGCCCAGAATGCAGGAACAATTTCTTAGCTTGCCTTTAAGGTATCTCTGCAGTCCAAATCTATAAATATTAAATAACTTGGGATTTTAAACAATATTTCAGTTCATATCTCTGAGACAGCCTAGTGTTTTGAAAACATCTTTGAAGGTGGGAGGCAGGAGATATGTTATTAACTATGTGGAGCTATGTGTGCAGTTACCTGAAAGGAATGTTATCTTGAGATTGAGACATTTTTCTTCGGAGGGAACTAAAAACCAAAATTGAATCGGGTTTTAAAAAGTAATTAAAAGTAGGGCAGGGATAAGTGCATTACTTAAAGTCCTGTGTCAGTTTTGGAAAATGCGATTCTAAAATCCCCAAAACTTCTATTTTTGTTCTCTTTTATATGATAATGCTCAAGAGAGAGAAACAATGAACCCAGTTATATCGAAGTACATAAAGTTCACAAGTTAGAGAAAAATCATTCTCTCCAGTCTTCTATTTAGTCCTATTAGGTATCAGTCCTAATAAAAGTTCAGTTAAGCACAGTGTGGTTTTTAAGTCTACTATAACCTTTCAACTCAAAAGGGTCATGTTGACAAGCTGACATGTAAAACAGGAATGGTTTTAATTGTTAACCTGAGATATACTACATGGACTATCTAGTTTTAAAGTTTAAAATCTGAACATCCAATTTTGAGTATTATAACCTGCAACTTCTCCTCCAACTAAGGAAAAGCCTGGGACAGGGGTTGTATAGGCACCATGGTGCACAGCTGATGCAAATCTGAGGCCACAACAGAAACACTCATGGTGTGGCCCATTCAGATTCCAATAAAACTCAAATTCTGTTAAATACCTTGTCACAAGGACACAAAAAGGAAGGAAGGAAAAGCCTGTACCCAAAAACAAATTTGTGGTTATCTGCCCAAATCTTTCTATTCATAAAAAAGATGACATTTTGTTACTTTGCGCACACTCATGTGCATGTGTACATATGCACACATTTGTTTGACTAGAAAGGGAAACATGATTAAAGGAAGGCTTGCCTTTTCCATTGAAGCAAGCAGATAACACCTATGCTCTAATTTCAGTGCATTACAACTTCCATAGCCACATAACGACATTAACAGTATCTGAAGTAAGCTTGGACTCTGGAAAGCTTATGCATCTCTGATTTAGTATACAAGGTACATTTCTACCCTGCCTTCCACATTAACCAAGCATGTTACCACTTGGTTTCTAACTGCAGCTAGCTGTAAGATGTATATAAAAAGCAACTGGTATTTCATAGAAACTCAGCCTTACCATCTCCTTCTACGCAGAAAGGCAAAAAAGGAAAAGTCTAACTAGTAGCATATAAATCAAACAAGAACCTGAAACAGTAATCTTATACTACAGACAAGTTTCCTTCCCTCACACCATGGTGCACACAGCAAAGTCAGTAAAGTATATAAAACAAGAGAAGTACAAGAGATGACACAGTACTTAAAGAAAAAAAAAAACGAAAAAGCTTGTAACTTAAAGAAATTGTACTTATACGGAAGTGTTTTCCTTCATAGTTAGGGACTACTCAAATAGTGATTTCACTGATTGTGCGGAAATCATGAAATTGGGCAATCTCTGCAAAAAAAGAAAAATAAAGTGCTGGCTTTCTACCAATCAGCAGTGGGAGGCAGGGCCACTAGGCCTCCTTGGCCAGAGACGTGGTGGGCCCCCACCATAATAAGCCCATGAAAATGGCTGCAGGGTCCACAATATTGGCTGGCCCCTGCCTCAAGTTGAGTAGACACCTATTCATAGTATAAGTGCTCCAGGTTCCTACAGCTAATACACACTCAACACCTCCTCTTCTCCCATATCATTTTCCACTGCCCCATTACCATTTCTCCAAGGTTATCTATCCTATTTCTACTCCAATCCTATGGTCTTAGAAAGAACAACCAAAGTAAAGAATAAGAGTTTAAAAAACCCCTCAAGTATGATTTAACAATGAAACACTATGGAGAAGCCAGGGAAGGGGGAAAATAAAAATAAGAAAGATTTAGATCCTAGAACCATGATTTTAACTCAGTTAGCTTTCTAACTCATTGTCCTATGAGAGCTACACAATATCTGAAATCTTTTGCCATTCCACCTGCCAGTGTAACAAATACTTGTTCCACACTTTGTGTTGAGAAAACAAAACTAGTGTGCTCCAATACTCCAAATTTAAATGGAACGTCACAAATGAAGATTCTCAGAAATGCTATTAAGTAGTTATCTACAAGTCAAATTTAATATTCATTAAGCCTTATAAATTACAACAGCTTCTCCATATAGCCTTGAAGTAGGCTAGTACAAATCATTCAAGCCTACATGTGACATTTTTAAATGTAGGAAATAAGTCCACCAATTAAGTTGCATCTTACTATCTTCAGGCAAGTGATTTTAGTGGCAGAGTACTGATGATAATGCACACCTGAGAAGTAAGAAAAAAAAAAAAAAAAAAGAATCAACCAGAAACTGATCATGGAGTTTCCCCTTAATGCTCTTACCAATTGATGAGAGTAGTGTTCATAACTATGCTGCTAGGCAACTTCGCACTTCTCTGCCACAGCTGCCAGGCTACATCAATCTCCAACCTCCCCAAGCGTATTCCATTCAAATCTCAGGCCTCAAGCAATCATCTCTCTCACAAGGTAAAATCATACTATTCCTCCCACTCCCAAATCAGACCCCATACGCAGTTCCCTATAATCACAACTAGCTCAGAGGTCCAGCTCCTCTTTGGTTCCTACAATTTTATTCCCACAGGTTGATAAGTTATGCAAGTTAAAACAGCATTCTTCAAAAAACAAACATACAATCACCCTCGGCTCAATATAATTAAAGAGATCCCAAACCGACTACATGCCTATCTATCCATTTTCTGCATGGAACAATCCATTTTTATAACCCTTTGAGTCTAATGCAGTCTGAGTCGCAGTCTGGTCCAGAAGCAGGCGATCACACACACACACACACACACACACACACACACACTTCACCAAAATGGCCTTCCAGACTGGGTTTAAGGGAGAACCTGCCCCTATACTTCCTGTAAGGGAAAAACAAATACAGCATTCCCAACCTTTTTTCTAGGTTTCTGTATCCATTATAAGCAGGAAAAGGAGGCACAGTATATACATGTGCACACATATTTTAAAAATATTTGCAAAATGATTCAGTTGTTTTAGAATAGAAAAGCTGAGAAATACAGTGTACAGTTGACCAAAATTTAAAAAAAATGCAGATCTCTCTACCTTTTTTCTTTTTTAAGAGCTCTATCCCCCTTTATATTTTGAAGTAGAAATTTAATACAGGGAAACCTTCTGAATAAGGAATATATATTTTACAATGATCTAGTGAAAACCTGTTTTGGTTTAGCAAGTAAAATGTAGATATGAACATGAGGCAAACAATGGATTTTTCCAACAATCAGTGATTTTTCTTTTTCATCAAAACTAACTAGAACAAAAGCACTGAGAGATTTACTACTGGATGCACAAAACCATTGAGTAAAAATAACATGCTGTTGTGTAAGTAATTTATTGCGTGTGTGCCCCCTGAAAGAAGCAAGTCTTTGGAAGTTATTTAAGTGGGATGGTCATTAATGTAGAGTGCTCAAGGGACATCTGGATGCTGAATGAAGGCAGAAGCCTTGTAAGAATAAACTTGCACACAACTAAAGGATATATTGCATACCTAAAGGGTGTAAAGTAAAGGTTGAGCAGGAGATCTCCACAGTGCTAGTTCCCACCCTGAGTGAATCTATTTGGATTCCTAACAAACGTAGGTGTTCTTTTTTCCCTTTCTGGGGGGTTTCTTGTGCATACTCTGCCCCATATCCAATTTCAATTTCAATCCAGTTAATTTCCATCAAGTTAACAACTTCCAGCCTTCCCAGAGGATGCACAAATTTCCAGCAATGCATTATTTTTCAAGTCCATGTGCAGATTCATAGCCAGCTTAACTTTTATACCAAGACAGTCTCAGCAGATAACCATGAAAACAACAACAACAAGAATGCATACAACAGCAGCCTTGAAAGGGATTGCTCTTCAGCAGGTATTCCAAGGTAAGAGGGAAACATTTAAGATTCCAGGACACTTTGCATATCGCTATTATCATCTCTTCAGACCAAAATACATATCCATAAGAAACAGAGAAGAAAATTGTTGTCCCTTACAGCTCCAGGCTAGGAGAACAAAAAACAAATCCCATATCACATACCACATTACTGTCTCTTGGCAAAGAGAAACTATTGTTGGATATCACCAGTTTCTACTGAACCCTAAGCTTTCACTGAAACCAATTCCATTTCTAACATTTGTTATATGAAGATAATTTTTCAAATGAAACTGCTCCAATTTGTATCTTCCTATGTCTGTGAAGAGGCAGCTTTTCAGCACCCCGAGCACACAGCATGGTTGGTTTTTATGCTACTGCAGCCCAACAAGGCTTCACTGCTACCTTTTAAAGTTCTGTTGACAGTGACATTGCTGCCCAAATCAGGTAATTTTACTCTGGGACAAGTTTTATTCAGTGACAGAAGCAGGCACTAAATCTTTATGCAGACCACCATAAAAGAAGAGAAGGCTGGAGAATGAATATACTGCTTGTACATCACCTTGGTAGAAATCTCAGTAGTTTCTGCATTCCAGTCTCACATAGGTACTGCTCTCAGAGAAACCCCAATATCTTTCCCAGTCATACTTGATGAGCAGACCTAGCTCTCTAGGTAGACACCTAGCAAAGTATCTAAACCAAACTAGAGTCCAAGTACAATTTAAGGGTGGACATGTAAAAGGAAAAAGCAAATGGCTCAAGCTGGAGGAGTATGTATTTTCTTTCTTCTCTCTCTAAATGCTGAAGGGGTAAGAAGGCAGAAGAAACTGTGTAGGGAAGTGGAGACAATACAGCATAAGAAAGAAAATGAAGAAAGGAAACACTGAAAATTTGAGACAGTATAGATCATGATCTATTACTGGAAAAAAAAAGTGGAATATAAAGCCAAGTTAGAAAAAAAAGTAGTCAAGAGAGATGTAAACATGGATTGTCAAATGTTATTTGACAAACCTCATTAGTGTTGCATAAATAATGTATTAAAAATTTTTTTGCACCATTCAATTAGTTCTACAACTGGTCAAATATTTGACAAATACTAAGGACATGTTTTGAATAATACAGCAGAAAAATATTTGTCTGCGGCAAATGATGTTTTCTAGAGTTTATTAGAACTATAAACATAACACTGTAAATAGCATGTCGGCAGACAAGGTTCCTTGGGTGAATTTGATATCTTTTATTAGACCAACCCAAATGGTTGGAGAATAGTTATTAAGCAAGCTTTTGGGTTCAAAAACCCTTTGTCAGGCTAAGAAGGCTGCAGCAGTTGCTGTGTGCTCTTCCTGGATGTCAACATTTTAGCCTTTTAAATTGTAGCACATATGGTGCTGCAGGATTGGGAGTATAGCAGTTTTTCATCCAGACTACTGAATTAAATCCAGGAACCCTTGCACCACAGATAACTGCTTTCGATCCCTGTTGTTTTTAGTTTTCGTCAAGTCAAATTACACTTGAAATAAACACCAAATAACAATGCTTTACAGTGTGAAATATTAGGCAGACTTCTCACACTTGACTGAAGTCATTGCATTGGAATGCAAAGTAGGCTATCACTGCAAGTGAGACATATTCTGTAGTTTACTGCACAGTGTGAGTTAATTAACAGGGCCAGAGACTAAGACAAAGCAGGCAAGTACCTTGGAATTATGAAGTAATAATTCCATTAAGGAGTTCACCCAACAAGTCAGGAGAGCACATTCAGAGTGTACATAGTAACTGGGGACCAATAAAGGATGTAACAGCATATTTACAAAGTTGCACATAAAATATTATTCCAGCACAGAGTGTTGACATATCAGTACTCCTTTTAAATCAACTAACTTTGTGAAAACTGCTGGCAATAATAAGAATACCCCTTAAAAAGAGAGCAAGAAAGCAAGGACATACCCTGATACTATAGACAACAAGTGAGCAATTTTTGGCATTTTCTTATTGCTAGTACAATACATGAAAGTTGTGTTAAGATCAAAGACCTTAAACCCATGTCTGCTGTCACCATGGCTGTTTACAGTCCTAAGGGAACAAACAGTATGCTCCCTCTGGTAGATGACCTTAATTTACAGGTGCAATATCACATCCACATACTAAGAGATATCAGAACTCAGTTTGGCCATTTCTCCTTTAACAAAAAATCCCAAAAGCCATCTTTATAGAGACACTTGCATTAAAAAAAATCCTTATTTGTTTTGTTAGTCCTGGTTTAGGGAAATGCATGCTATTAAAACTAGTATCATTTTACAAATCTAGTCAGTCACTCTGTTTACTCTGTAGCTAGTTCAAATGATATACTAGTGGGTTTTTCTCATATTTACATTCTCTTACAGTAATCAGGTCATAAGATCAAAGGACTGCAAGCAAGTCTTTCTTCAATTTCTTTTCATAAGAGCAAATTAAGAACATTCTGATGGAAATATTTTTATATACTTTTGTTTTTTAAACAAAAAGTTAGGAGGCAAATTAGACCTAACTGCATTTCTCTGGAAGGCTGACAAATCCAATCTGACATTTTTATGGAACATGGATATACAAATGCACATCCTTCCAGAATGTTGAAAGGAATACTTCTGTATTGGTTACTTATACAGCCCCCATTACAACACCCCTGATACAAAAGATACAAAAATGCCTCCCCCCATTTTGCAAATGAGGAATCAAGGCAAAGAGACTAAATGACTTCTCACATCATGCAGCAAACCTGTACTTGAGCAAGGAAATGAATCATTTAAGTCCTTAAGTGCTAGCACAAAAACTACTAGACCATCATCCCTTCTCTGTGCATTAAGTTGCCAATTTCTTTTTATGGTGATCCATAAATACTGAAGTAACAATAACCTGCAAGAAAATGTACCAGTCCAATATCCAAAGCTCCAGAAGAGCATTTGATCACAACCAATGTTTCAAGACTGAATGCAGCTTATGTAGCTTCTAGGTACTTTACTAAGTCCAAAGCAACCAGCACCAGTCTATTTCTTTTTAAAAAGGAAAAGTACATGTCTGCTAATTGTGATCAACTGGACTAAGAGTGAGAGAATCCAGCACAAGTACTGAGCATACCAATTTCCACGTAACAAAATGAAGTGTTTATATTTGCTGGCATCAAATCTAACATAAACCCATATTCCAGTGTATACTGTTTTCTAAAAACCCTGCTGTCTTAAACCACCAAAGTCTTTGTTATGTTAGGTATTAAAAGTAAAAGAAACAACTGTTCAACTTTTTAATACCCAGCAGTGCCACAAATGTTCTTGATTTTGGTCCAGACACATAACTATGTCTGCACCTGACCCTCAAATTATATTACTGTTTCCAGGATTTAGTTTTCATATCCTCTTTTCATGGACTTTTCCAAAGCCCCCAAGGAAGTAAGCAGTAACTTCTGAGGTACCTTCTCTCCGTCTGTTTCAGATGAATAGCCATAAAACATTCATCACCAATATATGCTGCCTTGTGCCAAAACAACACTTGTAGAAGCCCACACTTTTTCTCTTGCACAATCATTTAAAAAAAAAAAAAAAAGTGTGCTTTCAAGAACCAGGAGCACACTTCACTGCATTTATATATGCATTTCCTATTACTATTTCTATCAAAGGTTCAGCTTGCTTACATGTTTTGACACATATTTCTTGGAGCTTTAAAAATATCTAGCTACACAGGTTTTCTACAAATACCACTTTCTTTCAGTAAGACAAACTCAGGCCTTTATGCATCCATCTGTCTCAAAAGAACTGCAGTAAAAGAAAATAACTTGCCACCATAAAACAAAGGAAGTAGAAGCTTTCAATGGTTTCCTGTTGAGAAGATCTGCTTGAAGTGAAGGGTAGGAAAGTCATTAGACAAACAACCTACAGGGCTGAAAGATCCCATTCAAAAGTTGAAACTACTTTTAAGTTCTTAAAAAAAAAGAAAAAGAAAAAAAAAGAATAGTAAACAAGTCACTCAGGAGAAGCTTGTATGCAAGGTTACTGAAACAAAGTTTCAGATTCAGTAACAAAGATTAAAGAGTAAAAAAAAAAATAACCCCCAAAATTACCACACATACTTGCTCACCCAAATACAGAGAACTGGTCAACCCAGGTATTTATAAGCCACACCCTATACGTTAAAATATCGTAGTGTTCATGGTAACGACGTTGTAGTAAACACGAGTCCCACTAAGTCGTGTCATCATACCGCTAAAGACCTGGCTGTCAAGTGACAATCCAACATTATACAGCAAAAGTTTTGTTATCTGGCACCCATGGGGAATGGGGGGTGCCGGATAACAAAAATATGCCAGTTAATTGAGAGGCCCAGCATTTGCCTGTTTGGGCCGCCGCTTCTCCTGCTGCGTCCAGGGCGTTGCCGCCCCTCCTGCAAGACAGAGGCAGGCCCCGTGCAGCCTGCTATGCCCTCGGCTGTGGGGGCTTGGCAGCGTATGGGCTGTGGGGGCTCGGTGAAATGAGAAGTGCCACGGTGGGCACTTCCGGTTTTGTTTTTACCTTAACAAGCCGGCATGCCGGTTAACTGAGCATTCCAGCTTGCAAGGTGCTAGTTTAAGGCAGCTTTTACTTATTAAGCCAAACAAGAATCATGAAGAAGCAAGGCTGGAAGGGACCTCCAGAGGTCATCTACTCCAACCCCCTTCCTGAGGCAAGATCATCCCTACCCAAACTATCCTGTGCAGTCCATAATCTAAATGGTTTGTAAAACCACTGTCAACCCACAACACAGACCTGACACCCTAACCTGACACAAGTAAAGCAGGGGAACCACGGCATCCCACATCCTGCTTCTGTGAAATGCTGTAATACTTGCTCAAGAAATCCTGGGTCGAGGGCCATGCCCCCACTACAGAGGAAGGCAAAACCTACTGCAATCAGTATGAGTCTGAACGTGGGGTAGAAAAAGAAGCTGGAGACTTTTGCTGTTTGATCCCTGGTGCTCTTCTAGGACACAAATTACAAACAGAACTGAATAAGCTGCCTGAAGATGAACTCCTAGACAACAGCATGGACACGCTGTGGCAGCTCCCAGATCCTTACATCAGGGGCCAAGAACAAGCCACGTGCAAGTCTGCTTCAGCTCTTCTACAGCGTGAGAAAGCAGAGCGCGCTGCTCTGCGGATGATGTGCCAGCCCTGAGTGCCCCATCCCGGGCCAGGGGAATCGCTCCAGCTCTGCTCCTTGCCTGCCCCAAAACACCTCCTCAACCTTCCCCACTGGCATCACCCACTAAGCGCAGCATGTGGGGCCAGGCCAAGCCACCCCAGTGAGGTGGGACGCGAGACACAACCTGTCATCACCATGGGGCTCCAGTCGCTCTGCAGCCGAGTGGAACAGGTCCCAGCGGCGGCTGTCTGCCCACCTGCCTATGCACCTGTACCCATCTGTTTGCCCGCCCACCCTTACGTGCCTCTGTGTCTGTCCCCGTTCTCATAGAGTGGCTCAATGGCAAATGAAAAGAGCGCAAGTCTGTCTACCTACCTATCCGTCCCTGCCCATCCCCGTGCGTGTATGGGCCCTCCCCGCCCCGCCGCAGCCGCTCACCCCGGGGCGACGACCTGTCCGGGCCGCGCGCACAGCTCCCGCACGACGCCGGGCCGCTCCGCCTTGAGGCGCAGCTCGCTGCCGGCGCGCTGGGGCCGGGCGCTGGCGCCGCTGCGGGCTCCCTGCGCCGGGGCGGCGGCGGCGCTGGCGGGAGGCGGCCCCGGGGCGCCAGGCCGGGGCGCGGGGGGCAGCGGAGCGCAGAGCGCCAGCACCGACCCGATCTGCACCGCCGCCCCCAGCGGCACCTTCCACTCCAGCAGCCGCAGCGGCCGCGGGCCCGGCACGCGGATCTCCGTCACCGCCGGCTCCGCCATGGCCCGTCCGTCCTCCCGCCGCCGGGGGGGTCGCTATGGCGACGCTCGCGCCGCCGGCTCAAAACCGGGACTCGCGCGCTCAACTGCCACCGCCGCGGGGGGAGGGGAGGGGACGGGACGGAGCTCAACAGTCACGAGCCACCGCCTGAGCGTGAGGTCACGGTGCTACTGCGCAGGCGCAGCGCCCGGCCACGCTTAAAAGGGACAGTAACGCGGAACGTAAGTCAAGGGGCATCCACGCGCACGGAGGAACCGCCGTTTCCCGGCATGCAACGCTCCCGGGTACTTTTTTTTTCCCTCCTAACTCCCCGCTTGTACACCACAAACTACCAGTCCCAATCTGCACTGCGGCGGCGCGCACAGACGCGCGCAAGGGGCAGGCGCGGTGCATGCTGGGTCCTGTAGTATCCAGGTGGGCGCCAACATAGAGCTGCCAGGCGCGGTGCATGCTGGACACTGTAGTTTCCAGGCGGGGCGGGGTGGGGGAGCTCGGAGATGAGCGTGCTCAGCGGGTGGAGGCGCAGTTCCAAATGCGCGGGCGGGACCGCGTGTAGCACGGAAATAAAAGCCCTGCTGGGGTACAGCACGTCTTAGCGGCCGCTTCCGCCGCCCACACATCTCAACCCAAGCACGCAGGAAACTGGAGAGCGGGGCACCCTGGTCCTAGGCACGCGTGCTCGCCTGCTGAGTGGCAAGACTGCGTCTGGCGCCTTTTGTTGCTATGCAGGGGGCAGCGGAGGGAAACTGATCACAGCCCTTGTTCTAGTCTCAGTGTTATGGGCGCGAAGGAAGAAGAGCAGGAGTTGGATATGAAGAAAACTGTCACTCAGAGGGTGGTGAAGCACTGGAACGGGTTACCTAGAGGGGTGGTGGTGGTGTCTCCATCCTTGGAGGTTTTTAAGTCCTGCTAGACAAAGCCCTGGCTGGGATGATGTAGTTGGGGATGGTCCTGCTTTGAGCAGGGGGTGGACTGGATGCCCCCCTAAGGGCCCTTGCAACCTTAATTTTCTGAGGAACCTGCTCTCTCTTTCCCCTCCCCCCACCATGCCAGAAGGTAGAGGCTGAGACTCCTGTTCACCTGCCGAAGCCTGCCTTGCCAGGGATGCCTGCTGCAAAAATCACCTGCTTCTGGCCTTCTCCCAAGACCATACAACATGTACAGTTGCAGACTTGGGGGGGGGGGGGGTGCGGTTCTTAGGTGGGTGGTTCTCAGCCTTTGTCAACTTGCAGCAGACCCTCGGTGCTGGGGAGTTGTGAAGGGCCCTCGCCCCTCTTGGCTGTATCATTATAGTGTCCTGGAGGAAGACTGATCCTGGGAGTGGTTCAGTCTGAATCCTAATGCTTAGCCTGAGAGAAGCGGATTGTAAGGGACAGTTTCTAGGGTGTCAAGACGCCCAGGCCAGTGATTATCACACCCCAGGCTAATTAAAGTGCTCCTAGGAAAGAATATAGGTCACAGGCCTTGATTCAGTTTGCCTGCTCCCTCTTTATCTGGCCTAGAGATCCTCATCTCAGAGGAATGGGCAGGAATGCAGAAATCAACCTGAGCTGCATGTAGCCCGGGTGTACTCGGGTAAGTACTCCCTTCTCCAGTTGAAGGGGATTGTTAGCAGGTGCGCTGTGGGTGGAAACTGCACACTGAACAGTTTCCCTCCATTCCCTATAGAGCCAGGCCAGGACACTACAACTTAACTATTTACACATTTATTAAGATCATGAACCATAAAGAGAAATATAAATATATATGTAGCCTGGGTACACCTGGGGCGGTGTGCCCTCACCCCCGATGACAGTGGTGGTCAGGCAGGGTGCTGAGGAAGGGGTCAGCTACTACAACAGCTTCCTCCCCTCTCCATAGAGTTCGGGTGAAAGCAAATACTTAATTATGTACAATTTATTACAAGAATAAATACAAACAATATAAAGCATAGAATATTTACAAGGCTTAACATATAATACTATATATAATATTCCACAATTAACATATAATACCAAATATGAACCAAATAACTTACAACCTATACAGCACAATTAACACACAGGGATAGTAACTTAACCATAATATTTCTTTAAACCTTCAGAAATAAGAATACTAATATACACATTGAGACATTAAAACACATAAACCCCCTTAAAGAATACCTCTAGCTATATAGCCCCTAATACAACACCCTCAAAATAGGGAGTGCACTCAGCACCTCCCCAGGGGGTTTCCCTGAAGCACCCCTAACCTTTAGGGCCCTTAGGATGTGGACACACACCTCCTGCAATGGAGGGTGGAGGTGGCAGACCCTCCTCACCTGTGTCAGTCTCCCCTGCAGGGCCTACTTCCCCAGTAACTTATGCTTCCTCTCTGGAGAAGTCGATGCTCATCCCCTGGTGGCCAATCCTGCAAGAGCCTCTCCCCAGCGGTGCCTTCGGCTCTCCTCGACAGCCTGGTGCCCTGCGCTGGGCACCCAGGGCTCGTTCGCTCTCTTGCAGGAGCCAAGCCCTTGCAGGCTCCAACTCCCCAGTCTCACACTGGGGGTTCTCCCCTTTCCCAGGCCCTGCCCTGGGCACCAGGGCTCTTTTAGTTTAAAGTGGAGCTGCACTGTGGGGCTCCGGTCACTCGGCCTAGGGCCGGGGCTAATGTGAGCAGCCACAAGCTGCTTCCAAGGCGGTTCTCCATGCGCTGACCTGTGTGCCAGGTGAGCCCTCCTCCCCTGTGGGAATCTCTTGTCTCCTGGTAACTCACAGCGAAGCATCTCCTCTTCTGACAGGCTCACCACCCTCCTAGTCTCCCCAGGGCCACCTGCCTGCCCATAGCCCTGTGCACCATTAGGTGCACTGAGAGCTCTACCTATTGCCCAGCTTCCTCGGGCTTTCTCTGGGATACTGCCCCCTTAGGACTCTGTGCACCGTCATGTACACCAAGGGCTTGGCCTCTTGCTTACGGTTGGAGAGCTGGGCTGCCTTGTGCAGTGCCAGGGTCTCTGATTGCTCGCAGATCCTCTGCACCGCACTGCCTGCACCAAGTTCCTGGCCTCATGCCGGGGTGGAAGACCCGAGCTGCCTTATAAAGCTCCTAGGGTCTGGGTCCGCTCATGGACCCTCTGTGCAGCGCTATCTGCACCAGGTTTTCTGGCCTCATGCCATGGGTCGGAGACCCAAGTTGCCCAATCAGCTCCCAGGATATCTTTCCATGCACCGCTTGTGCACCAAAAAGCCTGGCCACTTGCCAGGGATAGACCAGAGCTGCCTCCAAGGTTCCCTCTAAAGTGCGCACGTGCATGGCCACGCACAACTAAAAGTGTGGCCATGCACAGCCTTTTCAAGGCCGTGCACCAGGAGAGGAGCTGAAGGTCAGCTCCTAGGCAAGGTGGGGGTGGGAGCCTGGCGCAAGCTCCGGGAAAGTGCTCTGCTTCCCCACATCAGGCCCGGGGAGTGGAGCACTTCCCCAGAGCTGGCGGAGCCCACACCAGCCACCCGCCCCAGCCCCTATCCCTGCCTTGCCTCACCTCGGGGAGGAGCCACTGCCTGCCCCGAGTGAGGGTCTGCCAGCTCCAGGGAACTGCTCTGCTCCCCTGCATGGCCTCGGGAGATGTGGCATCAGGGCCGGGGAACGGAGCAGTGTCCCGGAACCGCCAAAGCCTCACTTGGGGCAGGCAGCGGCTCCTCCCTGAGTTGAGGCAAGGCAGAGATGGAGGCTGGGGCAGGCTCCACCGGCTCCCAGCCTCTAGCCTATCAGCTCAGGGACTAGCCTCTAGCCAACACCCAGCCCCAGCCTCTCGGCTCCAGCCCCCAGGCTCTCGGCTCCAGCCCTTGGCCCCCAGCCTCTCAGCTCCAGGCCCCAGTCCCCGGCCCCCTTTGGTAAGTGTCCCACACCAGACCGAAGCAGCGTGCTCATGGACTGAGGCGGCACACTCACAGACCACTACTCCTTATAGGGAGCATTGGCTGCCTCGTGCAGCTCCCAGGGTCTTTTGCTCTGTGCACTGAGCTGTACACGGTTTGCTGTGCTCAGCAGCAGGACTGGGGATGCAGCTGCTTGCTACTCCCGTCCAGTGAGGGCGTTTTTTGGGGCTCTTGGGGAAACAGCTCTGCCCTGCTGGCCAGCTCTCACCACCTCTTCTTGTCCATCCTCTTCTCCGTTCCTCAACAGCAGTCCCATGTGCCAGGCATGCTGCTCTTTTATTCCCTCCAGAGGTTCTGCCCCTGGATTGTGAATGGACCAATCAGGAAGAGGGGATGTGCAGTCTTCAACCAGGTCCAGCTCTGTGCCTCGCGCCCCCCCCCCCTGCAGGGCAGGCTCCTCCCCTGTCATCACCTGATTGGTGAGAATGCCCCACCAATCACTTAAAGCCCTTTTTGAGCTGGCAGCCAGGCTGCTGTTGGAAACCTCACCACATATATAAAACTCCCCCACAGAGTCCTTACCACCTAGTAATTTGTATGTTCACATATTCTCTGTTGTATGTAGCTGCTCTTGGTCATGTTGCCCAATTGCTAATACCTCAATAAAACAGTGTATAGTTTGGAGGAACATAGTTTTTTTGACTATGGAAAAATAATAGAGCCATTCTTCTGCGTTACAAAGAACTCTGAAAGGCCACAGCACGGCAGAATGGTTTTCACACAGTGGATTCCTATTTTAAATCTCTGGTTTATCTTGTGACTCTTGTTTGTACACCTAAGAGGGCTAGCACCCTGTGGCACCCCTAAAAGGAACTTGCAGCACCCTGGTTGAGAAGAGAAGTCTGATCTAGACTTACCTGGTTCTGCCTACATAAGTTCTGGCAACAGACAGCTGCTGCCACTGCAAACAAAGCATGTGACCATTTGTGTGTTTCTGGCAGCTCCGGGTGACCTGACTCAGCAGCTGTGCTTTGCTGAGATATACCAGTGCACCTAGGAAGGCACCAACTGCCTTTGGGACAGGTTTACACTGGAGGACCCAGAAGGATATCACAGGGATACCAAATTGTATAGAAGAATCTGGCCTGGAGCAACCTACAGCCCACAGACAGGATCTGACCAAGGAATCCATTTTATCCAGCCCATAGCATTGCGGGGAAGGGAGGCAGCTTCTGCAGTGTTTCCATGGTGCAAGTTTTTGTCTGGACATCAAGGAGAAGTGGTAACACTGCAGAGGGGAGCAGCGACTGGAGCTCTGACAGCAACAGTGGCAACAATGGTAACTGGAAGGCGTTCCATCCATGTGAAACCTATATGTGGTTTCAGTGCAATGCCTACATCACAAAACCATCAAGTCACATTAGAAAAGCCACTAATAACACCATTTTGTGGTGTCAAGAGAAAGGTCAGGTACTGAGAAGGAGGGAACAAAGTTCCAAATGGGGCAGGAAGTGTGCTATATTTCTGGGGTAAAACACAAGAGGTTGTTATAGGTGTAGATAGACTTCTAAGTCACCAGCCCAGGATCTTTTGATGATGGTTCAGTCTCACATTGACTGCAAGACTTTGTGCGATTGCCATGTTTACGCAAATCTAAGATGACCCTAAATGTAAGATGAACCATCCAAGAATTAGATTCTAGTCATGGAAAATCTATACATTTATTACAATTTTTCATGTATAGCATCTTATTATTGGACAATCATCTTGAATTCATCCCCAACACTACTGCAGGCAACGGGGGGACAGCTGCGAGCCAGAGCTGGAGCTACAGCAGCTGCCTGCCACCCTGCTGCCTCATATTTGATTCTAAGATAAGGGGGACCCCCCATGTTAAATGTGGGAAGAAACATAATCTTTTAATCAAATAAATAGCTACACAGCTTATGATCTGACATAACTTGAATATGTTTCTTGTTCCTTGAGTAAACAGAGAAGGCAGAAAATTCTGGAAATGGATCCCTGGTTAGGTAAGTGGTATAAGGTTTTTGTGAACTATTGGACCACTTGCTTTGGGGAGAGGGTCCACATGATTTGGATAGCCTCCATCTCAGTAGAAAAGGAACCAATCTTGCAGGGAACAGACTGGCTAGATTAGTTAGGAGATAATTTAACAATAAAAGGGAGGCTGAAAAGGGCAAGGAGAAGAAAGCACACAGTCAAGACAAACTCAAGATGTGAAAATAAAGTTAACTAAGGCCGTGTGTAGACAAAACGAGAGCTGTGTATGCACGACACTTTAAAGAGGACTAAATGCTTTTGCACTGCTTTAACTGTGTCCGTGTTTGCACGCCTTGGCAGCATATTGTGTATTAATTCCAGCTGCTGTAGGAAATTCAGCGGCGTAATCCACCTTAAATGACTTGGGGCGCAGCAAACTAAAACTCCTTTAAGGGGTTTTAGTTTGCTGCCCCTACAGCCGCGGAGTGAAGCATCGGGCTCCATTCAGCTCAGGGGCTCTGTAGGAAGCCCTGCAGACAGCCTGACAGCAGCCCAGGAAACCAGCTCCATCCAAGAAAAGCGGTGAGCCTGATTTCCCCCCCAGGAGCCTGCCTGCCTGCCTTCCTGCCTGAGCTGTGCCAGGGCTCAGTGCCTCCCCCGGAACTGCTCCAGACGGGTGCTTGTGGGCGGGTGCCACTGGGGGGGGTGGGGGAGAGGTACCACTGCCATGGAGGGAAGCACAAGCTCCTCCCCACCCCCCCAGCCCAGGGACCACTCTGCCCACTGGCAGCTTGCCCCCACCCCTCTCTGCCAGAGAGTCAGGTAAGTCAGCAGGGTGTGTGCATGACATGGGGGTTTAATCAGCCCTAAATTGAAGCGGTGTTTTTTAAAACCCACCACTTCAATTTAGGGCCCCCGTTTCCTCTACACATGCCCTAAAAGAACAAATCCTTTAATTGCCTACATGGATTGCATTAACTGGAATTAGAATTAATGTATTCTACCTAGCTGAAACCTGTGTGGGAAGATCCGCATGATAGGAATATTAAAATCTATCATTATAACCTGTTTTGGAGAGACTGAGTGGGCAAAATGGAGATGGGGGTGTAGCTCTCTGTCAGAAATGGTATTCCTTGTTTCTGAGTCACTGACAACTCAAGAGCAAATGATCTCGGACAGTTATGGATTAATTTTTGAACATATAAGATCAGGTGATAGTTGGCATCTGCTCCAGACTACCCAGTCACACTTGGGGACATGCTGTCTGGCTCCTTAAATACCCATCTGTAAAGGGTAGGAAAACGATGCCTTATCATGGGGGTCTTTAGTCTGAGTGACCTATGCTGGAGGTCTCATGATACCAGTAATAATATGAACCTGGGTATTTCTATGAATTCCAGATGACCATTTCCTAAATCAAAAAGTGTCACTCCCAACAGAGTAGAATTTTATATTAGACCTTGTAGTGGATTGACAGTTCATATAATACAGGCTTCTTTTCTCTGGACAAACTTGCCCCACAGAACACAGCATAAACCATTAATCAACAGCCAAATAATAAGGGTATTTGTTCGTGCAATTGTTCCATACCAAGTACAGGACTTTGCACTTGTCCTTGTTAAATTTCATTTTGTTGATTTTGGACCATTTCTCCAATTTATTACCTCAGCATTTAGCAGTGTTGCATCCACTACTAGAATGCTGTGAGGAATACATTTCCAAAGGATGTTGAAGACTTGGAATTGGTTCAGAGGAGTACCATGAAAACAATCACAGATTGGAAAACATTCCTTTTAGTGAAAGACTTAATCTATTTAGTTTATCAGAAGATGCTTATGGTGTCATATCACTGATCCCAGTTTTGATCCATAACCTATTTGGGAACAGAAATTTGATAACAGAGGGTTATCAGTCTGATATAACAAAAACTGAACAAGAGCAAGAGGGCAGGTTGAAAACAAATTCAGACTAGAAATAATGCACACATTTTTACAGTGAGGGAGCTAGGAATACAAGACTGGAAGAACTCCCCTGGGCAGTACTGTAACTAGTGGTGGCCTGCTGCAAGCACCAAATTTGGAGGGACGCTGGAATCGCACTCTACCACCCTGGCAGCATTGCCATGCTAGGACTCCAAAACAGAGAAGAGCAAGAACCAGGGAGGGCAGAGAACACCTGAAAGCAGCAGCTCTGCTGAGACTATTTTGGAGTCCCAGCATGGTAATTCTGCCAGGGGGTGTATTCTGTGAGGGTGGGGTTGTGAGTTGGGGGGGCAATTTTGGCACTGCTCTAGAGTTGTGTATTCCAACATTTGAGATTGCTGTTCATCAATCTAGGTAAAGCTGTTGCCCCCCACCTCCACTGTCAGAACCTGTGTGCCTCCTCCATGGGCAGATCTAGAATTGTGAAAAGGGGAGGTGAAGATGGTATGATGCAGTAGTGCTCATCCTTTTAGCCCTGCAGGCTACATGAGTGGCGTGGGTCCAGTCATGGGGCCTGGCACTGCCTCCTTCTGCTCCCCATGTGCCAGGATTGGGTCTCAGAGACCCAATGCTACTCCCTCCCATGCTGGGATTGGGTTCCAGGAGCTCAACACTGCTCCCTCCTGCCCCCTCCCCCACACCAGGATTGAGCCCAGGACCTGGTACTGCACCCCGACCGCACAGCCCTATGTGCTGAGATTGGGTGCCCTGTGAGTCTGAAAATTTGGCAGCAGGGGACTACTACCACCCCATCCCCCACTGTCAATTTTCCAGATCCATGGGGAGCCGCACAGGCTTGATGATATAGCACTGCAAGCTGGCTCACAGCTGGGGGTGAACACCTCTTGTATGGTGCATCATCATTCTTCACATATAACACAATGCCTATTTTTATCAAGTGGAAAAGAAACAAAAGCTTTACTAATAAGTAAGGGACTAGGGCTGTATTATTCAGTTTAAGTTGGAGCAAAGACAAAATACAAACTTATTAGACTGTGCATTCATTTGCTATATTACATATTATGTATATAAAGAACTACAACACATTGGGCAAAAAATAATTAAAAGTTGTTTGATTAGTCCTGCCATCATTAGGATTAAATGGACATCTCTTTTTCAGATTCATAAAACAAAACCTAGTCTTCTTGAGTATCTTGACAGTGCATCTGATGCTTCACCCAAAGTTATTTCCACATCTGATTTAATGCATTTAACTAGCATTAAAAAGAGCTTACAGAATTGCAGAAGAAAGGATAGCTTTATTAACTGAACATCAAGATCTTTAAAAATGAGAGACAAGTCATTAACACCTGTGGAAAGAAGAGTTTAGAAGGAATCTGGTAGATTATAATAAACTATGAAGTCAGTTGATTCCCTCACTGCTGCCCAAATAGAAATGCTTCTGCTGTCATTGCAGGCAGTTGGTTTTAAACTTTGGAGGGAGTCAAAGTGGCTTGTGACTACACCACTGCACCCCTTGGGTCCATCATGGCCTCCTGCTCTCAGAACTGCATGCCCCCCTGGCTTCCCCACTCTCCCACAGGGTTTTCCCCAGGTACCAACTCGGCTTGTTATGCCACTGCCCCTGGAGACTGCACCCTTCAATGCAGGGTTTGAATAATGTACAATAAATGCTGCACTAGGGCCACATATTGAACAAAGCTAAAACAAAATAATTGCTGCCTTCTAAGTGAGCACCCATCCATTCTGCATGCTGAATTACATGCAAGAAGGTAAATAAATGCTGTACAGACAATCTTCAGGTTTGCATTTTCAAATTTCTGGTGCTTGATTTTGCAGTCTTAATAATTATTTTTTAGCCTAGTTCTGGGTGTGTACTATAGCTACCAGACTGAAAGGAGATAGGACCATTTGTTTTTCTGTGCCCTGCACCTTTACAACGTATAGGATGCCCAATTTATGACACACAAGTAGTGGCTTAAATCACAGTTTAGTGGAAATCATGAAATCCAGCATTGTCTGCAAAATCAGGCAATGTTAATGAAATCTATGAAAAAAAAAGAGAAAAAACTTACTGAAAATAAAATGCTGGCTTTCCAGAGGGAGCCAGCGGTCTTCATGGCCAATGAGGCCCAGAAGCTGCACAGCCCCCCAGTGGGGAAGGGAGGAAGGGGGCTACCAGCATGAAGCGGAGCCCAAGATGGCTGCCACCCCTGCCCTCACTGCTGATTGGCTGAGAGACACCCCCCCCCCTCACCTATCGGACAGCTCTTTTGGCCAATCAGTGGTGAAGGGCAGGGCCATATGGCGGACAGTCCTTGCAACCAATCAGCAGCAAGGGGCAAAGCCATGTGGGCCCCTTGGCCAATCAGAGGTGTGGGAGGGGCCCACTGCAATAAGCCCACAAAGAGGGAGGCTGACCTTGTAATCTGCGGTGAGGTGAGGTTGGCTGGCTGCCTCTGTGAGTTGGGTAGATTCCTACGCAGAACTGATTTTTCAGAGCACCACTCAGTGCATGTGTAATCCTTGCATTTAAACAGAGCTCCTATTGACTTCAGCAGAAGTTGTGAGCTTCAGCTTGCACCCGAGGGAGCAGAAAAAGGAACCCTAGCAATGGGTAGGCCAAAGAGCTCGAAGGAAGGAGAGAGACAACCCCAGAATGAGGGGAAACAGCTCAGGAAATTCCTGGGAAATTTTCAGTAAGGCATGCTAGGGAATAGAGAGCTACTGTAAAGCCCTCTGCCCCATGGAGAGAAGTAGGCGGGGGAGGGGGGGGCAGGGAAAGAGGGGAGGAAAACCACCTCTAAGACCCAACTGGAGAAACAGCTGCTAGATAGAAGTGGAGACCAGAGACCAGCTCCATGTTCAGGCCATAATATTTTGTGTTTCAGCCACAAGCAGTAACCTTTATTAGGCAATCATCTTCTTCAAGAAACCATTCAGATTATCTCCAAATTCACTGAGTGTAATTCTGCTCCATCTGCATTAAACAATCATCTCAGTTAGACCTTTGTAGTCCATTATAATGGTATCCTCATGGAGGTGAGATGAATTTAACAAAATGGCAGAACTATGCAATGAATGAATATTTCACAAGTGGTTGTCTCTTGCATCTTCCCTCACAACTAATTTCTCCCTAACGTTCCAAACAGCTTCCATTTGTTTTAAAGTTGATTCATTGCAACACTCTTACTTCTACCCATGATTCCCACATCCAAACCATTACACATGCCCAGGATGAGCAAGATACAGTCTTTAATAAGTGACAGGTTTTGTGGATGTAAAAACGTAATGACTTTAAAGTCTGATACCTTGTGGACTTGAAGGGCTAGAAATAGAAGTATTATTCTACTGGGAAAGAGAGATTCCCAGTAAGATAAAAAGAACCTCCCTCACTCTTGCTAAGTATTATGATGTTGCTAATTCTTAACAATAATGCTAAGCTCAGCAGCCTTTTGTTTCCACCCCCACACAGACATACAACTGAACAAAACATAAATTTGTGACTTTTTCTGCACCTGTAACTGTGCAGAGCTGAGGCAGCATCTCAGCTGGGAGATTAACAGTTGAATCCTAAATAATAATAATTATTATGGTTTCTGGTAATTTTGAATTCACTGACAAAGACCTTTACAAAATAATTGCACTGATCAATCCCAAATAGGTGCAAGGGAAAAGCCCTGAGCTGGTGTGAGATGAGATCGTTTTGATGGGAATCTGTCATTCTGTTCTGTTAAGCAAGTGTAATTCTAAGCAGTAGACTGTGTTAAAATGCCTGACTTTATGTCTGGTAATAGCAGATGGTTTGCATCAAGAAGCAGATGTTTTCCCCAGTTTTTCCTTAGAAAAGGACATCAGAATTTAACCACACCCACATATTTAACTGCATTGCTTGAACAAAAGCATATGCTCCAGATATCAGCTTTGTATAACTGTGGCATGAAAAAACTGGGCTGGTAGGTACAGCCATATGAAGAAACACATTTTGAAAGTGACAGTTGAGTTTTGAGGAGGAATAAAGGAATTAAGTGTAATTGATTTGTTAGAAGGAAACTATTTATAGTTTTTAACTTGTTTAATCAACCCCTCATCCCATAAAATGAATACACCTTAGAATCCTGGAAGTATTATATCTTTAATTAAGCTCAGGTTTTTTCTTAAATTCTGCTTCCTTAGGGTGGCTGTCTCTTCCTGTCTAGATGGGGCGAGCGCCACTGTATAAGTCTGTCATGTCTTCACTGTACTAATTCTAGGGAGGTAGTTGTTGTTGTTTATATATTATTTCACAGTGGTTTAGCACCTGACCATTTATTGGGCTATTTAAAATATCTGAACAAAACCAACAGAACATTCAACAATTACAGTCCTCATAGTAGTATTACTCCATTCATATGCACAATTGTGTGTTGGCCCAACTCACTGGGACAGTCTGATCTCAGCTGGCATGAGTCACCCTGAGAGAGGGCATGTGGCAATGGTTCTCAACCTTTTTAAACTCCAGGCATCCCTCAGAAAATGCCAACTTTTAGCCTTTACTTGTTTTTTTGACTATAGGAAAACAACAGAGCAATTATTCTGTTGCAAAGAACTCAGACCACAACAGAACAGAAATGACACTATGGATTCCTGTTTGAAATCTCTGGGTTTACCTTGTGAATCGTGTGTAGATATCTGAACATCTAACAGTGTTAATATTGCTCAAGACTCTCACAACACCCCAGTGTCCCATGGCATTCTGGCAGAGAATCACCAGTATAGGGTAACATTACTCATTCCTTTCCTTGGGATTTCCATTAAAGGAAGGCAGCTTTAATTACAATCAAGGGCACTTCAAAAGTCACACTTCAGCCTTTATCCATTTGCAGTCATCTGAAATTCAGGCAGTGGTAACTGGCTGTGAGCACCCTGTGAAGATCAAGGTGAAGAAGCCTTCCACTCCTTCAATGTCTCCTGTGCTACTGGCAGGCTTTCTTCAGCTAAGGTTTGTGCTGGCTTTTACAGGTGCAGACTCTGGAATTAATTTGGCGCATTGTACATAACAAAATGTACATCTGAGACCCAATCCCACTCATACTGAAGTCATCAGGAGTTTTGTTACTGCTTTCAAAGGGAAAATAAATGAACTCTTAATAACATCATAACTAATAATCAGACATTACATATGTACTATGTCAGTGACTTTTACATTGCCTCACGTTTTGTGTTTAAAATGCAGTCTTCATGCTGTGTTCTCATAGTTTCCTGTATTTAATTTCCTTGGGCCAGAGTCATCCCTGGCAAAACTCTCTAGCAGAATTCTAACAGACTAGTTTGGCTTCTTGATCATTGTTTTTCTTTTATGAAAACTTGAAAACAAAAGAAGATGTTAGCATTTACAATGTCCCAAATGGGCCTTCTCTACCCCTGGTTTATTTTTGCAATGGTCCAGCTACATAAGTCTGTCACATCAGACCAGGTGTAGTGCATCCACACTGGAGACTGACTCCGGTACATCTACCTAAGACTAGCTACAGCTAATTTCCAGTGTAGTCCTTAAAGTCATGATCTTGCAAACCCTCATGGAAGTAGTTTTTACTCAGAAAGCAATCTCATTAGCCTCCTCAGGCTGTGCATATCAACCTGCTAAGATCTAGCTAGACCTTACAAATTCATATTTCTTTGAAGTGCATAAATCAAATGCATGACTCACTGTCTTTCCTCTCCCTTTAGTGGGTGGGCTGGTGGGAGGGGTATATGACTTAGCACCTTTTTCTTTATAGCAAGAAGAAAATTGACTCAGCATCTTCTCCTCCCCTCACTTGGGAGAAAGGAACACATGCAGCTCAAGATACAGGCTCCAGTAACAACATTATGTAGGTTGACCACAGTTTGAGAGAAAGCTGTTGACAGGCCAGATGAATAACAATGAGGCCTGTCCATAGGCAGTATCAGGCTCTGGGGCCCAGCACCATCCTTGCCCCATGCACCAGGGTTGGGTCCTGGGGGCCTGGTATATCTCCCCTCCTCGCACATGCTGGGATTGGGTCCAAGGGCCCAGCACCACCCCTCCTGCCCCCACACACTGGGGTTGCGTGCCAAGGACCCAGTGCTGCACCTCCTCCCAACTCCCCACAGCAGGATTAGGCCCTGTGGGCCCAGAGCTGCCTCACACCCCCCTAGCTCTGTGTCCTGGGTTCAGATTCTGAATCCAGCACGCAGGGCCTATGGCTCCACATGGGTCAGAAGATTTGGTAGTAAGGGAGCAATGCCACTGTTTCCACACTGCCAAATTTCCAGGCCCATGGAAAGCCCCATGGGCCAGATGACATGGTACTGTGGGGCTGGATCTGGCCTGCTGGCCAGAGGTTGAGCACCCCTGTGATAAAACATCTTTAATTCCACCATTGTTAGCAGCACTAGGGGGACACAGGAACTTTCTGCATTCTGTCTCTTGTGTACTTCTCCTAAGTGAAATGCTTTAGGCAGACAGATGTTGCCCTTGTCACACCAGAAAAATGTTTATGGTAGTATAAACATGACCAAATAGATGCCCCTGTTCCTTGTTGTGTCCCAAATGTTCTAAGATGGGAGCACAACAATTCATATCAATAGCTTGTGCTGCCTTATTGCAATGGCTGTCTGTTCAGTTATGGCATGATCTCTGCAGCCCATGCTCTTCAGCCCCTCTGAACAGAAGATTTTGGTGTGTGCCTTTCACACTGAAGAGCAAGGGAACCCCATGAGATTCCCCACTCTGCCCTTGACGACATATGGGATCGGGTCCCTGAAGCCCCAGGAGTGGCAGGGGCCTGATCCTGTGAGACAACAACCCTGGGCAATGCCTGTACCTACCAATCAATTGGATCAGCTGTTCTAGGCCATATCCCAGCAGAGCTGATCCCACAGCAAAACCTGTGTCAGTTGGTAGCCTTACAGAAAGAAATAGACCTTGTATTAAGTTTGTATGAAGGATTCAGTTACTTAACAACGGGATTTGTCCATAAACCACTGAACTCTCCAGACTCTGAAATAAAGAAATTTTTGTTTCTGAAATCATGTTCAAGACAGGTAGATGGCAGCAACGTAACTAGACCCAGCAACTTGTGCTGTTTTCTATCCCCACAAGATGGCACAACTGGATTTCTTGAAAAGTCTGAATCAGATAAAATACAGTTGGCGATAGCCTCTTCCACCCAGAATGCCACAGAGCGCTCTACAGATGGAAACAAACATGCAAAAATATTAAACAAAACTACTCCTTTTTAAACACAAAGAGAAAACAGCACGAAACAGTAATTAAAGCAAAAGAAAGCATTAAAAAAGGAAAGAGGCAAGTGGGTTTTGACCCTACTCATTTATTTCTTTGAACAGGAAGTTTTTAAGGTCAAATTTGAAGTGGTCCATAAAGATAAAAATATGGTGCTGTTTCATCTGCACAGATATGATGGGTCAAGCTGAAGACAAGCAACGAAACATCTTGGAATGAAAAGGCACTGTAGCAGGAGCTAAGGCCAAGCCCCTGCTATACCTCCAGAGCCAGCTGTACCTACAGGAAACTTATCCAGCAGGTCTGGGAGAGCAGCACATCCCTGGTGTGCTGGAGAAAAGGTCTGGAGAAAACTCAGGAAACAGGCAGGCCCCTCAGGGCATAAGAACACATGCCCCAGGAAGCCTGCCCTGATTGGGCTGGAAGGAAGACTGGGCAGTTTAAAGGAGGACGCTAAAGAAAAGCATGGCATTCGGCATCTCCTGGAACAGGGTCCGCTCAGTGGGACCGGGAGCTGGGAAGACCAGCAGAGGTGAGAGGCCAGGCATATGAACCCCTGTAAGTTGTCTAGACCCAGGCGAGCCACAAGCAAGGATCATCTCTGCCCTCCCAGAATGATAAGTAACTGTGGACAGCAGGGTAGTGTGGGTTGTCCCAGCAAGCCCGTAGAGCCGGGACTGA
Source organism: Alligator mississippiensis (assembly GCF_030867095.1). Lineage (NCBI taxonomy): Eukaryota > Metazoa > Chordata > Crocodylia > Alligatoridae > Alligator > Alligator mississippiensis. The sequence goes on along the minus strand of NC_081826.1, from coordinate 112,934,701 downwards.
GCAGGGGATACCCCATGGAATGGTTGGCAAAGACTGACTGGGAAGAGGGGCTGTATGGGCCCGCCGAGAGAAGCAGAACCTAGAGGGAAACTGACGCAGCCAGAGCAAAGAAGAGATTTGCACAGCACGCCGGAGAGAAGAAAAGCAGGGCTTAAATCAGATGGTGACAGCCTAACTGAGCCATCAAACTGTGAAAAAACAAGAGTGATCAAACCATCTTTTGTTTGTTAAGGAGTTAGAAGCATGCACACAGAATCACAGTCAGGTGTCTAAAATGGGATTAAAACCCTTCCCTTCTCTTGTTTTTGCCATACATTTTTGTTTCACACTTGAATGTTGCTAGCTTGCATTCCATTTTTTTGGAGAACTTTTTTTGAAGATGTGAGTTTTGCATCATACCCTGAACACGGGAAAAATCTGGACCCATCCTATTAACTTGGGGCCATAATATGAAGTAGTTTTGCTACTGCTCCTTAGTAGCTTTATTCTGGATTCTCTCCATTGCTATCTGCCAGCTATCTATAGCTCCTGCAGTAGAGCACAGCTGGGGATGTCTAGCTTTCTACATGTTTTATAGAACCAGTGCTTTTAAAGGAGACATGGTAGGGACTGGGAAGTCAGTCCTGGCATACAGTGTCAAAGGTACATAAATAAATGCATATGTTATTCATATGTTGGTTGGAAAAATGCCTATAAGTCACAGTTTGCAAGAGAAGAAAGTAAATCTTCAGGCAGTCTGTTCACTATGATAAATCCACACTTTTTTCTGAACCATTAAATTATGGTCTAAAAGCTTTAGTTAAAAATCAGGCCTGAAGTATCAGAGCACGCATTAGAGCTGTCCCTAGGCAAAATTCAATTATGAACCAGACATTCTGGTAAACATTTTACTTTTTTATTGCATATTTTGCACACTGTTTACATGACAGCTCTTTTTCTCTCTTTCCCCTTTTGGCTGACTTCATGCCCTTTTGGTTGGCTTGTTCCTTTTTTTTTTTTTAAGCCCAGCAGTGATTCATTGGAAAACAATCCATTTATCCAGTGAACAGGAATTTATGACATATTTACAAAGTAGACTCTACTGTATTTTTTCATTAGCGGAAAAAAAAAATCTCCTATCCTAAAAATTGCCATTAGGACCTGATCTTACAGAATAATAATAAAGTCAGCTCCCACTGCCTTCTATTGAGTCTCAGTCCCATCACCATTCCATGTCTGAATTAATTTAGCTCTTCTCAGAATTAAAATAATGCCCTAGCAATTCTCTCTCTGTTTTTTTTAAAAATGTGCTCTCTGTGAGGCAGGTGTTTTGGAAGGTCCCTAGCAGATTTTATGTGCAACTGTAGAGGCAAGATTAAGTGAATCCATTACATGAGAAGGCTACAGTCTGTTCTCAGTTATACGGGTATAAAATGTGAGGTAATTGCAAAAGTCAGTTGAGTTGCTCTGGATTTATATTGGCAAGATATGTCCTTAGGACCTCCCACCCTATACACAGATCACAAATGACTTGTGGTGTTTTGCATGATGGTTGTTGACATCCAGGTTCTAGCATAGTTTTCCTGAAGTGTGGAATGAAGGTTTTTATCAAACTGTAAATGTTTTTTGTTATTTTTTTCATGGAAAAACTTTCCTGCCTGTAGGATAAAACTCTGTAAAAACCACACTTGAGCTAGCACGGCTTAGATTCCAGCAAAGACATAGAAAGGCTCTGGCTGGGATTTCTTCTTAGTAATACAAAGTCAATCTTCCTCATTTCATAACATTCCTTATTCTAATCTTACAGAGAATAGGAAATTGATTTTCATTATCATTGTTTCAATACAGAGCTCTTGATAAGTCTGCCCCCAGGCCTCCAAACTGGTCCAATGCTAACATTTCCTAAAGACGATTCCCATGAGTTAGACAACGTAGTATTTTTTTACCTTTCACCACAGGATGGCAGTGTAAGATTTCAGTTTTCAGCCTCTGTGTTTGTACTGTGTGTGTACGTGTCTTGTGCGTGTGGCAATGCAGTTGGACAGCAAATTAAAAACAGTGATGCCTTTTTCCATTTTGAAAACAAGGATATAGTAATCTCCTCTCAAAGACAAGTTGTCTATAATAATCCCAAACTCAACAAGGAACTCTGATGCTGTTGCAGACACTGAGGTGCTGTCACAGTAAACTATTTCTCAGAAATGCATTTCAGCTCTGATTTTAGAGTCTATCTAGATTATACATTTGATCAATTTACAATCCCCTTACAAACTATTTCTGGAGAGATCCAAAGACCCCAAGTTACATTGCAAAGGCTGTATAGATTATCAGATATCAAGTGCCTTTTGAGTTTAGGGAAGTGGCTTCCAAAATTAGGTCTTCAGTTTCTACATTAGCACACATACCTAGAACACTTTCAACCCCAGGTTCTATTTATGTTAATTTCATTGATTTGTCATTGCACATGCTACTTTGCAATCCTGCTTTTCACTGCTGCTAGCAGGCTTTCAATTGCTAGTGACAGAGACTGCCTGCTGACACATTTAAAAAGTAATTTTCATTCAGGTTAGTTTGCAATACAGAACAGATTAGGTAAGGCTATATTAATACCAAGGGTAGTTAACAGTTATATCCTTGCACACTGCTTTGAAATTTTACTGAAGCAAGTATGCCCATATAAACACCTTTTTACTGGTAAAAAATGGGTCCACAATAGAAGGGAGTACTTATTTAGTTAAATCAGTACAAAAAATTGTGTAGACAAGCTGCTGAAGACAGAATTCAGAGTTCCCAACTGCGCTACTTTATTAAGTTATGTGATATTTTGTTTTTTTCTTCAAATTATAGCTCCTTTGTTAACAGATCGTACCTTTTGTTTAAACACAAGCAAGTGTCTAAGCCTCTGTAGTTGCAGAAAAAAGCTTGAGAACATGAGCTCTAAAGGCTTATGGTCATGAAATAACCCTAAATTCAGTATATTTTAAAATGTCACCATTTTAAGATAAATCTCTTGAGCGTTGGTGGGAACCGTGTCTGACTGGGCACATCTACATGTTCATTAATGCGTTGTAGTTACTGCACATTAAGTTCAGTACTTGGTTAACCAAGCACTAAATCGAGGCTCAGTAACTTATGCTACTACGCAGTAGCACCAGTGCGGTAGCCTACTACTACTGCACAGTAGTGGATTAGTTTGGTTTTTGCCCAGTACACTACTGTGCAGTGTTAGTAAGCTACTGCCCAGTTAGCATCTCATGTAGATGCACCCACTCATGATTTTTGAACACTTGAAATTGGATTTCTTGTGGCTTCTCTCTTTACGAACTATCCCACTAGCTCAGGTTTGCTGGAATGTATTTGGTAACAGACCTCAGATTTGAATATAAAAGACTGGAAGTTGGCATTCCAGGGCTTTAACTTTGGAACTTTATATCGAACCATTGACTATAAAAACTCTAAGTGCTGGGCTGGCATTGCTTATGGCAGGTACTCAGAGTTTTAACTGTGATGTTAGAGGTGTTCTTTTAGTAATGGATATTTGCCTATTTTTGCTACTACAATTTTTGTTTTTAAATTGATGGACCCGTGTCCAGCAGTCTCAATGGACACAGTAAGTCAGCTGAAAATAAAAAATATACAGCACTCAGCATTGCTGACAGTGTAACAAAAAGGCACCATATCCAAAACATAAGGGCTACACTTACCTTTCCCCTCCTGTAAAGGCCAGCTTCACATTTAAGAGGGTCTCTGAAGACTGTGATCAGATCCTAGTGCCTTCAGCTTCAGCCTACATGGAGTGGGGAGTGTACACTTCAGCACATAAAAGAAGAGAAATACATTTTACTTACCAACATGACAGTCTTAAATTGGCTGCCAGTTTTAGACTTCCTACTGGGGGCATTTGGTAAATATTAGTAGCAGAACTAGAATCTGGTATTTATCTGTGCCAGACAACTGCAAAAAATTTCATTCGTGTTTATAAAGAGAATTTTCCTTCTGGACACCTCTCCTTGTCGGCCAGATATGGAATAACTGAGATTACCTTCTTTCATACACAGGGAGCAACCGCATGCCTTCAGCCAGAATTGTTTTTATTATAGACTATGGAAAAAAACCTAAAAAAAAAGACTCTAAACAAAAACACAGTGAACACATTTCTCAGAAACAGGCCGTAGTCATTATAATGACAGAATGGCTATTCTCTCTGATACATCGTCTATTAGATGTTTAAAGATGCAGTGTCCCTACAAAAGAAAGAGAATGCAATTTGATGATACAAAGACCACACACAGCATTCCACAATCTGCAAGGAATTAAGCTTTACAAAATCCATCAAGTAGGGAAATATTTTAGCAGCAATTTTATAGATGATTCTTACATATATTTCACTGGAGCCCAAAGGCCTCATCACTATTGGGTGCTTAGTACTATTATGGAAACATAAGACAACAGAACCTACCTCAAAATGTGTGTAATCTAAAACATAAAAACAGACACAGAATGTGGAAGAGGGTATGAGATAAAAGCAAATTGATTGAAATGCAGGCAAGGCACACATCTAGGCACCACCTGTTTACTATGTACTAGTTTTTTATGTTATTTTTATTCTAAAATGATTTAGGTTTGGGGATTATTTTTAGTCAGTGAGGATCTGTGGGGCTGAAGTTGTAAGAGGAAGGAACTATTGACATAAGAGGAAGAAGCAGCAAAGGAGGAAGAAAGAAGAGGAGCAGACAGGGGCAGCAAACAGGGAAGTTTGCAAACAGTTCACAGGTCAGTTTGCAGGTCAGTTTGCTACCTCCTCTTTGAAGGGGAGCCTTTAAGGTAAGCTCTTTCTTTAATTAAGAGTAGTTAAACTACATATATTGAATGCAAGTAGCTAAAACTCAGGAGTAAGACCAATACCTAAGCCCCTTTCTTAACTAGAGTCCTGCGTGAGAGGTAGTTCACTAGGGAGTATGCCTGGAAACTCTCTTTCACCTCCTTCACTGTAAGCTTGGTGAGGGGAAGCAGGGAAAAGGGAACCTTTTGGGAACAAGGAGCAATGAACAAGCCATCTTACTTGGGAGTTTGCTAGGGAAGGTCTGCTTGGAAAGAGGAGCAGGAAGAGAGAGGTGGCAGATTAAGAGACCCAGAGAAATGGCTGGAGGATGTCGCAATGCCAGTCACTGCCACTGCCAGTTCTTCCTCTACTCGCACCTATCACATGTCTGTCCTGGCAGGACCACTCGCCATCGTAGCTTCCACCCAGATCTTAGTTCGGCACTGTGGAGACTGCAGCTTGTAGGTTCATAGATTCATAGATGTTAGGGTCGGAAGGGACCTCAATAGATCATCGAGTCCGACCCCCTGCATAGGCAGGAAAGAGTGCTGGGTCTAGATGACCCCAGCTAGACGCCTATCTAACCTCCTCTTGAAGACCCCCCAGGGTAGGGGAGAGCACCACCTCCCTTGGGAGCCCGTTCCAGACCTTGGCCACTCGAACTGTGAAGAAGTTCTTCCTAATGTCCAGTCTAAATCTGTTCTCTGCTAGCTTGTGGCCATTATTTCTTGTAACCCCCGGGGGGTGCCTTGGCAAATAAAAACTCACCAATTCCCTTCTGTGCCCCTGTGATGAACTTATAGGCAGGCACAAGGTCGCCTCTCAACCTTCTCTTGCGGAGGCTGAAAAGGTCCAGTTTCTCTAGTCTCTCCTCGTAGGGCTTGGTCTGCAGGCCCTTGACCATACGAGTGGCCCTTCTCTGGACCCTCTCCAGGTTATCTGCATCCCTCTTGAAGTGTGGCGCCCAGAATTGCACGCAGTACTCCAACTGCGGTCTGACCAGTGCCCGATAGAGGGGAAGTATCACCTCCTTGGACCTATTCGTCATGCATCTGCTGATGCACGATAAAGTGCCATTGGCTTTTCTGATGGCTTCGTCACACTGCCGGCTCATGTTCATCTTGGAGTCCTAGTGGACTCCAAGATGAACATCCCTTTCCACTTCCGTGCCACCCAGCAGGTCATTCCCTAGGCTGTAGGTGTGCTGGACATTTTTCCTTCCTAGGTGCAGCACTTTGCGTTTCTCCTTGTTGAACTGCATTCTGTTGTTTTCTGCCCACTTGTCCAACCTGTCCAGGTCTGCTTGCAGCTGTTCCCTGCCCTCTGGCGTGCCCACTTCTCCCCATAGCTTTGTGTCATCCGCAAACTTGGACAGAGTACATTTCACTCCCTCGTCCAAGTCACTGATGAAGACATTAAAGAGTATTGGTCCAAGGACCAAGCCCTGCGGGACCCCACTGCCCACACCCTTCCAGTTCGAAACCGACCCATCCACTACGAATCTCTGGGTGCGGCCCTCCAGCCAATTCGCCACCCACCGGACTGTGTAGTCATCCAAGTCACAGCCTCTTAACTTGTTCACCAGTATGGGGTGGGATACCGTATCGAAGGCTTTCCTGAAGTCTAAGTACACAACATCAACCCCTCCTCCTGTGTCCAGGTGTTTCGTAACTTGGTCATAAAAAGAGACTAGATTAGTCAGGCATGATCTGCCTGCTACGAACCCGTGCTGGTTTCCCCTCAGCATAATTTGTCCTGCTGGGCTCTCACAAATGTGAGCCTTGATAATTTTTTCAAAGATTTTGCCAAGGATGGAGGTGAGACTGACTGGCCTATAGTTGCCCAGGTCCTCCTTCCTCCCCTTCTTGAAGATGGGGACCACATTGGCCCTTTTCCAGTCCTCCAGGACTTTGCCCGTGTGCCACAAGCGTTCAAATATTCCCGCCAGTGGCTCTGCAATGATGTCGGCCAGTGCCTTCAGCACCCTCGGATGGAGCTCATCCGGGCCTGCCGACTTAAAGGCATCTAGTTCTTCCAAGTGACTCTGCACCATCTCAGGGTCTTCGCATGGTAGTCTGGCGCCTTGCTGCTGCCTCTCTACAACCCCAGTGAGAGACTTGTCGTGCCCCTTGCTTAGGAACACTGAGGCAAAGAATTCATTGAGGAGTTCCTTCCAGTGACAGCCAGGTGGGGGAGTGCCTGCAATGTGAGTGGTGCTTCCTGCTGGTGTTCCTCAGGGTGCAGGCAAAAGAATGACCTGAGAAGGTGGCAAAGCTCCTAAGCATCCTCCGCCATGAAGACTTCTATGCTGGAGGAGACTTCTAGGACTGTGGAGAAAGGACCGCCAGAGGTGGCACTAGAGAAGAAAGAGGACATGGAGTCCTAGGAAGGTGCAAGCTGGAAGCTTGTGACCTCTGGCAGCAAACAGTAGTGTTCAGCTCCACTTGCAGCAGTTTGCCTGATGAACAAATATGGAACCCTAGCAAGAGAGGAGGAGGAGCACATTCTGTTGGTGGAAGAAGCCAGGTCAGGTATCTTCAAGGTTGGGAGGACTGAGACCACTGCCACCAAGAGGAAGCAATGGGTGGTGGTGGTTAGAAATTCCCTCACTCGGGGAACTGATGGACAGGATCCCCTGGGAGGCTAGTCTGTGTGGGAGGGGAGTCCAAGAGAGCTGGCTGTATTTTAAAGAAGTCTTTCTGAGGGCTCAGGAACAAACTATCCCAATGCACAGGAAGATTAGCAAGTATGGCAGAAGACCAGCTTGACTGAGCAGGGAACTCATCAGTGAGCTAAAACACAAAAAGGAAGCTTATAAGAAGTGGCAACTTGGACAAATGACTAGGGAGGAGTATAAGAATACTGGTTGAGCATGCAGCAATGAAATCAGGAAGGCCAAAGCACAATTTGAGTTGCAGCTAGCAAGGGATGTGGAAGGTAACAAGAAGGGTTTCTACAAGTATGTCAGCAACAAGAGGAAGATCAGGGAAAGTGTAGGTCCCTTAGTGAATGGGGGATGCAACTTAGTGACAGATGATGTGGAAAAGCCTGAATTACTCAATGCTTTTCTTACCTCAGTCTTCACAGGCAGGGTCAGCTCCCAGATTACTGCATCTGGCAGCACAGCTTGGGGAGAAGGTGAGCAGCCCTCACTGGTGAAAGAACAAGTTAGGGACTATTAAGAAAAGCTGGATGTGTACAGGTTCATGGGGCTGGATTCAATGCACCTGAGGGTGCAGAGGGAGTTGGCCAGTGCGACTGCAGAGCTGCTGGCCATTATCTTTGAAAACTCAGGAAGACTAGGAGAGGCCCCAGATGATTGGAAAATGCCAAATACAGTTCCCATCTTTAAGAAAGAGAAGGAGGATCTGGGAAGTTACAGATTGGTCAGCCTCACCTCAGTCCCTGGAAAAATCACAAAGCAGGTCCTCAAGGAATCCATTTCTAAGCACTTGGAGGAAAAGAAGGTGATTAGGAACAGTCAGCATGGATTCACTAGGGGGATGTTCATGCCTGACCAACCTGATTGCCTTCTATGATGAGATGACTCACTCTATGGATGTGGGGAAAGCAGTAGATGTGATATATCTTGACTTTAACAAGACTTTTGATATGGTCTCCCACAACATTCTTGCAAGCAAGCTAAGGAAGTACTGGTCGAATGAATGGACTGTAAGGTGGATAGAAAACTGGCTGGATCATTTGGCTCACAGGGTAGTAATCAGTAGCTTGATGTCTAGTTGGCAACCAGTATCAAGTGAAGTGCCCTAGGGCTTGGTCCTGGGGCCGCTTTTGTTCAATGTCTTCATCAGCAACCTGGAAGATGGGATGGAGTGCACCCTCAGCAAGTTCACGGATGATATCAAGCTGGGGGGTGTAGTAAATATGCTGAAGGTTAGGGTTAGGATTCAGAAACCTCAACAGATTGGAGAATTGGACCAAGAGAAATCTCATGAGGTTTAATAAAGACAAGTGCAAAATCCTGTATTTAGGATGAGCAATCCCATGCACCAGGCTGGAGACCAACTGGTGAAGCAGCAGCTCTGCAGAAAAGGACCTGGGGGTAACAGTGGACAATAAACTGAATCTGAGTTAACAGTGTGCCCTTGTTGTGAAGAAAGCTAATTGGATACTCGGCTGTATTAGTAGGAGCATTGTCAGCAGATCAAGGGATGTGATCCTTCCCCTCTATTCAGCATTGGTGAGACCATACCTGGATTACTGTGTCCAGTTTTGGGTCTCCCACTACAGAAAGGATGTGGACAAATTAGAGAGAGTCCAGCAGAGGGCAATGAAAACGGTAAGGGGGTTGGGGAGCATGACTTATGAGAAGAGGCTAAGGGAACTGGGCTTATTTAGTCTGACGAAGAGAAGAATGAGAGGGGATTTAATAGTAGCCTTCAACTATCTGAAGGGTGATTACAAAGAAGATGTAGCTAGACTGTTCTTAGTGGTGGGAGATGACAGAACAAAGAGCAATGGTTTCAAGTTGCAGCAAGGGAAGTTTAAGATGGATATCAGAAAAAACTTTCTCAGTAGGAGGGTAGTAAAGCACTGGAACATGCTAGAAGTACTAGGCTTTCCAGTGCTTTTCTAGGAGGGTAGTAAAGCACTGGAACCCAGAAAGGTTGTGGAATCTCCATCCTTGGAGGTTTTTAAGACCCAGCTAGACAAAGCCTTGGCTGGGAAGATATAGCCAGGGATGATTCTGCATTGAGCAGGGGATTAGATTAGATGACCTCCTGAGGTCTCTTCCAACCCTAATTTTCTATGATTCTCGGTTTCTATGATTCTCTAAGTACCTAAAGAGCAGAGAGAGCCTGAATCACAAAGGGCAATGACTATAAAGCTGGTTAGGTGAAAGGCTGCAGTGGTGGGAGAGGGATACAATGAGGGAAGCAACCACCCATGGCAGTAAGACACTACACACTTCCAAAGAGCATGTTTCAGAATTGACTGAGCTATGACATGTCAAGGCTGGGAAAGTTTCTCTGGTTGCTATCACTTCTCAGGAGGGGGAAAACAGGGTGGCAGGATTAGTGGTCAACTTTTTCACTCAGTAGTTGACATTGCTGGCAGTCTTATGAATCCTAAGAATCTGGAATTTCCCAAACTCTGCACTCTGAGTGTCTTCCAATAGCTGTAGCAATGTTATATGTAGGGACTTGAGAGAGGTAGCCAATGGTACCCACTAAGGCAGGAATCTGAGGTGCCCTAGTGGGCACCAGTGAAGGAATCTGAGGCGCAAGAAGTCCAGCGACCTACCCATCAATATCTATAGTAGAGTTCAGAATAAAACCCAGATTTCCTGAGTCACATGTTTGTGCTTTATCCACATGGCTATCCTTTCACCACATGGTGCCTTCCAGTACTGGATGTAATGCAAAGCCACAATGAAACTAAATTAAGGGTACAGTGGGCATATGTCTGACATGCAATGTTTCCCTTCCTCTGCAAATTTCTCATTTAAAGTTATTTTAACATAGGCTTCTGTGACTAAATTCTCATAAAGTGGTCTCCTGCACCTCAGGCAGTTATTAGAGAAAGAGTCCCTAACCCAGTCTGTGCATGGAAACTAAAGACAAACAGATATAGCGCAGGCATATGAGAAGGAGACTGCAGCACTGGAAGGGATATGAACCACTTCAGCACAATTCAGTTGTTAGGCAAATGATTAAGGCTAAGAGGGAGAAAAAATGAACCACTCTCCAAGTTGTGTACTTAAGCCAGGAGAGGAACCAGCAGAGCAGTTATCACAATAGGGGTAATAAAAAGATAAGATCTTTGCATTTCAATTAAAAGAAAAACATAGCAAAAGGATCAGATGTTTTCACTAGATCATCTCTATGAAGCAAATGATTTCTCTCCAGGCAAGAGACAAACAACACTTTCCCTTTCCATTTTGTCAAGTATTAACTCACCAGCCTCTGAAAGTAAAAGGCACTGAAGCAGCGTAGGCATTTCTTTTGCAGATTAGAAACATTTCTAGTTTATTGCACAAATCCATAGAAAGACTGGATCAAACCATCACCCTGGTAAGAGAGTGGGGGAGAACAAACTATTAGGAGATTAGCATCAGGGAAAACATCAGCACCAGATGACTTTTCTGATGGAACTGTGTGAGAAATTAAAGAAGTAAATGCCAGTTTTGTTTCCCCTTCTGTCAGGTTAGGCAAAGCCTTTCAAAATATGTTACATGGCGTACATGGATTCAACAGCAAGACCAGCTTTTGTGATGAAGACCCTTCTGTCAGAGTTTTTCAAAACTACAAACAGTGAAAAATAATTTGCAGTTTAAATGACCTGACATGTTTACATTAGTAAAAGTCTAAGTGCTGTATCTACAAATGCTGGAGTTAGTTGAGCCAAAAAATGTTCGGAAATGTTTGCCTCTTTCCTTCTACTACTAAATGTTCTAAATGGCTCCAAAGCGATTAAAAGTCTGACTCTGTCTAATGATATACTGCACTTGCACGTTCACTGGATAAGAGCACAATTCACTTAATGGCATAACACAATGCTTGTCCCAATTCTTTGTTTACTGCTTACATTGTAACAAACTCTATTTGCATATGTATTAAATACAGACATGGCTTACGTGCATAACAACTCTTTGGCCCCACTACTTAATTTGTAAGGTCGCTGTGCTCTGTTTAATGGTATAATTTGTGAAATTAAGTAGAAATAAATTTTAAGGCTGCTATTAGAGGTATAAGACACTCCAGGACACAAGGTAAGGAGCCTTAATGAGTTCTGAAAAGCTTAGTGCAGGCTGTTCCTGTACTTAATGAGCATAGTTTACATTGAATTTGGTACCTGCATGTTCCCAATAAGTGCACAGCCTTTTTTCAGTCCCCTAGTTATGCACTTAAAAGCAGCACACTGTATTTGTACAATAATACATTTACCAAAGAATATAGTGGCCAGGTTCTGGTTCCATTATTGCTTTTTTTTCAGTGTGGCAATGCCAGGTGGCCACAAAGATAGTTGGCAGCACCTTTTTTTAGTTTACTTAAGCATAAGGTACCTCAGTGGAAATCGCCTCTTTCCTACAAAAGAGAGAGATGTCAAGTGATTCATTGCTTTGGAGGCCTTTTAAAAAGTGCACGTGAACTTTTCAGAAGTCTTTTGAAAAGGAAAAAGTACTTCATGATTTCTCAGCAGATGTAAATATTTACAATGCGTATTAAGGCTGTTTGAAAATGTTCTGTTAAAACTGTTTTGGCTGGAAAACTGGGGGGTTTATTTATTTATTTATTTATTGAAAGAAACATCCGTTTTCCCAAGAACATTTTAGTTTTTGTCGAAACCCAGAATACCTGAAAATCAAAAAGAAAATGAAACATTTAATCTGAGAATAAAACACTTCGATTCAGAACAAAACATTTCATTCACGCTGCGATGCCTCCTTGGAGTTGTAATGCTGCCCAGGGGGCTGTATTCTGCAGAGCTACAGGATCTGTCCTGCAGAGCCAGAGGACTTTTCCTATGTCTGTGCCCACACTGAGGCTAGCAGCAAGAAACTGCACCAGAGCTAGGCAACTTCCAGCTGTGCCCTTGCCACTGCTGTTCCTTCCCCCTGCCCCCTAGCCTCTCTCCTAGCTGCAGCATGGAAGCAGATTCCAGCTAGGCAGGAGCTGAGCCAGGGTCAGTAGCTGGAAACTGCTGCTTGTCCCTCCTCCTTTCCCTGCCTCCCAGCTGTGGCACAGAGTGGAAGCAAATTGGACACAGTTTCCAGCTACCCAGCCCTGGCACAGCTCCACCCTGGTTGTAAGCTGATCCGCACCCAGCTGAGGAACTGGGGCATGGGAGAAGTGGCAGCAGTACAGGTGCCGCTTCTAGATGCCTGACCTGGGTGGGCACAGGGAAAGCCCCATGCTGCTGATGTGCTATGGAAGCCACCCAGCCTGCATCGGACTGAAGCCTGGTTGTTTCAGCCCATGGCTTGAAAAGTTGCTGGCCCCTGTAGTGGTCTACCATTCCTATGTCTTTGTATGGGTTGGTCTTCCCAGCTTGTCTTCATCACCCATGGTGCATCACTTTCCCTCACCAGAAGGAGATACCTTTGTGTATAACGGGAAATAAAGTCAAATAAGGGTTTTAGCCCATATAGAGGAAGGAAAGCACGAGGTACACAAACTACAATTCCCACAAAGCATTCAGGTGACTGTTGGTATCAACAACTTTCAGTTTTCATCCAAAACATTTAAATTCCAAATTTTGGCTGAAAGTTTGAAGTTTTTCAATGAGAGTAGAGGGAACAATTTTCTCACCACTCTTATGTTTATCATTCTTTTAATTCTAGTACCTATTCTCCAGTATTTCCTTTCCTTTGACAATTCACTAATAGCTTCATTCCCTTCCATATCATTGGCTCATCTTTCTTCTTATGCACTGGCATAGGTCAGCAGAAATACGTCTCGTCTGCTGCCTCTCGTCTCCTTCCAGTATTAATCTGATCCTTTACATTGCTGTTACATTTCAACCATATTGAAGTAAAGGGTAAAAGGTTTCTGTAGCTGTCATTTGTTTCAGGCCAAGAATCTAAACAGAAATTTAGCACATCCTCTTATTTTATGTTATAAATGAATGTTTAACTGTACTTGGCATTACACATATTGGCTAGTGAATAGACTTTCCAAAATAAATTCTTACAAGTTTAAATCCCATACACAACAAGGTGGATTAATGCCTAAATCTACTGTTCATGACCAGTATGCTACTTCTGAAAAAGCAGGATCTAAATTCCATTGTATGAGTCCAACCTGTAATCAGTCTGTTAAACATTTTCTAAATTCAACTGCTGTCCCAGATACAGATTTAGATGTGGATCCCGCATATGGGTACTTGAAAGGTTTTCTATTCTATTCTTTCATTGTGGTCAATGAACGCAGTGAAATTATCTTAGTAGTAAGATGACAATTACTTATCCAGAATGGGCATTAATAGATACCAGCTCTAGTGGAGCTGTCTGCCCTATCTGAGCCTTTGTTCTTCTACAGAAGTAGCCACTGAATATTTGCACGTTTATTTCAAGATGTTTTAGAACATGTAAAAAAAATATTCAACAGCTACTTCTGCAAAAGCCATAAATATATGATAAGAAACATAACTTCAAACAGTAAAGCCATAATTCCCTTGAATATTGTTACTACATATGTAAACGTTCCCTGCTTTTTGTTAAATAGATTTTCCCTGTATTTTTATTGAAAGGTTGGAAAGTTACTGGGGTTTTTTTTTCTTGTTCTTAGTTTATTATAAATGCTAGGACAGAAAAACTTCTTCTCAGACTTTAGTCATCCACTAGCAGTAAATACCCTGCACTAAATTAAGTACAAAGCAGTCAGACACCTTGTACTCTGGAAATATGGTTCTAACCAACAGAAGTGTGATAATGCAGGAAACTGTGTACTAATCATCAGCAAGAATTCAGTCCTGATGAGTAACGGGAGAGACTTGTCATTGTCTTCTACCACTAAAGTATTTACAGATGAGCTCTTGTTTCAGAGACAATCAAGCACTGTGTACCCTTGCACACAGGCAAGTTTTCCTCTAAAATATGGGAAGGACATAACTTCTGAATTAAAAAAAGGGAAATTTAGATCAATCATGCTTATTTTCAACTTGCTTTAAACACGTTGTTTCCCTTTTTCTTAAAATAGTTTTCTATGTGGTTGGTGAAGAGTACTTACAGCCTTTGCAAGAGGGGCTGTAAGTACTCAGACCAGGAAATTCCCTGCTGGTTTTGAAATACCATTTTACTGAGATTTTTTAAATAAAAAAAAAAAAGGAAATAAGCACATTAGCCAAAGATATGTTTTATTAACCTGACTATTGGTGAAATTTTATAAAGAGCAACATGAAAGACACAACAGGCAAACAAGAATTATTCTACTGAATGCCACCTTGTGGGCTAAATTGCCAAAGTTAGAGAGAGATAATTTTAGAATAGGAGACTCGGTGCCTGTGAACAACTGCATAGCTACATTTTCACTTGTCAAATCAGCTGATTATACATGCAAGTGATTAACTAGATGCCTATTTAGCCATTTGTACATTTAATCACTATTGCTAATTGTGCAATCAGAAGAGATGCACATGCACACACATGTAAATCTGAATTTGCACGTGGTGTTTGCACTTTACACCACTTTTAAAATGCATTTCCCTACAAATAATCTCTGTCTCTAAGGAATGGTGTACTAGTGAAAGTAATAGATTGGCAGATTGGAAGACTGGTTTCTGTTGTCTACAGTCCAGGTACAGCATAAAACAGGGGTTCCCAAACTGTGGTACACACCTGAGGTACGCAAGACATCTCTGAAAGGTATGCAGGAGAAATTGTGTAGTGGTGGATTTAATTTTCATTATAATAATAACTGGCATTTAAGGGGCTAAAATACAGCTCCTGGAGTTGGGTGCCTTTGCAGCATTAAGCTAGGTGCCTGTGAGAGATGGTGACATGCTGAGGTATAGGGTAGGGGCTTGTGTTGTCCCATGCGTCCCTGCGTGCACATGCTGGTAGGGGTACGTGGGCAGCTGGTAAATCTAGAAGGGTTATGCAATAAAAAAAAGTTTGGGAACCTCTGGCATAGATACTGGCATGCATATGCTTTCAGCGCTGCCTCACTATTGCGCTCACATCCTGTTCTGGACAGAGCAGTATACTCTCCTGACAAATTCTTAAGAAAATTTTGGTAGAGGCATGTAAGGGACTAGTCCCAGGGAATCCATTAATAGTTACATACTTACATATTGTGCCCACTTTATGTTGAAAAAGATTGTTAGCCAATGGCAGATAGATGCACAGAAAGTGTAGACATGATCAGCAAAGCTCATAGTTGAGAGTTTCAATAATACGAAGACAGACCCTTGGGGAATTCAGATGTAGACTCATGGGTGGATGAAGTCCATTAACCGCGTTCCTTCTGATAGGAGAGAATATCAGACCATCTGAGACATGCCAATTGTCAGTTTCCACTTCAGAAAACATCATTTCACTCCAAGGACCCAAATTACTGCCAAAGGCTTACATTTCCTTTTTCAGAAATGTGATAGGTGAGCAAATCCAGGAATATCTGAACAGAATCAGGTTCATTGACATCTACTCTGTTTTCAAGGCAGGGTAGAACACAGAGAGGCTAATGATTGGGATGACTTTGTCTGAAAGCCAACTTTCCATAAAAGTAATGCCAAATCTGTCAGGCAGCTTTTGATACCATTGACCATGAGGTATTGATGACCTGACTGCATCAATTAGCTGGGTTGGACAGGATCAATTTAGAATTCTTCTCATTTCTTCATAGGAGGTTTCACTCAGTGATGTTGAGTAATAAATCATTTACCTTAAGAGCCCTTCTGTATTTAGTAGTGAAGGGGTTGGTTTCACGATCTTTTGTTTATTATGCATACCAATCCACACAGATAATATGACATAGCCTGAAGTAACTTCAGCACACTGAAGTATCCAGAATTGTATTATCATCTGTTCTGACTACAGCAGTTCCATTTCTATGCCATTATGCTGCTAGGCTGAGACAACTAGAGTGGATGTAAAGCAGATTAACTGAGCCCAGATAAACAGAGGCATAACTTGTGGGGAATCATGACGGAAGTGTTTGAAGATTGGCATCTTTTGGTACCTGCCCTCTCTGTTGAAGTGCTCCTAAAGGACATTTATATGGTTCACATAAAATTTATGAGGATTTTTTTAGTAACTTTTTTGTTACCTCTAAAAATGTTGGGAGATGCACCTTTATTTCAGACATGCATCTCACCACAATGCTCCATACCTATTATTACTGTAAACTAGATTACTGTAATACACTCTACATCAAGCTGTCCTTGAAAACCCTCTGTAGACAGGAACTAGTGCAGAACGTGGCAGTATGACTGTGCAAGAACTGTATGCATGAATCAGCAGTGCTGGCATTGCTCAGCAAGCTGCAATGACTTGCTGAGTGCTGGCAGGGGCACTTTGAGATCAATTTTAGTATAAACAGTTTAAAACAATGAACAAATCTGTGGTATAATCTACTGACATTCCTCTTGCACTTAAGATCATCAGAGTTAAAACTGCTGACCGCTAACTATATGGTGCCATTTTGGGAGAACAGGATTAGAGCTTTCTCCAGTAGTATCCAGTGATTGTGATCCCTAATGTACGTGCAAGTGCAGCTACACACTCTTTTTTGTTTCCTTCCCATTTGTCTGTCTGGGGCTAGAAACAAGTGGTTATTTATGGCTGCTGTGGTCTTACTGGGGGGATTTATTTTCACTGGTTTGAGTATAAAGATAATTACGGTCAGGTAAGCACCTAGGCAGGTAATATAGATTTAGGACAGTTCTACGGTCTGTTTCTTGAACCTTGCTTTACAAAAAAATACTGATTTTAGTTGTATTTGTGGTGGGCTTCCAAGCAGAAGTCCTTTCTTTACTAGCAATAATTATGGCAACTATAATTGTTCTTTTGTATTTCATTTGAGCGGGAAGCACACCAACACTACAAATTATATTGCTCCTGCAACCTTGAGCAGCAATGTGGCCTCATAGGACCATTCCCTGAAATATAAATAGCTATACCTCAAACATGAATGTATTTTTACTTTAATACTAATTCACTTACCTAGGCACTCATTCCATGCTCCCAGAGGCAGCATAAGCAGATACAGAACACCTGCATCTGGTTGTGAACAGGGCAACGCATCACATTTCAAGTCTTTCCTGCTACTCGGCTTCCATGTTCTGTGGTCTCCAGCTAAGCCAGGAATAGATTCACTGAGCAAAACTGCAGCTCCACAATGACTACTTCGGCTTCTCTTAAAAGAATGTGAAATGGAGTTGTGCCATTTTGTTTGTCTCTTGATGCACAACTCAGTTGCCTCCTTCAGGGTGTAAACAAAGCCTGTCTCCTGTGGCTCAGTCTCCTTCTTAGTGTGCCTGAAGTCAGCTCCTGGCTGAACACCCAGTTTATTTCAAAACCTTCAACACAGGCATACAACAACAGTTATAATCCAGTGCTGTTAATTTGTATAAGTACAGAAAGCCCGAGGCAGAATCAGTCTCAGTTATGCAGTTTTCTGTAAGCAGCATAGCTTACATCGACAGTGAACTGAACACATTTGCCCTTTGAGGGAGGGGGCAATTGTTAGACTCAGTTTGCCATTTTTAACACAGTCTGTGGGCACGTCTACATGTGTGCATTTAATGTTCATTAGCCTGATTTAAGGTGCATTAAGGGCCCTTAATATGCTTTAAAAATGGTGACTTAAGGCTATTTAAGCCTAAATTTGATGCCTGCATAGAGCAGGTATCAAATTTATGTGTGTATAGCTAAATTACATTAGCGAACATGTAGATGTGCTAATGCGCATTAACATGGCACATGTCCATTGACTTGGGAAAGTCATTCTACACACTCGCGTTAATGCATATTAGCACATGTACGTGTAGACACAAGCCTAAATTGCTTTGATGTTCATTAGGCTAATGTGCATTCAATTTAAGCATGCTTAAAAGCACTTGTAAACATGCCCTGTGTGTGCAAAACTTCTGTTGTGTTATGGGTCTAGGTTGGTTTCTGACCATATATATTGGTAAGACTGTAATGTCTGTACCTGGCCAAAGTGCCTGCCTGAAACTATGAACTCAATAGAACATGGGAGTCCAAGAATTTTTTCTGAAATGAGCATTTAAATAAAAATTCTGACACTGGCTGCTCTAGACTGTGTTCTGGTGAATGAGAGCATTCCATTAGAGTGCAAGCAAATCAGTAGGGCTGGGCTGAGTAATCAAGCTAAGGCAGCAAGGGGAGATGAATATTGCTTCGTGTATACTAGATAGCAAGGAGTAAAAGGAATAAAACAAAGACTTGATGATAAAATAGTCCTCTGGGGGCGTTTCTGAAACAGTCTGAGAGGGGGGAAAATTCTTCAGTTCCTAGATTAAAAAAAACAAACAAGGAACAAGTATGATCATTTAGCCTGACTGCCTGCATAGTACAGGCTATAGAATTTCACCTTGTGATTTTCCTGCATTGAATGCAATCACTTGGCATTAAACTTCTGATATCTCATTAAATCTATAGAACTCTGTTTCTCCATCCAGTGTCTATAGATCTCCAAGAATCATCCCAGCAGCAGATCACACTTTAAATCCCATTCAGATATGTCTATTAGAAGGAGTTTCTAGATCATAACTTCCCTCACACAAGGTAAGTGCTCAATCAACAGACTAGACCATGTGCTGCTGGGTTGTATTCATGCATGTACCAATCATTCGAGGCTTTGATCCGTCTGGCAAATCCAGACCTCATTTCTTTGTTTTTCCTCACAGGCTATTACCTTAAATGAAACTAACGTTACTTGAAAAGCATGTTTTTGCACTGAGAGACTAGGATCATACCTACTAATCAAAAAGATTATTCCACACTGGATTATACCAGCCAATGTGTTCCAAAAATAAAATAGATTCATATGCCTGCGATCCTGTAACTCATCTGCAGAACCACCAGACTAAGTGATGTTCACTATCAGTTGGGGGGTTAAGTTAAAATACCCATAGGTATTACAGCGCTTTAGTGTTATGTTACATTAATTAATAACATGAGATCTGAAGGCTTGGCTCAGTGTGGATGCCTGGCTGAAGCTTCCCTGAGTTAACCAAATACTTGTAGCACATAGCAGGCCTCAAGTCTGTCCCACTCCACACAAGTCTCTCAGCTCCATACACTTCTCCTCTATCTGCCAGGACCTCTTGGGCAAATGCTCCATTTCTTCTTCCTCTCAAACCCCTAGTCAGAGTTGATGCACAGAGGAAGCCGTAAAAAGGAAATGATTTACAGTGCATGCAACAAATTTAAATGGTTTTTACAAAAGCAAGCACTATGCTACATTTTCTTCACTGAGACCAACTGGTAGCTCATCTGTTTGCATGTACACAGATGCCAAGCACTTGTAAGGACCCTCACTCCCATTTTCTCCAGAGAAGCACAGGAATCTACTGTCCTCCTGCAGCACTGAGTCATGCACCAATTAGATGGCTCTAGTCTTTACTCTGGCCTTGGGATGATCAAGCTGCTTGTTTTACTGTATCGGGTTTCTCCTTAGGAGCTCCTGCTTCAGTGCAACAAGGATCTGTGCAATGTTTTTCTGATCTTCTTTCTTTCAAATTTGAAAGGCAGCCGAGGGGGGGGAGAGGGGGCAGACTGTACTTTGGTATTGTGAAATCCCAGAGTATATGAAGGTAGTAGCTCTTTAATTTGTTTCTGAGAGTCTTTCCTCTGAAAATTGAGTCTCATTTGGGAGTGTCAGCGTAAGAAACATGAGTGCAATTTCCTGAAGTTTTGCATGAGACGTGGAGCAAGGCTGAATCTTTTGTAAGATGCCAACTTGATTTCCTAAGGTCTTGGAGAAAGCAGTCTCCAGGGAAAGTTGATAGCCAGTTTGCTATTCTGTATTGCTAGATTTGTTAGGTGACCTGTGCATCAGCAGCTATAGGGTATAGGAATATGTATGGATCCAAGCATTTGTCTGCAGTCCATAGCTTATGGGGCTGCTCTGTAACAGTTACTCCATTTATCCATGCCCTTCATTTCCATACATTTTGTAGGGCCCCATGCTCACAGGCTGGGGAACTGAAAATCCTCATATGTGGCTAGATCACCTGTCACCTTGGGGACATTATGACCACCCCACATTCCTCCACCAAGCCCCAAGTGTACTGAAAATGTTTGCTATCTGGGCATTTAAAACATACTGGAGCTGGAAATATTCATAGTCATTTCATTTTCACTGTTTCAATAACCCATTAAAATAAAATGGTAGTGACAACTACCAGAGCTTGGCCGGAAAATGCTCCTATAGGCCTACTTATTAGCTACACCCAAACTGGATAACAAAGTAAAAGTTATGATTTTGTGCTTTCCATTGTCATAGTGCTGTACAAAAATACTAACCTATTTGTTTCATAATTCTTACAGAACCATTCTTGCATACTTGATTAAATGAGCATTACTATCCACATTTTATAGACTGAGTAAAGTAAGGCAGATAATTGTAACTGATTTACACAATGTAACACAATAAATATGTGGCACAACCCAATTTCTAATCCCATGCTTAAACCATGCTGTCTCATGTGGAAAACCATGTCCTTCATTGCTGCCCAATCCCTCAAACATGGCGAGGGTGTGCTACCCACTAGGCAGTGGGAACAGGAGTATGCTGAGTTCTAGGTGGACTACCTCTCCCAAGGGTGTGAGATGCTTACAGGAGAGCAAATAAAAACATTAGTAAGACAAAAACTTGGTATTTGAGAGACAAGACATCTACAAGTGCTTTAACTGAAGCTCTTCTTTCAGAGCCAGCTTCTGTTATGCTGAATAGTACCTAAGTCTACAATAGGTCTAAGAAATGAATGGGATTACGTTTAGGTACAATACTGCTCACCATAAGAAAGGATAGCAGATGCTGGCAGAAAGCAGGGTAATTTGCACCTTGTAGACCTGTGGCTGGCAACCTTTAATATATCACAGGCAGTTACAACTTGGCTCTGGTCTGACATGAGCTGGGTGGCTCTAGTGGTGCATCAGTGATAGGGTTGGGGGGTGGAGAATGGATCCCTGCACCCATGCCAAGGCAGACAGCTGGGAGCTGTGCCTGTGCTGCTGTCTTTTCCCCTGTTCCCCTACCCCACTCTCTGGCTGTGTGCAGGCTCAGCTTCCAGCCAGTGGGGGGCTGTGCCAGGGCTGAGGAGCTGCAAACCGCATCCATGCTGCTGTTGTTTCTTTCTGCTGTTCCTCTCACAACTGCCCAGCTGCAGATGAGCACAGCTGCTGCATGGCCATGACACAAGTCCTTGCTGCTTGCCCTGACTCAATGCAGACCTCAGGCAAATGACCTGTGCAGCATCCAGCTGCACTCATGCTGCTGCTGCATCTCCCTGCTCTCCCCAGCCCCACTTCCCTGTGGCTGTAGCTCAGGCACAGATTCCAGCAGGGCTGGAAAGTTTCCAGCTGTTTCCATACTGTGGATGTGAGGTTTGGGGTGGGGGGGAAGAAAGTGGGAGCAGGAATACAGTTCACAGCTCTGCCACCCTAGCACAACCCTCCGCTGGTTGGAAGCTGAGCCTGCACTCCATCAGGGAGCAG
Source organism: Alligator mississippiensis (assembly GCF_030867095.1). Taxonomy (NCBI): domain Eukaryota; kingdom Metazoa; phylum Chordata; order Crocodylia; family Alligatoridae; genus Alligator; species Alligator mississippiensis. The sequence goes on along the minus strand of NC_081826.1, from coordinate 112,912,751 downwards.
GGTGGGCTGGCAGAAGCAGTGGTGGCACAGCTGCAGGCAAAGTCCTCTAGGTCTACCAGCTCGATCCAGTGGCTCAGTATGCTGCATCTAGTCCATGGGCCATATGTTGCCAACCCCAGTTATAGACCAACTAAATCAGAGAAGTATGGTATGAGTGTTCATGATCCTGCGCTCACTTTTTTGGAAGCTGTGAAAGGCAGATTCTGGCCATAAAACTTCATTTCATACCATATATCATCACTAGGAGCCAGTTCTAATCAAAGACTGATATCATATCCCTTCCACTGTTTCTGTAAAAAGGATCAGCTTTGAGTGAGTGGGAATGGATGAGGCTATAGACAAAATATGCAGGACTGCCTAGAAAACTCTATTATCAGAGAATTTAGCATCATTAGCCACACAAATACATCATTTGTATAGGATGGGCCAAACTAATCTCTGGCCCACTTTCCCCCAATGTATTCAATTTCTCTGTTTTGCTAATTAGTCCCAAAGTTAGATGTTTTTCCATTTCTCTGTCTGCTACCATTGAAGCAGCAAGAATTTCATTAATTTTCATGTAACACAGCAAATTGCTTCCAACAATTTAAATTCCCATTTATCTTATGAAAAAAAGCCAGGGAGTTTTAAAGAATATGGAATTTATGCCAACTTGGTCAAACACTACAATCCAGATAAAGCTTTCCCTAAGCCAAGACGTATATTTCTAAACACAACCCTGAAACTTTCTATGGCATTTAACAGCACATGAAGTCCATCTAAGTGGGTTTCAAGCATGTTTTCTGAGTATATGTTCTGCTGGCTGGAATAACAGTGGCAATTTGCCATGCTGGCATGAACAAAATCTCTTTAAAGTCATCTAGATAAAGTCACCCTTTGACAGAAGAAGTGAACCAGTACATTTACTGACTGTCCTAAGCAGAAACCATTTCTTTGTCATTGGATTGAAGGGAAGGGCAAGTGGTGGTAGCTATTCACAGCTATCCAGAACTGACTTGCATTAGTCTTAGAAAAATGAAAAGTTATTCATTTAATCTTTTAGGGTATTTTTACACGTGCTCTGGGAGGCATGGGGGAGGCCATAAACGACACATGCCCCTGGCAGCTGCGGGGGGCATGGCTGTGCTGGCTGCAGCAGGAGCGAGGCGGCGGTGGGAGTGCAGCTGTGGTAAGCGCGGAGCTTCTGCAGATGCCACTGGCACTGTTGGTGGCAGAGAGGGTGGAAGTGGCGAGCACCAACCAGGGGTCAGTGACCACCCACAGATGCCAGCAGTGGTGGTGGCAGCCAGCAGCAATTGCAGAGTGCCTGCAGATGCTGCCAGTGGTGTCGGCAGCTGGGTGGCAAGCAGCAACTGCCCTATCTTTTTGTAGCGGGTGCACTGCCACACTCAGGGGGTGCATGTGGACCCACATGCACTCCCTACGCATCGCTCCTGGCAGGGGGCACTTTAATTAGCGAGCACTTTTAATTAAAAGAGCCCAAATGTCATGTGGCAACGCAGTGCTTTGAACTAAAGCTCACTGAATGAGTTTTAATTCCAAGTGCCCTGCTGTCATTTTTTGGTGTGGGGATGCTGATACACGTGATGCCAGAGTCTGTTGGAGTGCATTTATTTCTGTGCCCCAGCAGACTCAATTAATTGAGTCTGCTCCATTGTGCTGGATTTTCAGTGCATCAGAGCTGGCTCTCTGTACGTGTATAGGAGCCCTTAAATGTCTTACTGTCAATTAACTTTGGAGCAAACCCAGATAGCAGCCACATGAGCTGAAATTTGAAAGGTCATATCTGCAATTTTTCTTTTCTTCAATGTATGGCCCAATTGCACCCCAAATACTACATAAACCAGGGGCAGGCAATTATTTTGGGTGGAAGGCCGCTTACCCAGTTTTGGAAGGCTGTTGAGAGCCGCATGGGTAGCCCCACCCCTTGACAGGTGCCCCGACCCCGGTCACCATCTTGAGACCAATGTCCCAATGTCTTGGGGCCAATATCCCAGGGCCAGCACCAGTGGGGCCCAAAGTGGGGTGCAGGCTGGCAGCGGTCTGTGGAGTTGGGCTGGACTGCACCAGCAGGGAGAGGGGGGAGCTGGCCCAGCTCCATAGAGCCCCTGCCAGCTGGGACCCCGCGCTCCTAACACCCTGCTCTGGCCCCCGTCAGCACTGACTCCGGGGCACTGGTGTGGGCCCTGTGCTCCCACTGGCTCCCCATCCACTCACACCCAGTGCCCCCCAGCCCCACGGTACAGGCGGGAGGCAGCGCACAGCCCTGATCCCCTGCTTGCTGGCAGGGAAGAAGCTGGTGCTGAGCATAGGGAAAAGCGGCCCCTCACCCACCCCATGGCTGGTGCTTCCTGCTGCAGGCGCTCACAGCCCACACGGGGCTGTCGGGAGCAGGCACAGGTAGTCCCAGGTGTGCTGCAAGCGGCTGCAGTGCAGGGCACCAGCCACACGGCAAGCGAGGAGCTGCTCTTCCCCACATTCAACACCAGCTGGTAACCCAGCCCTGCTGCCAGCCTGGCAGTGGGGCCAGGTTACAAGGTGGTGCTGACCGTGGGGAAAGCAGCCCCTCGCCTGCCCCATGCCTGGTGCCCCATGCTGCAGCCCGCGTGGTGCTGCCTATGCCTGCTCTGGACAGCTCCACATGGGCTGCGAGCGGCTGCAGCAGGGAGCGCCAGCCATGGGGCAGGTGAGGGGCTGCTTTTCTCCATGCAGGGAAGGAGCCCAGGGAAAAGCTGAGCGCGGGGGGAAAAGTGGCCCTTTGTCTACCCCATGGCCAGTGCTCCCTGCTGCAGCCACTTGCAGCCCGCACAGGGCTGTCCAGAGCAGGCACAGGCAGCCCCACACGGGCTGCGAGCAGCTGCAGCATGGGGCGCCAGCCACAGGGCATGGAAGGTGCTGCTTTCCCCCCACCCTGCCCCCCCGGTGCTCCTTCCCTGCCCAGGGTCCCTCCCACCTTTCACCCCACCACTTACCTGCGGTTCAGGCGCGGAGCAGGCACGTTCTCCCAGGCCAGAAGCCCTAGCTGGGGCTTCTGGCTGGGGGGTGGGGCCGGGCGGGCCCACTGTTGTTGATGCCTGCTGGACTTTCCCTGGGTCCTACTCCCCTTGGTTCCTGTCATTTTTTACAGGAACCAAGGGCCAAGAAATATTAATTCTCTACATTTTTTAAGGGCCTCGCGGGCTGGATAGAATGGCCTCGAGGGACGGATCTGGCCCGAGGGCCGTATTTTCCCCACCCCTGACATAAACAGACTTATTGAATCAGACAATGTTCTTCTTCCCCACACACCTCCATCTAGAGATACATACACAAAAATAACTTAAAAGCAACAATTACAAAAATTACTCCCCATTTTTTCTGATAGTCCCCCTTTGACAGTGACCAGCCTGAGACAGTTGAAACGAGTAGAAAGCCTCTATAATGTAGCTCCTTAACTGTGTAAAATCACAGGGGCCCATTTCCATCTCATTTAGCTGGTGAACATCTTATATTCACACGTTTAAAAAAATGATCAACTTTGCAATTTAAAAAAAAAATTCTCAATCACTTGTCAAAGCTTAATATTTTAATTTATTTTTGAATTGGCAAGTAAATTTATATAATTTTTAAGCAGCTTAGTACAGCATGGACAAGCAGATTGTGTTACATTTTCATGGCAAATGTTTGAAGTGGTACTACTAGGTAGTACAATTATAAATTATAATTTTATTCCTGTAAATGCCTAGTCTTTTTTTGTTTTTTAAAGGGAAATTATAATAACATTCTATGTAGGACCAGGCCACAAAGTCTGGTTCTGCATCCTAAATTCCAGAATAGTTGGGAAGAGGGAAGCTCATATATAAGTTCATATAATATATTTTAGCCACAGTTTTCTTATGTTTGAATTCAAGGTTTTGTCTACTAAACTCAGTTCTCAGAGCTGTATTTTTAATTACACACAGCAAGAAAATATTTCACTATATGTTGTGTAAGAAAAATATTTAAATCACGCTGCTTTAACATCTATTGTCTTTTATTTTCTCAGGATGTCCTCTTGTTCTCATGCAACTGCTATTCCTGAATGACCTGGGGAACAGCCTGATATAATTACATTTTAAATTAGATGATCATAATAACTGTGGAGTCACTGTCAGTGGATTTAAGCAATTTAGGGAGATTTTTGAGATTGTTGCAAATTTTGAGTCTTTCAAGCAAATACTCAGAGGTTGGAATAGGTTCCCCTAATGTATGTGTTTTAGCAAATCTAAATAAATAATCTTGAATTGTTTGAAACACATCAAACTAAGCTAACCATTCACATCTCAGATGCAGGCCCACTACTATACTTGAGGATTTGACATGTCCATCTAAGTGGAACCTCTGGTTTACCTTATACAGCACTAAACAGCAAATCTAATTACTGTGCTTTGATGAGAAATGTCCATGTCAAATCAACTGGACACTAGAGACAAGCACTGAATGTTTGTTCCAAGTCCAACCAGTAAAAAAACAGAATCTAGAGCTAGTGAATGTAGAAGTCCAGTAATAATTTCTTACTTTCTACTGTGTAACAGATATGGCCAAAAATTTCAAGGGCTCACATGATTTGGGCGACAAATGAATTGTGTAAGTGACCCCAGTTTACCATATACACTGCTAAAAGAAAATGCACCGATGCATATTAATATAGGAAAACATTGCATGTTGAATAGTAATAGGACTCAAAGCAATTCTCAGACTTATAATAAAGCAAGAAACTAATAGCAAAAATAATGGCTCTCTCACTGCAGCGGTGCCTGCTTTTTAGTAACAAGCTAAGCAGAGCAATAGCTATGTATTAGAATACTCCAGCACCAACATCTCCTTTTTAGACACAATGATCAGTATCCAGAAGGGTAAAATACAGACCACAGTATACAAGAAACCCACAGACCAACATACATATCTGCACAGAACCAGCAATCACCCTAAACACACCAAAAAAGCTGTGATATACAGCCAAGCCCTCAGATACCACCGCATCTATACTGAAGAGAACACCCAGAATTGCCACCTCACCAATCTTAAAAAAACTTTCACCCAACAAGGACACTCCTCCAGAGATCACACGTTTGAAAGAGCCACCTGGATACCACGTGAAGAACTGCTGCAGTACAGAAGAAACCCCCCCACAAATCGCACACCGCTGGTTATGACGTATCACCCCTCCCTTGAACTGGTACAGAAAATCCTGAAAAAATTGCAACCCATACTAGACAGAGACCCTATTCTTAAAAAGATCTTCCCAGAGCCACCCATCCTAGCCTTTAAACAAGCACCGAACCTCGCCAACCTCACCACCAGAAGCAAACTTCCTCAAGCCCAGAACACACCAAAAGGATCCAGACCGTGCCAGGACAAGAAATGCAAAACCTGCCAACACATCTCCACTACTCCCACAATTAGTACACCCCGCAACATAGCCATCAGCATCCCTGGATCTTACAGCTGCACCTCCAGAAATGTAATATACCTCATCCAATGCACAAAATGCCCTGATGGAAAATACGTAGGAGAGACCAAACAACTGCGCACCAGAATGAACGCACACCGGAAATCTATCAAAGACAGAAATACCCAATTACTGGCGGGGGCACATTTCTCACAGGAGGGCCACTCTCTCTCCAATCTCTCAGTCCTGATCCTCAAGGGAAACTTACACAACACTTCCCAGAGACGAGCCAATGAGCTCCATTTCATCAACCTGCTGGATACTAGAGATCAGGGACTAAACATAGACATTGGATTTTTGATACATTATAATCTGCCTGGCAACTGACTCCCCAGCCCAGCCCAGCCCAGCCCAGCCCAGCCCAGCCCCTGGCTTCTTTACTTTTCGTTCCATCCAGGAAGAGCACACACCAAGTGCTGAAACTTCCTTAGCCTGGTGAAGGGTTTTTGAACCCGAAAGCTTGCTTAATAACTTTTCTCCAACTATTTGAGTTGGTCTAATAAAAGATATCAAATTCACCCAAGGAACCTTGTCTGCCTATGTCCTTAGACCAACACAGCTACAACCTAAACCCCTGCAGCTATGTATCTTGGCACTCGTTGGAACGGGGTGATGGTGATGCTGCAACTGTAATGAAATTCCATGTGTAATGAAGCCAAATTCAAGTCTGAAAATCTTTCAGGTAAAATTCACCCCTTGTTAGGTGAACTTTTGGTGGCACAAAGCTTGGACTAAGTGCTCCTAGCATCTTACTACATTTTTATGTTTCTTACGCAGTAGAGCTGGCTCTCTACACATCAGTAGGTTTTACCTTCTGTGAATAAAATACATTCTTTGAAAAAGGGATCCATTATAATTCTATACAATGCTTGGAAAAGGTGCTATAAATCAATAAATAATCATAATACTTCTTACCCATTCCACCTCCACAAAAGTTTATGTCGGTATGTTAAAGACACTCTTTGAGAACCTTAGAATGCATTCACTGTTTTTTTATTTGTTCAGCTGTTGTGGTAGATACTTTCACGGTGTTGCCACCACTCACAAAATACAGCAAAAACTACATTTCCAGAGGCAGAGGGTAAGAGGGCCATATTTTTTTAAATACTTCATTTGTAGCTTTGCCATCAAAACAACATGTACTAATAGTAGCTATGTCATCAAAAAATATCTTGACAGCAGTTATGTTACCCCCCACTGGACCTCCTTTCCACTTCATTGTATTGATTGACTTAACATTTTCCACATTATACATAATCAGCCTTAAAAGACTGACTGTCTTAAGAAGCTTCTCCATTACAAAAAAATGTAGTGAGCAGATATTGCTGAACACCTCTCTAGTACTTATTGTTTGTCAGAACATCTTTCATACGTAGACCTGCCACATCTCCAAAATAAAGGTCTATTACTCCAGCTTTTACTCTGACATGTGATAGCCCAACGGGATTATGCAAGCAGTTGAGGCAGCAGAATCAGGTCCCAAACCTTGCTTCTTCCATTATAAGACAACAGGATTGTACAATGGTAGAGAACACCTAGTAATTAGATTCTGAGAGCCCTCAACTCCCACCTAAACCTGTTGAGGTTGAGAACACCGGCATTTTGCAGGATTAGGTAGTTGGTACAATTTGTATGATCACTGGCATAAATTTTCCTGTGAAAATAATATAAATCTAACCCTCATTAATCCAATCTGTGGGAAAACACCTCTTACAAAAAGTACAGCCTTTTATTGCAAGCACAGCAAGGTTTCTATAGTTGCTGCCTGGACTCCTGTTTAACCATGGTAAAAACTGTGAATTTTCTCTACTTTGGACCACAGCATAAGTTATTTTACAGAAATATTTCCCTAGTTTTGGAGTTACAGAAACTGCCTTTTGTTTCTTTAGAAATAGGCCAAGGATTAGAGGCAAGGCCACAAAATATTTTGTTTTATTACAAAACCACCAAAACGTGATTTCTCACCAGTTTAGCTGGCAACAAAAATATTTCACACAGCAGTACCATGTACGGATGCTCTCCTGGGGAAGCTTAGCTACATTAACTTTGGCTGAGATTTAGGATTATTTTTGGAAGCTTCAAAAGCATCCAGGGAAAGTGCATTTCACTTTTATTCATATCAACCGTATCTCTATTTATTAAAAAAGTGAAAAATGGCTTCTCTTCAACATCAAATGGCTTTGACAATAAAACTGCAACCATACCGGGGTCTTGGGGGACCCATGAAGTCTTTTGATAAATGGGGACTTAGATGATGAAGAGATGATTTGAAGCCTTTGTAAAGGATGCTTTGGGTTCCTGCCCCTAGAGCACAGTGAAGCAAAAGCTGGTACATTCTAACTTTGCAGCACACACCCATTTGTGCCCTTATGTCCTAGCAGAGGAATGGATGTGCTGACCTGCATGATCTTTTCTGTCTCAAATTACTAAAATGCAAATTACTAAAAGTCTGAATAAGGCCCATTTCTTGCAGCAAAAAGAAGTGGTAAACAGGTCTGGCTCCCTATCCTTCAAACTGCTTGAGCGTATGTTGGGATCTCACTGAAGTCAACAAGTCAACATGGTTAAGTGCTTTGCCAGGTAGGGATGCTTTGCTGAATCGAGGTTAAGAGCATTTCAGTAGTCCAGGAGCACACAGTGGAACAACTCACATGCTTAATATTAAGCTTGTGCTTACATGCTTTGTTGTATAGAGATGGATTTTATTCAAGTTCAAAATCTACATAACTGTTTTGCTGAATCAATGTCTTAGAATAAAGTGTAATGAACAAAAAGGCCTAACTAGGGATGGAAATACAGTAATGGGGTAAGAAAGCAACCATTTTCCTGATAGCTTCACTATTACTGAAAACTTTAAAGTTTAATGGACTTGAATGTACCATCAGCTCTCACTCAAAAGCAACACAATAAGGATTCCAGTAAAAAAGAGAAAATAGATCTAGGGCTGAGCAAAAAGGCCCGCAAAAACCAAGAGAGCCTTTAACAGTCACAGGGAAGATCCTCTGCTGGTGTAAACTGTTAGAGCTCCATTTTCATGGCACGTTAACAATTTACACTGGCTGAAGATCTCCTCCAGATGTTTGCTCTGGGAGCAGACAGCAACTAATGGTATGAATGTCAAGCAAAGATCCTTTAATGTTTCCTGCCAAATACATTTAAAGCATAAATGTTTGAACTTCGTAATCTCTATTTCTCTATCCTTATTCACTCCAGCCTCTTTTCTCCCATCGTGACCACAATAAACTACAGTAGCACCATGGATCAATTCCACAAGGTGCTGAAAATTCACCAAAGTGAACAGTCCCGCTGACCTCAGTGTGCCTAAAATTAACAAAGTGCTCTTGATCCAAACATTACACTTTGGGATTATGTCTCATCAGAAGTAGTTAGACAGAGTGGGGCCAGACAGAGTTCAAAGCCCACCCATTCCAGCTTCAGCTGTGTGATGTGCAACTTTCCTGGACCATACTCTTGCCTTCAATGTCTCTCGTTTTCATCTTTGGAAGCTTCAGACTGTGTTCATGATATTACAGATCAGTTACATGGAAAACCCCCCCACCTAGACAGGATTTCTGAATCTTATTCCCTTTTGTATAGGTTAGTTGCAATATAATTAACTATAAAGCAAAAACAGCTATTAGATAATGTCATATAACAAATAATACAAGTTAGGGAGCACGAAGGGAAAATATGGAGATAGTCTTTGATGTGGCATCAAATATTTCCACATACAAAGGGTGCATCTACACAAAATGTTTAGTGCGGAGTTGCCTAATCAACTCCACAGTAAACGTCTCAGCATCCACATGTGTGGCCCTATTAGGCCTCAGGAAACTAAAACTCTACAGCAGGGTAGTACTTGTAAATACAAATACTATCCTGCTGCAAAGTTTTTTACTCTGCAGCACTGCATGGGTAGATACTGATTTGGCTGGCTGGCTGGCTGGGGCACGAGGGTGCTTCAGTGTGGGAACTGCCCTTCCACAGCATGATGAGCTGAATCAAAGCAGACCCAGGCTGGCAGGCTGACCCCCTGGACTCCCTGCCAGCTGGGGCTGCTCCAACCTGGCTCATCATGCTGTGGTCCTGGGCACACATGTAAACACAGCACCTGGGAGCAATAAACTTTGGGAGCAATAAACTCTGGCATGATGTGTGTCAGTTTATTGGTCTGCATTAATTGCACACGTAGATGCACGCAAACACTGGTATCTAATATACTGTTCGTGTTTCTCAGTGTAAACTTAAACTAAAGCTTTTGTATTCACATGACCACTAGGGGCCCTGCAAGTACTTCAGCATGAGGGCTTTTGGCACCTATGCATAACAAATTATTGAGATAGACTTTTCTTTCTTTTATTCTTTTTTTTTTTTTTTAAAGAGTAACTAATAGGGGAAGCACTGCTTTACTGTGCTTAAATATAAATAAAAGTCTTAATCTAGTCCCTCTTTTCACAATCTATATACACAGATAAACATCGGCAATAAACACTTTTAGGTGCTAACTACATGGGATTTACGAATGAGAGAGGGAGTGTAAAGTAGTGGAGGAGACAGCTCACACAAGTGTGTGTTGGATATCAAGAGGAATTTAGAGCACCCAATATTACTTAAGACTGAAGTAGCCACAAGCAGGGGTGGATCCAGAGGAGGCGCAGTAGCACAGCTGCAACACCCTTTCGGATTGGAGCACACAGCAAGAGCCTCCGGGGACTAGTCCCTAAAGCAGATGAAAATCCTTCTTCCTTTCTTCCCCTTGGGGCTCAGAGGCATGTCCCCTCCTCTCTCCCATTTTGCTGCTGCTTTCCTCATTGCCCTGCAGATGGGGAAAGCTCCAGGGTTACTTTTGCTTGCCTCAGCTGGGCTGTACAGGGCCTGAGCTCACCTAGGGATGGAACAGCAGCAACAGCACAGTGGGAAAGGTTTCCCTCCCTGCCTGGTCCCATGGAGGAGACTTGAAGAGGGGGAACCTTTTTACTGCTGCCTGGTCCCAGATGAACCCAGCCTCTGCACAGCCTTGCTGGGATGGGCACAAGCAGCTCTGGAGCTTCAGCAGCAGTGGGGGAGAGGACATGTCTCTGAGCACCATAGGGAAGGGAAGGGATGTTTTCACCTGCTTTAGGGACTTTACAGTCCATGGAGGCTGGCACCAGCACCAGTGGGGGGAGAAGGCTTGGAGCATAGGGGGGCAGCTACCCCTGCAGTGTGGGGTGCTGCCCCCACACCGCTCTTTGGGAAATCTTAGATCCACCCCTGGCCACAAGTAATTTGTAAAAGAAATCTGCATTATTTCCTTGTAGCATACCATCACATGTTCTTTTCAGGATAAGCCTTTAGCAGAAAAGCTATGTGCAGGACTGATTTGTTCTGTTCATCCACCTGTATACTCAGGTACCTCGGTAGCTAATGGGGCAATCTGTTCAATGTTCACAAAGAAGAAAAAAATGTTAGAAGTTTTTCAAAGAATTATTAAAGTCACTTCTATGCAAAACAATATGATTTTAAGTTTTCCTAGCTTAAGATCTTTCCAGGGCAGAATCAAATGTTGTGTGACCACAGGAAAGGAGACATTTCCAGAGGTATGAAGATGTGAGAGTAGGAGGGTGTTCCTGCTTCCTAAATCTTGTGGCCACAAACCAAAATCTTGACATGTATGGGAGCTCTGGAATACAAATCTTTTGAGATGTGCAGGCCCCAGAGTTAGTCAGTGATCTGTGCACAGCTCAGATAATACCTTGTCATTAAGTTACTTTCTTCCAGAGGTCTTCCATGTGTTAGGTATCCAGGTTGCCGCTGTATTGGTCTAGAGGAAAAGGCAATCAGGACTCATAGTAGAGATGATATCTTTTATTAGACCAAGATTTTTGCAAATAAATTTCTTTAACTACAAGCTTTCAGGCACAAACACCCTTCATCAGACACTGGAAAAAAGATCTTTTCTCCAATGCCTGATGAAGGATGTTTGTGCCTGAAAGCTTGCAATTAATTTTTTTTTTTTTGCAAAAATCTTGTTCCAATAAAAGATATCATCTCTACTATGAGTCCTGATTGACTTTTGTTCCAGAGATGCATTTAAACTGTCCATGAGCTGCACATGGCTCACAAGGTGATGTTGGGCTACCCCTGCCAGAAGGTGTATTCAACTCTGCAGCAGAAATAGCAGGATAGTGAGCCTCAAATCTATCACTGATTTTTGGCCATCCTAAGCCTCAAGCCAATGCAATTTTGAGGGGTAAAATTCCACGATGGGGAAAAAAGAAACATGTTAGTGGCTGTGCTGATTTAACAATAGCATTTGTTTGGTGCTGTTTAGAAGCTGAGAATGTAAGTACTAGTTCTGGGGAGATGGATTAATGGGCAGAGTACAAGTGAGGCAGTCAGTGATGCATGATGCATGCAATTTATCACATGATTATTACTGCTACATATGGCTGATAACGTAGATGCTCAGTTCTCAGCCATTAAAACCTGACCATAAGCAAAAGAAGAGGGTCTCTTTCATTCATTTACACTTTTGATCTTCTCATACTAAAAAAGACTGTCATACTCCTCCCCTACAACACATACATGCTTCCTTAGGCAACTTCTTAAAGGCAGAAATTGGAGGTTGTTCACATACAGTCACTTGAATCCAAGGAAATGCACAACACTCAATTCTCAGAAGTAAGTTATCCAAGTACCGGACATCATTTTGACTGCATGACTGTTACTAAAAATCAATAGGGGACATGTTTCTTATTTATAAAGTACCGCTTCATTTCACAGTAATATCCCCAAATATTACTGTATCACTATTGTTAGCTATCGTGTTTTGGGCATAACTTCTATAAATACACTCATTTTAGAGAGGGAAGACTAGAATCCTGCAAATCTTGGAAAAGAATTGAACTGCTTACTGTATGATAAAAGATTTATTATCCTTAGATTTTGATTTTAAGTACAGAAGATATAGATAAAAGGAATCTTATCTGATGCAGGGCATCAAATGTCATTTAAGCAGATGAAATAGCACATCTTCCTCAAGTTAAATCAGGACAAGGAGTCTTTCATTTGTTCAGATTTTTATTTTGATAGAGTAGCAGAAACAAATCAATGAACGAATAAAAACTGCCACTTCCTTTGAAAGAGTGTAAGTAAGAAATTTTGACCAATCCCTCCACTGCCCCTACTCCCTCCCCCCAAATAAAAAATGCTGGGTGAGATTCCAAGCCTGTTAAAAGTAAAAAAATATGTTTCTCATTGACAGGTATCAGCAGCTTCCAATGATAAAGAACAAACAAACCAAGTATTTCAGTGCAGGCTTATTCTCAGTTTGGAGGATAAATTTTAAAACATTCACAAGATCACACCTATTACTTACACCACTCCTTCAATCAACAGATTTTCACATGCTAAAAGGTTAACATTGTTATGCCTGTTTTTTAAACAATAGATGGGGGAAACAGTCTCAGCTAAGTGAAATGATTTTTTCAAGATCACACAGCAAAGCTGGGGGGGGGGGGGTCTGTCAATTCCCAAGACCATGCTTTCTCTAGTGGTTGGTGCTGCCTTCCCTAACTAGTCACTCACAGGGCCATATCCTTTTGCAGCATCTAATACATGTTGTCTATTTTTTCCCCAAATGTAAAATTTTGTTCTTATAGTAAGCACTGTAGCACAAACCCCAAAGCATATTAGATATATTTCAAGTGACTATTTTATTTGTAAATGCTTTCTTAAGTATGCATTTTCCTCTTAGGTGCACAAGACTATTTATCTAATCCATTCTCCTGAATTTAGCAATGGCCAAAAGCCAAGGCAAAAAGCAGTATAACAATATACAGGATGTTGCAAACTGCAGAACTGACAGTGAGGTCTGGTCTGTATTCTAAGGTGAAACTAAGCAAGTCACTGAACCTCTCTGAGGATATGTCTACAAAAGTGACAGCCACGTAGTGTAGAGATACCTGTTCTGGCTTTAAATGAGCTAGGTCAGATACCAGTAGTAGCCATAGCAGTACAGATCAAACTATCCTGCTGAGAAGCCTCATTACTTTACTGGATCTCACCTTCAATGTTTGCAAAATAACTGGAAATCCTTGGACAGAAGGTGCCACAGAAATACAAAACTAACTTTATGATACTGTATGTGCAGATCCTTGTGCTTTAGTTTCTGGCTGAGGAAAAACTAGCTATTGAATTGCCACATTAATATTTCAGAAAGCTAGCAATACACTGAAAACGTCCCACCTTACCCTTCCTTTTAGATGGTCTGGTTCATAATTAGTAAGATGCTCTGGAACATATCATGGCTGAATAATACATTTCACAAGGGTGCTGGAAATGTTCAGGTCCGCTTCATGTTTTCCCTTGTACCCAAGATAGACATCAGTTATAGCATTACCACACAAAGCACAGTTTGTGGGATCTTGTTGACTAATGCTAGAAAAGATCCACTAACACAGAACCCCATTCAGGTTTTTCCCTATCAGAATAACACCCAGCTAGACACACACTAGATTTCATTTTGAGGCCAAGGGTGTCACATTAGATCTATCTTTCTTTACAAGAAGGCATCAATAATTGGATTAGTGCAGCACCAGAACTACAAGAAACCTGTGAAAAGTTTGCCTATCCTTTGAAGAGAAAATACCAATCATTGTTCTCCTTTGACAGATACCTGATGACCTGCAATGTGTAATCTATGATGTACTATGGTAGCTGATGAAACTTCAACTTGTTGCTGTCATCAAGGACACATCTGTAAACAAGATTGTGGCACCATACGTTTTATAAAGTAGACAGCTTCATAATTAACAAATAAAATTAAAAAAGGAGAGAGGCAGACTGCTTTCAGGAACAGTAAGAAAAGAGGATTTAGTTCTTGTCTTATTTACTTTTGACTACTGTAGGACTGGCCTGAACTTCCCCTTTCTCTTTCTCTGTCAGAATGATCTGTTAAAAACTTTTAGCTGGAAAAGCTGCTAAAATATGTAACTCAAAAGTGTTATTTTACTCCCATCAGGGAAATCTCTTATCTGCACTGCAGGTCACAACAGTTCTTTGAAAAGAAAATACACACTGTATTTTCAAGTTGTGAGAAAACACATCTAATGATTGTGTAGTGGGTTATCAAGACGATTTAAAATCTAAGTGATAATGAAATTACCTCATAACTTTGTGCTGTTGGGTTATGATGGGCCAGTTTAGTAAATCGAATAGTTCCATTATTACATGGGAAAATAATCACTATTTTATTCTAATGGGTAAGAAAGTGTGTTATTAATGATCAAAATACGTAGAATTCTATGAAGGGCACTGTACTCCCAGCCATAATGCTTTTCAGAAGTTGCAGGCATGGAGAATCCCTCCCTTAATGCCTCTAGCCTTGTAGGTGGTCTTTTCTATGGTTCTAATGATGGGTCTGTCAGAGTGATTTATGGCATGTGTCCATGCCTCTGTTTGCTCCTTCAGCTTAGGGTCAGCGCTAGCTTCTAGCACACTGTGGTTGTTCTTAATGCTTACTCAGTAACCTTACAAACCAAGATTTTTATATATTTTATTTGGTTCTGTCTGTCTTAGGGTTTTCAATAACGGTTGTCACCACAATATTTATACTTCTATATTTTCTTTGCTGGTAAAGCATGAGCTTCCACCACTAAACATCTCTCTTGCCTATGTATACATACATATTACATTTTTTATACACACACATGCTCAAACCCTAAATGGCTTTTTACAGTATACATTCTGCTTATTTTCCCCAAGTTCTCTGTGACTGAGTACCTGATCCATCTCCAAGTAACGTCAAGGTAAGGACTTTTGTCTGTTTAACAGGAATCTTATCCAACTCTTTTTGTCCAACATGTGGACTAATGGTGAATTCCCCTGCATGGGTGTACACAGGCAGGTGAGAAGGCACAGGACAAACCTCTTCCACATCCCCTCTTTGCTGGGCGAACAGGGTACTAAAGGCCTACTGCTAGAAGAATATCCTGAGCTGTGCTGAGGAAGGAAGAGCATCTCCACTTAATCCACAGGACATTATACCTACCTCAGTGTGATGCAGGCAAATTCCCTCTGGAATTTGAGGTTCCCCCCACACCTCCTGAAGGGGACAAGCAAACAGGTAAAACCAGGGCTGGGCTCTTAGTCCCATCCCAAAGTGCCTCCCTCTGTCTCTTTTATTTTCCTTGCTAATATCATAATAAATCAGGTTTGTTACTACTTTGTCACTGGGGTATGAAATATGTTCTTATATTTTATTTACCATTTATTTTGGCCCAGTCTGGCTTTACCTCATTAACAAAAAGCTTTTTTTCTAAGAACAGTGAAGTACCTTGGAGTATCTGCTAGGACTGGTTTATTGTGCCTTTATTCAAAGAGTTTCTGACCCTACACAGTAGTAAGGGAGCTGCTGCAAGGCAGTTGAAGGAAGAATAGAGAATTATCATTAACTTCCTTTGTTTGAATTAAATTCAGGGTTTGTTTATTTATTTATTTTTGTTCTTTTTTAAAAAGACACACGGAGCCAAATCCTGTAGTTTTTTTGTAAGTACAACTCTCAAGAAGCTGGCTTGTACATATGCATACATTATTGGTTTGATCATTGATTTCATATTCATGTAATGCTCCCACTGAAAATCAATAAAATGTTAAAATACAAGATGAAAATGCAAGCATTTTGGAGGTACTTCCCCTAACAGTCATGCTTAACCACTACCTGAGTGTGTCATGGTCTAAACCAAATGACATCCAAGCAAGCAAGCACAGAACAGAGTGCAGCAAAGAATAAAATTATGAGTTGTTAAAATTTCCAGGAAGTGCCTAGGTCTTGATTCATATTTTAATCAGCGCCAAAAGCAGACAGAAGGAAGCTTGGTCTGTTTGTGGTAAAAGACAAATACTTTAGCCAATGAGAAACCTAAAAGGCAATGTATGCTTAAAACAAAACAAGAAAGAAAAAGAAACCCTGTGTTCATATTTGTCTTGTTCTACAGCTTCAGAGAACCTATATGCAGGCAAGAGGACGTGCAGGGGCATGCAGTCCCGTGTCTCCAAAACCCAAGATGGCCCGGTGTTAGTCAGCTGGCTAAGGCAGGTATATGTGAGGTGTTGCTATAACCCACTTGACAAAATGAATCACCTGACATTTATGAGAGTCCAAGACAGAATCAAGTTCCCACAGAATCGGTCTCCCTAGCCATGATTTCTGTCTCTCTTTCCCTGGTTTTGGGTATATCTGCACTGCACTCAAGTGACCAGTAGCCAGCTGGGGTGCCCAGTGGCTTCCCCCTACTGGTTCTTAGGCTGCTTTAATTTTAGTGGCATGAAGGAAGCAGTTCCAGGTGGTCTGCTCCATGATCAAAGGAGGGAAAGCTGGCTCAAAATCTCCCTCTCTCCCTGTTCTATCACATCATATCTTCTTTAAAACTTCCTCACACCTCTAAACTAAACATAGGAAGTAGAAAAGGTGATACTCAGTACGAGACTGTTTCTGCTTCTTTTCTAGACCCAGGGGAGGGCATTTTGTGCCAGAACGTATAACTAACATCTCTGTCAACTATACAGTTGGCCTGATGAAAGACAACGCCAAACCAAATAGTGCTTCTTGCAAGACTATTATAGCCACAATCACGATGCAACACTACTTAAAGTAATGCAGAGCACCAAATAAACATTTTGATACACCTGCACAGTCACTAGTGAACTGGGACAGAAGTATGACAAAAGTTTCATGGCCTAAAGTATTTGCTCTTTCCATGGTTTCAGGAACGTGTCTGACCATAACCACCAGCCAACAGGGAGCAAGAACAGTATCAAGGACAGGAAAAAAGAAGAGGAAACACAGAGGGGAGAAAGCTTTGTTGCCTCAAGCTGCCAATTACCTCTGCCATAATGTAACAGCCAGTGATTTAGATAGTGAAAATGGCACTCAGCTTGACTCCAGAAGGGATGTCTTCCTTCCTTCCTACTTTTCCTCAACCGGTGACCCCTGGAAGAACTAATGAGGGATGCAAAACACATCAGTGAGCAGCCACTATAGATCCACAATGAGTCTGGTATGTAGGAAATGGGAGGGCAAATAGCAGAAAAGCAAAGACAGATGGAGTCAGCCAGCAGCAAAGGGTTAGAGCAGGCGTGCTTAACCCCTGGCCTAGAGGCAAGATCTAGCCCCTGGCACTGTGGGGAGCCCCACAGGCTGTGGCCCTGCACACTAGATTGGGCATATGGGGTAGCATGGAACCTGATATTAGCATGTAGGACTGGCGGGGGCAGTGCAAGGCCCTGGAGGCTGATCCTGGTGTGTGAGTTCAGGTGGTGTGGGGCTCTGGAGCCTGATCCCAATGCAGAGGGCTGGGTGGGGGTGGCATGGGGCCCCAGAACCTGATCTTGACACACAGGGCCCAATCCTTCCATGCAGAGCCAGGCAGGGGTGGCACAGGGCCTGATCTGACCCAGGCAAGCCCTGCACCATTTACCTGGCTTGCAGAGCCAAAACTTTGAACTGCACTGGGCTAGAGAAACAAATTGACGAGGTATGGGATGGAAAGGGTAGAAAGTGATAAGGAAATGCAGGGGTGCAGTGAATGACATGGCAACATCGGTTATATTTGGGTAGATAACTAAAATTGTGCACAGAAGTGGTCCAGTCGCATATTGCTCTGCCTGGTTAAGCTACTAAAAGTATTGGCCTTGGTTTGGACTTCTCCAGCTCGTGGGCCAGAGAAAGACTCAATGCTGTCACTTCCTTTTCATTCATTTTCTGTTTCAAAAGTTATACCACACTTGTGAGAGACACAACAGACATCTTGCATGACATTATTTGGAGTCCTGGGCCCACTAATGTCCCAGGACAATACAGCACTCCCCATCATTTAAATTATTACCATTTTATGCTATTGCTGCTGTGCCCTGCACAAAAGAATTGTGTGCATCTGTCATTGCTTCCAACAAACCCAATTCAGGCAGCAGACATACAGAATTAGAAATAAATTATCATATTTACCTGATTCCAAGATGAGTCTGAATTTAAGATAACCCTCCAGTAATTAGATTTTATACATGGAAAAATTTAAATCTGTTACAATTTGCCAAGTATAGAATCTAATGAGTGGAGGGTCACCTTAAAATCTTTCTCCCTACTATTTCAGAGGGTAAAGTAGTGGCAGGGGGACAGGTGGTAGGGGAGGCAAAAGTAGGCAAGGCAGTTAGAAAGCAGGTGGTGGAGGGCAGCAAGGGGGGGAGGGGTCAAGCAGCCTGACACTTGCCCCCACACACCTTGATCCCTGCTGCCTATGCCCCACCACTTGTCCCCACCCCCGCTGCCTGTCTCCCCATATCCCATCCCCCTGCTACTTGCCGCCCCCCATGCTCACACCCCCTGGCACCTACCCTCCCCCTGGTGCCTGCCCCCACCTGCTGTCTAGTCCTCCCCTGGACTGTCTCATACTTGAATCCAAGATAAGGGGCTTTCCCCCATGCTAAATGGGCAAAAAGCCACATCTTGGATTCGAGTAAATATGGTATTTCTCCTCTTCTGTCTTTTATTACATCACCATAGTCACTGTGGCTTTTATTTCCTTTACCATTGTGGCTTATGTTGGACCCTATTCTAGCATAAAATAAAACAACATTCCACAATGTCTGGAAAAAGGAAGATGAATGTGAATCCAAGTGTTAGCTGATTCACCTTAGAACCCAGACATGTGTAAAGAAAGAGGCTCAAACTCCTTTCACATACATTTTTCAGCCAAATTGATGGGGTTAGCATGTATGCTGTTCATAGCGAGTTGGTGACCACATTTTGCAAATATAAGGCCTGCACTAATGTCAACCATAGAACACCCACTAACGACAGTGGTTGCTGCATCAGGTCCCTAACAAAAGGGCAAACTCTGTTTAATCAGTAGGTGTTAATGATGTGATCTGATGATCTTGAGAGTGGTGTCATAAAGAACGTTACCCCAGTGAGAAAACTGCCTCTGTTTCCATTACACTCTCCCACTCACACACAAGTATTTCATATTTGAGGACTTCCTATACCTGCAAGTGAAAGGTACTGCATGGGCATATATATGTATATCACCCCAGTATTTCAACATATTTATGGCAGACCTTGACGTGCATTTTCTCCACAGCTGGCCTCTCATCCCCCTGGCATACCTCAAATCTATTGATGTCATTTTTGTAATACGGACTGATGGAAAACAATCTCTAGATGAATTTCACTGGGACTTTAACAACTCCATCAAACTAACTCTGGAATACTCTACCTAGCAGATTAATTTCCCAGACACAACAATGAAGGTTTGCAATGGCCACATTACCCACACATTGTATTGAAGACAAACTGATCACCACAGCTACCTTTGCACCACCAGCTTTTACTATAAGCATGCCACTAGATCCACCATCTCCAGCTGGGCTCTACATTACAAATGTGTCTGTTCTGATCCCACTGATCAGGATGCATCCCTTAAGGATCTGAAGCAGGGATTCCCACAATTATAATACAACTTCAAAACTGCTGTTGCTCAAATCAACAAAGCCGGACTCAGACCTCACTCTGACCTGCTACAATACCAACCCTGGGACAATGGCAACAGAATCCCTCTGGTTGTCACCTACAGCCCCCAACTTGAACACTTTAGACATATCATTAGTGACCTCCAACCCCTCTTGCAAAAAAATGATAATTTCAAGGTAGCCATGGGGCACAAATCTGTCCTGGCTTATAGATGGCCCCTCAACATCAAACAGCATCTCAAGCGTAGAAGATACATAGAGGGGACATGGGGGGGGGGGGGGCACATGCACCCCCTGAGATTGGCCTCTGTGGGTGGTCACCACTTGCCACCTGCCCCCCCCACCCCCGCCTTGCCACCAACGCGGCTGGCGATGTCTGCGGGCAGTCCCTGCTCACCACCCCTCTTCCCCCCACTGACACCACTGGAGGCGGCTGCAGGTGGTCCCTGCCACTCACTGCCACGGTGCCCATCCAGTCTCAGGAGGCACCAGTCATTCATGATCTCAAGTAACAAATTCATTGTGACAGGACCCAGCCCCAAGGGCAGCCGTGACACCCCCTGGCTCCTTGAGATACCCTTCCTTTCCCCCTCCTTGCCTGTGACACCTTGATGTAATTCTTTCAGTGTTAAGGGGAGGATGTCCCAGGGTCCCAGGGCAAGCTGTAGCTCATTTTGGCCAGCAGGTCCCTCCCACACCTAGCTGACCCCAGTCCTGCCCCTTGGGCACTAAGTGCCCTTCTGGTCCTCTCAATGCCTCAGGGTACCAGTTGATTTATGGGCTATTTGCGGCCTTTGTCCTCCCCTGTAGTCCTGCCCATGCCTCACAGATGTTACTTTGAGTTGCCTGCTAGGCCCTCTGGCCCATCCGTCAAACACTCCAGTCAACCTGTTGGGCCCCTGGTCCTGGCAAGGCTCCATCTTCTCCCTGGGCCCATGGCCCTAGTCCTTCCCCAGGCTTTGGCCCTCTTAACCTAAGCCTTCTCTGGCCTCAGCCTTCATCCCTGTAGGCCCCTGGCCCCAGTCCAGCTGCTGTAACTCTATCCCAGCCCTCAGTCTTCTGGATCCCTGGCCCCAGTTGGGGCTGCTTCCACTGCAGCAGTCTTCCACACTCTGGGTCCCTGACCCCAGGCTAGACTGCCTGACCTTGGCCTTAGCTCTCCCAGCCTTGGCCTAACACATCATACCAGCCTCAGGCATCTGGGTTCCTGATCCCAGGCTAGGCTTGGCTGCCTGCTACTGAGTACCCCTCCAGGCACCCCTCTGTGGCCTCCACACCTCCCCTGTAGCTACAACCCAGTATCAGAACATAAACACAAGCCAAGCTGCTTCAACTAAAATTTCTCCCTACACTGGGCCATTACCTCACCACAAGTTATAAATCTCCCCTAGCTCCCTCCTTCTAACTATGGATCCATTGGGTGCCTCCCAGTCCATCTACTGCAGCCTTCTCCCTCAGGAGTTCCTCTCTTTGCAGCCTTCAGGGCACGCTGTCATCTTGCCTTCAGGTACTGGGTTTATATGCCCCAAAGCCCCACACCTTCCTGTTAGGTGGCTCTCCAGCCACACATGCCTGTTGTGTCCCCGCATCAATACAGACCATAACACAGACCATATCACCGGACTGAATAATGAGTATATAACATCCACGGTTCATTCACCTGCAGCTCTGCCAACGTCATGTATGCTATCACCTGCTTACAGTGCCACCCAGCTGTCCATGTTGGATAGATGGGGTGATCTTTACATGTAAGCATGATGAACACCAATCTGACATCAGCAGCAGAAAGAAATAAAGGCCCTTGGCCAAACATGTTAACATTCCTGGACATTTCATTGCTGACCACAGGATTGTTGTTCTCAGGCAGCAGAACTTTAAAAGCCAGTTTGCACAGGAAACTGCAGAACAAGAAACCATCCACAGACTGGCTTGTATTAAGTATTGTTTCTAAATGCCCTTTGCCTCTCTCAGCACTGCCCCCCCACATTTGCCCTCCCCCTGGCTCCTCTCCCTCCTCCCTTCCCATTTTTTGCATTCAGATCTTGAGAGTCTCATTCTGGACAGGTGGAAAGCACTTTATTGGCACAGTCCAATAGCACCTCATAATCTCCTCGAGACCTGCACACTGCGATTGCTCCAGGGGTCAGTTGGAAAGCATTTAACATAGAAAAATCCCTTTCGCTTCTGTCTTCTCTTTATGTACACTACATTAAATTTATCACCGGACTTTAATGAGGTTTACAGTCCAGATGAGATTGACTCCTGGGACTGCTGGTCCCTGTTCAATGGCTGTATAGCTGTGTAAACTACCATGGAGACTAAATTACCTGTTAGCGATGGAGAAGCAGGTGACTGCAGGATTCTCCTTCTCCTGTGTGAGAAGGGAGAAAAAGGTCACTGAGAGGGCAGCTCATAATAATGGAGTTACCTGCAGACTTGATCTGACCTGTGTATATTACTATAGGGTTTTGCTTACTATGAGGTGCTGATTTCAAGGCAGACCTTGTATTTTATCTACGGAGCAAATAAAATAATAATTAATACGATTTGGGCACAGCAGAGGGATCTGATTAATCTGATATTTCAAGAGGCAGTTCTCATGGACACACAAAGCAAAGCAGGTCATGAGTAAATGAGGGGCATGAGGCCTCAGAAGCACTGTATATCATCAGCTGAGAGAAAAGCTGCCAGGTGTTTATCTCCTATCACAAGACACTTTAGTCTAAGGGAAGACTAAAAAATGCATACCATTTGCAATACAAGTGGGGGAGGAAACTGCATTTTCTATTGGAAAGTAGAATTTTAGACTGATCAGGAAAATGATGTACTTCTATTAGAACAGGCATAACTTGTACTGAATACCAGTCTTCCATTGTAATAGTATCTTCTGAAAAATCCTTGAAGATGTATAGAGCTATATACAGTACAGGACAACAGCTGGGGCAGCAGTGGATTGTTTCAGGGAATTTAAAATGCTCAGGAACATCAGATATTTGGTCTGGACTTGAACCTTGCAGTGTCTGAGTTCTCTGCTGGGTGTCAATAAGGGCTGGACATTGGCCATTCCATAATGGGCAAATCGAGGCTATGACCGAAGGAGAATCTGGGCAGTAACAGGAAGAAATGCTAATTGTGTTCCTCCTCAGTATGGGAACAAGGAAAGCTGCATGGTATGCCTGGGTCCACCGAGACACTAAATTTGAACCTGGGAGTCCTAGAGACAGTTTGTATATATAATGGGGATGGGGGTCTTACTGGTCAGCTGCTGAATCAGGCAGCTGGGTTTTAAGTCCTGAATTTTTACAGGACCAGAGAGATTGCAAGGTTAATTGTATTTCATAATTGACTAAAAAAACAGAACCACTGTTTTTGACATATTTTAAATGCTTGCAAATCTACCATCATGAAAGGGTAAAAATCCAAATAAGGTTCCCTGAATATCCATGCAGATTAGAGAGGTATAGTTATGTAAGGTTGTGGGGAAAATGTGGTTCCAATTACAGGGGGAAAAAAAGAATCAGGCAGTTTTTGTTGCTCGTCACAGTGTGATGAGTTGTCTTTGTGAATCAAGCTTGTATAACCTAGTAGCAAATACGGTAGAAGAACAAGGCACTGACAGACAGTGGCTAGAGTGAGGAAGAGAGGGAGTTGGATTGACGAAGAGAGTGAGTGAGATTAAGAGGACAATATTGTCCTCTTAAAAGGACATATATAAAAGGTGTGAATGGGAGTGAGCATTTGAAGAATAGGGAAGAAAATAATGAATGACACAGAAAAAATTGTGAAGGATAAGCCATGAAGAAGTAAAACTACATTCATAAAAGAAATTACCCTGGGAAATTTCTGGCCATGAAAACTTTTACACTAACAAAAATTAAGATTGGATTTTTAAAAGGTGTTTACTGTTGGTTTAATATACTCTGCTTGTTGTCAGAAATGAGTTCACTGAGAATAGAGTCAGATCAGCACCGAGTATGCTGGAGAATCCTACCCCAAATATTCACTGCATTCTTATAAATTACCCTGGAGCAATAGTCTCCAGGAAAGTGGCAACAGCTGTAGCTAATCAAAATATAACATTTATCCATTATTTGGAGAGTTCCAGAAGTGTGGTGCAGTCCTAGATTTCTGTAATCAGACTACCCAGTGGCAGGTACCAAAGAATACAAACCCAAGACCAATTACAACTTGCAAAGTCCTACCATCTTGAGAAAACTTGTTTGTTGTCTACTACTGTATGCAACATATTATCACTAAGCCTAAACCCCACACCTTTAGCAAAATAATTAAAAAATGAACCATACCCTAGAGCAGTGGTTTTCAACCTTTTTTCATCTGCAGACCCCTATAAAATTTCAAAGGGAGGTAAAGACCCCTTCAGAAATTTTGAATGGTGGTGCAGAGCCCTTTGAATTGTGAGTGTGGGTATTCACATATTTTGATTGATCATGGTCATCTTTTGCAGACCCCTTAGACATGGCCTATGGATCCCCAGGGGTCTGTGAACCACAGGTGAAAACCACTGCCCTAGAGCAAACAAGTATCTCAGGCTCCAATGCACTTTTTCTTCTGGTATCCTGAAAGGGGCGTAGCATTTAGGCAAGGAGCCAGGTTCACAGCTCTACAATGATCTCCTCTTTGTTTATCTGCAGAATGAATCCAGAAGAGGGAGTGGTACTGAAAGCTTCCCCACCCCATCCCACCAATGTGCCTCAACTCTGACCTAGCAGGGATCATTTCTAGGCGTGAGAAGGTAATTCAGACTTCACGCCTATTACGCCTCTAGTTTCTCTACTAAGACTGAACAAAAGATACCAGTTCTGCTGGTAATAGCTATGATTTGTAAAGTTATCCCCTTGGAACTAAGACAACCAATTTCATTTTACACTGAGGTGACTGAACACTGACTTCAGTGATCCAACCTTGCCCTGGGTCCAAACCAGTGACCTCTAGGTAGAGGCTCAGCATTTCATTTCCAATCCACGAGCCCAAGTCTTTGGAAGGTGCACTCCTCCTTATAGGATCACACAGGGGAAGAAAATAAGAGAGGAGTTATTCTCAGTGCAAAACTCTTTCCTCCTTGGTATATTTTTGATTCACAACATCGTTCCGCTGTATTTCAGCACTGATCAAGGCCTGTGTATAACAAATGAAATATGTCCCACTGGACAGATTGTGAAGGCTCAGATCTCTGTTTATTAGCTCAGAGTGCAATAACTATTAGCTAGAGAAAAATACTGGAGCAATCAAAAAGAAAACTAAATAAAACCCACCTACACAGATTTCTCACAGTTGGCTCTGGACATGACTCACTGGATATGTATTAAGCATAGTGGGTGGGTACTTTAGTTTGTATGTGTTCCATTGTTTAAATGTGTTTTGTACTTGTTAATTCTGCCTTTATATTTTGGCAAAATCTAAAAAAACCCAAATGCTTGGGTTACAATCATGAAATGCAGCTGCATTACCTCACCTGACTATCTTGGAATCAGGGTGGAATTCACTGAGGAGAAGGTTTATAGCCTATTTGGTCCACTAATGAAAATGCAAATGGAGGGGCACAAGTATTATTCAATAATCAAAAACAGAGATTACCTGACCATGGATGACCTCCTTTAAAGTTTTACCCACTCAAGAGGGAATCATTTTGCATGCTTTTGAGGCCAGATTTTCAAGCGTGCGTGACTACATTTTGTGCTCAATAACATTCACGAGACAAATAATTGGGCTTGTAGTTTGCAACACTCTATTAAGCCTAGTATAACAAGCCAGCAGGCAAAAATATATTAAATGCTGAACTTACAGGACCTTTAAAACTAAAACAAAAAGCATGTGTTTCCAACAGACTGCAATACCACCGTATGCCTAAACATAAAAGAAAATGGTTAGTAATAAGCATGTCCACTTGGATAAGGGCCTGTGGTAATTATCTTCATTTCTGTACTTTGAATTACATTGCAATAAAGTATGTTTTTATTAACACTAAGATTACATGTGCATTGCTTTCCAGCATGCAGCTCATGGAAGAAGGAGGATGAGGGCAGCATGAGAAAGATGAAGGGTATGATGAATGGAGAAAAGGCATGGTGCATTTTACAGCATGTCTAAGAGATGACTATTTAACTGTCTTGTTTGTCTAGGGAGAACACAAGTGAGACTTTTTCCTGGCTTCAGTCAAGAACGTTTCAGGGCAGCATCTATGATAATACAGGCTGAAGCAAGGAGAATCCTCATAAAAGCCATCCCCAGCCACACAGGAGTTTAGCAGGTTATATAGATAATTGGAGAGGGACACTTAGCTTGGGCTTTAATGGATAATATTTTTATACACAGACATCCCTTTTCTTGTCACAGTGCTAAATAATAATTTATTGCTTGAACTGGGGAAAGAATTTTAACATTAAAAGGTAACACTATAGGTTACAGAGGTTCTTAACCTCTTTGATAAGACACTGCATTTAGCCACCTGTAACAGGTCCTGCACACCACAGCCTCCCTTGTGGCATTTCTTATTGTGTTTCAGGGCATGGATGTATTAGAGGGATTGTTTTAATGCTTTACTGCCATATGAAGAAGGTTGAGTTGTAAATGACTGAATAAGCTTCTTCTGTAGAAGACTAGAGACTGGAATGGGAACAGGCTCACAACTCTGTTGGCCATGGCTGCTAAGGTCCCATAAATTAAAAGCTGCTGGCGGAAGGGACACTATCGCAACAGCTAACACCTCATCACTGAAAACAGATTAGGGCAATGCCAGAGGTCCCTGTCTGCACTATTCTCGTGGTTTCTCACACTATGCTCTTGACAGTCTGAAATGTTCACAACCAATACACCCTCTTACAGCCTACTCGTTAAATGATTTTTCTGCATATATCCCATGCTCTGACTAGAAACTTTACAAAGACCTGCCATGGAGAAAACTGTGACCAGCAGGGCATCCCCACCAGCATGGATACAGAGTGTAATTCAGAATGGCAACCCTTATATTTCTATAGTTAAAATAAGGAAGGTGCTCCTTAATACACCAATATTTCTTGCTTTTCTTGTTTACTTCACACTTAAAATATGCAACTTGCATGACCTTAAGAACACTCCTTAGGAGTGTTCAGGCTGAAAGGGAGTCCACATCAGCCAAAAATAAGCATGCTTGGCCTTAATAACCACTTTCTTTCAATCACAGGGGAAACACCAATGCTACCATTGTGTAAATCATTTTCCCTTAAAGACTGCAATTTCAGTAGAAACTGCAGTGGTTAACCCATTCGTTGCTGCTGTCTACTGAAAAGCATCATTAACACAAGGGTTTGTGTAGGATCTTAGTAGCCTCTCATTTAAAAAATTTTTTTTTTTTTTTTGCATTAGGACACGTGGGATACACAAGTTGTTCAAATTTTCCACTACATCACATACCACACTTGTGTCTGTCCCCATTATTTGTTTAAATATGAAACAACACTTAACTCTGCAGTTGCAGTTTCCTGTTCAACGAATATTTAAATAAATGGCTCAGTTGGCTTAACAGAGCACTACTGGTAACAGTGGAGGAACACATTTTAAAGACCAAAGAGAGAGAGGTAATTAGCTGTGGCAGACTGAGACTAACTTATTGAAAAAGGCATAAGCTTTCAGAGGTGACAGCCTACTTTGTCGGATGCTACAGCTGCTGCTGCTGGGATAGCATCTGACAAAGCAGACTGTCACCTATGTAAGCTTATGCCTTTCTGATAAATTCATTTCTAGGTGACAGTCTGTCCTGCCTTCTGAAAGGGCAAACAGCAAGCAGTACTTACTATGCTGATAAGGGAAAGAGCAGGAGACCAGGCAGGGTGACTCTTCAGCTCCACTCACGTGGCTGAGATGACCTCTGTGACAGGTCTCTTCAAGATAACAGAAGTACACAAAGTGGATGTGTCAGGAGCATAACAAATTGATCTACATGGCCAAAATTAGACTAGGAGGGAGTCAGCAGGATGCCTGCCCATTGTCCTCCTATACTCCCAGCCAAAGCAAACATTGAGAGAGCTGCACAGGTGCCCCAAATTAACATCCAAACTAAAGCATCCCACTCTTTTTCTTCCAGCTCCCTATGAGCACATTCAGAACCAAACCCCACAGGAAATGGAATAAACATGGAGATTCGGTAAGTTGTGGGCTGAGAAAGACCATTCACTCTGATCCATTTAAGCTAGGATTGTGCTCCTGGTTAGATTGTTTTATATCCAAAGTAACTTCAATGAAATCAGTGGAATGGCTCTACTTTAACCAGGAGTAACTGCCAGCAGCATTTTCCCTTTAACACTTACTTTGTACAACAATTCATACCAACACTGGCATGGCAGGAAATGTGTTGTCTATTCCATTCAGAGGATTTTTAACATGTATTTATTTTGTACACACAGATTACTGCAATCCTGCAAAACAACTTACTGTAAATCGACTTCTATATACTATCAACTTGCTGGCAGAACAGCTACAAATTAGTATTACATCCCTCTTATATTTTCACTAATATTTGTTCCACTGTAGTTTCTTGAAATTTGTAACTGACTGTGGCAGCCAACTTATGAATAATACTAGGAGAGAAAAATATTATTCAAACTATATTGAACTTGCAGGAACTGATTACACTCTGAGTGTGTTAGTAGATTCTGTAGAGATATGGCGTTCAAATAAATACAACATCCATAGCATAAGATTAATTGTCCATCTGGCAGGAGGAGAGAAAGAAATAAATTGGACAAAAAAGGCATAAGGATTAAAAGTAGAGTAGTAAAATTTGACTAGTTCTTTCAAATGATTGCTGGAATCTTTACAACTGAAATCATTTAAACATGTGAGGTACAATGGAATACTATACATATGGTCAAAGCAATTCTCAATTAACAGGCCTTTTCTATTGCACTTATAATATTTGAGCAGTTCACAGAAATTACTGATTTTGCCATCTAATACCCTGAAAGGTAAAGAGATATTATCCCATATTAGAGATGAGAAGCTTGAGTTCAGACATAAAGGTCAATGGTGAAAAATGCTCATTGATTTGGACCTCTGATTTCTTTTGTGTGGGGTTGATATGAAGTAATCCTGGAACCAGGAATTCCAGTTTAAGCTGCTGGGAACTGAGGGCTTTAAGTGCTGCTGGAAAAAAAAAATCAAACTCAGGGTGATTCCCATGCGATAACCCCCAAAATAGTTGACACTTCAAACATTGACTACACAGCTCCATTTTACAGGATGCTGGGCACTCGTGCACTCCTGTGGGCTGCTGGCTGCCCTCAATTTACCCCAAGGTCAAAGAGCACCTTACAAAAATCAAATCCAAATAAGTGACTTCTCCTGGGTTATGCAGATAAATTGTGACAAAGCTAGGAATAAAACTCAGATCTCCTATATCCCAGTCTCCACCACATTTATTACAGGGTTCATCATTTATAGCCTAGGATCATAGGAAAGTAAGGCTGAAAGGGACCTCATAAAGTCATCTAATCCAGTCCCCTGCTCAAAGCAGGATCATCCAGGACTAAACCATCCTTGCCATCTTTTGTAACTAGCTTAACTAAAAAAAAGAGCAGAAGGTTATTTAGTCAAGCCAACTGTGCGGCACTCCAGTGACAAAAATACATTAAACTTTTGCACGGGGAAAAGAATCACCCTTTTGCCCTGTTTTAAATTTCCAGGGGCTGAGGCATTGTTGCCATGAAGTGTCCTGTCTGGTGCCCTCAGTCACGGGATACTATTATAAGTCATAGTCCTGATGGCTCTGTAGATGGAAAGTT
Organism: Alligator mississippiensis; assembly: GCF_030867095.1. Classification (NCBI taxonomy): domain Eukaryota; kingdom Metazoa; phylum Chordata; order Crocodylia; family Alligatoridae; genus Alligator; species Alligator mississippiensis. Next base: position 112,882,997 of record NC_081826.1, on the reverse strand, counting down.
TCTATAACTGGTCTTTGGAGGATCTTACAAATGAGACCGATTGACATACTATATTTCACTTCATTGTGCCCCTAAATCAAGTGGGACTTACTCCTAAATGGCAAAGTACAAATAAAGTGCATGATTGTCAACAAAATTATTTTGTTGATTTACGCATGACAGAGAACATGGATTAGAGCGATCGTTATCATCAACAGAGGGATGAATTGTGGTAATACCTTAAACTTGCTTAATGTCTGATAAACTTCAAGGTTAAGAAGTTCATTATTAGCTCATGCACTATAAGGAGAGAGAAAGTGCACTTAGGGAGACCTACTGGCCTCATTACTTTGAAGCTCAGTGAATCTGTTTTTCCCTGGGGAACAGTACAAAACTTGCATTGTTTTTGGCTTATGCAGAGATTTCAACCCTGCTTCACTTCTACTGTGGCAAAAGTTTGCAGCTGCTGGAATAACAGAAGACCCAGTCCCATGTAAATGAGAAATAACTTCAGTGAAGTGAGTGAAATTAGCCTGATGTACAACAGATCTAATCAAGACCAGAGTTTTTTTAGGACAGATATATTGAAATGCGTGGTTCTCAGCAAAAAAAGGCAAAAATTATGTGGGGTTTTTTTTTCCCCCCAGAGCTCTGGCAGGTAAAATCCTAATCATATGCTCCTTTTAGAAATTAGCGTTTGACTAATAAATGATGAAAAATAACTGTAGGATAAAGGGGAAACAATTGCTGACCGTTTTGATGATAGCTCTGCTTTTCCTCATGTTCTCTGCTCTGCCATCCCCTTGGACTCTTACTTACCTCTCATCTCTCTCATTTAAACATACCAGTTCTAAAGAAAGACATTTCCTCCTCACACTGGGAAACAGCTAACCTCAGTTAATCTCAGATGCCAGTTGGACCCATGGGTCTGAAAATTTGGTGGTGGAGAAGAGTGGCAGCATTAATTATAATTACGACTTCCCAGCTGCCAAATTACTGGACCCATAGGGAGCTCCACATGCTGGATAGCATAGCCCTGCACGCTGTCAGGCATGTGGGGCTGGGGTGGTGCAGGACCCAGACTGGATATGTGGGGCAGGGTGTTGCGAGGTGGGGTCTGGGCATGTGAGATTCCTCCCTAGCTTGCTCCTGTGGCCATATGGCTAAGGGCAAGCAAAACTCCAGGGCATCTGAACCCCAAGCCTCTGGGTTTAGGCCTGCACGTAGGATGCCTGCCAAATGGTTTGGAAACATCTGAAGCCCCAGGTGGGTGGTGGAGGATGTTTGCCAGTAGTAGGGACATATGGTTCTTGAATGATTAATGGATTTGGAATTGAATTGGCTGATTTGGCTTGGACCATGAAAAAAATTTTATATATATCTATATATATGAGGCCAGATCTGGGAGACAACCCCACGGATCTGGTCTCAGACTGCCCCCATACTACTCACATGGCTTACTGTTATGCCCAGAAAGAGCACCACTGGGCTATCGGATATCCTTTCCATCTTGGGGAAGAGTCATGGGATTATTCCCTTTTCAGACTATCTGGCTGGCAATCTCCTGTGATCAACTCTGATTACCACAGCAGGCCAAGTTTATCTTCAGCATCTGCCATTCTGCCTCCTTCAGGGCAGTGACAGGAACATGAAAATAATACACCAATCTCTGTGGATGTCTTTCTCTGAGGTTTATCTTTCCCTAGATCTGAGGAAGGCCAAACTTTTCCTAGCACCCTCTGAAGCCTGGACTGGCCTGTCCACTTCAACCAGGGGCAGATCCAGGTGAGGCATGGCTACAGCTTCTTTGACTGTGCCCTGCATGCTCTCAGAGCTTACTGACCCTTCAGTGCAACTCCTGCTGGGAGCCCTGCATAGGTTGTGAGCTCTATGAGCTCACTGCTGGTCAGGGTGGGCTCTTCCTGGGGCCATGCTTTTAACATTGAAGCCTGCTGCTCTTTGCCCTTCTTCTCCCCCTCCCCTGTTGAATTCAGCAGCAGGGGAATGGAGGGGTCACCAGTCACACGCCACCCCTGCTTTCACGTAGCTCCAGAGGCTCTGCACTACCACTGCTCATCCCATCTCATCCTTCAGCAGCAGGAGGGAAGGGAGAAGGCGGAAGGAGTGGGAGGAAGGGAACAGTGAAGAGCAGCAGGTTCCAGAGCTGCTTGAAAGCAGGGACCTCGGGCAGACCTTGTGCTGATGTGCTAAGAGCTCGCAGTGTATGTGGAACTGCAACAGGAGCTACTGAGAGCTCACTGGCCTCCACCAATTCCAGCAAGGGGCTGCAGGCCATCCCCTTCAGTGGTAGGACACATGCACTATTAAGCCCTCTTCACTGCATGTGTGCCCCACCGCTGCAGGGGTTATGGCTGCACCCCCCTCCTCGCAATCCTGGATCCACCCATGCTTTCAGCAGTACTTGATACTGGACTCCCATTCCTCTCCTGAAAGCAGCTTTTTAACTCTTCAGTGCCCTTCTGAAATATAGTCTCTAGATCTGGCTAAATCAGGCTTGCATCTTTGTTGGAAACAAAAATGTAGGATTCTTGATGCTAATAGCTCTTTCTCCAGTGTCTTTTAGTGTGTAACAAGAGATTCCTACCTTCAGAGCCATTAGGGTTGTCTTCCTGCTTGCTCTTCTACCAGCCCCAATTGAATTAAAGTGATATAGTCATATAGCAAACATTCTATTAACATCTAAATAATTTTGCCTTTCTCTCAATAACTAAGTTACACACAGTGCCCATAAAATTATTACAGATCAGTATTCTCAGGTTATTACATAACTGCTTCATGTTGGCCACATTTTCCCACTGGGCTTTTATTTATATCCTTCCCCAAAAGGGTAAAGGTGAGATTGCTGACGAACGTGTCTAAAGCTGAGGAGTGCTATAATGAGTAAATGCAACTCACACAAGCAAACATGAATGGATTTAGGCTTGGAAAACAGTACAGACAGTACGGTTTGTAAAATCAAGTAAGGAAGCCATTTTAATTCTACTGCTTGTTTACAGGATGGAAATAATATTTATTAGCAGAATTTACTGGAACGTTATTTGTAATAAGCAAGTTAATTGTAAATAGCAAATTAATAACCTATTTGATAATCATATCAGTCTATTTTTCCTAGATAAATATGAGGCCCTTTGTGCACTCCTCAGAATTAAGGTATTTGCTTTTATCTGCCAGATAAAAACTATCATCTGTTTTGTATGAATGCTGAAGAATAATAAAGAGATAAACCCAATTTGAAATAATTTTTTTTTTTTGGCTAGAATTGTTGGGTCTTTTCTCTCTCCACCACATTAAAAATATGTATGGAAACTTCTTTGGCACAGTCAGATTCCAAATAAGCAAACCAGATATGTAAGACCTAGTTTTTTTATGTATTCTCTTGCTACAACAAAAGCGGTGGCTTCTGCAAGAAAAGTTAGTCAGACCCAATACAGAGTTTCCAAGCTGTTTAAAAGGATCTTACCTAATTCCTATACACCAGAGAAGAGAGAGAGAGAATTGCAAGTGACTGTGGACAAAACACTGTGCCAAAGTCTCCTAAGCCCATCATTTCTTTGTGATTTTGAAATCATGTTGTCCTATTTTAAAAAAAAATATTCTTCTTCTCATTGCCACATCAAGCACACAGATAACAGGGAAAACTTAATTATACAAGGAAAACGGTGAAATTGACTCTGTAGAAAGTGTTATCCCCTGAGCCAAATAAAAGAAGAGAAATATATGCTCTCTAAATTCTTCCATTTATATATTTGCCTTGGGCAACCTGAGCACTACAAGTAAGACTCCTTTAGAAAGAAATACAAGTTTTAGGTTGATAGATTTCCTCTGACTTTTTTTTGTAACCTACACTATTAGCCTTTTTCTTTTCATTTTCTTTTTTTTTTCTTTTTACAAAGGTTTTGATGCTTTGCTCACTTTCTGCAAATAGTACACTTAGGTCTGTCTTGCAAATGGTAAACCTGTGCATTTCCTTTGTGCAAAACAACTGTTGGGAGGTAGCTAACCAGGGAACAAGCAATACAGCTAGCTTGTCTGTGCTGCAAGCAACAAAAAGGCTTCTCATTGTGAGCTAGGTTCTGAAAGATCAGCCTTTCGCCAAGCCATTCAATATTGTGACATGCTGCTATTGAAGTTTAATTGTATCTTTAATCACACAAAAGAGACTAATTCATGCTATAAATCATATCCTGACATGCAAACTTCTGGCGTCTTATTTTGTTTACTTAAAATAATTTCATGCAACTGACTTTGAGGTGAGAAATTCTTTTATGTTGCTGAGGTTTAGAGCAAGATTAATAGATTATTTGTTGCCATTTTAATGAAACTATTTCACAAACATGGTGATCAGCTCCGTCCTATTTATTTCACTGCTGCTAATTGCTTCAGCGTACAGGTTCTATTACACACAGAAGCACCAAGCTTATATTTATTAAAATATAATGACTTTAATGTAATTGTTTTGAATTATTACATCTCCACTAAATAGAACCTAATTAAAACAAATAAAAATGTTCCCTGATCAGAGTTGATTTGCAAACCAATTATCGAAATGACCACAAAAAGCCTCACTTTAAATTAGGTTTTCTTCCCCATGTGGATTAATTTCAGTCTTTTTACCCACTTTAGGGCTGTGTTCAAAACAAAACCATTCCTTCACCTTTAATTCCACTTTCTGCTTGGCTCTCTGTAAAATAGTTGCTCCCCTAGGGACTTTGTACATGCCACAAAAATGGCCTTAAATGCCCTTTTGCACCTCTTTAATGGTGCAGCTGTTTACACTGTTGGCGGCGTAATGCACTTTAATAGTGCAGTTGTTTACACTGTCGGTGACATATTGTACATTAAATGACTTTGGGACGCAGCAAAATAAAACATGTCGGAGGTGTTTTAGTTTGCTACCTTACAGCCATGGAGGGAAGCACTGGGTCCTGTACAGCTCAGGGGCTGTGCAGGCAGCCCAGTGGCAGCCTGTGCAGACAGGTTGCACTGAAGAAAAAGAAAAAAGCGGTAAGCCTGATCTTTTGTTTTTTTTCCCCCTGGAGCCTGCCTGCCTGCCTGAGCTGTGCGGGAGCCTGGTGTTTCCCTCCGTGGCTGCGGTGCCCCCCAGGACCGCCCATGCTGGGTGCCTAAGGGCGGGTGCTGCCTGGGGGGTGCCACTGCCATGGAGGGAAGCACTGCCTCCACCCTGCAGCTCAGGGACTGCTCAGCCTGCCGGCAGCTTGCCATCCCCCCTGATGCCAGAGAGGCAGGTAAGGACTGGGCCCGACCTTTGCGTACATGCCACGGGGGTTTACTTTGCCCTAAATTGAAGTGGTGTTTTTAAAAACCCACCACTTCAATTTGGGGAGAATTAAACCAAAGTAAAACCTCGTGGCATATACAAGCAGCCCTAATGGCCTGAGCAGAAGTTTTGTCCATTGTGCTACATACATTTATAGCAGAGAAATTAAGTCAGATTAATGTACACTGGGGGTTACTATATAAATTCATAAGGACGAGTAAAGTGGGGCTGAATATTTGGTAAGGATGGCCTTAAAAATTTTAGAACATCAAGGCACCTGAAATCCAAACCTGGAACAGGGTGCAAATTTTGTATCTTTAATAATGACTTTACACAGGCAAAATTTATATTAGGCTGCAGAGAGAGGGACCCTGGATCTGATACTGAGCAAATGTGGACTTTTTAGAAAATCGGATGGGAAAGGTCCAGCTCAAACTCGCTGGCGGTTTCATGCAAACTTCATCCTGAAACATGCAGCTGTTTTTCACTGCAAGCCCCAATGAGGCTGCACTTGTTTGATTTGGTAGCCCTTTGTTTTAATGAACCCAAAAATTCTAAGTGAAATTCATAAACAAACTTGTCTCTGTGACCCAAAGGGATCCAAGTCACTGAGATTCACAATTCAAACTAGTTGTAACTGGATAACGCATATGTACTAAGAAAAATGGGGCCGTCAGTTTTTAGAACATATGTACTGCCATTAATTTCTCTACTGTGAAACCTGCTACCAACCATCCCAAAATAGTAAAAATAAGTTCCTTTTACCCCTTATCACAAGTCTTCCTGGTTTCTGATGAACTGAGTGGACACAAGTTAGGAACTGCAGCTCCTATTGGGCTTCAATGTATGTGCATGATTCACAGTAGTGACTGCTGCACTCCAGAAGGTCTTACAAGACTAAAACTAATTCGTGCCTCTGTTTCACTGGCAACAGGTGATGTGGCAGGCAGGCAGCGCTATAGGAAAGATCTTTATTGAACAAGCTTTGAAGTCAGTGCCAACATGCTCAGTGGTCTGCACTGGGCTGATACCAATCTGGTTCATTTTGCATGCCTGTGTACCTGATGTCACACCAAATTGAATCCCTTCTAATACCTAACCCTTTTTCAGATCCAATTCTAATTTCACTCACCCCAGTTTTATGCCAGCATAAATCTCCTGGCCTTGTTTCAGTGTTAATAGCTCTCATGATTTTTCTGTCAATCTTGCAACAATAATTAAAACTTCAGCTCGTGAACTCAGGTGGTTTTGTGCGAGGCTTAGCCTTCAAGTTAAAATAAAGTTCCTTTCTATAATTATGCAGAAAAGTTCTTTCTATGATTCTTTTTTCTATGATTATGGAGAAAAGTTCTGAGTTGTGACCCAAGTCAAACATAAGGATGAGAGAAGTTCATTATTATTTAAAATATTTTATTAAAGAATCTCATCATTTCAAACCAATCTCATGGTTTTTGAGGCCTTATTATCACATTTTGACTATTTGGTTTTAGTGATGCTCAAACTGTGAAACGGCCTCTCTGGATAAAAGTTGCTCAAGTGGCACAGCCTATGAAGGCTGTGGGGACCAAGCTGTATGTACTACGAAATTCTAGTATTCTAGGGTATGATTCAACACTTCCCCCTACATAGCTTATGATTAGGCTTGATAGGTAACAACCTATCAAGCCTAATCATTGATAGGTAACAACCTCTAGGGGAATCGAGAAGGAAGATGAGCACCGAAGAGGTGCAGTGTAGTGCTTACTGAAAATCGGGTTGTAAGGAGTGCTGCTTTGGCTAGTGCTAGGTTTTTGGCTGTAGCTGTGTTGGTCTAAGGACATAGGCAGGCAAGTTCTTTGAGTAGATCTGATATCTTTTATTAGACAAACTGAGTAGCTGGGGAAAAAGTTCTTAGGAAGCTTTGGGGTGCAATCACCCTTTTTCAGGCATAGGAAGTCTCTGCTGTTCTGAAACTCCAAGGAAGGTAGTTGCTTTGTGGTAGACACTCCAAAAAGGGAGTGATGTGTTTTCCATTGCAGCTACGGGGCTAAACCAAGTGTCGGGAAAAGACGGTTCACCGTTCTAGGCACTGCTTCTGGGAGCAGTGACAGTTGCCTTCCTAGCCTGCTCTCTCAGTACCCCAGGGGCATTCTGGACTGAAGGCCTCCAAGAACTGCAGTGGGTGCAGTGTCCCTTCTCTTTACCTGTTTCAGTCATGGCTTTTGAATGACACAGCCTAACATCATTTGCACCTCTATACAACTCACTCCATTTCTATCAGCAGGGAAGAGGGAATACTCTCTCATTGGTGAATGGAGACTTCTACTTTTCTGCTCTACTCTATTCATTTGATTACCACATCTTCTCTGCTCTAGTCCCCCAAGCTACGTGCCTGTTTTGTCCTCCTCTTTTATCATGTCTGTTACTTAAACTGTGCATTCTGAGGAAGGAACTATCATTTTTATTTCTTGATGGTATAGTACTTGGAACAGGATGATCCTTGAGTGAGGCTTTCAGACATTAGTCTAATACTAACAGATAATAATAATAAATGTGGCTGGACAGCGTCAAGCACAGAAAAGCCTGGTATACTGCCATGTAATATACAATGTGAACTCTCCCTTTGTTCTGGAATGCCTTCAGCCAATTAACCATCCTACATCATAGGAGCAGAAAGCATTTGCCTCTCTTCTCTGAAGGGGCTATGAACTTTGGCTCAAGCCTATAGCTGCAAGAATAAACTCTTGCTAAAACACTTGCTGCCTGTGCCTCAACAAAAAAAGCGGTTCCTGCTTGGACACTAAATTGGAATTTATATTTACAGGAAACTCTACAAGTCATTTGAGCAGTGTTTAAGAGCAGAGGTGCATACTGCTATGAAGAAGACTGTTCCAATTTCTGTTACCCGCTTTCCTGCCCTCTCTTGACCAGTGGGGTTGTTAGCAATAGGAAATGTGTGCATTTAAGGGAAAGAACCTCAGCTGGTATAAAATGAAGTAAACTGAGCTATGTGAATTTGCACTGGCTAAAGCTCTCCTGAGGCAGCGATATCAGAATGAATGCCTGAGATCTCTCATTTCGAAAGATAAGCAACCCTAGGACTGCCTGATATTTATGTAGGAGACCACCCTGGAACACAAGGCACTGTTAATACAAGCCAAGGAATCATGGTCAAACAGCTGGCAAATGCTAAAGCTTATTAACCAAATAAGTGGTCCTATTGTCATTGCTGAGATGACAGATGGGAATAAGAGAAAGGAAGATCTTCCTACTGTTTCTGGTAAAAAGAAAATCCACTATGGGGTTAACCAGCTTTGAAAGGAGCCCTGTCCAGTTCTTCTAGGCTTAAAAGACAAAAGGTTGTGATGTGGCAATAGCTAGGGTGGGGAAAATGATGCAAACATGGAACGATCACTGGGATTCAGAAAGAGCAGTCATCTGCCAGGCCAAACAACTAACAAACAGCAGATTACAGGCACATCACAAGGCTATTTTGATGGTGTAGCAAACCAACATTAACAGAAAATGATGGGGGCAGAATAACTTTTTTTTTTTAAGTGGTCCAAAATTTGTTTCACTCTGCAGTCAGTACAAAAAACACATTGCAGCCTCACCAGTTACCCATTCTACTTAGCAATGTCAATTATTAAATGGTTGTAAAACTCTGCACGCAAATGGAGTTTTCTGCTTGGTTGCCAATAATGTCTCAGTTGCATCAACAACATGCAGCATGAAAACAATACAAGACAATGCTTAGATACAGATTTCAAGATATTAAAATATAATAAGTAGAGGTCATCGGATGCTTGTCAAGCAAACAACTATCACTCACTGGTGCTTTGGTTCACTGGAGTTTCCACATCCAGATACGTTAACAGGTATAGAAAACAGGACAGTTAAACATCGAAGCATGTACATGACTCTAGTCACCACAGTACCCAAGTGATCTACTGCCAGTAGACGCACTACACAGGGAAGGGCTACTCAAGTGAACTTTCTATGATAAATAAACCCCCAAACAAAATAGGGCACAAGACTTACTTAAAAGGAGAAGGAAAGAACCAAACAAAAAGCCCCAACTTGTGACACTAGACAACATTAATACTTGCATGGTTGAAGACTCTGAACCAGTATCACAACCAAGTCAAATCACAGCTGTCCTCACCACAGAAGTTGTCACACAAAATGTAATGATTTTGCCGGAGGAGACATTTGGAACCATGCATTCTCTCCTTGCAGTGGATGGGCTGACTGGATCTCTTATCCTGGAGACATAGAATAGAGATCGTGATCACTGCCCGAAGAAATGCAGCAATTAAAGACAGATTCTGATAGCAGACTCTCAAGCACGATCGAGACCTTAGACTTAGCATTATATGCAGAGAGACAAGCACACTCAGCAACATCACTAAAAAAGGTCCCTTGACACACAAGGCAAAATGGTTATGATTTTCCATCACATTTCAGTATCCCTTTAATGAAAACAACCTTTAACCCTATAAGGAAACACCTCAATGAAATAGGGATTACCTGTGCCATAACTTATCTTGTCCCAAGGTTCCTCAGCAGGAGAAGAAAGCAGGTCTTTTACACTATTTGAAGATATCTAGTCAGTGAAAAAGGCCTGGCTACCAAGAGATGAGAAAACAAAATCCAGAATAGTCAGCTGAACCATGTGAGATGATTTGCTAAAGGGACCAGATTTTAGGAGAGCATAACTAAGGTGAGAATTAAAGGAGGGGTTTAACTTGCTGTCTCTAGCATTACAAATGTTCTAGTTAAACATAACGGTTAATTTTGTTTATGTTGATTTAATTCAGAGATGTCCAATTTCCAAGTGGCTTTGGGCTGCATGCTACTCTGGCACGAGCCATGGGCTGCCCTCTGCACCAGTCATACAGGTACCTTCTGCTGCATTGGTACTCTAGCCCCCACCCTCAGCTCCCTAGATGTGAGCTCCTCCACTGCACCGGACTACGTGGGTGCCTCCAGCACTACATCTCACCACCCTGCCCTGACTTGACCTCTGGGGTAGAAGCAAGAAGCAAATGCCAGAGGAGAGAGGGGAGGCCTGGAGATCCCAACTACTGCTACAGCTGGAGTCATAGGGGGAGGACAAGGAGACCACAAACTAACCCGTGCAGGCTGCATGTTTGCTCAAATTTGCTGGGCTGTTTTAAGAATATTGATAACTGACAAAGCAAATCACTTCATTTCTTTTGCCCTTACATCACTATCCAAGAGCATTCCATTGATGATGCTACAGAATATAGATAAATATGTCCAGTGTGACAGTACAGATCAACCTCACAATTTTAAGCTGTTAGTGTATGGATTACAGCTCAGACTGAAAAAATGGAGGAAGGATGCTAGGGTTACCATATTTCCAGTTCCAAAAAAGAGGACACCTGTTGGGGAGGGGGGAATATATGATTATTGGGGCGGGGGGATGGTAGTGATATCCTGGTGCCCTGCCCCTGCCCATTCCATTGCCCCTCACTCCCAAGACACAGCCCCCCAGCCCTGCTGCTGCCCTTTACTCCTGACCAGCAGCTCCCTGGCCCTGCCAGTTTCCTCACTCCAAGCCCCCAATCCCTAAGCAGCTCCTTGATAGGGCAAGCCAGGAAGTTCTGGGAAAAATATTGATGCTGGGCAGAGCAAAATCCAGGACATTTGATCATATTTTTAAAAACTGCCAAGATGGAGATTGGAAGACCCAAAAAGAGGACATGTCCGGGAAAACCCAGGTGTATGGTAATCCTAATGCTGGGTACAGTGTGAGGTGTTCATCCACCTGATAACATCCTTAACCATGGCAAGGCCAATGCTTCTCCATAATAAATTCAAATTTTATCCAAGTTAAAATATACCCAGATTAGATTCTCTAACCATTATACTTAATTAAGGGATACAGACAAAAAACAAATTAAAGTGAGTTAATGGAGGTAGGGCTTACCATAGTATAACTGGTGTCTGGTAACTAACTATCCATGTGTCTGCAATTATCTCTTGGCAAGTGAATGCTAATCTATGGCATCTTTCCCCTAAATGAAACAGGGCTAAGTTTAGGTTTCACTTTCACTGCGGTGTAATTGAAGGCAGATTGGCAGTTAGTTACCACATGCCAGCTGTTCCACAGAAAGTCCTCACTTCCTGTTACCTCAGTTTAATTTGATTGTTAGTCTATACCCAAAGAAGCTTCTTAGTCCCATGCACCTCATGCACAACCATTCAAAATTCCATGGTTTTCTTCTATCAGCCTTAAAGTAAAGCTACACTTATTATTTTTTCAAAAAAGAGTTGTCATATTATACACATCTTACAGACCAATTTCACTCATGAATGTGGAGAATCAAATCTTTGTCAAGGTATATATAAGTGGCCTAGTATCTTTTCTGCCATCCATTACCCATACAGACCAGTCAGGGTATATCCATCAGAGAGATGCCAACAACAATGCAATAAGGCTATTAAATATTATTTATGACCTTTGGTATAACAAAATAGAAGCCTTAATTTTAGTCTGGATTCCAAGAAAGCATTTGATAGGGTCCCATGAGAATGTTTGCTCTTTACTTTAGAAGCTTTTAATTTTGGCTCTGACTTTAGAACGTGAATAAAAATTTTATTTCAACAATCTATGGCCTTGGCGATCACATCTTGAAATCCTTCCCATCCGACCTTCTGATTTATGAAGAGGAAAGAGGTAGGAGCCTTCTCACTCCCCCCACATGTGTGCTATTGTATATGAACTTCAAATCATGTGCAAATCGTAAGTGAACCTCCTGAGACTTAAGATAGGAAACTGTGAATATCAGATAGCAGTCTTTGGGATGATGTTTTGAATTATCCAAGTTCTCCCCAGAACGCTTCCCACTAGATAAAGTGATGATCAGACCTCAAATCATGGATTTCTCATAAATACATGGTTCTTATTATGGGTCCATTTTATCAAAATATAAATATATATTTTAATAAAACATCATACACACATATACATATACTATGTGTGTGTGTATAAACTGATGAAGTCCTAGTTAAAATGGGTAGGAAATATTTCAATGGTTCTAGCAGATTTATGTTCTATTTTCTGAGAAAATATACCAGGTCTATTAAAGAAAATTATAACTGAATGTCCCTCCCTAAAATTTAGTTTTACATCCTTTTTGAACAGAAGCAGACAGACTTTTAACACCCATTCCTTCACTAGGTAATTAGAAAAGCCTGGTGAAAATTGGCCAACTCCCCCCGCCTCCACAAAAAAAACCCCAAAACACACATTGAAAAGCAAAACAAAAGTATCAAGCTCTAATCTTGAAGAGGAACACCCGCTTCCTAATTCTAGTCACTTTTTAAAGAAAAAACAAGTCAAGGCTATCTTAGGTACTACTACTGCCTCCTTTACCAGCTCTCATCAATTTCTGTGGTCTTATTACATTATAACATTTTCCTCTTCTAAAATAATCCCCTCCTTTGGTGTGTCCAATGTAAACATGCAAAATTAATGAAGGGCCTGATCTTACAAGTATAAGTTCAGTGCAACTGCTCACACACATATTAACTTACTGATGAGCAGGAGTGTTTGGACCCTGGGTCCTAGTAGACATATACCCTAGAAGCCATGAAACTGACCATACACAAAGTGAAATTAGTGTTAGGCAGCAGTGCTCAGAATATGGCTCATGGGTCAGATTTGGCCCATGGAGCTGGGTTATTGAGTTCATGGGGCTCCTCACAGGTCTGGAAATTTGACAGCTGAGGATCAGTGGCAGTGTTAGTTGCCATGACTCTGGAACCCCGGCAATTAATGCTGCCACTGCTTCCCCATGGCTAAACTTCGAGAACCAAAGAGAGCTTTGGGAGCTGGATAACATGGTCTCATTGACCAGCTTGAGCTGGCACTGTGGGGTGGTCTACTGCCAAAAGGGCACGTGGCACCAAAGGTGGCCAGCACATGGGTGAGTTCACCAACCAGATCCAGCCCAAAAACTTGCTGCAGCCCGCTCATCTGACACACTTGCTGGAAAGGTTGAGCACTTCTGGTCTTAGGAATTCCTTTCAACAATCACGGGTAAAATAATATTTTAGATAAAAGCTGGATTTTAATGCTGATGAACAAAGGAAAACAGAGACTTCTCTCTTCTCAGCTATAGTGTTTTAAAAAAAGAAAACAAAACCAGTATGGGAATAAAAACATGTTGCCTTTCACAAACATAAAGGGTCAACTTGGTTTACGACAGCAGAATATATACTCTGCAAAATGGTATCTAAGCATACTCCTCTTGTAGTGCAGTGATTACTTACTACTGCTAGACTCCCCTTCCCTCTGCAAACTGGCATTGATTGAGGAAATTATTAAAGATAGAACAGACAGCTTTCCAACAGTGGGCTTAGTTCAATTTCATTCAACCGCCAGTATTACTGGAATTAGATATCTTAGGTAATGGGTATTCAAAGAAACTTGGATGATCTAACATTATATCTTAAGTAATCAATTTAGTTATTTATGAATATTCCACTGGAACAACTAAGAGACCTAGAAAAGCAATTCTATATGTATCTTCAGATCAGAGAGTTGATTAAAGTAATGCTTCATCATTTTTTATCCTTATAACTGGTGACCACAGAAAAAATGTTCGTACTAACTTCAAATTCTTCCTTGATTTTTTTGAGGCTCATTACATGACAAAAATCAAATTACTGACTCACTCTGGTCAGAAAAAAATATTTAGATATAGTGATTTAGGAGAGGACTAGATAAGAGCTCTATCTCCTCTTGATAATAAACCTTCACTTGGCAATACATCTACTCCTGCCTAGTTTGGTCTTCTGAAATTGTCAAATAAGATATGCCAAGAGTTATTGTTTTGCTGCTCTACATATCTTATTCCTGAAGGTATGTCTACATTTCACTCAAAACTGTGATTGCAGCGTAATAAAGTTCATTTTATCTGCCTAGTTTGGAGACCAATGGATGAACAACATACCCAAATAAGTACTAAGGCAGGTTGATACAAGGCCATGTTTGAAGTTCCTGCTCAAATGTCTGTATTGTTACTTGTACCTGAGCTGGCTAGATTAAAACTAGCTCATCTGTAACTATGTACTATTGCACTGTTGACTGCATTTTAATCATACTCTAAAGCTACATCTGGTGTGCTTATTATTTGTGTGCTGTCCATTGATCCAGATGTTCTAGATCAGTGGTTCTCAACCTTTTTCCTACCGGGACCTATTGGCCAAGATCAATGGCTTGTTCTGCCCCCCTCCCCCCCCCCCCCAAGCCCTGCCGGTGTGTGACCCACAGTCCCTTGCCCTCCCCCTGCCCTGCAGCAACTTTGGCACCTGGTCCCCTTCCACCTTCTTTCATCTGGCTGCTGGGGCTGCTCCCATGACCCTGCCTGGCTGTGTCCTGGCCATGCCCCCAACAGCTGCTTGCAGGCTAGAAGTCTGCAAAAGCCCAAGTTTCCCCTTGCAGGCTGGAACATTACTAGCCTTCAAAGGAAAACCTGCAATTTCAAGCATCTTTCTGGCAGAGGCTTGCAACCCTTAGAAATATTCTTGCGACCCACTTTTTGATCGTGACCCACAGGTTGAGAAACACAGTTCTAGATCCTAAACATCACTATGTGGAGGTGACTGGCAAGGTATGTTAGCAGGAAAATGCATTTGAAATGTTCATTAGTTGTCAAGAATCAAAAAAGTCAAGTTTAATGGATTTCAGGTTTAAAAAGAAAAAGAAAAAAACTATTATGCTGAAAACAATATATATATTAAAAAGGAGACAACTCAATATTCTGAGACTTGTATGCTCATTTGCAAGACCAAAAGCATGCTATATAATTCCACTGACAGAACTCCACATGAAAACTGAAGTATGCTTTTATTGTGTTGAGACCATTTACAGGAAAAGCCTGCTCACCACAGTAGGAAAGGGAAAAGGAAAAAAGAAATTTTTATTATTAGGATTTACATTTGTTTAAATTAAAACACTGGGGAGGGAACAGTCTGATATAGCACAGTGATCTGGTTGGCTTTATCATCTCAGTGTGTGTGTTAATTGGGAGATAATTATATGGAAAACCTCTCCAGTCACTCATGCTGCAGTTTACATTACATTAAGTAATGTCATAGTGATGAGGAATCCTAGGCAGGCATTCCTAATGAATCACTTCATTTATTTTGCCCTTACATCACTACCTAAAACATGACATCATCATCTAGGGATGTGCCTCATGCCCTAACTACTACTTTATCATCACACCATTCCTTACCAAGGGGCATAACTTGTGTTGATATCCAGCCCTTATACATACAATCTCTTAAGTCTTTTATGATAATGTATTGCTGGCAGTTCATCAAGAAAAGAGTTGCACAAACCACCATGTTTTGATGAGGACATGAAGATTAAAATTTGGTTTCTGTGGCTCGACACTGAGTTGACATACAGAAAAGGGAAAGAAAAAAATACACAAAAGAGGCCAAGCGCATAATTGATGTAAGCTTACCAATACATTGTTTACTTACCCTCTAAGTAATCACCCACCAACCTCTTGCCCACATCTTTCTTACAGAAACAGTTCAAAATCAAACCTCAAAGCACATTTATAACTGGTCGCAAACATTTCAAGCAAGCTAGTGTTTCGCAGCTCCCAGTAAGCCATTAGGGATTCTTCCCTCCCACACCTCAATATAAAGGTTGAACCCTCTGCTAGAAACAGCCAAAGGTCTTGAATTTCTTAGAAGGTGTGTACATTAGGCATTTTGGCTGCAAATTTTCTACTGGCAGAAGCAAAGACAGGAGCACTGATATAGCTAGAACCTCATACAATTTAAATGCACATTGCTTGGATCCATTGTGAAGCTGCTTGGTATGCTGGCAGCATCCTCCTTATTGCTATCACTGGAGCAACTGCACAGGTGTAAGTGATGACAGCAAAATTTAAAGATATAAAGTGAATGAAGGTGAGACCTCAACGATGTGGAGCTGGTGAATCTTTGGTTTATATTGGATCTGAGAGAGAGTCTATCCCTTTTTGAGATACCTGTGTTCCCCTTAACAGAGAGTCCAAATAATGAGACATTAATGTTAAATACTTACACAATCACTCTTTTCTGAGGCAGGAGCCATAATATAACACACTGTAACAACCAGATAATCATTATTTAAAGGCAGCCAATTGCAGGGATTCTTTTGTGTAAGATGCGTTTGGAGCATGTGGCTGGAAGCAAACGAGTAAAGGTGGAGCATTACCTTGGAGCTCTCTCTCCTATCTTCTCCTTAATGCAAGTTAGCAACTTGTGGTTCCAACTGGGGAGTCTCTGGCCATGCAGCTACCGCAAGAGCTCTGTCTGCATATGTAAATCAGAGCAAACAAGAGTCCCACATCAGCTGAGCTACCCCAGGCTCTATTGTCTGAAGGGACATCACTATCTTGTGAGAGGCCAGGATCCTATTGGCCATGTTGTTCATCCAGTTTAGGTGCAAGAGTGGCTTGACTGAAGGGTTCAAGCAACAGTTTAACTGGGCACCTTTTTCTCTTCTCAGGCCCAGATCCAATAGAAGAAATAAGGGAAGGTCAGGTGAGACACATTTATGCTGAAAAGGTCCAACTAGCATCTGCACAGTACAGCATCTAGACAGCATCATTCCCCATCTTCCCCACTCCATCCCTGATTCCCACAGAGCATCTGGACAGCAGTCATGGAAGTTGCACCTTCCTCCAGTTACTCAAGCTGAGTGCAAGGTGGCTGAAGAGCTGCAGAGCAGCTGGAGCATGCAGATGCTACTTGACCTGACCATCTGGTGCTCATGCACTCCTGCTAATGTTCCCTGAACAGCATGGCATGAGCTCTCTGTCTGACCGCAGAGACTGGGACAAACTGGGTAGGGGAAAAGGAGAACCATGGCCTGGGAAGGGGTGGGGTAGAAGGGGATAGTGGGGGGCGGGGGGGGGAAGAGAGACAGTGTGAGTGTGAGTGTCACTAATAGAAGAGTAAAGTGGGACCGAACGGGGGAGGAAGAAAGGGGATTGAATGGAGTCCAATATTCAGTAAGGAGGAAAATTTACGTGGAGGGAAAATAAACATTAGAAATGACCCAAAAAAGAAGAAAGGCTAACAGAGGAGAAAAGGGGAAAATAAGTTAGTCAAGGAAGATAAACAACAATGAACAAAAGCAAGGTAAGACAGAGTGGATATATATATTTTTTAATCACACAGAAAACTCCTGCCAGAATAAGATAATATACACATTAATAATGATAACCACATAGAAGCATGTGGATAATGTGAAGATGAACAAATGTGTGCCAAAGAATCTGATGCTGGCTGTGTGCCAATGACCAAGGAAACTTATGGGATGCACACACAGCAGCTCTCCAGAAGAGAAAAGAGAAATTTCAGGCAAACTACTTGGTAGCATTGTTTGGAGCAAACCTGACGTTTCTCACACACCTGGTGATGAGACTGGGAGAGATGAATGCATCACTGAAAGGCTTGGTCTGTCTTTTCCAGGGGGCAAAGAACAGGTCAAATTAGGAGTGCACCAATAAAGATTTTTTTGGCCGACACTGATGGCAGATTAATTATTAAGCAGCCATATCAGACAATAAAAATCTGATTTCTGATTTGCAGCCCAGCACCTGGGGGAGCAGCATCTAGCCAGTAAGTCTGTGGGGCAGAAGGGACACGGGGGAGAGGAGTGTGGGGTGAGGCAGGTTGAGACCCCCACAGTGAGAGAAGGAGAGGGTGGTGGAGGTGCTGGGGAGGGCTATGAGGTGGCCTTCAGCCACCCCAAAATTTGTTGCATCTCCCCCATAGCCTCCCCCTCCCAGCACTGCTGCTTCCTGTCCTGCCCTCGCCTACCCCAAGTGCAGCCTTGGCCCAGCCTTCCTGCTGGGAAGAAGCTGGCACAGCCCCCAGGCCCAGCCTGCAGTGGGCAGCCTGCCTTCACCCTGCACATAAATGTGGGGAGCACATGCCTTCCCCGGGGGTGTGCACAGCAGTGAGAGCTGCTCCCCCTGATCCCCCCCAGATTAGCTGCCTGCGGCTCCGGCCTGTATCCTGCCCCAGCTGGGCAGCATCTGCCCCTACCCCAGCCCCAGCCCTACTCCCACCCTCACTGTGGGGGCCTTGATCTGCGCCCCCATGTCCCTTTCCTCCCCCACAGCCCTTGCCCCCCACAGACTTACTGGATGGATGCTATTCTCTAAGCTGCTGGGCTGCATTCCTGACCGCGTGTATACTGCAGCTGCGTGCATGCACATGACATTTATCAGTGACATTATCAGCCACGTCGGCTAAAAAAGCCAATTGCTGATAACGTCAATTTTCCTTTTATCAGTGCCGATACGATATGGACTGATATATCGGTGCACTTCTAGGTCAAATGGCAAGTTTGGACATAGATGTTAAAGCAGGATGTTAAAGCAGGACATGAACACCAGTTCTCGAGACAAACTAGGTTTCTCTAATCCACAGTGTGTCTTGAGCAAGTTACACCTGCTGTGCCTCTGTTTCCCCATCTGTAAAATGGGGATAAAGATGTTGACAAAACACTTTGAGATATACGCATGAAAAGCCTTGGATAAAAACTGTAAGGGTAGTTACATTTTCTTTGTCTATAGTGTAGTCATTGTTTGTCACATTTTTAACCATGTTCAATCATCGCTCATAGACTACCATTTGTATTAGTCTCTGTAAATAAGTTTAAATCTTCGTACTTATTTTCACTTTCTTAGAGAGATGGCAGTATTCAGCACAGCAGTAATATCAAAGGGAGAGAATGGAAGCTATGCACCACCTTTAAACCTGCCCTGAAATAGAAATGCAGTAACAGAGTCTTCCTCCCTAGACAAATTGAAACCTTTAAATTAAGTATAATTTGACAACAATGAAAACCTAATTCCTTCCAGTTCACCAGGAACACATCCAAGCAAATTACTCAGTCTGGTTACCTGACTATTTAGGGACCAGAGGTTAGCTGACTTATACATTGCATATTCAATATCTGTATGCACACTTGTTCATGAATGGGGGAAAACACCCTGAGATGTACACATCTTGCTTGCTATTGTACTTCAAGTTTAAAAACTTACAATCTCTTTTCACATACATTTTCCCATGGTTTAAAGATCTCAATATGCCATGCCCTGACGTGACTGTTTTGTCAACTGATTTTAAATATCATTACCATCTGCCATGGCCTAGCTAGGCTTCTTTTTTAGCTTCTTGGGGATTGATTTCTGCACCATGTTCCAGGCCCAAAATATCCTATCCGCAGCTACGTGTACTCAGAGGTCTCTAGTGACACTGTAGTTGTGTGGTTCTCTTCTTTCTGTTCCCTGAGCAGTAGATATCTGTTTGGACTCCATTTTGGAGTAAAAAAATAACTCATCCTAGGGGTTGGAAAATGCTGCATTAAGTAGGATTTTACCAAATAGCTGGAAGCACTACCAGATTCACTTTAAATTGCAGATGGGGTAATGTGTAGTTTCTGTCAATGAAATTAAGGCTAATCCTGAAAAAAGGGAAAAAGAATAAGCAAGAAAACATGAGACCAAATAATGTGTTTTTAATTAAAAAGGTATGAATGCCTTCCAGATATCTAACTGGAAAAAGCAATTATTTATATTACTTATTATTTCTATATTGTATTTGGCTTGATTTTCAAAGCTATCAAGCTCTTACAGATCCCACTGAAGTCAATGTAAACTGTGGGTACTCAACACCTTTGAAAATCAGGCCAAAATTGCCTTCATACTGTAAGTTCCTAAGGGCAGAGACCTGTTACTTGTTTGGCAAATTTCTCTTGTACCAAACCTTTGCCCAGACATTGCTATATGAGCAATAATAATAGATAACAGATTTATGCTAGAATTTTCAAACATTTGATGTGGTATTACATCCTTTTTATTATACATTATTTTAACAAAATTAAAGTCTCATTTTATAGGCAATATACCAAGGAAGCATGAACAAAGTAACCTTTCTGAAAACAATTTGGAAACACCAAGGTATTCGTCTCATTGCATGTAACTTGGATCCCTTCCAATTACTTCCCATTTTGGGTTCTTGAAATAATTTGAATCAAAGGCTGCCCATTGGAAATTGTGGTGAACAAACAAACTAAAAATTGTATGTTTGTTCACAATTATGCAGTATTTGGGTAACTGAATCACAATGCCAAACAGCAATGGATTATTTTAACGCATGCTTTTACAACTTCAGATCTAGTAGAAATTGCCGTAGTATTTGACGTGTGTAAATTCTGTGCCTTCTATGTATTTTCTATCTCTGACTGAGATATTGGAGTTTTCAGTTTTAAATTCACAGGGGGATCATAACTGCATCTATTATTGCTTGGCTTCACCTAAAAGAGTTTTGGCTCAGCTCAGTAACACAGTGCCTTCAGCCAACCTGGGCTAGTGATTCTCAAATAGGGTGCCAGGGTGCCCTGAGATCCTTTGGAGGGTGCCCTGTGGCATAAGGAGATAAGTAAGGTGTGAGGAGATAAGCAGATAAGTGCAGGTTCAGGCTTCCTGGCCGATCCCTCACCCCATTCCCACTGAAAGGAAGTAAGCACTATAAGTAAGTAAGCACTATAAGTAAGTACTGTAAGCACTGTAAGTAGGCATTGTAAGTAAGGAGGTAAGCACTCCAATCCATAAATTAGTCTTTGAAATTGTGTGGTGAATCAGTTTACAAAAGTTATGGAGGAGTGCCTTGAGTCCAGGAAGGGTGAGTACCATTGGCTTGGTCCATCACCCACCACACCATATTGTAGATATATTAACAACAACAATTTAACAATACACCCTGTCAACAAAACTGTAAGTGCTCAAATGGGACTTAAAATGAATGATACTTCAAGAAAGCCAAAGAAGCTGCAAGTAGTCATCACCTCTGAAATACAGTCCATTTACTTACTTCTCTGTGCCTTGCTTTCCTCATCTGTTCCCCATCTGTACAATGGGGATAATGATCCCCACATTTGCAAAGTGCTTGGAGATCTGCTGCTGATGGGTTCTATACAAGTGCTGAATATTATACTAATATAACACTTATACAGCACCAGTGAATTGACACCACATGACTCCAGGTACTGACCATGTCATCAGATAGCAATGTGAAATCCCTTAGTGTTATTTATTCAGGAGATTATAATTCTGAAATATGGCAAAAGGAGCCCGAATAAATACCAGACCCCTCAAAAATGATTTTTTAAACCTATTTGCCGGATGACAGGATGTTAGGACACACACTTGCTTTAATCATCCCGATCAAATGAATTGTCTACAGTGTCTATTTATTCAATACCATATTTACTTGAATATAAGACAATCCTGAATATAAGACAATCCCCCAATAATTAGATTCTATATATGGAAAATTTGTGTGTGTTATAATTTTTCAGGTATAGAATCTAAGTATTGGACAGTTGTCTTGAATCCCACACCCCACTTCTACAGCAGAGAAAGCAGTGGCTGGGGGGTCCAGTGGCCCCCTTGCCCTCTGCCCACCCACTTCTTCCCCCTGCAACCTTTCTGCCCCCCCAGCCACCTGCACCCTCCTCCCCCCAACTCCCCACAGCCTCTGCCCCGCTCTCCACTCCCCCAGTCTCTGCTTTTTCCACTCCTCCTGCCCCCTTACTTGGGCTGCTCCATCCAGGAGCACAGCACATGGAAGTTCAGTCTAGCTTGGCCCTGCAGCAGTGCCAGTGCTCCTGATTGGCCAGGCAGGCAGCACAGCAGTGTTGGCACTGCTGACTGGCTGGGCAGGGGAAGGAGTTTCCATGTGCTTTATGCCTGGGAGACCCCAGCCCAGCTGAGCCTGACACTAAGGGAGAAAGAAGGGGGTGGCAGGGGACAGAAGCTGCAGAGGGGTAATGGGGGGGGGGCACGGGGCAGGAGGCTGCTATGGGTTTGACTCTGGCATCAACCTAGGCTCAGGGAAAGAGTCAGAGCTGCATCAGCTGCCTGCTCCCTGCTCCATTTCATATGCGAATATAAGACAAGGGACCTTTTCCCCAGTGCTGATTGGGAGGGTGGGGCAGGAACTCATCTCAAATTTAAGTAAATACAGTCATTTTTAGTTGAGGATACAAGGCAAATCTGCCCTTTGTTTTCATAAAAAGCCTTCTTGCTCCGTTCTATTTGTTTTAAACTGGCACGTATGTGACAGCCTGGAAAGCCCGGCCAAATCTAATGAACATCACTGAAAATCTTGGCATTTACATGCATGTATTTCTCAGGTATAAAAACCTAGAAAAAAAATGCACAGGTCTAAATTTCAGGGGTGTACTTGGTAGCCGTGTTGGTCTGAGACAAAAAGACATACAAAAAACTAGTATTCTTGGTTCCAAAATTATACCTTTTATTAGACCAACTGGAAAATGGCAAGAAAATTGTCCTTTAAAATCGCAAAAAAAAGGACAATTTTCTTGCGATTTTCCAGTTGGTCTAATAAAAGGTATCATTTTGGAACCAAGAGATTTAGTTTTTTGTATGGGCCTAAATGTGGAATTGTCCCATTGTTTCATTTGGAGGATGGGTTAGGAGGAAAAGGAATAATACCTACTAGTACAAACTAAAATTAAAGATGTCATGGAAGGGAAGAAAAAAAATCAGTCCATGAAGTCCATTTTACTTGGCAGGTTGCTTTTTCTCTTTTGCTACAATTCTTTATTCCCCAGATGTCTTAAGACTTTCAAAAAGCCTAGCTGAAATGCTTGTAGACTTAGTAACTTGTAAAATGTACAGTGTGCCTCTCCCTTTAAATCCTAAAATTTAGTTTTCTATTTACAAGCAGAGAACTTGATGGGACATTTGTTTGCATACCCCCTCCCCCTTGGAAAGGTCAATATTAAGTCTGTGTTAGTCACTAGTAGACAAATTGTAAATGAACTTCAATGAGAAGCCAAGAGAAAACACAGAGTTTCTATCTCTTGGCTCTTTCATCTATGGTCATTCCACACATTTCTCCAAGTCCCAGACTCCACCACAAGGGAATCACCTCTCCTTTCATTATGACTTGGGCATTACTGGAACTCCAAGAGTCCGGAAAGAGAGTGGCTGAAGTAACTCCCCTTCACTTTCTAAACTGGTGTAGCCTGATAGCCACAGGCTGAACGCAGTAAAGAAATGAGCTAATTTTGCTCACAAAAGCTTTTGTAGTGTATTATAGAAAAAAAACCTTTAAAAATATTGCTAAAATATGAATGTTTTGCAAAGGTTGCTACAGAAACATGGAGAGCATATAATCCAAAATAGGATGTCTAGACAAACTCCTACTGTCTGACCTTTTATGTATTTCCTAATCCAGCCAATCTTGCCAAGCAAATTGGTGACTAAGCAGCAATTCACTTTACACTGTGTCATAAAGGCCTGACAAGGCCCAGGTCAGAGTTATAAATTTCAGTCTGGCTACTTCAGCAACTCTCAGCTTCCTTTACCAACACAACTCCCGTGTGGTTTCTGGGCTGTGATGTGTGCTCTGGATCATTATGAAGTAATTTTGGGGCTGTAAAATCCAAAAGTCACAGCTCTGCTAAAAAACAGAGAGCACTTTCATCCCGTAGGACCCCAGCGTTTACATAAAACCGTAAAAGGAAGACTGGAGAAAGTCTCTGGTGAAAACAAAATAAAAGGTAGTGACGTTAAGGCCTTGAGCAGCCGTCTCTTTCTGGGGGGCTAAGAGTTGGCATCTCTCTGTCGCTAAACATACTCGGCACTAATTGTAGTAGAGTTAATAACTCTAACACAGGCTAATCACAGCCTGATTCATAAAGTTCTTTTTACTCTGGGTTCCCCTCTCTACCTCCTAGAAAAAAGTCCAGCTTTAGGCGTGCGCTCTCTCTCTCTCTGTAGCCTAAAATACATATAGAAGTAGCCCTGTATGAAACAAGCCAATTCCAATTATTCTTTCACCACTGAAAATTCATAAGCTGCTGTTAAACGATGTGCCATTCATCAGACCTCTGAAATTCTTAAGAAATGAATCAGAAAAATGGCTTAAAAAGTGGGTAGGATGGACAGGGAATTAAAAAAAATATTCAAAGTCTATGAAAGGGCAGGTATATTAAAATAATAAGAAAAAATCCAAAGTCAACAAATGCTAGTTTTTCTACTTTGTTCCATAAAAGGCTGGGGGGAGCATATTGAACCTAATTCAGTCAGGCTAAATTTAGAAACAAGTAGATCTGTATAGGATCACAGAGCTCACTAGAAAAAAAAATAATTCTTGCTTCTGAGGAGAGATGGTCCCAGGTACAGTGAGTTTATTCATGAAGGGAAGTGACACTTGGATATTGCAGACATGGGGCCACTTAGCATAAGTTCTCAGGTTGTAAGACAGAATATGAAAAAGTGATATTGTAAGAAGGAAATGAGAGGGAGGAGTCAGAATATGGAGGGAAAGAAAGGGAAATGAGTTCATAGCTGTACAGGACTTTGAGAGAAAGTAAAATATTATATCAGTGGTAAGAACTCACGACTGTTAATATCCGGCCACTCCACCCAACTTATATCTACTACACAGGGATATTAAATTTTATATATACTGGTACTTTCTGTGAAATTTAATTTTCTATAGTCCATATAGTCAGGAAACAAAGAGATTCTCTTGGCTGAAATGTCTATTAGCAAACAAACAGAAACACTTGCAGCCAGTATCAAGTGGAGTGTCCCAAGGGTCGGTCCTGGGGCTGGTTTTGTTCAATATCTTCATTAATGATCTGAAAGATGGGATGGAGTGCACTCTCAGCTAACTTGTGGAGGACACCAAGCTGGGGGGAGTAGTAGATACACTGGAGGGTAGGGCTAGGATTTGGAGTGACCTCAACAATTTGGAGGACTGAACCAAAAGAAATAAGGTTCAACAAGGACAAATGCAAAGCTCTGCACTTAGGATGGAAGAATCCCATGTACCGCTACAGGCTGGGGACCAACTGGCTAAGCAGCGTCTATACAGAAAAGGACCTGGGGGTTACAGTTATAAGCTGAATATGAGCCAACAGTGTGCCCTTGTTGCCAAGAAGGCTAACAGCATATGGGCTGCATTAGTAGGAGCGTTGCCAGCAATTCAAGGGCAGTAATTATTCCCTTTTATTCTGCACTGGTGAAGCCACATCTGGAGTACTGTGTCCAGTTTTGGACCCCCATTACAGAAAGGATATGGACAAACTGGAGAGAGTCCAGTGAAGGACAACGAGGGTTAGGGGGCTGGGGAACATGACTTCTGAGGAGAGGCTGAAAGAACTACTTATTTAGCCTGGAGAGGAGAAGACTGAGTAGGTAGTAATAGTGGCCTTCAACTATCTGAAAGGTGGTTACAAAGAGAATGGACCTAGACTGTTCTCAGTGGTGGCAGACAGAACAAGGAGCAACAGTCTCAAGTTGCAGCAAGGGAAGTTTAGGTTGGATATTAGGAAAAACTTTCTCACTAGGAGGGTCGTGAAGCACTGGTACAGGTTACCCAGAGAGGTGGTAGAATCTCCAGCCTTGGAGGCTTTTAAGGCCTGGCTTGACAAAGCCCTGGGTGGGATGTTCTAGTTGGGGATGGTTCTGCTTTGAGCAGGGGGTTGAACTAAATGATGTCTTGAGGTTCCTTCCAACCCTCATTTTCTATGATTCTGTGACTTTATGACTTCCATGGAGGAGGTGTGTTCAGATGCAGAGGAAGTGAGGACTCTGCAGAAGGCTCCAAGAGCTAACAGTTTACCTTCTGAATGACTTATTTTCTTTTGTGCACAACATTTGTTGTTTCTACTTTCAAGGATTCATTCATCCCTTAGGTAGGTTAAAAAAAAGTAATGAGTTCTTTGCAATAGACAGGTAAAATCCATGTATGTTAGGATGAATGCAATAAATAAAACTTGCATATTAGCATAGTGGCACATTGAATATCCATTTGTGTCTTTTAAAGACATTTGTACTTTTCATTTTGGGACTTTAGAGGCTTCTCTCTTTCTTGCTGTCTTTTTTTTTTTCTCTCTCCCTGGCTGCTTAAGCAGAACCAGGAGAGTGCCAGATCAGGAATAAGATGTGAATTCTATTTCCAGCTCTTTCACCAGCACTATGGGTGCATATACATGTGAAATTAATGAGATGATAAACTCTGGAGCAGTTTGAGCCACAGTTAGCTGCTCCCAGGTGCATTGTCTACACATGCATCCAGGACAGCCAGGGTGAAGCAGCCCTGGGCTGGCAGCAGGCTTGGTGCGGTCAGTTTGGGCTCTGGGTGTCAGTGTTGGGTGCCGGAGGGGCTAGCTGGCGCATGAGGGTGCTACAGTGTAGAGCTGTGCAGCAGGCAGCCCTCATACTTTAGCACCCTCTTGCCCCAACCATCTACAAGTGTGTTTTGTTGTACTTAATTACTTCTGCTGTAAGACAATACTGTTCCCAACAGTACTATCTTATGGTGGAGTGAATTAATTTACTGTGCCCTAATACGAGCACATGTCTAGACAGTGGCACTTTACTGCAGTTGGCTAATTAGCTCTGCAGTAAAGTGCATTTATAGATGCACCTTACAGGCATCTTTACACATGCTCGGGGTGGGGGGCACTTTAATTAGGGTGGCTTGAGCTACTCTAATTAAATCACCTGCAGCATCTTGTGTACTCAGCATTCTGTGGTTCAAAATGGTGTTGTGTTAAATAATGCTCGTTTGATAAGCTTTAGTTAAAGTGCTCCAGCTACCATTTGGAAGCATGGGGACACTGAATGCATGAGACACAGAGGCTGC
The DNA here is from genome assembly GCF_030867095.1 of Alligator mississippiensis. Classification (NCBI taxonomy): domain Eukaryota; kingdom Metazoa; phylum Chordata; order Crocodylia; family Alligatoridae; genus Alligator; species Alligator mississippiensis. Next base: position 112,855,993 of record NC_081826.1, on the reverse strand, counting down.
TGGAGTGCACTAATTAGCATGCTCCAGCAGACTTGATTAATTGAGTAATTACAGTGCATTGGAGCAGCATCCCTGCATGTCTACAGGAACCCTATGTGAGTAAAGACGACCTCCTTCTCCTGCTCCTAGCCTTTCTCTCCCTTGTCCAAGGTCTTCAGAGGTGTCAGTGGGTGGCACGTGTGTGCGTGCATGTGTATACACATGAGCCTAGGATAATGATGCCCCAATATTACGGCATCTAGATGCTGGCACAGGAGACATTAATAATCAGCTCCAATGTTAAAATTTGATGAAATTATAAGCTATCAAAAATATGGCCTTGTGCTGGGAAGTGTTAGACAACACTCTTTATAGGAAGAACTGACAGAAACACCTTTAATAAAAAAAAACTGAGGTAAAACTGTACTAAAAGTCACCAAGGATCTGTACTGTGTGATCCATAAGCAATACATAGGATATGGGGATGAGCAGGGGTCTAGGGTGGAGGAGGGAATTTTACCATCACCTTCTTGTAGTTCCAGTCAATCAGTGATGCAGATACTCAAAGTAGGAGGAAAGCAGTCCAGTGAATTTATATATTTTCTGTAATTTACAACAGTAAAAATGTATAGTACACAATTTAATCAAACACGATCACATTAGTAAAGGTTCTTCTACAAGTATTTCCATAGGAATTGCTGACAGTATTTTGCTTTGGTAACCTGTTGGTCAGCATGTGTAACTTTATCTGCCTAAGCCAAAAATCAAAAACGATGTACATCTGTGACAGCTCTCAGCACTGGAATTTCTTTAACTTGATCTGTTATTAGTCCCAGGCCTGGCTGATTCAGCCCTCATTGTTGGTCTAGTTTTTGGCTACAATCAGGGAAGAAATTATAACCACAACCTGGTTGAGACAATGAGCACTGCTGGGGTGTGTGCTTCACTGTAGTGAAGATGCTTCTCAGATCCCCTGGGCAACAATGCAACGCTGAAATATCCACTATATTCAAAGCAGAGGCACGACCTCACACCAGCTATTAAGCTACATGCAAAGGTCCTCTCTGTTCAAACCACAGAACAGCAGGGAAAGAAAAACTGAACACCACTGTAAGTAGTATTCTTCATTAATCCTTCTCTCCTCAATTGGAGCTGACAATTTTTAGGAGAAGAGATTGCTGTTATACTCCAATTTTAAACACAACTATACCCAGGAACATAGTTAGACTTCACTGAGAAGATGATGTTAGCATGTATACACATCATTCAGACATGTACTCTCTCTCTCTAGAAGGAAAGCCAGTAAGTATACCCTACTGATTCTACCACTCTTCCCTAGAATAGTTCTGTCTGGCTGAGAACATACTCTAGGGGATCTCTCTTATCCCACTTTTCTGTTCTGTTGTTGTAACAGATAAATACAACTATGCAAACTTTCCCCAGTATGTTTTTTACAACATAAATAGTACCTAAATTAATACAACCAAAGGATTTAGAATTGTTTTTTACATAATGGCTAAACAGGTGGCCAGTAGGAATGACTGACATCATTAATCCCTCTCAGCAATTTATACCTTAAGAAAACAAACCAAACATGCAGCAATCCTATAAATTTTGGAACCTGCCAACTTACTGTATCCTCAGTTTCCTGCATGTTAACCTTGTCTTTCCTCTTCCATTCCTTCCTCTTGTTCAGCATGCCAACTTGTATCTAATGTTAATTTTGATTATGTGGGAAGGTGACCGTCTTTATGTATGTGTCCATATGATGGCACCTCTATCTGACAAGAGCCAGGGGGTCCTATTAGAATACAAACAACATGAGAACAACAAAAATCAGTATATGTACCCAGCAAACAAACCAATGTGTGTTCAGGTTGGCGGTATTTTTTAATACCGTAAAGCAAGTCACCTGCTGTTTGAATAAAACATGTTCCAGGTCTGTAGAAAGATAACTCAGTAACTCAGTCTTTGTGGAGTAAAGAAAAGCCACACACTACTAATAATCCAAGAGCATTAATACTATTTTGGACTAATATTTCATTATACAATGATTGGTTCAGCCCTAAAAGTGACCTGGCTCAATCAGACAACTCTAACTCAGAAAAAAAAGCGACCTCCAAATTGCTGGCACTTAGAATTCTTGGGAAGATGCTAGTGGTAACCGCTCCTCCTGGACATCCTACTATTACTGCATATGCTTCCCCCTGCCTAAGTAACAGCTTAATGAAAAAACTCTTCTACTGGAAGTCAACAAATGCGAAGCAAACTTTGAGGTGAACATATACACATATCCCATAGTAAACCAATTCATCCTGAGATTAATGTAATGGCTGTCACTATTCTGCACATTGGCAGCACTGAGGAATGAAGCCTAAGCCCTCTTTCTCCATGAGCACGTGTTTTCATCCTTTGAGTTAAAGGAGCATTTATTTTAGGTTTTACCAACATGGGTCCTATGATACAGCTGAACTCTTCTAATTTTCTCCAATAGAGGGCAATAGCAAAATACATAGTACCCACTTCTTCATATTAGAATGCACAAGGCTAGTGCCTATGCTGACATTACTCAAAGATGATGACAATCATCAAAAAGGCTTCTCCTTTGAACAAAAAAAATCAAACAGCTGCTATTTATTTTTCAAAATGTGAATATCACCTTTTGCAACATACGTCACCACCATCTACGCCCTATAACCTTTGTGCTACCTCACGGACAACAGGATTGTCATGTTTTAGAGGACAATTCCCTGGTGAGGAAATCAATTTGATCTCTGGCCTTTTAGTGTATATACACTCCAGATGTTTATTAACACTTCATAAGGTATCATAATGACACTATTTCTTTAACAAGTGTCTCATCCATAATCTCACTTAGGCTTTTGTCTCCCCTTGTGCTGATGTAGTTAAGCAACCATTAGTTTAAACATTTAAGTGAAAACAAGGAGACGGAAGTTTAGCAATGGACACAGTTTGCACTTGTACTGTTCAATAATGGCTTTAATCTGAAAAGATAAAAAGAAGGCAGCTATTTTGACTAATCTGCTCAGAACAGAGGAGAAGGTAATCACGCTTGATCTTTGGACACAATCCATAAATCAATTAATTTAATTAAAAGGATGGTTGGAATCAGGCTTGGCTATGGAATAGCTATTTTTCATTATTTTTATTGTTTGCATTCTCACAGCACCTCACATGGTGCGGCTCTTTTATAGGGCCGCACTGTGCCAGACACTGTACAGATATAAGCAAGAGCTGGACTTGCCTCCCTGACAGCTGAGAAAACTGGTTTTCAGGAACAGTTTACCTTTAAAATCCACTTACCATTAAAGTCTGTTCATTAATGTTCTATTTTGAAAAAGACTGTCTCATATAAAGTGTGAATATCTTGTAAAATTTTGCCATCTTGGTTATGTCTAGACACTTGTAGTCTCAGGATCTCCTGGCAGGGCCATACCTGAATGAGCACAGTCTCTCCACCCACTCTCAGACACCAAACCTGGGCACCAGGCACTGAAGCCTCTGTGGGGTTGCCCACAGTGGCCACTTTCCAGACTGAGGTCTTGAAAGCAGCTGCAAGGTGGGATGGGCAGGGAGGGGGTGGACACAGGACAGCTTCACTGCTTCATTTCCTGACTTAATGTGTGTGAACAGGAGTGGATAGGCGGGCCTGTCCTGGAGCATCCCTGCCAGGACATGCCGGGAATGTGGTATAGACATACCCGTAGTTTCGCAGGGATCAAGAGAAATAGATAAGCTAATTTAATTTCCCCTTTGAGGTGCAAATTAAGAAGCTACTTTAATAAGTTCAATAATCCAGGTGTATGCAAAATGTAATAAAATATGGTTTAGAAAATAGCTTGCTGCATTTGCCAAAGACAACTTTGTGCGTATGGCAAAATCAGAGGAAGCAATTATAACAACATATACATTTAAAAAAAAAATCAGAACGAGAGCCTCACTCCCACTCTCAGAGTCCCCATTCCTGCTGGGCAAGGTTTTCCCTGGCACAGAGCATTGAAAAAATATAGTCACCGGGCTGCCTCAAGAAGCTGTACCATAAACAACATGCCAGGCATGAGCCTAGGACAAGGGATAGTATATTTAGGGAAGGTCAAGAGCAAGTACTACTGTGGAGATCTAGGGATTTCTGTGACCCACAAGGCACATCAGAGAGGCTCTACCTGGCCTGTGAAGAGGTCCTCAGGGCTATCTAATGGTACAGGTACACAGCAAAATGGAAGTATAATTGTAGCATACTTATGCTAGCTTTCATCTTACCAGCACCAGTAATAACAGCAGTGACAATGTGGTGACACTAGTTTCACCACGGAGTTAGCAAATATAGTCAAACTCTCTTAGACCCTGCATATCTACTTTTGATTAGCAGGCTGCATCCAGACTGGTAGTTACCCACTTTAGCTACAGTTCAAGGTCATGTGGCTTTACCGACTTGTGCTTCCACCACACTTATATTCTGCTGTGTAGACATACCCTAAATTAGGCCCTGGGGTTCTCCACCCGCAAAGCAGGCCTGAACTGGAGGACACAAAGGGAAGAGAAGCCTCCTCTGCCTTACTCTGGCTTGTTATTCTTATTTAGTTAGTTAGTGAGGCAAAGAGTCTGTCTTCCTTCATGCATTTTACAGTGCTGAGTACACTGCCTTAACAAAAAAAGTGTTATTGGAAGGATATGGTCCTCAGTCTCATCTCATTAATACCAGTTTTATTCTGCTGTAGTTGGTTACTCTGTTTCCCTAGCGTAACCGACAGTAGAATCAAGCATGACTTAAGTCCTAGTACTTGTGACACACAAAGTAAAGTAACCAATTTTCCCCTTTCTGGTTCCTTATTTTATATTTTTGAATAAGGAAGCTACCCTAAATCTCAGTCACCTCTTTTCTGCTTAGTCTCATAATGTAAATTCCCCTTTTATGGATGAGTAGTTTTCTCACACCTCTTGAGAAATTTTTGGCTTGTTTCCAACATGTTATATTAGAGTTGGCCAAAACCTGGAACTTGCTTGACTCTAGAATTTATAAAGAAAATTCAAAATTCAGAGTGTGGCCATTTAAAGGTTTGGTGAGGCTCAGGGATTGCAAGGGAAGCTGGACTGAATTGAAGTTTATTCACATCTGGAACTGAGACCAACTTGAGGGAGTGGGAAAAGAGGGAAGAAAAAAAATGTTTTGGTGAACCACAGAGCACTAAAACAACAAAGAATTTCATGCATGATTCTCTACTTAGGCTGACTCTAACACATTGTTTTATTATGTGTAATTCTTCCTACTGTCATGAGTTTACTGCACTGGAGAGGCTAACATCTTTATCATTTCATTTACTTAGTAGGTCAAATGCTGCCCTTTAGACCCCTCTCCATTCTCATCTCTGATCCAGTTGAAACAGGTTGTATTTTTCACTCCCCTATCACACATTGGTTTAAATCAGTAGGCATGTCTATACGTGAATTTAATGCAGCTGAATAAACTGTGGAGCAATTTGCACTGCAGTAAACTACTCCCAGGTGCAGCGTCTATACGTGTACCTGGGGCAGCAACAAATTCAGCCAGGGAGGAATAGTTTAGTCCAGAAATGCTCTTGCCCTGCTCTGCCCCCCTGCAGTAGCCAGGGGGAGCTCAAGGCTTTGGCTGAAGCTGTCCAGGTGCCAGCCTGGGCTGGCAAAAGGCACCGGGGTCAGGCCAGGGCCCAGGCCCTGGCTGGTGTCAGCAGTGTGGCCCAGAGTCTGGGGGCAGCCCTGGGCTGGCAGGGAGGACAGGGGGTCAGGCCTGGGCAGTGGGTGGCTGCATTGAGCAGTGGAGGAGCTGTCTGGACCATGAGGCTTCTGCAGCTGCTGAGGCAAGAGTGTAGCCCCCTATGCAGCAGGCAAGAGTGTAGCCCCCTGCTGGCTGGGTGGACAGGGTGCAATTTACACCCAGGTCAGTGTCTACATGTATGTTGCTGCACAGTAAATAACTCCGCAGTAAATACTAGTGCTTGCATTTACAAATAGTACCCTGCTGCAGAGCTAATTAGTTTCCTGCAGCCTAATAGGGCTGCATGTGGAAGTGTGAGATGTTTGCTGTGGAGCTATTAAGTCTACTCCACAGTACACATCTCATGTAATATGTTTGATTCTGCTCTTACATGAGTTTTACCCATAGTGTTATTCCACTCAATTACACTGTTGTAATAGAGAGAAGAGTTAGGCCCAAGACACCAAAATAAAGTTAGAGAGCTCAAAATGTTTCACAACATCGTCCATATTTTACAGATGGGGAAACTACAGCATACTGTAGTGACGTGACTTGCCTAATATCAACCAGGATTTAAAAATGCCTCAGCAGCTCCTGCTGAGGAGATGTGGAGCCAGTTGTGTTTGCCTGTTATTCTGTAGCACTTCCTCTCACATCTTGTTACTCCTTTTGCATCACATGCTACAGAAATTTCCCTTTGATAACCACTGTATTATTTTATAGATTTAACTTTCTAACTCTTTTCCCTTTCCCTCTTTCTCTTTTTTCCCTCTGTTTCCCTCTAAGTCACACGTTCTTTCTTTCACCACTTAATATTTCCTGTCTATTCATTTATCAGCTTATTTTTGTTTTTCCTTCCTCTTTGCTGGCTCCTCTCCCACAGACACATCTGCCCAACCTGCTTATACTCTTTTCACTGGCTACCCATTTTCTGGGTTCCCATTCTGCTTTACTTTCAAAGAAAGGCTACTTTCTCAGTATGATTCTTTATCCCTTATGGCTGCATTTCTTATACTGCACTACCCAGCTCTGCTTTCAGCCATTTCTTAGGGCCTGATCTTTCAGAGCAAATGGAACTAGACCCTCTTCACCTTCCCTGAAATTAAGTCACACCTCTTAATGTCTCATCTACAACCCTTGTTTCTATAAATTCCTAATAAAGAAAAAATTAATGTCAGCTGTGGAAGGCTTGGTGCCTGGAACATCTAGTCCACCCCTCATCAGGAATTTCCAGTTTCCTCCATACTCTGCTGCTTTCTAAACACCCCATAAATTCCAGTAAAGGGCCAGAGAAACAATATTCACATAAGACCTTCTTGTCCTTAATGGCCCTGGTTCCAAATTCATACCAGCTGAAGCTCTACTGACTTGGTGACCTTACTTGCGATTCACACGAATGAAAAGTTAGAAGAGAATCAGGCCCCATAACTGAATTTTGCTGCAACTTTTTACTCTTCACAAATAACAAATCTCAGTGCTGGGAGAGATCATCATAATTAACATTGGGATGCTACTTAGGAGGTAGTTTTGTTTAAGATGTACCGTATACAATGGTCTTGGATATGACCATAAACTGCATCCAACTGGAGGACCTGGTGACACTGTGGTGGGGCTACTTGTGGCGGGTTAGCTCCTGTAAAATACCACAGTGTTGCAACCTCCAGAGTAAGGAAAGTATAGGGCACCTCAAAACCCTAGCCCATGCTGCCTTGTGGGTACTCCTTGGCTAGAGGAAGGTTTAGGGACATCATCCTGACAGAAATGTGCCATGACTGAGGCATTAGGCAGTCAGCAGCAGTTTTTATGTGTCGCTCTCTGGCAAAAGCTACAACTATCAAGGCACAAAATACTTGGACTCAGTTTAGCTTTCAGATTCTGTCTCAATGGTCTAAAAGCAGGGTGGTAGATCTTGGGTAGCCTAAACTGCTCCATACTCTTGCCTAGGCTTACAAGTTAAAGGTCTTGGTGTGAAGGTTGCAGGACTCCATACAAGTGGATTCATCAGACATCTAACTAGGCCTCTTCTGCACACACCACAATCCAGAGGATCAACAGGTGCCTATTACTACAGTACATGAGAGATACTAGCAACTGGAAAAGCAGCAAGAGAGGTAGTGGGAGCTTCTCCAGTTTTAACTGATGAGCAAAAAGCACCCACAGAGCCTCTGAAAGCTGCACTCACAGGTATAAACCCTGAAAATTCACTTTTAAGTGTCTTTCTCATTACTGCTATATCTTTTTGAGGAAAACTTTTGTTTTCCTCAAAAAGATTTGAAACTTTAGTTGGAAATTCTTCAGATAGCCTGGTCCCTTTGCTCCCAGGAATCTGCAACTCTCAGGTTGCATCTATACATATGTACTTTACTGAGGAATTAACTAATTAGCTCCACAGTAAAGCCTCACTGTCTACTTGTGCAGAACTACTTGGCTGCCGTAAACTAATTAACTCCACCATAGGATAGTACTTCCCAACACAAGTACTATCCTGTAGCGAAGTATTTAGGTGCGTTCCAACGTATGTGTATATGATGACTGGAGGTAGCTCGCCCAGCTCAGAGCTGCTCTGCCCCAGCCAGCCTCAGTGCATGCTGAGCCAGGGTGGAGCAGCTCTGGGCTGGCAGGCTGCAGAGTTTATTCAGGTGTATTATTGTCATGTATAGATGTGCCCTGCTTGAAGCAAATTGGAGTCAAGGAACTGCAATGGCTACAAACACCCAGCCCGTGAGGTGATGCAAGTGTTGTTAAGGCAGGTCTAGTCTGGTTGTATGTTGCAATAGCCATCATGATAAAAATCAAACTAGTGCCTAACATGCCCCTGAACTTTCACATTTAAAATGAGGCCAATGGATTTTTTTGTAACTCTGTCTCTTGTTGCCAGCTGTTAACTGGCTTTGGTTTTGAATGCAGACAGATATGATTTTTTTTTAAAAGCCCTGTTTTTCTGGAGAATACAGACTCTGCTTTGTGATCCCTGCTCTTGTGAAGTCCTCTGTTTGCTGTAGCACGTAGCTGAGAGGGCTAATCATTCATAGAATCTTAGACGCACAAAACTCACACTTACACTTGTTTGTCATTTCAAAAAGTATTGCTCTTTGCCCTGTTCCCTAAGCATTATCCCCCAAAAGCCTGCCATCTGTAGGGTTTGAAAGAGAAACCCTCCACATGCACGAAATCTGCTGCCAAGAGAGAGAAAAAAATCAGCCTTGTAAAATAACTTTATATGGTTTGTAATTTTTGGAGAGGTTTTTATTTCTTTTTTCTCTTAGCCTGACTTCAGAGTTAACTCATGGTTTTTCTTATAGGCCTTGCATTTTCAGTGGTGAAGTGACATACATATTTCTGTGTCATGTGCTGTCTGCAATGCTGATCACCATTGCTAATGACTATGATTTGGTATCTCAAATACTTTAGATTCATGAGGAATCAGAACTCATGGTAGAGGTGATACCTTTTAGTAAGCCAGCTAGGTATTTGCAATAAAAATTCTTTATTTGCAAGCTTTTGGGGCATACTCACCCTTCCTCAGGAATAGGAGAATGCAAAGCTTGTAAAATTGCTCCTAGGTGGAACTGAAAATTCATATTTCACAGGAGACCTGAATGTGCTGTAAGATCTCCTGGTTGGAATAGTTCATTTTGTGCAAATTAGGCTCAGATAAAAGTTAGAACAGTCTATTTTACAATCTTTGCATTCTCCTATGCCTGAGGAAGGGCAAGTGTGTCCGAAAGCTTGCAAATAAAGACTTCTTTTGGCAAATACCTAGTTGGTCTAATAAAAGTTATCAACTTTACCATGTGTTCTGATTCCTTTTGCCTGTAGGCCAACGTGGCTACAACCTGTATCCCTGAAACCTTAGATTCATGAGGACACTTCATGAGACATCATAAACTGCAAGCCTCTGTCTTGGGTTAAATCCTATAAATATTATGAAAATACATTCTGCATTTCATTGAATCCTAAAGAAGTCTGTCATACAGTATGTTTCTAGAGAATTGAACAAAGAAAATCTTACATCTCCACTGATCACAAGTGAAGAGAAAGCTCCACCTGAAAAGAGATCTTGTCATTGTTGAGCAAACAGTCTACACTCTCACACTGATTCTGAATTAGGAGTGCTCCATATCTGCATACATGTAAATAGTTATTAATAGGCAAGATCTTGGGTTTTGCAAAACTAATAAAATGTAGTGTTGTGCTTTACATATGTTTTTGTCTGACTGTTCTTTACATCAGCTCGCAACAGCTTCTGTTTCCTATAACAATCTTCTGCCATATCTCCTATGTACTGAACTCCCACTTTCTTTCTTGTGATAGCTATCATATAGACCTGAGCTCTAGCCTGAGGAAACTCTAACTGACACCTCTCATTTCTCAGTAGACTATGCTAACCACCAGTTGAGGCTGGGCCCCTTGGCAGACAAGAATGCAACGTTCTTGAGGTCAGAGATTGCACCTACAAGAGGGAGCATGACTATACAGCCCAGTAATTATGGCATTGCTCTGGGAAGGTAGAAATCAGGGTTCCAGTCCCTGAAGCATGACTACGTATATGCCTTACATCAGATAGTCAAAGGTTTTAACAGAGCCCAGGAACTCTCTCAGACACCTACAACTTACTTCTGACCTCTCATGCTAGAGTCTTTATTCCCTAGATTCTCTGAAGTTGTATCTAAACCTGTTGTCAACCCCTATTGAGTAATTTATATAGATGACATTATTTGGTGAAACATTTAGTATTCTCAGAAAAAAGCCTAAATATATTGGGAAAGTCAAATACAGGTTTCCCTTGATCTATGCAGGTTCTGTATATGCAAATTTGCTCTTATGCAATGACCCTTTTTATACCCAAAATTCCTTACAGGCAAGGTAAATTCACTCTTATGCAATCAGCATAGCCCCCCCCCCCCCCCCCCCCCCCCTCGGGGCTCTGCTTGTCCTCCCTCACCTCAGCTCCTGGGCTGCGCCATGCTGTGGTGCAGGCAGGTGTTGTCGGCTGCTCCCGGGTCTGCTGTAGCCAAAGCTGGGGTGAGTGGGAACAAGTGGATCCCTGGGGTGTTCGGGCACAGTGCAGCCCAGTGGCTGCAGGCTGCTGGCATCAGGGGCTGGGGTGAGAAGCAGAGCCCCAGGGCTGCAGCAGGGAGCAAAGTGGAGGGAAGTGTAAGTGGGTGGGGGGCATGGGATGGGGGTGGGGCATGGCAGGTTGGCAGGTTGGGGCCAATGGCGGCACTGGGGTCTTCCCAGCACTGGAAGGGCAGGTTGGGGGAGCTACGGAGAATTTTGGGGTGGCAGCAGCCCTCCTCCCAGCATTGCTACCCACCTGGAGCGCTGGGAAGAGCCCAGTGCCGCTGGTGGCCCCAACCTGCAGTGGCAACCTGCTCTCATCTCATGCACATATCTGGGGGCACGTGTCCCCTGGGAAGAGACTGGTGCATCCTCCCAGCCCAGAGCCCTCCCAGGGCGCATGTAGCAGTAAGAGCTATGCCCCTGCACCCACTTACACTTCCTTGCACTTTGTTCCCTGCTGTAGCCCTGGGAGCAGCAGACAGGCTGCACTGCACCCTGTCCCCCGCTCCTTCTTTAGTCCCAGTTTTACTCCCCCGCTCCCTCACATATTTTTCTTATCTCAGTTATCAAGTTCAACAAACCTGAGATAATTAATTGATTCAGATTTCTGAGAGGCAAATGCAGGTTTGCTATTATGCATTCACAATAAAAATTCCTGCTAGCATTGAAAATGGTGACATCTATTTGACAGCCCCTAACATTATCTTTGCTGACAATAGACATGCATAGGGACAGAATAAACATCGCTGCAATACACTTACAGATGAACTAGACCTCAAAAATTATATATGATTGTACATATATACATAAGCAGTAAAATAGGGTTGTCTTGGACAACTAGGTGGTATTCCTTGTCACGTTTTGCTTGCAAATGCTGCGGGTTGTGGGGGAGGGGGAGGGAAGTTACAGTTTACCTGTAATGTAATACTTTATTTGTGTGATCATATTGCAAATAGATATTTACTGAATGGAAGGAGAAGGGCTTGGTAAACCCATAAGGCTTTGGCATTTCTGTATCCATAGCTTTTTTTAAAGCTTTTGACCTGGGTTGAAATTTATTTGTCATGGTACTCTATAAGTCAGCAAAACTGGAAATTAGGCCCCCTCTACTCATGCAGGTAAAGGTGTGATTGGATCTAATGTGTGTCTCACCCAATCGCACATTAGATAAAATCACACTTTATTGCCAGCATAAGGGACGCCTGATCCCATGTGTGATGCAGCTGAGACCAAGAGCCCCATCAAATGTAGGACTCTTGGTCCTGGATGTATCACACATGCAGCCAAGACTGAGAGCTCTGTCAGGTGCAGGGATTCTTGGCCCTGGCTACCCTTCATGAGATGCTGGGACTGAGTGCCCCATCAGCTGCTGGATTCTCAGCCCTCACAGCCATGGGGCACTGCTGCAGTCTCTCAGCCATGGGAGTGCATGGAGCACCCTGCACCCTTGAGGCTGGGAGATTGCATTGGCTGTGACTTCCCAGCCCTGAGGGTGCATTGTGCTTCCAAAATGCCTGGGAGATCACAGGAGCTTTGGTCTCTTAGCCCTAGACTACCTACACATGCAAATTAAAGTTGGATAGAAACCAGCCATAAAGTTATTACACATTTTCAAGCAATAACTTTAGAGCTGCTTGGACCTTTCTAAGGCAAGAGAGTTAATTTGCACCTGTAGCCAGTCTAAATGTATTGCTAAGGTGTAGAAGGGGACTTAAATGAATACCTGATGAGCTGTTTATCCTTTGGACAACCAAATGTAGTGTTACCAACAATAGTGGGCCTCAGTTCATAACCACATGCTTGTAGGCTTTCCTAGTGAATTATACTTCCACGCATGACCTGTACTTTGGTCATATTTACCCTTATGCTAATAGTAGGATGCCATGTTTCAGCTACAGTTAGAAAGAGGGTTTTTCACTGTACATCTGTGTTACCAAGGGCTTTATTTTTACATTTACAGACAGCATCCCTCTGCTGTGGAATATTAGTAATGCTACAACAACACTACTATGGCTTTGGTTTCCATGCCAGAGAATTTAAAAAAATTGTGCTGAACCAAATGCAGCCTATACAGGCTCAAAAAAATAAATAAATAAAAAATCACATCTTCTTCCTTACAAAGGACACTCCACCACAAGCTTATCCATGATGATGCCTGCAAGCAATCATATCTTTCACTAATCTCCTCTGCCAATCAGTTCTCTGTCCAGTGGTCTCAGAAAGTTGTGAGAGGAAGATTCTAAACACTGGACGGTGAGAATCAGATCATTCAGCTATTAAGTTCAATCCATTTCACTGACCACTGATTCTAAATGCAATGTCACATGACAAAATTGCTTTGGGAATACTTGGCATGCCATGTAGCTGAATGACACATCCACTTTGTTAATAAATGAATGGCACTGGTAGGGAACTTCTCAACCACAGAAGCCATTAAATAATGCCCAAACAGCTGCAACTCCTTATCATCAGAGGAAGGTCTCTGGGTCAGTTAATACCATTTGTGATAAGAACCCTCATCCCTTACGGCAGGGGTGGCCAACACGTGGCATGAGCAGCTTCTGTGTAGCACACAATGGATCAGGGAAAGGACAGGCAGCACGGCAGCAGACAGGGCTAGAAGCAGAAGGCAGAGTGGGAGATCAGAAGCAGAAAGCAGAGCAGGAGTTTGGGCAGGGTGCACAGACTAGGAAACAGAAAGCAGAGCATCTAATTGTTCAGAGAAAGGGGATCGGAGTGGTACTGAAGCCCAGGCTGGGGCCAGAGTAGCAGTAGCTTCCTGCCCCCTCCACCCACCGTCTTGTACTCTAATCCAAGATGAGCCCCCCCTCTGCCGCTATGATGAATAGGGGGAACCTCATCTTGGATTTGAGTAACTACAGTAAATGAGTGGAGGTCAGAGATTATGGAAACAAGGACAATTCAGGAAGACAGGCTATCAGTTGGTAGCTTTTAAAAGTTATATTAAAAGCCCCCTTTGTCTCTGAGTCAAGCTGTGCAGACACTACTTATGGCTAAAAGCATCCCTCCCATAAAACCTGGACCAGAAGGCTGACCAGAAAGAAACTAGCTTTACATAAAACAAAGTTTTTATCTTCATCTTCACGGCCTGGGGTGTTGCATTTGACACCTAGGTATTATCAATAGTTGGCTGCATTTTCTGTGACCAGGTTAAGGAACAAAAACCTCCCAAATGCCAAAACATGAAACAAAAAATTCAAAACTCATCCATTGTGCAAGTCACTTCATCACAAATGACTTTAACGGGTTACATCAGAAATGAATTTTACATTGCAGGACCTAATTCTCACTTCTGCCACCTTTACCCTCGGCTTCAGTGGTTGCCTCTGACTTATATCCAAATAAAAGGAGAGTCACATGCTATTTATGCACTAACATTACTTTAAACATTGTGCAGGTGATTCTCAACCTGGGTGCTGGGGCAAGTCCTTTGAAGGGTGTTGCTGAGGTGTGAGGGGATAAGCAGATACGCTCAGGCTCCAGCTTGTCCCTGCCTGGCTACTCCCCTGCCCCCAATGGCCAGCCACTTTGCAAGGAGGTAGACACTGTAATAAATACAGTTTTTGAAATGTGGTGCCACTCAATTCACAAAAGTTATGGAGGGTACCTTTTGTCTAACAAGAGATGCTTTGAGCCTAAAGAGGTTGAGAACTACTGTCCTAAAGGAAGGACATCTTTTTAAACTTCACAGTGTCAAAACAGAAATAAAAATGGTGGTTAAGCACATTATTAAAACCAATCTCTGCCCCAAGAAAGGGATGAGAGTGTGGGTGTGCTTGACCATGACTACCCTGAAAAGACAATAACTGTTTCTAGAAGAACAGTGTCAGGTTTTATTTCAGTACAGAAGAGGTTTTATTTCACCACACAATTCATTTAAGTAAAAAAACCCAAAACAACCATTACTCAAGAAAACCAGACACACACATGCACACCAGAGAAATGATACACTGTATAAAGCATTAATATGTATATAAGAGAAAGAGAGAGCGTTGCTTCCAAGGATTTGAACCATATGGACAAGGCACATTTATACGCACGCACACATGTAAATCTTTTAGTCAGACTATCTGTCTGGTCTGTGAAAAAGAAACACATGATGAACTCCATTTAGCAGCTGGCTAATAATTGATAAAAAGCCAGTTTGGGGACTCAGAGATTTATGTGACAGATATACAAGGCTGGAGCAATCTTTGCATGTGTTTTGCCTTCTCTCCGCTGGCAGACAGCAAGAGAAACCCCCACAGACTGGCACAGATTAGGCTTCCTTTGGGGCTGTCAAGCAGGCCCGTGAGGGCAGTTCAACTCTTTAGCCTGATTTTAGCTAAAAATAATCATTAAAAAAAAAAAAAGTCAGCCAGTGAGGTGACTCAACAGGCTACAGAGCCAGTTTTGAATTCTGCTCCACTTGGGAGGCTACGGCTTGTTTTCCAGCCCCTTTGGTTAAGTCCGGAAATATATATGTGATTGCAGCAAGTTACTGAGTCTCCTTGAGCAGCCACACCAGAAGCCTGGAAGGGGCGGGTGGCTGGGAGGCTGGAAGGGGAGGGGTGGCAGAGTGGGGAAGGAAATTGCTTTGCAGAATAGCTTCTCCATAAAAGTGACTTGAAGAGAGAGAGCAGAGACTTGAAAGCTCTTGCCCCTTTGGATACAAGGCAGTGCCAGAGACCTGTTTGTCTAGGGTTATGGGGGGAGATGGGATACTTGATGAATACAAATAGGAAGTAAATGCAGCATCCTCCTTTTCTGCAGTGCTTGAATTACAGTTTAGACCTTAGTGATACAAGAAGCATGGCCTGGAGTTTATTTTTTTAGTTCATTTTTAGGAAAATGTCCTACTCGTTTCTGAACAGTTACCAAACCAAGTTTAAAACCTCTCCAGTGATAATTTGCTTCCTCATATGCAAGAGCTGAAAAGACTCCTTTTGTCCCTTTTTGGGTGTCAACAGCATGCATTATTTGGATTTGCTTTGCTTGGCATATCCAATGCCAGGCCTGGTTAAGACAAGCAAGTTGTTTCATTGTGGGATTACTCATCCTGCTTGTGGGTGACAGACATAGCCTCAATGGAGGCTGAGGACCCCAGACTTATCTGGCACTTACATGCTGCTTACTAACACCAGTACAAAGTGAACATAAAATGACTGCCCATGGTACAGGGTAATAGTGACTTAAGCCTTCAGACACCACAGAGGCTTCTGTACTGCTATGGTCATGTCTACCTAGAGTGACTGCTTTTTTGAGATCACAAGCACAAGCTCTGTTCATATATTCAGATAGATCCAGATTTTTTAACATACTTGGACATATTTGAACATTTTTTGGACATATTTGCAAAATGCTGCTGCCAAACAGCCTGTTTTACATAGCACAGAGTCACGTACTGTAACTCTTTGCAAGGACAAAGCATCAGATTCACATATATGTTTATATTACTTTTCACAAGGCATTTGATTCACCGAGGGGGGAAAAAAACCTAGTCTCGTGCACAGTTAGAGAAATTGTGTGGTCTGGTGCATGCAGGGCAAAGATTCAGACACTTGTGAATTCCAGTCCTCATCCTGCCACTGATTTATGTGATGGCTTCTCTGTGCCTTCTTTTTCCCAAAATTAAAGATAGGAATAATAATATTTACCACTGCACAGCAGTAATGTAGAGAGTAATTAGTTAATGTCTATGAAACACTCCAAAGATGAAAATCATTATGCAAATACTAATACATTCTTATCCTTTCTTTAAAGATATAGTACCACTTGGCTTTGTGAATTTTAGCATTTGTCCTGACCAGAAACAGGAAATGACAGAGGACTCTTAAGATAGTGTGGCAATGAGTGCAGGGCAAGAACTTAGGGCAGGATGCAGGCTGGCCCTCAGAGGTATCCAATGGTGGAGGTGGGAGCAAGAAAACCATAGGCAGCGGAAGGCTGGGGCTTGCCCCCCTCACCCTCCAACTAATTTTGTGGCAGCCGGTGATAGCAGCAGCACCATGGTGCTGCTCATGCAGGCAGGCCAGCGCCCCATGCGCCTCAGCTCTGCATGGCTGAGGAAGGAGAGGCTAACTGCACATGCACTGCACCTCGCAGATCAAGATGGGAGTTGTAGTTCTCATGCTGATGCAAGCACCCAGCCCCCCACAAATAATATTTTCTCCCTCCGTCTATGAAGAAAACTCTCCTTCTCTTTGCACAGCTCACATAAATACCAGGCACTTTTGCACCCTTTCAGCATATCACACTCAGGAAAAGTATGAGGAGGAGGAAGTGGAGCTATGACTCTGCCCTTATGCACCAAGGCTAGGGACAAAGCCTGAATTGAGTCAGTCTTTGCAGGGTAGTCTAACCTGGCTAGGCTAAATCAGTTTTGTAACCACACAGACATCTCAGAAATGCAGACACATGCCTGCAGTGGCTTAGGCTGGAAGCCTGGGGGCACTAGAGCAGCCCTCCCTCCGTTGCTGCAGGGCTGAGCTGAGGGTGGTGTGGCCAGGCCCTAGCAGGACACTGATTATTTCCCCTCTCTTAAGCAGCCAGCAAAGGATGTTTATCACCCCAAACTCAGTGTTTATCAACCAATTAAGTAAGCAAAGCCTCCCTGTAACTAATGGAGCTCTTATTAAACAACTCTTCCAAGGAAGAACATTAAGCTATCTGTTGATTAGGTCCAAAAAGCCTCTCTGCCTGTCCTCTCCCACAGCATAGGCGATAGCCAGGATGTGGTCTGGTAGCTAATGCTGAGGTGTCTGCTTAAAGCATAGGGGAGGGGGGAATAATCCCTGCTTAGCAGAGAGAAGCCAGGCAGATGCTCTGTGCCTGCAAGTCTCTGCTGGAGCTCTGGCCAGGGAGCAGAGGGAAGGAGCCAGGACCCCTCAGCTCAAGAGGTATACTGCCTCCCTGGAGCAAAGATTCGGGATGTGATGGAGGTAATCCAGGCCAGGATCAAGCCCACCGATTACTACCCCATGGTCCTAGTCCATGTGGGTACTAATGATGCGGCCAGGAGAACCCCCGATCACCTGATGGCGGACTACAGTGCTCTGGGCGGCGTGCTGAAGAAGTTCGGTGCACAGGTGGTATTCTCTTCCATCCTACCAGTGAGCGGACGAGGAAGACGGCAGGAGAACTGCAACCGAGAAACCAACTGGCGGCTTCGGTAGTGGTGTCTCAAGGCAGGCTTCGGCGTCCTGGACAATGACCCGCACATCACGACGAGGGACATGCTCAGCTGGGATGGGCTTCACCTGTCCCCCAAAGGTAAGCGTGTGTTTTCTTCTAGGTTGGCGGATCTCCTCCGGCGGGCTTTAAACTAGGCTCGTTGGGGGGAGGGGAGTAAGAGGGCAGGGGAAGCTGTGGACCACCAAACCACGTGGCACCCACAAGGACAGACCAGCCTGAAGAAAGAGAGCATTGGAAACCTGAAAGCCATGGGGAGACCAGCACTACAGAACAGGTAAGAAACAAGAAGGTAAGAAACAATGGGCCCCTTGGGACTCGGAGCGGGGGGGCAGCAAAGGCACCAGTCACAGGGCTCAAGTGCCTATATACTAATGCTAGGAGCATGGGGAACAAGCAGGATGAACTAGCGCTCCTGCTTGCACTAAACACCTATGACTTAGTGGGGCTAACAGAAACCTGGTGGGATTCATCCCACGACTGGGCGGTACATATTGAGGGCTATAGATTGTACAGAAAGGACAGGTCGGGGAAGAAAGGGGGGGGGTTGCACTTTATGTCAGTGAGCAATACACATCAACCCTCATCAAGACAGAATCCAAGGTTGAGGAAGTAGAAGGGTTGTGGGTTAGGCTACATGGGGGGCAAGGAGAAAGGGATTTGGTGGTAGGGGTCTGCTACAGACCCCCACACCAAGGGGAAGAAATAGATGTGGGGCTCCTGAGGCAACTCTCGGAGACCATAAAAGCTAAAGAGGCGATAGTCATGGGGGACCTAAACTACCCGGACATCTGCTGGGAGACGCAGACAGCAAAGTCCCACCGCTCACGCAGGTTTCTAACCTGTGTACAGGACCTCCACCTGACGCAGGAGGTACATGGTCCCACTAGGGGGAATGCCATACTGGATCTGGTATTGGCAACAGGGGATGACATGGTAGGGGACCTCTAGATCGGTAACCATTTGGGAGACAGTGATCACCTAATAATAGAATTCAACATAAGACGTCTAGTGGGTAAGGTAACTAGTAGGGTGAAAGTGCTAGACGTTAGGAAAGCTGATCTCGATGAACTCAGGTGATTAGTCAAGGACGCACTGCAGAGTAGGAGTTTTGATGGGATGGGTGCCCAAGAAGGGTGGCTGTGCCTTAAGGAAACAATCCTTCGGGCACAAAGCAAGACAATCCCCGAGCGAGGCAAAAGAGGGAAAGGGGCCAGGAGGCTTCCATGGCTGACCAGAGAAATCCAGGGCAGCCTAAGGGCCAAAAGGGGAGCACATAAAAAGTGGAAACAGGGTGAGATCACTAAAGATGAATATACCTCCTCTGCTCGTGCTTGTAGGGAGGCAGTTAGACAGGCCAAAGCTACCATGGAGCTGAGGATGGCAACCCAAGTAAAAGACAACAAGAAATTGTTTTTTAGATATATTGGGAGTAAAAGCAAGGCCCAGGGAGGAATAGGACCCCTGCTAAATGGGCAGAAACAATTGGTGACAGACAGGGGGGACAAGGCTGAACTCCTCAACGAGTTCTTTGCCTCAGTGTTCCTAAGTGAGGGGCACGACAAGTCTCTCACTGGGGTTGTAGAGAGGCAGCAGCAAGGCGCCAGACTTCCATGCGTAGCTCCTGAGATGGTGCAGAGTCAATTGGAAGAACTGGATGCCTTTAAGTCGGCAGGCCCGGATGAGCTCCATCCGAGGGTGCTGAACGCACTGGCCGACATCATTGCAGAGCCACTGGCGGGAATATTCGAACCCTCGTGGCGCACGGGCCAAGTCCCGGAGGACTGGAAAGGGCTAACGTGGTCCCCATTTTCAAAAAGGGGAGGAAGGAGGACCTGGGCAACTATAGGCCAGTCAGTCTCACCTCCATTCTTGGTAAAGTCTTTGAAAAAATTATCAAGGCTCACATTTGTGAGAGCCCAGCAGGGCAAATTATGCTGAGGGGAAACCAGCACGGGTTTGTGGCGGGCAGATCATGCCTGACCAATCTAGTTTCCTTCTATGACCAGGTTATGAAACGCCTGGACACAGGAGGAGGGGTGGATGTCGTATACTTAGACTTCAGGAAGGCTTTCGATACGGTATCCCACCCCATACTGGTGAACAAGTTAAGAGGCTGTGACGTGGATGACTACACAGTCCGGTGGGTGACGAATTGGCTAGAGGGCCGCACCCAGAGAGTCGTGGTGGAAGGGTCGGTCTCGACCTGGAAGGGTGTGGGCAGCGGGGTCCCGCAGGGCTCGGTCCTTGGACCGATACTTTTTAATGTCTTCATCAGTGACTTGGACGAGGGAGTCAAATGTACTCTGTCCAAGTTTGCAGATGACACAAAGCTATGGGGAGATGTGGACACACCGGAGGGCAGGGAACAGCTGCAGGCAGACCTGGATAGGTTGGACAAGTGGGCAGAAAACAACAGGATGCAGTTCAACAAGGAGAAATGCAAAGTGCTGCACCTAGGGAGGAAAAATGTCCAGCACACCTACAGCCTAGGGAATGACCTGCTGGGTGGCACAGAGGTGGAAAGGGGTCTTGGAGTCCTAGTGGACTCCAAGATGAACATGAGCCGGCAGTGTGACGAAGCCATCAAAAAAGCCAATGGCACTTTATCGTGCATCAGCAGATACATGACGAATAGGTCCAAGGAGGTGATACTTCCCCTCTATAGGGCGCTGGTCAGACCGCAGTTGGAGTACTGCGTGCAATTCTGGGCACCACACTTCAAGAAGGATGCAGATAACCTGGAGAGGGTCCAGAGAAGGGCAACTCATATGGTCAAGAGCCTGCAGACCAAGCCCTACGAGGAGAGACTAGAGAAACTGGACCTTTTCAGCCTCCGCAAGAGAAGGTTGAGAGGCGACCTTGTGGCCGCCTATAAGTTCATCATGGGGGCACAGAAGGGAATTGGTGAGTTTTTATTCACCAAGGCGCCCCCAGGGGTTACAAGAAACAATGGCCACAAGCTAGCAGAGAGCATATTTAGACTGGACATTAGGAAGAACTTCTTCACAGTTCAAGTGGCCAAGGTCTGGAACGGGCTCCCAAGGGAGGTGGTGCTCTCCCCTACCCTGGGGGTCTTCAAGAGGAGGTTAGACGAGTATCTAGCTGGGGTCATCTAGACCCAGCACTCTTTCCTGCTTATGCAGGGGGTTGGACTCGATGATCTATTGAGGTCCCTTCCGACCCTAACATCTATGAATCTATGAATCTATGAGCCAGCAGAGAGCAGAGAGCCCCACCCAGGCCAGAGAGCATGCTGGGATGCTGGGGGAGTCTGGTTTAACTTAAATCAGCAAGGGGTCTGGGACAGACATTGCATAAACCAGTTTGAGCCAAATCAGCTAAGTCTGATACTACATTCAACCAGGTTTATCTTAAACCAGTTACAGACATTTTCAAACTGGTTTATGTGCACTGAACATCTGTTCTGTTACAGGTCTAAACCACTTTCTGATCACTTAAACTAGTTTATGTGTAATGTCTGTCCCTTGCCTAACTGTTTGGGCTGATGGGCCCTAGTAGGCAGTGAGCTGTTCCCCACAAAGGGCTGTGGGTATACTGCCTTCACTTGCTCAGTGACTTCACGGTTTGTTTTAAAACACTGAGACAGCAAGCCTTCTGGGACCTCCCTCAGCTAAGGCAGACTCCCACCACACACATGTAGAGCCTGCACCTAAATGGCCCCACTGAGCCTTTGGTAGATTAACTGCGCTGTATTAGGTCATAGCCTACTACAGCCTGTTTCTGGTGTCCCTTTTCATATAGCCTTGGGGCTCTATCCTTTCCAGCTATGGCAAGATTATAACAAACGAAGACAAAAAAGTAGAGCTAAATGTTACACAAGACCCATATTTCGGCTTCTGAAATTACTTTCACATTGTCTGGTGTTACCAATAGGTGACACTTTTTCACTCGGTCTCTTATTTTTTTTTGTGGTAATTTCATTCTGTCATTCTGAAGTCTGTATGTGCCACAATTCATGGCTTGGAGTAGCTTGAGAGGGAGGCATGATGGGAACACATCCCCATTTTGGTGAAGCTCCCATGACACAGGGAGCTTATACTGTGACTGCAGCTTGCCAAGTATGTCTGCCAACAGGAGGTGTTGCTGGCACCAGAAGAACATTTACCAGGCTTCCAGCTAACAAAAATACCTGGTGCTTGTCGTGATCCCTGTTCTTTTTTCTTTTGTAAGGAGTCCAAAGTGTGGGGGAGGTGGCTTTGTTTGTGCTGCATGTCACCGGAAGCCCTGCTTGAGCACAGCTGGAGAGAGGGAAACAGAATTGCAGTTTCTTATTTTTACGGGCTGACTTTGTGTGAATGAATAGCAGCTGGCCCAAAAAATATGCACCATTTTCTGACTCCCTCTCAGGTGGACCATTAATAGTGACTCTCAGATACAGGCAGATTTAGGAGCACAGGCAGGCTGTATGAACCATGTGGAATATGGGGAAAGAAAATCTCATATAATCAGAAAACAAGAGCCTTAGACTTCACCATTGGCACTAGCGGCATGAAACTACCATGGAAACAAAATTAAATAAACCATCACCTCTTACACGCCATAAATAAAGTAAGATCTAGTACAGTAGCTCAAAGACACACTGTCACAATCACTGTATATTTAAAAAAAATGGCTCAGATTCTACTCTCGGTTACATTGACAGAAATATAAAGCAACTTAGTCTCAATTTATACTGGTGGTGCTGAGCGTGAAATCTGAGCTGCGTTTGTTCCGTGGATGTGTACAGAACTTAGTGTCCAGTGCTAACGGTCCATCCAGGTGCTGCTGCAACCTGGCATACCATGAAGCCCCCCTCTGGGGTGCCACAGCAATGGCAGACAGGTAAAATTGTTCTTCACGGTCCCCCTGCATGAGAGCTCTCTAATCAGCCCAAAGCAGGCAGCAAAGCTGTCCTGTGCTCTGCAGTGCTTCCTGATCTACAGCTCCCTATGCTTTTCCCTAGAAACAAGCTCAGGTAGAACAGTTTTGTCTGCTTCTGTTTCCAGGAGGAGTGTAAGGAGCACCAGACCAGGCAGAATTACAAAGCACGGGGCAGCTCCTACTTGCTTTAGGCTGATTAGAAAGACCTAATGCAGGAGAGGAGCATTAGGGTTGCAACCCTCCAGGATTGCTCTGGAGTCTCCACGAATTAGATAGAAATCTCTAGGAGACTGCTGAGAGTCACCTGAGAGATAAATGATAAAGAATTCATTAAAATAAATATTAAATGTTGAATCTGATTATATAGTAGTCTAGCGGGTTCTTAAAATGTAATAGTAACGTGCATTTGCCTTCCTGATGTAAAGTCTGTGCACCGTAATCCATAACGGATATCTGCAAGCATGTGGGCATGTTCGTGTTGTGGGCACGTTGGCCCTCCCAGAATGGATTCAGAGCTGGCAACCCTAGGGAGCATGTGCATGTGGCACAGCTCTTCCCAGGCTGGCTGTGCAGCAGGTATGTGGGGCAATTTCATCTGGAAGTAGTAGAACCCAGCTGAGAAGCCCTGGTAAGCAGAGGCAGCACCAACAGTGGTTCTCAGCCAGTGATGCTGCCACATTCAAAGAAGTAGAGGTGGGGTGCAAAGACCATGAGAAGGTTGAGAACCATTATCTTACACAAGCCCTCCTACTCCCTTTTGAGATAAAACCAAGTTTAAATCCAACCATGTATTTACTCAGGGTTTTTCATATTGTTTTAAATGAGAATTGTGCAAACCTGAACGTCCACAAGCATTAGATAATGAGCCAGATGTGCCATTGGTATGAACAGGTCTCTAAGAGGTAGGGAATGGTTATTTTAATAGTGTAAATTACAACAATTTGACATTAAGTAAACAATATCTTCATTTACAACCACTGTATAACACACATATTTAGAGATACATCATAGTGGTACCTAAGACAGAAATTATTTCCTGTACTTAGATTTTGACATTTTAATGGCAATCAGCATAACTTACACCAACGTGGTATTGTGTGGAGAGCAAAGACTTTTGTTTATATCAGGAATGCTGAGGATGACGTACTGCAGGTTTGATTCCTGCCTTTAATTCCCATTTTTTTGCTAGTTGCTTAACTGCTGCTGCTTCTTTCACTACCCTGTCTTCCTAAAGCACACCACCTTATAGATTATACTCCCTTTCCATCTCAGTACAATTTACTGTCTTGCCACTAAGTTCCAGTTGTAAGTCCATGTATATCATTTCTTACAAATACATAATAATCTGGGCCAAAATTTGTAATAGTTCTTTCTTCTTCCACCCAGCTACATTTGGCTGAATTGGGCGCTGTGTGTGGCAGAAAGCCCTTTGGAGAGGCTCAGCAGTTAGAATGCATAGACACAGCTTCTGTTTTTCCAAATCTTCCCTCTGTTTTACTACCACTTTAGGTAAAAGCAGTTTGACCTTTGACTTGCTTGGGGTTTCATTTACCAGGTTTCATTTTTGCACTTATATCATGTTTTGGTGCATAATAATGGGGACAAATGTATCCCACATAAGGGAGCATTAAACTGTGTACAGCTGTGGTGGCAGTTAGTGAAGATCTCTTATGTCACATTTCTACACTCATGCAATAGCTTTAGGAGGGCAGAATTAACAGCTGAGTGCCACTAGGCAAGGAGGCAGACAAGGTTCTTTTGGTAAATCTGATATTTTTATTAGACCAACTCAAATAGTTGGAAAAATTCTTCTTTGCAAGCTTTTGGGTACAATTAACCTGAAAATGTACAATGTATCGGAAAGCTTGCGAAGAAGAATTTTTCCAATTATTTGAGTTGGTTTAATAAAAGATATTGGATTTACCCAGAGAACCTTGTCTGCCTATGTCCTTAAACCAACCTGGCTACAACCCATACCCCTGGAACTAGGGAAGGAGAGCATTTTGTTAGGTGACAGGAGTGCATGTATAAGCATTGGTCAGGAGGGGGAGGAGATGAGACAGAGAGGGGTGGGTTCCTAAATTCATCTCTTAAAGAGAGCAATAATCATGCAGCAACAGCTGAGGAGGCTGAGAGCCTGCTGGGAGATAGTCCTGCTGAGGCAGTCATCTGCTACCCAAAAGTGAAAGGGCTGACGTGGCTGTGGAGCTACCAAATGTGGATCAGGGAAGAATACCAGGTCTCGCCTGCTGAAATAGCTGGGGCCAAATGCAAGAGCCCTTAATCAGCCCTCTCTCATGATAGTCTCAATATTGATGAATAGCACTTGTATTATCTGTACTACCTTCTTGCTTCAGAGGAATTCCCATTAAGAAAGGTGCGTATTTCAGTACAAAACATCTGAATAGTGAGATGTGGGGGCCTTTTCGTTTAGCTACCTCTGTTCTTCATTATGATTGGAATAAAACTCAATTTTATTATCTTGGGGCTTGGGAAGTCCTTCCAAATCTCCCTGCCTATGCAGACCACATATCAGAGAGCTCCCTAGCAGCACAGAGGGCTGGGAGCAATTCCCTCTAGATCTAAGTAACCAGAGGTGTGGAGCGTGGGTCCATTGCTAAGTGACAGGAAGCACTGTTTCCTTAAGAACAACAGACAACTGGTCACAGAGGAAGGTTACTCCTGAATTCAGACCTTCTCCATGCCAGGTAATGCATTGGCACTGGAGCACCACGCCAGCACAATACAATTAACTCTTGTTAAATATGAACTTTGGCAGAGAACTTTACAAAAAAAGAGAAAAGCAGCAGAAGAGAGGATGTTTGAGCTTTACTGGGAGAAGTGGTTACAAACAGCAGGCAAGCATTTGCAAAGGCTGCCTGTTATTCCCAAGAAACCAACGTTCAGATGAAATAGAAAAAATTCTGAAGTTGTTCAAGCTGCAAAGTATAGTAAATGCACTGACACAGCGCAGTGCATTTGCTCCCTTTGCCCTAGTTAACAGGGCCCCCAAAAGTGCAACAGCACTCAATTTTTTTGTTTTTCCATGCCCTTCCTAATTATAATGGGAGAAAGTAAAAAGCCTTGAAATTGGGCCTATGGTTTCTGAACAGCATTTCTGAAATGCAGATCAGATCTCTCAAGTATCAAACAACACTGCAGAATGACTAATTGTGGGATGACTAATTCCTGTCCTTCCTCCAAAACTCTTACTTCACAGTAGGCAAAACATACCAGAAAGATGCTGTTATCACATCACTCAGGCTTTACTCGCCTTGAGAAAGACTGAGCCTTTTAGGGTGCCTGTGCAATTGCCAGGTAGTATACTTCCTCCATGCCTAAAAAAAGAGGTGTGGGGGGGGGGGCGGATACCATTTAGTCTTTATAGTACATCTTGTCTGTTTGTAAAGTATATTTAGTTTAATGCCTACTGATGCTTCTAGGGAGCTAGCTTTCAAGCAAAAAAAAAGTATATATTATTAAAGATTATATATATATATATAGGGTGCTCGAAAGAGATGGATATTCAGGTTGACAGAAAATGAAAACCTGCCCTAGTCTTGCTTTCATTAGTCTTCATTATGTGACCACGACAGCTTTAATTGCTGCCCCGCATACATAAGTAATAAAAATGTAAAATGTTTAAATGAACTGTGGCTCCCAAAAGCCATTATAAAAGATTAATGATGAGTAGTCTTTGCTAACTTAAACGTCTTTGAGAAACACATCTGAGCAGCCCTTGTGGTTAAGAAGATATTAGAACAATATTTGCAGGACCACTTGTCTCAAACCATTATGCACCAAGCTTTGATGGTTTTGATTATTCCGTCATTAGATAGTCTGACTTCTAGACATATTTGATTCCAATTTACTCATTCCTGACAACTTATCTTGCTCTTGCAAGCCGAAGGGTCTTTAGGTACTAATACTAATATTCTGTCCTCAAGAATTGCTGATGCTTGCTTAGAGGGTTTTTACTGCTAGGGTGGTTGTTTGCAGAGTCTGTTAGCAGCACTCCAAACTCCAGCTAATTAATATTACCAGTATCCAGCTAAGGAGGAAAACAGTGACAGATACCAAATCCTAACTTTGAACAGCCTCTCTGTGAAAATGCAATGTTAATTTCTTTTAAATGTAAGAGTCAGGCATTTTCTTTAGCATGGGCTTATGTAGCCTTATGTAGAGTTTAGAGTATGATTTAGATGGGATAGTTTGGATAGGGATGATGTTACCTCAGGCAGAGACCTGGACAAGATGACCTCTGGAGGTCCCTTCCAGCCCTATGTCTCTATGACTCTGTTGGGCCAAACAAACCCCCCAGATCCAAGCATGCCAAACTTTGGCTCCATACCTAAAGCACGAATTATTGACCCATTTTAATTTTAAATATTAGAGCAGAGGTGAAGGTACTGACTTTTATTTTCTGACAGGTTCTCAAACTATTGGCTACTCCATCTTCTGAGATAGATGGTACCCTACCAGTCAGAAAGAGCACACAATTCACCCATTCAGAATGTGTAATTCTGGTAGGGGTACAGGGTCCTGCAGGCAAGTAGCTATGCCCTTTCTATTTGGGTATATTGCCACCCATGTTCCAGAACTATTTAGCACTAGAATTGTCAATGAAAACAAATTTGGGAAGGGACACAAAACATGTAACAATCTCTATTATAAATGAGGCCTTCACAGGG
Source organism: Alligator mississippiensis (assembly GCF_030867095.1). Taxonomy (NCBI): domain Eukaryota; kingdom Metazoa; phylum Chordata; order Crocodylia; family Alligatoridae; genus Alligator; species Alligator mississippiensis. The sequence continues at coordinate 112,828,432 of NC_081826.1, read as the reverse complement.
AGCACATTATCCTGTCTGCTCTGAAACATCTGGTACTGACCTCTGTTGGAGACAGACTAGACTAGATGGACCCATGGGTTGGATTCCATACAGCATTTCCTACATTCTTCTTCAGAGCCCAGGTGAATACCCTCAAGCACAATGTTGAATTCCACCCTGAAATCTTTCTTTCTGGGATTATTAAATAAAATCCAGCCTTTTCCCCTACTCCTACCCAGACTCCCTATGACCTTTCTTATCCTTCACAAAATTTTGCCAGCCCCACCCCCGCAAGTCTTGCTCCTAGGGATCTGTTTCAGCTTAGAGCAGTGGCTCAGAGTAGGATTTGAGGCAGTTCTCTCAAGATAGCTGCTCCTCTTCCCACCTCTAGAGAAAAACCTACTCCATCATCCTCAAGAATCTTCAGCATTGCAACATAGACTGCTTCTACATGAGCTAGAGGCCAGCTGCATTCATTCAGAGAAGCTGATTATGACAGGAAGGAGAAAAGATAGTTTGCTCGAGCCATATCCTGGTTGATGTTGATGTTTACACACAGCTTAGCCCATCTCACTTTTGCAACTTCCAGAAATGGGGATCTGCTTCCCTACACAGTGCCCCCTAAACCAAGATACGATGTTGGATCAGTTTATGGGTCAAGAGGTAGGTAGGAGGAGCCCATCCCAGCACTCCTTTTTCTGCCCTCATCTTGGGGGGGGGGATGAAGAAGCTACTGCTCCATGTTTTAATTCAATGAAGAATTATCAGAGGGGGACTCGCACCCTCCTCCTGCTGTTTCAGCAGCACTGGGAGCCGTTGGACATTCCTAGTGCAGTCAATGCTGCTGCTTGAATGATAGCTTGTGTACAAGTTAAGCAGAATATTCACATTTACTTTATATGTTGGCAGCCTACTGACATTTTTCTTGTGACACACATGCACACACACATGCACGCTCATGAGAAAGAGAGAGAGAGAAAAAAAAAGGAGAGTGATTTTTGACAGTTTTTAACCCAGCCAAATGTAACTGGAATGTCATGGTTGAAAGAAAAGGCACTTCTCTGGCCCAAGGGCTTTGTCTCAGCCAAATTACAAGGGCTTCTTTCAGGCAACAACTGTGTTAGAGCTTTCCTGCTGAAAGAATCTTTTATAACGGAAAGTATTAGTCAACCTAACTATATAGCCAGCTGGTAGTGGCCCCATAGTGGCCCCATAATAAAAGGTGTGTGGACTACAGCTGTTCAAACAATGGATTTTATTTTTTTGGCTGAAACTAATTGCCGAAATTGTCCTGAATTAGCAAATCATTTTGGTTTTTCCGAAGTGTTATTTTTTAGTGAATATACTGGTCACTGAAAACAAAATTTGTGTGAGCTCTCTAATACTCATTGAAACCTGCCTTCATATGACAAGGACGTTTCAGCAGAGAAATAGACCATATATTTGTGAAAGAGGCACTGAGCCCATTTGAAAGCTTGTCTAACTTTATCCCAAGCATACAGTTGTTCTAATAAGATATCATCTAAAAAAATCCTTGCCTCTTGCCCAATTCCTGGACCGTTACATCTATAACAGCACCCTAACATTACCAGTACTCATTGATGTCATACACAGGGAGAGCTGTGTATGCGATCAGGCCATTTTTTCCCTTGTTATTGTCATATTTCAACACATGATATGTGGGTTGTCAAGAAGGGCTTGATTTAGAAGCCACCAAAGTTAATGGAAATCTTTTAATTAAGTTCAACAGACTTTGTCTTAGATTATGGTGGAGTATGTAGAAAACCCAGTAGGATGTGGAGGTAGAGATTTAGAGAGTATTCTTCCTTCTGAATTTCCCCTGGCTCAGTTCACAGTTACTACATTATGTACGTTACATTAACAGTATGCTAGATGCTACCCCATGATGCAAGTGGGAAAGGAAACCTGATGCAGGGAGGACAGTCTTGAGATGATACATGAAACTGAAGACTTGAACACTTGTAGTTATCAATCCCCTGGCATTTTTGTAAGGAGCGCAGGTGTGGTCCTGAATGTTCTGGCCAAATTCCAACTCTGGCACGTTACCTACTTAAAATCCTCTCTGCGTTTTTGAACATGTAAGTTATTCTTCACTTCCATTCTTTAAAATCACTATTGTGTAGTATATTATCGGTGCACAAATGCCTGCTGTGCTCCTACCCCAGAGGTGGCTGTGTTCCAATGGCAGGTGAAGTGATCCTTACACATGCAGTCTATTAAATGCAAGGAGATCTCTCAGGATGAAAGGCAGCCTTGTATGCATAAGGTTCAGAGTGAGCTGAGCTGCACACCCCAGACAGAAACAATAGAGACCTGAGGTGAGCCTGATGCAGCTGTATCACTGGCAATGGCGCTTTGGAAACACAGTTAAACAAGCCGCCTGAGCCCTAAAACATGATTTCAAACTAATGAAATTCTGTTTTCTTTTTTTTGGCAAGGACAGACAGCATTTCCTTTAGAGATTGCTTTAAGACAGAGGTGTCAAAAATACAGCCCTTGGGCTGAATCTGACCCCCAGAGCCCTATCATCTGCTCCCCTGCTTCTTTCCATGGGTCTTGGAGTTGATCCACAGGCAACATGCAGGGTGTACCAGATGGCCCCACGAGCTCCAGCTCGAGTCCCAAAATGGTGGAGCAGCTGCTGCATGCAGCACAGCCCTGGAGCAGCTGGAATAGGACCATGATGCCAACTCTGGCCCCTCCAGGATGTACTCTGGATCTGGCCTGTGGGGCTGATCCTGCCCATGGACTGGTCTCATGCTACTCATTTGGCCTGACAGTCCAGGTGAGTTTGACATCCCTGCTTTAAGAGTATTAGCGTGTCGTAGCAGTTCTAAAGCCTTCTCCCCCCACCCCGGCTTTTTTTGTTATTAGAAATATTTGTCTCGACTTAGAGCCTGGTTTTCAAAAGAACATCCACACCTCACACTCAGGCATTTTAATTAGCACTGAGCTTCACAAAGAGAGCATTTATTAAGATGCCCCTAAGTACTGACTGGAGCATACAAATGGGAAGATGGGGCAGACTATTTCGGTGCCCATATTTGAAAAGAGGCCACTAAAAAATATTGCCAAGGAAGTGCTATTTAAACAGATGAAGCTCTTGTGGTGATTTGGGGTGAAACAAAATCCCTAGTGTCAACATAATCTCTCACTTTTTGTTGCATCTCAGCTGGAAGCTGTTACTCCCCAGAGAGCTATATTTAGCTAAGTCTTTGTTCCCTGAATAGCATAACATATTAGGCCAGATTCTGACTTCTGTTACATCCATTGCAACCACAATGATTTCACAGATGTAACAAAAGGAAGACCAACATCCACTGTGCCTAATGATATTGGCAGATCAAGAGGTAATGGAGACCCCACTGGGCAAGTTGTAGGCTCTTTTCAATAAAGTCTATAAACCCAAGCCACACAGTAACAAGAAAGGGTTAAAATCAAAGCCTCAAATGCAGTGATTTGGCAGTACGCACTGTATATAACCAAGTGGGAAATACTCAGTTTTTTCCATTTACCCAAACACTGCACTGAAAACTCTTCTTACTTGGTAAGCTGGAGCAATGGCAGCATCTTCTGTCCTAAGCTCCAGAATGTAAATCTGTTCTGGTGGTTCACTTGGCCATTCAAAAATATGACAGAAAGCATATGCAGGAAGGGCTGTGATGTACAAATGGACCGAAGACCAGAGTAGCACGCACACTGGCACAACTGCTTGAAGGCATCAGTCATGACAGGCAGTGGTGACAGCTATATTTATACTATTAAAATGGGAAAAAAAAGATCTATAAGAGGGAAGAAAAAAGCATTCTCCAAACATCAAACACACAAACTCAAGCCCACAAAATTCAAGAACAAACCCCTATTTTGGTTATGTTTCTTTTTGGTTACATTTTTTTTTCTCCATTTTTTATCATAATCCTGTATAGGAGTGAACCCATATGCCAGGATAACATTGGGAGTTTTTCAGGTTTTGTAGTTGTGTGTTGCAATGTGTACTGTTGCTAAATTGTACAGATCCCACCTGTGTGTGATGTGGTGTAAAAATTCAAACTTGAAATAATTTTAGTAGATAACATGATGTGAGCATTCTTTTCAAAGTCAAAACACTTTGAAGACTATACAAGTCAGTAATAGCAGGTCCCTTCTCTTCCTCTTGCTCAATGAACCACTCATTTGTTGCTTTTGCATCAAAGCACTGGAGTGAAAATATGGCTGTGACAATTAGCACAACCGCACCTGTTAGCTACGACTGCAAGTTACAGGACTTTGGAACAAACACTAAGGTCCTTTAGTAATTAACAGAGTGCAGGGGCGGGAGCATTTTCCCTGCCTAGAATTCACTGGTGTCATTTTTTTCCCCCTCCCTGCAGCAAGTCACAAATAAATAGTTACGGATGTTGCATCATCCAAGATGGGATGTGGGTTTCAGAGACTCAAGGGGGCTTTGTCACCATACAGGATTGAAATGCTGCCAGCAGAATGCACAAAGCCTGTCCACAGAGCTGGAGCTGCCAAAGCGGGCTAGGAACTGGTGGCAGCAAAAAAATATTAAGAGATAGCAACATGCTCCATGTGAAGGACTGTGGCTAGAAAGAGATGATATTTTCTGTTGAGCTCAAGACAGCGGGACTTCTGTAGATTTAGATGCAGAACATTAGAATTGGAAGCTTTGAATAAAAGAATAGATGACATGGATAATCAAGAAACATGGTGGCAAACACAACTTCTCTGCATATAGGAGCTAGGATTTTAGCCCTAGTGGTTTCTGCTTTTGGTACTTGCACAGGCTAATGACAAAACTTGTGAAGTATGGAAGACAGGATTATGCATGCTAAATAAAGCCACTCAAATCATTAATAGCATAATTATCTGTCACACTGAGTTTTTCCTTTCCCCGTGTTTGTTCCTTGACAGGTTGGCATCTGGGCTGCATCCAAAAAACCCCAAACCCACATACAAAAGCCAAGTTTTTACTCCCTATTTATGCTGACTTCAGTTGTAATAACTGAGGTGCAAAGCCTGTAGGACTATGCTGAGATGTAGCTACACTTCACTACGGAGTCTGGAAAGTCCTAGTGCAGACTGAACACTTTTGTTCCATGTGCTAGCCAGGGTGAATCTAGCCCCTAGTGACTTTCATCCTCTCTTCCCACTATGCCTCATACTGTTTCTTACCAGCCTTAACTTTCAGGCTAGGGACAGAAGTTACACATAAACTGGCTTAAGGCATCAGAAACTAGTTTTAAAATGGCTGAAACTGGTTTAAGATAAACCTGGCTGAATGTAATATCAGACTTAACTAATTTGGGTCAAACCGGTTTATGAAACTTCTGTCCCAGACCCCTTCCTAGTTCAAGTTAAATCACAGCACTCAGCATCCCAGCATGCTTTCCAGCCCACTGCCCCCACCCCCCCACCAGACAAACCTCAGCTGGGGTCTGAGGCCAGAGATTGGGGTTAAACTTCCCTTCCCCTGAGTACAGAGCTGCCCTGCCCTGCCCTGCTAAAAACTTACTGCTGGCTGCGACTGTGGACTACAAATCCCAGAGGCACCTGGAAGCAGGAGGAGGAAGTGATGAGCAACCCTACAGAGTCCTGCTGCTACAATTCTGGACTGCAAATCCCAGAGACCTTGGGGGGGGGAAACAAGAACAGGAAGTGAACACAGCCCATACTGGCTATGTGCCAGAGAGCTGTGCTCTAGTGCTCCCCCTGCTTCTGGCCTGAGCCACTGCAGGTACGTGGCTGCATTTCCTGAATCAAAAGTGAATGTTGTGTCGAGTTGTTTCTCAGTTTAATCCCTGCATTTTAGACTCACCTGCAAAGGCTGAATCGATTCAGCCTTGGGCTTTTTTGACTGTCTGTACTTAGCCTTATTGCAAGATCTTTGGGGACAGGATGTTGGGTCAGATTCTGACCTCAGTTACTGGAACATAGTCAGGAGTAACTTTGGAATTATGGGTGAAATTCCACCTGGGCAAAAACAAATTCAGGCTTAGTACTTTTTATCTGTGAAAGATTAGTGGCTCTAATGAAATAATAAAAGTTGGTTATGGGAACCAGGGCTGTCTGAGTAGCTGGGGAGTGAAGGAGCCCATGACCAAACACTGTGTAAGCCACATACCTTTTGGGCCACATGCTGTGTGGCTCCCCCTAACTTTGCTGTCTGGTGGGCAACTCAGCACCAACGAGTCCCCAGTGTCCTCCTGAGCCTTCCAGCCACAGGCTCCTTCAGCCTTGAGGGCCATGCTGCCCTGTCACTTGGGGTAGGGGCAAGAAGTGGAAGCTGGAGGAGGGCAAGTGAGCCCCAAAACTGCTAGTAGCAGCAGGAGAACAATGTGAGAAGCAAGAGCACAAGCTCAGGGGCTGCAGGTTAACCCGTCAGGGGCTGCATACGGCTTGTGGGTCACCAGTTTGGAGAGCCCTGATGTGAACTATCAAATGAAAATAAATATGAGAACAAGTTACTCTTCAAAGTTTCTGCTGATTTGATGAGCAGTACAGCTAATTGTGAAATGTTTTGTGGAAAAGCATCCTACTTTACACTATTATTTGAAATTCTGATAATTTTCACTAGAAAAAAAAAATCTTGGAAGATTTCAACCAGGATAGGAAAAAAAAAAAGTCAGGATACCGAGGACTACATTTTTGTTTATTAGAGAACATTTTGCTTCACTTTTCTGACCCTCAAATAATGTTAAGGGATCATTCAAACAACAGCCAATATCTGAAATGTTTCTTTCAGCTTTTGTTCTGGTGTAACACCTCCTCTAACATGAAGATTGGCCCAGAGGAAAACCTTCCACATGCAAAGCAGTTAATAAGAAAGATATCAGTGCTCAACCTGCCAGCTGTAGGCTTCTGACAAAGACATTCTTAGGTTGCTGTAGAACAGAAGTAAGTGAGAAAGTATGGAAATGAATATGTTATATGACTATCATAAATCCCAGTCCAATTTAGAAAGCTAAGGCCAAGGTCAACAGCAGGTTTTGTGGGGACAACGTAGGATGCATAGAACGCCATCAAGCTCTCCCTGTATGCCATTACCCCTCTTCTAAACTCCACAAGCACACAACAACTCCCCAGATGGCTAAGTCTGGGCAAAGGCTGCTCGGACATAAGCAAACCAGCCTACATGCCAGCAGCACAACAAGTGAAGCAGGGAGGAAAGTTGGCTCGGTGCCTTGGCAAGCTACCAGTGCCAGACCACAGACATACAGGGAAGGAACAGAGAGATGAGCTGGGAGAAGGGAACTGAGGCCTGCTGACAGAGTAGGTGGTCAGTCATGAACTCTGCCAGTGGAAGCCTTTACTGTTTGTTTTTCAGTCCAAAGCACCTGGATGTGTGGAGCTGTAGGCAACTCTAGGTATCATGGGCCTGAGTATGCTAAGGTGTTACTCAGCACTGGTAAAGCCTCATCTTGGGTACTGTGTCCAGTTTTGGGCCCCCTGCTTCAAGATGAATATGGACAGTTTGGAAAGAGTCTGGCACAGGGCAACAAAAATGATCAGGGGCCTGGGAGACAAGACTTAAGAGGAAAGGCTGAAAGAACTAAGGTTATGTAGTCTGAAGAAGAAAAGACTGACAGGGGGATTTGATAACAGTCTTCAAATACCTGAAGGTGATTATAGGATGATTACAGAATTAAAGGAAGGTGATTATAGGAGAGGATGGAGGTGGGCTTTTTCCACGGCTGTGGGGGACAGGACTAGGAGCAGCACACTTAAACTGCAGCCGGCGAAATTTAGGCTGGAGATTAGGAGGAACTTTCTGACTATGGGGGTGGGCAGGCATTGGAACAGGCTACCTAGAGAAATCTCATCCTTGGAAACTTTCCAGCACGGGTTAGACAGACACTTGGTTGGGATGGGTTAGGCAGGTCCTGCCTTGAGCAGAGGACTGGACTAGATGACCTTGTGAGGTCCCTTTGAGCTCCACTTCCCTATGATCCTAAAACATCCACTGTTGCTATTTTAGCACTACCAATTTGAATGCAGTGGGAGAAAATGAGCACTGTGCATTCAGCTCTTTCAGTACATTTAAAACTTCTTGGGGGGTCTGGCTAGCTCAACATAACTTGACATGTCAGATATCAGGATTACAATAATTCTGTAAAAAGAGTGTAAGGAAGTAAGAAAGTGCTCCTATACTCAGTAACAGATCACAACACAAGAACCATCAGAAAACTCTTTACATTCTCTTACACCGGAAAAGAATGTAAAAAGCTCACCCCTCTGCTCTTTTAACAGTGCCCTAGAATTTCTGAGGCCCACCTGGAAAGCCAAAGAAGTCCAAAGTTTTTGTGCAAAACTTTAAAAATCTGAGGTTACATTGCCTTCATGTCTATGCTTTAAATCCAAACAGCTAAGACACATTAAACTGATAAGGATCTGCATGGAAAGAAGTGGTCCCTCTGCGTTTTCTTTCATTCTACAGCACTGGCAAGAGTTATATTCTACAGGATGGTAATGTAATCTGAATCAGCATTCAAGTGCGTCAGCAGGCAGCATATGGTATATTTGTTATTCCTGTATCATATGATGCTGGGTGTGGAGAAGGGGAAGGGGAAATGTTTGGGCTTTAGGTCAACTACCAGGCCAATAGATAATTGATGTGCCTTCACTGCTTAGAAATCCTGCTTTTTAGCTGTAAAGTGATAAGCACAGTATTATATGTACCAACAACATTTCATACACTACTCTTTTGAAGAATACATTTTATGAATGTGTTAAATACATGCACCATAGCCAGTAAATATAATCCTCCACATAAAACACTTAAAGGCATAAACCAAATGCATACAGTCTATACATACACAGACCCTTCTCCATATCAACATATAAACCACTGGTTCTCAAGCTTTTTAGGTTCAAGGCACTCCTTATTAGACTCAAGGCACCCCTGAGAAAATGCCCGTTCATATTCTTCACTCATTTTTTACTACATAAAATAGAGCCATTTGTCTGTTACAAAGAACCAATAAAGACCACAACAGGTCACAATGTTTTTGACACTCGATTCCTATTTGAAATCTTTGGGTTTAATTTTGTGAATCACATTTGCACACCTAACAGAGCTAACATTGTATGGCATCCTGAGTCATCTTTGAAAGGATCTCAAGGTATCTCAGGGTGCTGTAGCACCCTGCTTGAGAATCAATGTAAACAGTTACTTTATTGCTGGGAATTACTTTAATTATTTGTTATACGTACCAAACTCAGATTTGGGCTAGACAAAAATGGGTTTTGCTGTATCCATGCTGCTCAGGGTATCACCTAGATCAGTGATTCTCAACCAGGGTGCTAGAAGATCTGAGGTGCCACCAGGTGCTTCTTTAGGGTGCCTAGAGGTGTGAGGGGGTAAATGAGATATGGGGAGATAAACAGATAAGCTAAGCATGTAAGTGCAAACTCAGGCTTGTTCCTGTCCAGATGATAGCCCACCTATACTGCCCAACCCCTCTGCAAGGAGGTAAGCACTGAATTATAAAAAATAGTTTTGAAATGGTGTGCTACTCAATTCACAAAAGTTATAAAGGCATGCCTTGAATCCAGAAAGGTTGAGAACTGACCTATGGCTTGTTTTAAGAGTAAAGCTGATTTTCTTATTAACAGATGGAAGTTTTAAAATGACCCACATGTGGGTAGAACAGGTTTGTTGTTTGATTTGATGTAGCTGTTGCATTTGAAGACAGAATGAGATGACAGGCCAGATCCTTCTTTTGAGTATGCCTGTGTTTTAGTGAATCTAAAAAAACAGTATTATAGATATTCAATGCTGACTTGGGCATGTGAGGCACCTATACGTGGAAAAATCATGGAGCAGGTCCTCAAGGAATCCATTTCTAAGCACTTGGAGGAGAAGAAGGTGATTAGGAACAGTCAGCACGGATTCACCAAGGGCAAGTCATGCCTGACCAACCTGATTACCTTCTATGACAAGGTGACTGGCTCTGTGGATGCGGGGAGACTAGTGGATATGATATACCTTGATTTTAGTAAGGCTTTTGATATGGTGTCCCACAGCATTCTCACAGGCAAGCTAAGTAAGTACAGGTTGGATTAATGGACTGTAAGGTGGATAGAAAACTGACTGGAACATCAGGCTAAGAGGGTAGTAGTCAATGGCTTAATGTTTAGTTGGCAGACGGTATCAAGTGGAGTGTCTCAGGGGTTGGTCCTGGGGCTGGTTTTGTTCAGTGTCTTTGGCAATGACCTGGAAGATGGCATAGAGTGTATTCTCAGCAAGTTTGCAGATGATGCCAAGCTGGGGGGAGTACTAGATATGCTGGAGAATAGGGCTAGGATTCAGCGTGACCTAGACAAATCAGAAAATTGGGCCAAAATAAATCCCATGAGCTTCAACAAGGACAAGTGCAAAGTCCTGCACTTAAGACAGAACAATCCCATGCACCAATACAGGCTGGGGGCTGACTGGCTGGGCAGCAGCTTTGCAGAAAAGGACCTGGGGGTTACAGTGAACAATAAGCTGAATGAGCCACCAGTGTGCCCTTGTTGCCAAGAAGGCTAACAGCATACTTGGCTGCATTGGTAGATGTGTTGCCAGCAGGTCAAGGGAAGTGATTATTCCCTTCTATTCAGCACTGGTGAGGCCACATCTGGAGTACTGTGTTCAGTTTCTGGCCCCCCACTACAAAATGGATGCCAACAAATTGGAGAGAGTCCAGTAGAGGGCTACAAAAATGGTGAGGGGGCTGGGGCACGTGATTTATGAGGAAAGACTGAGGGAACTGGGCTTATATAGCCTAGAGAAGAGGAGACTTAGAGGAGATTTAATAGCAGCCTTCAACTACCTGAAGGGGGGTTCAAAAGAGGTTAGAGCTAGACTGTTCTCAGTGATGGCAGATGACAGAACAAGGAGCAATGGTCTCAAGTTGCAGCAAGGGAAGTTAGGTTAGATATTAGGAAGAATTTTCTTACCAGAGGATAGTAAAGTACTGGAACAGTACTCTATCCCTAGAGATTTTTAAGACCCTGCTAGTCAAAGCCTTGGCTGGGATGATCCTGTTGAGGCTGGTCCTGCTTTGAGCAGGGGTTGGACTAGATGACCTCCTGAGGTCCCTTCCAACCCTCATTTTCTATGATTCTATACACCTATATTAACACACTCCAGCAGCCTTGGTATCATGTGTATTTAGCGTCGCTATTTTTCAAAATGGTGGCAGCAGGGGCAATTTAACTAAAGCTCATTGGACGAGCTTTAGTTAAAGTGCCCCCACCATCATTTGGAAGTGCCAGACACTGAATACACAAGACACTGCAGGCACTTTACTTCGAATGGCTTCTGAGAGCTGCTCTAATTATAATGCCCCCACCCAAATACATGTAAAGATGTCCTTGGTTTCTCCTCGCAGTGGCAGAGGAACATGTTAATATGGGCCAGGCCTATTATGGTGAGATGTTACCACATAGGCTTTTAGGCTTCTCTGTTAACTAGTGGAAAATACCACTGACTAGAAACAGTGGCATCTAATAGGCAAAGTGTCTTGAAGTGCATGCATTTTCTTAGGGCTGCTAATTTTTCCAGTCCTTCGAGTATCTATGGGCAAGCCATTTATAAGCCAGTGAGCAATGACACTGTGTATTTCTTTACCACGTTACCATTTTATAGTACAAAGGAAGAGTCCGCTTTTATAAAGCATGCCAAACAGTTTATAATGATGCTCTTTGTGGGCCCTAGCACGCTTCGGAAGGAATATCACAATATAGCTTTTGTTTGCTTAAAAACAGTCTCCTACATCCGCTGATATTAAAGATGCAACTACACAATGAACATGCTCCATTGATAACTTGCATCCCAATGCTATTGCCTATTTTGCATAACTTTGGCCTCAACAACTAGTAGAAAGACAAAAAAATCAACAGTTTGTAGCAGCTGACAAGCAACTACCAGTACTAAACGGACACATGGGTACAAAGGTTTTAAGTATAGCACTTTTCAATAAAATGGTTACTTGATGTTTCACAGCTTGTTGCTGCACTGTCCAATATGACCACACTGTACTCATAGACATATGCAAAGGTCAGATTTCCTTTCAAGACATGTCACTTCTATTCCCTTAGACTTGAGAAGACTTGAAAGGAAAAGCTTTATTAGCACTCAATAGTATACAACCACACAGCTGAGCAGCTCTAATTCCATCCAGCAAAGAAACACTTGCTAATGCAGCAACTGTGTTTAAGATGAGAAGGAAATTAGTAATGAGTTCTCTGTAACATTCTAAGGAATTCATACTACAGTTAAACACACACCTCAATAGCTTTTCTTTTAACTATGAGCTCTGAAGAAATCTTAATTATATCCTCAGAATTCCCAGGCTGCCTTAATTAACAGAGATAAATTCATTCAATTAATTAATACATGAAACATCTAAATGAAACGCAAGGTAAAGAACTGGAATCTTCTGAACATGCATAAAACACTTGAAATTGATTTTTTAAAGCAATGATGATGATGTATTTTGCTGGGAGAACCAAACCAAAACCATCTACATTGGCCTGTATCTTGAAATAGCTACTCAGGTTGCCATTTGCATGACTGAGGTTAACTGGAGTCATATGATTAAATCTACAGGAAACATATTGCAAACATAAAATAGCCCATTTGGTATGCAATTTAGAGAGACAGATAAAACACTTTCATCTTTAAAGTATAGCTCTGCTTTGAGAAAGAGTGTGCAAAATGGCAGCATTAGATTCCTCTATTCTAGCTCAGTAATTTCTAGATCAAGTATGCTCAATTTGAAAGTACTTACATGTATGTCAGACGGTCCCTCCCCCCACAAGCAAACGCCCTGGCACACAGAAGTCAAGCAGCGTCTTTCCTTCCCTGGTTCATCGTTATTAATAATAAAGAATCTGCAAGCCAATTTCTACCTCTGTTAACACCTATTGAGCCCTAACTGTAATTCAGCGGTGAGTTCGTGCTACTAGAAAATAATACTATTCACTCCCTCTTAACACTTGTTTCCACAAGTCTAACAGGTTCAACAGCAGTAAAGATTTGTTGCAGAAGTAAACACACACTGGTAGGAGATCAAATGAGTTTAAAAGATACAGTTTCTGGTATCTCTTTTACCAGAACACTTACATTTTAAACCAAAGGTCATGATCAAAACACTGCTGATCCAGGAGCTTTGGAAAGGGCTTTCTTAGGAAACTAACACTGACATTCTTTAATTAGCTCATTCTGCAAAGCTAGGGACAAAAGTTACACATAAACTAGTTTAAGTCATTAGAAACTGGTTTAAATCTATAACAGAACAGAAGTTCAGTGCACATAAACCAGTTTCAAAATGGCTGAAACTGGTTTAAGATAAACCTGGTTGAATGTAGTATCAGACTTAACTGATTTAGGCCAAATCAGTTTATAAAACTTCTGTCCCAGACCCCTTCCTGGTTCAAGTTAAATCACAGTCCCTCAGCATCCCAGTATGGTGCTGTGCTGACTGCTCCCGCAGACAAGAGTTTGAGGTGGGGGTAGTTGGGATCTACCTGCTGGGGCTGGGGGCAGGGGGGAGACTAAACCCCCATTCCCCTGAACAGAGCTATCCTACCCTGCTAAACTTACTGCCAGCTGTAAGTGTGGACTACAGATTCCAGAGGCACCTGGAAGCAGGAAGAGGAAGTGATGAGCAACCCTGCAGAGTCCTCCTGTTGTGATTCTGCAGTGCAAATCCCAGAGACCTCAGGGGTAGCAGGGAAAGGAAGCAAATACAGCCCATGCTGGCTACATGCCAGAGAACTGTGCTCTAGCACCCCCTGGCTTCTGGCCTGAGTCACTGCAGGCATGTGGCTGCAAAGAGTAAATGTCTGTTCACTTGTTAATCAGTTTAATCTCTTCAGTTTAGACTAACCTGCAAAAACTGAATCAATTCAGCCTCGGGCTTTTTGACCATCTGTACTTAGCCAAAAAGCTGTGCAGAACACAACCCTCTCCCTCTGTCATAACACACAGGTGCCTGGGCTCTGCAACACCCCTTGCCAGAATATATGGAGCAGGTCAGCTCCTGAAAACCAGATTTTCACAATGGCACATCTCAAGCCACTGAGTCCTAGGCACAGGGTGGAGATTATTTGGGTGCATACCCCCAGAGATGACATGACCCTGTGGTGCACCCTACATTATAACCTCTGTTGCTAAAAAGGAAGGTTTAGAGCATTCTCAAATTTTCTTTCCAGATGGTGCCATTACATTAGCTCTTTCTGGTCTACAGACTAGGCCTGAAAATGTCTTCCTTTATGCCAGCAGGCCTCTCTTTATTATCACCGTCAGTCTCTCTCACAGATCTGGTTGCTGATAGTACTTCATGCTGTTCTAGAGCCCTCCCTTGTTCACGCTTACTTCATGCCTCACTGAGCTCAGTCACCTACTTAGCAACTATGTACATCTTCACCCCTTGACCCCTTCCTTTTCTCTGTGCTCAAACTTCCTCTTCCTATCTGCAAGCCCAGCTGACAACATTGTTAAGGAGGTATCGTTTTTTTTTAAAGGCGAATCTCTTTTTAAGGAGATAGTACATAACACTGGCTTGCACAGTCATAACGTTAACCAGTTTAAACTTAACACAGGACAATGATGAATCCAGCTAATACATACGAGATTTGTCCTTTATCAGTTATTTTTGTGGGCATCTACATCTCCTGAACAATAGGCTCATTTCTCTTTGTTGCTGCCAATGCTCCTGTTTCCTAGTTTGGGAGCCCAATGCTGGGAGATTAGCCGGTGCTTTGAGTGGATGTATGATTAGGTTTACTTATGGTGCAAATATATTTATGGAAACAGTTGTACATTTCAGAACACTAAGAAGACGTTTAAGTGCATATTTGGGTTTCCCTTTCCAAAAGGTCACATTCCTCTTGGGAGAGTATCCACTCTAATCTATCTCTCTCTGTTGACACTGGGCAGTTTTAGGTGGCTGCACATGCAGTATTGTTACCATGGTGAAATTTCTGTGTGATGGCATACTTGTCACGTTCAAAGACTGGCACTGGCATAAAGGCATGTAGAAGAACAGTTGTTCTATGATGACAACAGAGGTTTCAGTTTCTTACTTCTTGCTGATACCAGTTTTACGTCTGGATGCCTGTCTTTTTCTAAAAGTGAGGGCCCACACAACAGTTGACCAGTCTTGTCATTTAGGAGTTTCCTAAAGCTCCTCCAGAGTCAGCTTTGCTGTAGTAGCCCTGTTTCCTTTGGCTTCTTCAGAGTCAGCTGCATCTATGAACAAGCTGTTGTACCAGGTTCATACCATTGTCATAATTTTTGCCTGACGTGAGGTTGGCTGCTGTCCTCTCTCTCCCTTTGACTCAGCTCAAGTCAAACAATACGGCCTAAGTATCAGATACATTCTACACTAACAACCTTCTGGACCTGGAGGAAATTCATGGTTTTTCACTGGCCAGAGGAAGGATAGAATTCATAGATTCATAGATTCATAGATGTTAGGGTCGGAAGGGACCTCAATAGATCATCAAGTCCGACCCCCTGCATAAGCAGGAAAGAGTGCTGGGTCTAGATGACCCCAGCTAGATACTCATCTAACCTCCTCTTGAAGACCCCCAGGGTAGGGGAGAGCACCACCTCCCTTGGGAGCCCGTTCCAGACCCTGGCCACTCGAACTGTGAAGAAGTTCTTCCTAATGTCCAGTCTAAATATGCTCTCTGCTAGCTTGTGGCCATTATTTCTTGTAACCCCCGGGGGTGCCTTGGCGAATAAAAACTCACCAATTCCCTTCTGTGCCCCCGTGATGAACTTATAGGCAGCCACAAGGTCGCCTCTCAACCTTCTCTTGCGGAGGCTGAAAAGGTCCAGGTTCTCTAGTCTCTCCTCGTAGGGCTTGGTCTGCAGGCCCTTGACCATACGAGTTGCCCTTCTCTGGACCCTCTCCAGGTTATCCGCATCCTTCTTGAAGTGTGGCACCCAGAATTGCACGCAGTACTCCAACTGCGGTCTGACCAGCGCCCTATAGAGGAGAAGTAGCACCTCCCTGGACCTATTCGTCATGCATCTGCTGATGCACGATAAAGTGCCATTGGCTTTTCTGATGGCTTCGTCACACTGCCGGCTCATGTTCATCTTGGAGTCCACTAGGACTCCAAGATCCCTTTCCACCTCTGTGCCACCCAGCAGGTCATTCCCTAGGCTGTAGGTGTGCTGGACATTTTTCCTCCCTAGGTGCAGCACTTTGCATTTCTCCTTGTTGAACTGCATTCTGTTGTTTTCTGCCCACTTGTCCAACCTATCCAGGTCTGCCTGCAGCTGTTCCCTGCCCTCCGGCGTGTCCACTTCTCCCCATAGCTTTGTGTCATCTGCAAACTTGGACAGAGTACATTTCACTCCCTCGTCCAAGTCGCTGATGAAGACATTAAAGAGTATCGGTCCAAGGACTGAGCCCTGCGGGACCCCACTGCCCACACCTTTCCAGGTCGAGACCGACCCATCTACCACGACTCTTTGGGTGCGACCCTCTAGCCAATTCGCCACCCACCGGACTGTGCAGTCATCCACATCACAGCCTCTTAACTTGTTCACCAGTATGGGGTGAGATACCGTATCGAAGGCCTTCCTGAAGTCTAAGTATACGACATCCACCCCTCCTCCTGTGTCCAGGCATTTCGTAACCTGGTCATAGAAAGAGACTAGGTTGGTCAGGCACGATCTGCCCGCCACAAACCCATGCTGGTTTCCCCTCAGCATAATTTGCCCTGCTGGGCTCTCACAAATGTGAGCCTTGATAATTTTTTCAAAGACTTTACCAAGGATGGAGGTGAGACTGACTGGCCTATAGTTGCCCAGGTCCTCCTTCCTCCCCTTTTTGAAAATGGGGATCACGTTAGCCCTTTTCCAGTCCTCCGGGACTTGGCCCGTGAGCCACGAGCGTTCGAATATTCCTGCCAGTGGCTCTGCAATGATGTCAGCCAGTGCCTTCAGCACCCTCGGATGGAGCTCATCCGGGCCTGCCGATTTAAAGGCATCCAGTTCTTCCAAATGACTCTGCACCACCTCAGGATCTACGCATGGAAGTCTGGCGCCTTGCTGCTGCCTCTCTACAACCCCAGTGAGAGACTTGTCGTGCCCCTCACTTAGGGGGGACAAGGCTGAACTCCTCAACGAGTTCTTTGCCTCAGTGTTCCTATCTGTCACCAATTCAGATGCTCCTGCTCAAAAGCATGAGGTTTTGAGGTAGACACACATCATAGAGAGAGTTAGCAATACAGCATCTGGGAAGTTGAGCCAATCTGATTTACCCAGTGGAAGGCAGTAGTCCGGTCAGTTCATTTCAGAACATCTAAACGTTCATTGACTGCTCTTGCTGCAGGGATGTTGGGGGCCCTGTGCGCAGTACAGAGTGGGATGTCTGCATGCATCTCATCATGTGAGAGTTACCACAGTGATTAGGCTTCAGTGCACATGTGAGTGCATTCATTATTTTACTGAATCACATGTGCTCATGATTTGACTCTCTCCTTTTTGTGCCCCTGAACCCTTGTGAGGGCACATGTTGCACATGCCTTGTTTTGGCATTGGTTGATAGGTCTTGAGGCCCTTTCAGAGCTGAGACCAACGTGGAAGCCTAGTTCACAGAGGGCTATTTGATTTAGATTTAGAAGTAACAAAATGTGATCTTTAGTCAATGCGACCCCCCAAATGAAACATGGAAGTTAGATTTTCCAGACAAAGTTGAAACATTTCCATAAAATCAAATTTTTCAATTTTCCCAAAATTGGATTTTCCAAAGGAAAACCATGTTGATAACACAATATATTTTGTTAATGGGATGCAGGGATAAAAGTCACATGAAAGGAGAGGGAGAATTTCGACAGGGATAAAATACCATATATGAACCAGCCCAGATGATTGGTGTATTCAGAATGCGATCTGAAAGGGCATCTTACAGATGAGGACCATAAGAGGATGAGAACATAAGCACTGCCATTTACTAGGCCAGACCATGGGCCTATCTTGCCAAGTATCCTATGTCTTGCAGTGGCAGAGGGTGGATGCTGAAAGGGAGCGTGAACAGGATATGGCCAGGGTTTTTCCTGTTCCTCTTCCACTTGCACCCTCTGTCTGTACTTGGGATGTTGGGAACAAACTACACCCGTGTGTTCAAAAAATGGTCTGATTTCCCTCTTTCCCACTCCTTTCAGAAACATTTCTGGTGTTGTGGACCAGGCAATTCAGAAGCACCAAGCCTGTTCTTTCATGGTCTATTATAGCGTCATATCAATAACTTCTCAGGCCAGGAGATCCAGGGGTAAAAAAACCCCTGCCCCTCAAAAAAGTGGAGCAGCGCACATGGGGGCAGCGCATGCTGCCCAAAACTGGAGTCTGGATGGCCAGAGCCATGCTCTCGTTGCCAGCCAGGCTCTGAGCAGCAGGATCACTGCTGCTGCAGCCTCAGGAGGCCCCAGGACCCCAGGTAAGGTTGCTGGGGTCAGCCCAATGCAGGCCCCAGCCTCCCCTACCCCACCCAGAGTAACCTGCCATGCACCAGAAGGCGTATAGCACAGGCGTTCCCCAGGGGCAAGTAGCAGTGGCACAAGGTGTGCTGCTGCTTCTTGTCCTTGGGGAAACAAACATCCACGCTTGTGTGTATGCGGCCTCAATGACTGCTTCGTGTGTCTTTTATATGGTAGTGTATGCCTACTCAACCAAGATGGGCAGCTAGTCTTGGACCAGACAGGCAGGCACACCCACCTACTGAAGCCAGGAGATGTTGAATGCCTTTACCCTTTCCCTGAATTGGGTAGCAGAGCACGAATCCTTGCCCCTGCATTGGTTTTGGTTGTGTAAGTCTGCCTGAGCGGCTCTGATATGAGCTCTCTCCAGGTTTCTAGCATAGAAGTGACAAAGGGAAAGGGGATTTCTAGCTGCAGAAATTCTCTGGTGAGCAGAGATGGGCTGTGGGTCAGTAGCAGAACTATGACCATGTATAAGCATTAGGTTTCTACACGGAGAATCACTGCATAGAAACCACAAACACACATGCTTCATCAAGTTTCTCCCACAGGAAAGAACACCAGTACACTTTCTTACCACTAGCGTCCTCCCATAGACCAGGAGCTGCTGAGTGGCAGGAAATGCTCCCTGCACCCTTCCTAGGACTGGGATCACCCCAGTACTGAGAGAAATTAGGGTGGAGAAGACTTCCATGACTTCCCCAGAGTAGGGTCACCCAGTTTGGAGAGGGCATGGGGGACATTGCCCTACTTCTCCTGTCCCTCCTTGGAGATGGGTGCTCCCTCCTCCACTCCCTAGATCAGGGTCCTGGGTCCGGAGAGCAATTCGGGAGGTCTGTCCCCCCTGGTCTTCTCTCCTGGACTGGTCCAGTAGGGGAGGGGTGCAGCTGCTGCTGCTTGGGGAACAGGAGGGGGCTTTGACTCACTGTGTCCTCCTCTCTGTTCCTGGAGATTGGGAGTGGAGCAGAGGAGGCTACTCCCTGCCTGTTCCCCAGATACTGGGTTGGAGAAGGTGTGGCGAGTCTTTTCCTGCCGCTACAGTCTCCCTGGGGACCAGCAGGAGTAGAGTAGCCACTGCTCCCCAAGCTTTTCCCAGACTGGGATCACCTGGTTTGGTAAAAGCACAGTGGTTAGTAGAGAGGGGGCAGCTGTAGGGTGAACATCTGTATTGCTCCCTCTCCTGGAAAGATTTCTACTGGTGGAAATTTCTTGGAAATTTCCACCAGTAGAAATGAATGCCTGGTCATGGCCTATACCACTAGCCCAGCACCTAGTCACTCTAAGGACAAGGGAAGTGGAAGCAAGATAAAGGCAAATTTCAAACTCTGCCCCTCAAGCTACAGGACATGTACATATGTAGTCACAAACTGAAGTTTTGCAATTAATATCTACCATGGCTATTTGTAGATTACCTTCACCCTAGAAGCAGTTGCTCAGTGACACAGAGCAACATATGGGATACAAAAGCTCCATATGTGATTGAAGGTGTTTCTAAGTCGTGGAAGGTGCGAGGAGAATACTTGGCCTCACCTGCCAAAATTTTACAATGGGATCCTCTAACGTGCCTGAAGTTGAATTTACAGCACATTTGAACGATAACTGTTTGCCTATAATTCAAGGAGGCTAAATGAGAGCTCTGATAAGCAGCTCTGGTGTAATGACCAAAAGCTGAGATGCACATGGCATATCATACCATGCCACTATTAGCAGTTGGCTTAGATCTGAAATCAGCCCTTTTTAGCTGTAAAATATCAAGTTTGCACAATCCAAAAACACATTTTCATTGGCTAAAAGTAAAGTTGGTTTTGGAGTCAAGAATGGCTGATAATTAAATCCAACAGCATGAGAATCTGGTACTGATCTGCTCTGAACAAATGATTTGGCTACCTGAAAAGGGGAGAATCAAAACCTTTTCTCCAAGCAGGCTCAAAGAACTTAAAGAAAAATCCTTGGACAGCAACAAAGAAAAACATAACGCAGGCAAGTGAAAAAAATGACACGGGATTGACCTGGTTGTTGGACATATGTGTGTTAGAAAAACTGGAACTATCATTTTTTTGACTAGCAATCCTGTCAGTGATCTTTACATGAATTTAAAACATGACAGGAACAGAAAGAAGCTTATGCTGCTGTCCTCAAATTATCTTGCCTCCACAATGCTTTTCTGGAAGGATAGTTGTTTTGCTTTAACAGAGACAAATTCAGTAATATTACAAAGATGAATGCAACAGAATTACACACTTGGTAGAGGAAAGTTTAGCTTCGTGGCAGTTAAGAGTTATCCAAGAAATTTAACTACTTGAAATTTGCCATTTTCAACTGTGTGGAGGAAAATCTGGAAGGAGCAATTCCAGCAAGTATATTTAGTCAAACAGTACCAGATGGCTGTGTGGGATTCACCTTACACTTTGGTTATGAATGAATGTAGTCAGCTAAGAATGTGTTAGACTGTATTTTTTGCCTCTAGAATTATGGTCAAGGTGTGGCCAATGCCGACATGGCTGGGTCTGGATTATGACTTGGGGATTTGTGGAAAAGAAAAGAAAAGAGAGTTTATGCAAAGCCAGAGAGTGTTGTGATCAGAACATGTCACTCACGTGTAGTCACTCTGTGACCAGACGTTTGCGCTGTGTATGAACCGGTGCCACAATTGCAAACAGGCAGCAGGGATTTTTAATAGAGTATTTTGTGCTTTCCATCTTGGAAGAGTCTTACAAGCAGTCATCCCATGGAGGAAAGCATAATTTCAATTGTACAGGTGGGGGAACAAACAGAGATTTGCCCAGTGTCACAGAAGCAGTTCATGTCAGCAGCTGAGATTTAATAGCAGTTAGTCCTATCCTGTCTACTGGGTTTTGACACTGGCTTCAAGAGGAAGAGGAGAAGGATGACTATCCCATATAAGATAGGTATCATTCTTTTCTGATATGAAGACAAACGTAAACCAAGGACAGGTTCTGATTCAGGAAGTTCTTCAGCTTGTGCTTAAATCTGTCCCTTTTCACATGCTTCAAGCTTTTTCTGAATCAAGGTGCAAGGTATGGTGCATTGTGTATCTTTCATAATTAATCTCTGCTGTAAAATAAACTCAAAGCCTGCATCCAGACGAGTGTGGCTGTGCAGTATGTGGTGCTGCAAACATGTCTGTGGTGCCACATACTGCACACACAGCTGTTCTCTATGCTGCAAGGTAGCAGCACTGCAAAGTAGCACCGCATTAAAAAAAAAAGCGGAGTGGTGCATGCGGAGGCAGCACGTGCCGCTCAAAACTGAAGCCTGGCCAACTGGAGCCATGCTCTGGCTTTTGGCCAGGCTCTGAGAGGAAGGATCGTTGCTGCTGGAGCACCAGGAGGCCCCCAAGACCGCAGGTAAGGCTGCTGGACCAGCCCAGCGTGGCAAGGTGTGCCATCGTTTCTTGTCCCCAGGGAAACAAATGTCCACACTTGTGTGGATGCAGCCAAAGGGTGCATTTCCATGTGAATTTTACCGTGGAGTAGACTATTAGCTCTGCAGTAAAGCATCACAGTCCGTGTGCGCACTTGTATTAGGGCTCAGTAGATTAATTAACTCTGCTGTAAGATAGTATGGTTGGGGACAGTACTATCTTATGGTAGAGTGCTTACGTGCAATCAAATAAACATGTAGACTGTGACAAGAATTGGCCAGGGCAGAGGGTGCTAAATTATGGGGGCCTGCCTGCTGGATAGCCCTGCACCGTAGCACCTTTGTGCCCCAGTCAGCCCTTTCACCACTCAGTGCCACCACCTGAAGCCCAGGGCTGACACCCGGGCCCCCTGCCAACCTGGAGCTGCTCTGCTCTGGCTCAATAAGCTGCAGTCCCAGGCACACATGTAAAGGGGAGCAACTAACTTTGGTGCAAATTGTGCCAGAGTTTATTTCTGCAGACTAATAGCACATGTAGATGCACCCGAAGGGACTTATATCAGTATCTTCAGAGTTTACATTTGGTTCATTATTACATATTATTACATACAAATGCAGCACCTGCTGAGACAACCTAGAGAGCTTGGATGAAGCTTGTTCGAGTTCACAGCTGCTTAGTTTTTTCCAGGAACCTGCCTCCCCATTAATTAGATATTAGATACCATAATACAGAGCCTATATATCCTTGCTCCTGGCAAGGTTAACTCATTCCACTAAATCCATGGGCAGTATCTCTTCACATATTAGCAACAGTCTGCAACCCAGTGGGTCCCAATCCTTCTCTCAAAAGTCCCTGACCTTTAAAAAATTGTCATGGGTGTAACAGAGAAGAATACTGCTCATTTAATGCAATAAAGATATAACTATTGTATCACTAAGCTAATACTGTACTAATTGTTTTGCTCTTTAAAGAGTGCAAATCACCAGTGGGGAAAAAGAAAATTGGCTTTGTTGACTTTTTAAACATACATACAAAGTGTATATTGTACATAGTCACAGTTGTTTCCCAGGAAAATAATTGCTGAGTTCAGACCCATTTTTTCCATAAGAATTAGTGAAACAAAAAGTTAAAAGTGAAATCAACAGCCGAGACACACAAACAAAAACAAGGTAACATTCTCATAAGGGGACAAATTATGCTTTCCTTTTTTATTTTATGAATACATATACAAGATATGCATAATCTTCCATTAGTCAGGCTTAAAAGTAACAGATTTTGTTTTTAAAATAGCTTAAAGAAAACTGACAGAGTTGGTGCAACATATCTAAAATATACAGTTGATTATTTTGCTCAAATTATTGCTGAAATGCAAACACTGTGCTGTGTGTGTATATGTGTGTGGTCAAAGCCTCACCCAGGATATTTCTCTAAATGAATAAAAAATGCTTTGGCATATCCAGAGGCTCCTCCACTCATGCTTTCTTGACATTTCTGAAGTAGACAGAACACAAGCAGAGATTATAGCATATATCAGTTTCACTCCTTGGCAGCAGTGTTTTTTAAATGTGAAGGGGGGGGGGGGGGGGAAGGAAAAGAGGAGTGATTCTGTTGAGAAGAAATGTTTACTTCCATATTAAGATGATTATATTAGCAGGATGAAACAGGATGCAAACAGCTTCAAATAGAAGCACTTGTGAGATACATACATATATACGTATGTATGTATGTATGTATGTAATGAGAAAATGCTTATTTTATATGAGAGGGGAAGATTTGTCAAGATAACATAAAATGAACCACTCTAAGACTAGCTTCCAGCAAAACATTTTGCTTTATTGGATCTAATTTCTAGCTACACATTAAGCTGACATCTGTCAAACTTTTTATTTTTTATATGGCAGTCTATATGAATTTTTTCATGCAACTTCTACAATTCTAATACAGGGTGAATAACTTGGATTAAACAGGTGGGGAATAACAGATTACTATTAGGACCAATAACAGCATAATATGTACATAGCGCCATATTATATTCTGATGTCTTCACAGTAATGTGCAAATGTGACAAATATGGCTTTTATTTTGTGTAAGAAAAGAAAGTAAGACATAATTGTACAGAATATTTTAATATGTTTAGGAGTTTTTAACTTCCTGTGAAACATGTTCAATTCTCATTACCTTGAGGCTAAATAGTTGCCACCTCAGTATGGAGGTGTAGTTTAGGCATATTTCCAGAAGGGGGCATTGATTCCTAAGGCACAATATTAATGTTAAACAGTTTTAAATTAAACCATGCTTTTTGGGGGGGTTATATGAAATAATAGGATGTTGCTAGTTATATAATAAGCTGTTGATTTTACAAAATACAATGTTAAAGGCTACACTACATGCCTATCTGGGCTCTGTGAACGTTAGCTAATCAGAAAACATACTATACAGCGCTGCATATGAAACTTTTGTTTTTTTGGTAATATTTTTTTTGTACATGTAGCAGAGAGTTATAAGGCTTCTGCGGAATAATAAACTTATAACTGAACAAATATTTTACACTCTTTTGTACTAGTATTTACAATTACATTAGTTCATATTTTTCCATTTGGTAAATAATATGTATTTTGTATGCATCCTTTTTGACTATCTAAAGTGCTTGCTTAACTGCATGAGGAAAGACAATGCATACCTGTCATAGGTGCAACAGACCCTCAACTGAAGTAGCTGAAACATTTGTTTTGGATCTGAAATGCGTTCTCAGTAATGGAAATTATTGCTAAATTCAGTGCCCTCAGCAGGCAATCATCTATATTATTTGTCATATATAAATATATGCATATATACTAGTATGTATGTACATGCATACACATACATCTATCATGTAATAGATAGATTTCATTTTTTGTCCATCAACCTTATTACTTTGTGCTACTCAACTTACTTGTGCTATGACTGAAGCCTGATTAAAATCAAAATCTTAACATGCTACTACTAACAATCCTATGATTCATTAGCACATAATATAGACAGTATGAAAAAAGAAAGAGCTGAGATGACACATTGGGAGGCTCTTGAAATGCACTGAGAATAAGGCAACAGGCTGTATATTACAGCAGAGAAAAAGCTGAAGAAATTCTGGAATTCACAAAGGTATTTTACTCTCAGTAGGGGTGTCTTTCTCCTCCAATAGGCAGTCCTTTGATTTTTAAAACATCCATTTCCAGAATTGCAAGCTTTATAGGTTATGCACCCACCAATACCTTTTATGGTAGCAAACTCAAAGCCTATTAAAAAATGCCCTGATGCCACAATCTGGTAAAATAAGGCACTTCCAGGGTTGTATTCCAGTGGTGCCAAAAGGAACAGTTCTGGGTTTTCTAGTTTTATCCCAGAAAAATGCGCCATCTTAACAGTTTATTCCCTCCCTTTTTTTTCCTCTTGAGATGATTTTCTTTAAAGAAGATATTTCATCAGTTGAGGTCGAAGAGCTACATCTTTGTAAGCAAGAGGTAAATCTTCAGTTCCTAACATTCAGTAAGGTGGAAGATCAGAGTGGTACCAGGTAATATCTTCAGTTTATTTAGTAACTGTGCTGTAGCTGATATATCAGCTGAGCTAAAAGTGTGTGGATTGCAAACTAGTTCAATATTGCAAGCTATGAATGGACATTGGTGCTGGAAAGGTCATTCCTTATAATTTCATTTACTGCAAAGAAAGAACACAAGAAAAAAAAAGAATTATTAAAATTAAACTTGGGTATGATTACTGTTTCTTATGTCAAATAGATTAAAAGAAATCTGTATCAGTTCCTTTACAAGTTCTGCTATAATTTTCAACATTAAGCATAACACTCATTATT
Source organism: Alligator mississippiensis (assembly GCF_030867095.1). Taxonomy (NCBI): domain Eukaryota; kingdom Metazoa; phylum Chordata; order Crocodylia; family Alligatoridae; genus Alligator; species Alligator mississippiensis. Next base: position 112,802,711 of record NC_081826.1, on the reverse strand, counting down.
AGATAGCTGAAACAGGCTGACCAAAGTGCAAGAGAACAGGATTAACATAAGTTATTGACATGCTAAACACTATATGAAACCAGACATCACAAGAACAGCAGCATCTTGGGTCTTTTATTGCGTCAAACAAATTTAGCACTTTGAACGAGTTACAGATAAAACATTCATCTGCTCTGGAACTGGCTCCGATGCTCAAAATAATGAATGACCGAAAGTTTTAGAATAAATGATCTATTCCACAAAAATACCCAGAAGGATTATATGTTAGTATTCTTGACACAACAATGCCATGGCACAAACCTGCCACTTACAGAGCTGAGCACTTGAAGCTGTGATGCCTCTGCAGAATAAGACTACACATGCTAATTTTCCACTGTGGGATGATTAAAAAAATGAAAGGAAACGGGTGTGTTTGTCCATTACTTGCTATGGGTAAATGAATAAATACACTTTCCTTTCATGTTGATCAACACTCATGAACGTGTGGCCTCTGCTCCTATCAATGAAGACAGAGGGATGGGGAGGATCAAGTTAAGTTTTAGGCCAGAAGTTGCAGAAAAGAATAAACAAGGCCCATTATCTAAGCATCAGCCAGTCAGACTGCATCTCCACTGATAAAGTATTGTTTTCTTTACTTATGACTCTTCTTTTATTCTTTCCTCCCCTGTAGCTCATCAGGCCATATAGTTTCCCACACTCAAATTATGTCCATTTATCAGCTTGTGATTTTTGGCAGATGGACAGGAAATGACTGAACCTGGCAAAGGCCATCTACAGTGAACTGCACAACATCCCTTTTATTTCCACCCCACCTCCCTGCAGCCACTGCCACCACCTGATTTACATCCAGATAGATTGAATGCCATCAGTAAGGCTGTCACTGCTTCTGAGTTTTCCTAACTTTACTGGGAGGGGAAACACAAGCCCACGTCATGGAACTACCAGGAGTTTTCCTTTGCTCATGGGCTGCTGTTCACTACCATCCAGATAACTCCATGTGTTTGTTGGAAAGAGCCCAGCATGTCTAAAATCAACTTCCTGAAGCAATTAGTTGTTGAACATGTTTTTTCTTCAGACCTATTGCACATTTTGTAACAACAATGCAGGAATCAGCCAGGATTAGGGCCACAGAAGCTGATCAGTGGTTTGTTTGGTGCTGACTTACACAGATGTCCTACAATTGCAATGGAACATCAGTTGTATTTGTGATTACCTATTTATTTCAGAAAACTAAGAGCAGAACGGAAATGACACGTAAAGACAATATACTTTCTCTTGATAGTACCATGGAATTTATATTTTATATTAGAAAACAATGGAAACACATTCAGATGGCAACTCCAGTACTGGTGAGAAGAAATCAGCCTGCACATCCCCTTGTAGAATAATAATGCAACAATGTTTACAGGTTCTCAAGTCAAGACAGTTTTCTGAACCGAACCTCAACCTTGAATGCAAATAGCGTGCTCTTTTGTTGTGGGAAGACTTCTTCCTGACATTTCTGTCAAGATAAACCTCATAAAGCAGCATTAGGTACACTACAAAATACGTGGCAGCATCCCCATGTAAATGTGGTAATGAAAACAATCCCCTGAGGGCTAGAGATCAAGTTTCACCTTTGTGTACTTTCCCTGTAGGTTTCTTCTGTGCTGAATAATGCTAAGCCACTATTCAAACTGCACCTTAATTTTTATATGTACAGGGCACATCTGCATGAGATGCTTACTATGCGGCAGCCTGATAGCACTGTGCAATAGCGTGCCGGTCAAAAACTGTCCTAATAAGCTACTGAGCTGTGTTATTAGGCTACTGTGCAGCGACCATCACAAAAAAAACCTGTCTGCCCACATTACTGTGCAGTTACTAGTTATTGTGCATTTAGTTAGTACTTAATTAAAGAAGTACTAAATTAAATGTGCAGTACCTACTGCACAATAATGAATGAGTAGATGCGCCCACAATGTAGCTTCAGGATGAATTCTCACAAAGTTTCTGTGAGGTAGGTTAAGTAACGTAAGTGGCATTTCTGACGTGGGGAAAGAAAAACAGTGACAAAAGCCAGGACTAGGACTCTTAATTTTCAGAGGAAAAGCAAGTCATATCAAGGAGTTTGTCATATCAAGGCAAGTGTAGACACAGCTCCAAGTGAAAGCTCTAAATGCAGTAAAAACTGACTATGGGAAAATTTTGAAAAAAACCTAAACTACCTAGGAATCTAAGTTCCATTTTCAAAAGTGATTTAGGCACTGAGTTGTCCTTTGATTTTTGGGAGACACTGACTTTCAGTGGGAACAGGTTCCTGAGAGCCCAAGTACAGTAATTTTTAAAAACAGGAGTGAGCTCCTAAGTCACTTAAGTGCCTTTGAAAATGTTATTGACCTCTACAGCAAACTTTTCCTCAGCATGACCCCATGTTCTTGGCATAGCCCCTCATTCCTAGCCCACTGTCCCCAACCCCTGTGACCCACCCGCTGTTGTTGTGACCCCATATGGGGTTGCGACTCACAGTTTGGGAACTGCTGCCCTAGAGGGTAAGTGATTTTTTCAAAGTCACCCACCAAGGCCCTTCCATCTGGGAGCTCAACTCTCCTGACTCACAGCCACAGTCTGGAACAAACTCCCCCCAGAGGTGGTGCAAGCACCTACTTTGGACTCTTTCAAAAAACATGTGGACATATTTCTTGCTGGGGTCACTTGATCCCAGCTGACTTCCTGTCTATGGCAGCTGGGGGGGTGGGGACCGGACTTGATGATCTCACGGGGTCCCTTTCAGCCCCTAATGTCTATGAAATGTCTATCCTTTTCTATTACTTTACCTAAACTCAACGATGAGACCTAATATTATCAGGACCACATCTGAGATCTATCAAAGTCATTGGCAGCTGTATTATTGACTTTAGGGAAGATTCTGTGCAACTTTCTCATTGTAGCTGAGCTTCCACTGTCTTTATGAGTGACAGTCCAGCACAGCTTCCTCATATAGAAAGACATCTGCTTAATAACATCCCCTTCACCATATCAACATATACCCAAAAGATAGCTAAATCTTGCAATAGTGTATCCATTGCCACTGGAAAACAACCTGATCTCACAAACAAATGGGACTGAGGCAGGTGAAGGGGCCAAGACAGTAGCTGGTGGCAAGATTTTACATCACTCTCATCTAGTATCACCTCTTTTTAATGAGGCTCTTTATTTCACCACTTTTAAATAGTGAATAAATTAAAAGTGTGGGCTCTTTCCAGGTCATGTGAAATGATGCTGACAAAGAATACAAGAGGAAGGCAAGATGTGAAGGAATCCCTGTCTTGCATAGCAGTCAGTATTGTAAATTAGTAAGTCTAGTAATTTAGATACAGCTGAAAAACCCATCTGTCTGAACAGATGAAAGGGGAAAAAAGAGCAGAAGTATGCTAAAAGTGGGCTTTCCCTTGCTGCCCACTAATGCACCTGAGCCTGTGAGGGAATGCCCTTCAGTGGGTGGGAGTGACAGAAATCATTCAGCATGCTTGTGCAGTCTAGGACCCAAGTGATACCCTTTTGCGTGGTGCTTGCTGTGATTGACTAGTAGTAAATCTATTCACTTCCTCCATCAATGTGTTTCTAGCATCTTTTGTAAAAACTCTGCTTTTGTGTCAGGACTGGGCTGTACAAATACGTTTGGAGAATGGTTTACTAGCTGATAAATGCAGTTTCAGGTTGACAAAAATCTCCTTGTGAAAGTAAGTTAAATTCAGTGAACAGGTATGGCCAAAATAAAATTGAGGGGAAAAAAAGCCAAAAGCTTTTTGTTTGTTAAATTTCAGTTATATCTGTTTTTTGATATAAAAGAAGGTTGAAAAAAACCCTCTGAAATAAAATGAAAATTTCCACACAGGTCAAATGAAATGTTTAATTTAACCCTAAAACATTTCTTTTTGGTTCAAACATATTGAATTCAATTTCAAACAATTTTTTCAATATTTCATTTTGGCAGGAATATTGGGGCTTGATCTTTATGCTGCTGAACCAAAAATTCAGTTACTGGCAGAGCCCTCATCCTAGTTACAAACAGAACTTCTCCCAAATGCACCTTAGCTATTTAAACACTGATGGAATGACTCCTCTAGTTGGACCAAAAATTCATCCTATATTCAATGATTTACCCTGTTGCTCTCATGAATAGGCAGGTTTTGGACTACAGACCTGTCACTTCAGTATGCTGGCCCGCTATATAAGGATCAGCTTATATATCTATGTAGCACAAGTAAAATTTTGGTTTACTTTGACTTCAATTTTTTTAATATTCTTGGGTCTGTAGGTTAAAATGATGCAGAGCACCTGGCTGTTCCTAATTCTAAGAGTAGTAATAGTTTGTGTGCACATAATACTTTCCAAATAAAAGTTTCAAGGCTTTACATACATTAATTAAAATTACACAATCTTAGTATTCTTGTGAGACGTCTATTAAACCCAATTTATAAATGTGGAAGCTAAGGCTCTTAAAATTAGCTCATTTGCTTAAAGTCTCAAGGTAATACCATGGTAAATTTGGAATAGAATTAGGGTGTTCATTTTTAGTGCCCAGATTAGAACAACACTTCCTGCAGAAAACACATCCCTTTCTATCTGATATCAAAAAGCTGAGTGTGATAAATTTACAGCACATTTGTCATCAGATTTTAGTTTGTTTTTCTGGTTTTTTGGGGGGAGCGGGCATTGTTACTTTTGTAGCTAACACCTACAGTTCCCCACAATGCCTTCCCTCAATTGATATTTTCCATCTTCATGTTCAGCTTTTCCACTGACATCAAGTCAAAAAAATAATAGTGCTGAGAAATGCAGGTAACATGTGACCTTTGTACCTGTTAGAAGCCTGAAAGAGGAACTTTTCCTTTGCTAAACATCAGATGCCACAGCAGCAGGATGTGGTGAGCTGTTATACCACAATATAGTTTAATAAGGAGTTTTTTCTTTTTATATTTAACTTTGCTTGAAAATGCCCTTGCAATGGAAACTTTTGTTTTACTAAATAGCAAAATCAATATCTTACTGATGCAACAGTTTGAGTTCCTGCTTTAAACAGGGCAACCGGATATAGTTAAAGAAAGAGGGACTCCTTATATGGATGTGAACTTTATAGGAAATGGAATCACCTTCAAATGCTGAAGCTTTAATATGGATTCAGATCAAGCCTAATAAAACAGTAGACTTATTTTCTGCAAACTTCTGCATTCCTTTTATTTGGCTACTGTTTTGAATACAGATAACTTTGTGGTGTTTCTGTTTTCATAAAATATCTGGTCTTCCAAAAATAAACTCTGCTTTTCCTAGTACATTCAACATGGGTTTTGATTCACCATTGCACGGTATAATTCCATTCAAATCAAAGGAGTCACACAAGTGTAAAACAGGAATAATGCAAATATGAAATAGGCCCATTAACTACTGTGGTAAGTTCTTCAGTACACAAAGAATGCTGCATCTCCTTTGGTTTTATGATGTTCATTTGTGACTATGTAATAAGAGCCAAATGTTCTGAAAGAGACTCAAAAGTGGTAGATGAATTTAGAGCCTCCAGTGCTGAAAAAATATAGTTGCAGAGACTTTAGAAGGTAGGATGACAATGCCTTATATTGCTCCCGGTATTATCTTTATTAAAAATAAAAGCCCCCTAACCTCAACCTTTTGTTCCATGAACATGTCAAGGTTCCTATGGGGGAATATTTCTACTACCATGAAGTCTGTCTGCTTAGTTGTGACTAAATGTGCCTACCTTCTCCCTGTATCCTGTCCCAGAAAAACTAGAATAGAGGCTGCAAGGGAGCCACATTCTACACTATTCATGGTGTAGGGGCCCTGGAGTGTCCTTTCTGATTTTGGTCCTGCCTGTGCCACAGCACCATACCATTACTGTTCTATTCAGGCTCTTCTATGTTCTCAATAGAGCCATCTACATGTATGCTTTACTGCGGAGTTGACTAATTAGTTCTTCAATAAAGCATCACTGTCTACATGTGTGCCAGTATTAGGGCACAGTAAATTAATTAAATCCACTATAATATAGTACTGTTGGGAACAGTACTACCTTGCAGTGGAGTCATTTACTGTACAGAAATGCACATGTGGACAATAACCAGGACTGCAGCAGTTAGAGCCAGGGCAGAGCAGCCCCAGGCTGGCAGCAGACTCAATGGGTCAGCCACACAACTCTACAGTTTCAGTACTCTCGTGCTCCAGCCAGCCCCAATGCTGCCTGACACCAGCACATGGTACCTGGGGGAGTCCTGGGTGCACGTGAAGATGCTGAGCCCTGGAGCAGATGACCCTGGTGCGAACGCACCCGAGTTTATTTAGCCGCATTAATGGCTTTGGTAGATACACCCAACTGAGTTCAGAAATTTTGCCCATATTGAATAAGAAGTAGAAGTTAAAACTTTCAAAATAGCATATGAGCTGCAGCATTGCTTTTTCTCATATATATTAAAATTATCATGAGTACTTGATTAGGATTTAAGGAAGAGATAATTTGACACTAACACATCTCTCCTAGACTTAATAGTTTGTCCTGCATCTTTTCCTGATTATGTTTCCATAATATTTAAGCTGGCAAGCTCTTCAGACAGCACCATGGGCTTCATCCAAAGCCCAATGAAGTCAATGAGAGACTTTCTATTGAATTCAGTGTATTTTAGAGTTACTTTGGAGAGTTTTGTATCATCAGAGTGAATAATCAGGTTGACCTATAAAAACACAAACTCCAAGCAATGGTGGTATCATTTTGCTGTAGGCAAGCAGGCATTTTTCAGTGAATCCACCAGGACAAGTATGCTACATAAATAAACAATTTTGACACAAAGGCTTGCCAGGATATGGAACAGTGCAAGTCACCTGTTTCCCACAAAGCCATCTTTGCCCTGTCCAGCAACTACTTCCAGCCCACATTTATAGTGCTGTACAAAAGTCACAAAAAAGTTGCACGATAATTATAAGAGGAAGTCTGATGGAGGTTTGGAGAGGAAATGGTTTAGGGCTTATACTGATCAGGAGGGTTTTACTATGGTCTATTTAATTCTTTTAAAAAGAAGCATTATACGTTCAAAGCACAGTTGCAATGAAAGTTCTTCAGAAAAGTGCACATATCATGAGTCACTAAAACCTGGTGCATTCACTTAAAAAAAAATAGAGATGGCAAGCAGCAGCATCTTCTTCAAATCCTTATGGAGAGGAATGGTTAAGCAGCTTGTTTAAGGAAATCTATTGTATCAATCTTCTGTTAATAACAGTTAACTCACCTATATATTTGTAGTGCTACATGCTGTACCTTTTATGTAACTATGAACAATATGGAACATCTCTTTTAAGATGGGACAGAACAACAGTAGAACGTACAACTCCTAAAAATTCTTTTACTGGAACCAAAAGCAACAATCCACCTTCTCTTGAACATGCCTCATGAAAAAAAAATCACTAACTATTTTCAGACAATGGATCTTGTATATGTTATATGTTGTATATGCTTATTTGCTGGGATCCTTTGACTCTAGCTGAGTTCCTGCCCTTTGGGCAGAGGGCTAGACCCAATTATCTTACAAGGTACCCTCCATCCCTAATGTCTTTGAAATATAATCTATGAAACCTATATTATGTATGTATCAAATTATGTATAGATTTTCCTGTGTATTGACCTCAGGGCTGAATCAAGCTCTATCCCACCTTTTAGGCACATAGATAGATGTATGCGCCTAAGTGTGATAATATTCTGCCTTGCTCTAGTCCTAAAAAACAGCTAATGCAAAAGGTGAGTGGGTCCTCCTTCCCATAACTGCTTTTTTTGTGTCTTAGTCTTAGGTGTAAGATGATGGTGTGTTACAAAAAGAGATGCATTAATGGATTTCCAGGACTGGAGCAGAGTGGAATAGAATCTTGTGTATGTACTTAAATCCACTTGGACACTCAACAGAATCTAGCAGTCATTTCTCACTGACTTTGATAGATGAATGGCTGTGAGCACTTTGGAGCAGGGATCACGTTTTCTTCTGTTTTGTACAGCACCGAGCATTCTGCCAGTACTCATGGAAATGAGCAGCCACATGTAAAGAGAAACAGAATAATGGAGACAAGGAGTTTGGTTCTACTGATCTTTTTGCTCCACTGATCTTTTGGTAATGCCTCATAGGTTATGGCATTTGCTTTGTTGTCTATAATTGCTGCCATTGGATTTTTCCACTGGCGACATCAGATTGAACTCTGTCATACTTGGGTACTGTTATGTCTTCTTATTTCAGATAAAATGCCATATTTCATGTCCATAATAAGGAGTCTACAGTCATAAATTGACTGGTAGGATGTGGAAGCACAAAAAGGAATAATGCCACCTCCTGATCACTACATGCATATGTTATTTTTAGAAATAAATGGTGAAATATAAACACATAGATAAACAGTAAATAGATAAAACTCCGACTGTAAACTCCTAACAGTAAAGTCCTCTTTGGGGGTATAGAGCTTATCTCTCTGACTCCTTAAAATCTTCTCTCACATGTGAATGCCAGAAATTTCTATACAGTGCTATTATGTAACAATGACTGAAAAACAATGCCATTCAAATTTCTGTTTTCAAAGCAGGAGCTATACCATGAAAAAAACCCCCAGAAAGTACTTATTCCTGAGGTGCAAGTCTGCAGCATGAAACTATAGATCATGCTAAACCTTGCTGAATTAAAAACAAAACAAAACAAAGCTTGTGAAGCAATGGAAAATATAACTTCACACGTTCCATAAAGAAGTCAGATCTTGTATTACCTCAGGTGTCCTGGATGCATTTAGACCTTACACTTATTTTTATCTGTTTAATCATAATAAGCCACCACCACAGGGTATGCTATTTTTGGAAAGAGTGAATAGGACAGTGGAGCAAATGAGTGACAACAAGTAGCAGGTTTTAATAAAACATGATCCTCCCCTATGAATGTAGGTTTGGCATTGATGAACTGTATTGTTATATATGAGACTCAGCCATTAAAATGGAATCATTTTCCTACCTGCAATACCTGTTTCCTTATTTAACTTGATAACTCCAAATAATGCAAAACCTGCCACAGTGGAAGCATTGTAGAGGGTTAACAGGAAAGGTTCCACACTGATGTGTGATGACAGCACTGTGTGGCTCTAACTTAACTGGGACTCTTGACTGGATGCCCATTCTAAATGAGTCCCAGTCCCCAGAATCATCACATCATGCAAGAATTGCTAGTTTTATGCTTTTCATCCACCACAGATGAAACCCGGAGAACTTTTTGAATTTCTTGTCTGTAAATACTTATTGCTAGATCTTTAGCTGCATTGAAGTCAATGGAGCTATGGTAATTTACACCATTCTGGAATCTACCCCCAAGTATTTTTGCTGCATGTTTGAAGACTGTGATTAAACACTATTTTTTTAGCAGAAGTTTAAAGTCAACCAAATATACTTGATAGCCTTCCCTCAGTAGAACTCTCATTCAGTTCAACAGGAATTCTGCCTGATTTAAATACTCAAAGGTTTGACTCAACGTGATGCAAGCCACTGTGGACACACAAAAACAAAAAGTGGTGGAGGGATAAATAAACCACATTTAAACCAAATTTATGTGTTTACGTTCCTAAAAGCACATGTAAGAGAAACAAAATAGGCATATTTTTAAGTTTTACACAGAATTTCTATGCCATAAAAGAACTATGCAAATATTACATAATATCACCAAAGTCCAAGATAAGTGGCACTGAAGGTTTGGTGAGGTAGAAGTGTACTCATCACCTGAGCAGAACTGTAATGAAGGAAGAACACAGACTTTACTGCTAGGATGTAGTTTACCCCAAAAATATGGAATAAAGTGCTCAAACTGGTCCTAACGATTAATATTACTGTCCACTTGATTTCTTAGAGCACAGCCAAGTATTAAGAAACTGTGAATCAGGCCCAAAATCACCATGAAATTTTATTAAAAAGACAATAGCTTTAAAATAATAAATTCTGAGTTCTTTATACTTGCCTCCTGTTATTTTGGCCTCTGTGGTTGCCATGCTTCACATTTCCAGTCCTTTCCCCACTGTGCCTATAACTACCATAAATCCACATTCATTTCTCTCTAAACCAGATGAGCTTCCATCCTATCTAAGAAGGTTTCCTACCTTCCCCCTCACTTTTTTTAATGAGAGCTGAAATGTACATGCCATCTCCTGATTTCAGCAGGTGGGGCTTTCAGAAAAAAACACATCAACAATCAGGAGATTCAAAATGAAGTTACTGCGTTGGCAACATTTGAAATAAGTAGCCCTCTCTCTACCCATGGCTCTCAAAACATTTTACAAATATAAATAAACATAATTTAAAACAACTGATGCCTAATGGTCCTGAGCAGCTCCTACTTTCTGAAAATCCTGCCACTTTCAGTTCAGTGTCTCAATTTGGATTTGGATTTGATTACCTAGATTTAGGTGCTGCCTTTTAAAATGTTGTTGACTACAGAATGTTACTGTTTTCTGATCATTTGAAGCTCTATAATGCTGTGACATATCTAAATCCATAACCCCCCAAGGTAAGTAACAGAAAATTACATCTGGTTATAAAGCACCCATATTTTATATGACTACACTGTAAGTCCGCTGGCCCAGAAGTATCTCAACATTCTAACTCCACAAATAAACACATAAGACCCTGATGTTTTGGCTTTGCATCTCTTTTCTATATGTATGGTCACACTTTTTTCCATAACTCAGTGAAATCTCTCAGTTCTAACTCACAGCTAACACACACTCCATAGCAGTCCAGGGCAAAAAGGTTAACAATCTCAGAGAAAACTGGCGAGAGATACTCCCAGTTGTCCTAATTCCACTTGCTTTGTAGCTTCGGATGGTTCCTCACACAAACCAAAGGAACAAGAAATGATAGCAATAATGGAACTGTGGCTGTTTTGTCTGCAGGATCCCGAGGCACAGACTATCACTCCATTGAAGAAGACATGGGAGTGTATGACACTTAACTACGCTCAATCTCTGCTTCCTCCACAACCAACTTGTTGAAGCCTACGAGCTGCTGCAGGGGCAAACAAGTGAATATCAAATAGCTGTGCCAGGTGGTAGTGAAAGTCATGCAACCCTCTGTGCCTGCCTGCCTGCTGGCAGCCAAGACAGTTCTCAACCTCACTGCTGGAATGGCTAATGAAACTGATAGGTGAGGGAGGGGAGGAAGGGCACAGCTCAGGTTCCAAAGTACAATAATACTGTTGTAGTTTAGCATCAGAGAACTACTTTCCCTGTCTTTTAATACAATGCTAAGGTTATTTTCCTCCCTACTCCCTCCACATGTCCATATGTGCATGAGAAAAGCCTGCCTGGCAGTCAGCTAAATAGGAAAAAAAATCAGACTGCTGTTTTGGATATTACACAGTTATACTGTGCTTGTGTCACTGCCAGCTTATCTACAGCCTAAAATGTTCCAGATTCATTTGATTTGGGAAGAGTGGGCATAAAAGAGATGGGGGTGGGGGGAGACAGAGGTGATAAAAAATCCATTCAAAGTCTACCACGGGGCTAGTCCATTTTCTCATTATTGTTGTTCTATTTTACTTCTCCTAAGAGTGAAATTCAGCTCCATGCATAAGGCCCGGGCCCCACTTGAGTCTTCAAACTAGACCTTAAGTAAGACTTAAGTGCTGACCCTCTGCAGTGTCAAATTTTTAGTGTGAGACTTTTCCCCTCTCCTTTATCAGCTGGGTACATTTCAAATGGAGTTGGGCAGACACAGAGATACCACAGAGGGGAAAAAACCCTTGGATCTTCTCAAGAAAAAATATTATGCAAACTAAAATACTCAATACATTAATACGTTGTTCTAGATGGAGCCCTTTATACCAAATATTAGAGGTTTCAGGCAGGTTGAAATTACTCATTTTGGTGTTTTGGGTACACATAAAGATATGGAACTACAATGTCCATCTTTAGCACTTATTCAGAAACATATCTTTTGCTTTAATACTACAAAAGGCTCAGCAACTGGAGAGTAGAATGTACATTAAAGGCTAATTTTCATTTTTAGATTGCATTAGGATGGGGTGATGAGGAACTCCTCTTATAATCAAAGCAGCCGATTAGCTTTACAAAGTATCAGCATCCCTGACACTCCGGGGGTACAGAAGGGAAGAAGGGAACAAGACAGGGTTCATAATCCTTATGACTTATTGATTTCAGAGTTAAAAAAAGCCAAACAAGATTGAATTTCAGTATTGATTATACAATTATTAATCTTTATAGAAGCTTTTCCAACATTGCATATAATGAGCAATTCATCAAAGTATATTAGGTGCCATGGAAGTTGCATTCGATATAAAGGGGTCATTAAGTTTCTTGTAATTGCACATTACTGGAGCTTTAGTTAGTTCTAAATCAAATCAACAGGACGTGCACGTATGCTCTCTAATTGACTTTATGTAATAATAGTGTGGCCCCCGGTGATCATCAGAAATACTTGAAAATGAGCAGCTTTGTGCTAATGTTTTTAGAAGACTAGGTCAGGTACAGCTAGGCTTGGCAAATAAAGCAAAGAAACAGAGTACTGGCGAAAGACTCATCTTGGAGTCACACGGGGGTGGTATTTATCAAGTGTTCTTTTTCTACTTCACACTAAGGAATTAGGCCCAGTTCTACTTCCACTGAACCAATGGCAAAATTCCAAATGACTTCAGGGAGATCAAGGTTGGAGATCAAAACCAGAACTGTCATTGACACAAGCTCAAAGGGACAATGGGGCACAGCTCAACTGTGTCTGAGCAGGCAGTGACTTCACTGGAATTGAACCTCTTCACATTATCTCCCAATATAATATTCCACAATACCTAGCTCTTAGGTGCTTTCAATTAGTAGATGTCAAAACATTTTACCAAGGAGTTCAATAACATTATCCCCATTTTTATAGGTGGGGAAACTGAAGTGGAGAAAAAAACGAAACCCTAGTGTTTGCCTCTTTCTTCATAGTTTCTTTATTTTGTTTTAACCCCTTATCTGGGGGCCCCGTCAAAAATAAAATTAGTTTCACATTTGAGACCGGGTTAAAGCTAAATCCCACATTTACTCTTCTTTGAGGTGCCTTTTAATACATAGCAAAGTTCTACAAAAAGATCTCAGATTGTCTTATGGAGGGCAAGGCTCAATGCTGATGGGCACTTCTAGTCAATTGTGCTGGCAGGCCCAAAACAGCTGTAAACAAGCTGCCACAGTACAAGTTGTGTGTGAGAGTGCCATTGAGACCAGATGCCTGTAGTGAAGGCTAGATTTGTCAACTGTGAGGGTAAAATGACAGCCATTGATGACTTACTTGATGACTATCCTATGGAAGAGTACCTATGGACTACCCTATTGGAAGTAAACATGCATAGCGGCCTATAAGTTAGTTGTGGGGATGATGTATCTGACAATCAGAAGGAAACCACTTTTTAGTCTATTGGAGAAAGGTGGGCAAAACACCACACAATATTTGGTCAGAATCACCAGATTATAGATTACATCAGGGACATCTAACTGGTGGCCCCCTGTCACTGATAAATTGGGCAGCCCTGGAATACCTGATTCTTGTTCAGTGGTTAATAACAGCTTGTCGTTAAAATTGGGTATCTGTAGGTATTTGCATTGGTGAGCATGAAATGCCTGCAAACAAATGAAGCAAAGAGTCATGTGACAAATTTGGTGTGAGGCTGTTCTTGAGACCAGATATTTGAATTGAAATGTCTGCAGCAAGATGACATGGCAGTTACCATAACATGAGCTACTCTGAATTCCATAGGATTTTCTTTTAACTACAATAATGTCAATAACCAAAAAACTCTGCAGTTCTCAGAGATGCACAGGTTTGGCTAGATCTCCTCACAGAAGAAATTTTCAGGGATCTTATTCTGTTCTCACATCAGTTTTACATCATAATAACTATGCTGAGTCACAATCTTGTCTGAAATCAAGAAACAGCCTCTGAGTACAGACTGGAAAGGTTATATAAGGATGGACAGTAAACATCAGATTTTGCTGCAAAAACTCAATAAGCACCATTGACTGATTGGAATGGAAGAAATACCCACCCTACTTTTTTAGCTTTCAGTGCGATAAAGAGAATTCATCTGAATTTACGGCTGTTCACTGGAGATGAGCTTTATTCTGCCACATGAGTTGAGCATTGACAAACCCGCTACACAACCTCCTAGTTGAAGAGCTAGCAAAACGGTACTTGAACAAGAGAGACATAAAATGTTCATTTTTCAAGCACACTTAAAGAGTAGGAACACAACTCAAAGCTTTTGCACTGCTCTTCCTAAACAATTATTTGCAATCTGCCACAATGATCTTTCCTGCTTTTTCTTGAGTACTTTGAACTCAAAAACCTCACCAGCTTGGTATCTGAAAAGTTACATCCTTGCTATCATGGCAAGGGTTATGATTTGCAGTATGTAAAGACTCATGGGGGATTCTGTTTTCACTTGGAGAGACAATTAAAGCAAAAAACCTAAAAAGTGAAAACTTAAAAAAACTAGAAGAGTAGCTTAAACCCACCCCTTTTAATCATTACCCGAAAGCAAAACTGGCTGTTTCTTTAGAGCTGGGATGTCAGCTGCAGAGCCCTATCATCCAGCCCACAGTGCTGCCTGTGGGTCTCAGACTGGACCCACGTACCGCACGTGGAACTTACCACACTGACCCCACACACTATCTGGTTGGGGGCTGGTTTGGTGCATGTTGCAGGCAGCATACGGGGCTGGTCCAGGGTGCATGCTGGAAGCTGATCTGGGGCACTTGCTGCCTATAGGGCCTGCGCTGAACTAGCTCCACATGCTAGATCCAGCACGCAGAGCTAGTCTGCAGGCCCAATCCAACCTGAGGACTAGCCTAGCATCGGCCCAGCACCACTCATCCAGCCCATGGAGTCTGATGAGTTTGACATCCCTGATTTAGAGCATTAGGTTTCTTTGGGTGGGAGAACAAAATGTTTAACAAGAATATAAAACTGTATACTTTCCTATAAAATAGGCATGGAAAATCTGTACGATTACACATTCAGGGCCTGCTCTCGATGGGTTCAGAATTCTCCCAACTCTTCAATAGGAGCTACTACAACATCTATTTAAGGTGTTTAGAAATAGACGTAGGGATTTTAGCTTTAGGCACACAAGCGTGTCAGGCTTCACCCTAACTTCAGAAGTAACTTTAACACAAGAAAAAAGGATATGATTTTGCAAAGTACTAAGAAAACCAAACTCCCATTGAAGCCCCTGGGAACTAGGCACTTTTCAGGTCTGGGCCTTAGAATACTAATGGAGCATTTAGTAAGTGTAAGAAAACAAATGATCACTTAAAGGCATTGATGGAAACTTGTGTAGGCTGACTTGTTTGTTTGTTTGCTCCATGTTACAGCACTCCCAGTTTACCACACCTTTTGTAAAACAGCATTTAAATTAACACATTGTTATCTGCAGTTGCTTCCGTCTACACACATTTCTGAAATACTTTAATTCCAAATTGTTTTGAGAGGAAACATTATAAAGAATGGAAACCTGGCATTTTATCAGATGGAAACCTCTGTTTCCATTTTACAGAATAGAAAAAAATTACAAAAAGAATATGCAACATTACTACTAAGCATGGGGATGAAAGATGAATAGAGACTAAAGACAGGGAGAGTTAATACACTACATGCATTCACCTGCACTTGGACAGAGTTCTAACGGGTGGGTCAGATCTGTACTTGCAGTTTTCTTTCAAGATGATGTAAACACTTTATTAAGAACCAGGTTTTGACAGATGTACTCTTTTTTCAGCCTTTTGAATTGTTCACCCCCCTCTCCCCCCAAATAAATACCTTGAGTTTTTGTTTCTTTTTTTGTTTCAAACTATGATGAGAGGCTCTTCTGGTCAAGACACTGAACAACTATTTACAGGTGATGGGGAGACACCATTTCCTCCCTCTAGGTTTAAACCTAGTGTCTGCCACATAATTTTATCCATTCAACGATTTTTTTTCCAGCCATCTGCCAAAAGGAAATAACTTTGCTGTATTGGGAGTCTGGGAATCCTAGAAAACAATCTTAAATCCATAAAATAATTGAAGTGCACTTTTACTGAGCTGTTCAGTTCGATTCTGATTTTTATTACAATGTCAACAAGAGTTTAATTTGTTTTAAAGTTTAGGTTCTTACATCTGAGTGATATACGGTAGTTTACAGCTTGCTGGCAACAGCTACTGTGGAAAAAAAATTGAAAGTGCATATAAAGGCGGTTCTAAGTTTGACATTGTGAAAGCAGGGAGGTGTGCCAAGAGCAGCAAACAGCATGGCTTTCCCAATCCTGGCTGACTTTAGGGACCGCTTGCTATTGACATCAGTCACTATGGGATACATTTCCCAGCTCTAACAAATCTCATCTGGAGGCTGTAATTAAAAAAGAAATGTCTCAAAATGTAATTTCTCTCCTTCAAACATTTACAGATGTTAACTAGATTGCTAATGGTGTAAGATGTCTGTGGGCGGACATCTTCCTCTCCTTATCTGCTGTCAAATATGAAGACTCCTTTATTAAAAACAAATTTAAAGGTGACATCTTTTGTACTGTGGGGATGGGAGAAGTTATTTGATTCCCCGCCCCCCTTCCCCCCCCCCCCGAATTTATTGAAATGCAAAGCTTGAGTGTGTGGGGGGGGGGGGTTTAAATCTTTTTCTTTCTGAAGTCACTCTTTAGAGCTCATCTTCTTTAAAAATGAACATATTCAAAATGGCTAAAAAATTCTTCAGTGAACAGATTAAGTAGTATCCCATCCTAGCTTTAAAATAATAATAATACTAGTGATGTAAGTTTTCTGCTTTAGCGACTTTGCCATGTATTTTCCGTCAGTACCCTTGGCTAGTGTATTTTTCTAAGGGCTGTTAAAAGCATTTATAGAAACACACTGGCAGAACCTGTAAACCGATCTGCTTTATGTGTACGCTGGACACGAGAGGGGATAGCATAAAAATGGATGAGCTTTTAGAAAAACTTGTCCCTGGGGATGCAAAAGGGGGTTTTCTCAGCTGGTTAAAGACTGTGCAAGCAGAAGTCTGCTTCCACTGACTGCACACGTGTCAGTTCCACCTCTGCAGTGTAACTGAAGTGGAACTTTTCTCTGAGCCAAGTACTTCATGATTTACACAGCCATATCAAATAACTCCGGAGTACCCTGCAGAAGGTGATGGCTAAAAACCTCAATTCTGACATACTCAGCCCAGACACAGTTGTCTGCCTTTTTTTTTTTTTTTTTGTAACTGGCTTTGATTGGAGCCAGAGCCTTGGGTAAATCAGAGGAATTTCTAGATTTTTCTGAGTGCTGTGAGCTCTTGCTGTTTTCCGGTACCTACTTCCTGCCATATCTAAAATAACAGCAGCTGCAGGGGCCTGATAGAGAAGAGTTCCAGGGGACAAATTCACACAAATGGGGTGGGAAAGAAAAAAAAGAGACAGTTATTACAGAGTTGATAACATACATACACTGCATCAGATTCATTGTTACAGTTGATAGTACTGTATGCTGTGGGCCTCATTTTCAGAACAAAACAAACCCTTGTAATATAGTCCTGGGAATGATAATTCTTAGTACTCACTAGGATAAGAGAGGTAGTTTTAGTGCACTTGTCCTATTGTACTGAATATCAAGCCCTGATTAGCTGTCTCTGAGGGCCAGATAAGCAAGGCCAAATGTTTGGAGTTAGAGGCTTCAATGCTCTCTCTTTGTCATGGACTTGCAACTTCTGTACTTGTATAACTTTTGTACACACATTAAAGAAAGCTTAAAGATCTGAAGTAATCCCACATTCAATGGTAAAAAGAAAGTATCAATACAGCATTTTGACTGTTGTATCTGCAGCCATGAAAATGGAAAGAGAGGCAGGAATGCACCTGCCTTATATACCTATTCTAAGCAGTACTGATTCAAACATATGATCACTGGTCCTGGTACCATTCAACTCACAGTGGGCATAATTTGGATCTCACTTGCACAAGCACACAGCAGGTGATTGTTAACTCCACTTACTACAGTGGGGATACATTTCCATTGGGGTAAGGACCCCTTATTTTCCATTGGGTTAAGGACCAGAATCATACCCTGAACATCTTTCACTGAAAATAAACTTGTGCGCCATTTCCTGAGTACCCTTATCAGCTCCTTAGGAACATTTCTTTGGCTTTTATGGATATTACGGCAATACAAATATTTTTAAAAAGAAATTTTGAAACATGGAAATGTAAGTCGTGGTTCTTCCCTGACTGAAACAGTATAAATTGGCCCTATTGTATATTCAATAGAGATAAGATTTCAGGTTATTGTAATGCTATTAACTCATATATAAATGGAATGAAGCCAGTTTCTGTTATCCTGGGAACCATATCATTGAATTTCCTAACTTTTGGGTCCTTAAGTGTTCATTTACACATGAAGTCATGCTCCACATTAAATATTCTTGCTTTGTTTTCTAACACAAGTTTTTCACAATGAAAGAAGTCCTACTAATTCCATTGAGATCTGGGTTAGGCCCCTAATAAATGGAGATGAACCGCAGTGTGAATGAAACCAGCAGCGTAGGAGCAGAAGGAGCCTCCTTGGGTTAAGACCAGTCTCATACACTAGTACAGGCAAGCACATCAAGAACACACTATATCAATTACTATAGCAGATCACCACATTTGAAACATTTTAACCCACATGTACATTTATATATTAGAGTAGAAACAAATAGGATTGGGTCTCCTCTCTGTTTGCACAAGTTCTGAAGCACTGTCATTTCACTGACTTCAGTGACTTCTGTTTCCCATCACTGTAAGCGAGAAGAGAATTACGTCTATTTTGTTCATTTCAATGTGTGGATCTCCAGGTATACGCAAATTTGTCCAGTTCCTATAGCTGGAATCTAGGTACAAGTTTGTTCTTAGGAAAGGGTGGAAACCAATGGACTGCACTTTGACAGTGGATTTTTTTTTCCCCTAAATCCTAAACTAAGGCCCTAATCTTGCAAAATGTTACCCATATGCTTAAACATAAAGAGTAGATCTGTAGTACTAAAAATAAGATATTGGGTGAATAGTGCCTTCAAAAAAGCACAGCCCAAATGGCTGCATCATACAGACTAGATGAACAGTGGACTAAATTATGAAGCCTACAACATTTCACTGAATGCTTTTTACCAGGTATTTTTAAAAAAATCAAAATTGATTTTAGATTGTAAAAGTAATATGGATTATGCTTTTTCTTTTATACTTTTTTAAAGGCTCAAAATGCTGAAAACATGGACTTAAGTTCTGGAAGCACTTTCCTTCAGTAGCTCAAGCACTGCTGCTACTGTGCTGAAATTCAGAGATGTGTGTCCACATGCTGGTATGTTTATATTAATCATGTCAATGAATTTTGGGGTAGGATTGATATTCTTTCCTTTCTTCATTAGAGATTAGTGCTAGAGACAGACATTCAAAAAGCCTGAGCCTGAATTGATTCAATCTTTGCATGTTAGTCTAACTTGGCTAGGCTGAACCAGTTTGTAACTGCATGCACATCCCCTCTGAACTGAAAAAAATCAGGCACATACCTGCAGTGGCTCAGGATAGAAGCTGGGGGGCACTAGAGTAGCCCTCCCTTCCCTTCCACAGGGCTGAGCCGAGGGGTGGGGGGTGGCAAGGCCCCAGCAGGATGCTCTGATGTTTCCCCCCTGCCTCCTGAGCAGCCGAGGGGTGAATGTTTATCACCCCTAACTCAGTGTTTATCAACCCATTAAGAAAACAAAGCCTCTCTACATTACTTTGAGCTCTTCTTAAACAGCTTTTCCAAGGAAGAACATTACCTCTGCTGATTAGCTTCAAAAAGCCTGTCTTCCTTTGTTGTCTCCCACAGCACAGGTTGTAGCCAGCATGTGGTCTGCTAGCTAATGCTGAGAGGTATAAGGCAGAGGGGTTGGGGGAATAATCCCTTCTTAGGAGGGAGAAGCCAGGAAGATTCCTGCAGTCTCTGCTGGAGCTCCAGATAGAGAGCAGAGGGGAGGGGGGAATTCCTGCTTAACAGGGAGTGGTGAGGAGGGGTGGGGGGAAGCAGCCTGCAGTCTCTGCCAGAGCTGCAGCCAGGGAGCAGAGGGGATGGGCCAGCCCTGCTGTGGAGCAGAGAGCCCCACCCAGCTCAGAGAGCATGCTGGGAGAGTCTGCTTTATCTTAAACCAGCAAGAGGTCTCGGACAGACACTGCATAAACTGGTTTGAGCCACATCAGTTAAGTCTGATACTACATTCAACCAGGTTTATCTCAAACCAGTTTCAGCCAATTTCAATCTTGTTTATATGCACTGAACATCTGTTCTGTTAAAGGTTTAAACCAGTTTCTGATCACTTAAACTGGTTTGTGTAATGTTATGTCTGTCCCTAGCTCAGGGGTTGAAATTCCTGTTCGATTTTGTGAAGAGGATGCGTTTGTCATCATCATTGGTCTTTGTTCAGGAGAAGCCCCGCATAGTGCAGGTTAGGACTGGATAATGGAACAACAGTTTTTTAGATATTTATTAACTGCGATGAGTCTATAAGGAGTATCACAAAGCTGTATATAATAGGACTTTAATTTGAGAAACATAGGAAAGGGATGTTCAATGGCATAAAAAGCAATTTTATGCTATTGAACATAGCCAATCATTCAGAATTTTTAGAAAAGCCATACTAGTTCTCAGTCTATGAACCAGGACTTCATTACTGGTGTACTATAAAGTTCCTAAAGTCTGTTCATATCAATTCTATTTCTTTTTTAGTGGAATGCCATGTAATATACACAACTGGCAAAGCAAAAAGATCCAAAGAAAAAGCGCTGCTTGCATTTAAAAGTGAAATAATTTTTGAGGAGTGCTTCTCTCAGAATAACCATCCTTGGATCTAGTGGACTCTATTCCTTTTGAAGCACACAGGATAAAATCTTGAAGGTATGTAAATCAACGTAGGCATTCAGAATTAAATAACGCTATGCTGATTTACATTAGTGGAAAATCCTTCTAATTGTTTCCACTATAAAAGATTAATTTCAAATTGTTTCATTTGCTGTGTTGTTTTTATTTTGCAGAGGACTGAATTCCATGTATGAACACATTCATATATGACTATGCATGTATCTGAATATGCATATACTTGAATACATGGATTATTGAATGCTGTAGATTATATGCATATAAGTCAAGTAATTTGCTGCTGTGACTGTTGGGGCACCTTATATGCTGTAACAAGCCTCCTAGGTTAGTTGAGTTGCTTTGCATCATAGGCAGTGAGACCTGGTAGTGCCCATCTTCTCTCCAGGTATGAATGGCAGTTGGCTGGCAGGGAGCATATCTGCCCTTTGACAGATCTTGTTTTTAGTCCTGCTAGGTGTCCACACACCCTCCTCACCCAGGCTAGTCCAAGTGGAGGTGCTGGTTTAGTTGTTTAGTTGCTTTAGTCATTTAGTCACTGACAACCTGACTGTGGAACAGGCTGTACTGGTTTACATGGTACCGTTAGCAGACCAAGAGAGGCCTGGCCTGACAGTGATATTGCATATATTGGGGCTCGGTCGTCAGGCCCGCACTGTTTAACATCTTCATCAGCGACTTGGACAAGGGGTTGGAAAGCACGCTGTCCAAGTTTGCTGATGACACTAAGATGGAGGGTGAGGTGGACACACTTGACGGGAGAGAGAGGCTGCAACTAGATTTAGACAGACTACAAAAGTGGGCAGACGAGAATAGGATAGGGTTCAACATAGACAAATGCAGGGTGCTGCACCTTGGGGGAAGGAATCCACAGCATACATACAGGCTGGGGAGTTCCCTTCTTGAAAGCACAGAAGTGGAAAGGGATCCTGGAGTCATTATTGACTCCAAGATGAACATGAGCTGTCAATGCCAGACCGCAGCCATCAAGGCCAGCCATACCTTGTCATGCATTCAAAGTTGCATCTCAAGCCGGTCCAGACGCCGCACTTCAAAAGGGATGTGGCCAGCCTGGAGAGGGTTCAGAGGAGGGCCACCCGCCTGGCGAGAGGGCAGCAGGACAGGCCCTACGAGGAGAGACTGAGGGACCTGAACCTGTTCAGCATCAGCAAGAGGAGGCTGAGGGGGGAGCTGGTGGCTGCCTACAAACTCATCAGGGGAGATCAACAACAAATAGGTAGAGCCCTTTTCTCCCCAGCACCACCTGGGGTGACAAGGAACAATGGTCGTAAACTGATGGAGAATAGGATTAGGTTAGAGATCAGAAGGCAATATTTTACAGTTAGGGTGGCCAAAATCTGGAACCAACTTCCCAGGGAAGTGGTCCTCACCCCTACCTTGGGTAAATTCAAGAAGAGGTTGGACAATCACCTGTCTGGGGTCTTGTGAACCCAGCATTCATTCCTGCCTATGGCAGGGGGTCAGGCTAGATGATCTGTTCAGGTCCCTCCTGACCCTAGCTACTATGATATAAGGAATATAAATATTTCATTTATTTATAATCTGTAATTATTCCATTTAGTATATGCATATATAGTTTTAATTTTAAGGCATTCATAAACATGTCTTAAGAAGCTTAAAGAAGAATTCTTGAAAGAATTTTAATTTGTGCATATTCTTCAGTGATGTGCATGCACTTTAAATTGAGATTTGTCATTTTGCTTTTTCCCATTCTAATTTTGTATTCTGATTATTTTCTGAATCTTAACATTTCATAGAATGGAAGTATCATGGAAGTAGCAAGGATACACTAGAATATCATTCTACAGTAGACTGAAATTCAGCCCTGCTTAGAAGGCTCTCACAAATGTTATGTATCAACAAAGTTCTGTCTCAAAACAGGTCTTGAGTGTGGAGTCAGGACTTTCCTTGATCTTTACAGAAGGGTGAATTTCACCCACTGTAAAACATCAAATATTCCATATACTATGTACTGTTGGATGATGTCAAATAAACAGGGCAAAAGATTCTGAGAAGGTCACAAGTAACAAGAGAGGAAGTGGGTAGCCTTGCCTGACTGAAACAGTGATAAGTTTCTGCTTCTAATTCCAGCTGTTGGTTATTTTTGTTAAAGATTCATTTATTTTATGTAAAAGAATAAATACAGAATCCATTTTTAGTGTTATTAATAGGAAAACCCACTCCACCCTATCAAAGGCATTCTCAACATTTAAACTCTCTTTTGTTATTGAATGTTTGAGACCTTAGTCACTTTGTTATTTTAATAAACTCCTCCCTGGTCTGAAGTCAATATGCTCTGTATGTACAAGCTGACCTAAAGGGAATTCAGAGCTCTCTCTACCTGCAGTACTATATTTTTGACTTAATGAATTTTGAAGCTTTCCCAGCCCTTTCAAAGTCTAATTGTTTATCAGTTTCCATGCAGCTTGTAGGGGTCAGACCTTAGATAATACTATCTTCATTTTCAGAAAACTGTTACTGTCTTCAGTCAACAAGGAAACTGTTTCACATCTCATTGGTTCTCTCTTTTGGGTTAAGGTAGACAGCAATACCAGGAGTAGTTAACCTCAACTGTAGAGAATTTTCTTTTTCAATTATGTAGATGAAAGCTTTTGTAAGTATCAGGGAGATTTTGATCTGGAATCATGTCTATGTTTCTCGCAAAACACCAGTTAGTCCAGGTGCATTCCCTAAATTTATATTAATAGCTTGGGAAACTTCAGCAGATAATTTTTTTTCTGGTTTCAATTTTATTTTAATATTAGGGGAAGTAAATCTACCTTATTTAAATATTCTTCTGAAAAGGATTTTGGCTAGTCACATGAAAATACTGTATGACAATATTGTAAATATTTTATTAATTAATTTGTGTTTCTATTAGTTTTTATCATTCTGAGCCTACAGAAATTGCCAGAATATTTAACTAGGGTTTGAATCGGACCCTAACTGTGTTTTGATTTTCACCCTTTTAAAGTTGCTAAGGAAAGAGATTTCCTGTTTATTCCTTCAACACTATATTCTTAACTTACTGAATTTTAAAGCTTTCCCTGCCCTTTCAAAGTCTAATTGTTTATTCATATCTTTATCAATTGGAAGTCACAGAGAAAATATTATAATGTGCATTATTCTAAGCAAAACTGGAAAAGAATATAGATAATCTCTTTCTCCTGTTTTTTTTCTCTTTACTTTTATATAAACACCCTTAAAAAGACTGGAATACTTGCCAAAAGTTAGAAGTGACTGTACTGCATTAGCATTTGTTTCCTCAAGGAGTAATTCTTTTCCCCTTTTATCAGATTTTTGAGCTCTTCTGGCTAGGTCATTCTCTCTGAGAATGAGCAGCTTTGGGTGAGGATTTTACACACGGGATATCTCAGGGAGGATATCCAAAAAGTGGTAACCTAACATTATCTTGCCAGGTGCAGGGGGCAGGGGGTTGCCCTTTCCTGCCCCACAGGAAACTCATCAATAATTTGGGGATAATCAAGTATTCGTAACAGGAAGAGATGCCCTTCTGTACCCCAGAGTGGCTCTGGCTATGACTTTCTGGCAGTGCTGCTCTAATGGAGCTGTGCTGTAAGGGACTTCCATCTGAACTATTGCTTCCTCTGGCTTTAATTTTTCCTGTGCAGCTTACATAGTACTAGAGCAGGGATAATGTGTGTCCAACCTGGGCTCAGCCCAGCCAGTAACAACTCTCTTTTCATAAATAATTTAGGACTGGTTTTTTTCACTGTCATTAGTTTATTCCTCTTATATTCAATGCATGGATATTTATTTTGCCATCTCCTGTCATTTTTCCCTAAAATGAAATTAATTTTGGATAAACTGGAATACTTTTTACATGATATTTTCCACACCAATTGAATCTGGAGTAGCTTGTATATAATTTCAGTTGTGTATCCATTTCCCATACACACATGTGCACACACATATACATTTTCATTCCTTCCTTGCACCTCTCCCTCTTCTGGGTTCATCTTATTTGATGAGGATTTTATATTTCCCCTTTCTTTTATTTGTATACTTTTCACTTCTCTTTCCCCTCTATTTATACCAACACACAGTTTCACAACCAAGCCAACTATTTATTCTAATTCAGACCTTTAAAGTGTGCATCTATATTACACAGCATTTTGGCAAAACCACTCTTTTCAAACCCTGTGTGCCAACAGAACAAATATGTATAAGTGCAACTCCCACCCTCCCCTTTCCAAACTTACCAAAGGGCCTGACCCTGCAAGGACAGCTATGCAAGTCCACTTTTGTTGCTATGCACATGCTATGGAAGCCACTCAAGCTGCATGTGGACATAAGGGTCCCTCCACACAGAGACAATCCTGCAAACACTTACACTTGACTGAATCAATGGACTACTTATTCCTAAGTGTGTTTGGTTTGAGCTATTCAGATCACCAACCTACTACTGACTTGGTAACCAACATAATAATGTAGTAGAATAATAATTCCCATCAGCATTTCTCTACTGGTTATACTGGTACACCTAAGCTGATGGTCTCCTTTTCTAGAATCATCTTCTGCAAAAACCTCTTCTTAGGCATCAGAGCTATGAGTCTTTATTTTAAGCCTTCAGTTTTTAAAATCAAATATTGCAAACATTTCTAAAATGCTTAAAAGCTCTGTTGGCAAAGAAGAGTTGCTGTAAAGCCTTCTACAAGGGAAATGTCCTTAGTCTTTGAAAAATGTGGGCATAGAAGGGCCTAGTTGGAATCAGTCAGAACAGTTCCACTGACACCAATCAAGCTTTGCCTATTCCTGCCAGCTGGGGATCTGCCACAATGTTTCCAGTCTCAGTCTAATGCTTAAGTAGGCTGCAGTAACTCTTGCCTGATCTGTAGAAGTCCAGCCTGGATTTCTAGATGCAGGGATGAGTTCCTGGGAAGTCTTTGGGAGCAGCCATTGATTTGTTCTGTCCTGTTCTTTCTTGTTTCTGATGTGTTTTTAGTCATCCTTCCTGGCTAGGGACAGAAATTACACAAAAACTGTTATAAGTTATTATAAATAGGTTCAAAACTGTAACACAACAGAAGTTTAGTGCACAATAACTGCTTTCAGAATGGCTGAAACTGGTTTAAGATAAACCTGGATGGATGTAGTATCAGACTTAATTGATTTAGGTTAAATCTGTTTACTGAACTTCTGTCCCAGATCCCACTCCAGATTCAAGCTGTTTGCTCCAGCTGAGTAGGGAGGGCTGCTCTAGCACCCTTGGCTTCTGGCCTGGGCCACTGCAGGCTGCATTTCCAGAATCGTAAGTGAATGCCTGTTCACTTGCTTATTGGTTCAATTTATGCAGTTTAGGCTAACCTGCAAAGATTGACTAGATTTAGCCTTGGGCTTTTTGACTGTCTATATGCAGTCCCTGATGCTTTATGAGCAATAAAGTAATAATTCTGACAGATTTTTATAGAAATGGAGAGGTTTGGGTGGGTTCTGGTATTCTGCATGTCTCAATAACTTGCAGCCTCTCAGAACTCCCCTTTCAAGGAAAAACTTTGAATAGTGTTTGAGTGAAAGATGCTATTGCCAGAGTCATTAGGTCTTTTTACAGAAATTAAGGACACCCCAGTATATGACAACAGCTACCAAACTTTAAATAATTCTGAAACACTCAGGTGTCTTCCGGGCAATCAGTGCTAGATTCTGAACATTCTGATATTTCTGCTGCCTAAAGCAACCTGGGCTAACTCTGAACTCTAGTTTGACACTGGTTTCACTCCACTGACTTCAAAATAAGTACACTAGTTTAATCTAATGTGCAATCAACATCAGACCTATGTGATCTTGGGCAGTAGAACATTTGCTGAGCCGATGGAAAAGTTTGCCTCAGTTATTAATGGATAATCCAGACAGAGGTAAAAGCAAATAGTTTAGTCTAAGTTTAAATCTTGGAATGCTGCGGGGCTTAGTTTTTATAGTGTAAGGTTGAAAAAAAGCTAATTAATATTAGTAAAGTAATAATCTTTACAGTTGCTTATGTTTTCCATAAGAATAGCTGGCTAGAAAATTCTCAGAAATCTAAGCCAGATTTCAGAATTGCAATCCCATAGCTCAGTTTGGGAATAATTTACATATAGAAGAAGAAACAGAATACAGGGTTCCCCACCTGACTTCATACTTCCAAAAAGTCATATTCATCAGGTGTCAGTTTTCCAGCAAGCCAGTTATGGATAAGAAACACAGACAATGCCACCCACGTACAAGTGTTCAAATCAGCAAGAGAAAAGTTCCTGACAGCAGATGAATATGACAGAATAATTTTTAGTTTCATTTTTAATACATATTTCGCATGCCTCAGAGGGAAACAAATACTAGTGTTTTCCCACTCTCTTTTTTACAGTCTTTTGCATGTGCTATTTTATTTGATAATTATGAAATTCTTTGAAAAACTGGGGGAAAATTATACCTGCTTTTAATGAGTCAAAAGTGGGTCACATCCTAATATCAATTACACCTGTGTCGCCTCCCCAAGGAAATCTGAAGGGTTGCAAAAGGGGACATAATACAGTCAACCAGGCCATGTTTTGCAAATCTTTACTCAAAGCTTTCACAGAAATCTAGCTTTTAGGGGAGTCTGACTGCATAAAAACAGCGCATGAAATCCTGAGGCCTCCATCATTCAATGAGGACAACATTCAGTGAAATGATTCTGGTTTGACTGCACAAGAGGAAAGTGAAAGGGACTGTGGAGAGGGACTTTACTGACTGACACTGCTTGCACAGGGAAGAAAGGAGTGTGAGTTAATCTCCCAGTAAAGACTGCTGGTTATGATCCATTAATGATGAGCTTTTGCATCCAGCAACCTGTATTTCACAGTGTCTGAACATTTGTGACTGTAAACACAGTACTTCCATATCCCTTGCCTCTTGCTATGTCCTTAAACTGTGGAAAATTAAAACCAACAGCAACAAAATACTAAACAGGCCTGCCTTGCTCCAAGAGTCTGTTCCTTTTATCCAAGCAATGTTAGGCAGACTCTTTAGCCTGAAACTGCCATCAGCTAATTTTGTCAAAGAGGAAAAGAAAGACAGCACACTGCTTCCCCAGCACATTGCTTATGAGCAGGTATTTACAATATTAAGCTCAGATTGCCTTTCCCAGCTGTGGAGGAAGAAAGGAATAATTCTCATTAAACTGGAGGTTGCTATTTGTGATAAACCTCCTGTCAGCACAAAGTCCGCTCCTCCCTTTCATGGCAACACAATTACAGTCCCTAAGAAAACTCTAAGCAAAATAAAAACAAAAATCATCCTATCAAGTAGAATATTCAGGACCATTCATACTCAAGCTGCTGTCCAGCCTGGTGCAAAGGAGGAAAGGACCACTGTACCAGAGCTCTGACTGAAAAAACACAGTTGTCAAGCAGATGTAGACGAAACAATCAACTCTGCTGCACACAATTCTCTCAGAAGAGATTCCAGTCTTTGATTGTCTATCAACAGCTAGATTTCAATGAATGTGGCTATTATGCATGCTAACTAACACTGTACCTGGTCCTACTCTCAATGAACCCAAAGGGAATTATGCTATTGACTTAAGTGCGAGCAGGAGCAGACTTTTTGCTGCTTAGCAGACTAGTAACATTATAGCTTGCTAGCTCTTTGCAAAGTTTGCTGTACCTGAAGTCAATGAGACTACCCATGAGCATAAAGCTCCTCAGGTGCATAAGGGTTTACAGGATGGACTTTGTGTTCACTAAATATAACTCCTGCTGGACACAGCAGGGATTTTTTGTCAATGCTTGGTTATTTCACTGATTGGAAAAACACTTCTTTTAAAAACAATGTCTGTGACAGTTTCTGTGATGAGGGATTCATGGCAGTAGGGTGCTGAGTGTTTAAATGGCCCATGTGATAGTGACCTCTGATCAGCGCACTCTGAACAACTCAACAGTAACCCTCCTCGGAAAAATTTCAAACAAATCTCATATTCCAGAAATGAACGCTAACATCTGAACAAAGCGTTCTCAAGAAGGCCTTTGCTTCTGCAAGCCACAGATTTTCTTTGGCACTATACCAGACTTATAAGCATATGTAAATGTTACTGAAGCTCAAACATAGCCCGTCTCCCCAGCTCACCAAGGAAATATGGAGAATAACTGTTCCTTTGCCCCAACCCCACCAAAAAACCAAAAAACTAAAAAACCCTTCCTATTTCAAATAGCTTTACCAGTATTTATTATTATGGAGATGAGAGAATGAGTAAGATGTGGAAGTGAGATGTGATTTTCACCCGTTTAATTGCACAGGGAGAACCAGGGCTGCAGAGTGAAATTGGCATTTAGTTTGAAAAGACACAGAATCACACAGCCTCAGTTATGTACTTAATGACTATGGATGAAATGTTTCATGCAAGGGCACACTAAATGCAAATGCTGGCTTTTAAACACTAAATATACTCCAGGATGTCAGAGCATTGCAAATTATTACTGGGTGACACCTCCTCTGTCAGCTGCTGATCCTCACCCTCAAAAATGATGTTGCTTAGTATCCATAGTCATCACTGGGCATGGTCTCAGCACCCTTGAAAACTCAGACACTGAAAGACCACATTGCAAGGCTAAGCATTAATGTTCAAGGAAGGAAAACACAGTTTGCCATTATATGCCATTATATTATTTATATATTATATATTATTTATATATTATTTATATTATATTATTTATTATATGCCATTATATTATTATATTATTATTATTATTGCCATTATTTGCCATTATACAGCAGGCAGTAACCAAAAGTTGACCAGCAACAAGTTTTGCTCTGCTGGGCATTTGAACACACGGGCCAGGATGGAGTCAGGAAAGGCTACCAGTTCCTGTCATTTATTGTTTTTGAAGCTCTCTTTTAGTGAGGCTTCAGGGAGATTCCAGACACCAAGACTGCAAGGAGTACTGAAAAGGCACTCTTGGTACCCTGACTGTGTGTGGTTTGCTTTAATAGCATACCACTCAAACACAGACATTTAAGTCCATTAGAGGTCTGACCCTAATGAATTATTAGTCCTTTATTTTCCCCCTACCCATCACAAATGGCCTACATCCTAAATGTTAACAACTCAGCATGTTTTATCATGGTAGCATGTACACTTTCAATCATCATTAGAAATAAGGAGGGTCTAGACTCAGGCATGGGGCCAGGTTTAGTAAAACTTTCCATGAGGAAAGAATTTTTTTTCTCCCAGCACTGCTAAACCAGGCCAAGAGGGAGAGAGGAAAAGCTCACAGTCCAGACTGAAGTGTAGACAGTATTACTGGACTTTGTAGACTACCTGCATGTTGTTCTAATGACATCTGGACTACTGGAAATCAGAGAGTGCACTCAGAAGTTTTCAAAGACATAATTGTGGCAGCAGCAGACTAAACTTAATGCCTTGAGAGCCAATCATTTTAATCACAAAGCTGAGATGTATGAAAAAGGATACATTTCAGCAAAAGAATAATTCTGTCTGCTATAGTTCCTGTTCAAATAAACTATATCATCAAACCACGTGCACTTCAAAAATATATAGGAGTAGAAAAAAAGAACATATGGTTTAGAGGCAACAGAATTTCATATATACTGTATAGGAGATATATGGACTTGTCAGACATCTAACAGTTCAACAGTGTAAGCAATTCATGGGAATGACATTAGCAATAGCTCATATTACATCCATGAGTTATGACTTTTACTGCAATAGTTATTTTTAAAAGAGCCATGTTTAAAATGAAATGGCTGGCAAGGTTGCAGCTTTCAGTAATACTTTACCTGTGGTTTTGCCACTTCTACTTACTTATTGGAAGTTTAATGCTCCCAATTTACCTTTTTAGATTAAAAAAAATGCTGAAATCAGTGCATTCATGGGCAGAGTACTATAAAATGTGCAGCTGTGTGGAGACAATTATAGGGGCAAAAGCCTATTTATTTTGAAAAGATGAAGCATCTGTGGTTGCCTACATATTGAAAAATGCAGACCTTTCTTCTGTTTGTGATCTCTACATTCTTAACTCACTATCCATTGAGTTAAATCAAATCACATCAAGACCGAGTATAGCCCTTTATTAAAAAGGTAGGAGTAATTAATATTCACTGCTGCTGATATGAGCTCTTAAAGATGATGGCTATTCCAAAGCTGACACCTGGAACAGAACCAAAGGAGAAGTAATGGGAGACAATTTTAAAAACCAGTTGTGAAATCCTGACCCAATATATAAGTGGGAATTCTGCCACTGACTTCAATAAATCCAGGAATTATCCAAAGACACTAAATCCAAACACTGCAGACTTGGGCAAGCTGAGATCTTGAACCTTGCAGTTCAAGCATATTTTTGTTAAAAAACAAGATTCTTTAATTTTTTGTTAGAACATGTTTTTATGGGTTATATGAACTAATGAAAAAGAAACTGGGACTGAGTGCATAAACAGTGCCTCAAAGTGTATCGAGAAGATAAATCATGAGTCTTTTCCTGTTGGTACCAATGTGTTTCCCTCTTGCTTACTGAGATAACTTTAATTTGTAATGATAAGTAATTTCTTTGATGTTTTTAATGGCAGGAAATAATTTTGCAATTTAGTGTCATTCTGCTGCAGGTAAAAAATGTAATAGCTTGTGGGAGTGCCAGTCATAACCCGAATGATGTTTCTTGGCATAAAAATGCCTAACTGATCTCTCTTTGTTATACTAAAATAAAGATGCCTCTTTTCCACCTAGGCTACACGTAGGACAGGAACGGGAAGGGGAAGAAGGCAAGGTCATTTTAAACCATGTTTGTCCTGCCCTAATTCAGGGTTGGCCAAAACACTGTCCAGTCCCCCAAAAGGCTGTTTGATCATTTATTTAGCTGCCAATAGCCACAACAGGCTATTTTGAACATCCAAAAAAATAAATTTATAGAGTTTGAAAATGTAGATGAGCCACTTTGCTCAGCAAAAGTGAACAGGGCTTTCTTGCAGTATTTTAGCAAAAGTCTTGACAGGGATAAGCAAAAAGGAGTACGTAAAATGTAAAACAAAGGTAATTTAGCTTTCCTTACTTAGCAAGTGAGATAATATTTTGTTTAAGGAATTAACAAAAGTTCAGTCAGTTCTTAAAACTAGTGGATTCTTTGGCTTGTGTCATGTCAATTCCACTTTCTCCTGCAAATGAGAACAATTGAAATCCAATGGCTTGGCTTACTGTTCTGAGACCCAGTTCTCTTTAATGTGGCCATTGTTGTCAACAATCTTTTGCCTGGCTTTCTACTGAACTTGCTACTGCTGATAAATCAGTAAACTGTTAGAATACTTCATAGGCCACAGAACAGGGTGGGCCACCTGGGCCATGGCCGGACCAACTTTTAGCACAGTAAGTTAGCTGGCTATGCAGTTAAAACAACAGCTATACAGTTTTAACCAGAATGACAATTGTGCATTTGTGGGTTATATAAATTAATGTGCTAAAAGTTGGCTGGGCCATGGCCCAGGTGGCCCACCCCGTTCTGAAGCTTATGGAATACTTAATGGAACAGAAAGCTGTCTATTTTAGGATTCCCCATAGCTCCCATCACTAGTTATTCCTAGGTTCAATCTAAATGGGAATATCATTAGTGGTTTTCATAGCTTCTTCTCCTGTTCTCTTTCACCCAGTATAGGAAGCTCTTCTTGGGAAATACATTTTTTTCTGGTAAGGCACTTTTCATATGCAAGATTTTTGTTGACTTAATTGGGTTCTGAATTAGACCCCAAGTTAGATGTTTCTTATACAGTGACTATTTGTAAGCTAATGGACTATACAGTAAGCACTCAGCAACATTTCACATGCAAAATGCTTTTGATATTGCAACTTGTTATATTGAGAAACACTGGTCAGCACCTCCTACTTTTGTGTCTTTTTCTAACTGTTTCACCTACGAAGCAGCATCTTGAGCATTAAGCCCAACCCTTACTAATGTCATATAAGCAGCAAGAGTCCATAAAAGTCTTCAACTCAAAACACCCAATGCAAGCACTTTGCTAACTGAGACAGAAGCATGCTGATATTGATAATATATTTATAACATTTCAGATATTATTTAACAAGGTGAGCTTCAAATGTGTGGCAATTTTTGAGCTATATAGTCTCATTCTGAAACAAACTTATCAGTGTAATGGGTATCCCAGGTGGCTACTATTGATTTTTGTTTAAAATGAAGTTGCCAAGAACAACACTTGCTTGCCAAAATAGAAGCCTCCTCGGGTATTTCCTTTATATCACTTTAGCTGACTATCATTATTTCACGAATAGTAAAATATCATATATGGTGCATATATCTATATAAAACAAACAGACAGCTTTTTCCCCTGGGAACTCTGTAGTGTAGGTAGTCTATGGCTGGATGTACTCCAGACCAAAAGGAATGAAAACTGCTTTGATTCTACAGGCTGAAACTGAAAAACTTCTGTTTATACCAGGTCCAAGATTACTTGATACATATATCAGGCAAGGATTTATTTATGTATTTATTTCTAATATATATTAGAGATAGAGATTTATAAATCAAACCAAGAAAAAGATGAGTTTGCAAAAGTCTGCACCAAATATTACTCTGCCTAACCTGGGCTGGATTTATAATTTGTCCTGTAATCACATGAGCTTGCTATCTTGCTGCCTATGGTTGGGTTTTGTATTGCTGCTCATTGCTACAGTATCAAGTACCACCCATGTAAAATTGATAGCACTAGCAAAGTTCCTAATTGACTTTGTGAAGTCTCTGACACTTTTTTCTTGAATGGGCCTTTTGGCTCTGATTTTTTTTTCTTTTTATGATTTTATCATTATGCTATTGGACTGAAGGAGAATTGGTTAATAATTTTTAAGCAGTAGGGAAGAAATATAGTACATGAAATGATCTTATTTCTATGGCTGTATACTGTTTACTAAGGCTAAAGTTGAAAAAAGGTTTAATTATATTTAACAGTTTTAAGTAGTCAGAATTGAAATTTGAAACTCAACAAATGATAACAAAACAATTACTGTACTCTATGAAAAACTAAATTGTAAAAGCTCTTTACCCCTTGGTTTAATTTGACTTCTGCTGTCTAATCATCCAAATACCATATTTACTTAAATACAAGATGACCCTGAATATAAGATGATTTCCCATAACTACATTTTATATATAGAAAAATTATAAATTTGTTATAATTTTGGCACTTTTAGCTGAGATCAAGCATTTCTGGCATCCATAGGAGAGTGTCAGGTCTGGCTCTGGCCCTCTTGGTGCCAGCCTGGTATTCCAGTACCCTCCAGGCCCAGTGCCAGTTCCCTGTGAAGGGGAAACCTGACAATTATATTTAAGAGCCAAAAAAAGGAAAAAAAACCCAAAAACATTCTCATGAAGATGGTTGCCCAATATGGGCCATGTGTTTTATAGTCATGCTCAGTGCTGGCTGCATTTAATCAACTTCATAGTTGGTTTTCATTACTGAGCACATGCTGCTTTTGGCTGCAGTTTAAACAGTTTCTTTAATGAGGTTTTCTTATATGCAAATGTAAGATGAGGGGCTCCCCCCTCCCCCCCCATGCTGATTGGGGAAAAACCCTTGTCTTATATTTGAGTAAATATGGTAGTATTACAGGCTACAAAATGGCCTACATTCTTCTCCCAAAAAACAAACTAACTAACAAAAACCCCCACACTTCAATTGATAAACTACCAAGAACTAATGGCAGTGGCTGAATTTAATAGTAATGAAGCAAAAAATAAATAGATAAATAAACAAAGATTTTCCCCCCACACACACTTTTTAATCAGAACCACTCTGTACACTCTTCCTTCCACTGACTTAGTGTCTTGCTCCACAAGTATCCCCTATGACTTGAATGAAATATTCGTGGTATAAGGCATTATTTATTGGGGATATTCATTCCTGAGGGTATCACAGTCACCTGCAATGAGTACCATCTAACTGGGAGACAAATAAGTTAGAGTCTAAGGCAAACACTTCAGTGATCAGGATGCTTTTCTGAACTGTGTCAGGTCAAAATCCTATGCTTTTAATAACTAGTCTATGGGAATGAGAGACAGGCTTCTGACTGAGAGGTCTACCCAGAACTTATTTGCTACACTGGGAAGTAATGAAATGGTTAGGCAGCAAGCAGGGAAGATATAAGTCCTCTTTGTGTCACCTGACCACTACCTTAATATCCAAGTAGGGGAATGATAGTAAAGCTGGAATCTATTTTTTAAAAAGAAGATAAGATACAATTGCTCATACCAAAACATTATTATTGGTCCTGACATGCAGAACATCATAAAAATAATAACAAAAAATAAAATTTCCAATGTCAGTAAGAGAAGTACATACTATAAATTAGCTGGAAAGACAAAAATGTGGAAGGAGGGAGAAACATTAACTATAGGAGAAAGAAAAAAGTTTGTCAGTTTTTTGGGTTACATTTCTGGGATTCAGATGTTGTTGCAGTTAGGCCAATTGCCTCTGTCTCTTAAATATATGTGGATTATTATGCTACCACTTTAGAGTGTGATCCTAAGTTCTTGAAAGTATGCTATCAGGAGATGAATAGAGTTCCTTTTATTATGAATAAAAGTCTGAGCTGTTTCTCAGTTTGTAGTTCCGTAGCTGGTCATAGAATAGCTTTAGACAATATGTTAGAGACTGAAATCTGAGTTCAATTGTATTACCACTGTGATGAGTGATTTCAAGTAATTACTAGGCCCAAGTCTTTTATGCTGTGTCAGAGAAAATGAGCATGGGGTAGGGAAATAAAATCCTTTTCCAGCATAAACAGCTACAGCAGAGCTCCCCATGACATTACTGCAGGCTAAAACTGTAGCAGACTCTGCGACCTCAGGCTCCTTATCTCAAGGGAGGTTGGCTAGTTACATCTGTGCAGCCTTGCACCTGTGGCTCCTAAGCCTCATTCGCTGCCTTCCAGTGGACATCAGCAAAGAACAAACTGAATGCTTTCAGTGGGAACAGCTTCTCCCTGTGGAACTGCAGCAATTACACAGCTTACTGTGTTGCCCCTTCAATGAGGGAGTTCTGCTGCTCCCTATTTTTCTCTTGTGCAGAGTAGTCCTCATTTTTTGATGACTTTTTAAAATGAATACATTGGATCAAACACGAATGGGACAGAACAGTTGATGAATTATAGAGGGGTAATGCAACATGAACTTTTGCTGCTATCCTGAATGGGCAGATGGCAGCAGATACAGAATAAATCTCCAACAATTATATGTCAATTTTAACTGTGAAGCTGTTTCTTGTCCCGCCTTTATCTGTCATCTATCAAGTCCTTAATTTGATCAGGCTTTCCAATTTTTGTTTCATTTTGCGTGTGTGCATTGGCTTAAATCTTGTTTCTCATAGAAGCATGCATGTAGTGGAATTTGACTGTCTTGTCAAATTGAAGAATACTCTGTCCCTGGCATAAAAAAAAAAAACCTGCAGGGAAGTTGTGTAATAACCATGTAAAACTCTAATGAACTGACTTCCTAATTAGGAAAATTCCTTAGACCTGTCTGTCGTGTAACTGATCAGGAGCTCTATTCAGGAAAGATGTTTTCCCAGAAGAGAAAAGCAAATTGCTGTTATTCAAGATCCAAAATGTTCATGCTCTTTATCCTAATTCAGTAAGTATCATGCTGTTTAAAACAGAT
Source organism: Alligator mississippiensis (assembly GCF_030867095.1). Classification (NCBI taxonomy): domain Eukaryota; kingdom Metazoa; phylum Chordata; order Crocodylia; family Alligatoridae; genus Alligator; species Alligator mississippiensis. The sequence continues at coordinate 112,766,096 of NC_081826.1, read as the reverse complement.
GATTAAATTAAAAGGAAAATAGTCCAATGAATTGTCTTCTGTTGTAATCAAAGACAATCATGTTCAGATGTTCCTTGGCACCAATTCATTTCAGTACAGCCATTCCACTAGCATTTCTTTTTTAAATAACATACTCAGTTATATAAAATTAAATGGCTATTGAAAGGGAATTCATATATTGCACTAAGATGAAAATTCAGTGTACTACTGGAATACTTAGTAGTGAGGTCATATAATGGGTTTCCAGATTACTCCACGTTTATTATAGTCAGCTAATAAATCCTTAGAAACCAAAGTCTGACAAGTTCGTCACAGCATTTTAACATTTCAGTGATGTGTTTTGTGTGTGTGCGCGTGCGTGTATGTGCACACAAGTGTCTATCTTAAAAGCTAGAACAATCAGTCACGAATACACAATAGGAACTAAAGGAAAAGTAGCCTTAACTTCAGATACCACAAGGATGAAAAACCACGATGAAGAACATGCTTTAGTTTTCCATTTGAACTTTCTCAGCTGAAATAGAGCAGTGTATCATTTAGTTCCGGTTAGCAGATTTGTAGATGTGAAGTTTCACTGCATTATGTATGGGACAATGTTAAATATGTTTTCACTGCAGTTCCACAGGTCACTGGCATAGGCATAAGCCAAGACCATATGCTTAAGATTATTGCAATGTAGCTATTGGTCATGCAGCTAGCTCCACAGTGACTAACAGCATTTAATGCTTAAATAATATAGTTTCGTTATTGCAAACACAATTACAGAACTCTTCCCCATCCAAAAAACATCAGAGCAAAATTCTGCACCATTCCACAGGCCGTTAATTGGCACTTTTTTCCACCAGAATCCCTAAGGGGGGCAGGGGGAGGCAGGTAAAAGAACTCACTGATATAGCAATATGGTTGAATGCAAACCTCTACAGCTGTGGAAGACTTACCATCATCCAGGTACATCTGGTCCAATTCCTCAGGTTCTCTCTTGATGGTTACAGGAATAGGGGCCAAATTATGATTACTGTCCTCATGCAACTCTGGCAATGACAGTGGTTGGTTTGTTGGAGATTCATTTCTTTGAACCTTCGGCAGTTGGTGTTGCTGCTGACCCATTATGGATGAGTGAGTTGGACTGCAGGACTGCAAATAGGTTGGCTCTTGGGTAACAGACGGAACTGGAGAAGAGGGACTGTTGGGATAGAGTGTTTGTTGGTAACCAAGGGAACAGCTACTGCTCAGATGTTGACTCACCTGCGGCTGCAGCATGATGTGAGATGACTGATCTGGAGAGCTTGGGTGCACAACTATAGGCCTTGGCACTTCCTGTATGGTGGGGACACCTCCAGCGGGCTGCTGAAGTCCTAGGTGACCGTGACCTGGGGTGGTGATGCACTTGTAAGCAGAAGATGAAAGGTCATGCAGCTTGGGGCTTGAGTTGGGAGAGGATGACATCACAGTGTTTCTCTGCTGACAGGAAGTGAAGCCAGCCACAAGGCACGAACCAGGATCAGGAGGCATCATGATCTGTTGGCTGTAGTATGGTTTAGAGAGAGGGTTTAATCCTTGGTTCATTGGTCCACAGGTTTGAGCAGGTTCATAGTCATCAGTGGGTTCTGTTTTTATAATTGGAACTGTTAAAAGAAAAAAGGTTTTAAATAAACATGAGTTGCACATTGGTATGATCAAGTTGGCTTGTGGCTAGGATACCCTTTGCAAAACAAACAACGTCTTGAATAAGACTCTGTGTGTCTTTTGCCTAGTTCTCCCACCCTATAAAAAAAAATGAATGAGTCATCAGCACAAGAAAGTCACAGCTGGTTCTAATATTGAAAAGGACTATTTTCTTTGGACTCTCCTCCAGCACTAATGTGCTATAAAAATCTATTTGCAAATAGCTGTGCTTCAGTAGAAGCTTTGGACCCAAGGGCTCCATGGATTTGTAGCAATCAAAGCAAAAATTTTAACTTGGATGTACTACTGCATTTCTACTGCTACTGATGGCCTATTTGATAAATGTCTGGACATTTGGTAAACTTGTGCATGAAAAGGTAGAAGTGGGGCCTTTAGATTTCGGCAAAAATAAAATTGCAAATATAAATGACAAACTACTCTGTACAAGAAGTTTTTAATTATAAGACTTCTATTGACAGAGCAGGAATATGATTCCTGCCCCCTCCCCCCCACCTTTCATGTCTGTATTTAATCTCTGCTTCTTACTATGCAGCCAAAGAGCATAAAGACTCAACAAGTTGGATCCAACTTCTGGATCTGAACTGCCAATCCAGGTCCTACAGTACTTTAGTTCAGACTCCATCTACCAAGATAAATCCAATTCATATTGCATACATATACCTACTCCATCTAATGACCCAAAACAGTGCTAAAGAAGCTGTACCAATTATGGAGAGAAAGCCCTCCTATCTCTAAGACTGACAGTTCATGAAAAGTGACGTGTCACTTTTTCACTTCAGCAGACTTTCAACAACAAAGGTTTAAGCCTCTCCCCACATACTAACCAGCACTATGGCAACGCAAGGGGAGAGGGGCACATCTTGAATCAGGTATACTGTAAATTAGGAAGAAGGCCAGGCTGGCCGTTGCATGATTTAGCTGAGTTTGTTTAAACATATTTGCTTTAGCCAGACTCAATTTTAATGCAGGTATCCGTGGGTCTGGATGCATGTTAGTGTTTATCTTTTTTCCCAAGGAAAGATCTGCAGATACATTCATAGCTCAGAGGCATTGTTAGAAATTTATGGCAATAGCAGACAATACCCAGTAGAGCGTAAATATAACTGACCCACTATGGCACAAAAGATACCCATAAAACACTTTTGGGTAATTTGACCTAACAATTCAGCTCACAGCATACGTGATGGTGTGTGAGTTTCCACACAAGCACTCCTAGTCCATTTAATAATTTAACGTGTGTGTGTGAGCGTGTGTGCACGTACACATGTGCATGTGTATGTAAAACTTTTTAAGAATCTCACAACTTGTCCTTCTGGTGACTGGACTTCACTACCCTCATTTTATAACTCCCTGTTCCCTTGTTAACTTTGCTCCTTTTATGTTCTTTTACATATAGATCCTTGCAACATTTGCTTCAAGATTTCTAGAGCCACTAGTAAAAACATGCTTAAATATGTAACAGATGCACAAGTGCTGCTCAAGATTAATGTATTATGGATAATGGACTGTCATCAGATTCCTCATAATCCTATTTTCACCTGCTCGAGTGCTGCACCCTAGTTAAAATGACTAGCAATCTACTTGGTTGCTGGGAGGATATTCCAGGATTTCAGTGAAAGCTTTGTAAAAACTATATTACACCCTTTGTGGAAATGCTAGACTGAAGAAACACACCTAGGCAAACATAGAAGCATAGATTCTGTAAGAAAATACCTTTAACAAGGTTCTGCACCAGAAAACACTTTCACATATTTAACAGTAGATTCACTGTACTAACTTTAACCCTGGCACAGCTGGAAATATGATGGTTGTTGAACATTCAATTTCCCCAATATATCACAGCTATAGAAACACCTGTGCTAAATAATTCCAGGCTCATCCACTAACAATTCAGTGTTCAATGGTCCTTGGAGCGTCTCATTCATTAAAATCTATGATGGGGCTGTTGACAAGCTGGCATGTGGGGGAGAAGTACTAAGGGACACTGAGGGCGTCTACACATGCATTAAGGCGCTTTCCCCTATGTGCAGTAAATTTAGTACCTCCAATGTGAGGTACTAAACAAATGCGCATTAGGCTGCCTTAATACACAGTAACAACTGCACGCAGTTTTAAAGTGACGCTTAATGCACAGTGGCCTATTTTACTGTGCATTAGCATAATAGCGGGGGGGGGTTATGTGATGCTTTAATGTGCAGTAAAATAGGCTACTGCACATTAAAGTGCACATTTAGACATGCCCCACTGATTCAGGATTGCAGGCTGATCTCTCTCATCCCTTTTACAGTTTATACCTTTGTTGCCCTGCTTACCAATACATATTTCTTTGTTTCTGCCTTTAGAACATTTTTAAAAGGATAAACACAATCAGGACTATGTTCAGAAGTAAGGTAATGGTGAGGAAAGCTGTGTTTCCATAAGTCAAGCATCCATCCTCAGTGACACCGAGCTGACGCCTGGCAAAGCTGACCATGGTTAACTCCCTTTGGAGATGCTGGAGGGTAAGAGGCAGTGGCCTGAAAGCAACTATCTCAGCTCTGCATAATCCAAGGATTCTCCTGTATTGGGTGATAGCAATGGAAATACTTGACTGTCCCTTTTCAGTTGTTTTGTATTGTCACATCAGATGGGACAGGGACCAATGGTTCATCCTTCAACAAGGACCCAATTCACTATACAATATTCCAATTCTACATCAGCCTTAATGTCATTCACCATGATGACACTGACCTGGAGTTGTGGAGCAGGCTGGCTTACTGGTGTACTAGTATTGTGTCTAGTAGAAGAGGTGCAATGGTATAAAACTGGAGTAAGACACTGGTAAATTACAGCTTGTAATGAAGAGGAGGTGTAACTTACAGGATGTGGTGGGGCAGAAGAGTAACTTTAAAGCAGGAAAAGCAATAGAAGAGAAAAATGTAAGAAGGTGAAAAATAAAGTTGCAGCCTCCTGTCTGTTGCTTTTCTTGTCCCTTACCTGAGAAAGCAAGCTACAGCAACTTACACTGATTGGCTGCTCCAATTCCACCCCTACATTTATCATCTATTCTTGTTCTCTGAATTATCATATGTGATGGGTAACACAATGTCTTCACATACATAGTGGCTACCAGAACACTGGCTTGACATATTTAAACTAGTTCAACCGAATCATGTCTATTGCATTCCCTAAAGCTATTTTCCCAGTAAAATAAAAAGGTCCCTTGTATTAAATACTATGTATTCTGTTAATCTGTCGATCTCATTATTAGTTCAGGTATACTGAGGAAGAAGAACAAAAGAAAGCATTAATAGTGAAATTGCTAAGGAATGCACCCCTGATTCTTCAATGCTTTTGCACATGAAATAGTTACTTACAGATGTACAATATGATTGTAGAAATACCTATGAAATCAGTAGGTTGATTTTTACTCCAGTTTGCACACATGTAAATATCTTTACAAATTACAAGTCTGAAGACTTAGACCCAATAAGAGTCTTCTTAAAAAATCAAATTTGCAAAGCTGAATGCATCAACAGAAAGGCTTTGATATTCACATTTGGTTTTGTCTCTCTACTTTGCAGGAATGTAGAACTATATTATGACTTGCCTAGGACAGATATGCCACAAATTGCTGCATTAAGCCACATACTGCAGTTTATTTATGCAGTATGTAACTCAGCTTCTCCAACATATGTAACTCTATCAAGTGGAATAAGCAAAGGCTGAAAGCATTCAGCAGCTGATATTTTTCAAAAGGAGCTTGAATGAGAATGTAGGTTTGACTCTTTGCTGCTTGATAATTCCCAATACATTTAAAGCTGTGCAAAGCTGATTTAAAAGGCTACTGAATCAGAAAGGTGGAGTTTTATGCTTACTTTGCTCATTATTACACAGGACACAAAGAAATAGGCACATCTTATGCACATCTTCCAAATACTAACAGCATTTTTTTCTTGTACACTGCATCTTGTTTTATCACTGTTAATTCAATATCCTGTTTGTGGTATTAGTTTATTATCCTCGAAACCACAACATTACTCAAACAATTTACAAGAATTTGCTTTGTTGCATAACAGAGCTGAAAACAGTCTAATATGTTGGCTAAAATTTATGCTTCTTTCCTTACAATTCTTTTCAGACCAGGCTATCAAGTGGTATAAATTGGCAGAAGTCCATTGATTTACTCCAGGTAAGGATCTGCCCCCTTAAATGTCAGCCTGCATTATGAAGCCATTTTCTTTGAGCCTAGAGAACAGTCCAGCAAGTTTTTATAATAGCTATGGTAGGCCACCAGCAGTAGGAGGGCAATGTTACCACTTACCCACAAACTTTTTGTCTTACATTTGTCTTACCTGAGTCCAGATAAAGGGTTTGCATTCTCAAATCCATCTCTCAGCAAATACAGTTTGCCTCAAAGCTAATTTTTGTCCCTATCCATTTTATCTGTCATTCAGTTTTGGGATGCATATGTTTCTTATATTGGTTTGTTTCATATGACCAACACATGAGACTCCCCATATTGTATATGGGGAAAAAGTAATGGGATACCAGGAATATGATTAATATCCTCAGAACTAACATTTAACAGAAAATTGTATTAACCCAAATTATTTTACACAGTCGTGTCAAATATTTTAAATCAATCATCAGCTCAAATGACTTCTTTAAAAGTCTCCCAGCTGCAAGACACTGGTTCTTGCCACAAACTGGGGCAAAAGTGACAAACAACGGAAAAGCCTGCAGCTGTTTAGAATCTACAAGCACTTTTAGCATGAATTGGACTATTTTTTAATTTCATGCAGCAGTATGAAATGCCAACAAGCAGTCTGTCTCAGGGTTGCTTTGTGGTGGAGAGAGAATACTCAGTACTGCAGACTCTCTTAGCTGACTAGGATGAAAAATTAGGAATGAATTTGCCATAGTCGGATGTGCCAATAATAAATTACAGCAATGAGGTCAGAATTTATACAAGAGCAAATAGCAAAGAGGATGCTTCATCATACAATAATTGGCAATAATTTTACTTACTTGCATAATCCCAAATCTTTGCAAAATTGGGGCTTTACCAGCAAATGAAAGAGAAATATTGGTGTAGTTTGTATTGTTAATTATTTTTAAATATTTGCTATTTTGTAATGCACAAGATGGATCTATTGATAATGTTGAAATGCTCTTAATGTAATGTATTAAATTATGACAATGTTCAAAGTTCTAAATTCGTCTGATAAAAAACTTAATCTGTGCTAATTGTTTTTCAGTGGCTTGACAGTATCACCACAGGCTGCTGGACTTCTTTCATTATGTCATCTAATTTAATTTGAATATCTGAGAACCATGTGTTGGCAGCAATGTGAACTATAAATCAAAGCTACCTCCGATTCTTACTCAGAGAGACTGGTATTATGACATCATACCAAGTCACTAGGATTAAGACAATGGTCCTCTGTGTGGATTTGAATGTGGGAGAAATACTTCAGTTGCAAGCTTGGGTTTAAATGAAAGGCTTTTCTAGCAGGTAAAAAGTTAATATATCATGCTTCAAAGAAAAATAATAAATCATGCACCTTTAGAGCAGAGTGCCTGAAAGCTTTTAAAGATAAATTATATACATTTTTGACAATTCTAAAAAGTCTGTTTGCTTTTACACTTTAGCGATCCAGATGGGGCTTTTTTAAACCTTTGATTTTTGGCACTATCAACATACAAGAACTGAGAAAAGAGAGGCATATAAATTATACAGATGTTTATCCTTATTAACATTAAACTAACAAATACACACTTCCACAACAAGTATTATCAGTGCAGACATTTACTGTATGATCATATTTATTTTTTTGCCCTTGGTTTGATATCAACATATCAAACAAACTATCCTGCATAGCTAGGGTGAAGACTATTATGTAGGCATCTGGAACCTATCTACAAATTGTGATTACTGTATTAAAAACACAAAACTACACCATTCTTTTGTCACTTACACACAAAAATTTCTTAAACGTTTGGAGTAAATGGGCACATCTACACATTGCCATATGGTGACGTTGCTACGATGCCATGTTTTCGTCCTTCCTTTTGGAAGTAATAAAGCACGGTGCAGCATGGGCAGTTACTGTGCTGTGGCATGCGGCACACAGTTAGATTTTACCACTACATCACTGTAGTGGCATGCTATATCAGGGGAGCAAGCTACTATGGCAACATAGCTGCCGATCACATGTAGACCCAGGTGATCACTATGTTACCTTAGAGTGACATGTAGACATGCTCAATGTGTCATAATAATAATTTAGGTTGGGATTTTCAGATGAATGTCCTAGAGTTCAGTGCCCAAACCTCTTGAATGGGTTAGTTTTCCAAATGCTATTTTGTGTCTTTGAAAAAATACCTTGTAAAGCAGACTTGATCCCAACAGAATCTAGCCTCTCTATCAGGAACCAGATATTCCTCCAAAGACACCACCTGTTATTGTCTCAATTGCTACTGCTCTGGAAGGCTCCTCATTTTAATTAATTTAGAAATGGTGATGGATTTGCACCCACTTCTGCTTACAGTTTAAACAGCTTTTTGGGATATGAAAAGATGATAGTTTGGTCCTCTTGCAGCCAATGGTAAGCATCCCAGGGCCAGAATTTTTAAATAAATCCAGTGTTAGTGAAAGACAACAGACTGACAGACCTACAGACTAAACTCCCTGTTTGCAGTAGCTGCTTTCTCACAGCACTCTGTCACTGTGCCTCAAACCTGACCTGATGGAACACCCCTGCATGGCTGGGATGGCTGTAATCCACCACTCCAAGCTTCCCTCACCCCCACCAGAGGAGGTAGATCATGCCACGAGAGCAACTAGGTATTTTTTTAACTCCCCGAATCAGATAAGACTCTCTCCCTCCCTCTGCTCTCTGCATCCTTCCCATCTCAGCTGTGCTCACAGCACCTCCACTCCCTTCTCATTTCTCTCTATTTATGCCTCTGGGTGCAGAAGGGGAGACTTGCCCAACACTGTTGCTGCCCTAGCCACTTCTGCCCTGTTCCAACCCGGTGAAATGTGGATTTATGTAGAGACAGGCTTCACAAGGAACAGTGACAGCAATGGTGGCAGGCAGGTTCCCACTCCCTGCTCCTGAGCTGTCAGGCAACATCCAGGGGGACCAGTCAAGGAGGGAGAATTTGTCTGCCATTGCAAATGCTGTTGTCCCCAGCTGAGACCATCTCCCCGCACAGGCTGGTTGGAGCAGGGCAGGACTGCTTTGGAGCTCTCCCAAACCCCAAGGTAGCTGTGTTGGAGGGCAGGGGAGGTGAGGGGAAGGGAGGTACCACTGAGCATGGATGGGAATGGGTTGGGTGGACGAGGAGACAGATTCTTACCTGATTCAGGGACTTAAAAAAGCTCCAGGCTGCTGCTCCTGAAATGCAGTCCAAAAAAGGGGGTTTGACCACACCACTGCACCCCATTTGGATTCATGTCTGTTGGCCTCCAATACTGTAATATTTGAGCATCTCACATGTTATAATGCATTTTTCTTCACAGTACTCCTGTGAGATAGGGAACTATTATATCCCTATTTAACAGAGGCACAGAGCAATTACATGATTTGCAGAAGTTCACCTAGGCTGTTTCTGGTGCAGTAGAAACTTGAATCTATATCTCTTGAGTCCTAAAGTAGTGTCCTCGGACCACCCATCCTCTCCAATATACAGCAATGTACTCTTTTAATAATTTTCAGATGTGTGAGCTGACAATTAAATTGATATAATTACTCACAGAGAACCAAAGTTTTGGATCATAGCCCATCAAAAAAAATTCTTCCCTTAGCTAACTGAATTCATCAAGGGAAGGAATCTCCAAAACCCCCTGTAGGGTCTTCTTGGGAACTGAGGAAAGGAAGGTGAAGAGAAATACTTTTTTAATAAAAATATTATAGTTTTGATCAGCTTTATTTCATTTTTGTCTTTAATAAAGACATATTTCCAAGGGACTGAAGCTGAGCTTACAGAAAATGCTGATCTGTGCCATTCTCAAGGTACACCGCTCATTTGCCGATATGGGCCATATACCATGTATCCATATTGCTGTTGCCCTCTTTGTTTGTAAAAGCCAGGGCCCACATGACTGTGGTGGGTAGGAATGACATTTATTTGATTTGTTGATCAAAAAAGTATGTCCTTCATAAGTGCATGTGGCTCAGTGATCCAGGTTGAGCTGTTTTTGTTGCAAGACCAGAGGAGGCAAAAGGAATGGGGGTAAGGCCAGTCTTGTATCATAGTCATTCTCCTCTTGCTCACAAAGAGGCCAGATTCTGGAAGAAGTTAGAGCATCCAACTTACATCTGACAGTTCATAGCTCAAAGGGATAGTAAGGAGGGCCAGAGAATATGAAAACTTCAGTATAGCTCTCTTTCTCCTGCCACACTGTATGTCCTGCCAGGGACATGTTGGGATAGATAGAAGCTGCTTAAGCAGGCCTACAAGGAAAGGACATGGATTACATCAGCCAGGGTTATAGCTGTTTTGCATCCCTACAGCAACACAAAGCAGCCAGAGCACTGTCTTTTATGGAGTAATGGGATTTAACATTTTAAACAGTACATGGCTTTGAGATTCAGTTCTGACCTCATGTGTGATGGTGACTGGCACTAACAGAAGAACCTGTGAAGATCTCTCTTGCTTATGCCAGTATAAACCAGGACTGACTCTATTAAACATGTTGCAAGTTATTCTTATTGTGTCTTAAATGTATGTAAAACATGGGTGTGCATGTGTTCAAGCAGTGAAACACACACTAAGTGCACTCATATTGTAGCAAAGCTACAACTTTGTGTTTGAGGAGCTATCTCCACATCAAATTAAGTAACAGCTGTAGTCAGACTGCTTCATGCAGTCCTCACTCAGTGACGTTCAGTCCTTACCCAGTCATGACATCAGCCAGGGACCCCTCTGCTGTACCAGGTGGGACGAGGAAAGCTACACGTCAGGTGGAAGGCTACTGGATCCTACACTTGTCAGATTCCTTCAGGATCAAATTGAAAGCCAGGGGCCTCCAACCCTACAGGTTTCCAGGACAGGGAACCAACAATTGGCTGATTGTCAGTCCCAGCCCCAGGATAGCTCAAAGCTGGTTCAAAACTCTGGTGCAGCACTGAGGCTGGAACTGACAATCAGTGAGCTGTGCATGTTAAGAGATCATAAGAAACATTATTGTGTGACTGTTTGGGATACGGTCAAACTTTAACAGCACACAGATTGAATCCATACTAAGTGTCCCATGTGACAAGGCCCTAGTTTAGTCAATAGCCTTACACTGATATAAAACCAGTGAGACTAGAATCATGTTCCTAACTCCTACTTCTGCCAGATAATTATTGTTTTAGTGGGTTCATACAATTGCTGGCTCTATTTAGAGAAAGAGCCAAGACTCCTTTCAAAGTTGTTTAGCTGTTTCTCCTAATCACCATTAGAAAAGCTATAACCCATGACTGCCCTCTTTGCTTTTACATATACATGATTTTATGGGCTCTGATGTACATGCATAAGTGTGTATAAGCATACTATCTAAACAGATTGAAACCTCATACATACATCTTTGTCTATGATCTCGCGCAGTGCCATTATCCGATTAGAAAGTGCTTTCCAGTTAATTCAATTACCATATGCTTTTCAATTGCTGTTAAACTATTAGGTTGTTCAACACATACCCAAATGAAAGCAAGAGACTATGTATTGTAGGTTCACATGCACACTTGTTAAAACTGGGGGGGTAGCCTTGGGGTATTTGATTTGTGTATATTAGTAATGGAGATAGGTTATGTATTATGTTTCTTTGAATAGGGGCTTGGTTTGGGGGGAGAGGGGGGGGAGAGTTCCAAGAGATCTGGTTCATTTTTTGTCAGAAGTCATCAATCACACAACTTGGAAAATTATGATTTTTTCTTCCTTTTAAAAATTGCAGGACACATGAAACAAGTTACAGCTTGCTGTCTTTAAACAAAACTTTACTGTTTTCAGCCTCTCTAAGGCCTCCAAATGCTTTTTCCTTGCTTGTATGAACCAGCTGCAATCAAATATAATATGGCTTGAACAGTTGGAATGTTGCTTGAAAGCTATGAAATGGAACTAGATGTCTGACTGAATTGGATTAGTTTTAGATTTAAAATGGGATTTCTTGAGGTCATATCTTGTTATGGCAAACACTCCTTTTGATGCATGAAAGAAAGATGATTTGACTTAACAAGGAAAGAAAAGTAACACTAGTGGCTTTCATTTAAGATATTCTTCCCAATGTCAACAGCTTATCTGCCAGCTTCATTGGTGTTCTCACTACATAATATTCTGCTGTATGTCCTGTTGTGAGGTGGAAGTTTGAGCAAATGTGTGTCATACTGGACAAGATGATAGAGTTTTGGGGGTCAATTCAATACTTTGTGCATGTGTAAATACAGAGTTGTGTGATTCAGGCTCCTTTCTTCTGCAATATGGTCAAGTCTTGAATCAAGGGATTTAACATTGCTTTCGCCTCCCCCCCACACTGTCTGCTTTCCCTTCAAGGAGATCTGAATAGTAAAATGAAAGTTGTGGGCAGAATGCCCAAAAGGCATTAATGTGGAGGCAGCCATAATTTATGCAGTCTATTGTAAACAGGCAGCAGTGTGGGAAGTAATCTTTAAGGAGGTTGTTGGAATAAAGGAATATTTATTGATGGAAGTTGTACATTCAGATTAGAGTCACAATAAAACAAGTATATTTTTCATCATGTAAACACAGGAATTGCAGTTAACTGGTTCATAAGCTTCACTTTGTACACTATAAATATTTATATGCCCCAGGCTTCTTGTGTGCTCTGCTCTCATCTGGGTTCTCTTTCTCTCCAAAGAACTTGGTGGTTTGAGCTAGCAGACAGTAATGCATAGAGTGCAACTTGCTCTAATGAAGAGTTCATTGGCCAATCAATAGTTACTTTCTAATACACCACAACATTTTCCCCCCCCCTGCCACCATGCAGGCTACATATTGTTACCTACACAGGAATCTGACTCTCGTACAACAAATCATAGTCTAGCCCTCTTGTAAGAATATTTTAATTTTGATTATTCTGAGCCATTTTAGCTCCTACACACTCTTCTCCTTCAGAAACTTACACAGTCCTCCTCCATAACCAAGTGCCTCTCTCATGTATATTTAATCCAGTGCAACCACCAGAACAGCATCCCCTTCTAGATCAATCAAAGGGCTAGATTAATTATGATAATCAGCCACCCGAGGAAAACAAAAATAAACCTCTTATGTAATTCAGTCCCTGTAATTCTAAACCTCATTGCCTTTATGGAAGGGTTTACCTTTTGGCTTTTAAACTAATTGAAAGATCCTAGTCTCAACCTCTCTAACACTCAGATGTGTGAAGCCAGGGGAAATACACAGGAAGTAAGGGTGGCAAATTACTGCCGTTAAAACACTGTTAGTGGGAGGATAAGAACAATAGGCCAGATCCTGCCATGCTAACTCAGGTTGATTAGTACCTTAGAAATCAGTGAGACTATATGTGAAGGAAGCTTTTGCTCAGTGTGAGTTAATGTGTGGCACAGTATGGCCTTAACTTCTCCACCATAATACATCAAAGGAAGTCCCATCAAGTAGTATTCCTTCTTGATCACTCAAGGAGACTATCCAGATAGAGATGTAGCACTGGATGCTGGCACTACTTGGCTAGTTTGCTGCCATTATCTCCTTATTTGAAAAAAGAACAACTGCCATCTGCAAATGAGGTGTGATTCCTGACCAGTAGCAAAGGGGATTCTTATTTAAGTGAAATATTGATGACTTTGCCTGGGACCTAACCCTACATGCAATCTTCCTCCCCCCCCCACCTCCTAAAGCCCTCCCCACCATGACAGCATAACACTAGAGAAAAAAGGATCAAAAGTGAGATTCCCCATCCTCTCCTGATTCTCAGATGAGACAAAAATGGTCCAAGACCCAGTTATGATGAAGTTAGAGATCCTGTTCAGTGGAAAAAGGACTCCAACATAGCCTTGCCTGTTTTTTGTTACCCTGTTAAATGTCAAAAGTAACAATCAGCCACTTCGCAGCCAAAATGAAATAAATTATAACAGCACGTAGAGTAAAAATGAACAATCATGATTCATATTTTCACCTAAGAGAAAAATCCCCTCCAGGCAACCCTCCTTCCTTCCAGTTCTGCTTTGATTTGAGCAGACTTCACAACACATCCTTCAGGAATCTGTTGCTTCCTGGGCCTGTCAATTCTGAAAATATATCTTCATACCTTTATGAGAATCTGGGCCTGATTCCCAGATACATCCGGGCCTTTTTACACTGCTGTGGCAGCAGAAAGGTGACTTTTGAATGGTATAAATAGAATTTATACCCATTTTCAGGCACGTTCACCCTGCCAGTGTCTCTGGCTTTCTGAGTAGGTGGTGAACTATCTGTATGAGTCTCTATGAGGGTCTTTTGTGTGTGGCAGGAGTAACAGCTGTTACTTTCTCTTTCTGCCTTTGGTTTAGCTGCCTGCTTGTCATGAGTGCCGTCTGTGTCAGTCAGCAGCTTTCCTAATGGCCTCTGCAAGCCAGGTTCTACAACACTCCTTGCTTGTCAATCATATCACAATGTTCTACATAAACCCCACTCCATTCTCCCATTCCTAGCACTTTCACCCATCTTGTATTGCAAATTCACAGCAGAATAACTCCTTTTAACAACCTTTACAATGATTAAATTACATATCCTGGTATGTTTTATGAGACTTTTATAACCTGGCCACAGGATTTGGCCTGTGTTGTCCCTGCAAGCCTATGATCATTTTGCAGTCGTAGAAAGGTTAAATATGAAAGTTCAACAAAAGTTCCAAGCTGCAGCGTGTCAGGGGACTATCAGTTGAAGCTGTGCTCTCTCACTATCAGCTGAAGCTGTACTCCGTCTCACATGCTTCACATCCTCATTTTATTGCTTTCAGCTAAATGTGACCAATGTAGCATTTAACTTAGAAAGTGAGCTGCGGGTGGAAGAGGTGAGGCGAAACAGAGGCGGGGCTGCTAAATGTAATCACTAGAAAACTGCTGATTGTACTCGTCTGGGGCATAGTCAAGAGATAATTTTAGACCAAGGGCAGGAAGTAAGTAGGATGCTCACAAAAACCGAGCAGTAGGCACTGCTCACCCTTTTCATAAGCAAACTAAGAACTTTCATCACTTTCATAGTGCAGTGGCCCAACAGAATAAGATCCATCTAGTAACCAAAGGCCAGGTTTTCAGGATGGTTTGGTTCCCCTTAGTAGAGTGAGAGTGGCAAAAGAATTAATGTCCCTTTTAGGCACCAATTTCGCAAAAGAGCTCCATGCACTGAATGCTTATTTAGGTAGCTTAAAGAAAGCAGAGCTCTTTAGAAAAGTTTGGTCCAATTCTGTGAGTGCTAAACACTTGAAAATCTGGCCCTGTTTTCAAAGTCAGGCCCCACATATATAGAAGCAAATGTCTCAAAATGCAGCCAGCACATTACATTTTTAAATAAGGATCACTCTGCATATCAAAATCCTAGTAATAAAAGTACTAGGGTTAACGCTTATACGGATCAGCACTCTTTCTGAATAATTAATTAGATTTAACAGCCTAAGAGGGGCAGTGTCACTGAAAGACGCAAGAGGCACACCACCCTTTCTTCTTTTCAGTTAATTTAATCTATTGAATACAAAATTCTTCCTTAAAAAAATCTCTGAACACACACCAAATATTTGCATCTTATATCTTAAAATAGTTTAATTGGGGCAAAGAAAACAGAAGATCACAGAAGTTAATGGATCTAGGCAAGAATCTGGCTCACAAAATTTATCTTACAAATTTCTGAAGGTCTCTGTCCTTACTAGGTAATGACAGTTGTATTCCCTGTGCTAGAAGTGATATGCTCAGATGTTCAAAATGATAATGCCCTGTGTAATTGCCAATGTTCCTTATATTTAATACATCAAAAAGCATATATAATGATTTTAAAACCAACCAGTGATCTCATCTACACTGACATAATTTCACTGAAGTCAACATAGTTTTCTATGCGTGTCTGAGAGTAAAATTCAGGCTAATTAAGCTTTGGTGCAATTAACTTTAGTGATCAGAGATTAGAATTTCTTGTATTTTATGTTCCAGATCTTATTGTCAGAGGCAGTTTGAAATCTCTAACATTTCCTCACCTCAGTAAGCTTTCCTGGAGCAATGCATACAGTCATTGATCATTTCCCTTGGTTTATTAAGAAATGTTACATATCCAAAATTAAATAAGAAGAGGATGCTTGAGCAATATATTTTTCTGTTCACCAGCTTTTAGGGCAACATTCAGCAGATGATACACTGATCACAGACATCACTAAGCTGCTTGTAGTAAGAGAGAAAATCCTAGGAAGGCTTCCTTCATTTTCAATGTATTGTATTTGTTGAAAAGAAATCCGAACAAATTTAGACTTAAACTTCATATTTAATGCATTTCTTAAAATCTTCTCCACTCTTGCTGAAATTACATCAAACTAGACAACTTTAAAACCTTGCCTCTGACAGAGAGAACTAGTCTTTGCTAGGCCTTCTTAACTGAAGCATGCACAGCCTGTATAGATTTGTAACTGTAGCATACATTTTTAATGGCTCCACGTGTTTTATAATCTCTTCCAGATTAACTAATTCCCCACAATCTACAGATTATGACCATTAATTTTAGATGATTATTCTTCTTAACAGAAATATTTGTGCTAATGGTACAATTAACTCACATAAACAAAATTATATCCAATCTTAGATAAACATGGAAAACAAATATTTAGTGGACTTATTAACAATGTTCCCATGCAAATGCAGGGTTGGCTAATGTTTTTACATAAACATCATTCTGTTGCATACTAATAAAGGCTATGGAGCAACTGTGAAAAAACAGCTAGAGTGAAGGTTATTTTTTTTTTAAGATGGAAAATTCAAGGGTATTCCTATCTTGCTTTAAATAGGTTTCCTGGTTGCAGTGTTTTGACACTGGATAGGAGTTGTGGTATGCTACTGGAGTGTAGTAATGAAAAATGCATTAGGTCTTACCACACAAGCTGTGTGTGGACTAATCTACACCAAAAGGTTAAGGAAATTACTTAGATTCCAGGTGACAGATATGTTCAGTGAATAGCCTCAAGAGCCTAAAGCCCGCAGAGTTAAGTTAAAACTGATGTATAATAGCTCAGTGCTGCATATTATTGTAGTAGTACTTAAACAAAATGTCATTAGGAAAAGATCAACATTGCTGTAATTTATACCTGAGAACAACAAAGTGAAATCTGGAAACAGTTCATATTTAGAAGAGGTAGATCCAAGATGCAAAATACAAGGCCAGTGCTGGATTTTGAATCTTCAGGATTTTAGTCTCTTCTGAACCAGTTTTAGTGTAGGCCCATCTCTTTTCAAAAGCAGAACTTTGCCTCCTTGCTGCCTCACCACCTTTCTAAAGTCCTTTAAAAATCATTTTCCATGTGTGCAAGGCAGTTCAATGGCTCACTGGGTAAGCTATCCTACAAGTGTTTGAATTTACAAATCAAGGGGAATGTTATGTCATGTCTCCACAGCTAAAGAATCTATCTGACTGCCACAGAAGCAGAAGTTCTGCTGTATAGGTTGGTCTGACTGCATGCTGCAAAGTTATACCATTCACTGGAGATGGGATGAATATATTACTACCTGGATCTGCTAGCTGTTCTCTCCACCGCATTAAGGAGGCCCTAGAACTATAGTAGGAACTAAAGTGACCCTGTAGTCAGTACATGTGTGTCATAATTCCTTATCTCAGAATGTACACAACCTAGTAGCTCACTCCACACTTTTGTTAGACTGGGGTGGGCAAAATTCAGCCCCAGGCAGGTTCTGGCCTGCCAAGTTATTTGTCCGGACCACTGTGGGTCCCTCGGTACTGTCCAGTCTAGGTGCAGAGGACAGCCTGGGCCATGGCGCATGCAGCCAATCCCGCTGCTATGAGGCATACAGCTGGGCTGGGGTGGCGCAGCGGCTAGACTTGTTTTGGCTCTCCTCTGTGCTCGGCTGGGATGGGGCCATGGGTGGGGAGCAGTGTTTAGGACTGGGACGGGTGGGCGGGGCTGGAGCTGGGACTGTAGGGTGATGATAGCATGGGGCTCTGGCCCCATGATCCCAGCCCCACCTGCCTGTCCTGCTTCTGGATGCTGTACCCCATCCACGACCCCATCCTGGCCAAGCATGGAGCAGAGCTGAGATCTGCTGCCCGCGCACCCCTGCAACAGGCGCCAGCTGTGTGGGCAGAGGCATGCGAGAAGCAGATCAGGCTCTGCCCCAGGCCCCAGCCCCATGCTGTCAGCACCCTGCAGTCCTGGGGTCTCCATGCAGACTGACTGGGACCATGCAGGCAGGGTGTGCAGCCAGGCAGATGGGATGGAGACACTTAAGGAGTTTTGGTGAGCTGTTGTGCAGGGCTGGGGGGTGAGTGCTGACCCGGCCTGCAACAGTTTACCAAAACTCCCTATGTGGCCCATGAGCCCAAATAATTGCCCATTCCTGAATTAGACTCTAGTTCATATGAGGTACCTTGCTCTGGGACAAAAGCGTAGGCAGTTTATTGAAGGCCTAGGTCAGGGGGGAGAGAGGATGATGCCTACCACTATAGACAGGTTGGAGGAAGAGAGGGATGGACACATGGATGTAGATGATGGAAAGGGAAGGCTTTTCTTTACAGGGTATTGCTGCTGCTGCCACTGTCATAGCAACATCAACTCCACTTCAGTGGTAGCAGCCCCATGCCCAGGCTTCCTGTGAGATGGTGTCTTGTTTGCTCCCTCCTCACTCCTCGCATACATATTGGGCATGGGGCCACAAGGTTACCCAGGGTGGGAGTGGGGAACACCATTCCACTCCCTCCATTCTCTCCCTGCAGATACACGCTTAGTGAGGTGCGCTGTTCTCCTTGTCCTAGTTATGCTACTGCTCCAGGAATGCTCATTTGTGTAACATATCATGTAGTTCTTTAGGCATCTCTACTGCTCAGAAATAAGTAAAATTGTGGAAAGCTATGAAATGTTAGCATTTTGACTTATAAAGCACAAAACCAGAGAGAGCATATGACACACTATCTGATTTGTGTAAAGCCATGTCTAATACTTGATGATTACTTTGACATTTGCTTGTTATAAACCTAAAGCCTCTATATTTGGTGGGATTTGTTTGAACAAATCAAGGGGTGTTAAATGGACCAAAATACTGCTGAAAACCTTTAAAACTTTTTACCTAGCTCATACAGTGGTTGCTGGCTCATAATGTTTTCTTGATGAGTACAACTTTGGTTTTCAATATCTTGGCAAGCTATGAGAAGCCTGTGAAAGAAGTTAGATAAATCAGTGCGGCCTAAAAAAGCCTGCTAAAAATGTAGCATTTTAAATGTCTGAATTCAGTTATAAACTGAGAGTCAGATTCTTGAATAAGTATGATTATTGTCAGGTGTAAAGGCATAATGGAAATAACCACATATAACATGAATACAAAACTTCAATTTATGCAAAACACACAATCCTTATAATACTTTGAATCATTTCAAATGATTACAAAAATATATTTGTCCTCATCACTTCCATAAACATAAGAGAATACACAAGGAAAACAGTATGCTTGCTTAAAATTATGTAAAATGGGTGCAATGGAATGGAAAACTAGATTAAGGAGACTCATATTTTATATTATCATCTAGTTCTTCACTATCTTAACCCAGTGTAACCCTTAACATTAACACCTATCCACTAAGGCTGTATTGAAGTTAATGGAATTACACAGGCACAAAACCAGCATGGCAGAACAGAGAAGTAGGCTCTCAAGATGCCTGTACATGTGCTGAGGGGCTGCTCCAATGTGCTGTAATTACAGCATGTTGAAGCAAACTCTATTAATTGAGCACGTAGCTATTAATACAGCTCTCCAGCCAGCCTCCACGTCTTGTGTATGTTTCTGCCTCTCCATGTTTCAAAATGGTGGCGGGGCTGCTTGAACGAAAGCTTATTCAATGAACTTTAGTTCAAGTGCCCCTACTGCCATTTTGAAGTGTGGGGAGCTAATACATGAGACACTGTGGCGCTTTAATTAGACTACTCTGAGAGCCAGTCTAATTAAAGTACCTGCCCCCTCCCCCTCTGAGCATGTGTAAAAGTGCCCTCAATGTTTAAAAAAATAGGACATTATTATATGTGGCAAATTTTTAAAAATAAAGAATGGGTTGATTCTCCATCACCTATAATTTGTGGAGTTATTCACACTAGTGCACAGAAAGTGCAAAGTGAACACAGAGTGTTATCAAATCATAACGGTGGTATTATACACCCACTTAGCACTGGTGCAAGTTATTTCATGAAGTATAGAGAGTAAGTAAATCAGGTCCACATAGATGAAGAAGAAAGGGGTACTGTTGCTTGAAGAAAAACACTGTAGTAAAACTAACTGTTAACAGACATGAATTTGAAATGTCTGTGTAAGCATAATGGGTGGAGAAACATTTTGGCTGTTATAACAAAATGTTGTGGTGCTGAAGGTAATAATAATAAAAATCAGAGACTAATTACTGTTCCCTTTTTCATCCTAAAGATCTGCACAATCTTTCAATATACATGGGGTTATATGCTGCAGAGATGATATGCATAATTAGGCTGGTTCACTCAAACATGTGTCAACCCACTTCACAGGGCCCTTCTTAGAAAGTTTCAAAACCAGGTTGCTTCTACTTCTATCAAGTTCCCCATTAATGTATTATGATTTATTTAAATTAAAAGCATGGTAAAAACCTGGACTACCTTTATCCTAGATTTATGTGACATTAAGAATTTGTATTTCATAGAATTTCATTTATAATATTTGCAGTTTTTTAAAGCCATTTAACATAATGCAAATGTTACTTAGTTTTTGTTGTACCCTGCTTTGATTCCAGCTCCACGCAAAGTTGAAAAGGCTGGTGGCTTCAGACTGGATTCCTGTCTCCTATTTGAGATTCTCCTGTGGTTCATGGTTCTACCCAGGGTGACTGCCTACATCCTAGTCTCTTACAGACCTCTGCTTCCTTACCTGCCTGCTCTTGATCCCCCTCACTAGATACCACTCTTGCTTCCTTGACATTGTCTGTTTCTGACTCTCTGGATTGTGACCCTCTAGGGTCAAGCCCTGACTGCCTACATCTCAGTCATACCCCCACCACTGGGATTGGAAAGTCAGACAGAAGCATCCTAAGAGGCTTGAGGGGCACTTCATCAGTTTAAAAACATATTTGTGTATATGTGCATGTGCACTTGCAGGTGCATTAAATGTTGCTTTTTGCTATAAAGGCTTCACTCTTGCTCATAATACACCAAAAGGCTTCTTCTACAGATAGATCAGGTATAAACACTGGCACAATCCAGAGTCCCCCTGTAGTCACAGGTTTCACACTTCACATGTAATGTAATGTTTTCCCCAACAATCCAGAGAGCAGAAATCACCAAAAAATATAATTTACGTAGAGGGCCTTTTCTGCAAGAAGTAGATTAAAAGATAGCGCAGTTTACATTTTCATCATGTAGCATCACTTACAGCCCTAAACAGTGTGCTATGGAATTCAGTTACATTCTGTCTTGCATCTTTTTAACAAAGAACATGATCTCTAGTTTTCAACTCCTGAATTGTGAAATATATTTTTACCATTAGCAGGAAGATAGGTGAAAAGCTGGTACTGGCTTCTCTTTCGCTTTCCATTGCAGACATAGAAATTGACCTGAACAGGACTGGTTATCCTCTGATTTCGGAAAGGTGGGATCTCCACAACCAATGAATTCTATCAAAACAGACACATGAGAAAATCAGTACATAGCTATGACAGATTTACTGCACATTTATATGTGTGCATCAACATTTGCAAATTTCACTATTGAGCTCCCAAAGAGGAATATTGTCATGGCATACCCACTGATAGAAAAGCCTGTAGCTTAGATTTCCTTTTGTCATCTTTTTGGTTAGAGGTCCCTGCAGCTCGTTCTAAATTTCTTTTTCTTCACCCATGAGTTTGTTGCAGTCAGAAGCTTGAACACAGGATAAGCAAAGCTGTACCAAAGCTATGGGGTCTGTAGATATTATTTGCCCTGGCCTTATACTTCAGGGGTTATTTTCAGGGTGGTGAGATTCAGGTTGCACACTACTGGGTGATATTTGTTAGAAGAGGGTGGCTGAGAAAGCACTATGTTCTAAATGTCTGTGCTGCTCTAATGTCCTAATACAGGTACCATGGGATGAACAGTTTGGCAAGGATGCCTACAACTATCCTCTCAGGTGGACTGGCTTTCAAGGGATGAAATGCAGGGTTGGGATTTTAGCAAGGACTGGTAATGTGTCAGTGTACAAGTATAATTCTGACTGATAGTGGTGTATTGTTCCCAGTGCCAAAAACCTGGTATATGCCAAGGTACTCTACATTATGGACAACTTAAACATCTCTCCTTAGCACTCAACTAATTATTTTCCTTTCCACATCAGTCATCTAGCTTTTTGTTTTCACCATCCTGAGCATGGCATTGCTAGGTCCTTCACTTGCTCCCCAGACAAAATATTTAAACCCATGTACCCGAAGTCAGTGTTTGGTTAGATTCTTGAAAAAAAAAAGCCTGATTTTCAGCAGTATTCAGCATTTCTTTCATTTCCTATTCAGGGATGTCAAGGTGGATCTTAAGCCAAGATTTGACAGAGGAAAATGTAATAGCTTCAGGAGTAAGTTCAAGGGAGGGACTTGACTATATAAGGACGAGCCCTGGAAGACAGCCTAGGGACATTTGTGTGAATTGCTAATGAAGGGAAAGACATGGCTCTTTTCATTGATGGAACTGGGAAGGTCAGACACAATAGTGTTCAAGCTGGCAGGAGCTGAGATTCGTGAAGGGCCTCAAATGTGAACACAAAAATGTTAACCTTGGTGCAATGAAATTGCCCCATTCCCTTCCAAAAAGGGCTTCCAACCTTGTCTAATTCAGGGGAAGAAGACTGTGTCTTTGAAAGCTCTCTGCAGGAAAAGAGTGCTAGAGAAATGTAGCATTTTTCTTTACTTTGAAGTTAAAATATTTAGGCATACTTACTGGCTTACACATTTCTTTGTCAGTTTTGGCTTCCATTTCCCACACATGGTGACCATCTAGGAGAAAAAAAAATATCTAGTTCTCTCCTTTAATTTTTCCTTCTTCAAACCTGTGCCCAGTGTTGGAAAGAAGTTACAAAAGTCTCTTTGGATAGTGGCAGGAAGAAAACATAGAAGATAGCTCTGTGGTTGAGTTGTTCATGCTCTGCCCAAGCAAGAAATCATATAAATAACTTGCTGGAAGCCAGGGAATCTCATTTAATTTGTTTATAAGGAAGGGAACATGGGTCAGTGGAGAAGGTACTGGGAAAATAGTAAACAGATTTCAATTGAAAACAATCCAGTACTAGCTTAGGGATACCATATCACCATTCTGTGCCTTTGTTTTCCTACCATTAAAAGGGAGGTATTGCTATTTACCTTCTTGTGTAAAGTGTTTTGAGTTCTTTTAATCTATAATAAATACAATGAGAGCTAAATAGAAATATTAAAAAGGAGCAGTGTTAGTTAGGAAAGATCTCAAATTATATTTGTCCTGGAATGTAAATGTTCCATCTTGAAATGTGCAGCTTAAATGAGTTGATTATATTTCTGCTGACTGGATCAAAAGGGAAAAGCAGTTTTGTGGGTTACATCACCACAATGAAGACAGTGGCAACTAAGGACCTAGCTCTAGTATGTCTGCGGTCCATACCAGAGAACGATGGAGCTGCAATGGCACCCGTTCTCTTAATTCAGCATGTTCAAATGAAATTAATTTTACACCATGAGTTTCTGGGGTTTTCTTTTGAGAAATAAATGGATTAACAAATGCCACTGACAATGAAACAAATGGCCAATGAAGGTTCTTTCTCCCCCAGGGTTTCAAAACTCAGCAGCAGGGAAATGAAAAAAAAAGATAAAATGTAAGGTTTTCATATTGTGAGCTTAGAGAAGCTAAAACATGTATAAGTAGCCACAGGCGCATAGCTGTCTGAGTTTCGCAGCAGGGACACTTGCGGTTTAAGGAGTCCCGCCATCCTCAGACGTCATTGGAGTGAATGGGAAAATTAAACTTGATGTCATCTCTTTTGTATATTTATTGTAGCATTGGGATATACAAATGCAAATATTAGTTATTTTGAACTTTACCACAGAGATGTTTGCATATTTAAAAAAAAAAAAGCCTCTGTGCAAGGTACCAGTGAATACACTTTTTCTTCTCTCTTCACTTTCATGGTCAGGATGGAGGTGACACATTTAGAACTGTCTGATTTATTAGAAATGCCTGTAAATAATATTTTTGTGTACAGCAGTCCTTTCAGCAGTGAAAGGAATGCTGGTGTGGAACTAGGTTTTGGTGATCATTTTTAAGTCTAAAATCATTTCTTTTTAACCAAGAGAAAGACAAACAATGTGAATATCAAAAATCTTCTACCATAACTAATTTGGCATTCTTCTCTGTAAGAAATAATTAATGTACACACCCTTCATTTCTTTCTATGTTTTAAATCATACTACCAAGTAAAAATAAACTAGAAAAAGAATCTCTGCAATAGGTATTGCAGGAGTAGGGAGGGAGAAGAGTCAGTCGCACTAGTATTCAAAATCTCTCCAACAGTGTCTTTTAGAATTGCCAGAATTAAAGCTGACTGCTCAGGAGTCCTGAAGATCACTTCACAATTCATCCACCAGATGCTTTTCCAAAATTGTTCATAAAAAATTCTGACCACAATCCCACCAGCTGGGACTCTTCTTTTCTCAAAAAAAGAAAAGAAACAATGTGAAACTAAAGTCCAAGTAAGCTTGATCCTGAAGCTATCACAAATTTCAAAGCACTACACATTTTTCAAAGTTATAGTCTGCTCAGGAACTTCTGCATTAGAGATGTTTTTTACCTAGAGAATTCCAGACCAGTAGTTAGTATGTGTTCAATTTGCCTTTGTAAATGGATTACCAGAACTTCAGGGGGGTTTTATGTTTAATTTCCACCTTGCAAGATGAATGACCTGATTCAGAATTACCTGCCAATATTTTTAGAAAATTTAAGTGATTTTATCTATAAGCTAATCTTTCAATTACCTTAGGCAGCTCTTACCTTTATGAGCTTTTGAAATTTTTATGATGACAAAGAGTGAGTTTGATCAGAAACTTTTTAAATGTTCTAATCTAAACTATTATGAAAAAAATAATCCAGAGCTGTGTTTAGTCTTTGGGTATCAACTAGAAGCTAATATGAGCAATAGTTTTTGCTCCAGTAAGAAAGCCTCTTGAGAATGTCCAGACCATTGCTGCTTAAATGAGGGGGGGAAGGGAACAGACGACTCATTAACAGTTAGTGACATTTCATTTAACAAAAACATAAGGAGAAGAAGTTGTTATGAAGCAGAGACAAAAAAAAAAGTAGACAATTCCTCATATTACGTCTGGTGAACCAAGAGGGAAATCTCAACGCCCACGGACTGGGACCCACTCCAGGAGGGAAACCTTAGACCACTACGTCAACCTCTTACAGTAAACATGTTTTGCAGGTTTATATAGTTCAGCTGAAATTAAAAAAAAAAAAAAACTAAAAAAAAAGGGGAATGGAACAATTTGTGGGGGCTCAAAGCATTGAGAAAATCTGCCTACGTTGGAGAAAAGTATTTTTCTTCTCGTGCCACATATGCCCAGAATCCTACCAAGTATGTGGGACACCATCCCTTGTCAGAATGTGCCTGAGGAGTGAGGGCCGATAAACCACAAAAGTTTCCATTGTAAGTCTGCCACATCTGCATTAGCCTGGTTGACTCAGAGCCCAAGGCAACTCCCAGCCTGGCAAAGAGCCAACAAAAGTACACCAGAGCAATTTATACCTTTCCAAAATGCAAATAATTCAAATTACAGACATAACACAAAGCTGAAGCAGACACATTTTAGGCATTCCCGTTAAAGTTTACTCTCTGAAATTACCGTACCCAAATGGGCAGTTGTTATATGAGTGAGAGAGAGAGAGAGAGAGAGAGAGAGAGAGAGAGAGAGAGAGAGAGAGGAAAGGAGAAAGGGAGACAGAGGGAGGGAGGAAGGGAAAGAAAACATTCCCAAGGGATAGTTGATTTTTTTTATTTGCTTTTACAAAATAATAATAATAATAAATCCCCTCTCCAGATCAAGTGCTTGACATCAGTCAGAGTGTTTACTAACATTTTCTTCTGGTATATTGAAAAAATAGATTTATGTTACATCCCTCTCTGAAGCTGACATTTTGCTTTTCTTTCTAATTAGGGAAGAAGTACATCAGGTTTTTATTTTTTATTTTGTTTTGATTCTGTTTTGCTTCTGTTTTTTCAATATAGAACACAAGGGGAGAATCCCATTGAAATCACTGGGGTTGAAATCCTTGCTCTATTGAAATCAGTGTGAGGTTTGCCACTGATTCCAGTGGGGCCAGGATTTCACCCTGGGATGTTATAAGGGAGAGGTCTGCCTATACTCAGTGTTGTGTTTGTTTTCAGTGACAGGTGGTGCTCAGTGTTGTTTTCAACAGAGATAGGATTTTGTCAGGAAGTCTGACATTTAAAGATTGATAACTGGGATGTCCCCTTATTCACAGCATTTTTTATTCTGAGTGCAATTTGTCAGGTTCTACTTTATCATTTTTTCAGTCCAAAATGTTAAACACCTGGAGTTAGTAAGGATGAAGAAAGCACACACCTATTTCATCAGTATGGGTGGATTTTGAACTTTTCAAAATATAAACACACATTTCTAAAACGGAACAGCTTAACGGTGAATGGGTCTTTGTAGTTCACTCTTATCAAATGCTCACGGCAGAGTTAAAGGAAACTGTGCTCAAGTCCAGAAGTAAAAATATTCTAATTCATTAGGGAATTCCCTGCAGTATGAGTCACAGAAACGGCTTCCCCACCACACCCAACTACAGAGATTTCCACATGAAAAAGGCACTGTAGGCCTGTTTTAACACAGAAGCAGCATTGAGAAATACTTGCATAAACGCAAGTTATTTGCATATATTATTGTGGATTGTTAAGCTTGATTTTTTTTTTCTTAAGGATGTAGGAAACAGATTAGAGACAGGTATCCAGGTAAAAGATTTTTCCAACTTTTCTCTGAGCCTAATCTGCACAAAACGAACTGTTCCACAAAGGAAACTTTACCATACCTTTTGCTCTCCTGTGAAATGTGAATTTTCATTTCTATCTAGGAGAACTTTTACAATCTTTACAATCTCCTATGCCAAGGAAGGGTGCCTGTGCCTGAAAGCTTGCAAATAAAGAATTTTTTTTGCAAATATCTAGTTCGTTTAATAAAAGATATCACCTCTGCCATGAGTTTTGATTCCTTTTATCTTAGAGACAGAGGATTTTCAAATAAATGTTCCTCTGTCTTCTGACCTGGTGGTGTGTGTCAGGACTTACTTTTTAGAGGTTTCTAGGATTGCATTTCCACACATCAAAGAAGTATCGCTGAGTAGCCTACAGGTTTATGCAAGTCAAACTGGTAGCTTAGCTTGCATTACAGTTTTACAAGTACACAAAAATTAAAATGAAGAACAAGGTAAAAAAATCAAAAAAGAACTAAGACCCAGAAAGTCAACAACTGTTCCTGGCAATCACTTAAATCTCACTTCTGTGAAACAGATGTGATAGGAGAGTTTAATTAATTTGCTTTCTTTAAATAGGTTAAAAATACTCCAACTTCCTCAACAGGTACATTATAACTCAGACACAAAGATGAGCAGGTATTATTTAGGACTTCACTACTAACATATCTTGGACATGTTGCCCTCTTCCAGTTTGGCCTGAGACAGAATTTGGCTGAACTGGTAAACTGGGCCATATATTAATGTTAATGTTTTCAAACAAAAGTGCAGCACACATTTTTCAAAAGGAACCCCTTATTTGATTAACTTGTTGCAAGATATTTCCAAATAGTGAAGTCTGAAAATCGCAGTTTATCTTAAAATATAGGAGATTCAGAGCAGCATATGCACAATGAGGGAACAAACTGAGACAGTTTTCTGAGTAACTGGGTTACTCAGTCAAGTAAGCTAACATGCATTCAAAGCCTTCAGCGATATAGAATTCACATGTTTTAGATTTATGTTCTAATTCTTTATTCCTTAAGAAGTATGTTTATGTCACTACTTTGACAGAGAGATAATGGATCTGTGATTATGTCCTTAAGGAAAGGATTGGTTTGTTTGCAGGAGGAAGGAATGGATTCAGACCTGCAGTCATTCAGCTTCTTGTTGAGATACCATCAGTTTTTACATTCTAAGCAGGTTGGGCCAGGTCTGCACTTGGGCAGGTAATCTCCCAAGAAAATAAGTGATTCAGAAGACAGTACTCTTTGCTCCAACTCAGTACTGAAAAAATGTATAACTGGCCACAGAACTCTTCTCTGATTCCTCAGGTGAACAGAATTATTCCCTTATACGTAAATGAATGCTAATCAGCTCAATAACTTGTGGCTGAAGTTGATCCCTGCATACGGATTGTGTATCAGTTTAAATTTTTAAAGAGCTTTATAGTGGGATGTGCTCTAGCAAATATGAAAGAATAGTATCGACAACATTGGCTAAGTAATTTGTCTCTAGATGAGTCAAAGGGAGGGGGGTGAGTTATTTAGAACTGCACAGGAGCTCAGAACAAATATTTGCAGCCTATATAGTCAGGACCTTTTTTGTCAACATATTCAATAGTACCTGATCTAATTTAGGTTAATGGTCTGGATCTCCACTAGGAGGGGCTGAATGGCAAGGTTAGCAAATGGAACTCCTGGCATCTATGTAAATCAAATAATGTAGGATTTGCTTGGAGACAGATGAGCATGGCTCCACCCCCACCTTGCAAACTATTCTTCTCCTGACCCTAGCAGCACCTCCCACCCAGGTCCACCTCAAACTACCTGTCTCCTTTGTTTTTTGGTAGTTCCTGTTCCTGCAACAGGCTTGCACTCTGCTCTAATGCCTCATTGGCTGACTTTGCCTCCCTCTGCTAGCCAACTTGCCCACTCAGCTGTTGAAGCTGAGTTTGCATTACATGCTTAGTGTCCGGCCTTCCTTGTAACCATTCTGATTCCCTTTTCTAATCATTTTGTCTGCCCATTTGCTCTTCTCACTCCTTTTGTCAAAGGACACTCAGGCATATGATTCCCACTCTCCTGTTTTCCCTCCTTTCTTCCACAGAAAACTCCAGGCAGCTATTCTGTCCTATTGCCTTTTTTTTTAAATCTCCCAAAAGGATTCCTACAGTTATTTAGCTTCTCAGGCTAAATATTCCATTGCTCCTTTTCAATTGAAACTCTCCCAAGCTGTTGTCACCTTCCAGAAGAATGGCTTTGTTCGGGGCAAAGAAAGAAAGGGTTTTTTTTTTAATAAGTATCTGCACTTTTGGATGCTAAATTCAACTCTAGCCCTAGAAGTTTGTACATACTTGGCTTATAATTATTTTTATAATGCTGAAACTAGTTTTCAGGGGTGGGATTGGTCTTATTCAAACTTTTGCAATGCAGATGCAGAGTATGTGTATGTTCTTCCTCCTACATATTTTCACAGCTTTGAACTGAGTTTTATACAACCATGTCTTTATGTCTATCTGTAACATAAATGCTGGTATACTTTTTGCTTTCAAAATGCTGTTCAAATTTACTTGAAAACCATAAGAAACAGTGTCAAAACCTTGTAATAAAAATCAGATAAGAACCTACACTTTTTATGTGCTGTGGAGTATCCAGGTACCCACCTGTAAACTCAGGCTCCATTAAGATTTCTTAAGCTAGCTAAGGAAAAATTGAGGTGCCCCTGGATCACAACCTGTGGTAGAAAGTATTGAGTGCAAAGCATTTTGCACTGCCTATAGGACAAATCTAATTTTATTACATGATTTCTAGCAAACTATTTGATTATTTTGATTTGAGTAAACTTTTTCAAGGCTTGTGTATTTTATGGCTCTGATAATTAAAATGAAGTTCTGAAATCTGATGGTAAATATGGAATTTTAGATTTATTATCTCTCAGTGGCTTGGGGACAGTGTTTTTCAGGAGTATGTGGCACACTACTCAAGGGAATGTGAGAGGAAAGCAGAAGAAAGGAAAAAAGGGGAAATATAAATAGAGGAAAAGGAAGAAAAAGAAAAAAAACTACTCTACTACAATATTTTGTAGGTCAGAAGTTGGCAATGTTTTCTGGTGCCAGGCTAGAATGACCCAATTTAGGTTTAATGTAAGCTGGCACTTGGACCCAGCTGCCTACTTCTCCCTACCGCACATCCGTGGTGCAGTGTGGGTGAAGCTCCTGATACCAAGACCCCTTCCACTGAACACTGCCAAACTCCACAGGCCAGATGTTGCCAATCCCTTCTCTTAGATTACTGGAGAGGTTACAGTGTAGTTGTAGTAACATAAATTCTTACTTAAAAAAAATCCATAACAAAGGGGTACACAGCAATATTGTGAGCTACTACTCTAGGAAGAACAGCTTATGTATAAGACTGTACCTTTTTTCCTGAACTATAACTCTTGCAGGCTGTTTCTGGGATATGAACTTCAAGCCAGTACATTCCTTCCTACATAGCATCAACGGTAATAATGACTCTTCATACTAATTGTGTCTTCATTCATATCTGTGCAACTCCTCTGTCTTTAACTTTGCCCTCCCCTGTAATCTCTAAGGGGTTGTCCAAGTATAACCAATTGACTTTCCAATTGAAGCCATGTGAAACAGTTTTGACCCATTTCCCTTGGTTAATCTAGAATCTCAACTTGTCTCTCAAACTCTTCTAATGCAGGTGTTGTAGTTATTTTAAACTTACCACCACCAAAACTGACTCCCAAACTTTCCTTCTAAGAATGATTTATTTCCTTCACTCCATCACGCCTGACAGCATCATCATGAGCTCCTGAACATTCAGGCCTCCCACTTGGGAGTTGTCTATGGGTGCATCCACATATGCAGGCACGTGCACTCACACCAGCTCATATAGGAGGGGCACAAATTTGTGCTGGAGATTTTTGCCTCAACACACACACCTGGACATGCACTTTGGTGTGAGGCAAGTTGTGCCACTTGGGGCAAAATAACCCTGCTGGCTCCTCCTGGATCTGCAGCCAGAAGGAGCTAGACCCTGGGGCAGTGCTGGCCTCTGCAGTATAAAAACCTGCCCCGTGCTGGCCCCAGCAATATAAAAACCTGTCCTGTTGAGTAGCTCAGGGCTACTTGCCCTCAGGAGCTTCTGAGGTCCAGCCAGTTGGTATCTGGGGACACTACCCTTTATGCCAATTGGACTGCTGAAGCAGCCCTGACCTGGAGTGGCTCCTGTACCCTCTACCCACTGCAGTAGTTTGGTAGTGGGGGCTGCTGCCTGGCTGTGACCTGCTGCTACCTGCAACAGCATCTGCCCACTTGGACCTGCAGCTCCATGCCTTTGTCCCTGCCAGACCTGGTTGGGGTGCCCCTGCTCTGCCATCTGGGCAGCTATCACCCAGAAGATGTGCTCCTTCTGGTGGCCTGCTTTGAACTGTCAAAGCATGTCCTCTAGGCCCCAAATGGCCAAGAGGTCAGCCACCTCATATGCCTTCCAGTTGGGTCCCCAGTGCTGGCCCTGGACAGGCTCCTCTGCCTGGGTCTCGCCACTTATCTTACCAGCAGAGATCCTGGCGTTCCCTGTTTAAAAATTGCATGGCATGACAAGTGGTCCTGGCGAGTGGCACTGGACCCTGGATGGCAGCCCAAGTGGCCTAGCTAGGCTGCGTGATGTGGCACAGGCAATGCTGGGTGCCAGGTGGCTGGGACTGAGCTGCACTTCCCCATGCTGCAGGGAGCGGGGGCTGTGCCAGGAGGGCCCCAAACACCCTGATGGCCACTGCTGCTGTGGGGAGTGGGGGGACTGTGGACCATGCAGGGGGCAGGCGGGGGACCCACCCCACCCGAGCAGCCCCCTGCACCTACAGTCTCCTGCACCCACACAGCCCCAGTGCTCCAGTCCCTCCCACCCCCAGTCCCTTACTTACTTGCGACAGAGTGTAGTCCTATCACGCTGCAGTCTGCACTGGTCCAGCTTGCCCCACATGTGGAAGCAGCATGCTTCAGCACCAGGGCAAGGGACAGTCATAGAGATGCTCTGGCTGGCTACCAGAGTGTCTCTTTGAAGGACCCCAGCCTCTGGTTGCCTCAGAACATGGTCCTGGACTGTGCGCTGCCCTGCTTTTTTTCTGGGTAGGTTTTTTTATATTTTGATACCTAGATTTCCAAATATGCAGCACGGAGAACTTTTTTTTGATCCCAGTGTGCCTCTTGCCACATCTCAAACTGCTTTGAGACACGGCAAGAGACACGTGCAGGCTCATCTGGACTTGCCTTATGACTCCTCTTTTGGTTTGCACAGCCAAGATGGATCAAAACCATGCCAGTTCTTCCTTCATATTATTTTTATTGTAACTAACATGGCCAAATCTCACATCTTCTCCTATCTTAATCATTCATTTTCTTCTCTGGTCTTGCTGACACCCACCATCATCACTTTCTGATCTAGTATAAATAGTAAGTGCATCTCCTTTCCATGGTCAGTGAAAATTTTTTTCTGACTTCCTAGTCCTCCAATTCTTTATCTCCATAGAATGGCTTACTCCCTTTATTCTCACAACATCAAACTCAAACCCTTCATCTCCTATTCCTATCTGCCCTTGTGTCTTCTGTTGCCCCACAAATAACACATTTTGGCAAACAATATGTTCTTCTACACTGCTCTTTACATCTGGAATGACCTTCTTCTTCTACCATGATATCCACAACAAATTAACCAAGCAAGAATGGTCAGATGGTAGGAAACCACTAATATCTATTTATAAGAAGATGTGCATAATCTCTACAAAAATACCTTATTTTCTCACATATTGTGCACTGCCAGATAAGACACACACCTTGTTTTTATGAACACAGGACAAAGAAAAAAGATTTTTCCAGAGTTGTGCCCACAAATAGTGGGGACAGAGCCTAACTTCAGCTGACTCTCCCTCCCTTTTCCTGCTCAGGCAAAATCTACATTTTTAACCCTTTCACAGCTTAACTGTCAGAAACACTTGGCTGTTCAGGCAAAAGCTACCACTATAGCTAATGATGATGAAGATGGGACACAGTAGGTAGAGCTAAGATTTTGAAAAGTGTTAAAAATAGGCTGAAGGGTTGTAAAATAAAAGAAGAGAGACCAGAAATAGCTAACAGACAGCAAAATTGGGGGGAAAAGAGAGTTTGCTTAATAACTAGCAGGAATCAAGAAGATTCTAATGAGTCATGAAGTCAATTGACTTCCTCAGCCTGCTTGAGTAGAAATGCCACTGCTGCTATTCCAGGCAGAATGTTTCCCTGCTCTTTAAGACATGCACCTCAGTTTTGGAAGTCTAACGATTGGGGTAAAGGTGCCTGCAGAATGCAAGCTAATACAATATTTTCCCTGTCCACCCTTATTAGGCCATAAACACTTTGGGCAGAGATTGTGAATTCTTAGGCATTTGGATAGTGTCTGGTGTCTGCTGTGGGCCATATTGGAATACAAATGAATAGTACTAGTAGCAGAGTAGTGAAGTTGTGTTTTCATTTAGACTACAAATGCACCACAGATAGATTCATGCAAAAAGTGCGTTTTTGACATAGCCTTTTTTCAGAGACATAACACCAGATGTAACCTAAATTTTACAAGAATGCTCAAGCAACTGTTTGATATTTGGACACCTGTGGTGTCTGGGCTTCCTTAAAAATAGTCCTTGTCCACAGTAAATACCTGTACTTGATCAAAGGTATGTAACGACTAGCATTCTTAAATGTGACAGAAACACCCTCGATGAGGCTTAGTGATGATACCCTTGTGTGTATGGCTGCTGTCCTATAGTATCTTTTCCATTTCCAAGGCTAAACAGTCAGGAAAATCTGAAACGTGCTGACATTTCCTACGAGCTATGTCATTGCTACCACATGTCTGTGAAAGGATTCTACTATCTAATGACCCCACCATTTCATGATGCTACTCACCCAAGGATATCTGTTTCTGGTCAATGGCCAAAAACCCCTTAGGCTACCAAAGCATTTCTAAGAATGAGGTGTAAATGACCTTCACATGAACTTTGTTCCCAACTGATGCCTTTCTAGTCCACCTAGTTTGCAGAAACTTTTAATCTCACTACACTAATCAGTCTATAAACTCAATACTAAACAGAATGTGTGTCCTAAACTTTGATAAACAAACAGATATAGACAAAATTATATTGTATTTACCCATCTGGGGGGGAAGTCTGTCACTTGCTTATTTATTACGTGAGCTATAGTTTGATTACCAGTGTGAAACATGACTCTCTTTGGCTAGTTGCCCCCAAACTGTGACTGCTACTGGCAATGGAAAGAGCAATGGAAAGATCTCTGAGAATGTAAGATCTTTTACCAAATGGACCACTGCCAAGACTCAGGTCACCAGTCTCCCCCATCACATCACATCTCATCAAAACAGATTCTTAAGCTAGAGTTTTCCAATGCACCAGAGTAAAACGAAAAACCTACATACTTTCCCCAAATGATCACATTCAAAGGCTACTGAAGTGTTTCAGGAACATGCCACTTCTCACATCTTTTCTAAAATAGGGGGCCTTACATAACAATATTGCATTTGAAAGCCTGCTGTAAGAACTCTTCAAAAATTCTTTGAGCCATATGCAGAAAGCAGAGCTGAGATTCCCCAACAATGCTATATGACTTTAGAAAGAAGTTCTGCCTTGCAGCAGCAATCTGATTTTATTTTTACAGGAGCTAATGAAAATAGGAAAACTTAATTGCAGAATGTTTGTTTAGATGTTTAAATGAACTCACCTTGGCTCTGTTTCCTCTTATTTTGCATTTGCTTTCTGTGAACATTTGGTTGATCATGCTTTACTAAAGCGAATGTTCACAGAAGGTTATGTTTAAGTTTGCCTATTGCAATACATGCTGACAGCTAATTTAAAATGTTCTTTTTCTAAGTATGCACATGAGGGACCTGGTTCTTCTTTTCTAGCCATCTTAAGTTTGCTATATGGCATCTCAGTGATAAGATTCTATGAGCTACTTTATCCATTCAGGAAAAGAATCAATAGCAACAAGTATTTCAAATAGCAACTTACATAATAAAATTTTCCAAAACCTAAATAGTTTAATGGAATGACTACTAAATCTGATCTGTTAAAGACATTCCACAAGTAAAAGAGAGAAATTAATTGAATTATTTGTTACACATTCACTTTTCTGCATTCTTTGACAACTTTGCTGTGAATTGGAAGTCTGTGTAATTATCAACAATTTCAAGACCAATGAAGTCCATAAGACTGAAGTAATCTAGATATATACTATACAGTATTACCATCTTGTGAAAATTAGGTCTCCTCTATACATTACAGGTACTGAGCAATTACCTGGTTAATTGAACAATTATCTGGAGACCAGGTACATGTGCAAATTACTTATCACACCATAAAAAACTCCAAACAGGTATAAAGTTAGACCCTGAAATTCTGTATTAACTTTATAGCTGGTTGTTACTGAGCTTTAACTTGCATGTGTTGTAGGGTCTCCACTGCAGCTGGGTGCCTCATCAGCTGATGGGGCACCCAGCTGCAGGGCTGCACCATGTCTAGTGTAAAATCCCTAAGCCCTAGGGATTGCAGCATCTGTAATGCCTAGGATCCAGGGTTTTCATACAACCTTGAGCCCTAAGGATCATGGCAACTGTAATCCCCAGGGTCTGGGGTGGTTTCATGTATCCTCGAGCTCTAAGGAGCACAGATATTGCAATCTCTAGGGATGATGGCTGCATGAAACCCCCAGATCATGGTTGCTGTGATCCCTAGGGCTCAGGGGTCCAGGAAACCACCAGGGCTGAAGGATTGTTACAGGGCCAATCCCCTCACCCAAAAACCCCTGGGGCTGGAGGATCACCACAGGGGCGATCCTCTGACTTTGGGAGTGCATGGGGCACACTCAGGTCACCAGTCTCTCCTATCACACCAAATCTCATCAAAACAGACTCTAAAGCTAGAGCTTTCAAATGCAACAGAGTAAAACTGGGTGTGCGTGGAGCTCCCAGTTGTGCGTCTTGATTCTTGCTGGTGCGGGGAGGAACCCAGGATCAGGGGTTCCCGTACATGGCAGGAGTCACAATTATGTGAATCATGTATTAGATCCCATCATGCTTTTACCTGCACATGTACAAGAGGCCTTAGTAATATCCATGAAAAAGTGTCATAAATGCTGGGAGAGTGACATTTCTCATGGAGAAGCTTAAGTGCATGTCTTTGTCCATGAAGACATGCCCCTCAAACTCAAAGAGAAACCAGAATTTTAGATAGACCTTGTTTATTGGAGAAATTAACTGCAACTAATCTGCAGTATTTGGGGCATAACATTAATTTTTCCTGCCTTAAAAAAAAAAGAACAAAAAACCCCAATATTAAATACCTATGTATTCCCACAAAGAGCAGTCTGGCATTACAACTTAAAAGTCTGGAGAAATACTTGCCAGTAATTAACATTTCAGTCAATTTTATGGTCTATCCCTTGGGCTCTGTCTATACTGTACAATGCAGTGCAGCACTGATGCCTGAGGTAGCTGTAACCAGCTAGCTTTGATAGAAGAATCTGTCTAACAGTACAGTAGTAACACAAAGCATGAACTAACTGAAAGACTAAAGGGAGTTCTGTGTTACCATGACTATAGACTGCTTCCAGTACTCAAGGTCCATGAGCTAGCTGCTAACTCAAGTTTCTCAACACTGCATTGCACTTTTCAGGGTAGACATACCCTTACTCTTTGCTGTTCTTTGGTGCTATGGATCTAGACTATGTTTCTGAGTGGAGTATTTATTAATTGATTATCCTATGAAAATGTGAGAATCATTCTAAAGAGAAGCTGTTGTTTTTCTGCCATACCCAACTGTGTGGATCATTATGCATAAAGATTAGGCCTGTGCAAAGCCGCTAGTATTTGCTTTGGATTCAGCAGATTTGCGGGACAGTGATTTGATTCGGTGATTCAAATCACTGTCCTGAATCGATTTGGCCGAATCTGATTCAGAGATTCAGCCGCCACTGAATCGGCTGAATCTCCAAATTAAACAGGCCCCATCCCCTGCCCACTCTCCCAGACCCATCAATGGTTGCTCCACCTGGCCCCAGCATCCTGGCACCTTAAAAAAAAAAAAAGCCCTGAACTCAGCAGCTCCTGTCATGATCTTAGAAAAGTTTATTAAGGAGGCCATCCTTAATGGACTGGCCGACACCAACATCTTAAGGGATAGCCAGCACGGGTTTGTTGCGGGTAGGTCTTGCTTGACCAATCTCATTTCCTTCTACGACCAGGTGACCTATCACCTGGACAAGGGAGATGAGATTGATGTCATATATCTTGACTTCAAAAAAGCCTTCGATCTGGTGTCCCATGATCGTCTCTTGGAGAAACTGGCCAATTGTCGCCTTGGGTCCCCCACGATCCACTGGCTGGAAAATTGGCTCCGGGGTCGGACCCAGAGGGTAGTAATTGATGGAAGTCACTCATCGTGGTGTCCTGTGACCAGTGGGGTCCCCCAGGGCTCTGTCCTTGGACCCATACTGTTCAACATCTTCATTAACGATGTGGACACTGGAGTCAGAAGTGGACTGGCCAAGTTCGCCGATGACACCAAACTTTGGGGCAAAGCATCCACGCCAGAAGACAGGCGGGTGATCCAGGCTGACCTGGACAGGCTCAGCAAGTGGGCGGATGAAAATCTGATGGTGTTCAATGCCGATAAATGCAAGGTTCTCCACCTTGGGAAGAAAAACCCGCAGCATCCTTATAGGCTCGGCAGTGCTATGTTGGTTAGCACTATGGAAGAAAGAGACTTGGGGGTCATCATTGACCACAAGATGAACATGAGCCTGCAATGCGATGCTGCGGCTAGTAAAGCGACCAAAACGCTGGCTTGCATCCATAGATGCTTCTCAAGCAAATCCCGGGACGTCATTCTCCCCCTGTACTCGGCCTTAGTGAGGCCGCAGCTGGAGTACTGCGTCCAGTTTTGGGCTCCACAATTCAAAAAGGATGTGGAGAAGCTTGAGAGAGTCCAGAGAAGAGCCACGCGCATGATCAGGGGTCAGGGAAGCAGACCCTACGATGACAGGCTGAGAGCCCTGGGGCTCTTTAGCCTGGAAAAGCGCAGGCTCAGGGGTGATCTGATGGCCACCTACAAGTTTATCAGGGGTGATCACCAGTATCTGGGGGAACGTTTGTTCACCAGAGCACCCCAAGGGATGACGAGGACGAATGGTCACAAACTACTACAAGATCGTGTGGAATCAGAAAAAATATATGCCTTAAAATTTGATTATTTTAGTTATAAGATGACATAACCGCTTTGTGTAGAATTGCTGGCTCGGTACAGTAGAACAGATAAGGGCAAGTGTTTGTTCTTTGTAACTCTTCTGCAAATGCTTCGCTCACCGCGGCCTTGAAGGTAGAAAAAAAAAGTATGTACAAAGTAGATTTCCAGGTGCAAGAAGGAGGTTTGTGAACTAACCCTACCTCCTCCATAATTCCCATCCTGATAACAGCAAAGAAATAATGAAGTAATATTATAGCCGCTTTTCATGCTAATTTCACTATATGATCACGTGAGTTGTAAGCGACTGTTAAAAAGTATATAAGCCTCCTGATTTTGCTCTTGGGGGGGGGACCCCTTCCAAGTGCTTGGGAAATCCATGTCACTTTGGAACTCCCCCTACAGCTGTAGTTTCTTTTGAATAAAAGCTTCTGCTGACCTGACCCAAAAGTACTCTGTGTGTGTTTCCACGACAATCGTTTCAGGCTGGACATAAGGAAGAATTTCTTTACTGTCCGAGCCCCCAAGGTCTGGAACAGCCTGCCGCCGGAGGTTGTTCAAGCGCCTTCATTGAACACCTTCAAGATGAAACTGGATGCTTATCTTGCTGGGATCCTATGACCCCAGCTGACGTCCTGCCCTTTGGGCGGGGGGCTGGACTCGATGATCTTCCGAGGTCCCTTCCAGCCCTAATGTCTATGAAATCTATGAAATGTGGGGGGTGCTGCCCCCACTGCCCCACGCTTCATGAGGGGCTCTGCCACAAGCTCCCAGAGGCCCCAACAGCTGCTGCAGCAGCTGGTGAGTGCAGGGCTTTATTTTCTTTAAAGAACCGGGAGCTAGGGCCAGGCAGGGCAACTGTCAACAGGGCTGGGAGAGTGGGCGGGGGATGGAGACTCATAGTTTCATAGTAGCTAGGGTCAGGAGGGACCTGAACAGATCATCTAGCCTGACCCCCTGCCACAGGCAGAAATGAATGCTGGGTTCACAAGACCCCAGACAGGTGATTGTCCAACCTCCTCTTGAATTTGCCCAAGGTAGGGGCAAGGACCACTTCCCTGGGAAGTTGGTTCCAGATTTTGGCCACCCTAACTGTAAAATATTGCCTTCTGATCTCTAACCTAAACCTATTCTCGATCAGCTTATGACCATTGTTCCTCGTCACCCCAGGTGGTGCTGGGGAGAAAAGAGCTCTGCCTATTTCCTGTTGATCCCCCCTGATGAGCTTGTAGGCAGCCACCAGGTCCCCCCTCAGCCTCCTCTTGCTGAGGCTAAACAGGTTCAGGTCCTTCAGTCTCTCCTCGTAGGGCCTGTCCTGCTGCCCTCTCACCAAGCGGGTGGCCCTCCTCTGAACCCTCTCCAGGCTGGCCACATCCCTTTTGAAGTGCAGTGTCCAGTACTGGACGCAGTACTCCAACTGCAGCCTGACCAAAGTCACATAGAGGGGGAGTATCACCTCTCTGGACCGGCTTGAGATGCATGGCAGACTCATGGCAGAGTCCCCACACAGTGTGGGCCAGTGGGGGGCAGTGGGGATTGCGCCCCCTGGCAGCAGTTGGAGAGTGTGGGGCTTTTGTTTTTTTTTAAACAGCTGGGATGCTGGGGCCAGGTGGATCAGCCATTGATAGGGCTGGGAGAGCAGGCGGGGATTGGAGGCTGCTCAGGGGGTCTGGGGGGACGGGGCCTGGCGGGGGTCCCCCCATGGTCCCTTCCACCCTCCTCCAGTCCCCCCCCCCACCCCCTATTTACTGGCATGGAGTCCGGGTCCAGCTCCTTGCGGTGGTGAGTGGGGACTGCCCGAATCTCCAAAGTTCTCCAAATCTTTTCCAAATTGATTCAGAGAGCTTTGAATAGATTTGGACCTTTTTATTGGTCTCCCAATTTGATTCGGATTTGGAGATTCAGTTTCTGAATTGGGCCAAATCTCCTCTGAATCGAATCAGTACCTGAAGCTTCGCACAGCCCTAATAAAGAGAGTCTTGTTTTATCTGATATATTGTGATCAACAGCATGGTCTTTAACATGGTGATTTCTGTACTGCTTTTGTGTTGCTTTGCCATCCACAGCTCGTGCTGCTGCTTGCATTCATGAAGAGGGTTCAACTAGATGACCTTTGAGGTCTCTTCCATCCCTGTGATACTCCCTAAAACCTAGCTTTAAAAAGCAAATTACCTGGTGTCACCCATTGTGATTATAAATCAGAATTAATATTAGTTGTATTCAATATATTAGACAGGAAACATTTTGTTATTTCCAAACCTAACATACTTCATCTATTTATGTATATAAAACATGCACCTTTTCCATGGCAAATGCTTGTATACCTGTATTAAGGATTGTTTGTATTAATGTGCTACAAATTTGCGGCCAAATATTTTAGAAATTGCTAAAACTTATGAAGGAAAACAGGCTCTTATAAGAAGGCTAACATTAAACACAAAAACGGAGACATGGGAAATTATAAAACACTCTTAGGAATCTTGGTCTTACCGTTTAATGTAGGAAGAAAACCCCCCCAAATTAAATGGAGAAAGAAACTGAAAAAACAGAAAATATGTAATAATATGTAATAGACAAAAGATTGTGGGACCCACTGATATAAGAGGATTCTGATTTTAAAAGGTCGAACCTCTTAAGCATATTTGGTATTCACAATTCTACTACTACTGTGGCTAAGTCACTTGGATACACATTTTATATTGACTTTTATCACTGGAAAATACAGTGTGATGTACAAGCAATAATAAAACATTGACCAAAATCCCATGAAATAAGGACTCATTTCAACACTTGAACTTTTTATGATACTATAAAAGATCCAAGCAAATTACAGTACACTTCTGAAAAGACCTATAATTTATCTAAAGAGCTGCATTCTGCCTTCAAGCTGTGCTGTTTTACAAATGAATTCTACTTTTAAACAAGCCTTCTGTGGCACTCCTTTTACAATCCTTGTAATACAGCACATCTCCTTAGCTAATCACTTTCTTTTCCATAAGAGATGCAACCTCTTGCAAATAATGCCAGTATTTTATATTTTTTTCATGCACTTCTTGGCTGAAAGGTAGTAAGTAAGGGGTTAAGATGGAAACACAACTCTGCTGCCTTCCCAGTTCAAGAACTGATTTGATCATTCTTCAGGGATTCCCTCTCTTATGAGTCATTGTTAAGATAGACAGACTCCCCCACGCAAGGAGGCCCGGATAATGCCATTCCTCAAGAGATAACAACAGCTGAGGGCCAGCCCTAAAAGAGAGCTCAGGACTTGTGCTTGGAAAAACATTCAGTTGACTACACTGTACTCAGCAGACTCAGACATTTTTCAGACATTCTCTCTTCCCCATTTTGCAATAACCAATTAACTATGCACCAACTATCAAGCTCTTAACTATATTAGATCTATATTCAAGCATGGGGGTTTTGCACAAGTAAGGTTTACAGATACTGTTTACATTAATAATGGATACAGTCTTTTTATTATTACAATTTTTCACCTGGCCTATGTCATTTGTAACAGCTGGAATCCTGTAGGGAGCTGCTACCCACTTAGAAACATGATTAACATACATTTTAAAAGCAAAAGTAACACCAGCAAAAGTGACTAATTTCTCTAGTAATCATTACAAATGTTAATAAGCTAGTTTTCTGGGGAATAGAGAGAGGGTGACTGCACATGTGCTCCATTTATGGCCCTGGTTCAGTTTATAAGTCGAGGCTGAATGACAAAGCACAGCTCACTGGTGGTAATGGTAGAATGGATGGTAATTGGAATTACCCTTTGGTTTTTAATTGGAAATGAAATATAGCAGAAGAACAATTAGGAAGCTTATCATGGAGACCATGATGTATTAAACATTGTTTTAAATGTGCTGTGCTATATTAGGTGATGCTGTGAGGAACTAAGCCTAGGAAATCAAAACTAAAGGGAGAATAAATTAAGCAAGCAAACAATTTAATTTCCCTTCCCACACGCCTCCACTATT
The DNA here is from genome assembly GCF_030867095.1 of Alligator mississippiensis. Classification (NCBI taxonomy): domain Eukaryota; kingdom Metazoa; phylum Chordata; order Crocodylia; family Alligatoridae; genus Alligator; species Alligator mississippiensis. The sequence continues at coordinate 112,723,970 of NC_081826.1, read as the reverse complement.
TGGTCTAAGGGATTAATCATTTTAGTGTGGAAAGCACATGCTCCTCTTGCTGCCTCTTGGGGTACCTCCAATCTCAGGCAGATTGTCTCACTTGAAAAGGCCTGTGATAAGGCTACTTTACAGAGATTCTAGCTAATTTGAGCTCAGTCTTGCAGAGGTACAACCCCAGACATGCTGAGCACCTTTGACTCCTATTAACTTTAAGAGCTGTTCAGCTTCTGCAGGAACTATTCAGCACTTTGAAAGATTGAGCCACCTGAGAGTACATAAATGAGAAAGTTTTGTCATTCAATCATGACAAACCTACCAACATACTATTTAAGTTGGACAGTGGATTTCAACCTCAGAATGGACCCTTTTACTATAAACTTGTGAAATATTTTCCATGGATAACAGGATAGCTACTGATTGATGTTTTCTGGGGCAGGAAGGGATTGTTTCAATGTGACCCATATGTAGAGTGACTTTCCTTACCTGTGCTACCCACTTCTCACCATCCCATGCACCCAGAGAGTCCCACCTGTGGGGCCCGTGCTGTGAAAGGGGTTATTCTCCCAGCAGCAAATACATTACTCGAGTCATTATTTACATTTGTACTGGGATGTATTGAACATTATTTGAATCCTTGTTACAAAATTTTTAAAAATCTTAAATAATAAATGTAATTTGGTTCTGAACCTGTTTGTTGTGTCCCAGGCCTCCTTGCCTTCAAGAGAATTTGCAGCTGAGTAAGAAGTTCAAGATCAGGCCCTTTTTTGAAGAGAAGGCTGCATATTGTGCATCCTGCTTTCAGTGCATGCTGCTGAAGACTTTTATAAGCCCAGGCTATGCTACCTGAAGATGAGAGGGTAGCTTCATCTTCCAAAATACCCTTTGGGAATGACCTTTTAAAACTTTCCAGTGCAGTGAGAAAACAAGTAGAGAAAACAAGCATCAAAGAGGACAACTATTAAGGCAGTTTCCTTCCTGTAATGAGTCAAAGCCAGGATTTCACTCTTGAAATGTGATTGTAAATCATTCACATACACAGAAAAATATATGTAAATTAGACCTTCTCTTCCCCCCCCCCCTCACTGAACAACTCAAGGCTTCAAAATGTATATGGATTGCGGTCTGGCCAGGTGAGAGTCGAATGAGCTCTGCCAAAGAGCACAGCTCTGGGAAATCACTGGAGCCATGCTGAATTACGCTAGCTGTGGCCTGTGACCCATGAACTTCAAATGAGATACTCTTGCACCCATTTTCTTGATAACTTAAAGTAAGTCAAGCCAGTTGTAAAATGTCAGAGAGGCTCACTGTTGCATTTCTTTGATTCAGTTAAGCTCTGCAGAGGCCAGAGGGAAGTAAATTCATATCTACTCTGATTGGTTAATGGAGGGAGACTCCCTTACTCAACACGAACACACATCCTCCTCTGACATACTGTACAGTTAGCAATAGTCACACGGAGGGCAATGGCAATCTCCCTGGAACTTTATGAATGTCGAGGGTTAAACAGACGTCACGTGCAAGCCTGCACTGGAGTGGCTGTGAGACGCTGAGTGCTTGAGGAGTTCAGAAGACAGTTTAAAGTTCAGGGGCTTTTGACAGGCAGCTGTGGAATCTTTGGTTTGTGCCAGCGCCACGGAAACCCTTTCCAAAACAAGCCTGAAGACTATGCTTAACTCTCTCCTTTCAGAGTCTGACTTTTGCTCCGAGCTCTATTCTAACCCCCTTCTCCTCAGGAATGCAAGACTGTAGTTTGCATTATCATTATGTGAGCTACAATACCTATGGCAGGCAAGGTTCTTTGGGTAAATCTGATATCTTTTATTAGACCAGCTCAAAGAGTTGGAAAAATTCTTCTTGGCAAGCTTTCGGGTGTAAATACCCTTCATGGGGCTGAGAAAGCATCCCAGGTACCTCTCCACTATTTACCAACTACTTTCATTCTCCTTCCCTCTCCCCAGCCTGTCTGTCACCCACTGACTCCCCAATTTACATCTTCACTGACTGGCTTTCTTGCACGCATACCAGCCTCTGGCTTCTTTACTATTCATTCCATCCAGGAAGAGCACACACCAACTGCTGAAACTTCCTAAGCCTTATGAAGGGTATTTATACCCAAAACCTTGCTAAGAATAATTTTCCCAACTATTTGAGTTGGTCTAATAAAAGATATCATATCTACCCAAAGAACCTTGTCTGCCTATGTCATTAGACCAACATGGCTACAACCTGCACCCACAATACCTATGGATGTTTTATGCCAGAGTGTGAGAGAAGGTATGAGAGGTGCCGTAAAGTCCCACTGATTTTTAATGTGTATTGGGGGCACCTGGCATCTCAGAAGATCACTTCCAGAAAAGATCACCTTGATGGGTAAAAGGTGGGGAAAAGACAAATCCTTGTTGTTAAAGATCAAATGAAATTGTTCCTTTGAAATGAATGAGCCTGCATCAGGCAAATTTTTGACAGTGCTAATCCTCTTAAATGAACAGCTAATAAATTATCAAAGCCCTTCAAGGCTTACATTCTCTATAAACTTAGCTTTGACGTTTAAAGGCCTCTATTGTTATTAAAAAAATCACCACAAAAAGAAAAACAGCACACACACAACACCATGTTGTCAATAATGCGTTTCTCACCCCCACTATAAAAAGGTTCAACAGGAAAAAGCTTCTTGCAAATTTTCACACTAAAATGTCATGTAAAGCTTAGAATGCCTTTGGCTAAAACAATAAAATATCCTGCCAGGCAAAAGTGTGGTTTGCTACAAAAATAAACTCCAAACTCTCACTTTCAATGCCACAACTGTCTACTTGATACTAAAAGTGCTGGTAGGCAAAACCAAAGCATTAGGTAGAGCTGAGATCACCTGAGCAGATCCGCCCAGTAACGTGAAAAACTTTATGTGCAGAAAGAAAGTGATAACACATCACATAATCACAATTTAGTAAAGAAAAATCACTTGGATTTAAAAATCAGACTTAATCTAATTTCAAAGACAATACCTGGTGCTTTCTCCACAAAGATGACTTTGGAGTCTTGCAGAAAGTTATGGCCAGAAAGTATCATTTTTTTCCCTCCAATCACAGGAAAGCTGTCGGTACTTTGCTTTTCCACCAGAGGCAGTTCTTGGGCAGATCTTTGGGCTAGCAAGTTATAGAGAGGGGGGGGAGGGAAATAACCACAAATACATACACAAAAATAAATAACATTTCTTAGTAAGTGACCCAACATTTAGTCTCATTAGACAAACTGAATTTGTTATAGAAATCACAGAAAGGTCAGGAGATCTTCAGGAACTCAGTACCCAGTTGGTTTTAAGTGCCTTAATTATACATCTTGCTATTATATATAATACTTTGAATTCAAAAGTATCATAACCTGCTGTTTCAATAGCTAGTTTGTTCTGTAGTACTTAAAAATGTGTGTTTAGTTTAAAAAGGAATTTCCCCATTCAAAACATAAAGCAATATTTGATTGTGTATCTGCCAAAAGTGTATATATGACAATTTGTACATGTACAAGTCTCGAATATAGGGACTGAAATTCTGTAGAATGTCTCACTGTAGTCATGGGCGCAGTAACCCAGTAACAGTCACAGCCCAGAGACCTGCATTTTCATGTTTAATGTTTTCATTAAGTTCTGAGTGCCAAGATGCATGTGGACCATGCACACAGTATCTTACATCCTTCTGGCACACGTTTTATCATTCTTGACAGAGGTATTCATCTAGCATGTCTGTACTTCAAGGGATAATGTGATATTTTATCTGGCTTACATGGGTCCTTCTGGTGTCACATGTACAAAGAGATGTATGGAGTTTTGGCACCTACACTTAGTCCAGATTCTGTACTTGAAATAACATTTAAACTTTTCTCAGTTGCTGGTCAAAATTAAAGATTTTTTTTTTGGAGGGTGATGGGAGCAGATAATACAGTACACTTTTGCTCAGTCCACAGTCCCTCCAACTGCATCCTCTGACTCACATGACACATGGATCTACCCAGCTTCATTTTTATTGGTATATTAATCTGGCATGCTTTCACATAGGAGTGGTTCAGGGTATGCACTTCCTAAACTTGCATTACCACATGATCTTACTACCATTGATGCCAACTGCAGAATTCTCAATGACTAACTGGAGCAGAAGCAGGTTGTAACTGCTCGTGTTATACAATGTGCATTTTATTCTAGAATTTCTCCCTTCACAAATTTAATCTTAAACAATCCCAAAATGGGGACAGAGTTTAAAAATGTTTGGGATGTTGATAGATTGCATGGACTATGCCAATTTGTGCCAAGCTAGCTCTTAGTAGTAAAACAACTGCTACTCTTCATAGACAGGACAGCCTATCCTTTGCCTAGGAAAAAAGTCACACTTTCTTAAATGAAATCCGGTAGGGGAGGAAAGAGTCTATACTGTAGGAAAAAGGGGATCTGACCTTAGGGTCTGATAGAGCACGCTCGTTCCATGTAGTGGAGATCCCCTTTACTGAGGCTTTTCTTGTACGAGCATCCAGGGTGCAGACAGAAGTACAGCTTTCAGCTGTAACTCAGAACAAGTTTTTACAAAGCGTTCTGAGTTACAGCATTGCCTCAGACCAAACACAAGTTCACTAGGTAGAGGAGAATCTAGCTGGGGCTGGGAGCCTGTAGCTAGGTTCCCATAGCAATGGCCAGGCTCTCTGCCAATGCTCACTGTTTTCAGAATGGGAGGGGGGAAGGCAGCAGAGGGAGCTCATTCTTGGGGCTCCCTGGCTGGTGCTGACGGGTGAGGTTGGTGAATTGGAGTGCTCCCCACCTTGGGGGGAGGGGGGAGCTGCAGTACACCTGCCCCACCCTCTAGGAAGGGCTGAAACCCCCCCAGACTGAACTCCCTCTGCTCCCTTTTCCCCCTCCCATTCTGAAAACAGTGACAGGCTGGGAGCTCAGTAGACACAAATTACAAAAGGCACCACATTTTGTGACGTCTTTATCTGATACCTCATGCAATGAGGAGTCAGATTTTCACCCAATTGACCATTTTTGAAGCTGTTTGCAGCTGTGCACTTGTGTTTGGTCACAGCTATCAACTCCTTTCTGTGGCCAGGAGAAAATCGTCACTTCTGTCTGCACCTCCAAAGGGTAGTGTGCTCTTAAAAGCTCCAGCATCTTTCCTGGAGGTGGCACAGAGTAGTGGCAGGTTCTGACACCACCAAGAGTTGACGCTGTGGCAGACAGATGGTGTAAATCACAGAGCCTTGTTGTAAAGGAGGCTGTGGGTGAGACCCTGAGATGATCTGAAAAGGAGGGTGAGACCCAAAGATGACCTGATTTTGAATTGTTTTGCTGTCTCCACAGAGACAACAGGATGTAGACAACAAAGGGCCATGGGAACAGATCTTGTGCAAGTTTAGTTTGTTAGAATAAGTGTCTAAATTTTTGGCTGACAGGCTGAATCCAACGCAACCTCCAAAAGCTTTGCAAGTTCCACCCAGAAGTAGAAACAATGGGAGTTAGAATGAAACTTGACTTTCAGCAGCTAGATGAGAACTGCAAAGCCAAACAAAGCAAAAGGCTGTTCCCGTGTTTAAAAGATTCGGAGAACAAGAATGAAATGGGAGTTTCAATGGATGGAAAATGCATCCATTAGTAAATCTGAGAGGCTTATAAAGTGTAGCTTATTCTATCTAAAAGACCCCAAGGCTGAACCCCAGTTCACAGAACTGCAACAAACTTTCATTATTGCAGCCATTTTTAATATCTAGCTAGCTTCTCATCAAATTATCAAACAGGCATTTTTTTTGGTAAGAGGAGGAGTTGTGGGAGAAGGGAGGGATGGAGACGTGGCCAGATAGGAGCTCTCCAAAACTTTTTTACAGCAGTTACCCTGAGAAAGGGCCTTAGCATAAAGGACCTTGCCTAGGTCACTTGTGGATCAAATACCAACTTAACACAGCAGACCAAATATTGTTTTGCCAAGGAAACACACATATTTTTGACGAGTACCATAAGAACCAGACAATGGACAAATGCAATAAAACAAAATTTAACATGCAGACAGTAAAAGCTCCATGTCAGGCAACTGGCTGTACAAGACCTGGCAAGAGTAATAGGTCTGTTACTACTTACAACACTCAATAGGATTGGACGCTACTTGCAGAGAAAGAGTTCTCCCATTGGCTTGCGGGATATGAACTCGGAAGACCAGCCGCACTCGTGTATTCTTCCTTCCGATGTCTGTTTCTCCTTTTCGTAGTTCAATGTCTGAATTTCTAAGTTTTAATATTCCGGCACAATCAATGCTGTTCAAAATAAAATACAGAGCAGTTCAACTAAATCTTTTCAGAGTTCAGATGCAAGTGCAAAGTTTCTATCCTCTTTCCCCTGTTTATTTTTTTAAACCTAAGCCTCCTCCCAGAGACCTCAAGGGAACTTTGGGACAAATATTAGCACTACACAGGAGTTTTCAAGCAGTGCCAATTAATAAGATTAGACTTGCATACATCCCTTGGCTTAAGTCTTACCATGAGTGGCTCCACTGGGGCTACTCACAAGAATAAGTGCTACATGCAGTAGGATTTGTAAAGTTCTCTGTAGGCATCTCTTTGAGAAGACAAAAATATACAGTAGGTATAGAAGCTTTGCACTACTGACCCAATGCACAAAGAAATATTAATTATTTCTTGGTTGATATATTTAAAGACTATTACAGTGGTGAGCAAAGTAACATAACAAGGAACAAACAGGAGTTCATCATCATTGTATTTAAACATTTCTAATCATTCCCATTACTAGCACTTTAGTTAAGAATCATTCCTAGTTTCCATGCATGATTTTAAAAGTTGATTCTGAAAATACTTCCTATAGAGCTATGTGCTTCTTGAAGAATTAACAGAGGATCAGAATTTCAAAGCATTTTTTACAAAACCTTTTTAAAAACCGTTAACAGAGAAATTCTAAAAACAGAATTTTGAATTGAAACAGTGCAGTTTAAATCAAGTGTAAGTTTTTGAAGATGAAGAAAATATTTTGTTTTAATTAGGCAAGTCATATATTGTGATTTCTGGCTTTTTTTTTTTTTGTTTTATAGATAAGTCTACTGGCTGGACTTTCTGCCAAAACAAAATTAAACATCGCAGAATATTAGTTCATAGTACTAATAAGAAAAACACTAAAAATACATTAAAAATGCAGAACTACTTAAATTTTGGATCTTATTATTGTATTATTTTATGTCAATTCCTTTTTAAATATTAATGTCTAACATGCCTTTTATTATACTGGATATGCACAGTATAATTTTATACACGTGAAAAATAAAATAAGTCAGTAAGCATGTAAATACATTAAACTGTTTCATTTTCTCCTTCCAGACCTCTTGTATCACTTCTGAACCAAACAAAACTAAAACATTCCTCTTTAATAGTATGCTTTGCAAATGAGGACTGTGGAAGATTCCCCAATATTGTGCTTTTACTACTTGTTAGATTAATAGGTTTCATAGTAAGAAAGGCCATCACTGACAAGCTCAAAAGATGCTGTGTCACTAATGAACAAATTAGAAGCTCTTAACAATATATATTTACATAAGAAGTCCTAAGAGATATATGATATTCAAGGGAACATCAAAATCCAGTATAATAATTGACATAATACAAAGAAATACATAGTGCATTTCTACTGTAATGCATGTTATCTTTTTATTATTAAAAAGCAGACAAAGGACTTTACCCACAGTTACTTAAGCTTCCAATTTAAGATCCTAATACAGCAAAGTACTTAAACTCATGCTTAAGTTTAAGCATCTGAATACCCATTTGAAGTCAAGGGGACTATTTGTATACTCAAAAGTTACTGCTCAAGTGCTTTGGTAAAGGCAAATAGGATGATTCAAGCAAATGTTTTGCAGAATTGAGGCCTACTTGAACAAATGAAAGTGAGAAAAGCCTTGTGCTCACCCTTACATGCTTTGTTAATGTTCTACAAAGGAAGTCTGGGACTCTGAGCTATAGCAATATAGAGCTGTATGGGTGCCAAGTGGTGGAGTTCTACTATAGCCTTGCTAACGTGCTGGAGAAATGTCTTAGTTCTGACGCCATATATGTTCAGCCACCTTTATGATAATGATGACAGAGAGAGAAAAATTAAAAATGCTCCCAGCTGGCCAAAAATGGACTTGACCTGGGCAAACCAAGGGCCAAATTAATACTCTGCTGACATAAATTGGTGCAGCATCATTAAGCTCAATGGAGATGTGCCAATTTACAACAGCAGAGAATCTGACCATTTTGCAAGGCAATTGTGCTATAAAATAAAATGAAAGGCAAGAACCCTGAATCTTTAGTGTAATCATCCTGGTCTCGACTACACCAGTCATAAACCTCACTCTGGCTGCTGTATGTATGTGGTGCATTTCAGAATATTGTACAATTCAATGCAAAGTGATTTCTAATAACTGTGCTTCTAATAACTGCAAAAGAAAGAGGTAAACATGGAGTTACAGATTTAGTCTGCATCTTTTTAGCTTCAAAACAGGGTTACTTCATACTTCTTAGTTAGGTTACTTAGTTACTTAGGTTAATTAGTTATTTTGTTAAGTATATGAATGTTGTAGGTGAAATTTGGGCTCTGCTGAAGTCACTGAGTGTGCTAACTGGACTTCCGTTTCAGTGTGGCCAAAATTACACTGCATACATGCATACAGACATTCACTTAGTCGGGTTCTCTGCACCACTTAAGACTAATGCAGTGACTTGGATGATATGGCAGGCCTCAGATAAGCTATGTGCATTAGGATGAAAGTTACTTTCTACATATTGTGCGAGCATGAAGTACACTTGTGTGCAGAGGACCAGTGCACAATTAAAATCTCACTTGAACTCTAATTTGGGAATTAAATGGTGCATAGGGCTTGATGCCTCCACACTGCAGAGGTCTGACCTTTACCCTTAGCAACTATCATCATCAGAATACCTTGCATTTGTCTCTCAATATCATCCTTGCCACTTTTATTTCTAATTGTTTGGTTTCTAATCTGACATGTTATTGTCTCCATTCCAACAGTGTAATTGCAAGACAATAACAGTTCTCTCTAATGAATAAGAGATGTTCTGCTTTTTACACTGACAGCTGGATTATTTGGAAAAAAAAAACTTTTTGCAAGATCTCTCTTCTTCTCCTAAACCAGAGATGAGTTTTAACAAGCTCTGTTCCTTGTAGTTCTGCATACAGAAGTAAATAGGTGTCATGTTTAGGAACTAAATGCAGGAGCTGAGGTAGGAGATATTTACAGCTTGGTAACTGAGCTACTTATTTTAAATGGCAAATAAGCACACTGGCTGAAACTCTAGAATGAAACTAATCAGTTGTCATAAATATTTGCAAAGTTTATTTAGGCATTAAACCGATTAGGGGCAGTTTGTTCTACCAAACCTTTAGAAACCTGCTAGGAAGATGGATTATTTCTAGGATTGAGCAGAAAAAAGAGAAAAATGCAGCATAAAGTCAAAAAAAGAAAGAAAGAAAGAATGAAAAGAAAAATCCTAGTGAGCAGACTGGAAAGAAACTGCTAGACAGTCGGGTTCAGTGTTTGGTTCTTACATTGCTCTCATGTTGTTTTCTTGCATGAGTGGAATTTCCAAGACTTTGGTGTTGGAAAGTATTGTTTCTTGGCTGGTGGTAGAAACAGTCTTCCCTGTGATTCGATGAACCTGGTAGAAGGCATGGGGTCGCAGCAGGCGGTCGTCTGCAGTCCCAATGAACAGCTGTAGCGTGAGCGGCTCACTTTCTAAGTAACCATGTAGCTGGCAAGAGAACAGAAAACTCCTACTAAGCACCATACACATAAACTGCTAGGAATCAATTAAATTTTTATAAGCAAGAGAGTCTAATTCAAGGAGAAAACTTGTGACAGGTGCTAAGTGTTAAGCCCCCCTTTTTCCTGTAATGTAATATTGGTACAATAAAAAGGTACACTTAGAAAACGTCTCATTATTCTAAATGACCTTAGGCACTTTAGTTTGAGCTAGCCTTTGAACAGTTTTGCTGCAGGCATTCACTAACTTTGTATTAATTCTGTAACAGCATTCTGTGAAATACAATGGAGTCAATGTTCCCCCAGCAAACTGAAGGCAACAAAACCAATGGACTTGAAATTACAGCTCATCCCTGAATTCCCTGTATTGCCCTGGCAGCACTAGCAAGCTGCTGGTTAGGTCACTTTTTCTTGATCAATTCTATGCTGCCAAATGCTGACCAGGATAGATTGGGAATATATTCTATATACACAATCATTCATAAAGTTTGTAGAATTCTTGGAAAACTGCACACAAATCCCACTAAGGTCACTGGGCTGAAGTCAAGTTTTATCCATGGTATCATAACCCCAATCTTGTCCGCAGACTCATTTCTGATATCTGTTGGTGAGACACAAGAATTGGCCCAGTAAATCTAGCCTCACTTATTCTGCTGCGACTAGATTAGCAATGTTACTGCACTGATAGAATCACTCTGGATTTATATTGGTGTAAGAGACATCAACATTTGATCTACCAGCATGGATGTATGACCCTAAATTAGACAGATAAAACTTTGTATTAATTCTGTAGCAGCATTACATTAAGCTATTGGCTATTAGGCTATCGCTAGTACTACTAGGCTATCAGCTCCAATAGTTTGATATCACTAACATCAGTTCTATTCATGATACCTGGGTAAATGTTTTTATTTAAATGCAAACTAAATGAGAATATTGTAGATTCTGACTTGCAAAGAGTGACTTTAATGGGATACAAACTTAGTTTGACAACTGCTGTGTTGGCTCACCTAGTGGATCCGTCACCTTCAGATTATGAGGGTCTGAGGTCAGAATTTTGGCTGCAGTAATATGCAGCATTCATGAGCCTTGAAAATCCAGGCAACTAATGAAGGTGTTAGAAGGGCACATAGTAGGAGGAAGTCTCCTAATTGGTTAAGTCTGCTCTGGTGTCTGGCTACAATTGGCAGACAGGAGGAAGGGGGAATTGGTGATGACTCATATCACTAATGCTGTGCCAAACTAAGTCCAGTGTTGCATGCAAAATGTGAGCTAGTCAGTCACAAAGGGCTTCATTGGTTTTCTCCTCTTTGTGTTGTAGGCTATGTAGTCAAAGGTATGACTATAGCATGTGCAGACATACCTGAGATAGCTTTCACCTTTAGTACTGATAGCACTGACACTACTGAAACAGTCAGTAGATGTTAGTGCAGGCTAGCCTCGCCATTAGTGTTTGTACCTAGGACTTTAAAGCCTATTGTCACTGCTTTTTGTCTACTGTCACTACCTGAGCTTGTGACATTGAATCTGGCTTCATTATACCTGCCTGTGCTGCGGTTCCACCACTGAGTGCAGCTTAGACCCAATCTTTGTCTCAAAGCCAAGATGCATCCTAATTAGCCCATTACTGTCAGACACAGAAAAATTATAAAAAAAAAACCACTTTACTCTTTGGCTGCTGAACTCATCCCTATACCAGAGAGACTCTAACAGGTATGCAGGAGCCTATCAGGAGAGTTTTCCACTATTTCATAAGCTACACAACTGTGCACCAGGCATATTTGTTTAGTTTCCTCTAATAACAGCTGAGTTGCCCAGGTGCCAGAAGTTGTTATTTAATGAATGAGAATAATTTTAGTGAATATACCTGCGGATGCAACATGTGCCCAGATAACTTTGAAAACAGATCACCAGCTTTTTTGCCCCAGAAAACTGATTCTTGAGACATCACAAAATCCAGGAGAACACACATACAAACACCAGATTCCTAAATGATGACTGGGCAGGTGCCATTCCAGGAGTGATACTTCAATTCTTTTAGAGAGGAAGATTAAGATTTAGTGTGGTGTAATCACTGCTTTGCTACTACAGAATCAATCTAACAATGACTCTTTTATATTGGGAGGTGTTATGAGGTATAGTAGCCTGGTTCTTTAATTTTTACTGATACACGTTGGGACATCTCCAGCTTCACCCTAGCTAGAAAGGCTGCATATCAGAGTCTGTTAACTCCTCTTGTAGGAACACAAGATATTCCATGCAGACCTCCAGTGGACATACATATTTATATAATGATGATATTATAATAACAATTATATTATTAGTTCAAGGGGTTGGGTATTTGACCAGTCAAATAAAGTTCAGTCAATTGACCAGTTACAAATTGGTAAAAAATTGCCAATAGATCCAATTAATACACCAAAAAGCACAATTTTTCCATTAAGAAATTTGTCAAAAAAAAATAAAAATCATATTTCTGTCATGAAAACTACAAAAAATGTAGTTTTTTGTAAAATTGCTATACCCTTTGACCAGTCAAAAATATGCGGTCAATTGACCCGTCAATTGACAATATTTGACTGGCCAGCTGACTGGGTTGTCAACTCTATTAGTTCATGCTTCAGGTCCTAAGATGGTTACAACATTAGTCAGGAAGAAAATGTGCACGCAGAAGTTGGATCCAGACGTGCAGGCATGTGCGTTTTTTCGGCACCACAAATGTCTTTGCAGCACCATAAACCACACACCTGGCATGTTTAAATGTGCCCTGAGCTGCAAATATGCAGCCTGGGACAAAATTTGCTACTGGGAAATCCCAGTAGCAAAAAAACACCGCAAAAAAAGCAGCGCAGCTTATGCCACAGGAGCATGCACTGGCAGACATGGAAGCTTGGTCCTCCAGGGAGACACTCTGGCTGCTGGCCAGAGCATCTCCCCTCCTCTAGTTGTCCCCTGACTCCCCCAGTATCGCAGGAGCCGGGAGAAGCAGGGAAATGGAAGTTTGCCCCACATCAACTGCATGTGCAGGGGTGTGCACAGCAGCAAAAATTTGCGCTGCTACTATTTTTGCTGCTGCAAGTGCATGCTCCTGCATGTGTGGATGTGCCCGTAGGGAGTATTACGTGAGTTGCCTGGTATACCGTGGTTTTGTTCATCTTCCTTTGAATCCTCAGATACTGTTCACTGCAGATGACAGGAAATTGGCTAAATGGATGAACACAATTTTTGTTTGCCTAATTAATGCATGCATTTTGAGGTAGAAGACTGAAAGAGATTCAGCTACATTCCTATAGAAGTCCCCTGTCCCATCCCCCCCCAACAAAATCTGCAACGTTGGGATATTGTATACACGGATTTCATCTGGAATTTAAGTATGTTCAATTTTAATGTTAGAGACATTGTTGGTGGTTTTGCCTCCTCTACTCTTTAGCTGTGGTCCATTGAAGAAATTCTCCTTTGGGCCTATGTTGTGTAAGAGAGGTCAGAATAGACTCTCCTGTGGATTCTTTGAACAAATGGTTACCTGTGAACATATGGGAGTAGATCAAGGACAGGCAATTATTTTGGGCAGAGGGCCATTTACTGAGTTTTGACAAGCCATAGAGGGCCTCATGACAGGCAGCCCAGGGCAGATAAATATTAATTTTCTAAATTTTTAGGGGCTCCGCAGGCTGGATAGAATGGCCTGGTGGGCCACATTCGGCCCCTGGGCTGCATTTTGCCTACCCCTGGAGTAGATTCAATTGTCCAGGTAGCTCCTTAAAGTCCTATGTTTCCTTATGTCCTGACTTCCTTACATTAATGTTGCCCATTATAAAATGGTACTACTTGTAAAGTTTTCATTCTGCTCTCAGGTTTTCATGAACTTGCTAGATCGGTTCATTTTATAATTTTACATGGAGTGATAGCCCATGACCATTTGGTTTCATGCAAGCAAATGTGGCTCATTATAGCAGAAGTTGAGAGTACTACAATAATTTTAATTAATTTTTGGAAGCCCCTCTTCCCCCAGGATATGACACCAAGCTGACGTTAATACTCTTATAAGATAAAAGAAGACCTAAGTCTGCGTGTTGACTTTAAACATGTACCATGGTCTGTATCCTTAAGTTCAATTAATGACTTCAAGTCTTCAACAGCCACAAGCTGCAGGGAAAAGACTTATTTCCTACTGAATCTGAAACTTTCATTGAGACTTTTGAATTTGCTTTCTGAGTATATGTAAAAAGCTACATTTTCAAGATTTCAGTGAAAGGTTTTAACAAAAGATGATTTTTGCCAGTAGGTATTGGTACCACCATTTAAAGAAAATCGGCAGTAAAAATGCATTTTGTTATATTATAGCAATTCTAAGCCCCCTGTCTGCTTGACTGCATATTTTTCATGTTTCTATATTACTTTTAATAACTTGCCCATCAAAATGTGAATGCCCTTAAAATATGTTATTATCACAAGTATCTCTTCAGGTTTATAAGGGACTTCTTTATGTTTTTTCTGCATTTTCAGCTCCTGCTGTTGATCTTGCATGTAGCTACTAACATTTTCTTTATTACACACAGTCCATTTTAAACACCTAGTAAAAGTATCATACTTGGCTCTTACTAAACAGCAATGACAAGGTCTTGATACAGGTATATACATTTGCACTGTATATGAAAATGTGCTTCTTAATGTCTGAAAAGCAAAAGAAATTAGCTACAGTCTAAGCAGCTAAAAGGCAATTATAGCACAAGTTGTGACCATGTGGAAAAGGTACCACTGAAGACTCAGTAATGCTGTTGCGGAGTAACTTGGATTCTATTTTGCCTCGTGCCTCATCAATATTTCCAGTCGTGGAACCTGAGTGATGATGTAAGAGCTGGACCTGGTGATGGTGCACCAGACAGAAAGAACTCAGCTAGATTTTCAGCTCTTAGGGAAATAGGCAGTGTAGCCAGCAACATTACTGGGGTTTAAATTGACTAAAACTTACCTGGAAGTTCTTGAGAGAAAAAAAAAAAGATGATATTACTCTGCAACGTCACTTTTACAGAGTCACTTTTCCAGCTCAGTTTCACTATTACTGGACAAGGAAAAACTAAAATAAACACACTGAATTCAGAGGCCTGTTAAGTTTTTAGATTAATATAGACTGAGTGAAGAAATAAGCATGTACTGTACTTAATGACCTTTATGTTTTGCTGAATCATGCCACAAGGACTTGAAGAAATGTTAGACTCATATCATATTCTTCTATTATAATATTTTATTTTTAAATCAAGACTCTGGTGTTGCCAACTCCTTTAACTTCCTCCTAAGTCTTGTCTTTTAATATTTGTTCTTCCTTAATAGCTCCAGCTCCAAGACTCACATGGATACTTCAGAAACTCAGCTTTCTACTACTAATAAAACTGAGTTCCTAGCTAACTTGTTTATGGAAAAGAAACTAGAAAATGTTAATTCCTGAAAAGGTTAAAAAACCAGCATATCAATAGAAAGATGCAAAATGCATTATTTGTTAAACACTCATGATTTTTAAGCCAAACCCATGATTGTTAGAACCCAGGTCATGAGTGTTGAATGCTTCATTCCCGCAAGACCAAAATGCTCTTATCTAACAACTGCTTCCATCTGATGTCTAAGCTCTATTCATTATTTGGTTCTGAATTTGTAATAGGTATTATTTAGGCTATTCAGTAAGCACTGTGGCATTCAAGAGCTGAGAAATACATTGCATGATCAACTGCTCACTTACACTCCAGACAAAATAAATAAATAATTCAGACAGGTTACTCACTAATCAATATAGAGATACCCTGCAATCCCTACACAGACAAAATTCCCAGTGATATAATGTGTTAACTTTAATGGGAGTTTTTTGTTTGGGTAACTACTGCAGGATCTAGCTTTTAGCAGGAGGCATCTCATCTCAAATATGTGATTCTCTTGAAGTTTTATCCATTGCATCATATTATTTACTTTATATTATGTCACACAATCTCCTATGCCAACAGAAGCAATAAAATATGATGCAAGGATTAACATTTAAAGGGACACATACTGTGCATGTCTAATTTTAGATCAGGCACCCACTATGGATAGCTGAGACAGATGGATCTGGACTCGATGAATATCTGGCACATACCAGATGTCTTAAGAATGGACTAGATTTTTCTCATTGTTAGGCAGTCCTAGAAAGAATATTCTGCTGCTCTCTCCAGCTACTCAAGTGTTGTGTTACTGTCATATCGTGCAGCAAGACAAGGAGAAGACTGGGTGAGTAGTGAAAGCAGAGCTGGAACAGTGTCTTTGAGCTTTTACATTTGTAAGCAGGTAAGGAAATATTGAGTTCGATGGATGTAAAATGGCAAGGGGGGAAAAGGGGAATGAGCATTCCAATTGGTTAGGAAAAAATTTTACACACACACACACATACGTGCATATTTTCCATGCATGTTCTAGAATACTGTATTTGGTTATAAAGATTCTGTTTCCTGGCTTGCAGCATGGGATACATGCGTCAGACACCCTATTTTTATCTTTTTCTCTCTGTAACACGGTCCCAAAGCTGAAGCTCCTCTCTTAATATCTCCAAGCCGAGCACTGGTAACAAGGGCTGCTCTTGACTACATTCTTCATAAGAAAAGTTTTGCTTTCCTAAGATCACACTTTATTTGGCAATGCCTAGAATAAAAGCTATTAAAGGGCCTGGCCACAGCAGTGGAAAGGGGATTTGCTGCAAATAAGGCTTGGGGATACGCTATTTTTGGAGAGGACTTTTTTTGGGGGGGGGGGGGGGGGAGGGCGGGGGTTACTTTCTTCAAAAAAACCTGAGCATTCTGTGCACTCTGGCCTCTCAGACCTTGTTTTAACATGCTCTAAAAGATACATTCAAGACTTAGCAAGATAACAGATACAGATCTTTGTGGTCAGTTTTTGGTTTTCAAGTGAAAGTAGGTTATATTCAGCTGTCGTCTTGACATCTAATTTGCACTGTACATTTTTAGTGCTATTTTATAATACATATTAAATAGTCTTGGAAGTTAAAAATAGAGAAACTGAATCTGGTTCTGATCCCATCTACCCCAGCTGTCCACTAATGTAACTCAGCTGAGATCAGTGGACTTGCACCTAATTTACATCAGTATGAATCTGATCAGAATTAACCCCCTTAAGCGTTATGTAATTTTGAGCAAGAGAGAGAAACAGAAAGTTCTGGTTGGCAATTTACTTTGATAGGATTATCATTGTAATTTTGTCTGAAGTAGGGTTTCTCTGGAATTCCCGATCCTTGCAATGATCTCTTTCACATCTACTCCCACTAAGACCTCTTGATTTTCACCAAGAAACTGCTATTCATCATGACAGATAGGCTGCCAAAGTAAATCCCAGCTTGTCCACTGTTGGTGTCCTACATACAAAGGAATAGTGCTAATACCCTAGCAAATGCAGTCACCAGAGTTTTCTAAACACAAATAAACATTACTGTAGCAGCTAGGGAAGCATGAGGAGAATCACAGAGAGGGATCATCGTGAAGTATTTACAATGGCAATAGAGCCAAATCAAATTGCCGGAAGTTAGTGTACAGTAACTTGGGGCATTCCTATCTGGGTCCAACCTTTGGGTCCTATCTGGAACCACCTCAAATTTATAAAATACAATTAGCAAAGTGAAGAAGAGAGAGAACAATGGTATTAGGAATATTACACGCAGGATTAGTGCACAGGTTATTTTAATGTGAACATTTAACAAATTCTCAGTAAAATTCTGTGATTCACATGCAATGAATTGTGGACTTCAGTGTCCCATCCTAACACATCAAGCACAATTTCAGCACAAGCAACCATTTCAAAGATTGGGAGGTAAACTTCTATTATTTAAACCAAAATGTTTATTTTAACCAGGGCAGTTCAAATATTTTTCATGTTTCCTTCCAAGCTTTTTATGCTTTGGCATGTTAAAATATCTGTCAAAATGCTTAGAAAACTACCTGTCAAAACAATTAGCCCTCTGTGCTTAAAAAGGCTTCCTCAACTTAACTTCAAGAAAGATCCCATATCAAAGCATATGAAAGACAATGTAGCCAGAAACAAGTTAAAATGTCCACATAATCTACTGAAAGAATAACTAAAGAAAAAGCAGAGTATGCTATTCAACATAGCAAATTCTTAATATATATGCTCTTGTGGCTTTAAAAATCAGACCATAAATATGGGAGTAAATTCCAGAAATCACCATATACGTATTTTCCACAGGATGCAATAACTGAAAGTTCACTCAAGCATTCGTACATCATGCATGCAGAACACTTTAAATTTAATTTTGAAAGAAATAATGAATGAGGATAGATGATGACTTAAGGCCTGATTTTATTCCCAGTGAAGTCAAGGGCAAAACTCCCATTGACTTCAATGAGCAGGACCCAGTTCTTAATACAACTCGCCCAAGATCCCCTAAGCTACAAAGTGGTGTATACTTTACTATAGTGGCATAAATATCCACATAAAACATTCTGTTGACTAATGCACATGCAAACACTCAATGAGGCTAAAAAGACATTACAGGCAATCCCTGTTTACCGCTGTTTCACTTAGCACTATTTCACTATAACGCTCATTTTAAATTGATACCTGATTTCACTTCGCGCTCAGCGAGTTTCATTATAACACTCACGGTTGCCATCTTGGCTCATTAAAAACAATTGTGGTTGCCATCTTTGTCAAATACTTTTGGTTTTGCTTAATGCTCATTTCGCTTAGCGCTTGGTTTTTCAGGAACCATCTAAGTGGGGGTTGCCTGTATTCTTTAGGCAGCTTGTACACAAAGCATCTAAATAAACCCATTAAAGCAATATGCACTGCATCCATTGTTTCATTTCCAGGTCAGATTGCAATACCCTTACCCACTCTGAAAAATGCCTTACTTTTCAACCTGTCCCACTGAAATCATAAGGGCTACCCAAGGAGCAACGGGGTACTTAGCTAGAGTTAAGGTTTCACAGCCTGGGGAAGATAATAAGTAAGACCAAAAACTCTGATGTGCATCTATTTTGGCCATCAACTAAAGGCAGAAATTCTAGATAGGCTATTTGTGGCCACATGTTTGCAAAAAGTAAACAAGGGAATAAAATATAAGATCTATAAAGTAAATGTCACACATCTATTTAAGTTGCTGCACCCTGAAGCGTGTACAATAACAGCTTTCCTGCAACCTCATTCAGTTATTATGTCTTTTTTATAGTAACTTCATATGATGAACAATAAAATAAGACAAATAGGTTTAAAAATATTGACCCAATATGTGACTTCATAAAAACTTTCAAACATATCAAAGAGCTTTTCAGTGCTGAGAATGTAAAATAAAAACTCAGGACCAAGCTACTTAAACTGTAGTTACTCTGCAAACAGTTCAGACTCAAGTTTAGAAATTAACAGTAATAAAATGAATAAAATTTATTTTATATAATAAATATATATATAAATATTTATTATATTAAATATATATAATCCATGTATTACAACAGGTTCATCAATCAGCCTTTCGGGGACAGAAATTTGAATTTAATTAACACCTAAACGTAATATGGAACTTATTCCAATTAAGTCATATTCTTAAAATGGAATGAGGCTGGGAAGGTTGGTCTTGTGGGTGATTACTTTCATGTGATAAAAAGACAACAGGCATTGGATTCAGGAAACCTGGGGATCTATTTCTATGTGCTCTGTGTGACCCTAAGTACATCACTTAACAGCTATGCCTCAGTTTACCCATACGTAAAAAAGAAATGCATAAAGCAAATCTGTCCACGGATCTAGGATAAACCACCTCTTTTTGAAATACACAGAGAACCCCTGACTATGAATACATTAAAAGACCATTAAAAGACCTCCCTGCCCATCAAAATAAATTTCTTTCTACCCATCCATTCTTTAACTTTACTCAAGCTCTGGTGCTAGGACATTCTTGTAAACACAGATGCACTTTATAAAGTGCCTGGAAGCCCCACAGCACTGGTAAGGAAAGGAAGACGAAGTTCTAGCTATTCCATCTCTAGCCCTTTTCCCATTTGAACCCACTTCAGTGACCTATGCTAATCACAGGTACTGGGCTCTTGGTCAAGGGAGATGATTGGAAAGGAAGCAAAGCTTAAAATATTCAGCATATATTAGGCCAAGAATAATGTCTGAGAGTTCCTCGGAGATCCAACAGATAAGCATACTCTTGCTGAGAAGTATCCCTGTGTACATGAAAAGTAGCATCCTGAAGTAGCAAATGGTCTTTATATGTAAGCCAGCAGTACTCAAGTTCTTGGCCCAGCAGGCCATATGAGTAGAGCAGGGCTGGTCTGTGGGCTGGATTGGGCCCCAGGTGCCTGGATAGAGCTCCACAGCACCTTGGCTGGTTCCCTCATGCTGAGATTAGGCCCAAGGGCCTGGTGCCACCCCCTTCTAGCCCTGTGTGCTGGGATCAAGCCCCAGGGCTTAGTACTACCCCCTCCCAGCCCCAGGCACTGGAGCTGGGCCCTGGGGCCCAGTGCTGCCCTTATATATTGAGATTGGGCCTAGGATCTGGCACTGCCCCTGCATGCTGGGATCTAGCACCTGAGGGCTCACACTGCATAGGCCCGGCCCCATGTGCTGGGATGGGGTCCCCAATCTAGCAAACAGGGCCTGGGGATCCCCCACAGATCTGGATTTGCCAGCAGGGGAGTGCTGCCAGGGGCCAGATCTGGCCCATGGGCTGGGGATTAAGCACCTCTTTTGTAGGACAAATAAAACATGTTGCAGTAATACAAACTGAAGCTAGGAAAGTGTAATGTGGGTGTGCAGCTGAAAGAAGTATGAAATATTCTTCTCAAGCACAAAGAACAAACAGCACTCTAAGTTATCTGTTACTCACACAACAATTGCAGGGGTTTTGACAGGACCCCTAAACTCCATGCTTGAGTGACAAACTGCTATCATGCCCACTTGACTGAGGGCTCTTATATAATTCCTGTCTTTTTCCAGCTGCTTCTTTCAAGCTTTAGTATTACCTCTGCATGTGAATGTGAATAAATTACTGTTGCACCACTGACATGACATTTATTATTTTTACTGCTCCTGGCCCAGAGCCATACCACCTCATGCTGTGATAACCCACAACGAAAGCTGAGTTAGGTGAGTGATAGCTCTCTAGCAAAGACCTTGGTGCTCCTGTCAGTGGCTTCTTTCTAGTCCTGAGCTAGTTGTGTTGATGGAGGTGAAAGAGTTTGGATTAGGTGTAAAATGGAAAACTTAACCATTTTTTGCCATTTAGCCTTTTGGAAGAAGTAGGGTTTCTAATTTTAGGAATAATTTCAGCTCTCTTGTACAGTGTGTTCTCTGGTGAATGTGTAAGCCAAATAAAAAGGAGGCACATCTTGCTTAAAAGAGCAAAGCAAGCTGATTTCAGAATAAAAACCATTTTGCTCTTCCAGAGCTGAGGTTACCCTCGGGCCATGACAATTTGTGCAGAGCTTTCCCTGACAACTGCTTTGCATATTTAACCAAAAAGAGTAATTTTAAATCAGTCTAAGTACAACATAATACAAATGCTACCTCCTGACCACCCTGCCAAGTCAAAATGAAGAAAAAATATTGTGCTGCTTGCAAGAATATTTTTTTTTCTTGCTATACCACATTTTTCCTGGATTCCTTGAATTCTGTTGTAAAATGCAAGTGTAGCTTTCCAATGTCCTAATACTAGAGTTCTTCTGCCAATATTAAATAAGATGGCTCCCACCCCCAAAGAAACAGGCCTAGCAGAGGAAGACAGGTGAGCAGCAGAAAGAAGGAACAGAAAGTAGCAGGAGTGTGTTTTATGTGGCACTTTCCTTGAGCTGCAACTTGGACTTTGGTTTGACAGTGCAGCAAAAGAGCAGCTGTTCACATCACGTTGAATAAAGATCCATATAAAACTTCCAGCTGCAAATATGCTGTGAGGAATTATTAATCTTAGTGTAATAGAGACGCTGCACATACAGTGACTGGCTCACTAGGCATTTAGGTCTCTGGCCAGGGAAAAACAGCCTTCGTGGCTGCTGGCTTGCAGCTTAACCATGAAATCTCCTTGGCTAAACAGCCATAAAAGCTGCTCCCTATTTCTAAGAAGGACTTCCCTAATCAAATGTAGCCATATGAAGCAACCACCCAAGCTTGCATTCTTTCTAAAGTAATTTGACTCATGGGAATGATGCCCTAGTAGAAGGGGAGAGAAGGAGTCTTTTTTTTTTAATGATTCACAAATGTAATGGGTTGCTGGTCCTATGCACTTTGTTCCATCAGCAGGCAGTACGAGAGATTACTGTCCTTGTACTCAGAAAATACATTTTGCACAGCCAAACTTTGAAAAAGTCCCCCTCCCTTGCTGCATCAGCAGTCTGGCTGGATTTTGTCCTACCCTCCAATTGTCCAGTAATTGAAGGGAGCCAGACCTCTCCCCACTATAACCCATCCAAACTGGAGTTATTCTAGTCCTGTAGCTATAATAATTTACAAAAGCTGCATACATTTTCTTGTTGCAGGAGTAGGAAGGGGGAGAACCAGACACTAAGCAGGGAACTGGAGTGTACTGGAGCCAACTACCTCATTTAAATTAACTCTTCATCTCATGAATAACTTCACAGTTCCCTGGTGGGGCTGCAGCTGGCCTGTGTAAAGCAGGGTGACCTTTCCTTTGGATAGCTTGGTCTGCTGCACATCCACCATATGTGACCTTTGGGGGCTTTTATACCACAACAGGTTGTGTGTTTTTCTCTGGACCAGATGCACAGCAGCTAAAATCTGAAGCATGAGAGACTTTCACATTGCAATTAAACAAGCTCACTTTTATGACATAAAAGAGAGCTATGAAAATTTCAGGCAGGTCTGTCTCCTTGATGTTTTTCACTTGGGTCTCCAACTTAAAGGCCATAAGCCCAATACTGATTAGAATAAATCAGAATATACTCTGCTGACATCAATATTGTTATACTAGTGTAAGAGAGATGAGTTTCCCATGTTTAGGCAGATTTTCAGTTTTGCATGTTTCAGACCCTGAAGCTCAACTGTACTTCTTCAGCAATCCCTCACATTCGAGAATGATTGTCTTCCATGACTGTTTTATCTGTGTGCCTGAAGATGGCTGATGAGACCTATCTGGGACTTACAGACTCTACTTCAGCTTGGACATGAGTTTCTGTGTGCGGTATGTGGTGCTGGAGTCTTCATTTGGTTTGCAACACACTGTTTCTGCTGCTCCTGTGTTTCTGTCATCTGTTATTTTTGTGAGGTTTTAAAGTACTGAAGCAGACTCTTCCTCCATTTGGGGCGGTCCTTGGCAATAGTCTCCCATGAGTTGATATCGATGTTGCACTTTTTAAAGTTGGCCTTGAGGATGTCCCTAAAGGGCTTTCTCTGCCCTCCTCTTGAGTATACACCTTGGTAGAGCTGGGAGAATAAAACTTGCTTCAGAAGTCTGGAGTCAGACTTCCAAATGACATGGCTGGCCCAACGAAGTTGATACTCATGGTGTTTGCTTGCAGGAAGATGCAACCATTGGTGTGTCTGTCTTCCCAGTGGAGTTGGAGGATCTTCCACAGGCAGCATTGATGGTACTTCTCCAACAACTTTTGATATCTCCTGTACATTGCCCATGTCTTAGCTCCATGCAGCAAGACTTTATAAACCATGAGTTTTCAGATCTGATGTCATGATCTTCAAACACTTGTTTCTTCAGGTGTCCAAAGGGTGGCCTTGCACATTTGAGGCAATGTTGGAGTTCTTCATCAATGTCAGCCTTCTGCGAAAGATGGCTTCTGAGGGACAGAAAATATTCAGTGGTCTCCAGAGTCTCACCGTGGATCTCGATTACCGGAGCTGGGGACTGTTATTTAGGAGCATGTTGGTGGAGGACCTTAGTCTTCTGAATGTTAAGCATCAGTCCCATTTTCTTGTATGCCTTGGTAAAGACATTAACGATTGCCTGAAGGTCTACTTCTGAGTGAGCACATACTACAGCATCATCAGTGGACTGGAGGTCAATGATTGTAGTCAGGGTGGTCTTGGCTTTGGCTCGGAGTCAGCTGAAATTAAACAGTTTACCGTTCATTAGGTAGTTTAGCTCCATTCTGGCTGGAATCTTGTTGGTGGTCAGATGTAGCATCATGGCAAGGAACATTGAGAAGTGCTGGAATGATGAATGCAGCCTTGCTTAACTCCCGTTTTAACCTCAAAGGGATGTGATAAATCCATTACTGAAAACCACCACTCATACCATCATAGAGTAGGCAGAGAATGGCAACAAATTTCAGTGGGCGTCCGCACTTCAGAAGGATCCTCCACAACACTTCTCAGCTGACACTATAAATCATTTAATAGGAACATTCCCTTCAAACTTTGGCTTTTCTGCACCTACATAGACCTTCATTTAGTTATACTTGTGAGTGGGCACTAACAGGTATGTTAGTACCTGTGGTGTCAGGTGATCAGCGCTACTGTGCATTAGTACAGATGAATGATTTTTTTCTGATTCTATTACGCATTAGACTAAATCTACTGTGCATTAGTGCATTAGCATGGGCTTTGCCAGCAGCACTAATGCACAGTAGAATTAGTCTTCTAACCATTAAGCATCTTGTGTAGACGCGTCCACTGTGTAACTATATTAGAGGCCTATTACAACAGAGATTTATGATTGGTTTCTATGAAGATGCCTCAGGCAGGTTTATACTTGTCTACATACCTCAAGTCATGTCACTTGTGCACTTTTTGTATTAAAAATGTTTATTTTTGTATGTATGCAATAACTGGCCCCGGTTTCAGGCTCAGTCCAAGGTATAGTCAGCATAGTTTGGAATCTGGCTTCAAGCCCTTTTTTACATTAACTTGATCCTGAGGATGGGTCTGGGCAATCTGAACCATAAGCATAAAACAGAACAGCTTTGCTGTCTTTAATGGGGCCAAATCCCTGAGCTCTCACTGCAGACTTGCCTATAACCGACATTTACTAGCAAAGTAGGGCTAGGGACAGACATCACACATAAACTGGTTTAAGTGATCAGAAACTGGTTTAAACTGTAACAGAACAGAAACTCAGTGCACATAAACCAATTTCAAAATAGTTGAAACTGATTTAAGATAAACCTAGTTGCATGTAGACTTAACTAACTTGGGTCAAACCAGTTTATGAAACTTCTGTCCCAGCCCCCTTCCTGGTTCAAGTTAAATCAAAGTCCCCCAGCATCCCAGCATGCTTTGCAACCCTGGGCTATGTTGTGCTGTCTGCTCCAGAGAGCAGGGCTGGCCACACCCCTGTGTTCCCTAGCTGGAGGAGTGAAGGCTGGCTGACAAGGGGGTGGAGGTGGGGGGCAAGCCCAGCTGGGGATGCAGCCCCATCTGCTTGGAGCTGTGGGGGGACTACCCCACCAGGCAATCTCCAGCTGGGGTCTGAGGCCAGAGAGTGGGGGGTTAAACACCTCTTCCTCCACTAAAACTTACTGCTAGTTGCAGCTGTGGACTGCAAATCCCAGAGACCTCAGGGGCAGCAGGAAGAGAACACACAATCCATGATGGCTACATGCCAGAGAGCAATGCTCTAGTGCCCCCTCCCCCCGGCTTCTCGTCTGAGCCACTGCAGGCATGTGGCTGCATTTCCTCAATCAAAGGTAAATGTCTGTTCACTTGTGTCTCAATTTAATTTGTGCATCTTAGATTAACCTTCAAAGACTGAATAAATTCAGCCTTGGGCTTTATGGCTGTCTGTTCTTAGCCTAGGTGGTGCATATGTTGGAGTATGTGTTTTGTATCTTGAATCTGCAATTTTGTGTGTTCATGACCAGCAGCTTGCCCAAGATGTTACAAGATGAAGACATAAGGCATGGTTTTGTTCTATCCAAGGATAAACAAAGGTGCCAGTGTGTTTGGTGCAATATTGTTCCCCACAGAATAACTATGATGATTAGAAGGAGCCACAAGATGTAATGACATCTGTGATTTTATTTCCCTAAATTATCAATTTTCCCTACAAAGTAAGCTTATATGAGTATGAGGCATTATTTAAATACATAAATATTTGGCAAGCTGTAAACACTACAGAATATTAAACTATATTCAGATTAAGACTGGACTTAGTATTCTTGTGCCATTAACATTAATATGAATATATTTTTTGCATTTCATTTCTGGTTTATTTTTAAGCAATTTGCCAAGGTTTCCTTCCCAAAAGCAAAAAAATAATTTATTTTCAAGACATCTTAGTATTTAATTAGCATTCTTTATAAAAAGGCCCAACACTGAGTAAGGCCTGGAAACTCAATGGAAGAAGCAGACAAAGCACATGGTTCACTTGCTTGCTATAAAGTTGTATGTCCCTAATGGGACTTATTATAATCAGACAGTCCATAAATAAAATTCCACTTTTTTGGGTTGGGAGAGGGAGAAGGACTGAGCAAAGATCTGAAATAACATTCCTTGCTCTTTTTGTGAGTCACGTGAATCCTCATGCCCTCCCAAAGGCAGATCCAAAGGGGGTGCAATGGCACAGACACATCCCCTTTGGCCATGCTGCACATGGGCTCTTGGGGCGGGTTCTGGCCAGAGGGTGGGCACTCTCACCACTGCTGCTCATCTCTTCTTTTCCCCTGATGCTGAATTCAGGAGGTCCCAGCTGGCCCAGGAAAAGAAGACCCAGAGGGCCCAGAGTCAAAACAGGGGATAGAGGGCTCAGAAAGACAGCAGGAGCCCAGAGGACTCAGAGATCAGGTAGGGTCAGGGTGCTCATAGATCTCATTGGCCTAGGAGTGGGGCCAGGGCTCAGGAAGGGCTGAAGACCAGTAGGGCCACAGCTGCAGACTGTCAGGGCTGGAAAGCCCATGGGTCTCAACTGGCTTAGGAGCGGGGCCAGGACCAAAGGTCAGGGGGACCACAGCGGGAGACTGAGGGGGCCAGACTGTCCATAGCCCAGAGAAGGGCAGGCTGTAATGGATGAAAAGAGCCAGGAGCCTGCAGCCTGTAGTCCATAGGGATGGTTATGACTGATTAGTATGCATGACATCTGCAAGGCATGGGTAGGGGTATTGGGGAGAATGGATCCGACATAATTAGTCCTTATGGCAGTGAGAAGCGACACTGGTACTCATGAAGAGATCTCACATGGGAAGCCTTGAGGTAGCCTTTTCTGAAAGTAGAGATTTCATCAAGTCTTCATTTCATCAAGATGTGGCAGATAAGGAAAAAGTCAAGATTGCCCAGAGGCAATGTTGACAAGGGCTGAGGGGGATCTAGGGGCATCATGGCCACCCCTGGAATTGGACTGCATTACAATCTCAAGTCTACTTGGACATTAATCCTAATAGGTAAAATTATGATTACACATTTGAAGGAATAAACTCAGACAACTATAATGGTTCATTTCTTTAGCCAATAGGGTGCCGTCTATCTCCCTATGCTCTTAAAGACAACAGGGTCATATTCTGCTTTGTTTTATACAATCCAACAAGAGGAATCTAAGTGGGTATTCATCTAGCCAAATACACATGCTCCTAGTTTTTTAAGGCATACCCTTGTGACTTGCATGCTCTACAGTGGAAGCGTCTTATAGAGAATACAGCGGTAAAAATAGCTCGTGTGCAGTTTATGGTTTATAGCTAGGACTTCATGGTTTTGACCTTAAAGGAGGTCTGACTAGACTATAAGCAATTCAAACAGGTTGTACCTTAAAAAATCAGGACCTCCTTGGTCTCTGAATGCTAGAAGAAGGGCAAGGGACAGATCATTCTGGATATGCCCTAATTAAATATTCTTCTCCTCAGCCTATACTTTCTGTCACAGTGTGAGATAAGAGACTGGACTAAATGGGCCTACGGTGTGATGCAGTAGGACATTTCTTATGTTATTATGAGAAGTAGAGATCCACTTGATTGGTATATGGCCTTACTTAGTTAAAGAAGTCTGTGACACAACATATAGATGCAATCTGTTGGCTTTAGAGTTTTGATTAAAACAGGGTATGAATGTATATGCAAGAGCTGATTGCATGTAATAGTAATAGCACTACCCAATGAACAACAAATGTTTGAATGAATGCCCAGCAGCTACCTCAGTAAAAACAATTATTAGTCAAGTGATTAAGCTTCTGGGACATGGTTCCCAAGGCATTCTCAAACTATTATTCTAAATATTGTCAAGTTTAGTATTATTACTGAGCACTAGTTTTAGATGAATTCTATTGATTACCATAATTCCATCTAAAGCGAGTAAGATTATCAAGTCCAGTTTTGCATGCATCTGAGACAGAAATTGAAAATAAAGGTTTTATGGGTCAAATTCTTTCCTCACATGAACAGGTGACACTTCACTAAAATCAATGCACTGTTTTACACCAACAGAGAAACTGGCCCCAGTACGCTGGGTTTTGGGTAGAGCACTCAGTGTTTGTAACTCATCAAGATTCATTTCCTACGATATATATTTTCCTGTGCATTATATACTTTTAAAAAATGCAACATAAGTATATCTGAAACTACATAGGCCTCAATAATATTACAGCATTCTAAAGCAGACTTTCTTCCCAAAGGATCTCAAGGTATTCTACAAATGACTTATAGAATAATTTTCCCTAATGCTAAAATACAGCCACCTCTAGGTGTGTTGTAGCTTCTGTTCAACTACTCACCAAAAAAAAAAATAAAAAAAATCACACGCGCATGCACACACACACACGCTTAAGTTAGGAAGTAAAGAAAGATATTATCATCCATTGCAATTGCTGGGGCAATTAAAAGAGACTGGGTTTACCCAAATACAAACTCACCAGGACCAGGTTTCTAGTAAGAGCTCAAAGTCCAGTATGCTTTGGCAATACTTAGTTTACACATTAGGTATCCAGCCACAAAGAGACAGACCATCCACTGCCAACTAATCCCAGGCAGATCTTAAAATATGGATTTCTCACAAATGAATGGCAGTGCTCCAAGAAAGGTATGCTGTACTTGTGCCAAGCAGACATCTGTCAAAGGCTCACGCTTATGTGAGCACATCCCCTAAGTGACAGTGCTTGGCTGAATTATCTTCTGAACTCAGGGCAAAACTATGGACCTCAGTTATACCCACACATTAAAATTCCAAAAGTATTTTCTGATGCTGTAATTCACCAGCATTACTACCACCATCTTGTTTAGCTGTTTGTAAAACAATTCAGCCCTGCATACACTACAGCTTTTCCTTTTGCATACAAGACTAAAAAGGTGTCAGTGGTAAAATAGATCTCTTTGCAATGGTTCACATGCAATGGTTCTTCACACCTTCTAATTCTTGAGGATTAGAAATTTAGGTTGCTGTGACTATTAATATGTAAGCCCTCTGAAAGATTAAATTTATTGCTAAAAAATATTTTGGGATCCTTAGTGAAGAATGGTTTTATGTAAGTATAAAATGGCTTCCACATTTCAATTTCATTTCAGCAAATCCTATATAAAGTGGAGGAATCTACATATTTATGCAGTCAGTAAGGTACTTCGGGATTTCTGGAAATGAAAATCATTGTATAAAATGTTGTTATCTGTGCAAATTAAGGTTTAAAATGTCAAGGTTAGGTTCACTTTCAACTAAACAAAATACTTTGTGTGCATAGAAGCTTGTTCAAGACTGCAGAACAAGGGCTGTTTTTACAGCAGTTGTGATTTTATATGCATTACTCCAGAATAGCAAACTGAGTCAAGGCCATGTGGACTATATTTCCTCCTAATTACGCAGAGTTTGAGATATGTATCCCCTCCTTGAAGTCAATGCAAGCCCAACACTAACAAGTTTCCCCAGCATGTTTTTCTTGTAGAATTGCTTTATATGTACCAAGTGTCTTAAAATGAACATATATAAAAAGCTAGAAGGTGGAAATGATGCAGCCTATGGATATTTTTGGTTTTGACTTCACTCATAATCAGAGCTATGTACAAAGCACAAAGAGGCATAGTAAATAAAGAATGGCCACACAGACAGGCACTAAAAGCTTCCAAAACAGAGAAAATTAAATTATCTTTTCACCGAGGAGAACATACTGCAGTGAAATGCTAAATGAGCAATTCTAATTAAAAACATGCTGTGAAACTCCTACTTTCTACCAAGAAGACTCAGGCTAGCAATGGTGCATATACAGCCTCTTGACTCTTTAAAACCAGTCAGGCAACCAATCAAGCAAGCAAAAGTCATGGCAGAAGTAAATTCTCAGAGCTGGGAAAGGTATTGACATGATCTTGGTCATTGTGAGATAATGTGCTATACTCAAAGTAACATTAATTTTTGTAACTATTTTCTCATGCTGAGTATGAATTTATAAGATTTTTATCCCTCTTAATTTGGTGTCAGGTCTTCAAAGAAGAGATAAAGAGGGAAGTAGATATACAAGGAAAATTTATATAGACAGCTAACATGAGTTGTCCTAATGGGGACAGTTCTTAAAAATGTGTGAGCCAATGAGATTATACTAAAGGAGAAAAGCAGGGCAAGAAGCTAAGAAAGAGCCAAGGAGTAGACCTGTGTTAGCCCCCAAGCCGGAGGAGAAGAAATACCAAAAGAAAATAGTGAAGAAATAGTCAAGGAAATATAAGGTGAACTGGGGAGGGACGTATAATGGAAGCCCAAAGTAGACGAGACCTTAAGAGGGAAAATCTGATTGACACTGTCAAAAGCAGCAGGACAACTAAAAAGATGATAACAGAACAGATTCCACTCCCCATATCATGATATTTTTTCAGTCAGTCTAAAAAACAGGGGTGCTCCACTCTGGCCCGCCAAACAAATCCAGCCAGCGGAGCTATAGCATCTGGTCCATAGGACGTCCCACAAATCAGCAAATCTGGCGATGGGGAAGCAGTGGCAATTAATATTGCCACTCTCTCCTTCACTGCTAAATTCCCAAGCCCCACATGGCCAGGTGGGAGCTAGGCTGTGCCCCTCACTCCATATGGCTGGATTGGGTCCTTGGTTGCACCCTACCCACCTCTACACAGCTGAATCAGGCCCAGCACACCTGCCTCACACGCCAGATGTGGCCAATCAGCCAGATCGGGTCTGCAAACAAATCGGGTACCTCAAAAAAGTCGAGCACCACTGGTCTAAAGTAAACAGCTGCTATTACTGGGCTTAGTGGTGACCCTCTTATATGCTAAGAAAATGGAATATTACTTTGCACGATGAAATGAACAACTTCAGCAATAGGAGAGAGGCAGAATTATACTTCTAGAGTTGCTGGTCAGTAGTAGGTATTAGCAGTCTGAGACACATTGAACACAATAATAGATAGAAATTTGGGTACTTCCATCCCTCACAGAAGGAAGAATAATCTGTGGCCAAGGAATACAAGTAATATTTTGGAACGCTGTTACTGACCAGGCTTTTCCCCCATCAGCACTGTTTTCTGAAACAACATTTTGAGAATAATGGGCTATGTATATTTTGGCATGCAGCTAAAAATGCAAGCATGGTCTGGATATTTGCATGTAAAAGTGTGAATGAGCATTTAAAGTCCCCTAATACAATATTGGAAAAGCTGGTTGACCAAAAATCATGGCAACAACACCTATCAGAGAATCAGGGCAATAACACTGCATTTTAGTGCATCACATGTTACATGGACATCTTTATGTTCTAATCCAGAGTGGCTACATAATATTGATAACTTGCAACAGAGAAGTGACATAAGAGAAATGCATCCTCTTCATAGGATACCATTCTTCTAAGTCTAAAATTTTAGAAAAGTTTAGTCTATACCCTGAATCCTCCATTATAAATAAGAATTTGCATTTCAATAGCACCTTTCATCAGATAATTGTAAAGTGTGAGAGGTAGATAATTTCTTATTACTCATATTTTCTAAATGAAAAATACGTGGCACAGAGATAAGTAGCTCAACTGGGTTCCAGTTAACCAATGTATCCCCCTTTGGCAAAGCACTTAAACACATGTTTAACATTAACCTGCCTTTATTGGGATTTAAGCATATGCTTAAAGTGCTCTGCTGAACAGAGACAGAAAAGTCACACGGATAAGCTTCTCTTTTGTATGGTTCTTTTTGGCTAGCTGCACTGTGATGCAATCGATATTGCTGCATGTGTAGAAGCAAGCACTACTGGGTAAGTCCTTGTTCTGGAAGACAATAGGGATGTTGCCACTGATGTCATTGGGACGAGGGATTGCCAAGACCACCACATTATCAATACTATAAAGAATAGAATCAGTAAAATGTCCCTCAAGGTTTGGAACTGACATAGAATAGAATTCCTAAAATTTTAACCCAAAATCTTGACCTGAAGAAGAGCTCTTGTAACTGAAAAGATTGTCTAACTTTATCTCAATTATACAGTTGGTCAAATAAAAGATATCACTCCAAAAAAATCCTTGCTTGTTATGTAAAAACAAGAGTTGTTTACTGCTTTAAGTGGCTTTACATTTGAAACATGTACATTAGACTTTTAAACTGTAATGTGCATAGTGACTGAATGGAAATGAAAAGCAGGAATTCCTTAGTTTTACTGGACATTGAAACATTAAAAACAGGTGTTTAAAAACCGTATTACAAATCTGTCTGCAACCTGTATTATTTTTAACCATGTGCAAGTAAGCTGATCACTGTTCCATTCCAATTGTTACAATGAAAATATGTAACTTACTGAATTATTTCTTAAACACGTGCAGGGTGTAGAAGTTTTATTTGATTCCACTGCTCTGATAGCATGCAACATACTTTACTTATGTTTATATAACAGATGTTGTAATGGACATATCTCTTCCACAGCTCATATCAAAGAGGATCTCTCAAGCTATGCCTCACGATAAACCCGTGCTCATATTGAAAGCTACAATGTACTTCCAGTGAGTGACTGAGAAATCTGACACTATTTTTCTCACCAATTCAGTTTATTTGTAACAATGACATTAAAATGGAAAATCTATGTTATAATCACGTGCACAGACTTTGTTATAAACATAATAGATTACCATATTTATTATGGACATAATTCTATTCTTCTTACCTCATAAAAATAAAAAGGTAAAAAATGGAGTTCCTAATTTACTGGTGTAAAACTAATGTGAAAGCCAATTATATGCAATACATATTTTACTACTACATACACATACATACATTGTATTGTACAGAATCTATACACATGCACACATGCACATCTTCTCTGAAAACTATACATTGTACATGTAGACTATGAAAACTATATTTTTTTATATAATTGGTGATACTGAGGAGGAAAAAAAATCATTTGCTCTGAGATATTACTTTAAAAATAGAGGACAGATGTCTAGTTACCAAAGCAGACTTGTAAAAAATTAATCATTTGCTTCATGAAGGTTAGCTGGTATTTGGCAGGTAGGTTAGCATGGCTCATAATGAAGCATCTGGCTTTTGGTAAAGTTGCATTTTAATTTTAACCGTGCTTCATTTCAGCTTTTGGGCTCATGTCAACATGCAATAATCTGACAAGTCTGGAGTAGATTTACTGATTCGTAACTTTGGTGTAGGACTTCTACATTATAACTACCATTGCAATCCTATAACTTAGTAATAATAACTTGGCTGGAACTCACAGAATTCTGGCTCACTCATCTAATAAATAGGTATGAAATTGTATCTCCCTTTAAAATCATTTGGAGCCCAATCCTCCAGGCATTACTCAGACAGAAGTTTGATTTGCTTTACAACTGTTAAATTAACTATGGGCCTGATTCAGTAAATAGCTAAAGGACATATTTCATTTCAAACTTGTAAGTCCTTTCAATAAGGTGAGTCTTGTGCTTAATGCATCCTTTGGTTGAGTGAAGTTCTAGTCTCTTTTATATGAGACTAATCTGCTCAGGAAACCATGCAAATTTATATATGCGGAATGTCCTAAGCACCTTCCTTGAGGGATATGGACTGAAGAAACAAAACAGAAGGAAATTGCTGAAACCACACTCCCTTGCACGCGGATCCTCAGAGTTGCCCTGAACCACTATTATCTGGAGAATAAAAATACTACTGGTGGAATGTTTCCAGTGGTTCTTCTCACCCTGGTTGCATAGGTGGAGGCAGGTTCCCTGTGCACCCCTCACTCTTTTCCTCCCTCCAGAAGTCCAGGCACAAGCAGGCTTAAAATGGGGCACTAAGGTACATAGCTGATCAGCCCAGAGGTTGCAAGTTATGCCACTTATGCCACAGTATAAGTGTCCACAGTGCAACCCTGTCAGATTCTGTCAAATCTTCACTTTCTGCTAAATACCTTATCACAAGGATGTAAAAAAGGAAGGAAAGCTCAAAACATTTCTTTTACTTGTTACTCACAAAGAGATCCTACCATGCCAGGTACACTGAGGCAAGCAGCCTTACTAAGATTTTAACTCTCACTACAGGAGC
The DNA here is from genome assembly GCF_030867095.1 of Alligator mississippiensis. NCBI lineage: Eukaryota > Metazoa > Chordata > Crocodylia > Alligatoridae > Alligator > Alligator mississippiensis. The sequence continues at coordinate 112,689,809 of NC_081826.1, read as the reverse complement.
ATTAAGGAAAGCATTAAGAAACCAACTTGTTTGAGGGCCTGTGCTTTGAGACAAAAACATTGTCTGAGCTGCTCTTTCTGAGATCTCCCAACTTTAGATCTCATGTGGCAGAATAAGAGCTTGTGTCCTTTGTATAATATAACAACAAACATTTGGAGTATGTTCTCTAACCCTTACTGAGGTTGAATAATAATAAGATCTATTCAAGCTGTGTGAAGTTTGTAGAACTGAAGCCTTCTAATTTTGCAAACCTGATCATTAATATCTTAAACTCCATATTCCTATTCAAGGGTATGTGTTTTCAACTTTAAGATGACTAATGTCATAGGTTTACTGAAAATGGAATTGACTGTCCTTATGAAAGCATAATTACTGTGTATACGTAGGGGCCACTTTTCAATATTAATAGCTCAGTAGCCATTTGAATCATGCTCCCAAAAGACAGAGATCTATTAGGCCATGTAATTAACCGCTTGCCAATTTTTATTTTTAAATTGTACCTGGTTTTGAGGGTTACAAATGCAAAGAAATCCTCAGAGACCTGACTGACTCTCATCTCTCTTCTCCCTTCTTATTTAATTTAAACTGAACATTTCTTTTTAATATGGTTAAAAAAGAGAGAAGAGAGTGTGTGAGAAGGAAATGCTGTGCACATGGGCTGTCCCTGACAGGTCTTGGCCAAAAGTGGATTTAGAGAACAGAATTAAAAACAATTAGTTTTGTAAATGTATCTGCAAAATAGTCTTACCAGCAGTGCCACAAAAGCCTTGCCACTTTCCTGCAGCCCATGCTTTCCTAGCATGTAGCTATAAATGATCAGTTATTCTAAGTCAGCCTGAGATTTTTTTTGTGTGTGGTTTTTCATCTTCACCCATCACAGGAGCACAACCAGAAGATACAGATTAGATAAATAGAACTCCCTTCCTTTATTTGATGTTGTGGGATGTACAGAGGGAATGTTCCCTAAACTTTGCCCACAGTCAGGTTGCAGCAAGAAGCACATCATCATATAGGAAACAATAATATTTGTTCAAAGACTTAGCTTGTAATTCTGGGCAAAGGAATAGTTAGGAGAGATGGCTGTAACATTAAGATAGCTATATGGTAAGGCTAAGCCATTAGCAGAGAACTGCTATGTACTGCCCTCCTATGAGCCCCAGTTCCTCACTTAGAGCACAGGTAGTTTGAAATACTTTCAAAATGATGGCAAATCCTCCTATCATGTGGCATTCAGAACCCTCTCCCCCATCCACATTGCAAACAGTATCCACAAGAGAAATAACAAAGTACAAGACTCCATAACAAAGTATACCAGGTGGGGGAGACAGGGGGCGGGGGAGCGATTACATTTTCTTCTGCTTGTTTTTTTGTGTTTTATACAGGTTTCCTCTGTACAGTGTTTAGGCCATTAGGTTGTACAGGGTGCACCAAAAATCGATCAAACAAGCAGACAGAACAAATCCTACAAGTAATAATAACGATAAAGATGCTTTTCCCACTTTCTTTCCACATCCACTCATGTTGGAAAATATCTACTAAACTGTATAAAACAGGTAGCATGAAGGCAACACTGGCATTGTTTGCAACCCATTTATCATTATCAAAGAGCAGCTAGATCATCCACAGGGTGTAAAGAACTCTGTTGATATTTCCGGTTGGATACCTCCTCATCTTAAACAACCATACAGAAAGGAAACAGGGAAGGGCTAAGAAAGAGGAAAGCTGAGAGTAGATATTACCATTCCTTTAACTAGTGAACCAGAATAATTCCAAGAGACAGTGAAGGCAAAACAATGATAGCTTTTTTTGTTCCTTCCTCCCAAAAGCAAGTACTTTTCATTCAGTTGGGATGACCCTCTAATTTATTTGATAAAGACTGTACTGAAACAGACTCAAAAACAACTGTAACCCACTTGTCAGCATGTGCTACATGACTCTTCTATGCCGAATCCCATTAGTAGTAGCAAGAATATTACCATAGTATCTAGGGATTATAGACTGATTATAGATTGGGATTTAGTGTGAAGCGCTATACACACATGGGGCATAAAGACAGTGCATGCATCAAAAGAAAGTTCTAAAAAAGCATTTCTAAAAGAATATATAAATAGATAAAGAAAGGCCAGGGAGCAAAAGTCTGGTACAGCTCTTAGCTACAGAGGCTGTCTCTGTAGCCACATCCAACAATTGCTTCCTTTTGAAATGTCCTTCCATAAAAGGGAGTTAATTTGAATCCCAGACAAACCTAAGATGTTTATTAAATACTCCCAGTGGGAATGTTACATTAGGTATGCTGCCACACATTTGGCAATTTTACCAAAAAGCATTAGGTGCTGCAGTATGGGTGTAAGTGAAATAATTTTCAAAGGAAAGTTGACTGCCTCCTCCAGGTGTGGCTAGAGGAAATCTTGGTTCTTACTTGGAATGGGCTGTTCTTGCAAAACTGTAGAGGTTTGTCCCTATGACTGTATCTGTGGAGTGGGGGTAAAATTTCATTTATGGGGTTGGAAAGTTTTGACTGGCTAAAGGAGATGCAAACTCTAGAATCACTGCTTACCAGGGTTGGCCCATCCAGTCATTTGCCATAGCTCTGCTTATGCAAAGTAAAAAAAAACCAAGAGAAATTCTCCTTCCCTCTCCCCCCCTCCAGTAAAATCTAATGATGAAAAGCTTTCAACAGGCTTTCTCCCATTTGTTAGATTTATGGAAACAATAGCAGCCTTAAAACATCTGCCAGATCATTCTACTTTTCAGATTTGATTATCTGTCTGCTAGTTTGAGGTTAGCTTTAACTACACAGATGCAAAAAGTGCGAAAGCCATTCAGCTTAGATTTATTCTTAAGAAGTACCGGCTGTTTAAAATAGGGCTATAAAATGTAGGATCCCTGTCTGGTTTGTTGCATGGTTGCATGGCTTTGTGCTATTAATTGAAACCTGGTTAACAGGTGCTTGCCAACATCTTTATATGCTCACCATAAGAAAGGATTATATTTCCATCTGGAAGAAAGGGTGGTACTGTCTTTTAAGCAGAAGTTAAATAAAGCAGACAGAGGAAGTCCATCATCCCAAGACAAATTGAATCACTGCTTACTAACAAGAAAATGATCTTTTCTCTTGTCTGACAGATCAAAAAAAGGAAAGGGAAAAACATGCAACATGGTTGTTTCCACATCCACACTTCCTGATAGGATGTCAGAGGACCACAATTAAACCCACCATGAATTTACTCCCATGTTTCTCACTGAACTATTTCTCTTTAATTCCCTTCACTCAGCCAATAACGGCTTCTGCTCTCTCTCTTAAAACAAGTGCACAAGCATTGGGCCCTGAGCCAACAAAGCACTTAAGCACATGCTCAGTTTTAAGCCTTTGAGCAGTCCTAGTCAAACCAATGGGACTACCTGTGCTTAAAAAATGTAATATATGCTTAAGTGCTCTGGTGGATCACAGCCTTAGAGCAAGAACTTTCTTTGTGGTTCCTCTGTCTGGAACAACCCTCCTGCATCCTTCCAGCTCATTAAATCTTTGTCCCTTTTTTAAATATCTGAAAAGATCACTTTTCCATATTCTCTTTCACACTCTAACATTGTTTATTTTACTTTGCAACAATATTACCTAATGCTGTAAAGCTTCTATGATACCAGTTGTATGAGAAGCACTATACAAGGTATAGTACTGGAGTGTAAAAATCTGATGCAAATAGATTTGTGATTGACTGGACAAACATTGTCCCATTAACAGTATGATGTGTTATCCTGAGCTCTAACTATGGCACAAAGGTAGTAAGAATAAAACTAGTTGTTTCAACTAGAAACCTCAGCGGTCTTTTTGGTTTTTGGAACCAACCTTGGAGCCAATTAAATAATTGGTTATATAGTCCTTCTATATTCTGAATGAGAAGGCTAAGACTCTCCAGGTAGCAAGGTCAGATACCCACCAGTTAAAGAAGGCCAAAGGGCCAGACTTTCATAAGAGTTTAGGTGCTTAAGCATGCAAATAAAACATTTCGTGAGATTTAGAAAAGCGCCCAAGCATTGATTGATTGATTTCAATGGGACACATGCTTAGATGCAGGGTATAGAGCAGGCAAAAACAGTGCCTCATCTGTTTTCACTCTTACTCTGATACACAAATTCTTGCCAACACTGGGTTCTTCTATTAAAAAAAAGTCAAAACTCCTTTTCTTTCCTTTCTAGGCCATGTACTTACCCCATGTTGCTGCTGATATTGTAGAAAATTATTACATTATTTATATATAAGAATTAAGGTAATAAATAAGACTTTGAAAGGGCTCATTAACCTATTCCATTCATTTGAATATTTTGTTTTACTATTTAGTCCAATTTTTCATGGGAGTAGCCAAATGCTTTAATTAAACTTTCTGGAGTATTTGGGTTTTATCTCCCACAAATACACCACATCCTTGTAAAAATTCCATCATAAGCAGTCAATAGACCTTTCTTACTCTATGGATGAGTTATTAATTAGAACACCTATAAACCTTACATTTATAATCTAGTTTCATTCCTCCTCAGGGATCCCAGAGAACTACACAAGCTGCATCTACTTAGAAGACCAGTGTTTCTCAACCGGTGGGTCGTGACCTGAAAGTGGGTCTCAAGAATATTTGAAAGAGTTGTGAACAAGTCCCAGAAAAATGCATGAAAGTGCGGGTTTCCCCTTGTAGGCTGGCAGCGTTCCAGCCTGCAAACAGCTTCTTGGCTTGATTGGAGGCAGCAGGCATACATGCATCTGCGTGCACAGATGCATGTGGCCAGCATACAGCAAGGCTGGGGTGTGGGAGCAGCCATAGCAACTGGACACAGGTAAGTGTATGGGCAGCAGAGGATGGAAGTCCAGGGGACTGTCCGGAGGGCTGGGGGGGGACATGTGTAGGCATGTGTGCATGTGTGTGTGCGTGCGCACCCGCTGACACTGGGGACAATGTCTGAGTGTGGGGCTGCAGCAGGGCAGGGGGAGCAGGGTAGGGGAAGGGGGGAAGGTGCCTGGCCCTTCAGTGGGGGAAGGAGCCAGGGGCAGTCCTTCCCAGAGGGGACCTATGTGCCTGAGCTGGTGGCAGGTAGCCAGTGTCCATACATGCAGAGGTCCACACTCTCTGCTTGCACTTTGGCCCAAGCAGGATGGAAGCAGCTAGAGGCCCCCTCCAGCAGGGTTGGGGAGGGACAGAGGACTGCAGGTCGGGAGTGAGGGACACCAGCATGGCCTAGGGGGCAGGGGGCAGGGGGCTGTGGCTTGGGAGCGAGGGGTGCCGGCAGGCCAGGGGGCAGTGACTTGGAGGCAAAGGGCACCATCAGGGCCAAGGGACAGTGACTTAGAGGTGAAGGGTGCCAGCAGGGCCAGTGGGCTGTGGCTTGTGGGTGAGGGGCCCCAGCATGGCCCTAGGTGGGGGGGCAGGGGACTGTGGGTCAGGCACTGTCAGGGCCAGGTGGGCATGGGTTGGGACAAGCTATCAGTCTTGGCAAATGGGTCCCAGTACGAAAAAGGTTGAGAACCACTGTACTAGACTACTTACCTGCAGCTGAATGCAGCTACCTTTGGGTCAAATGCAACAGCCATTTTGTGCAGTACCAACTCAACCATTTTTAGAATGAAAAATGGGAAATAGCTCCAAATGAAATTACCAGAGGAAGATTATAGGCTGTACAAATGGTGTGTCAAATTCATCACTGGTGTATCTAAAGCCAACTCACTCCAATTGCAGTTGTCCAGAAATCTTTAGTGGATTTGTTTTCAAATTTTCTATTTTGCCTATCACTTTAGGATCTAATTGTACTTCAAAAAACTTGAGGGTTAGTAACTTCGACCTCTGCAGAAAATGCAATATATTACAGTGATTACTTGCTTTTGGTTCTCAAACGGTGAGGGTCTCAGTTTTCAATCTAATCTGGCACCTCCAGCAGCACGATATACTTCCACAGGACTGACTCAGAGGGGAAAGTATCACCTATAGAATCATTATAACTAGTAATATATTTCTACAAGCCAAGGTATAAAAACCCTTGCCAACCATTACCTCATCAGCACCAACTCACCAGCAACTATAATTTGCCCATGTTCTGAAGTGTTTTTAGCTTGCTAGGTGTGTCAGCACAGCCCACTCTCAAAACATTTAGAAATCAAGAACACTGATAGCTTGGGGCTCCAATGGCAACCAAACACCCAAACAAGTAAAAAGGAAATGTGTAGGAGGGTAACACGGAAAGAAGGGGCTCCTGTGGCAGAGTGCCTCTACATGCAGATCTGCATGCACAAAAATCCATCAATAAAGTAAATCTGGGAGTGGGGATGGGCACTTCTGAACTGAATGAAATTCCTGGAGGCATAAAATCATGCTGGGTGAAATCCTATGGCAATCATCCTTGGTAAGCTGGAGGGTGCACATGGGCTGGAAAGTGACTTGTAACCTCCAGGGTGGGGTCAGGGCTCAAATAACCTTTGGGTTATAGCCTCCTTGTGCTATTTGCATAGAGTTTTATTTGGCAAGGTGGCAATGGAATTAGGTAAATGCTCCCTTTCTTGACTCCTTGCCACTATGTGTGCAGGACAATATGATTTTGGAATAAGATGAATGACATGTTGCATATCAACACGGCCTTTGTTTCTAACTCTAAGCTGCAATGTAAAGCTAACACAGTGACTTCCTCTGCAGCAGAGATGACTTTCACCTGCCTTGAGGACCCAAGAGAAAGTTATCCTCAAGGCCTGCAGTTCCTGTCATACCCATGAGAGGAGCCTGCCCTCCTGCCGTGCTCCCTTCTGGCAGACTGTTTACCTGAGGAGTCACTGGCTTCTCCCCACACCTGTACTTTCCCACCACCTTCAAGGGGAGCTATTGCTGTGATGAGAAAACTAATGACCATTAAGGGGGAGGCGGCGTGGTGGGGGGAAACAGAGGCAAATAATGTCTGGCTGGAGAACAGTAACCTACATGGCAGTTTGCCACATTTAACCTTTTTTGCTGGGGAACTGCGCTACTTCCAAGGCTGCTTTCTGACTCTACCTCCCCTCCCTGAACAAAGGGTGTTTGTGTTAGTGTGTTTGTGAGACAGAAAAGGAGGGGAAGCTTCTTTGGGCTGGAATGGCTTGCTGGGGGTCTGAGCAAGTGGCATGAAATTAATGCTCCCCTCATTTCTCCGTTGATTTTTGGGTCTTTTCCACTGCATTTTCCCTTCAGGCAGGGGCATAAGTATGCAACAAAAGCACCAAAATAAGTGTGTTTAAACCAAAAGCACCAAAATAATCACCATTGAAACCTACAACTGCTAGGACAAGACAATAGGCTACATGGTGCAGAGAGGCAGTGGGGAGAGGGGCAGCAGATTTGTATGATGGGTTTGAATGAGGTAACACAATCAGAAACACCAGATTCTATCAGAAGGAAGAACCCAAACCAAACCCTCATTCTTACATGCACCGCATGGTTGTGAAGTTTCACACAAGGATGGGGACTCTGAACCTTGGACCAATGTCTATACGTGGGGAGAGAGATAATGGACTAAACCAAAACAGAGACCGAAACAATCTCACTCAGTTTCAGATCTTCATTTCTCACTTCTGGCCTGTCCCAGGCTTATCAGAAATCACCCTCAGTGTCCTAATACAGGTATGAAAGTTCTCACTTCCCACTGGTAGGAGTTCTAGATGATCTCTTCTTGTATATAATTTGTTCTTTAAAAAGCCCAAGTGTTATCTTTGTCAGAGAAGCAAAGTTAGTTTTTTCTGAACAGCTAACTCTAACACAGTTTAGGGTAGGGGGAAAAAGTTACCTTTTGTTTTTCTGTTCCCTTTGGAGAGGTGGGAATTGGGATGAGAAGTTTAAACTCCCTGTTGCAATAGGAAGGCTGTGAAATAGATTCATCTTTATCAAACTGTAAATTGGTCTGACTGAAATGGGGACTTTGTTTTTTTTAAATTATTTCCTTTTCCTTCTTTGTCATCTTTCTTCCATCCAGTCTTCCTCCTCTACTTTTCTCTTTCTGTTTCTCTTTCTTTTTCTCCTTTCCTTTCCTTTCCTTTCCTTTCCACCAACCTATCTAGTCAGAGGTCATATACTTCATTCCCTGCACACTGGTACAGGAGATGATAGGAAGAGCGCCTGGATGCCAATTAAGTGTTGGCAACATCTTCATTTTTTCTGTAAAGTGAGCTGAACATTTTAAATGTCAAGTTGCCCACTGTAAATAGATGCTTCCTATTTACATTTTCTTGCATGAAAGCAGCTAACAGAGTATGTATTAATTGTCATCAAGTGTGCTGCCACAACACTCACGTTCACAATGCCATTCACAAATGTTCTGCTAAAATCCTTAGTCTTTCAGCAGGTCTCCCTCATAATCCCATGTCACTGATGAGTTTTGGCAGAGACAGACAAACCATGTTTGACTTCTGACACACTTTCAGAGTCTCTTCAGCTATTTCACTGGAATACAAAATATACATAGCATTCCCTGCCAAGTATCATCTTTCTTAAGGTTGCATCATTCCTTCAAGGAATAGGATTCCAATCTGAATAATAGAGTTGTTGGATAATCTATAAGTGATTTTAAAGCAATTACACAAATACATGCAATATTTGTATGCACAGCCTCTGTCTAGGTCAGAAACCGTTCAGCCATATAGCTGATCTTTGGATGCAAGGATGCTACCCCCTGAACAAGCACTTAGCTTAAAACAAATGTTATGGGTCTGCACCCAACCCCTGGCCTTATATAATCAGTCCTGCTGACTTTAGTGGGACTGACTGTGTGAGCAAATGGAACAGTCTATTATGCTTTAGAAATGGGATTCAATAGAGAAGGTTTCAAAACTTTTAAACTAAAACGTTTAAATTCTGGAGAAGGAGAGTCATAGGATTCACTCATCTCCTATCTAACACTTCTTACTGGAGAAAGTCCTGCAAATTGCCATTCTGTACAGCCAAATGGAACACAAATCTTGCTGCTCCTGTTCCTGCAAGAAGTCCCATTAAAATGAATGAGATTAATCTCATTCAATTTGACACTATTAAATACGGAATATATAGAAATTAAAATGTTAGCAGGATCCTTTATATTAGATTAGGGTTTCAGATACATAGTAGTGTCTGGAGAGGTAGAAGGATTACAACAGAACATATTTCAAATGATTCTACATTTTCCCCTAATTTACTGAAGTTTCCATAATATGGGCTTACCTTTTCCCTAAAACACACATTCAAATCTTCAAATGGATCCAGCCATGAGTAAGAACTAAATAAACCGAGGAATTTACACTTCAGTGGGATTTGCATGGGTGTACTCTGACAGGTAAAATGGGCCCTCACTTTTTAGCTTCTAGCCAAATGTTTGTTGAGCTGGGTGCTAGTGCACAGAAAAGATATTTATCTATTTGTAGCTGCTTCTTCATTTTGATGCAACTACAGCAACAAAGAGAAGGGAAAAGGAAAGTAAGAAAGAAAATATATATAGCTGCCTTATATTTCTTGAACATTGATCTACAGATGTAAAGGCATGTATACACACATACACACACACACACACATATATACACATATGCTCATCTCTTTTTGGTCATTAAAGATCTCTTGGCCCTTTTTTTGCAAGAGTAGAGGGGTGCTAGCTACAGTATGCCAGGATAAACAAGCCTCCCTGCCAATACAAATATTGATACCTGCACAATAGGATGTCCCCCAGCAGATGCCTTCACAGCCCCTCGACTTCCTTCCGTCTCATAATGAGCTCTGTGATGAGATTTCGGCTGCACTTCAATCCGAAGTTCATAAGGTCCTGAGTGAGATGGCAACTGCCAATCAAGGGCAGGCAGGGATGGGCTATAATGGAATGGAAAGGATATTAAATATTAATATCAAGTATACTATCACAAACCACAAGAATCTGGTACTATTACTTTAGAGACCATGTTTAGCAGTTCATCCTTCACCATCTTACATTTAAAATTTCATCAATATGGATAATGCCATGACATAAGTAATTTAAAAGGTAATGGTTATTTTATGAAGATTTATGGGTAAAGAATATTTGATGAGCCAGATGCTATCAGATTTGTAAACAAAATGGAAAAAATTTCTAAGTATGGTTTAAAAACATTTTAATGTATTGATCTTTGAATCAAAGGACAAAAGTGAAAGGAAAGATCTGGAAGAATTTTTAAAGAGTGTTTCTACTCTGAAAATGACCATTAAATTGGCACTATGGAAGCTTTGTATTTTATGTAATTCACTGCCTAGGCCAAATCTGCTTAGTTTACAGGATTTTTTTTCTCTAAATTTCAATCCTGAAAACTTCCACTGGATTCTCAAATGGAAGCTCCATTCTTTCTGATCCATGTGTGACAAACAATAGTCTGAAAACCAAACTTAGTTTCAAATTACCCTAATTATGATGCACAAGCCAGAACAGAATCCTACTCAATCCTCCTAGCTCTTATTGACTCTGGAATTATAAAAATATTAAAGACATACTATAGTCACTAAAACAAACGGACCTGACAACTTACAAAGTGCCATTTTTACAGAGCCACTTTCAGAGTAGAGCCACACTTTAACATAATATGAAGAGAAAACATTAGTGAAAGCACTGCTCAGTTGATATCAGAAAGAAAAACATGTGCAATAGCAGTAAATTGAAATTAATACAAACCGCCCCATCACCAAAATCCTAATTTTCAGTTTTAGTGTATACTCTCTTTAGTTTACTGGTAAACTAACTGGTAAACTCTCCTAAAAGCCTCCTTCAAGCATATTTACAACTAGTCAAATTGATAATGTAAGTTTAAAACAAACAATTTCATATTACACTTTGCACTTACATTGCAACTTATCATATCTGGCCTTGATCACATAACAGTCTAGTCAACAGAAGTTTTCCTATTGACTGGAGTAAGAACAGGATGAAGCCCTAGAGGAGACTCTCAAAATGCTTTACAAAAGCTCTTATCCCCATTTTACAGCTAAGGAAGCTGAGAGAGTGGCTAAGTAACTTGCCCAAATTCATAGAACAAGAATTGTCATTTGGAATTAAACAGTCCTCTATTCTTAATGCCACAATTGCTGGTACAGCTAGGGTGTGGCAAGGGTGACCAGTTCTGGGGATGAGAACTTGAATTTCTACCACTTGAATTAGCTAATCCATGAGAAATTCCTTCTGATTTTTCAAAAAGATACATTGGGATAAATACATAAGAAAGTGAAGCAATGATAACTTATTTGATGAGTACCAGTATCTTAAAAAATTATAGTATACAGGGGGGCATATACACATTCTATTAGTGCAGAGCAGTAAATTCTGGTGCACTTTGTGCTGGAGTTAACAGCTCCCAGGTGCAGTGTCTACACATGTGCCCAGGATCACAGCAGTTTGAGCCAGGGTGGAGCAGCTCCACACTAGCAGCAGGCTCAGGGTGTCAGCCCCAGGTTCCAGGTTGCAGCATCAGGTGGCAAAGGGGCTGGCTAGGGCATGAGAGTGCCCAAAAGGCAGTGCTGTATGGCTAAGCAACAGGCAGGGGTCTGGCTGCCTGCTACCTGGGCTGGCCAGGCACAATTTATGCCTGGGTCAGTGTTTACATATGCATTCAGGCACAGTTATTTTCATCCCCATAAGGCAATGAAAATTTGTTTGCTGAAGTCTAATAGCATCCCACGTGTAGACTGTGATGCTTTACACTGCAGCAAATTAGTCTACTGTGCGGTTAAATGCACATGTAGATGCACCCAAGTAAGTACTAAATACACTCCAAGACACTAAAAGGAAAAGTTACACATGAGTTAAATGAAGGGGTGATTCTTGAGAATTACATCACACCAGTGAACCACAAGTGTCCTATAAAGAAGGCAAAAACTAATATCTGTCAGACTTTCTGTTATTCAGTGAATTGGAGGCCTTTGATATTAACTTAGCCCTCCAGCAGCCATGACTAATTGGAAAAGAACATTTTTAAAAGAGAATCTTTCACACTATATTTTTTGGATATTAAACTACCTTGAGGAATTAAAACTATGAGGCTTTATGCATCTTTCTTATTTAAAAAAAAATCAGTTTCTTTTACAGAAATGTATTGTCTTTGAAAGATTTGTGCCAATAGATTTGTAACAGCATCAGAAAAAGCCCAGTTTCCCCCAAAGCACTCTATGTGGCCTCCCTTTTTTTAAGACCAGACACTTTACCAAATTTTTAAAGGAATTATGAGTAGCACCACTGGGTCAGTAAAACAAATTAAGCACATATTAATTCTTTCTAAAATTAGGGCTTCAGCTTATATGTACACCATGGAAATATTAAAAAAAAAATACTCATTCAGTACTTTCTTATCAGCATGTTTGATGTGTATACATGAGTAAGTGCATGAGCACACATGCAAACATAATTAAAAATGATGCTGGTAGTTCAAGCCTCAGTACCATTCCAAGCCCAGGCAGATCATTGGGATAACATGGTTAAAGCCCATTAGTGTCTGTGCTCAGATATCACACAGGAGAGTTAAGTGGCAGTCATCACATCTCACCCACTCCCAATCCTAAATAGAAGTAGGACTAGAACAAGGAGCCAGAAGTGGGATGTGAGCAAGCATTTGTGAGACCTGTTGACACAATGGCCAGGTACAGACTTCTAGCAGTATAAGTGATCATAACCAGTCTATAGCCATAACAGAACAGAAGTTTGGCACATAAAACCTGTCCATACCCATAACAGAAAAGAAGTTCAGCACACACAGATTGGTTTAAAAATGGTGGAACCTGATTTAAGATTTGTCACCCCCACCAAAGAGTGAACATATATTCTGTTTGCTACCCATCTAAACTAAGTCGCTTACAGAAACTGCATAATTTAGATTGATTCCACCTTGGGCTTTTTTACTAGGTACAGATGTACCTGGCCAATGTGTTTTAACCGCCTCTACTGCTGATCCACGTGAAGAATGATAGATGACTTACTACTGCTATTACTTACAATGTTAGCTCAAGTGACAGAGGTCTGTGTGGTGGATTGTAAGGGTTCCAATCATGCTGATTACCCATGTGAGTGTCAGCATGATGCAGCACGATGGAATTTCTGACAATTCAGAATCAGCATAATTTTATACTAAAAATATTAGTAACACAGAGAAATATAGTGTTCAAAAGTTACTAATTACTAATTGCCAGAATTAAGGAACTGTTAAGTTACCATTTACAAGTCCCACCAACTAGCCAGCCAGCACCCCATATGGTGAAAGAGGGCAGCAGGGCCACCACCTGCCCACTCTGCTCCTTGCTCTTAGGAAATTGTGTGTGTGGGGAGGGGAGGGAGAGGGGAGGTGATTCTCTTGAGACATTAGGGCAGCAGAGCAGTTCATACTATGCACAGGGGCTACATGTCTATCTGGTTCTATAAAGGCAACAAAGTGCGGGGGGAAAGAAGTGAAACAGGGCCCCCGATGCCCTTTCTCAGTATTATGCTCTCAAATAAGGGCCAAGCAGTCCTCTTAGTTATCTAAAGTCAGCTGGCAAGTGTTTAAGGCTGCCATGGTATGTATATTGTGTATTAAATATATTTTTGTGAGAAACATTCCTGGAAAACTTTCTGGAGAAACTCTATTTGACTAATGATAAATGACAAGGAGCAGAGCAAAACAGCTGCATCTCTCCTGATGATCGGTGCATATTTTTAAACATATGTTTCTGCTTTTTTAAGTAAATTTGCACATGATGGATTTTTTTTCTTTACTCTGAAAACACAAAATCTATCAGATTAAAGATTTTTAACCCCCTTCCCAGCAGTAGTCCAACCACAATCACTAATCTTTAAGTCCTCAAGGGCAAAAGAATTTTAAAAAAGACATTTAAATTGACCAGCAAAAACTTTATCTGTTCCTATTTTTTCAAATTAATACTTGAAAATTTCAATATAATTAACTTAGAAAGTCACCGATTCATTGTATGCCATGGGTTATAAAAAATAATTTGCTGCTTAGCCTGCAATCTATCATTTAAAATCATTAATCTCTCTATAATAATTCTTGACCAATAATAAATTGACAATGAAGAGCAGTTTTCCTGATAAAGGAAGCAGCGTGATGCATTTAACAGTGTCACGGGCTGTGGCTGTCAGACCTATTTCCTATTTTAGGTTATCTTCATCATGCACTTAATTTCCTGCAGCATAACATGGTTAAAAGTTGGGGGGAGGGAAGTCACCGAGCAAATATTTTAGTGTTACAATATAAATCTGGGTATTGAAAATTACTCCCTATCAATTTGAGAGGGCTCAGCAAGGCAACTTGTAGATACTAAACACTGCAGTAAAAAAGAATTATTGGGAAAGAATCTTGACTGGTGTAGATTAACATAGTTAAATGGATTTCAATTTATACCACATCAGCCAAGATTTGAGCCCATTGCTTTTCAAGAATGAAAGTTTTCTCCTGGGTCACAATGAATCCAGCTGTGCTACTTTTAAAAATCTAGCTAAATGTGGTTGTTTCAACTCAGTTCACAAACTTGGGATTCATGTTTTTAAAAAATGGATCAGCACAGCTCAGCCCTACATAAATCAGGCCACAAGACTGATGAATAATGACTTATTTCACATACACCAGAAACTTCACATCATTAAATCAATACAGATCAGCCAGGCTGACAGACCTCTGCCTTTAAGAGAAATGATATTAAGCAATAGATTATATTATCAACTTTAAAAAGTGGAAGACCTTGGGTAAAATTCTCATGTGCTCCAAAAGTTTTCAAAACCTAGGCCCCATTTTCAGTAGTCCCTGACACATTTTGCAACCCAAATTTTGTGGCTTTTGAATAAAACCTAGACCCTTAAAATCAGTACCCATATCTTTCTTTTAAAAATAGCCCTTAAGTAACCTGGCTATATTTATGGGTTTGGAAACCACATGGCTGATTTTATATAGGGCCTAATTTGTATCTTGCTCCTTGGAGGTAAGTGTAAATCAAGAGGAGTCCACACAGTCAATTATTTTACAACAGTATGAAAATATTGCATTGGTGAAACAGGCTATATGTGTGCTCCTGCTCCTAAAAAATGCAAGAAAAATCTGATACCTTATGGCCTTTTCTCATTGCTCTCTCAGTAATGGGGCCATGCATTGTGCATACAGGGTCTAACAATAACCTCTGTTCAAGTAAAACTGTTTGGGCTGGCTCAATAATAGTCCAGTTGCCCACAGGCATGGAACACAACTGAGAAGCGTGGCATTATGGCTATTCTGCAATGAGGTACCTGGGAAATTAAGCAAAGTTACAGCAGCCTCAAACTTGTTCTTTATTATATCAGCCACCAGATTTGTCCCTGTACAACCCCAGAAGATGGGAATGCAAATGGGTCTTGTTATATTAACCACCTTTCCCCTGCCCCCTCACATCCATTTAGGCCCCAAATGCAGGAATGAAGGAAGCAAGGAACTGGATTGAGATGAGTAAACTTAGGGCCCGATTCCACAAACACATATGCCTTTGAGTAACTTTGCTCACATGAGTGTTTCCACTGAGCTCACTGAGACTACCCATGTGAGTAACATTTCTTAGTTTCCTCAGCATCTAAAATGCCAAGACTTTAAGTTGAAAAGTCTTGATATAAATTAAAAACTTGGTGTTGTTTTTTTTTACTTTGTATTCAAACACTTGTTAATTTTATCCCAGACATGCAGTTGGTCCAATAAATGATATCACCCACAAGAGCCCCTGCCTCTTATACCTAACTCCTAATTTTATAGTAGTTTTTAGAAATATCTCTAAAAGCATGCTAAGAAAATGTGCCTTCTTTCTTAATTCTGTTATTTAAATTGGACAGTTTGTCAAGCAAGATTTAAGCTGTGGATAATGTATTAAAAATAAAAAATATCTGATTAACATCTCATTGCTATGCTAAAGAACTTATATTTAGTCTGGAAACAGTAGTTCAGCTTTTGGCTATAGTGTAAATGGAAGACTGTTATTTTTAATGAGATACACAATAAATGTTCTGACTGCTAGTGGCCATTAAAGATCTTGTGGCACTTTTTGTAGGAGGAATGAAAAGAGGGATGATCCAGTGGTTTATAAGGAGATCAGAGGTTAGCATCCTGCTCTCCCAAGGGTTTCTCATTCTTACTTAGATCATGTCACGTAGGGCTTATCTATACTAAGGCAGAAGTTCAGTTCTCCACGTCTGTAAAAGGGTGATGAATAGAACTTCCTTACCTCAGAAAAATGTTGTGAGAATAAATACATTAAATCTGTTGAAGTGTTTGGAGGCTATGGTAACTGAGATCATATAAGCACCCAAGATAAAAAGACAGTACTAAGGTCTGGTTAGATTCCAGGTTGTACGCCTAGCTATAATGGGCTTGCCCAGGAGAACTGTTATTATTTAATGTTTTTATTAGAGTAGGGCTCAGAGCTCAAAATCAAGATAAGGCTTGAGAATACTAGGCTCTGTTATGTGAAGACATGGTCTCTTCCTTGAAGTGCTTGGAAACTGAGAAATCAATGCATTGTGTATTTCCCTACAAATGTATTTGAGTAATTTGTATCATTTTCTATTTGACAGAGCTGAATTGTAGCTATAAGTTGTTAAAACTGGTGCAGTTTTCCATGTTAGAGGTAGCTGCATTTCATGGATATGTGAAGCAAGTGACTCCTGTATATAGTTTACAAAGTCGTTTCAAATGCTTCATGATCAATGGTGAAATATAAGTGTAAATTATTTTTATGCTCAGGGGCACTGAGGTCCTAAAATCCAAGCTTCAGAATATGACTTGTATAGGCAAAATTAGTTTTTTATTGATTTTAAGGCAAGAACTTGGAAAGCACAAGACATATTTCATGGAAAACTACAGCATAGTTAAGAATCTTAAGGCCTTTATTGCATCTCTCACTGCTCTGAATTTAATACTGCACTATGCTAAAACTAAACCATCAAAAACCAAAACAAAGATCATTAATAAAGATCTCACAAGAGACTTTGAGTACATTCAAAAACAAGGAGGAGATAAAGAGGTCAGTTTTACTGAGCTATCCCCCTAGAGTAGTCCTTAGGAATACTATGTTACCCCAACAAGATCAAATACCTTAATCATACACAACAGCAAATATAAGGGATAATTGCTATTGGCCCTGAAAATACTTTGCCAGGGAATAAAATGCATAGCTGCAGGTCTTGCAGAAACACAGAGACTGTGTGTAACCACTCCTGTAGGTCATTGCTGAGCATAGCTTATCATCTCTTATGGAACAGCTTTGCTGTCTGATCCTTATAGAGTAGGTCTTTGGCCCTGTCTTCTCTGACTCCTCCAAGTACAAGTCTTTATGACAGAGCTTCCTATTCTCTTCTCTAGGCAAAGCAAATCCACCTGACTTTTACACGGATTACAAAGGGGAGGCTAAGGGAGCCAACTCCTGTGATTTTATCACTAATTTACCACTTCCCGGAATCTTGATTATGACAGATTCTCAGCCTTCTTTGACATGGGGAAAAGAATTCTAACTTTCATGGTCTTGGAGAGAAGAGTAGCATACTAGTTCAAAACAAAACGTGAAGAAATCTAATCTAAAATGTGGCACTTTTTTAATGATAGATCATGATATTGAAGAGAATTTGTGGGCCCTGACTTGTTTTTTTTTTAACTGTTGGGGTTGGAGGATGTAGGCTAAAACATCTAATCCTGAATTCATGGGAAAAAACCAAAACAGGCAATGCCACCATTGTCTGGAGCAGCAGAATCAAGCAAGTGACACACTGCCTCCCTAGGAATTGGAGGGAGGTAATGGTAACAAAGGTGAGGAAGAAAGGGGCAGCAAAACACCCTGGGATGTTGGAGGACTGTGCTGTGGCTTCTCTCAAAAGAAAATGTGTATAGATGTTTGTTCTCCCAGGATAAACTCTCTTTGGGGTGATATAATCCTGGTTGTTTGCAGGTTATTTTTCTCTTGGAGTAGCTATTTTTACTTTGGGAGAAAAATCCTGAACATCTGTACACTTGTCATATGTCCTGGGATATCAGCAAATCTCCCAGGAGAAACTGAATGTCTGTACGTGGCCTAAATTTGTCTTTGCAACTTGAATTTGAGGAGTACCCAAGCACTGACTCGTGTGTTTGTAAATTACAGGTTCCATATGCAAAAACAGATGACTGTGTATTTTTGTGCATACAAAGACATGCATGTGTATTTTGGAGGCTGAGAAATGGAGACTGCAGGTAAAAATCAGACTTTTTACTGTTAAAAAAAATAGGCTGCACAAAAAATCAGAGCACAAAGCTTTTATAAACCCACCTGGAATGGAAAACCTGTTCCTGGAAGCTCTTTTTAGTGTGGTATACCTTATGCATGCCATAGAGCTGACCAGCAAAACTAGCAAAGCTATATTGAATTAATTTCCAAATAGTATAGGCCACCACATTTGTAAATTCATGTGATAAGATAACTGAGTTATAAAAGAAAACTGTCATTTTTCAATGTATAACTGAAGTCCCTAGGAAATTCATTGAAAGTTTGACTGAAGGTTACATAGTCAGATACATTAGCTCCACAGACAAAAACACACTCATACCATAAGCTTTTTCAGAGACCTGGGATTTAAGGGAGATACCAGTAATTTTGGTATAACAACTACTATTTTGGAATGTTAGTCATGTTATAAAACCCTATTTTTCCAAAACTTAAAAAAAAAAAATTGTAACTATCATGTGGCTAGATTGACGTAGTAAACTGAAGTAGCATACTTATTGAGGAATGCAATTGTTATTAAAATGACATGAAAAACATTTTTTCCCAAGTAACTGGCTAATAAGACACTTCTTTTTAATTATCATTGCCATAGGAGAATGATTACCAATGGAAACAATCCTTTTCTGAAGACAGTTGAGAAAAGTATAATTTAAGAGGACCCCTCAATCACATTTTACTTTCAATTATTCTACGCAGCCCAAAGAATAACACTAAATAAAAAAGAAACCCTGAATAAAAACTAGGAAGTGATCTTGCAATATTTTATCTTTTGTTGTTCCTTCATCTTCAATCTATGTAATAATTTAGCTTTAAAATTTGTCCGACATAATAGGTAAAAATTGGTAACAGTTACTCCATTTTTAAGAAACAGAATGATTCACGTGTCTCATTCAGTTTATGTCAACACATCCCTTGCAAACTTCTGTTTCACTCATAAATGTTTCCTATATCCTACTGCTTGGGTCAAAGGCTAATCCTCTAAAGAATAGCATGTAGGTTGATAACAGGTATCCTTCTGTTGCCCTAGACCTTCACTAGGGTTCTAACCTCAGCAGACTCAGTCAGATTTCACCTGACATGGTATCAGTGGCAGGATTTGGTCTTGCCCTGTGATCTACAGTGGCCATGCAGAGCTGTGAAGATTTCAACAGGTGTTTGTGTGAGCGTTAAAGTTCTTGTCAGTAGGAATTGGACTCTAAAAGGCCAGTGCTGTTCAAATTCAGGTCTATGGCTGTTCTGTCATTAAACCCCAAACTGAGGTCTAATTCTGATTTGTCCCAATCCCGCAATGATCGTGAATGTTGGAAACTGCAGCTGAAATTAGTAGATGTTTTAGATTTAAAAAGACTGCAGGATTAGGAAAATCTCAGCTGTAGATGGAATTCTGTACTTTTCTTTATTCTCTAGTTTGCTCATAGGTAAACCCTATGATAAAATAGATTAGTTTTAATGCGAGTGAAAAAAGGTAACCAACATTTGAAACTATTCAAAATATCACTAAGGACCTCTACTACTGGCATGGAGTCTGGTGCAGAAAAAAACCAAACTTAATAAAATTAGAAGTTCAGAGAAGTAAAGAAAAAAAGAGTGATTTTCCAAGTCATGCTTTCTTTTTTATGAAAATGTTAACATATACTCAGGAAGAGATAGAGGAGGTAATCAAATGTGGTTATCTAAAAATCATTATGACAGGGTGGATTTTGGAATCTGAATTGTTTGTTGAAACCTAACCCTAAAATCCTAGCAATTGAAATAGAACAGATGTGTAAAATAACAGGAAAAAATCCAGATCTGTTGTGACAAATTCTTATCCAGTTTTTTGGAAAGATTTAAAACAACATCATTTCTGTTGCGTAGTCTGTGATCCTGTTGACGTCTGTGTTCAATTACCCGTCTCTCTTTCATATACATAAAATGTGAGATATTTTTTGTGAAAGGAAACGTGGTCAGTGTATTTGATTGGCGAAATAACTTAAAATCACATTTCTACAGTAGCTTCCAGCTGCCCCAGAGCACAAGTTAATGAGATCACATGGAAACATATTGTGAACCAGGAAACATATTTTATACAAGACCAAAACAGTGGAAAAAATGTTAAATACACAGCATGCTGAGGCTCAGTTTTTGCACATTTCACCTTTTTTGTTTATTTTAGCACATTGGAATGTAGGGTACATTCTGCCTGCATATAATAACATGCAAAAGGGTGGCGCTCTGTAACTGAATGATAAAAGAGAATGTTAGTCAATTGTCATATTGTTCCCCTTGAAGTCTGGTGTGTGTGTGTTTTACATTTTCTGCTTTTACAACGAATTTAGATTACTTTACACCTTTGGAGGGATAACACAAAAGGCTTTTTAAATATGCAAGAGGGCCCTAAAGGATTTATCCGGTGCTATACAAACTGAGAGCTCAGTCCTGCAAGGTACAGAGTGCTCATTTCCCAGCGACTTTAGTGAAGTGGGGAGTATTTAGCATCCTTAAGCAATTGGTCACCACTGTGCAGGATCAGGTTCCTAAAGGGAACTCAAACAGAAGCTTTGGGTCATTCTAGAATTATACAAACCCAAGAAAGGAGGACCAGGGTTGGGTGTGAGATTGAACAGGCACACTACTCTTTCCTATGGTAGAAGATGTTACAATTTGTTTAGTGACTTTTGAAGACAGCCAGCGCTACAAAGAAGTTACCTTGAAAAAAAGTGGGGGAGAGGGGAATGTAGGGACAGGCATTTCCCCTACTTATCTACCATTTGGCTTCACATTTAAAGAGTGCCAATTCATTTAATCAAAGCGCATAGCCAGTCAGACCTGCAAATTCACTGACTTTTATGATAAGAACTAGAAATCATAGACCAGTATTTGGACTTTCTGAAAGATCTTTTTCTAGGAGCCTTTAAGAAGTAAATGCTATACCTAAGGATGTATTACATTCACTTAAAATTTTTGACTATCCTTTGGCTTTTCCTATGCTGACAACTAGTGTCACTGCATGATAAATAAAAGTGACAAGATATATGTCATGTGTTATTAGTACCCAATGACATTTTTGTTAATTGACAAAACATTGCTGAAAAACCACCATCAGACATGCAGCAAAGAAAGACTGCTGACTAGTTTTCAGATAAAGTGAGTGAGTAGAATATAAGAGTAGAATACTGTATAAAATAACAAAAAATATTTTATGTTTTTATACACTGTGCAAAAGGCTTTAGCAAAAAAGACTCTGTCAGAGCTCCATTAGCAGGTATCTCAGTAAGATGTGTAATTATTGTATGGGGAAAAAAATGAAAATGCTTAATTAATTACTAAAGCCACAGGTTTGACAGCACCATATTGTCCTGCTGACTGAGGTCCAGGTTTCTGCATGCACCTGTATTCATGGTCTCTCAATTTCCAGGAATAGGATTTGGTCTCCCAGGAATTGAACAATGTGTTGCAAGTTGCAACTCCCAGGACCATTGATTCCAACTATTACATTGTTACTGCTAAAGGTTTTATCTAGGGTCACACCATACATTAAAGATGCAGTGTTATGAAAGTGCAAAGTAGAGCAATTAAATGTTTCATGTGGGAAGGGGTGAGATTTGGTTGGAAAAGGAAAGATAGACAAGAAAAGGAGAAAAAGTACACATAAGAGCATTATTAATTTTTTTTCTGTAGTATCAGGAAACCTTACCTCATGTAGGATGCAGGAGTCAGAGACTTTGGTTTGACCCATGGATATGTGTGCTGTGGCACAGAAAGGTACTGCTCACAGAAGTTTCCTTTTCTGATATGCTGAAACCCAGAAAACTCTTCTGGTGACAAGTCAGCAGTTGGTGATATGGTGCCATGATCCTCACCAGTTGGTTCAGTCTTGAGTGTCATGGATGGGGTATGATCTATTGCAGTCTTCCTAGACTTAATAGGAATCCCATCATTCATGTCTATCGTACTGTCAGTGGTAAGGGCATTGATAGCTGCAACTATAGCTGAACTGGTGTACTGGTTAGTGTTTCCCAGCCATGTGTCATCAGTTACACTAACCCGAGGCGAATTCTGAGGAGAGGGTGTTGGAGAGTGGTGTGGTGAGTAGGAGGTCTGTCTACCATTTAGACTATATTTTCTTTTATTACAAGGAGACGGTGGTCTGGAGTTGCGAGTACTTAACCAGTTTTCCTCAGTAATGCTTGTTCTGGGAGATGTAGATGGAGAATGTCTTGGTGAATTAAGTAAAGTGCAGGCCACCATACTGCGCTGATATCCTTCCTCAGTGTCAGTGGTCTTAGGAGACACACATGGTGACTGCCATGGGGATGTCTGGGGTGAAGTATATGGATAAGAATAATTGGATTCATAGGAGGAAGCTTCAGAATTGCAGCTTCTGGAAGACAAGCTACTTGCTGGACTCAGGCAAGATGGGTCTCTATAAGCCTCTATGTTTGGTAAGTTCAAAGTAGCAGTAGAAGGTGATCTTTTAGCATTTGGGATGGCTTCCTCAACCTCAGCATCATGGAAAAACTGGTTGTTGTTATGGTGCAGTCCCAGATAAGAAGTTATCTCAATTCTAGGGCTTTCTAATGCTGGAGCTCCATTAGGTCTGACATTTGGAGACAGATAATATTCAGAGGCCACACTGTCAATATGTCCTCCATATCCAGAAGGATGATTTGTTGATGGGACAATTGAAATGACTGGATTGGATGTCTGAAGGCCATGACATGGAGCTGACAATGAGGAATGTGCCACATTTAGAGGCAAACCTGCATTTACATTTGGAGTTGCATAATTATAGTGTTCTGGAAAAAAAAAAAGAATGACATGAGGTGTTGCACACAGATACGATTTTAGTCACCTACTGATTGTTAGTGAAGTAGGATGCTATAATCCCACAAAAGCACTGTCATTACTTAACATTACATAGCACAGGCATGCAAAGTAGGTTAGGTGCTGGCAACTGGTGCTTCATAAAGTATAAGTACTCTGGGTGAAGCAAAACATCCTTGGAGAAACTAAATTTATCTCCAAGACATTCCGTTGAACAGCTCCCTTTCTTAGATGTAAGTCTTAGAAGTAGAATTCAGTCTTCAAGCCACAAAACTTTACTGTTCAGAGACTGGTCACTCAGGCAGAAGCTTGCAATGACTACATGTGAACCACAGACCCAAGAGAGGAAACAAACAAATGATGGGTGGGAGGGGGACAAGGGAAGGGAAGAGGGAAATAAAGTAGGAGGCATCTAATGCAAAGAACATGATCAAAGACATTCTGCTGAAATCACATACAAGTGAAATTTTCACCATGGCTAAGTTCCCACTGGTTCTACTTTACAACTAGTTTTGGAATACAAAAACCCTCTTATCCCACTCTGATTTCTGGGTCTACTTATCCTTTAGTCAAGCCTGCACCTAGTAAAGGATTCACATGGAGTTCTTAATACTTTGTGGTCCTGGAATTCAACTGAAATAATATTTGTTATTTTATACAACCTTTTAAGCACAGCCAGTGTTCTCTTGATCTATAATTTATCTATTTGACAACATTACTAAGATACATTTGGAAGTGCTGGTTCAGCAACACAGCTAATGCAAGAAAACTAGGCAGGATCTAAGATCATGTTACCACATGGGCTGCATTGCTTGGTCACTGAATGACCATAGGTGAATTTCAGTACATTGCACTATAAAGAGCCAGATAGGGTTTGCTTTTGCAAGGACGTTTTGTGAGATGCGTGGGAAACTGTGAGGGAGATACATTATAGGGAGCCCCACTCGCATACTTACTGTCTGTCTATGCAAAAGCTAGTACAGATACCTGCAATACTGCTTCCTGTTAGCATCAGGGTTGAGGGTGGTGCCTTCTTTAAACAAACCAGCAAAGATGGCTGGCCATGTCAAGTGACGCCCAATTCATGCACATACAGGGTGACACAGTAGGTATCCTTCTTCAGTACCTTTCAGAGGTCTGAAAAAGGAGCTCTGGATCCTCATCTTATCCAGTCCAGTGTCCTAACAGCACAACCTGACCCTAAACTGAGAAAAGAAAACAGATCCTCTAATTTTGGTTAGTCCTGTTTTTAAAGAGTATTTCCCCATGTTATTTTTAACATGCATTTTCATTGCAATGTCGTTTTAAGAATATTGTTATAGTAGAGGTAACTTTTTTCATTCCTGAACAATAACAATAAACAAGCTAGTCTTCCCTACAACAAGAGTCCTTCCTTATACAGTGTTTGTTTCTTTCTCTCCCAAGAGGCAAACCCTCTAGGCAGTGACCCAGGCTTACCATGAAGGCAGAGATCCGGAAAAGCTTTGTTAATTACTATGACTGCTATTCCCAACATGATCCAATCCTCTGTAGTTCTGAATATGCAAACAAGCTGCTGAGCTTGTTGCACCAGGACACTTGCTGCCACTATTTCTATTGTTTAATCAGCTCTACCCAATTTGATGTCATTATCCAGCTACACAGCAGTCAGACTTCTTAATGTCAATGATTCAAAAAGAGGTATATTTACATAAAATTAATATATTTTGCCTGTTCTATAGTAACTCTGTGATGTTCAAGCTGATTTATATCTTGTCAGGCCATATTAATGTGTTCAACACCTATTCGAATCACTTTGTACTTAGCCTTAGGAAACTGGCTCTTTACCAAGAAAGATTCATTAAATTACACTAGAGTATGCTACAAATTAAACAAAACTATTCAAAACATATTCTAGCTTGATACTTTAATCACACCCCAGGAAGGTAGGAAGTAGCAGCTAAGTTATAAAAAAAAATGGTGGCTGCTTTGAAAAAAAAAATTAACTTGACCACAATGTTACCCCTTACAAAGTTTTTGTATTGTCTTTCTTCCTAACAGCACACAGTTAATAAAGCCCAGTATTTTTGTAACAGTCTTGCTATCTTATGTTACAGCAGGGCATAGCTGATGATTGTTTTGATTGGGGACAAGAAGACACATGTTCTCTGATAGTAGGAGGCTGTGCAACCTTGACCCCTTTGCCATTGCGTGCCTTTGTTTTCTCTCCTAGCCTCTGACTGCCTTCTCTCTTTAGAATATATATGGATTCATTTCTTAGTATGTATGTGTTTGTGCAATTTCTAACATTGTGAGGTCTTGGCCTCAATTTGGGCCTCTGAAAATATTCATATTGGGGAAAAAATAGGACTCAGGTATATCAAGTCTTGGTCACACATATATATACATGGAGCAAGGTCAATGTTACATGTATATCATTGGGAACCCAAACAGACTGATCAACTTAATAGTCACAATTTAATAGGGTTTATAGTCACCATTTTGTTTACATATTTTCCAATATCAAAGTAGCCAAATGGTGGCATTTAAATAAGACATACTGTATTACAGTGGTGACATTAGTGAGAATGCTCCACAAAATACACCATTTTAGGGATCCAGCCATCACAAATTTCTGTGAAGTGAAGGTTGGTGCATAAGACCAAATGAGTTGGTATTTTTAAAAGAAAAATTTAAAACCATTTTAAAAAGTCTTAATACTATCCTTTTTTTCAAGTGGCTCCTAAGCCTCCATAGCTAAATTCTCCCCCCCCCCCTTTCTGGATTGTAACCTGTGGAGTGAATTAACAAAAAGGATATCAACTGTTTTAAAGAGGCACTAGAAATTGGCTCAGCAGCCTTCAAAGTAAGAACCCAACTAGATGAGCTGCAGAGGACCCACAAATCCCTTTGACCTAAATGGAGCTTGAAGCACTGGCACTTCATCAGATTATGTTAGCACATACGGGAGAGGTTGTTTGGATCATCTTTCCGCTTCGTGCAGCAAGACTACAGCAGGGCTAGCGCTCAAGGCAGCTCTAGAAGAGGGCTTAGTTTCTGAACACACTGAGTGATAACTCTTTTTCTGCCTGAGGAAACAGTTTCCCTGCTAGGTCTCCACTAGATATGCCACTGTGTCCAAATACAAAACCAAAAACAAGTGGCCATATCATTACATGTGCCACTCCAGCCCTTCAAGAATCATCTTTTCCAGCACCGATAGAATAGCTGTGATGGACACCACACAGCTGGCACTAGTCTATTACTTATTCCCATTCCTTAATGAGTCTCCTTCATACAAAGAAAGATTAAACTCCCTAGATCATTTAAATTAGTTGCCAGTCTGACAATGATCTCTAAACTGACAGTTTTTTGTACCCATGTAAAATGCCCCTGAAATTAAGTGGGCTTTAACAACCACTGATGCAAAGTTCATTGCAGGATTAGGGGCTTGAACTGCATGCTTCTTAGGCAGGGATCTATTTTTATTTGTGTGGAAAGCACCGTGCATTTCAGAGTGCTCTGAAATGTAGTAAGGCATTAGAGTGAAAAGCAGTGCACGGTAGTCTGCTAGAAGACCTCCAGCACAGATCCCATACAGCATATGAAGAGAGGGCTAGGGATTGGTCCACTGCAGCAGCTTAAAGCTGAGCACCACAAATACTTCAAATGAACCACCACATCTGATACAGTGGTTCTCAACCATTCTGGACTCGAGGCACCCTTCTCTGAACTCGAGATACCCCTCTAAAACTTTTATAAATTGAGTGGCACCCAATGTCATAAATTAATTTATATGTTACAGTGCCTACTTCCTTGCAGAGGGGCTGGACAGTGGGGGTGAACAATCTACCAGGCCCGGAAAAGCCTGAGCCTGTGCTTATCTCCTCATACCTCCCTCCCTTATGTCCTCACACTGGGAAACACTCTTTAAAGGATCTGGCAGCACTCCTGCTTGAGAATCACTCTCTAATACTTGCAACAAAGTATTTAATCTACTTAATCAGTAAAAAATACACATTTTAAAAAGGAAAAAAAAAAAAGAAAAATTGTACATATTTACAAAAAAAATGCACTGTACAGGTACCTGATACATATGTATTACAATAGCTTCTCATAGTATTTTCCCCCTTTTCATTTTAGAAATAGGAAAAAATGCTTCCAAAAATATATGTAATTATCATAAATGAAAACACCTTCTTCAAGCATCTTCAAAAAGTATGAACACCAAATCTGAAAGCAAATCCTACCATGTAAATAAGAACAAGAACTGGGAACAGGGTCAAGTCATTAGAGTGTAAATTAAAAATGAGTGAATGGAAATGGAAAAGCCAAGTATTCTAAATGATTAACTGGACCACCCTCCCCCCATATTTACACAGGTTATTAATTTATACCAATATGTTGACATTTATTATACTTTGAATGAGTAAGAATAAGACAGCTATAAATAAAATGTCAAGCTACAATCCTGTAAACTGATCTCTGCAGGTGTATCTCTGTGTCCATGTGGCACAGCTCCACAAAGGCACAGATCAGTTTACAAGCCTGAAGCCTACACTGGCATTGATATTCAAGGACCCAAAATTACCAAACATGCTACCAGGAACATTTAAATGGTGTATTTTAAATTTGAGACAAATAGAGATCTCCATTAGGTGAATGCAAATCTGCAGTAACTCCAATCATGTCAGTTGGGGGTTACCTTCAACAGTATTATAGAGATTGGAAATTGGACCCTTACTTTTTTTGCGACCACGTTTGATCATATTACTTTTCATCATGTGGTATCTTGAAAATTTCCAACTTTCTCCTCTGATTAAAGTTTTAATCCTTTAGAGCATTAAGAGGGTTGATCTTCCCAGCTGTTGAGTACCCTTGTTTTTGTTTTAATAGGGTTTCAAGTACCTGCAGTTCACACAGGCCTGGAGGGGAGCTTTGAACAACCCAGGGGCCTTCTGTTTTGGAGCTTGAAGTCCAGTTTTCAAAGCTGTCTGAATGAGGTGAGTAACTCTTATTGGAAGTCAATGGAATATGGGTCCCTGCCTTCATTTGGCCTTTTTGATAACCTTGGCCAGAGATGCCAAATTTCTGGCACCCACAATTGAATTTTTTTAATCTAAAACCCTTACGGCTACTTATTCACAAAACATTGCTATGAACACAAGCATTTGGATGTCATGAGGTCCCTAAAGAAGAATGCAATGGGTCATCATGAAATTCAGACAAATGCTTTGCTTTGAGAGTTTACAATAATCAGGTACAAACATGGGATCCTACTTCATTGTAGTCAGAAGCTTGAATTAGAGCTTTATAGTAAAGCGTAGGGAAACAGAGTAGTAATTCCAAAAGTCCACTGTGGGGCCTGCTGTGTTTGGGTTTTCGTCGCCACAGGGAAAAATGGGTAAGTCGCATCCACTCAGAGAAGTCTTTTCTTCAGACCAATTGCAGATTCAGCCATAGTTCAAGGGTGGTTACAGTTACACACAGACTACACCGGAGTGATGGCTCAGCATCCCCTTACTATATCACGGTGTCTCAGCTGGATTACCTAAAAGATACCTGCCTAGAGATGAGTCCCAAATAAAACCAGAGAGCAGGCCACCCCAACTTCTGTGGAGGGGGAGGGGAAGGAGATGGTATAAATCCAAGACCTGAATAAGATTTTACCAATTGTTCTTTCTCTTTCACAGGCCTGACCCACATCCTAGATACATGCATGCACCTTTAAAATCCACATGAGATCTGGGTGGTTTTCTTTTTTCTGTGAAAAAATATCTATTCACTAAAAAAAAAAAAAAAAAAAGTTGTTTGGAAAGGGCAGCGGTGATCAAACCTATTCCTGTCATTGGCTTGACTGGCAAATGTTCTCAGTGGTGGCAGATAGCAGAAGAAGGAGCAATGGTCTCAAGCTGCCACGAGGAAAGTTTAGGTTAGATATGAGAAGAAACTTTCTCCCTAGGAGGATAAGCACTGAAATGGGTTACCCAGAGGGGTGGTGGAATATCCACCCTTGGAGGTTTTTAAGACCTGCTAGAT
The DNA here is from genome assembly GCF_030867095.1 of Alligator mississippiensis. NCBI lineage: Eukaryota > Metazoa > Chordata > Crocodylia > Alligatoridae > Alligator > Alligator mississippiensis. Next base: position 112,660,755 of record NC_081826.1, on the reverse strand, counting down.
GAAGCCTTGCAGGGATGAGGGATCTGTTTTGTAGCCATGTTGGTCTGAGACAAAGAGGAATACAAAACTCTAAAACTCTTGGTTCAGAGGCGATACCTTTTATTAGACCAACTAGAAAATAGCAAAACAACTTTCTTTGCAAAGATTTTTTTGTTGTTGCTATTTTTTAGTGGGCCTAATAAAGGTATCACCTCTGAACCAAGAGTTTTAGAGTTTTGCATTCCTCTTTGGCTGGGATGATGTATTTGGGGATGGTCCTGCTTTAGATGACCACCTGAGGCCCCACCCAACCTTTTTTGCTGGGATTCAATGATTCTGTGAAATGAGCGTGGCTTTAAAATAAAATGGAAAAGCTCAGAAAAGTCCTAACAGGGCCTGGCAACGTACTCCAAGCAAGACACTGTAATTTCTTTCCTTTTCTGGGTGGAACCAGCTTTGCCCCTTGCCAGCACTTCATTGGAGAAGGAGCCAGGCGGCTAAGGAGGCTAGAGAAGTGATTACACCCCTGGCCAAAGGAAAGGTTTCCTTTGCCAGGACAGCAGACCCCACAAAGGATGTTGTGTGGGGGCCAGAGGAAAGGTTTGCTGCCGATGGAGCCTCAGTACAGACAGGCGCTGGTTCTTGCCCTTCCTGCCAGCCCTGCAGTGACTCCTGGGTGTGGGGGGAGCTCCCCCAGAGGGCCACCCTCTGTCCAGTCCTAGAAAATGAGGGTTGGGAGGGCCCTCAGGAGGCCACCTAGTCCAACCCTCTGCTCCAGGCAGGACCATCCCCAACTAGATCACCCCAGCCCACGCTTTGTCTAGCCGGGTCTTAAAAACCTCCAAGGATGGAGACACCATCACCCCTATGAGGGCAGCCTGTTGCAGGGCTTTCCCACCCTCCTAGTCAGAAGAAATTCATCTCGTAGCCAACCTGAGCTCCCCTGTAACCCCTTCCCCGCTCCGGAGTCCCCTTCCCACTCCCCTGAAGGAGGCGGCAGAGAGGAGCATCCCTCTGGTGAGGGAAGCGACTCCCCAGGGCCCCTCTGCCGCAGCCCTGGCTCTGGGGAGAGGCAGGAAGGCCACACGTAGCAGCCGGCCCCCCGGGGCTCCAGAAATAACCCGGGCTGGCTCGACTCGCACGGTGGAGGGGGCGGACGCGACCTGCACCCACCTCTGCCCCCGCCGCACTCGTCGCTCTGCGTGAACTCGAAGAGGAAATCGAAGTCAAATTCCTGCTCCTGCCCCGCGCCGCTCATGGCTCGGCCCCGGCCCCGGCCCCGGCCCCGGCACCTGTTGCCCCGCGGCTGCAGCGCGCCCGGCCCCGGCTCCTCGCGCCCGGGGCAGCTCCTGCTGCTGGAGCGGCGGCTGCAGGCGGGCTGTAACGTGAGCTCGGCGCTGCCGCCCGCCTCTCGCGCCCTGCCGATGTTTCCGGGTTTCTAGCACCCAGCCCCGCCGCTCGCCAGTTCCTGCTCTGAAAATAACCCGGGCGAGGGGGAGCTGCGGGGCGAGGCGGAGACCGGAGCCCAGAGCCCGCCTCAGGGGGGTGAGGCGGGTGCTCTGCCGCGTGCCGGGGCTCGCGCCGCTGTCCCCGTGTCGGGCCGGGCCGGGCCGGGCCGGGCGCGGAGCCCCGGCCCCGGCCCCGGCTCCTGCCTGCAGTGCGCGGGGATCCCGCAGCGCCGGGACTGGGTGCAACACGCGCAGGAAAGTTTTCTCGTCTCCCCCGGGCGGCGGGACGGGCCCGCGGGACACGCGCACACCCGAGCAAACACCCCCGGAGTGTCCCCCCCAGCTTACACACCCTCAGCATGTCATACACACACACAGCATGTTACGCCCCCCATGTTACACGCATACACAGCATGCTACACACACATACCGCAGGATGTCACACATGCACACACCCCAGCATGTCACACACACACTCACACCAGCATGTTACACCCCGCCATGTTACACGCACACACATACACACACAGCATGTTACACACACACGTACACACACCCCCAGCATGTCACACGCACTCACACACACATGCACCCCAGCATGTCACACGCACGCATGCACACACACCAGCATGTCACACACATACACACATACACCCCAGCATGTTACACACATACACACACACACACCTCCAGCATGTTATATACACACACGTACACCCCCCCTTGTTACTCCCCCACCCCCACCCCCCGACCCAGGATGTCCCAGTGGCAAGCAAGCAGGGCTGCAGTCCCAACAGCCAGTGGAGCCGGCCCTGCTGCCCTGCCCCCAGCGGCCCTGATGTTGAAGTCTGGCCCCGGGGAGGCTGCTCCTGTCTGAGGATGCTGCTGATTTACTTGCAGCACCCACTAGTGCCAATCGCTGTAAAAGCGTTTTTTCAAAGGACTTTGATATCAGCCCGGTGTAGGGGGCAAAGGAAGGAGAAAATCTCTGGGGCAAGTCTTCCAGAGTAAGGGGAATCTGCAAACTTGTTTTGTGCCAGTCTCCAACTCAAGGGGAGTGCGGCTGGTGCCCACAACCTGCCCCCTCACTTTGCCCTACAGAGTCATATAGGAGGGGGCTGGAAGGGACCTCCCGAGGCGGTCTACTCCAATCCATCAGCTCATAGTCATAGAGCTCCCAGCTTGGGAGCTGCTGTTTGCCTGCCGTGTTTTGGTTTGAAAAAAATGAAGGGATTTTTAAAACAAGGATTTTGTTCTCCTCTCTTTGGAAACACACTTATTTCAGTTTACCTAAGTCCGCAGTGTGTAAATGACCTCACCACCCCAGGAGCCAGGACTGAGCTGAAATTGTTGAGCTCCCAGAATTTAGGGATGGATTTCAAAGGAATACTTTTTCTTTTCTTTTTTTTTAAGCAGCTATGGAAATGGTATTCCCTTATAAACTCAGGGAATACCATTTTCCAGGCTAGTGGCTGAAAGCTCCATTACAAAGTGCCAGGAAAATACAATTTTTTCCATCAGAATCCATTATAGTTTTTTTTTTTCTCTCTCTCTCTTCATAACAAAGAACTTTGCTGCAGTTACAAATGGTCTGTTACGGCTTATGCAGTGCTGGCAACCCACAGGCCTTGGCTTGGCCTGAGGAAATTTACTAAACTGATATTGAACTTGTGGTGGCCACTTGACTTCTGTTATTATTCCAACTGACTTGTCCCCTGCCTTGAAGAAGGATCAACTCCAAAACTGGGAAAGGTGTGTGTGTGGGGGGGGGGGGGGGGGCGGCAGCGGCATGTAGCAGGGGTGTAGCTTGATTTTTATTTTGGAGGGAAAGGGGTCCCTCGTGATGTAAGTGGCACATCTGTGCAGCCGATTGGCAAGGCCAAATGGGAATCCATTGTGTCATGCTTGTGTACCAGCCTTCCCAGACTATGCAGGGTTTCCATTATTTCTTTGCTCCCAGCTGTTTGTTCTAAGTTGTGCAGCTGAATCACCAGGGTATGTAAAAGGCCTTGGCATCAGCTTAAAACCACCATCTGGAACAGCAGGATCATTAAGGTAATTCTTTTCAAAGAGTTTTGAGAGGGCAGGGGGTGGGGAAATGGCAGGAGAATGGGACATCTCCTCCAAAATGGCTAATAGATGTTCCTCTTTCCTGTCTTCTGTAGCCAGCACTGTAATGTAAAGTGCCTGAATGCACTCGAAGATACCCAAATGGCCTGGTTTTAAAGCTCTTAAATAACCAGGGCTCCCAAGGGGACTTCAAAGAAGGGGCTCAGCACAAATGAAAATCAGGCCACTTAATTAGGTGCCTAAATCGGGAGCTGGTGCCTAACTTAGGCACCAAGGTTGAAAATGTTGGGCTTTTTCTAGTGGCTGGTTTTCTAGGTGTTGCCACTTTTTGCTCAGCCCAGTAACCCATGAAACGTTTCTCCTTGAAGGTAGGAATTCTTTTTCTACCCAATTATTATATTCGGGTTTGGTTTGTTCTGATTTAGACAAGGTTCCCAAGCCAATATTTGTATGTTGTGACCTTTTTCTTCTAAACTACAGTTCCTGGCACAGGAAAATCGAAAGTCCTCTCCCTGGACTATGCTCTTTCTCTCAGGCACTCCTTATGACACTGCTGCTGATCCTAACCCTGGCAGCATCCTACAAAGTCAACATCAGCCCTTCAGTTGATTAGTTTTGCAGCACTTCTGACGGGTTCCCGTTCCCTTCCCATATGAACCAGTAATAACTATTAAATATAAATTGTTATTAGCAGGATATTTCTTCTCCATCTGGCTTCCTAACAATGGTATGGGGGGAGGAGAAAGACTGTTAAAAAATATCCGCTAAACTTACTATCGAATCGCGTTCATTTTTGCTGCTGCACATCTGGTTCTTTCAGTATTGATTCTCTTGTTTACAGCAATTTGCAGACGGTTTGATATGCCAGTTCCGCAAATATTAGTGTCTCCAATTAAATGTTTAGATTGGCACTTTCCCTCTGAAGAACTGCAAAGAAATGTAAAACTCGGGCGATGGGAGATGTTAAGATGGTGTAAACGCGTCCTGTCTTGTTAGTCGTCTGCTTTAAAGCTATGCCATTAAATTAAGGAAATCCAAGGCGTTTAAGGGCCAACATGCTTTGTTTCTCTAAAGCTGTGAATTGTGCATGTTTGCTTTACAAGAAGTACTTTGGGGCCGATCCTTAGCTAGTGTAAAGTGTCATAACTCAGTTGACTGCAATGGAGTCAGGACAACTGACACCGGCCGGGGATCACCCCGGGATGAAAGTTTAGACTTTCAGGAACAGTCCTACGCCGTGAATTTAAACTCACTGGGACTCCATACAATGGAAGCGTCCAAAGAATAATTGTGCAGATCCATGAGGCTTTATTTAGTAAGTTTTTCCATCGGGAGCGATGCAATAGTCTCTTCACAGAGAAAATATAAAATAGCATATTTTCTCTGATTGTCGCCGTTTGGCAGTGGTACACCTTCATTTGCAGAGCTCTCCTATGTATTTACTGGATTAGGTCATACTTTCTGGTTGGCCTAATTTCTGAGCCCCTTGCAAAATATATCAACATTGAAATGAATTATTGCAGGCGGACAGTTTAGCCCAGGCATCAGAAACACTAGGTTCATACGCAAGAAACCACAGAAATAAAGTGAGATCTCGCCTGTAACAAAAAGCCACCATTTACATATTTTAGTTGGATTTGGAAGATCAGTTTTTTTTTTTTTAAACATGGTCCATTAATTATCTTAGCATCGTCTGCAAACGATATTGGAAGGATCAGGAAGCAAAAGGCATGAAGTCAATATAAACCCACTTATTTTAGGTGCCTAAATGTGGACTGACTAAAATATCAAATATGCATTTTTCATTTAAAAAGCTGTTCAATCCCCCCCCAGCCCAGGAACCCAACAGCACTAGTAGCTTTTAGATCGGCAGGATTCTTTCAATTGAAACAAAGCCCCATCCTGAAAACATCTGTGTAGAGGTTTAAAAGCGCTCTAGCTACAACCAAAAACCCTAAAAGAGCTCTAGCATTCCCGGGAAAACTCAGCACTCAGAGAGCCAACCGGAGTTTCGGAACTGCGGGATAAACGCGAAGGATACGGAGTGGTTTCAATAGCTGTCTGGTCCTCTAGGATGTTTATTCTGACGTGTTCAGTTGCCTTAAACTGCTCCTCAAATTTATCAAAGGCCCTCCCAAATCGGAGGCTGACTTTGAAGACTTGAGGCTGTGCTGTAGAGAGAAGTGCTAGTATTGGTTTCAAAGCAGAAAGCTGCGAAGTATGTTCCACCTGCTAAGAGATGAAAGTGTCTGGTCCCAGTTTAGTGCCCACAGGGGACTGTCATCCACAAAGACGAATGAGGAGTCCGCCCAGTGGCTTTGATTAGCAGTTTCATTTGCCTCCAAATAAACATCGTTATTGAGTAGGATGTTATTGATAAGGAGGCTTGAAGGAGAGGAAATGTCCTGGGGCCAAAATGGACTCCCATGCAAGTGGCTGGACGGGAAAATAAACTAACAGTGAAGGGTTTGCAGAGACCTGCACCCAAGCCACTTTCCCTCCAACTCTGCCAGTGCCCTTAGCCCGCGTTTGTGATGTGCCTGCCCGAGAGCATTCACAAGGGAAATAAAGTTGCAATAAAACTACCGCAACTTACCCCCACTGCCTCCTCCTCCAGCAGTGCCCATCGCAGACTCTGCTGTCTGCTCTACACGGAAGGAAGAGGAAAGAAAAGCTCTGGAGCTTTTGTTAGTTTATTTTGGTACCCTGGAGGGAGGAGGGGGCATCACGATTAGGTTTCAAACTATCCTGGGACCTTTTTCTCTTTCTTTCTTTCTTTCTTTTTTTTTTTACGGGATTTTCATTTTTGAAACGTTACAACTGATTTTAATGACAGGGTGTATTCCGGCCAAAGGGAGGGGGGAGGAAGTTTTATGGCATTTCATCATCATTCAGGCGATGCCATGTGCTCTTGCATGTTAGCATTTAGTGGTTCAAAGTGATTCAAGCAGCTAAATTCGTTCTGCCCACTGTAACTCCGTCAAACATTAACATACACAGCGCACGCACTCGTCCCAGCTCCCCGGGCCCCGGCAGGGTCCCAGCGTCCGCAGATCGCCCCTTCCTGCCAGGATCTCAACTGAACCTGCCCTGGGCTCTGACAGATCCCCCCCCCAAAAGCAGCAGTAGTGAAAAAAGAAAAAAGAAAAAGAGCTGCATTGCATTTTATGGGGCCGTCTGCAGGCTGAGCACAACTCAAGGCTCCAGCAACGAAGGCCAAGTTCATGCGGCGCAAGAGGAAGAGGAGACACCTATTGGCAAGAACTCGCAGTCAAACCTCAAGGCTGCTTTGGGGAAACACCAGGGGGACACCGCTTCCCAATCACTGCCGCCGGCGCCAGCACCGGCCGGCCCCTGCTCCACCTCCTCCCGGGCGGCACCCCGCCGGTGCCCGGCTCGGCCCTGGCACCGCCGCCGCCTGCCTCCCGCCGAAGCATGCAAGGATCCCGGGTGGCCGGCAACAGGATCAAGCCGGGTCTTTACCTTCCTCTGCGGATTTCATGGTGCCGCTGCTGCTGAAGGGGCAGGCGGAGCGCTGCAAAGCCACCAAAGTTTCTCTCCCTCTGGCTGGATCCGGAGGTCCAGGCAGAAACTTAGGAGGAGCAGGAGGAGCCCCGGCGCTTGGCATCCACTCGGCGGCCGCGGGAGGGCGTGGGAGGCGGGGTGGGGCGGGGGGAATCCCTCCTCTGCCGGCCCCTAGCGCTGCGAGCCGCCCGGCAGCGCGCCGCAGATGCCCCGGGGAAATGTCATGGGCAGCCGGGCGGCGGCGGCGGCGGGGAGGCTCGGGGCAGGGCGGGCAGGCGGGCTGGGGGCGCGGGGCAGCCTCGCCTGCCTCCCGGGGCGCAACTCAGGGGGCTTTATTGTGCGGAGCGAGTTTGCAGAGCCCGGCGGCCTCTCTCTGACGCGCGGCTGCTCCGCGGCTTCTGCCTTTTTAAAGCTGGAAAACACCCCCCCGCCCCCCTCCCTCCAGCCCCTCTCCCCGCCCCGCGCCCCGTGATGTCACCGGGCCGCCAGCGCCGCGCTCCCGCCGCCGCCCGCCCGCCCGGGCCGCGAGTCCGAGCACGGACCGCCAGAGACACCCGCGCCGCCGCCCGCTCCTCCTCCAGCAGCCCCGCCCGCCCGCCACCACCGCACCTGCACCCGCCCCGTCCTCACACACCTCCTCTGTGTGTGTGCGTGCGTGCGTGTATGAGAGAGAGTGAAGTGTGTGAGTGTGTGTGTGAGTGTATGTGTGGCTCAGTGAGTGTGCGTGTGTTTGCGAGTGTGTGACTGCGTGAGTGTGAGAGCGTGTGAGTGAAGTCTCCAGTGAGTGTGTGAGTGTATGTGTGGCTCAGTGAGTGTGCGTGTGTTTGCGAGTGTGTGACTGCGTGAGTGTGAGAGCGTGTGTGAGTGAAGTGTCGAGTGTGTGTGAGTGAAATGTGCCAGTGTGAGAGTGTGTGTGCAACTGTGTGTGACTGAGTGTGTGATTGTATGTGTATGTGCGTGTGTGTATAAATGTGAGTGACTGAGTGTGTGTGAGTGTATGTGTATGTTTGTGAGTGTATGTGTGTGTCAGTGACTGTGAGCGTGTGTGTGTGTGTGTGTGTGTGAAGGTGCGAGTGTGCACGCGCCTTGCAAACGAGTAAGCAGCATGTAGATGGCATGCAGTAACGCAAGGCGGGAGGAGGGGGCCGGGGAAGAAGCCCTGCATGCTGAAATCATTAGGTTAAAAAAAAAAAGTCGCAGGCTTCCCCCGCTGTGGAAATTTGGAAAAGAGCATCCACTGGCAGGCAGGAGAAAGGAAAATCCCGTTCTGCTAAATTACTAACAGACTCGGCGGGTCCCATTTCAGCCGCGCAGACTTGTTATTCGCATTTTGATCCGGGCTTGCCTCTCACTCCCGCAGCCCCACGCGTGGGTCCCGTCAGCCCGCGGGGGCAGCAGGCACCAGCCCTCTCTCCCCGCACCCTCAGCAGGCGGACGGCAGAGGCGGCGGGGCCCTCCGCAGTGCGGGGAGAAGCAGACCTTCAACCGGGAGGGGGGCACTCTCCTGCCCACTGCAATCCCTCCCCTCTCCCTCTGCCCCCACAGCTGGCCAAAGGGGACGGGCACTTTTCCCATGGGAGCTGGACAGCAGCAAATGGAGACTCAGGGCTGTTAAAATATCTGGTGTATGAGAAAAAAAAAAAGACTCATAAATCTATCACATGACACCCATATGTGGTTTAAAATAAATCCCAAACAAACGAAATCCTGGCTGCTTCTGGGGAACAGAAGAACTTCTTGGGCACAAGTCACTGCACGGAGTCGCAGTTGAAAACCCTCCACGTCCAACAGTGTGCCCAGAGGGAGGGCAATATCCATCCCCCTAATGAGGGGCTGCCCCTTCAGGCACAATTTCTTTCAAGGAGACTCCTTCTTTCCAGGATCCAAAGGCTTTCGGTACCTGCACCTGAAAAACTCCAGGGGACCAAAGGCCTGCTCACTCCAGGAGCTGGGTCTGGCAGGAAGCTGCAACCACATTAACTCAAGGATCAAGGTGTTCGGCACATCCTGAGGCTTCCTGTATCGCGTGTGCGCCAGGGGTTGTGCCTGCATGTGTGTCTGGGGGGTGTCTGCATTGCAAAACACTTCACACAGCTTTGCAGCCCTGAGGGAGGAAGAGGAGGGTTGTGCCACCCCCGCCTGCTGGGCACGGCTCAGATGCCCTCGAAATAACGGTCCTGGTGCTAGACACCCTCCTCCCTGGGCTGGCCGGAGCACCCCTCCTTCACTGCTGACCTCTCACAAAGTGAGGGGAAGGGGGGGAGAGGAAATAAATAAACACATTGTGAAATCCCATCAGCACCTCATGAGATCTGATTATTGCACAGCCACCGTGGAGGTTGCATAGCGCCTCCAGGAAGGGGAGCACTGACGGGGCACTGCCTCTGCAGCGCCCCCCCCCCCCCCCCCCCCCCCCCAGGAAGCGGGGGGCTCCCTCTCCTCGTCTGCCCGGGCTGTGACCTGCCTGTGGAGGAGGGCAGGGGCACTTGCTGTGGTGGGAGGAGGGGAGCCAAGGAGCAGGAGGGATGATGACAAATCGCAGCTAGCATTTTGGGCTCTGGTACTTGGCCAGAGAAGGTGTGGGGGAGGTTTTTGTTTTGTTTTGGGCTTTTTTGGAGACACCTTTGGGGCTGGGGCGATGCAGCTCCGAGTGCTCTGGGAGCAGGGGTGGGGGAGGCCAAAGGTCAAGCAAAGGGCTCGTGTTGTGTCCCTGCCACTTGGCTGATAGCGACTGACCTGACGCATGGACTGGACTAGGGGAGCCTTTCTCAGAAGTCCAGAGAAGCAAAACTCCTGCACTCAGTGAACCAGGAGCTACACCCTCCCCCCCATGCCCCACATACAGAAAAACACCTACCCACACACACCCAGAGGCAAACACCCACACATACACCCACACAGACAGCTCCCCCACACATACAGACCCAGAGACACACACGCCCTCCCAGCAGGATACATGCAGGCCAGTAGGCATTTGGCTGCCCAGTGCCTTCCCCCAAGAGCCAGGCAGGGCCCTGGGGGTTTGGCCCACCAGTGCCCTGCCACAGCACTGGGGCTGGTGGGGGGCAAAGCTGCTCTCTCTTTCTGTAACTCTCTTTTCCTGTCTGCTTTCAATGTTTTCCTTCCCGCCCCCCTCCCCTTCTCCATTGAAATGACGGAATCCCCAGTCTGTTTCCTCCTGTTTAATGCCGTTGCCTGGACCACAGTGGCTTGGCTCCAAGTCCGAGGGAGTTTTTGAAGGCAGCAGCAGCAGCGGCAGCAGCAGCAGTGCCTCAGTCCCACAGCCAGCTAACCTTGGCTGCTTGGTTGAGAACCCAGAGAGCCCAGAGCGCCGCGCTACAGCTGGCCCCAGCTCCAGATGTTCCTGCCTGCGCACTGGCCCCAGCCAGCCTCCAGCTCAGGCTCTTGCTGCCACAGCAAGACCAGATTGCTCCTGCTCCACCTACTGCAGGCAGCTCCTCTTCCCTTTTCCCTTCTCCTCCCTCCTCCTGAAGTTTGTTTACAGCCGCTACTAGGAGAGACTGTTACACGGATTTTATTTTAGGAATGGGTGATGACTAACAAAGTTAAAAGGAGCTTAGTACAGAAAACAACCCTATTTTTAGCTGGCTGTTGTTTCAGTGGATTATTGTAGCAAATACACCCTCACCAATTTTAAAGGCACTTCCACATGCCAAGTCCTTTCTTCTGCCCCCTTGCCCAAGCCCAGTTGCCTAACTCCTGCAGAAGGCATGTAGTCATAGGGTTTGTTTTATTTATTTTTTTCATCTTCCTAAATCTAATGGCTCAATCCTACACATAATTGCTCAGGCTACAATTGGTTTTAATTCATTTGGTGTTTCCAGTACACAAACCTATTGCTCTTTCCACCAGAAAGAGGCCAAAGACAACTTACTAGTACCCGGAGCAACTGCAGTGACCTTTGTGATTGGGCCAACCACGGAAGTAAAGCTGGGGTTGGTCCTCACTGTTACAATAACGCATCATGCTAATGCAAAACTTCACTCTTTATAGTGCTTTACAATGAGGGATACCTTCTATTTTAGCAAGTTTTCTCCTCTGCTGCAGAGATGGGGCTCTGCTTTGGCCCGTCCTGCTTTGCCAACATGTTTGTGGAGAGCGAGCTAGAGTGTGGCAAACACACAAAGTCTGTGAGGTCTTTCGCTATTATACACTTTGATTTATAAATACATGTACTTTCTGAAGCTACACGTATCTACAGTTGCAGCTGAAGACCTGAGAGAGATTTGCAGGGCTCTCAAGAGACATGGAATTCCCCCCATCCTCTCCTTATGCATCTTATCCCAGTTCCTCATATGCCTTCAAGAGACACTACATGGCTACAACCTACTGGCCTGATCAGAAATTTTGAAGCCAGAAGAACCTCACCTGGCTATCACAGCATCAACCTGAATCACTTATGGTTGAACAGAAGCCTAGCTGGGTGAAAGACAAATTGGCTACCAGCACAGGCACTGACTCTGTGGGTGCTCTGGGGCTCAAGCACCCACTGAAAAAACTTAGCAAGTGCTCAGCATTCATGAGCCACATCAGCCAAGCGGGATTGAAGTAATGCACTGGCTCTTCTGGGCATGTGTGGGGCTCAGCATGGGAACTCAACCCCCCTTCCTGCCTCCCCGCCTCTCCCCCCCCAAAAAATAAAGCAACTCACCAGCAAAAACCAAAGTCAGTGCCTATGGTCACCAGCAGGCCCTGCTGTGCTGAATGTACAAGGACAAGTAGACAATAGAGTGCCCATCAGCTGACTGCTTTCAAAGCACAATAAGAAACATCCTTTTGTTTTATGCTTTGTCTACTAGTCTGTCTCCCAGGCTCTTACACCACTGAGCAGGAGTTTAGCACTGATTGGGAGAGCAAAGCTCTCCCTTTTTGTCACATAAGAACTTCCCAAGTCTGGCTTCTTATGGAGCCTCAGGCACTTAGCACCATTGGGAGAAGCAGATGTAAGACCTTCCCTATGCTAGAAAAGGGGGATTACTAACATATGTTAACAACATTACTCTGTATTTGCTATAGACAGACAGCAGTGTTTGTCAGCCTTAGGATGATAGTTGATGCACATGGAAAGGGGAACTGAACAAGGTGACAAGCTTATCCCATCTCTTGAGCTCTATAAATGCTTCTGCAGGGATAGCAGATTATTGGCCCTGTCCAGGTTTGGGGATGAAGGAAGGGATCATGGCAGAGCAGAAAGCAGAACTGAAACAACCACACCACAGCCTCTCTGTGTACCCCACAAATTTTCTGTCAGCAGTGTATCATGGCATTTAATGCTGCTCAGAGCAAAAAAATACTGGAAACTTCTGTATTAGAAGCCAAGGGGGAATGACTATAGGGGTTGCATGCAGGAAAACATAAGAGTTTTCACCTGGATGCCCTGGATCTTGGGGATGGATACTAGCTTGACCTGCACTGGTTAGAAGGTCTATTTCCTCCAAAATGTCACGGACCATTTACCCACTGAAAGAACAATATCTAGGACTTTAGCCTGGAGAATTTTCCCCTTTTGTACATATTTGCAGGTCAGGGAATAAATTGACCTATTACTCGAAGCCCTCACATGCAAGTTACTCTTATCCTGTTTTCATTACTGCAGACCATTTACAAAAGAAAAGCCAAACCATACAATGAGATTATAGGAAAGTATTATTCATGCTGAAGAAATCAATTTCACCTTATTTTAAGTCTTTTTTATTTATGCATGGGCCTATTTCCCCCACTCCTTCCCTTTGTTATTTTGCCCCACACTATGTTCCTCATTTGGGGCTTGGCAGACTGAAAAGCATAGTATCTCTGGATCCTCAGGTATGAAACAGCTATAGTACTTCTCAAGGAACTTCTTAGAAGCATTTATATTTAAAACATTAGTCTCTCAGTGGCATCTCTTCATAAGTAATTTGATTTTAGGAGTGTAGTCCAGGGAATAAGTACCTTGCTCAGACACTGCCCTACTATGAGATAGTTCATGTGGGATAGGTTATTCTACCTTTCTGGCCCTCACTATGCTCCATTTGTAAAATGGGAGTATTGACATTTGTCCACACCAGTTTTGAACAGGCCTTGACATCAACGCCTAGAAAGACAGACAGGAGGCTAGACAGTCACCTTGCTGGGATCACCTGACCCCCCAGTTATCTTTCCTGCTTGGTGCAGGGGGCTGGACCCGATGATCTTCCGAGTTCCCTTCCGGCTTAACAATCTATGAATCTATGAAAATATCACATCAGCGCAATGCTTGAAGTGGGCTGAAAAAAGTAGCATCTCTCAGAAGCCCCAAACTGCATGGCTTGTTGACCTGAAGTTAATTTTGCTCCCAGCCCCCAAATCAGGTCCATCATCAGCCCTGACCAATTGTGCCCTCAGTTTCTTTCTGCTTCTCCAGTGAGGGCTCACCTCCTTCTCTTAGGCCTAATTGCAGCAGGACCCCATCCCATCTTGCAGACAGGGGGCACCATAACTAGGGGTTCTTCCCCCCCACCAGCCAGACCAGACCAGACCAGACCAGACCAGACCAGACAGGAATGGAAACAGGAAGAGCAGAGAATCTAACTCATTGTTCATGGGAGGGGAGGAGAGGGTGGGGGGCAGGGACAGAAATTGGAGGGAGTGGAGCCATTTTTAACTCACTGGACTCTTTCTGCTTTCTACTTCTCCTTCCTTCCCACTTCTCTGTGAGGACACCCCTGGAAGAGAGCAAGGGAGGACTCTGCCTATCTCTTGCAGCAGAGTGGATGAGCTGGTCTACCTGAAGAGACAGGGGATTGGGCAGGTATAGCAAACAGTTTTTGAACCCTGGGCAACGGCAGTGGCTGTGATGACTGGGCCAATGGCTACGGTGAGCAGCAGTTGCTGCCATCCTTATCCCCCATCTAAATTAGTGCCTGGGTCTTGTACTCCAGTCACCCATCCATAGTAGGCTGCTGGTAGTGGGGAAGATGTCCAGTCTAAGGGGATTTCTTTACAGACAGCATTCAAAATATGTATTGCTTAATGATCTGACTCCCTTTTAGAAATCTGATTCCCCAGTGTGATGTGGCACACTTTAAGCACTTTATAGGAGCTCATCACTATTACCTCTAGGTGCAAATTTACGTCCTCGTTATGTCTCACCTGTACTGATATAAGATGTTTACAGGGACATGCAGAATCACGTAACCCAAAGGCGTTGCTCAGGAAAAGTTACTTAGACTGTAGATGTGAATTGTTCCGTTTTATTTTAGGCTTCTTGATCTGCTGTATTTGGGGCTTTGCTCCCACCTTTTGAGTCTTGGCAGCTTAGAAGGCCCAAGCATCTGTTTGGAATTTTGTACATTGTAACATAAATTTACACGTCTTGAATCTCCTTAACCAAGCCCCTAATTAAAGTCTTTCAACTCCCAGCTTTGGAAATTGTAACAAGATTTGCTGGCAATTGAGAGAACATGTGGCCCATTTTTGTAGTTGATGCAACACCATCTAGGAAATACGTCAACCTACATTTCAAGCAGCCTACTATATACACACTGACACTGACCAACTACCATACAATGTCACAAAAGTACAGAAATGGTGAAAACGGAGAGGCTCAGTGCAGCCTCCCATCCCCCCCCAGACACAGCCTCTTTCAGAAGCTGCCAGAAATCATTTCACCATTTTTAAGGTGCATTGCACTGAGCAGGACAAATGCCAGAGGAGGAATTTTGTGTGCTTGAATAATGTTGTAATTTACCTTATAACTGGTCTCATTACAACTCAGAGTGCTCTGTTGATTTACCTGGCTTTTGATTTAGTGGACTTTTTTTTTAAATGACTCTTTAGGAACACAGCCAGGGACTGCAGGCAAAAGACCTTAAACCTTTTTGGAGCTAGAGTCACCCATTCAGACACCAATTTTTTAAATAAAGGCAGACATCAGACAACCACACCAGACCCATATTCAGGAAAAGGGAAAGAGAATTAAATAAAGATGGTAGTTCACAGAAATAATTTCATAATTACATACTGTGGTGACATTTTTTTTTTTTTACTGAATCCTAGGGATTTGAGGGGGGCTGAGAGGGGTAATCTGAAAGCAATTCCATTTTCAGTCTAGTTTTCTGGCAAACTAGACTGCTTTCCAAAATGCAGTCATATTCCAGGAGAGCAATAGTTCCTCATGACACCCAATTCCACACCAGACCCCAATACCCTTGTACCCACTTCCTCTCTAGCTAAGATTTACTCAGAGGAGAACCCAAGTTAAACTATCTGGAAAGAGCTAGGTGGGTACATCTCTACCACATAGCTTAGAATGCCCTGGTCAACAACCCATGCAGCAGGGTACACATTTTGTTTGCTTTAAGGATAAAGGCTGTGGCTATAGCAGGATTAATAGAATCAGATTCAAAGATCACTAGTAAAAAAAAGCAGTTTTCTACCTTGTGACATTTCTTTTCCGTTAACTGCAGCTGGGGAAGCAGCTTGGTCCAGTGGACAGAGCGCTAAACAGAGTCAGGACATCTAGATTAAATTTTTGGATATGTTACTGACTTGCTGGATGACCTTAGGACTTCACTCCTTGCAAGAGATCTCTGTTCGGTGACTCAGTTTCCTTGTCTATAGAGAGAGGTAGTTAGTTGTATTAGTCTGAAGCTAGGTGGAAGGCTGAGCATGGGCTTTCATAGGCTATAGCCTACTCCACATGCCACCAAGAATAGCTTCTGACAGATATACATATACACACACACACTGTAACTCATATATACATAGCGACTGTAACCTGTGAAAGCTTATGCCTCTCTAAATGAGTCAGTCTATAAGGTGCTACCCTGCCTAGCCTTCTGCCCATCCATAAAGTGATACAATTGTACAGTGTAAGAAATCCTCCTTTAGTGAGTGCTTTGAGAGCTCAGGATGAAAAATGTTATATAAAAGGAATAGATAATTACTACAAATGGCTGCTTTTGTCTTAATAGGCATATTGAGACATATTACCCCCCCCCCAAAAGGCATTGTTACTCTGAGTATTCCCAGGCAGCGTATGTTTTTGTGCCACAATTGCTCCATTTGTTTCTGATTTTGCAGGTTTCCAGTGAAGTGAACGGTGTGAATATTTTTTTTCCTTACCTTAAAACATTTAAGTAAGTAAATGCATGCTTGGTCCATTTTAATGAAGATCTCCAAATTGGCAACAGAGCAAATCCTTGAGGAAGGCAAAGGAGAGATTTATGATGCCTGAGACAGACTTAGACCTATAGTACATATTCATTCTTACCCATTGTGAGGATGACTGCTTGCACCCAATTCATTCTCTGGGGCATGGGAACTGTGCCTTCATTTTAACTCTGCACAAGGCAGTTCCTGCCCTCCCCCACTGACTGCCTTTTAAAACTCAGACTTGTGAGACTTCCTATTAGCACTCAAAGAAAGAAGGGCAAGATACAGTGGGATGGAGGACTCAGTCCCCAGGAATAACTAACCTATGACTTCATCATTTGAATCACCGAACTGGGTCTAAGAGAATTCTTGAATCAAATATGCCCTTATGAGGCCCCTCCATAGCAAAACAGGCTCAACTCAAGGCCTGGACACACGACTTGTTCACAGTGGTGAACTGCTTTTGCAATGGTGTAAAACAGGAATAGACAAGGGATGAAGAGAGCATCAAGCGTGGTCCCCGGGTCACTGCATCATGGCAGTGCGGTAAGTCTGTTCCCCAGGTGCAGCAGCCTGAGCTTACATTGCTACACCAAGAGCTGCAACAACAGCAGCTACTTCCAGAGTGTGGAGAGCTGAGTCCAGTAATACTCCACTTCTCCTCCTCCCTCACCCCCAAACTCTTTAGTGGTCAGTCTAATCTCCCCCCTCTCCCACACCCACCCAGGATGCTGGAGAAGCTTGCTATACCTCGACATTTGTGAGGATACAGTTCACAGTTAGCCAGGGGAAAAAAAAACAACAATAAAAATACACTGGTGTAAGTGTTGTCTGTTTCCATCCCAGAGTTATTATACGGGCTATGACCTGCTCCCTGCCATCTGGTGGGGAAGCACTATAATTGTACTTATTGCAGTAGATAATTGACCATCAGCAGTTCACTTCAGATCCTGGTGAAATATTGGCGCACAAGACCAATGTAAATTCCTCTATGCAGGTATTTCATCTCCACTCCCTCTTTCTGAGCATGCATCTGCACCTTAAGCTCTGCTGTCAGTGTGAGGTCCCTGAATTCTTAGTTGCCACTGAGCCAATCCTACCCTCAGCCAACAGAAACCTAGAAAGACCTAAGTCTCAACTCAAAAAAATCCAAAGTGAAGTGGATGAACTGGTGTGATCACAGACACCTAACTAATGAGGGTCTGGCCACACACCTCCTTGCCAGTCTCCTTTAGGCATTCAAGTGCCATAGTAAGATCTTCTTTCAGGGCTGAGCATGGTTCAAAGTATCCAAGACATTTCTCAGACAAGAGATATCATAACCTTTTTTCCTGTTTTGTTCTGGACTCTGTGTTTAGTAAAGGGAGCACCCAGAGCTGCATTTAAGAAAGGCTCTGGGAAGTGGAGTCGCAATCTCCTTTTGCTTCAGAATTATTCCTCGTCATATATCTGAGCAGACTTTCATTTTCTTGCCTTGCAGCTGCTGCCCCTTACCTCACCTTCCTACCATTATTCACCCCTACCCTGGGTCTCTTTCTTCATTAGTTTCCTCTCCAGCTCTCTTTCATTAAACCCACATTTAGAAGTACTGTTGGTTCTCCTGAAATGCATAACCTTCCATTGTGTAATATTGAATTCCTTTGTACTAGCCTATTTCCCCAGTGTCTCCAAATCCTTGTGCAGTCTGGTGCATTCCTGAAATTTATCAGCA
Organism: Alligator mississippiensis; assembly: GCF_030867095.1. Lineage (NCBI taxonomy): Eukaryota > Metazoa > Chordata > Crocodylia > Alligatoridae > Alligator > Alligator mississippiensis. The sequence continues at coordinate 112,642,887 of NC_081826.1, read as the reverse complement.
GCCTCCCTCCTATCATGATGTCATCTGTGTCTGGACACCCAGCAACTCGATCCAACCTCAGTCTCATTTATATAAGCTTTTAACAGAACAGGTCCAAGCACTGAGACCTAAGGGATCTGCCTTTTTAGCTCCTTCCATGCATGTGGGTCTATTTACTATCTCTCTTACTTCTCTGCCCAGGCTTTTATGCTTTCAGGGCTGATACTTCAATAGTTGGGGATTTATTATTAACCTACATTTCTGATATATAATCAGAAACCTTATTAAGCTGTAGTAAAAGCAAGCTTGTCATTTTAAACTCTGTCTCTCCCATGACCATTTTCATGAAACTTAGAATGTATTAATTGTATTGCACTAACCCCAAATGAAAACGGGGCCTCATTAGTTCAGGTGCTATACGCACACACTAAGAGACGATTTCTTCTACCCCAAAGAACTAACAATGTTATTAGACCAGAAACACAGGGGGTGAGGGGAGAACATATTACCCTCTTTTTCCAGGTTGAAGAAATGAGCTGCAGTGGGAGGGACTGAGTGAAATACAGTCAGATTTATCCAACTAGAGGTAACCTGCGGTAATCCAGATATGAAATATAGCAACTGCATTTCAGATTTGGTAAAAAGATGGATTGTTATCTAACACAGGAAAGAGTATTTTGTCTCCAGTTGACTTGACTTCAGTATGCGCTAACTAGCTCACAGCTACCAAATAGAATTACATCAGGTAGTGACGAAACCTAAAACAATCCACATGAAAGTTACAGTGGGCTGTGAGCAACTAACAGAGGGAACCTGTGCTTTTGGAAATGCTCATTCAACCTGAACTCAGCTAGCCTGCCGTAATAGTTTTATTTAATAGTGAAGGCTGTTATGATGCTGAGGTGTCTCAATGCGAGGTCATGTCTGAATTGCATTGCACCAGGGGATGGTGGTTAAGCCACCTTTATAGCTCTTGATCCTGGGCTGGGTTGGCTGCTAGTCTGTTTTCTGGTCTAAAGTCCAGGCTTCTTTGGTTTGTGCTGGTTATCCAAGTCTCCCAAGGGTTGCTCTGGGGATAGTTGGGAAGAAAGGACCCCCTGGATGTACCCTATTTTTCATGGACATGTGCGTTTCAGACAGCTCTTCTGCACAAGAAGCTTCCCTTAACCCATGGAGAATCTCCAGATGGATGGATCTATTAGCAGCCTTTACCATAATACATCCCTTTCCTTCCACGCACTTGAAGTCTCACTTTCCTCAGTCCTTTTGTATATTCACACATGTAACATTTAAATAAGTTCTTCTTTGCACTGGATGTTAGCAGGGTGGCAGCTTACACTCTTTGAAATCAATGGCAAAACTCCCCGGGCTTTGAATGGGGATAGATTGAAGCCCCATTTGGTTGGCTGGCTAGTTTGTGAGGTAGCAGAAAGCAGGGAGACACAAAGCATGAGTTCATGACAGAAATCATGTGACATCTATCCATTGTTTGACCAGCTGAATAGCTGTTTTAAAGAAGGAATTCAAACATTTAATAGTCACATGCTCTCATTAGCTGTCTGCTGGTATAAAACCTAGCTTGGTAATTTTTTGGTGGGTAGCTGTGAAAAGAGAACCAAGACGAAAAATAGGCAATTAAAACGCATTAAATTGATCTCTGAACAAGGATACAGAACTGGAGAGTCTCTGAATGGTCCATGTCTCTTTTGTCACATCCAATATGGTGTATGAAAGCCAGAATTCATTAGCAGTTAGGACAGTTCTTAAATGTCAACAGGATCTAACTTCTCCAAGGTTCCTTTCTCCAAGACCCTATGAAACTAGTGCATAGAGTCATTGTGTCATCTTACTAAAGGTTATTTATGAAGCAAAATCTTTTTGATATTCACAGAGAGGTCATATAGGATCATCTGTCGCACTTGGAAGCCAGGTCCTTCCAGCAGTCTGGATGTGAGCCAATAGACTTTGCATGGCTGGGAGATCCACCTCTGCTTCAAATGGCAATTAATTGCACCAGAAAGTCCTTGGGGAATGCTATCCTGACATTTCATTGCAATTCTTTCATGAGTTGCATGAATGACATGCAACGAATCATGTATTGATGCAGCTGTGTGACACAGGGCTCAGTTTCTCATGTGTCTAAATTCTGCTCCCAATTCATTTGAAAAGCAATGCTGATTAGCTAGACCAGCAGCACATATCTGAGATGTCACAGAGGTGTACAAATAGGTAGATTCCTTTTCTATGCTTGTAGGGTTTGCTCCTTTGTTCCTCTTCTCCCTCAGTTTAGTTTATCTTTAGTTTTGAGAAAAAGTAAGTAATGAGAAGCAATACAAAAAACAATTTTTTTTCCAACCATACCTCACAGGAGAGATGCTGCCCGCAAGTCTGTGTGCACGGTGATCGGATGTCAAAACAAACACGAACACACACATAAAAAATACATAGCCCAAGGCAATGGAGCTCTCCGGTATACTAGAGAAATGGTACAGCAAAGGCAGAGCAAGGTCCCACACCCAGCCTAGTGTCTGCCTTTCTAGGCCCTAAAAAGGTAGTCTGTTCTGGACAAACTAGAAACATAAAAGTGAATAATAACCTTTATTGACATAGAAATGAATGAATCAGAACCTTTGTCAGATTCTAGCTCTTTTCCTGCAAGGAGACAATCACAAAAATATAAACCAATTATGGAGTTGGATTCCCTGCTTTTCTTGTACGATCGCAGGCTATACACAGATCCTTCCTACCAGCCACCCAGTGCTGGATTTGGAGTCTACAAAATTTTTAGCTGTAAGTGTTTGATTTAAGGAACAGCTTGGGGATGGCAGCCTTCTATAGTTTGTATCATCAGATTCAGTGCATACTCCCTAGAAGGAGCCGCTCATTAAGAGAAGCAACAAGATTTAGTGGACTAGGCAAAGACATTAAACCATATGACTAGTCTACAAAGAGAATTATGGTATGCCTGTGTAGTAGAATACAGCACCATGCAGGGACTCTAATGCTAATGAACCTATTACTGACAAGGCCAATATATCCTGGAACCCAGTCTAGCTTCTAGTACCTGGGTTAGCTTGTTCAGAACAAGTTTAGTTGCCCATGCATGGTGCCACATAGGCTTACCCTAACTCTTTTTGTGGCCTTTTACAAGTCACATAACTCATGATGTCTATGATTAGGTGTTGAAAAATGAAATCAGATGCTGAGCACCTGCAAGTTTTATTAGCTGTATTTCTGAAAAAAAAATCTTCCATTATTAAAGTGCCCCTCTTTTATAGCACACACATTTTAGGCCAGATCCTATTCCACCCCTTAGATGTCTAAAATAGCATTTTGACATCTACATGTATTCCTAGTCCACACTTCTTGACTACCTGAAGAAATGTTAAAGGCAAAAGGTAGACAGTTCTTCTTTCTAGCCACTTTCAGTGACATAGTCTGAAAGCACTTTACAGAAATAGACAGAGATAAGGGCTGGGTGGAATAGGATTGCACATCAATATGTAGATGCCTAGTAGATGGAGTAGTATCTGCCTCTTAATCTGTCTATTCTTGCTCTCATGTGTGACCTGGGGATTAACTATTACTTACCTTGAATTCCACACAAAGCACCTTTAGCAGTTGGAGAGCATCCAGGCCCTAGAACCCCAGTATTTTGTCTCATGACAGTTGTGTAAATGCCAGCAGCTGTGCACAGATGCAGAGCACAGGGTAGTCTTGTGTTGCAACAGGAGACTATGGGACAAAAGGATTCAACAAATGCATGTACATTAATTTCACACACTTTATGTATGTATGTATGTATGGTTCAGGACAACATACAGCAAATGGAAGAGGAAGAGGGATAGAGCATACAAATAACATACTTTTGTCTATACATTTCAACCAGAACCTACACATTACCATCACTAATTGGCTAATCTCCCATTGACCTCAAGGCAGCAGATTCCCAGAGCATTTTAGGGTGAGTATTCTCCATTGTGAAAGAAAGCGCGAAGATGCAAACGGCTGAAGCACAGTACCATGGGATTAGGGATGGGATTGGTGGTGGGTGGTGGAGGAGGAAAAGTCATTGTGATAAGAAATATAGAGAGGGACTGAATTGTAAGGTTTTAGCTAAGTGAGGGGTGTATGAATTACTTGCCCCCCAAGTGAGGGGTGTTGGTAAGAGAATCTTAAGGAAGACAGGAAGCCTCTAGAGCTAACTGGTAGAGTGTTGCACTGGATCACCCAAAGTGCAGTCTGGCAAAAGAGTCACTGGGGTCTCTTATGATTAAGAACTTGCAAGGGAAAGAGTATTGAAATGAGACAGACAACACCACTAGAATATCTTTGTTCTTTTGTGAAGCATAAACTGTAGGAGATTTCACTCCAGCGCAAAGGTTTAACCCAGGCTGTAACACATTTCTTGACTGTGCTCACTGCTGCTTTGAAAATCTGGAAAAAACCTCTGACATCTCAGCAGTAACACTTCTGTCCTGACCCTGCCGGTCTAACAGTCTCCATGCCCATTAACACATCAGCTGCTCTGTTTGTGGGACCTGTATCATAGGTGTTAGAGTCAGCGGTTTTGTGGTGAGGACCTCTTTCAATTCAGAGATAGACTGAGACCACAAATCTCACAGAGGCTTTGAACAACTGGAGACTTTTGGTCATTGTCTGCCTGGGCTGGATTCAAACCTTTGACAGAAAGTTTCTCTCTCTTATGATCAGCCTCCTGCACCATTTAAAAATATACTGCAGCAGAAAGAATAAATGTAATTCAAGTACAGAGAAGATACGGTTTGATAACAGCAATATTTTTGAAGATTTCTTTTCAGGTTGATGATTTGTGTTTGAGCAAACTCTAGTCATGCACAGAAGCATATGACTGAGGTATTAAAGAGAGCAGTGACTCAGAAAGTGACTCAAGATTTTATTTCCAGGTACTTTGAAAAAGGAAGATTTTTTTTTTCTTTGCAACTGAGAAATGGCCATTATTTGTTTTGCTGGGGCTATATCACATCTATTTCTTAGTTTGGAGTGCCCCCTGCTGGAGCACTGTAGAATGGCAGGCTCACAAGGAACCTGCTCTTTAAACCCCTGGTTTTCAAACTTCCTAAAATCACAGAATCTTTTCATGTAACTACTTCTGCTGCAGAACCTCTACCCCCTATCCTGAAGACTGATGCAGAGCCAGGCAACCCAGTCCAGCAATGGCAGCTCACTGCATCCTGGCCTGCTCTGCCATTAACCCCAACCTCTTGGTGGAAATCCCAGTGACCTATTGTGGAACCCCAGGGCCCCATGGGCCACAATTTAAACAATTATAGAGGTAGCCCTGATGAAGTAGGTTGTTGTCTATGAAAACTAATGCCTCTCTGGATGAGTTAATCTTTGAGGTGCTAACCTGCCCTGCCTTCTTCCTTTGAACAATGAGAATGGTGGTCCTCAACCTTTTCAGACTCAAGGCTTCCCTCTGAAAATGCCAGCTCTGAGTTTGCACTCATTTTTGACTATAGAAAAAATAATAAAACAATTCTTCTGTTGCTAAAATCTCAGGAAACCACAAGTGGTCAAAATGTTTTTGGCACCCTGGATTCTTATTTGAAATCTCTGGGTTTATTTTGTGAATCGTGTGGAGTTTGCATATCTAACCAAGCTAATACTGTGTGGCACCCAGTTTGAGAATCATTGAATTAGAAAGAAAAAACAGTTGTCCAAATCAAAGTAAAATATATTTTATGATATTCTGTTTTTAAAAGCTGATATACAGATCTTTCCTGTTGTACTTGAATTATTGGTACAAATTTACTACACTTTTTTTTGAGGATTTCTGTACTGAGGTTCTTCTGGGCTAGTTTAAGGGTCAGGAAAATGGTTTTATTATGGAGGGTTGTGATTTTAGAAGTCCCTTTCTCTCCAGAAGGATTATACTGCTGATCCACTGTATGCAGAGTATCATGCCCTGAAGTTTTCACTAGCTACCTATGCACATTCTCTCTTGCACTGTCTGCACAGCGTGTTAAGTTTCTACGGTACAAAATCAAACACCTTTCAAAGCAAAAAGTCTTTTCATAATGTTCATAGTTCATAATACCTATGGCAGATTTTTCAAGTACAAACGAAGCCCTTGCCTTCAATCTACTCATTCTGCTTGGTTCAAAACTGCTAGGAAATGCTGCAAGAAAGCAACCACCAGATACCTAGGAAAGATTACTGGCACCCCTGTTAGACACGGTAAATGATTCGAGGTCTCATACTAGTTTACATGTTGTGTCATGGATCTAGCTAGGCCACATTTTGGCAGTCAATGTGAAATTGTATTTATATACTGTAAAACATGGAAAGAGTGAATTAAACCAACATTCGTTCCTTCTGCACCTCGGACTAATTAGAACCAATTCATTTCTATGTTAACCCCCTCAGGCAGAACCACCATACTCCTCCCAGACAGGATTCAGATATACTTTCATACAACTCAGGCACTGCAAGAAGGATTCAGTAAAGTCTGAGTAATGAAGCTCTTGATAAAAAACATTTTTTTGTGGTGAGGGGGAGGGGGGTGGGACAAGGGCTAGATCAAACTTCTTAAGTCATCTGCAGCTGGCATAGTTTTAGCACACCCACACTTTTATCTACGAGCTTTGATAGGTACCCCTACACAAACAGCTGTCTGCCCTGTCCTAGAAGTTTCTGTTTGGAGGTGGCTTTGAGGGCCATCTAACACACACTAGTGGGGTTGAGGGCCCTCCCCACTAAGGTAAACTTCACCCAGATGTGTTTGGGTATTTCTTGTATTCAAGCATTCAAATGGCATTTCTTACGTTGCCTGAATGAAATTTTGATGGAGCATTATTAGACATGACTGGGTTCAAAATTAAAACACCACTCTCCCTAAGGATTTATCAAACTATGATGTATGTCTGTGTACAATGCCTTTCCTATACCCCACACACACACTTCCATATGCAAGGACCCATTCACATTTCATAGATTTCAGATTGATATTCCACTGACACCAGTTGGGTCCAGACACACCCTGGACATTGGGAAGCTCAGGTTGTGCACGTGTGTGGGTGGTATGGCAGCAATCATCAGGTGGTGGCAGGGCTATTAATCACATGAATGTTAATGGTGGAGCTATTGAACTTCCACTCCTGAATATATCCAAGAAACCATAAAAGATGCAGACAGGTAGTTAAACTGGCACCAGCCCAAGGAAACCAGCCATCCAATGAAGGCAAGGAAATCACCGATTAAATAATAAAACCCTTCTCCATAGTGCTGTGTAAATATTGCCAGAAAGATAAATGTCAAGCAAAGCCCAGGAGGAGTCTGCAGGTCTAAAATTAACAGGTTTAAAGTTTTTAAAGATAACAATTTGCTTCCTTGCAAGAGACAGGCACAATTTCCTTCCTCCAGTTCATTCAAATGCAGTTTCCAGGGTCATCTTCCTCACTTGTTGTTCTGATTGCTTGCATCACTCCCCACTCTGAGTCCCTTCATTAGCAACTATTTTTAATCTGTTTTTTTCATCTTGCCTTCACTTTCGAAGCTCTTCAGAATTTTGCCCCTTTCCTTGCTTGTGCCCATTTGTCTTTTATCATCCCACCAACTCCAGGTTTGACCATCTGTTTATCAGCTGTTCACATACTGTGCCTCTGAATCCCTTAATGAAAGTGGAACATGTCTCTCTCTCTCTGCCTCTCTCTTTGAATAATCTGCAAAACTATTTTTCCCTTTATGCCCCTTCTCAGGTCCTGTCTCTGCTCCTACCTTAGTCCTCCTTTTTAATTTCCTGCCTGTTTCTTATGCTCATTTGCCTGCAAAAGAGCGTCTTTCACTGTAGTTGTGCAGTGATCAATGACTAAGGCCTTCACACACCGATGCAACACAAATCAACACAAATGCTGGACAGTATTTTCAGAAGTGATTACTGATTTCCTATGTCCACCTCAAGGCACTGAGAGAGGGCTGAGTTTGAGGGCTGCCATTCCACTTTTACTGAACATGAAACATTGTCTAGAGGCAGACCCACTCTCTTCATCCCAAGATGGGGGCATCCTAAATAACTAGTCACTTTTGAAATGCTGTTTCAATGCTAAAGGTAAAGTTTGGAGGAGAGAAACATGAACCTGTCACTTTCTCCAGCCTACCCACCTGGTACTTAACAAATGCTCCACATTTTAGAGCATTAATTTCTTATTAAGAGTTGTCTGAAATGATGCCATCAGGCTTCTTTCTATCTTTATGAACCTGGTCCCACCAATTTCCTTTCCCTTAGGTGCTGAAAAGACCTCACATCTCTTGAGACTTAAAGGACTGCTGAAATAGGGAAAAAAGGAGGGAGGCACCAGAAAAGGCAAAGCAGAAGAGATGGGGAAGCCTGCAACTTGACTGAAGAGAATGGTGGATAACAGGTGGGAGCCACAGAGAGGCCTTTGCCTGTTACCTTTTTCCACAGAATTGTGGGAGGGTACTTCACCCCGAGTTTCTCTCTCAGAGGGAGCATCTACATGAGACGCTTACTGAGGAGTTGTCCATGTAGTTTCACAGTACAGCATCTTCATCTACATAGAATCATAGCAAATTACGGTTGGAAGGGACCTCAGGAGGTCATCTAGTCCAACCTCCTGCTCAAAGCAGGACCAGTCTCAACGGGATAATCCCAGCCAAGGCTCTGTCTAGCCCAGTCTTAAAAACCTCCAAGGATGGAGAGTCCACAACCTCTCTGGGTAACCTGTCCCAGTGTTTTACTACCCTCCTAGCGAGAAAATTCTTCCTAAATATCTAACCTAAAGTTACCTTGATGCAACTTGAGATCATTGCTCCTTGTTCTGTCATCTACCACCACTGAGAACAGTCTAGCTCCATCCTCTTTCAAACCCCGCTTCAGGTAGTTGAAGGCTGCTATTAAATCCTCTCTGAGTCTTCTCTTCTCTAGACTAAATAACCCTAGTTTCCTCAGCCTCTCCTCATAAGTCAAATGCCTCATCCCCCTCACCATTGTTGTTTTCCTCTGCTGGACTCTCCAATTGTCCACATCCTTTCTGTAGTGGGGGGCCCAAAACTGAACACAGTACTCTAAATGAGGCCTCACCAGTGCTGAATAGAGGGGAATAATCACTTCCCTTGGCCTGCTGGCAACACTCCTACCAATGCACCCCAGTATGCTGTAGCCTTTTTGGCAACGAGGGCACACTGCTGGCTCATATTCAGTTTACTGTCCACTGTAACCCCCAGGTCCTTTTCTGCAGAGCTGCTGCCCAGCCAGTCAGCCCCCAGCCTGTACCTGTGCATGGGATTATTCTGTCCTAAGTGCAGGACTTTGCACTTATTGAACTTCATGAGATTTCTTTCAGCCCAATTCTCCAATTTGTCTAGGTCACTGAATCCTACTGCTACTCTTTAGTGTATCTACTAGGAGTGCACTGATAAAGATTTTCTTGGCTGATACCAATAGTTAATTATTAACCAGCCATATCAGCTGATACCCATCCAATAGCTGATTTACAGGAATGCAGCCCGGCAGCTTGGAGAGCAGCTGGTAAGTCTGTAGGGGGGAAGCGGTATGGGGGAGGAAAGATCAAGGCCACCATGGTGAGGGAGGAAGTGGGGCAGAAGCAAGCCAGGGCAGTGAATGTGAGCCCGGAGCAGGGTGGAGCTGTGGGGAGAGGGGGGACGTGGGAGGCTATAACCAACCCCAAATTCCTCATAGACCCCTGTAGCCACCACTCCCAGCACCGCCACCACTGCCTGCCCCACGCAGCTGAGCCTGCCCACCCCCATGCGTCCTGAGCACCAACCTGGGTCAGCCCCCCTGTCGGGGAGAGGCTGGTGCATCCCCTGGTCTCAAGTCCACAGCAGACAGCCTGCCTCCATCCTGTACACAAATCTGGGGGAGCGAATGCCCTCTATACATCCCCGGAGATAGTCGCAGTGGTGGGGAGCTGCCCTCCCCCCCACCCCTTGTTCCGCCCTTTCGTACACTGAGCGTCCCCTGGATGAGTTGTCTGTGGCTCCACCCTGTGCCCCACCTTAGGATAGCATTCAGTGCCCTAGCTGGGCAGCACCTGCACCTGCCCCACTCCCTTCCTCACCATGGGGGCCTTGATCTGCCTCCCCCATGGCCCTTCCCCCCCACAGACCTCCCAGCAGGAGGCTGCTCTCCAAGCTGCCAGGCTACATTACTGGTTGCATGCAGCCTGTATCAAAAGCCTTGCTAAAATTGAGGTAGACAACATCTACTGGTCTCCCTGCATCCACAGACCCAGCCATTTCATCATAGAAGGCAATCAGGTTGGTCAGGCATGACTTGCCCTTGGTGAATCCATGCTAACTGTTTCTAACCACTTTCTTCTCCTCCAAGTGTTTAGAAATGGATTCCTTGAGGACCTGCTCCATGATTTTTCTGGGGACTGAGGTGAGGCTGATCAGTCTGTAGTTCACTGGATCCTTCTTTTTCCCTTTGTTAAATATGGGCACAATGTTTGCCTTTTTCCAATCATCTGGGACCTCTCCCAATCGCCATGAGTTTTTGAAGATGATAGCCAGTGGCTCTGCGATCACATTAGCCAACTCCCTCAGCACCCTTGGGTGCATCCCGTATGGCCCCAAATGTCCAGCTTTTCTAAATAGTTCCTAACCTGTTCTTTCACCACTGTTGGCTGCTCCCCTCCTTCCCAAACTGTGCTGCCTGGTGCAGTAGTCTGGGAGCTGACCTTGCCTGTGAAGCCTGAAGTAAAAAAGGCATGGAGTATTTCAGCCTTTTCTGCATCATCTGTCCCCATTCAGTAAGAGACCCACACTTTCCCTGATCTTTCTCTTGTTGCTGACATACTTGTAGAAACCCTTCTTGTTACCCTTCACGTCCCTTGCTAGCTGCAACTCCAATTGTGCTAATACATGTGTAGAGCTATTATGCCAGAGTAAACTAATTAACTTTGCCATAGGTTAGTACTGCACAATACAAGTACTATCCTATGGCAGAGTTATTTACTCTGCGTGTAGATGGTGATTGGAGCTGGCTGAGGCACAAGGGTGCTACAGTGCAGGGCTGCCTGCCAGCTAGCCCCCCATTATAGCTCTCTCATTCCCCAGCCAGCCTCTTCACAGCATGTTGAGCTGGGTCAGCAGCCCTTGGCTGGCAGGCTGACCCCCTGGGCTGTCTGCCAGCCAGGGCTGCACCACCCTGGCTCAACGTGCTGCCATCCCAGGTACACTTTTAAGCACTGCACCCTGGAGTAATAAACTCTGGTGCACTCGTGCTGGTGTTTATTACATTACATTACACTAATTTCACATGTAGATGTGCCCAGAGACACTGAAGGAGCAGAGTGTGTCAAGGTCAGTGCCACTAAGGGGAGGTCAGGCTGCTCAGGGTGGCTCAGTCACTCATGTCATATGATTGCCAGATGACTATGTCTTTTATGGAACTACTTCGTGTTTCTTCTGCTTTTAACCAGAAGAAAAATCCAACTGTTGCACTACAGTCACCGTTACTGACCCACCCGCAGATATGACTTCGCTTGAGTCAGCCATGTCCCGATCAGCAGTCCACCAGTTCAAGGAGAACAAGGTTTTTCAAATTTGCTCATAATCCCATCCCCCCTTCCAAATACAGCCCTGGAGAGTAGGAGTAAATGAAAGGATACATTCGTAGCTACGCTCTGCACCAAGCTTTTTTGGTGATATCTCTTAGGTATATATACTGTCCTTCCTTCCGGTCTAGGGAAGAAACAAGTACAGCCTAAGGTAAACAGCAGATAAAGCAATGGATTATGTTAACTCCCTAAAAGGAAACATGTACTAAAGGGAGTGGAGGAAGCACCATGAATCTCTGGAAATGTTTCCTGTGGAGGTACTGCACCTGCAGAGTGCCACAGTACATGTCCTATACCCATACGATTGACTTTCCTTTCAGAAACCTTCCTCAAATTCTCCAGTAGTGAATTCCACAACTAATTGTGCTCATGTGTCTTTAGTAGCAGAATTAGATACTTCTGTGTCAAAAAGAGAGACTCACACTACTGAGTACTAGATCAGTGACTGGCTGGCTCTGCATTACAGCTGAGGTATAACCTCTTTCTCCCCAAGCTCACCTGCCATTTTCAAGTAATTGCTTTTGGACAGATGGTAAGCTAGTGGTGTGCTTATGTGACTAGCTCCTTGGCTTTACTCCCATTCCCTGACAAAAGAAATCTACTTCTGGCTAAATATAGAGAGCTTATTTTTCTCTGTCCTGCTGCCATTCCAGCACTGCAACTCAGTTTACATGGGCTTTGATTATTTTTTTAGCAGTGCAAGGTTTTCAACCAGAGGCTACTACACCCATGTCTGTCAACCCAAACATGCTTTCTTGTATGCCAAACATTTGAGGACAAATTTGTGCAATTATTGTTCAAAGGGAAAGCACACATGGAATAATAGCACATTCTACAACAGGGAAACATTTGCAGGATTTCTATTTAGTACTTCTGTTTTATCATTAAGCTGAAGCCTATCCCACCTGCAATCTAGGATCATGCTAGAAATTGTCTGTGCATATGGTTATAACTTTGGGGCAGATTTATTACCAAGGTTAGCCAAAAATATGAACCTATTTTCAATTTCTGTTTTGTACCTAAATGTTTGAAAGAAACCCACTTTTAACATTTCTGGTTATTTCTATTTCTTTAATATTAAGAAACACGGGTAGCCTTAAAATTAGAATGCAATTTCTTTTAAAAATTAAACCGACAGGTGTTTTAAAATTGCTTTTCCTTCCCAAGATCTCAGTTCTAGTATTACCAGTTTTTTCTGCAAGAGCTGATGGCATCACGAACACACCCATCTTATAAAGAAAGACCAGAGGAACAGAATATTGATGACAAGGCTCAGTAGCTAAGGTAAAGAGGAAATAATATTTTCCCTATTTTAAAATGTATTTATTGTTCATAAAGTAAGTTACAACAAATCATACTTTTAATTTAATCCCTGGACCCACCTCTCCTGAACTTCAGTGCCTTTTTCTGTAAAGCCTACAAATGGGCAGATGGTTCAAATTTTTATCTTAATATTGCATCTCTCTCTGTACCAAAAATGATTGGTATAGCAGACTTGCAGCCAACCAAACCCATGTGGCAAAATGCTCCAGAAGTCTGGGGTCCCCAGATGCAAACCATTTTAAACACCCAGTACAAGTTCTTATCCTTTACATGATGATTTGAAAACATTTCATTGTAGAAAAAAATTATGCTTCAAACTGTCATGCCCCTCCAAGTATTCAGATGGAAATCAGTAGTGAGTGGAAGGGAGCCTGTGTGATAAGGTTTCTGTTCCATTAGAACAGCATCGTCTCAGACCTGTTAGTGTGACCCTTCTTCTGTGACAGTCTCTCAGGCAGGGCTTGCCTTCTGCAGCTGGAACTGAATGTTACAATCAGCTGGGCTGAAGGAAAATGGTAGCATTTGATTTGCAACTTGGAAAGACTCCCACCAGTGGGTGCTAAGCTTTTCTTTCCCTGCTTCCTGTTCTCTAAGCACCCTACCCTGACCACACACACTGAACCCAGCAGAGAAGCCTAGGTGGTTGCCATGGCCAGGGCAGTTCTGGGGAGAGGAGGGAGGACAGCAACTAGTGTGGGTTTGGGAATTAGAAGGGGTATGGCACAGCACCTTTGGTGTCTGCCATTTTAAGAGGCTTGAGTAGGCTGTGGAGCAGCCAGCAGGTGCAGTGAGGCCTAATGAGGTGGTCACATGACTGCAAGAGGGCTCCTGGATTGGAAGAAGATCTGGGCAGCCTCAGTAGAAGCCTAGGCCCTAGGAGCTAAGCTGGTAGTTGCAACTGGAGAGCTGAAGAATGAACATCTCCCAGCTGGAGCTGTTGCTCTCAGAACAGCCTGGAGGTCAAGGGAAGGAACTATGGGGATGGAGGAGGTGCCTGGTCCTGGGGCATTACCTAAAACTACACCTTGCTGGGGTTGGAAGGTGTGGTGGGGCTTTGGTGGGGTGGACCCCAGGAAATACCACACCAGTGCCTCCCTAGTGAATGGTGAGTATGGGGTACCGTATAGTCTCAGTTGCCATGACCTGGTGGGTTACCACATAGAGGGGACAGGTGAGGGGTCCAGGCATGTAATCAAACACCTGAGGCCCAAGGGGCATAAGGCCTAGTAGCCCCAGTGAGGGGGTGGTATAGTGGCCCCAGTGAAAGGCCGTGTGAGAAATCAGTAGGCTGCATAGAGTAGGGTTCACATGGGGGCCTGAAGGACTGCGCATGGGCTGTATAGAGTAGGGTCTGTATGGGGGCCCCGAAAGACTGTGCATAGGCCAGCCTAAGATATAGTGAGCCCAGTGAGGGTGGAAGAGCAGGCTCAGGAGGGGGCTGGAGGAACTATGTGGTACACTGTTTGGAGGACCCCAAGAAGGTGGACTTTTATGGGAAAGTGAGGCCAAACAGCTCAAGAACCTACCCATAAAAAACCTCAACTGGTCTATGCTGGGGCCAGGGCCAGAGTGCCCACTATGATGGACGATCAGAGGCTAGAGGCCAGGAGTCCTGATTGGCCTAGAGGCGAGGCCAGGGCCTATGAGGCCAAAGGTCCCAAAGGAGGCCACTGCCAAGAGGGAAAAAGGGCCTAGGGAGTTTTGCAGCCCAGAATGAGGATGGGGATTAGACTGCCTGAGGAGGAGGGATCCAGGCTAGGGTCTGAACAGCAGGAGGGCACATAGTGGGGCCAGAGCCATAGTGTTGCCACCTGTGTGGCATGGGAGTTGTTGTAGGGATGGTATAGAGCTGTGTTATGTGCTTGGCATTGGGCTATAAATGGGCAACCTCCCACCTCATAAACAACTATTTCTTAGATATATCAAAGGCATGGCAGGAAAGACAGGTGGGAAGACTGCCCGAGACAGGTGGGCAGGCCAGCGATTAGACTGGCCTCATGATGGCCCCCTGTCATAGTGTGGAATGGAACTGGGAAACAGGGAGCTATTGAGAGGACTGGATCTGAGGAACCATTGGTGGGAAAGGGGCATTTGGAAATCCTTGCAGAAAAATAAAAGCAAGAGTTGCTATGGAGAGCAGACACCAATAGGGGAACAGAATGCAGGTGACAGAACAAATACAGGTGATAAGCTAATGGCATGACAGCCAATCTGGAGATACAACACAATTCATAAAATCATGACACATAGGAGCTATCCAAACTGTAGTACCCTCCCTGCCATGTTCACCTTTCATGCAGTTGTACTTACTTCAGAGACCTTGCCATGTTGAATGAGGAGGTTACAGGGCGCTGCTGTAGAGGAACCTCCTCACAGCAGAATGCTGCAGTTCAGCTTCCCCTGCTGCCCTGATGTATGTAGCACATCATGGATGAGCATCTCATCACAGCAAGTCCAGGGTTTTCCTCCAGATAGGATGACTGTTGCTGCTGATGTCCTGTACACATCCCTTCTTTTCCACACTGGGAAGCCCAATCTTCGTATCAAACATCCAACACAAATTAGGGGGAAAGTTAATCATTTGTCAACAGACCTGTAAGGCAACTGACCATGGATTTCCTAAATACCACCTGGGGCCGACTTCGTAAGAACAAGCTCATATTTGGATTAGGAGCAAAATGTAACAACACACAAAAAGACCCTGGGATACTAAAATGTGCATATAATAGAGCAGTGATTCTCAAGCAGGGTGTTGTGCAAACACCTACACAATTTACAAGATAAATCCAGAGATTTCACATAAGAGTTTGGAAAAAAAACAACTTTCTGACCTGTTGTGGGCTTTCTGAATTCTTTGCAGTAGACAAATTGCTCTATTGTTTGGAGTGGAAGCTAAGAGCTGGCATTGTCTGAGGGGTGCCTTGAGTCTAAAAAGGCTAAGAACTAGTGTTATACAGAAATAACAGAAAATGATTCTACAAGCAACATTTTCAATGGCTTATTTTATATATTGCTTGCTTAAAGTTATTGCAACATCATAACAGCAGCCTTCTCTAGCACAGCTTTCAGGTAGAACGGCAAAAACAATACTACAGTTGCTGCTTGCTACTGGAAGAACAGCAATTGAGGCACAAATATTTGTAATGCTTAGCAAGTAACAAAACCCACCAATCTTCTTTTCTGGAGTGATAATAGGTGGTTTCTATTATTTGCATAGCAGTTTAGCCTCCAGGCTCCACATTCTCAAGCCCCATTCCCTTCCTAAAAGATGGGGAGTTTTAGTGTCACAGATTGTGCCCTGGAGAGGTGGCATCTGAACTGGGAAGGGGGGTGGCAGTGCTCAGCTACATATTTGAACAGGCTCAGGAACAGAAGTAGCTGTAGAATTTGGGAATATATAACAACTGCAGTGCTTTCTATCATTATTCTGTTGCAGGCACCAGTTTGTATTGCCTCTCCTGTAAAATATCTTGATTGAAACTATGTTTTTGGTCGATAGAGTAGCAAATAGGTCTTTGAATACAATTTCTTATTTGAGGAGGATTTCATTGGCAATTGGCTGAGCAAATTCCCACTCACAATAACAGCTGTGAACCCTGCTGAGGGCATCTGTTGGATAGTTAATACTTGTTGGGAAGTATCTCACTTTGAGTGCGTTTTGTTTACAAAAAAAATTCCTATGCTTTTTAACACAATGTTAAAGATATTGTACCTCCTGTTTGTTTACATATAATGTTCGATCTGTGTTGTCTGTGTTCACTCGTACTGATTTTCTTCCCTGCAGGGGGCTAAAGTATTGAAGGGCTTTTTTTTTTTGATTGTCTTCAAGTTTCAATTGAGTTATAATAATACCAGCCTAGATACAAAAAGGTTATTACACAGAGTGCTGCACAGGGAATATTGGCCCGATTCGCTTTTTTTTAACGACACCAGTGTAAGAGAAGGAGAAATTCCACTGGAGTTTCACCATTGCTGTTAAATCTTGCATACACAGGGGGATAATCAGGACCTATCTGTCCATGAAGAGTTTCTGCACCAGCCACATTAAAAGAACAGTTGCATCCTTTGCAGCAGGGGTGTCAAACTCACTTGGCCCTACAGGCTGGATGACTGCACAGGGTTGATGCTGTGGGCTGGATTAGGCCCAAAGACCCCCTTGGTGCACATGGCATTTCCTTCAGCAGGTCTAGGACTTAACAGGAAGCAGCCTGGCATCTCAGGTGTTTGGTTGCTGCTGTAGGAACAAGCCGTGGTGATGCTGGGGCTCCACTACTGCATGCCTCACCCAGGTGCTTGACCACTGTGGGAATGTTCCCTGTCACAGCCAGAGCTGAGGCAAAAATCTGTGGACTGGATGACCTGGGTTTGTGGGCTGAATCTGGCCATGTGCTAGATGTTTGACATCCCTGCCTTACAGTATGTGTAGTTCTTAAAAATGCAGGATTCACACAAAATCCTCTCTTGGTGCATGTGCACCTTCCTCACATTTAAGATGGACTACTTTGGCCTGTGGTGTTCTTTAGAGTCATGCCCATGTCCCAGGGAACCTTGAATAACTGCCTTGATGGCATAACATACAGCATGGGTGCAGCCATCGCACTCCCTTTGTTATTAAAGAATTTTAGAGGAACAGGACTCAGTAGAGAGAGAGAGAGAGAGAGAGAGAAAGGAAGCAGGTTGACAGATCTGTGTGGACAGTATCTTGAAAAACTATGGTTAGGAAGGGGTGTAAGTAACCACTCTTTCTTCAAGTGATTGCCTACAGAGATTCCCCTCTTGGTGACTAACAGCAGCCATCTGGGGCATGAAGTAGAATATTGGAATCCCATTAAATTAATGACTACTGCACAGCCTTACCAAATCCAAATCCAGACAGCCCATCCAATCCAAAAGCCTCTGCTAAACAAAAGCATCTTGTAAATTTGAGGGACAAGTTCCATTTAACTGCCTTACAGACTTCTGATATACAGAACTTCTGAAACACTAAGGGCCTGACATCTCTCTTTTCCTTCCAGCTGATGTAGCGGTTGCTAGTAAATGTAATCTTCACTGAAAGGCAGTATATGGCTCAAAGGGCAGTCAGCAACCTTGATCATAATTACAGTATATGGACCCCAAGGAGGAGATGGCTCCCAAACTGGGGAAAAAAACCACACATGAGGCTCTTTGGGCATATTCTGCCACTGTAGGTCAAGAAAATGCAGTATGGTCCCAGACTGGGAAGCAAGGCACAGATAATGCTGCTAGATGGAAGAAAGAGCCTGATTGTTTTTTTTAGGTGAAGCAAACAGTCCAAAATATGATGCAGCGTACACAATAAGGTTTCATTTCTCAGCTAACAGATAGTAGGATGGAACTACAGGATGGTTAATCGCACTCTGCCTTTATGTGGAGAGGGGCATGAGGACTACTAGGGCATGGGTCTGCCTCCAGTGGACATTGCTGACCATATGAATTTAAGCTCATGCTCCCATGGTGTGTGCGCACCAAGGTGGACAACCATTCACACAACAGGGCTTTTAGGAAAGAAGCAACATCGATGAAAAGTAAAGGGCACTTGTCTAACTATATATGGTAATCACCTAAGTTGGAATTTGGAAGTACTGTGTGGCTAACACCTGTATTCTTCCAAAATACCAGTATGCTACAGAAAGGTTAATGGGAAGTCTGCAGCATTTTGATTTTACCTTCCATGTGAAAGCTGACCACTATGGTAAACAAACATCCTCCTGTTGGGATATTGGTTTAGTATGGTGAGAGAAAAAGTTGTATTATGGTTATTTTGCACAACACATACTTTCTGAAGCATCTGTTTTGTCCTTTCAATTCCCTCATCCAAATATGAGTAGGACCACTGGGTCTGTCATGATTACAGACCAAGTAGCAGTGTAGTCTGGACATGCATTATTTTGATATTGTACCCATACAGCTATGCCCCCACACACCTTCCAATTTTGAAATAATTTAGTAGCAATGTTTTCAGAAATACATCACCAATCCATGTAAAGCATAATTTTTATCATATTTGATGCAACAAATAATGAAGGAAAAGTAAACATTTATTTTACAGTGATAAAAACTACTGTGCCTAAGGGGGTATAACTGGCCAAGTGAAGGCTGAAGTTTGTGCTCACATATGCTGGTATAACTCCAGAGATTTATCCCTGCTTTGTATGGATATAAACTGACTACAGACAGATTCTCAGGACATTTTTTATTTGCTCACATACCAAACATGTTACTAGTTTGTTCTGTTTTCAGATCCTTGTGCTTGAATCTGGTGTAGTTTTAAAATTATTTAATCTGTTTTGGAATCGGAGAATATGGAGCTTCTTCACTTGCCTTCTATTAAATTTCACAATAGACTAAACCTCGTCTTACTGAAACATTGTAATGGTGGGGCCCTGAGTTGCATATTGATATTGTATCCTGTATAATACAGCTGTGATAATATAGACTTCCTTGTAAAATTGAGTACTTTGTAAACAAACTGCTACTGAATAACATACGTGAGTACAAAACTTGCTTTTTTACTCGCATCACATAGCCAAATTATAGTGTTATTCCTAAAGGGCTTTGAGGAAGGTGCAGCTAAGTTGGATGGTTCCGTGTAGCATGTAGGAACAACTACTTGCTGAAAGCATTTTTAAAAGGCATCTATCAAGGCTTTGTTATACATCCTGAAAAATGGTGTACTTCAGACACACTGCTACTACTTCTGATGTAGACCTCAGAATAGAACAGATCCAAAGAGGCTTAAGGGTTAGGGTACCTACATTGTGAAAAACCTCACCATACTGCGGATAAAATTAGGTTGTGTGTTAACTGTTTGGATATTAAATATTTTCTGGTAGCCAGTGACTGTTAAAAAATTAAATTAAACCGAGAAACCTCTACTCTGGAATGGAACTGTTTTGTATCACATGAAACCCCAGTGTTGGCAGGTCATCATGTTGGTAGCAAAGCACTGTGAAATGATCAGCAACTTCAGTTTATTTTGAACACATTTCGGTCTACTATATTTGGTCTAGATAATGCTTTAGGGCCATGTATATGATTCTGTACATTGCTACTATCACACTAACCTCACAGTTTTAAGGTTCAAGATTTTTAATATATACATATATACACACAGAATACAATCATACCTACATGGATATAATTTAGCTCATACATAGCTGTATTAAGGTAATGTTATTTCTTGCATGTTGTCAGATTTAGGATTTTATCTTCTTGCCTCAACATTGGTGAGCGTATGCAGGTGTAAGATGATCAGTCACTTACAAATTTTTTCTTACCTAGTGAATTATAAATTATGGTTATTCACTGACAATAAAAGGTCACCATCATAGTTTAACAATGGTAGTACACTGCTAACTACTCTATGCTAATACCGTGTTGATTAATTCAGAATCTTTATCATACCCATTGGGCCAAAATAAATTTGGCACTTCATTTCAAGAAAGGTGAAAGTAAACTAAATCAGCAACAAAAAATGACCATAGGGCTAAACTAACTGAAAACATAAATTAACAGAGTAATCTTGGCAAACTTCACATAAAAGGAGGAAAGGTTTTTGCTAGTATAAAAGAACAGTGACATCTTGTGGGGATAGAGAGAAATAGTTGTTCATAAGGTCACAGCAAACTAGTCTGATGATAATGTTTGTGCACTGAAAATAATCACTCCTACAAAAGTTTAATACATATACCATAAATAGTGTTTGGTAGAAATTAGGCTTTATTGCTCTTACAAAGAAGAATTAAAGGTCAAAAAAAATAAGAAGCAGGTAACTGGTAAAAAAAATTTCTCAAAACAAAACAAATGGAGTGTAGTGCAGTTGAAATAGCTCTGCAACAGCTTTGTTTTCTGAAAGTGGTTAGATTGTTAATCATTGCAAAAGTTTCACTCATACAACATTGTAATAAATGATTTAAGGGACATGTCAGACACAAGGAATTATGTCAAAAAGACATATAGTCAAACAAAAAATATCTGTGATAAAAATGACATCAATATAAAGTGTTTTAAAAAATGTACAAATAAATATCATTTTAATAAAGAAGTATGGATAATCATGCTTTTTCTTTCAGTAGATGATGGACCATGCCAAATAATCTGTCATATGTATTGCATAAAAATCAATTTTTTCTACCACAATGGGAAATAAAATAACAGATAGCCTGCATCCCAATACAGTACATATGGTTCGGACCTTCATATTGTATTAGAAGAGTGAATATCACTTTCTGGGCCAGATCTTCAGCTGGCATAAGGAGTCATAGGTCCAGGGAAGAACCATGACAATTTAAAGCAGACAAGGAAGATCTTGCCTCAGTTCTTTTGTAACTAACAATCTGGATTATAAAAACATAAACATTACATCTTGAAAAATGATATATTTTCCTACCATAACATAAAATGTTCATCTCATTTCATTTTACCTGAGTAACCTAAGTAAACAGATTACAAGGCAATTTAAACATATTCGCTAATACAAGGTTTATAGGACTTCTGATATATAGAAATGCACCTTGACACTATCTATTTGCAGTTTTACAAATACAAAATGGCTAGGAATTTTTAAAACATATTTACTGAACAGCAATGTCTTTGATGTTCTGTACAAATCAGTAGGTGCAATGGAATTATGTACAGGAATTTTTACAGATTTTGTGCAACTTGGCTTTCATGTGCATTTAAAGAACTGCTGTCAATATCACAGAATTCACATATCTGTTAATATTTACCAGTGCCAGGAATGGAGATCACAGAAAAGAGGACAACAGCTCCTAAAGTAATACTGTGCTATGAAGACATCTGTACATAATTCAAATAGTGCATATTATCAATGTTTGATGACGAGTATTATATAGCAGCAAATACAGACAATGGCATTTACAGATTCTAGGTTTGTGGTATTGTATTTAAATAGGAATGAATATTTGTATATATAAACATCAAGGAAAGAACTGGAATTTGTTGGGAAATAATGTAATACTAAGCTTTCAGTTCAACTTGCAGAAGATTAGTGCAGTAGAAAAAATCCTTTACAACAGAAACAAAACCATTCAGAAGCATTGTCAACTCAAAGGTTAATTCGGTTTATTTCATAACTGTAGCAACTGAAAGTTAAAGAAAAAACAACATGAAAATGAAGATTAGTTATATTTGATGGTAAAGTGTACTTCCCTACAAGTACCTGTCAGATTCCCTCCTTTTTTGTGCTCTGTTCACTCCACTTTTCTTTTATTTGTTTGTTTTTGTTTCTTTAACATTTGACATATTTGCTCTCATTGAAGCACAAGGAGTCTGCTTAAGCAATTCTCAGTGCCTTGGTGGAAAAAAACTGTAGGAACATAGTCATTTTTACGAGGTAAGCTTGGAGTAACTTGGAGGAGAAAATTTACGCTTCAAGTACTTGAGTATGTAAAGTGGAAGACAGCTTACAACAGTGATTGCTGACACTTTCCACAGGAAGGTCACAGTTGTGATAAAGGCAACATCTGTGGAAATAAAAATAAATTATAAGATGATAACACAGATTGCTGGGACTTCCACATTGCAAAGTAAATATATATTTTAAAATTGTTATCCTGTTTTACTATTTAAGACCTTACTATAAAGAAACATACTGTCTATATTTGAGAAAGACTTTTTAAAATTTTTGAGTTTTCATTTAGTTTTTGATAATGCAGATTAATCAATTATGGACAGCAATAACTATTTTAGAATCTCTCTGATGCTGAGTAAAATCACTGAAGCAGCATAAAGCATACGGAGTGGGGACAGAATCTCACCTGAAAAATTGTATATTGACAATATAAAAAGCTGTAGGTTCTTGCTTAGTTTTTTTTTTTTTTTTTTTTTACTGATACTGATAATATTTTTTGCTATTGATGCATACTTGGTATTTCCATTCAGTGTTGCTTGGATTTAGAACATACTTATGCTAAGATTTCAACTCCCTCATCCATTTGTTAGGACAAGTTTCTCATTTTTCTTTTGAACTTAGAATGCTTTCCTCAGAAATAATATAATTCACATACAAAAACTGTAATATAAAATATTTTGCAGCTTTCCCTTCCATTTTAAGATTGCTTAAATATTTAATTTGATATGAAATAGGCATATGTACACACAATATTCCTTTTAGTTTGGTGGCAGAAATTCACAATAGGCACAGCATTTACTTTTATTGCTAGGGGTGCAGCAATAGAGATTTTGGAGGCTGAAACCGGTAGCTGATTTTTAAGGAGGCGTATCTGCTGATATGGATCCGATTTCCAATATAGAGTCTGGCAGCTTGAAGAGCTGTGTACAGCGGTATGTTTGTTGTGGTGGAAGGGGAGGGAGGGGGGGAGGGAAAGGGTCTGGGGGGAGGGGGGCAGATCAAGGCCCCTGCAGAGAGGGAGGAGTGGGGCTGTGGCTGGGGCAGGCACTGTTCAGCCAGGGTGGGGTGGGGTATGGGATGGAGCCGCAGCTCCTCTGGGGGGTCGCAGGGAGGAGGGATAGCCCCTGCTGGTGCGTGCACCCTAGGAGGGCACAGGGGCAGGGCTGTGTGCCCCCAGATCTGCATGGGGGGAGGTGGTTGCCACTGCAGGCTGGGGCCTTGGGTTGGGGAGGTGGGGGATTGTTGCTGGCTGGCAATGGTGGTGCTGGGAGGGAGCTATGGCAGGGGCTGCAGCCACCCCAAAATTCACCATAGCCCCCCCCCCCCCCAACATCACCACCCTCTGTCCTGAGCGCAGCCCTAGGCTCTACACATACACCAGAAAGAGCCCAGTGCCACCCTGCCCTCAGCTTGCAGCGGCAGCCCGCCCTGCCCCTATCCGGGGGCACATGCCCACTCTCCCCAGTGCCCTCCTGGGGTGTGTGCAGTGGCAGGAGCTGTCCCTCCCTGCCCACAAACCCCAGACAAGCTGTGGCTCCATCCCGTGCCCTGCCCCGCCCCGTCTGGTCTAGGCAGCCCCAGCCCCACTCCCTCCCTCACTGTGGGGGAGCACTGATCTGCGCCCCCATGCCCCTTCCATCCCTCTTCCCCTTCTACCACAACAGACTTACCAGGTGCACATAGCTTTTCAAGCTGCCAGGCTGTGCTCTTCGCTGCCTACATGCTGTGCTGCTGTTGTGTGCATGCATGGGCATTTAATCGGCCAAATTATTGGCAACATCAGGCCGATTTCCGATATAGTCAATTTTCTTTATATTGGTGCCAATGCGATATCAGATCTATGTATTGGTGCACCTCTAGTTATTGCCATGAGCAGCAATCCAAGCCTTTTTTGTGATGTACGGAGAAATGTTGGTGGTAGAAATAAAGATCAAGTCAGAAGAATCAAATTATTCTGGTTCTTCATTGTAATTATTTGAAGACACAGGGTGACTCACATTATTTTTATTAAATTAGCAAGTCTAGACACTTCAATTCTTTTTTTAATATTCTGTATTGGCTAGAACAGGAGGTTGCAACATATGACCGGCAGAGCTACTTCAAGGCTTTGCCTGTCCCTGTATACCAGGGATGGGCAATTATTTGGGTTGGAGGGCCACTTAAAGAATTTTGGTGAGCTGTTGCGGGCTGTGTGCTCATGCAAACACACACACACACATACACACACACATGCTCCCTGCAGCTGGGCCAAGAATGGTGCAAGAGCCACAGCAGAAATGAAAGCATAATCCTACCTGGGCTGTAGCGTTTTATCTCTGCTCTTTCCTGTCTCTCTCCCTGTGCTTCCCAGCTTGGCTGACACTGGCTGGCAGGAACATGGCTAAGTGTTGTACTGTGCCAGGGGCAGGGCCATGGCATTCTCAGCCCCCATGGAGCCAGGTTGGAGGGGGCTAAGGTGGGGGTTTAGTTCCTTCCTTCATCCGCCCCCCTTGCTGCACAGTGCTGGACAGGTGGACAGGGCTCTGGGCTCTGCTGGCACTGTAGGGGATGCTGGGTGGAAGCAGCCCTGCCCATCTGGCACCGCTGGGTCAGACTCCATTTCTCAATATGCTGGGCAGTGCCAGGAGGGTGGGCTGGCTTGCTTCCATCCAGGGTCCACTGCAGCACCAGGAGAAGCTGGAGCTGGAGCCGCCACCCTCAGGCCTGTCAACTGAGTCTATTTGGCCTGCAGACTGATGATGGCTCTAGCCTCTGCTGGTGCTGTGGGCTGAACATAATCAACTGTGGGGCTGGATATGGCCCGCAGACCAAATTTTGCCTATCTCTGCTGTACATACACCAGGGCTGAGCAGCACGAAACTGCCCTGGGGCCAGGGAGCTGAAAGCTGTGCATCTCCCTAAGCCCCCTTCCTCTTCCCCAAGGCTGTGGTGTGAGCACAGCTTCAGCCAGAAAGGAGTTATGCTGGGGCAGCAGGAGCAGTATGAAAGCAACTTCCAGCTCCTTAGCCCTGGCACAACTTCCTTCTGGCTGGAATCTGTGCTTCTGCTGCATCTGGGGAACAGGGGGCTGGGTGAAGCTGAAGGGTAGCTGTGCCAGGGCTGGGGAGCTGGATGCTGTTTCCATGCTGCTACCACTCCTCCCCAACCCCTGCCCTCTGCCCCCCACCAAATCATTTCAAATATAGAAATTATCATGATTGATTTTTTAACCCAAGAAAAGGCCACAAAACCTTTGGCAAATATGTTCCTATTCATATACATAATGTGTAAGTGAGCATACTTAAGAAACCAGGGTTTTCTTGTACATATACACTTGAAATAGCAATGCCTTTTAGTGAGATTTTCTTCATGAAATTTTTTTCTTAAAGGAAACTGTAATTCCACCTACCTAAGAAAGCTCCAAAAGACACTCTGCCTATACCTGTTTAAAAAAGAGCAAATAAGAGAGAAAAGGACAGATTTATAGAAATAAAACAGGAAACTAGAAAAGAGCAACTATACTAAAAGAAATATGAGAGAGATCATAAATATATGATTAGTGGTGTTAATAGGAGGACTGCTTCCTGCAACTGTCATTCAAAACAGTCATTACCAGTGAGATGCTGCATGATGGAGCCAAATATTTTGGGTCTTTCTAATTATACTAGGTTATGTCTTATTACTTGGAGAAGTTCAATATGTCTGTTCAAAAGACATAATAAAAGAATAATGTTGCTTTAGTTAAAAGTTCTTGTTCGTATAAACAAATGGAGGAGAACATCGTTTATGTGCATATATTAAGTCAAATCCAGCACTATCAGACTGGATTGTCTTCCCCAGGTATATAAATTAGTCTAACCGTGGGCTGAATGGGCTTCACTGTCTTAATTCACACTTGTTTCAGGAATGTCAAGTTAGCTACCAACAAATACCCTGAAAGTTTCCAAACTTTGACAGATAAAGATAGTTTGACAGGTAAAGTGAAAGTAATGTATTGAATTGGTGTGGTAAAACAAGAAATGTGCGTGTATATTCAGACTAATCAGTGAACAACATACAGTGCAATATATCCCACAAGTCTTTATTAAAGCCTGTGAACTGATATTACTGAACCATTTTTAATACTCAGCTGAATATAAGTTCCCTACAAAATATATGGAATACTAATGTAAAGTTATCTAGACGCAAAAGTCACATAACTGTTTACTTATCAACTAAGTTGCTTCCATTTGATCAGCAAATATTTCAATATTAAGTGACCACACCTTTAGGAGTCCTACTGAGAAACACGAAGGTCCTTACACTTTTGGTTGGTGTACAGTTGCAATACCTATTTTGTGTAAGACACTGGCCATCACCAGCCAAAAAGAGTATTTATGTTTCTTAAATATTTATGTTTATTAATTGTTTTGATCTGGAAGAAAATCATTTTAGCATGCCATACACAATGGATGAACTGGATGCTGGACTAAGAACAGCAAAGCAGCTGGACTTGAAGACATATGCACAAAGCAGATAAAACCCTTGATCCCACAATCAAATTATGGGTATAATGCCATTTTTAACAATTGTTCATCAACCCTTAGAATACCTACATTAAGGTGACAGGCCCATTTAATAGCTCTATTAAAGCCAGGAAAGGATGCATCTGGCCCAGAGAACTTTAGGCCAGTGTCACTTCTGTGCCATCTTTACAAACTTCACAAATTCCTTATTCTCAATCACCTTTCACCTCCTATCAAACAACATCTAATAACAGAACAAGCTGGATTCAGACCAGGAAAATCCTGCAAGAGCCAAATACTAAACATCATACAGCATACAGAAGATGGGTCTGAGAAAGGGATAACAGGTGCTGTGTTTGTAGACTTATTAGCGGCATATGACACAGTCACCGACTGAAACCTGCTTGCCAAAGTCTACAATATGATGTACGACTACCATCTAGTGTAGCTCATGCAATCTCTTTTGGAAAATATACATTTTTACATGGAACTGTGTAAGAAACGGAGCCTCTGGAAATGGCCTCCCACAGGGTAGTGTACTAGCATCAATCCTTTTTAACATATATACCAATGACCAAACCATGTAGAGTAATACAAGGAGCTTCATATATGCTGATGATCTATGCATCACATCACAAGAGAAAAACTTTATCACTATTGAGACCAGACTGACATGTGCACTGAGCAACCTCCCAGATTACTACAGTAAGAACCAGCTTTGTACCATCCCAACCAAGATGCAGGTCACAGCTTTTCACGTATGCCACAGAGAAGCCAAGCAGAAATTACACATTATCTGGGATGGAATCTCACTGACTAATCACCTAAACCCCATGTATGTGGGGGTTACAGTGGACTGAACACTTATGTTCAAAGCACACGTAGAGAAGATGAAAGGGAAAGTTAGCACCCACAACAACATCCTTTAAAAACTGTTCACCTCAAAGCAGGGAGTGAACCTAGCTACATTATGAACCACTGCTGTTGCCTTGTGTTACTACACTGCAGAGTATGCATGTCCAGTATGAGAATGATCAGTCGATGCCGAGAAAACAGACCCAGTTCTAAACAACAGCTGTTGTGACATACCAGGATGTCTAAAGTCAACATCAAAGGATAGCATGTGCTTACTGGCTGGTATTGCACAACCTGATACCTAATGGCTTAAAGTATGAAAGAGTTTTGTTGCGCTATTGAATACGATGGCTGACAGGGCATGACTGAGGTTATGGAAGGAAAGATTATGTGCAATCAGGTGTTCTGAAATGGACCCGGAACCCCAGGAGGACCTTCCAAGAGAGGTAGATCTACACTGGCCACCATGGTGATGCCTAGATTGCCTGTGTGTGCAAAGTGGAAGATCAAAACCAAACATGATCAAATGGAACTACTCTAATGACATGAATATATGCGAGTACGGTGAAGTGCATTCTATCAAATATCGCTGTCTACCATCAGCTCAGAAACAAAACAAAGAGAAAGCCCAATCAGGGAAGAGCCAGAAGAATTCAGAACTGAAGACCAATATTGCAAAATTGATATGCTCATGGCAACATCATTAAAATGCAACTCTCTTGAGCTATGGTGAGAAACTGGAATACCCACCACAGCGGACAGTCACACAAGCTATTACATAACATATGTGTATAGTGGCTAAAAGAGAACATTTGGAATTTGAGAGAGAGAAAGAAAAGGAGATATTTCTAATAAAGGTACTCCTCACTTAACATCGTTCCAGTTAATGTTGTTTTGTTATTACGTTGCTGACCTATTAGAGAACATACTCTTTTAAAGTTGTGCAATGTTCAGTTATAACATTGTTTGGCTGGTAGATAACTACTGTGACATAATGGGATTCACTTAACATCATTTTGCTTAAAGTCACATTTTTCAAGACCGTAACTATGAGGTTAAGCGAGGAGTAGCTGTACTTACAATCTGCCAGTTAATACTTAAGCATAAGAATGCTTAAGAAAGACTTCATTTCTGAAAAAAATGGCAGTTTTTACTCAATAGATATTACTTGCATGAATTCATTCCTAGCTATAGACTATCTGATGTCAGACAAATACTGACAAACATTTTTAGTGATTTTTACTCCTTTTTGTACTGAAGGGCCTGCAGAATAGAGATGGGGGAGCTGGATTCTATTCCTCTTGTATTATCCTCACCAGAATTATTTTCTTAATGTCCATTCTACTGGTGGCTGAACAGCAGAAATACCACTGAGGGATAATTTAAGTTAAGCACAGTTGAAGGAAAGAGTCCATCTAGAGTCTCAGATCCCAGGCAAAGCTTGTGAAATTCCATTTAAAAAATGTATACTCCTTGACTCCCTTTGCCATGCAAATTGAGTATTTTTCTCAAACAGTCAAATTTCAAAGAAATGTACTTCAAATATTACCATGTGCACTTTAATAACAAAGTATGCCTTGTACAGCAGGGTGATGTACAAAGCATTTTCCTAGATGTATTAGTAGGACCTTGAGACAAAACTAAGGCACGCTATAATTTAAGAGAAACAAAACTAAGCCTGACCTACCTCTGAAACTATCTGCTGCAAAGGATTTTACAACAAAACTACCTGTCTTACATGCTAATCCATCTAGTTTAGCTCTGTACTTTAATGCTTTATTTAGCTTTAATGCTCTTGGATGGATCTAAGGAGACCTCACTCGGTCTGGTTTCTTCCAGGAATAAAGATAATAAAACCTTCAGCTCCATGCAAGGTCCAAAATTTGGCAACCTCAAAAAACTATCTATAACTTTAAAAATACACATGCAAAATGCTGCCTTACTGCACTAGTCTTATTTTAAGAGGCTAGCTGATTTAGATTGCAAATAAAATAATTAATATTGTCTTAGTCTGGAGTGAGAATATGACTGCAAATACTTTAGGGTAGGGACTTCTGTATGTGGAAAATGCTTAGAGTAAGTGGCACTGTACTCCAAACACCACTGCTATCAGTCATTACAACATACTGTGATTAAGAAACATCCACTGCAGGTCATATCTAAGCTGAACAGGCAGATATCTTTCCTTTATCAGACATTAGCTAATGATAATATTCCTGAGGAAATTTTGCTAACTATAAAGGAACATTTTTTTAAAACAATACTTGAAAAATATTTTAAAAAGTCTCTTTTGGAATGGTATCTGCCACCTTATCAAATACACTTGAATATTAATTACTGAACATTAACATGCATTTCATCTACCTATAGAAAAATCTCATATGGAAACATGAAATCAACTTCCATCTCTCAAAATTTTCAAGAGCAGGTTAGATAGACATTTGGGATGATTTAGTAAAGGATGATTTTGCCTTGAGCAGGAGGATGGACTAGATGATCTGGTCCCTTCCAGTCCTATTTTCCTATGATCTTAAGTTGCTAATACTTTATTTATCATTGCAGAACTGTTTTTATCTTACAGAAATAAAAATATTCAAATATCCAAAAGCTGTTTTAAATCTGCCTTATAAAGCTTTGAAAGCTGGTGCTTTTAAGGATGTTTTTTATTAAACTGCATACAATTTCAGTACTGTCCATCTAACAACTTAAAGGCAAGGAAGAATGCTTTGCATTTGAAAACTTGTCTAACTTTATCCCAACTATATAGTTGGACCAATAAAAGTTATCACCCTAAGAAATCCTTGCCTGTCGTATAATTCCTGGACCATCATGGCTAGAACATCACTCTAACTTTAATGATTCAAAGCTGATTCAAGATGACAGCAGCTTGTATCATCTTTGAAATGAAGCACAATGAGAAAAAGCATGTGCACACCGAGTAAAAGGTTGTATAGATAAACTATGTAAAAAATCTGCTACAAATCCTGAAGAGAAATGAAGGAAGTATTTTAGAATTTATCATGAAATGTCTGAAGCACTGAAGCGGTTTCACAAAAATACATAAATATTTGCAACATAACACGTGAAAAAATATTACAAACAACTATTTTAGAAAACTTACTTGCTGAGCCAAAGACTTTCTATTGTTACTCACCAAAATATTCATTTAGAAATGCAAGGGAGGCCACATAGCAGCCAAGACTGAGGAATTCAGCCACCACCATTAACCAGTGCCATGTTCGTATGGTCAGTGCAACCATCAAGAGCTCAGTCAAGATTAGGGCAGTAAAGGAAATGGCAACAACATGTACAAATTCAGATTCAAAAAGCAGCAGGGCTCCATACATCAGAATACCACCTGAAAAAGGCACACAAAGTTAGAGATTCATTGTGAGACTATATTTTGGTTTGGTGTTCTTTTCAATTGAGAGGTAAATACTGGATCAGTTAATTTGAAAGTTTTTTCCATTCATTTCTTATGAGAGACTATCACTAATATTTTTTCCACTCTGTGTGTACAATAGTAAAACCAGAACAAGACTGCAAGATAATAAAATAACACTATCAGAAAATTAAACACATTTTAGTGTAATATATCTGAGCAACCATTAATTACATTTTCAACAATATCTCATTTATCTGTAGCATTAGACAAAATGAACTTAATTACTTTTAACTGATTACATAATTCAGATTTTTAAAATAGTACTTCGGTCATTCCATGAAAGAAAACTACTGTGTACCATATGCAACGTGATAAGCACTCGTTAAAATTTTTCTGGATTAGCATTTAATTAAAAACAGGTCAGTTTTTAGGCGACATGCATCAATAAAAATACCAATCCATGCTGCATTGTGAATAGGTCTGGCACAATGCTAGAATATCGATTTACGAGATAAAAAGAAAGCAATATATATAACTGTTGATGAAATTTTAAGCTTTGGGAATTTAACCTGGACCTGAAAAACAATATTGTTAATAGTAGACAAAAAATCTTTAGTTCAGTAAAATTAGGGATCTCTCCTACCTTGGTAAATACTGATTAAAACCCAGATGAAGAAGGTCTTAAAAGACAAGGATCTTCCCTAAAGGAAACAGGTAAGACAGGTTAGTTAAGTACAGTAGAAAAATCTACTTGATCCATGATTTTTTAAAGTAGCTCAGCACTGTAGAGACATTCCAGTAACACTTTGCAAGGCATAACCTCTTAATTTTACAACTGTAGTGAGCATTTTCATGTGATCTGGGCTGTAAAGTTTCCACTGGCTTCAGTATCTGGGGGAACGTTTGTTCACCAGAGCGCCCCAAGGGATAAAGACTAGGTCGAATGGTCATAAACTACTACAAGACCGTTTCAGGCTGGACATAAGGAAGAATTTCTTTACTGTCCGAGCCCCCAAGGTCTGGAACAGCCTGCCACCGGAGGTGGTTCAAGCACCTACATTGAACACCTTCAAAAGCAAACTGGATGCTTATCTTGTTGGGATCCTATGACCCCAGCTGACTTCCTGCCCTTTGGGCAGGGGGCTGGACTCAATGGTCTTCCGAGGTCCCTTCCAGCCCTAATGTCTATGAAATCTATGATTAGCTTTGGATTTGTGTGGCGAGGCCAATATTGGGGGTACAATAATGGAACAAATAGAAGACCTACATTTTAGATTGCACTGCTATTGCTTCCTCTCTTCAGAAGGGCTAGTTACAATAAAATGTTACTCGTTTGCTTATTTTTTTGGTATTTATACCCGTTGTTTTTGTTATAAACATGAGAGCAAAACAGTAGTTTGGAACTGCCAACTTGAATCTCAAAACATAAAACAAAACTGTAGTTAGTATGCTCTAGTATATTCTAACTATCCATTTTGAATGTCAGACAGCTATTTGCTAAGAAACAGTGCCCACAGTGCCAACTGAAACACATAATATGGCTTATTACACTAAAGGCTCATAGATGATTTCCTAGCCCAATAAGGAAATATTGTCTTCTTGTGACAGTAAACAAGCCATGGGCTCAATCAAAATGAACTGTCCAAATTATATAAATAAAATGCGACTAATTGTGTGTGCTAGGACTTGCATCGTGTGAGGGGATTTGGACTTTATATAGAGAAGGAAGTGCAAACACAGAAAATAAAAGGAGGCATAAAACAACTATATGTGCCCGTGAAAAAGGCAAATCATACCACCAAAAATGTGGATCACCACTCAAAAGGGAGAAGTATTTCAAAACAGCATGGCCATAGCCAGCCACAAATTAACCCACTATTGCTCTGGGTTGAGACTAAAAAGCACTTTCCTGGACTGGTACAGCTAAGGGTGGGAAATTGTTATTCTTCCACGTTGAATGCAATAGTGGTACCAAAGCAGGCAAATATGGAAAACTTCTAGTCCAGGTAAGAGCACACTGAATGCAGTTATCTAAATGATTATACAGCCATCACAAAACATATCCACAGCAAACAAAGGGAAACAGAGACATTCTAAGAAGAATCTGGTATGGATCTCACATAAAGGCCTGGATGTTATGTGAGCATGGCTAGAGCATGGCCCTTCTGGCCCACAGATTAACAGTGCACAGAGATAGTTGTAAAAAGTTTACGGAAACAGTATCTTGGGACTTAATTCACCTGCATGGGTTTAGAAAGAGGTGTGGAATTTGTGCACCTCTATGCCTTTGAAGGTACCTGGCGCACGGAGGGGGATTCATACCTTGGCCTGTGGTGGGAGCAATGGCACCTATCCTCTGAGTTTCATCAGGGATATATGGGTGGGATTCCACAAGAGCCATGGTGGAAGAGGTGCTGAACCCAGGTAGAGGGATGCAGCCATACTCAGCTGCTCTCACCTTCTCTCTCAACTTTGCCGGCTTGTTCCGATTCCCTGAACAGAGCAGCCTGGGTTACTGCACCTCTCCCCCCTCCACAGGACCTTTCCAGCGCTAGCATGTCCCAGAAAATGAACCAAACCATAAGAATCTGACTCCTATCCCATGTCAACATGCAAGCAACAGTAGGAGAGGTATTCAGCAGCATAGCATTGGGAAAGATTTATGTTAGTGTCTATAATATAAAAAGGGATATGCAGAAAGATGTTTGTTTCATATTGCCATGATCCTAAAGCAATACAATCATGAGCGTCTACAACAAACACTCACAAGAGAATTACATTGTAATGCTAGAGCCAAATACAGATCTTGTAAAACATGAGTCATTTGTGCATTATTGATCTCACAATATTTTAACCAGAAATATTACTCGGTAGTTCTCAAGTTTCCCCACATGCTCATTTTTATTTCCTAAAGGAGTATTATGGGCACTATCAATTTGAAATATACTTCTGTGGGTGCCAAGCCATGGAACCCAAGAATTTAGAGCCTTCAAGCTTTCTGGCTTCTGCTTTAAGAAAAGCATAATTTGTCTTTCTGCCTATGGGTGCATATAAGCATTCAAATGAACCAGTGGAAATTAAACGGTTTAGACTAAGCAGTGGAAAATACTACCAGTTGAAGGTCAGGCAAGCTACAGACACTGTGCTACAGATGGCATCCAGCCAGAGGGCCAAGAGCGCACATCCCAGCATGCCTGGAGACAGGTGGCCGCATGACGGGAGCAAGTCAGGGCTGACTGACTGTGGCCCATAGGGACCATGCCTCACTCTTAACAACATCCTCTCCCTCCCAACCTCTCAGCTGTCAGGCTATCAGACAGCAGACCTCAAGGGGTCTCTTATCTTTTGAAGCTGGGGCTTTTGCCATGGAGTGGGGGACTTTCACAACAGTGACCCTGGAGTTCTGGCTGCAGGAAGCCCTACTACCGCCACCAGAGCTCAGGACTCTCAAGTCCTGCCAGGGAGAACATCTCCCTGATTTCAAAGCATGTGCCAGCAGCCTTGCATAAGGAGTTGGAGGTGCAGGACTCTGAAGTGCCACGAGGGAGTGATGCTCTCCTTGCACAGCACTTCTAGCCAGCACTCACAGCTCCATGCATGGGCCTGCAGGTGCAGGCTCTCAAGTGCTGAGTGAGGAGAGGCTCTTCCCCCACACAGCACTTGAGAGCTCTGCCCCTGCAGCCCCCATGTTGCCAGGGTGCTAGTAGGTATGGGGGGGCTGGAGGTGGCTCTCCCACCAGCTTGGGGAGGGGTGGAGGTAACAGCTGCACAGCCCTGGGGCTGTGGAGAAGGTCTGGGCTTTTCGGGCCCCAGGGATGACAGGGGAAGGGGTTTGGTCTGTGACTCAGCCAGACCAAACCCCGGTTGAGTCACAGACTGCCCCTCTCTGGAAGGGAGAGAGGAGGAGAAGCAATGCCCGGAGGACAACAGAAAAGCTGCTACCAACATGGGAAGTGTACAAGCTTTTGTTAACCTGACTAATCCGTATTGCACTAAGATTAAACTTTGTCAGTCTGGGTTTAACTTTCCACCCCGTGCAGCATTTTTAGACCAGATTAAGTGCTGTGAATGCATGTATGCTAAACATTTCTACCACACTAAAAACAATTCTACCGATAGAATTGTAATGCTTTTCTACATCCTAAGTTACCTTCTACAAATATTGTCTTTGGAAATCAGCTCCTTTCATATAACACCAGCAGATTTGAATGACAAAGGTCATAACTATCTTTGGTAATAGCAAGTGGGTTTGAGCTCTCCTAGGATGACTAGCATGGGCTGAAGGCTCTGAAAGCTTTGAAATATTAATTAAAGTAAAATAAATGAGAAAACAATTGAGCCCCTATACATGTGCACAGAACCTGCTCCGACATGCTAGAAATCCAGCGAGTCAGAGCAGACTTGATTAACTGAGTCTGCTGAGCACGGAAATTAGTGTGGCTCGCTAATTAAAGTGCCCAGTGCCATGTCTGGGAACACGTGTAAAAATGCCAATAGTTCCCTTTTCCCAAAAAGTAACACACCCTAGTTTAAATTTAAAGTAAAAGATTCTGAAGAGTTTGGTCCATCAGGCTCTGAGAATGTCTCTATAAACCCCTACAACTTCAGAAGTCTTTGGAGATGCTGGCATACACATTAACTTTTGAGGCTTTATTCATAACTATGTTAGGAAAGAGGTACATCTGCACAGCTTGAGCTTCTGAGGGGGAACAAAAGAAGTTGTGGCATTTCAGGTTTCTTTGGGATAACTTTATTTAGGATGAAAGTTTACCAAGCATGAAGCCAGAGTCCCAGAACTGTAGGGTAAACATAGACTTTGTATAGTCATTAGGGGTTAACTTTGAAAACTTCCTGCAACTCTAAAGTTAGGCCAAAGACACTACAGTTTAAAGTGGTGCTTGTACTCTAAAGAGAACCATTGCATTAAATCAGGAGGCAACATCCTACAAATGTGTCAGCTACTGTACAAAATGTAAGTTGAAAGGAAGGCAGGAAGCAGAGATCTAGAATCTGGAACTGGTAGACTGAGAAACAATTGGAGCTAGCAGTTCAATTGACTACTATGATGCAATTATCCAACTTAATGAAAAATAAGGAATTTGGTCTGGAACTGCTGTTTTTCCCAGTTTTTATTCTCTCTTTCATTACTACGTTTTGGCTGCTGAATTCCAACCAGGTTTCTACTGGCCAGGAAGCCTGCATTTTCTTTTCCAGAGGACACAACTCCTGACAGGCAAAGATTTGTTTTTCCGATGCACCCAATCTCTTTTGGCCAAGGAAGCAGAAGCCCTGAAACCACTTCTAATCTGGGGTGACCTGCGCAGCAGATCAGCGAGCAGCAGCATTTAGAAAACTAGGCAATATTTTATTTTGCAGCAGCTGTGTTCAAGTTTTTAAACATAATGTTAAAGTTCTGGATAACAAAGAAGGGTAGATTTATCACCAGATAAAACTACTGAGAATATAACTGTAGGTCAGGATATTAGATGATAGGAGATATTTGGAATAAATATTTCTTACTGGAACAGTTGAGATACAAAATTGCACACTAAATAAGGCAAAGGATGAAAACCTTATCCACAAGCAGAAGCTGGGTTATGAATAAGGAATTTGTTAGTGGAGCTGAAACAAAAATAAATTATTATTTCCACAGATATTTAGAAATTGCTGGCTATCATATAACCTGGGCTGTTTGTTAAATGGCTTAACAGTACTAGAACTGGAACCAAGCAAGAGAACAAACATTTCCAGGAGTAGCTAACAGATTGCAAATTAAAAAAAAGCTCTCAAATACTTTCCCCATCTCAAAGGAGCCACCTGAGCTATTGGTGTTGAATGTAAATATTATTATAAAATTCAGTGTACTTACTGTACATTGCACAAAAACATCCTGATGAAATAGAAGCTACAGGGGATGCTGTATACTATGTATTCAAGTTAAAAAAATATTTTAAATTTGTACTTCCCTAGAGAAATTACTATTTTAACTGGTATACAGAATGTGCTACACACTTTCAAGTGCAAAAGACAATGCAATCCCTATTCCAAAGAAATAATCAACTTCTGCTTAAAACCATCAGCTTTATTTAAAACCCAACCTCTCCATAACATTTTATTATAAAATTAAAAAATAATTTAAAACCTGAAAGCCTACCAGAATTTATATTATTTCACTGGACTTAAAAAATAATTAAAAAATAAGAACACCTGGAAATCAGATGGCCTAGCGCTGTGTAAATTTCGATGAGATAAATGGAACCAGACATTCAAAAGTGTTAATTTGACCATATCACTATACAACATTGAGGAGTTAAACAAGGATTGGGGTTTCCAGGGTAGAGACCTCAGCCTACTAACTGGGCAACAACTACCTTTTAAAATCCTCATGACCTTTTTTTCAAGATGCAAAAAAAGTAGGACAAACACAGACTATTTGAAATATAAAGCGATAAATTAGTCTTTCATTTTTAAAGTATTTTTATTGCTGTTAACTGTTAAGTTTTTATAAGAAATAGCACTGTTTGACAGTTTTTTAAATAGTGCACAAGATGGTAAGGACTATCCTGTTTGGGAGTAAGAGTGATCTCAAATGATTTTAAGGTAGTACTGATGCACAATTTTATTTGGATTAATTCAGTCTGCCTGACTTCCGATGATTTTGCTAAAACATTTTATTTAAAAGAGCAAGTTAGACATTTGTTACCTTGCACTACACGCAGCACAGGCTTTTGTACAACACTATCTATAGGTTCTCTTATCTGGAATATCTCCACAGAGTACATATAAAAACCTGTCATGATTTCAACAGATACTAGAGCCAAAATAAGTATTCATATTCAAACACGTGGCTTATACCTTTGTGAGATCCTTATAAAGTTCTGGATATAGCAATGCCATTTCTGGTTTCACATCCTGATCCAGCACTAAAGAGAAGACCGGGAACATAGTGTATATAGTTGCATACCTGAGGAAAAGAGCACAATAAAATTGTTAAAATGATTCATTTCTACCCATTGAAACTAATTTATTAATCTCAAATAATTTTATGGCTCTTTTGAGTGAATATGGTTACCCTGACAAACTCTAAGCAATCCACTTACATGTCTTGGCTAGTGCTAACTTACCCATTTTAAAACCTTAGTCTCATACAGCTTCTGAAAGCTGCCAGTTGTATAAAACTGTATAAAATTATGGATGCAAATATATCAAACAAAAATTTAGATTAATCAGTCACCATACTAATCAGCCTCATACTCAGTAATGTACATTTAACAAAGTATTTTGATGACAAAGGATATGACAATGAACTTACTATAGCATTTAAGTTTATAATTCTTAGCATCATTATTAAAAATAATATAGAAACAAGTGCTGTCCTGTCCCTCACAGGTGGTTAAGAAGTC
Source organism: Alligator mississippiensis (assembly GCF_030867095.1). Lineage (NCBI taxonomy): Eukaryota > Metazoa > Chordata > Crocodylia > Alligatoridae > Alligator > Alligator mississippiensis. Next base: position 112,604,479 of record NC_081826.1, on the reverse strand, counting down.
TTAACAGCACAAGCGGGATAGATTGTTACTACCAGTATGTACATCCTGATATAGAATTACTGGATTTGAAACCAAATATACAGGCAGTCCTCAGACTTATGACACAATTGGTTCCTGAAAACCATGGCTTAAGTCCAAACATTGCAACTCGGAACTGATTTTCCCATAGGAAACAATGTTATAAATGGGGGATTAGTTCCTGAACCAAAGCAATCATATTTATTTGGAAGGACTTCTTTGAGGAGACTTTGCTGGATGTTTTGAAGGGCTCTTGGTTGGACTTTTTGAAGGGTTCTTGGCCGGAGTCTTCTCAGGAGTCTTGGCTGCAGGTTTTTCTGGAGCCTTGTCTACTTTCTTTAAAGTGTCCAAGGAAATTTGGACAGATGTTCTCCAGGGAGATGCGTGATGCAGCGAACTTGTTCGCTGGCATGGCTTGGCATCAGATCAAGTGTTGTAAAGTTGAAATTGACGCCAGAAAGTTGAAACAGGGTATCAATTTATAAACGTTGCGTGTGAAATGTTGTAACTCGAAACGTTGTAAGTTGACTGCCTGTAATTTATTTTTGTTGCGATGGTCTCATGATTTTGAGAGCGCTTAGAGTATTTTTAATATATGCCTATGCAGTACCTAATGTATGCCAGGGATAACAGGTTCCAAACTTGACTGAAGGCTCTAGATACTCTTGTAATAAAAATAAGGGCTATAAAAGAAGCTGTTAGTAAAGACAGGGGGCAGGACATGGAGGAAGACGCACCCAGACCCAGACCCTCATGCTTGTTATTAGTAAGTGATCCCGGAGCAAGACTGACAAAGCAGAACCCTGAAGCTGTTAGATGCTTTCCTGGAGGCAGCAGTTTTGGAGAGTGCTTCTTGTGGAAGATGGTCATAACTACTAACCTTTGCAGAAATAGGAGGAATGAGTATTTTACTGATCAGTGCACTGCTACTCTGCCTGTCTCCTATGGCTGGCAGCAGCAGCGGTGAACTTCCCTGCCATGGCAAAGACTCCCGGTATAGAGGATCCTGGCAAACTCTCATAGTCAGCACTTGGGATGGGTGTCCCCTCACTGTACCCTAGTTATGATACTGCTCCAGCCTTAGAAAGGAAACTGCCTGGGAGTGACAGGGAAACGTCCACATACATGACTGGAAGGTGCTAACACTAGGGTGGCTTATATTTTTATCCTTTGGTAGGTTTATCTGGCTGCAAACTCATTTGCCTCTGAAGTTGCCACACTATAGGTACTTGGACTGTGGGGTTTGAGATGAAATGTGACACCTCACCAATGCATCTTCATGTCTGGTTTGTTTATTTCTTAGAGGATGTGACAGAAATGATCAATGGTATATATTTTTTAAAAGACCCCCGGCCCCACCCACCAAAAACAAAATTAGTTTGGAATGACTTTGCTAGGTATTGAAGATTTTGGCTGTAACTTACCCCACCATTAGGAATCCCTGGTACAAAGGAACAGATGCAAAATAGAAGACTGAAGAAAATACAGCCTTGAAAAAGAGAAGACAGCACATTTTAAAACTGAGCATTACTAAATTACTTAAGATGCTTCCATGTGCAGTGCACTACAATAAAAAAAAAATAAAAATCAGATTCAAGGATTTAGTTTCACAATAGTATTTTAAATTTAATGACATTAGTAGGTCTTCGACCAAGACAGCAACTGAAATACCTGCATAGTTGAAATAATAAGGCCCCTGTGCATGACAAATTGACCAAGTGCTGCTGATCTTTTGTAACTGTTTCGACCGTGTACCATCAGCAGCCTGCCTATATGTTTAAACTGTGTGATAGAAAAGTCAGCTGCCAAGGAAGCTTGCTTTCCCTCCTAAAACAAAACAAACATATCAAAATCAATACAGAAATGTCCAGATTGCAGAATTTTCATAATGCAACAGTTTGTACATGTAATATTCCTTCTTCATTATTCAATTTTAGCAGCACCGTAGTGTTGAATGCAACACATAATATTCTGTATATACTTTAAGAATCACTAACTACTGAAGTACAGTCACTCATCCTGAATCATTCAGTAAAACACAAATATTGAACTAAAAAAATAACCTACAGAGATTTTGTTTTTCTTACATTTTTAAAGAGAAAAAAAAGTTAAGTTAGAACAGACTGGAGTTAAGAAGGTATGACAGAAAGATTACATTTCTCTTACAGCTTTGTGACATTTCTTTTAAATACTTAAACATTCGTCTGAAAGTTTGAAGAGTATGGATGCACTACAACACTTGTGTAATTAGGTACAGTTTAAAACAAAACCCCTTCTAATACAATATTGTTGCAATTATAAGTGAGAAAACAAACAATATTACCTTGCCTTCAATTCCAATTCCACAGTCTGCTGCTTGAATCATACTGACGTCATTTCCTCCATCACCTGGAAAATGTCACTGCAATATTCAGCTATTCATATTTTCCCCCCCTTTCATTGTTTTTTGTTTGTTTGTTTTTTTAGTACTGTACTTAGCTTCATTAAATTCTTGATATTAATACTTGGGTTAAAAGTTATATAGTTTCAAAGGTCAAAATATTTTTCATAAGCATTTTAACTTGCCCCCCCCTTCTCTTGCAACGGCATCATTTATGGAAAAACAGTAATATTTGTTAGTGAAAGATCTTGAAACATTGGTATGTAATCCTTTGGATTTGCTTTTAATTTACTTCTCCCTGTTGCCATCTATTGGCCAAATTTACCAAGTTCTAATTCCTGACAATGAAACTGGACCTGACACTTACCTATTGCACATGTGCGTTTTCCAGTGTGGTGTTGTAAGAGTTTCACAATATGGGCTTTCTGGGTGGGTGAACAGCGACAGCACACTACAGCAGGGCACTGGCATGCCAGCTCTACAAACTCATGTTCATAATATTTCAGACAAACCTATGGAAAAAAGTATCTTACATGACATTCATTCCAAAGTGTGAGTGGCACCCCAGTCTGGGCTCATTTCACTACTGAGAAATTAATATCAGGGAAAATGAAATACCTTTTAAAAATTTTTTTATACAGAGTATTGCTTTAATGCTATCAATGTGAGAAATAAGGTGTTCACATTTTTTTTTAACTTGGCTTATTGTAAACTATTGCACTTTTATAGTTATTTCTTTGGTGTTGACAGAAAAGACAAAACAACTTAGTTATATACATTACTGAATTGTATTGTATATGTGTTTCATTATGTTACCATTCAGTGAGCCTTGTTTTTGGTGACAATCCATGAAATGAACAAAATTTTGTTGTCTAGTTGAGGTGTTTCTTAATTATTGCTCAATTAAACCGTACTAGCAACCATGAGGATAATTTAAAGTAGGATTTAAGGAGGATTTTGAAAGCCTTTTTAAATAAATGAAGATGATAATTTCCTTTCTATATACTCTGATACAGTTAAAAGACATCTGATAGAAACCCAGATCTCACCTCTAGAGAGTCGCCAGATATTACCAAGGCACAGTCATGCTTTCTTCTAAAGGCATTTAGTTCTAAGTGAGCTTCTCCTCGATTGGTTACCTTCAATACCAATAAACACAAAATGGAAGGATTTAATTGCTGAACAACTGTGAATGGAAATATGACAACTTATTTAGAAAACACAAGCAGAAAACATTCCAAGACTTGTTCTCCAATGTGAATGTACCTACATAGCAGTAGGTTTACAACTTTCCTATTGCAGGCGAGAGAATTTAGATGCAAAAGAAATCTTGAAACATGAAACAAATCTGAGTAGGCAGCTCATTCAGTACCTCACCAAAGAAGTAGTTTATGCAGACAAGACATTCAAGTCTGGTAACTCTCAATAAACCCCCAAATTCAGAAAAAAATGATTTAATTTGATAATAAGTTGAACATTTGTGGAATAATGTGATGTTCCCCTATTAATAGTTCTGTTGGTTTAGATGAGAAGTAAACAACTCAAGAAGCAAAGAAATATAATTACTAGCCCTATATATTTTTTGATTTGGCATTTATACTTGAGAAAATTTATATTAGTTCACTATACAAGGACTATTTTGAATCTGAACAACCAGCACAAAGTGCCATAAGAGCATGCAGTATTTTTTGGTCCCATACGTATATCACAGTGTTGAATTAGATTTGTAAAATGCAGAATGAATTCAAAGTTTGGGCACTGAAATTTTCTGGAGCAAATTAAAATATTGAACATTCAACAGATTTCAAATGTACTGGCTTTTATACACAAAGTATTGAATACTGGGTAGGATTGTTTGAATTACCATTCACAAGAGGGTGGATGAGATAAGTGTGGACGTTTGGTTCCCCGGGGACAAGTAGGCAGCGCACCTTGTGCCACTGCTACTTGTCCCTGGGGAATGCCTATGCCATGTGTGCTTTGGTGCATGGCAAGTTACCCGGAGTGGGGTAGGGGAGGTGGAGGCTAGCACTGGGTTGGCCCCACCAGTCTTACCTGGAGTCCTGGGGTCCTCTTGGGGCTGCAGCAATGGCGATTCTGCCATATGGAGGCTGGCCGGCAGCCAGAGCATGGCCCTGGGCAGCCCCGCTTCACTTTTGAGCAGTGTGTACTACTCCACTTTTTTTTCCTGTGGGTTTTTTTGACCCCTGGATGTCAAGGGGTCAAAAAAACCTGCAGAAAAAAGCGGATCAGCACATGCATGGGCAGCGCTCCCTGGCAGTGCAGAGAACATCTAAATGTGCAGTATGTGGCACCACACACATTTGCGGTGGCACGTACTGCACAGCTGTGTTAGTCTGAATGCGGCCATAACATTTAAAATTTCTGAGTCTCCATCAGTATACAAAATGGTTTGAAGCAACACTGTTTTGGGCTCAAAACCAGAACCAGCCTTCCTGGGACCTCTCTCTCTTCAATAGTAGAAATCATAGATCTGGATTTGGAAGCAGTAAGAACTCCTCACAGTGGATTAACTGCATATAAAGAACTGTAGATGTGTTTTAATGTACCCCAACAACAACAGTGACAAAAACTCTTCCTAAAACAGCAGATGTGGAATTCTTTTTCCTTCCTTTCAAAGTTAAACATAATCAGTGGAAAAGTTTTTTTTATTATTCATGCCACTGGGACTAGGGGAAGGGACAACTACTCTTTCTGGCTGTGTCTACACGAGACGCTGACTGCACAGTTGTTACTGTGCAGTCATCTAGTACTTGTATAAACAAGTTCAACCTGAGTTACTGTGCAGTAACATTGCCAAATGACTTTTTTGTGATGCTGACTGCATACTAGCTTGAGACTACTGTGCAGTAGTGTTGTGTCATGCTTTTTGCCCTGCGACGCTACTGCACAGTGGTCTTTGGCTACTGCTCAGTTAGCATCTCAGGTAGACACAGCCAGTATACAGCATTTCAGGGATTGAGAGATGTCTCTACTTGGAACACAAGAGATGCTACCCTAGGTCAGGTGACAGGTCTAACTCAGTATTCTGTATCTCACGGTGGCACAGAGTGTATGCTAACAGGGCATTTATGCAGGGCCTATCCAGTCTGATCTGTTCCCTTCCCCTCTTCTCTTACAGCTTCCATTGTTTAGAGGTATAGGAAGTCTGAATCTGGACCTGTAACTATAGGGCATTTGTACATGTGCTTTTAAAAGCGCCCGGCACTGCGGTGCATACTTTTGTATAAATGGAGAAATGTGTCATTGCTGAGAAAATGGTGGCGGAGCACTTTTGAACTAAAACTCATTGAAGGTGTTTAAGTTCAAAAGCACACTCCAGCCATTTTCTCAGTGCTGATGTGCATTTTGCTGTTTATACAAATGATTAATCGAGTCTGCTCTGGATCTCTGGCACATTGGAGCAGACAAATATATGTGTATAAATGCCCATAATGTTTAATATCCACTGAAGGACCTATACTGTATGAATTTGTCTAATTCTCTTTTGAATCTGGTTCAATTGTTGCCTCTACAATAGGGGTCAACAACCCGTGGCTCACTGGCAGGATCCAGCCCGCAGAACCACTGGATCAGCCCTGTGGGGCTTTGGCAGTGAGGGACTTTGGCTGTGGGTGCTCTCCCCATGCCACTGCAAGGAGAAGCAGGGGCTGGGTCCTAGTGTCCACTTCTAACCCAGCCTACAGATGGAAAAGTTGCATACCCCTGCTCTACAGTATCTTGAGGCAATGAGTTTCACAAGTTAGTCACAGGCTGAGTGAAAAAGAACTTGCTTTTGTTAGCTTTAAACCTGTTTACTAATGATTTCCTTGTACTTCCCTAGTTCTGCACTGGCTGATGAGCTCATTTTTTTTTTCTCTTGAGGGTTGCCAGTCAACTAATACAGAGAAAGGAAGAGTTTGAAAATGCCTGCTTATTCCACCACAGAAAAAAATCATCATCTGAGAACCTTGCACAAAAATTAAAAGAATATTAAAAAAGCATAAAAGAAACTAACCTTTTTGAGAGCCTGAATGTTAAATATTTTTTTGGTGACAATTTGTATTTAGAGTATTAGTGTTAGGCAAAGATATAGTGTAATGTATCCTATTATAAGTCCAAAAGTTACTTATCAAAACTGAATTAAAAATGAGCCATGGTCATACCATATTTTTAACGGACATGTGGGAGACTCCTCAAAAAACTGATCATGTCAAACTTAATATTTATATGAATCATTGTTCACTCAATTTTAAGTACTGTAACATGGTAAACCACCTTTTCTCCAAACTGATTGAGAAGTGCAGGCATGGACAAGATAGAATTCTGTATAAATGCATTTTCTAACTAATTTAAAACTTCATGTATTCTAAATTAACACAGTTCTATGTTGATCTCTTATTACTAATCTAGGTAATGAAAATAAAAATCAAACTCAAGCTAAATAGATTTTATTCAGGAAGACTTAATTTGTGGTGTTACAACATGGAAAGGTCAACAAAAATTGATCTGAAGTTTTATCAGAAGCATTAATAATTTAATTGCAAATAGTAGTCTGCAGGGCCTAATTTGCCATTCTGATGCTTCAGAAGAAACTACATTTACATGTAAATTATATTCAAATAATTATTTCTGTAGGTGCAAGTGGTTCATTTAGAACAAACACAGACATATTATGTCTGATCACACATCATCAATCAAGGCCTGGGAAATCTTTATTTTTGTTTGAATTCAGCATAGTTGACATTATTCAATTATAACAAAAATGTATATAAATTGATATTGAGTTTACTTATCTATTAATTGTTTTCAAGAGACAAGGAATAAAATATAAATTTTACTTGAAAAACACAGTAGATTAAAAAAATGAGCCTCTTTGCAGAAGGACTTTGGACTCTCACTTCCACCAATGTAATTCAGGAATAAGTTTGCAGAAATCAAATGAATTACTTAAGCATAAAGACTGGTGGGTAAGAACAAATGTATCTTCTGTAAAATGCCAGACATACATAATGATTTACAATCTTCAGTCTTCAAATAGTTACCACAAAGTACAATTTCTATGGAACTGTAATCTGATGTTCACAATAACACCACACCATTTTTGTAATTAATCTATTAACATGAATATCAAATTCATTATGAATAATCCATCATTTATAAACCAATATTTTAAAATTTAACCCTTACTTCACCAGGCCAGTTTAAAAAAAAATAAAATCAATATTTGGAGCTATACTTACAGGTCTGAAAATGTGAACATCTTGAGTTCTAGATACTAAGTGGGAACTTTTTGCAATACAAGTAGCTGTCTCCAGTTTATCTCCTGTTAACATCCATATCTGCAAAACAATGTTGAAATTAATTCAGTTGAACATTAAGGTCACTGATCTCAAAAACTGAATGATACACACGTCTTCCTCAAATCTCCTCCTTGAGAGCTGAATCTGACAAACAGGAGGATTTACTGGCTGCACATTATTAAATTAAGTTAATGAAATGTATAATTTTCAGTACAATAGTGCACACAGGGTGAGATTTTGAGTGGTGTCTTTACAAGGCTCAGCACATTATCTACAACCTAAGAAGCTTTAAGCCATTTTTGTGTTTTCCCAGGCCTAGGCTTGGAGAAGCCTGCTGAGAACAGTAAATGATGGCAGTCTCCTGGGGCTGCTTTGTGGATTACAGTGCTGCCCAGAATTTCTGTAGTACAGAATGGTGTAGTCTTGCCTGTAACATAACCCTTGTGGCTTCATTCTCAGTACACCGTTTGCATTGGGGTTTGTATACAAGCTCTTGTGATATAGCCTCCAGATCTGTCTTCCAGAGTTTCTGTGCATAGACACGGTTTCTTCCCTGTTCCAACTCTTCTAGGTGTTGTAAAGAGGTGAGAACTGAAAATGAGAATTTCACCCCAAACTTGCTATACCCTAACTCACATATCTAAGATGACACAGATTGTGATCCAGAGTTTACATTTTAACAGGACAAAAACATTTCAGGGGTTGGAGAAAGAGATGCAAAAATATACAAGTAAAATGGACAAGTTCAGGAATGGCATGAATTTTCTTAGTTCCTTTCTGTTTCCAACTACCCTATTCAGGGCCGGCCTGTCCTATCCTGCAAAACCTGTGGCCAGAGGGGGTCCCGCAGCCAAGGGGCCCCCTGTGGCCATGAACACTTCAAATCAATGCTGTAGCAAGGGGGGGGGGGGGAGGGCAGGTGGTTGCCACCGCTCTGTGTTGCCGCCACCGCCAGCTTCTCATCTGGCCACTCGCCACCCCTGCTCCCTGCTGCCGGCTTCTTCAGCTGCTTGCCATCCCCGTCCCCTCCCGGCTTCATTGCATCAGGGAGACCCCCAAAACTATATTTTGCAGGGGGGCCCCCAAAATTGTGGGCCGGCCCTGACCCTATTCAATACTGGGTCTCTATGTAGCCGCTGTCTACTGTTTTCATCTCCCTTGTCCGCTGAGGGCAGGGCAGCGGGGAGAGGAGGGGAGATAGAGAGGAAGGAGGTTAAGGTAGCATGTATTGAGGAAGAGAGATTCTGGTGTAGAAAGGAGAGAGAAGGGTGAGGCAACCAATCAGAAGGAGTCAAGAAACCCTTTCCCTATGGTCCAGATGATGTTATATGTCAGACCAGCAGCTGAGAAATGTGTAAGATGGCAGCTCAGCAAAATGGGAGCATGCAATGCAAGGGAGAGCCTCATCAGATATCAGGGTGACTAGCTGTGAAGTGAATAAGCCCCAGAAAGGATTTGCCAGAGATCAGCCAACTAAATGCTGGTACCACCTGCTGCAGGTACACAATGCTGGTATTTTTACAATCAAAATGTTATGCTAATTGCCCTTTGGAAATGAGCAAGTGGTACCTTTATTCCAGCATTTCTCAGCATTTCCAGAGTTGGTCTAACATCAGCTTGTAGCTGATCTTCTACTCCAGTGAGACATAGCAATTCCATTTCTCTCTCCAAACTCTCCACCACAGCAGCAACCTTCAGGGCTCTATCATGTATGCTTAACTTTGCTTGGTTATATCGATTCTGCTTGCAGAAACACAAAAACCAAAAATCAGTTAGAGACATCTGGCTACCACTGAGAAAGAGAAAATGAATCTTTAGTCTGTTAGGATTTGCTGACAATGAAGATTCATGATGCAGTATCTTATTTAAATATCCTAAAACCACCAAAAAACCCCTACACAATTCTGTAAAGTAAAAGTTGCACTTTAATCATTTAATTTTAAGTCAACAAATCAGTTTCAAGTTTCCTTTTCTAATGTTCACAGTGAACTTTGTGAAGACAAATTAAGAGCAGGCTTGAGGACACTTAAACAGTTATGGTCCTTGTAGGACCAACATCTTATATATGACTTTGGAATAGATACTGAGGAATAACGGTATTTCAGTTAGATATGACACCATACAACATTTTTGTTCAAAGGCATTTGAGTAAAACTGTTGTAACCAATATTTTAAATAACAATGTGTTATTTAAATAAAATAAAAACAACAACATTCCTTATTGTGTTACTTTGCTTTACTTGAATTCATGAGCCATGTTAGGAACATTGATGAGTGTATCTTTTTATACCTCAAAATCTTGGTATTGTTCTTCTGTTAATGACTTTTTGGCAACAACCAGAGTGCGCAATCCTTCTCGTGCCATGTTGCCACACTGCATAGACAAAAATACAGAAGAATCGTGCAGGTATTAATTAAAACACCATATTATATGATACTACATACACAAAAGTTTTATGGTCAAGAACAACCAATTTGGTTTTCTAGCCCTGTAAGGTTGGTCTGAACACTAGGTAAAATGATGTCTAACTAATAGATAAGAGGAAAAAAACCCCAATGATATTTGTGATATCATCCTGTAAGAAAATAAACTTGATTATATTGTCCAGTCTGAGGAACTTCTTGAGCAAACCTCACATAAAAACAACTAAAAGCAACTCAATTTAAAAAAGGAATAAATATCAAGGGATTCCAGAAATATAGTCAGGACAAGACCTGAGATTTTTTAGGATGGGGGGGGAGGGGGGCGGGGACACACACAAGCTTTTTTGGTAGGCATGCCACAAATTAGCTTTGCATCTTCCCTGAGTGCCAATCCAAACCCCTTCCCCTGCCCAATCTGCTGCTTTGTTTTTTGCTTCCTGACCTGTGCTCCTGCCTGATCTGCTGTTCCGTTTTCTGCTTTAGCTGCCACTGTTCTATCTGTCCCCATCCCAATCTGCCATGTGCCACACACAGGCTGCCCAGGCCACAAACTGGCCACCCCTTATTTGAATGCAACTGCTGTATTTATGAAACTTTATTGTTGTAAATAAAGATAAAAGAATAATTATTTTTCCCTTTGCACCATGTAAGGCATCTATTCAGAGGCTAAAGTTGCGACTCGCATGTAGACCAGGGTCAGCAACTTTTTGCTGCTCCAGCCTGGAGCTTGTGACCTGGCTCCTTGCCACATAAGCTGCAAATAGACAACCCTAGAAGAGCTCAAGTTGCTTATGCTTCCTTGGCTACAGATACTCTCGCTGCACAGGACCTGGATAAGTGCAGGCATGGCAGAGCAGCAGGGAGGGCTGCAGAGGAGGCTGCTGTATAGGGGTTGGGTGGCTTGGGTCAGTTGTAGGACGCCTCATTCTCCATGCTGCTCTAGGCTTGTTTGGATCTTATAGCTGTGTCCACACGAGCATGAACATTTGTTTCCCTGGGGACAAGCGGCAGCAGCACACCTTGGCTAGGGACAAAAGTTGCACATAAATTGGTTTAAGTAATCAGAAACTGGTTTAAATCTGTAACAGAACATAAGCTCAGTGCACATAAACCAGTTTCAAAATGGCTGAAACTGGTTTAAGGTAAACCTGGTTGAATGTAGCATCAGACTTAACTGATTTGGGTCAAACCGGTTTATGAAACTTCTGTCCTAGATCCCTTCCTGGTTCAAGTTCAATCACACTTCCCCAACATCCCAGCACACTTTGCAGCCTGAGGCTGGACTGTGTTGTCTGCTCCAGAGAGCAGGGCTGGCCCCACCCCTCTGCTCCCTACCTGGAGCAGTGAGGGCTGGCTCACAAGGGGGTGGTGGGGCAAGCCCAGCTGGGGATGCAGCCCAGTCTTTGTCGGGGACTGCCTGCCCCCAGGCAAACTCTGGCTGGAGTCTGGGACCAGGGAAGGGGGTTAAACACTGCCAATCCCGCCGCTTGGAGCCTGGGTGGCAGCTGGAGTGTGGCTACAGCTGGCCAGACTCCAGTTTTGAGCGGTGCGTGCTACCCCAATATGCGCTACTCTGCTTCTTTTTTGCATGGGTTTTTTTGACCCCGGGATCACTGGGGGCACTTGGAGAACAGTTGAGTATGCAGTGCCACAGACCTGTCTGCAGCACCACATACCACACGGCCTCGCTCATCTGGACATAGCTTCCCTGACCAAATCCAATCTCTTTGTAGGCTGGATTTGGCCAAGGGGCAATAAGGTTATTGATCCCAGATGTAAACCATCCTGGGGAAAAGTCATGAGATTGGGAGTTAGAATCAAGGTTGATCTATCTAGTACTATAGCAAGCTCTGACTCCATATTAAGATAATGAGATTGGTTTCTTATGTGTACAAAAACATAGCAGTTTTAACCCTGTCTGGTAATTCCTTTTCTCAGAAATGTCCTTTTCTTTACAAAGCTGAGACACATAAGCAATTTGTATAATCGTGGAGCACCAGACACTGAGAAAAGCATCTGATACCATGCCTCAAGAAGTCTTCGTTGAAAAAGTATTTATTTAAAAGTTGAACCAAGTATTGGCTTGGTTAAACTGAAAATTTGAACCAAGTATTGGCTTGGTTAAACTGAAAATTGCCACACTGCATAGACAAAAATACAGAGGCTGTAATCACAATACCAGTATAAATGGTAACGTATTGGATGGAAGGAAAGTGCCTAGTGAATTACACATGAATCTGTTAGAATGCGTATTGTTTTACAACTTCATTGGTGATTTTATGAAAGGATAAACAACAAACTAATGAAATTCACAGATGATAAACTCAGAGGAGTTGTGTAATTCAGAATAACTCAAATAATGCAAAGGTACCCAGAAATAACAGAAAATAAAATGTGATCATTTGTAAAAAATACAGAGTAATTGAAAAGGAGAAAAAAAATCCCATGACACAGATATTCAGTAGAAATACAAAACCTTGGAAGTATAAATTCACCAAGAGACCAACAAGTGACTGTGAACAACAAATTAAATCTAAGATTTTTTTTCCATCTCTAATATCTCAGCCTTCTATTGTGAAGAGGATCTGTAGGATAAAGGATGGGCAGATGTAAGCTTTGTAACACTCCTACTGTCTTGTTAGATAAATGTGCTATAGAGGAACAATATTCAGAAACCTATTTGTTCAAAGTCTCAGGGACATGCATCTAAGAGTGAAATTATGATTCAGAAGCCATTCTTATTGATTTATAACTGTCCCTCAAAAAATGTAATTTTGAGCTGAAAATTTTCATTCTTTTTCTTATCCCACTTTTTTTTAGGTGATGGGATAAGAAATAATTCCTCTTCCTCCTCTTTCTTCTACTCATGAGGATATAGGTCAGTTAAAAAACTGAAGTTAAAAATCACTAGCTACATTCAAACAATCAATGGCATGATCCTCAAACAGGAGCACAGTCACCTGCCACTATAGTTGAACATGTTGTTTCTAGATTGCTGCAAAAACATACAACTAGATAGAAGAAAGCAATAAAGCAACATAAAGTAACTTAAAACAAGTTGTTTTGGCAAGATGTACTAAAGGAAATGGACTTAAAGGTTATTTTCCAACTCTAATGTTGCCAGTACTTGCTCATCTGGCATAGCTAGAGATGAAATCTGGGGGAAAAAAAGCTGCATTTTGGTTCTCCTACGTAACACAGTATGCTATTGTTAGGTCACCTGGATTCCTCCTGCCAATCTTTTTAATAAGTAAAATTCCATCTGACTGAAGTTTTAGAATGGATTAAAACTAGTATTGTACATGGCTAAAGTACATGTAATTGAGCTAAGCAATGACTGTTAAGAAAATATGATTTCTTCACAGGAAGTGTGGTTCTTTTCGATTAAAAGACAACACACTAAAAATAGACTTAAAAACAGCATAAAACAACTGTCTTAATGAAAAACAAGCCTCATGTTGTATTCCTGGTGCAAAACACTTATTGATTTGACCTCATAATGCTAAATAGATTAAACAAGTATTTCACAATTAATTGTGTATCGTTATCGCCAAAAGTAATTTTTATGACATTTTGCTAGGTCTTGAGGGAGTTTAATTTATTCATGTCCCTGAATAAATCAAACTGCCCTGAAGCAGATATTGATTCATATTGCCAATACCATTATGAACATACATGGTGCGATCATTGTATTACCATATTGTCTGTATGTAGGGTCAGATTAAGATGATTGCTGGTGCCTACTACCCACACCACAATGGAAGTATTAAAGCAGTTTTGAAATTTATTTTGTGCAAAGACATGTATTCACTGAGCTTGGATTACTGAAAAAATCTGATGTCTACAAATCATGTTTAAGAAAAAACACTCATTATGATTACATCTACAATGATATTTCAGAATTCCCGAACAACTGTACAATTTAAGAATAAAAATGTTTAAAACTGTTTCCCTGGACAAAAAGGATTGTACTGAAAATATATCTCAGGAGTAATTAGGTTGTGTGAGTACATTTGCTTTGCAATGGTCATTTGCCAAAATAAAAATATTTTTAGTTTTAGATCACTATGTCTTTTAGTCAAATTGTTACCTTTGCTTTTCTTTCAGGGTTATAAAAACTGGAAACAACTGCAACTCCTTAAAACCTTTTCATGAGACACGTAATAGCATTTCACAATCCATTACTGTTTTGGCTCAAGATTTCTATCTCTGAACCTATTCCAATAGCATCTGTGTTAAATGAGAAATTACAGTTTCTCCTTCTTCAGTCATAAAATATTTTTGCATGACAAAAATTTATCATTTGGCCTTTTCTCTTGAAACTGAAAACAATCATAATATTTCTTACCTCCTCTTCTAACCAATCATTGTACTGTACAATGGTGGACATTGCAACATCTGCACCTTTCATGTAAAATGTGATTTCCCCTGTAGATTCATCCTGTAATTTAAAAAAAAACAGTAGAAAAAGATTTTGTCTGTATTTCAAATCAAGCGACTGTACCTAGAAAACAATTTGTCATACTTTAAGACAGTAAAATACTTTAAAATAAGCACATATGAAGATCTTAAAACAGTTTAGAAAGCCATCACCCAATTAAATCAATTTGTAAGATATACGCTGCCCAGGTTTTAGATGCACATATGCAAATAAAAATACAAATGAATTGTTCAAATTATCTGTGTCGATTGCAAGTCACATTTTACACATAGGGGCACACATCCAGACAAGTGTCCAGACACATCTGCAGCACCACATACCACACAGTCAGGTGTTCTCCATGCTGCAAGGGCACGCTGCCCATGCATTCACTGCTTTGTTTTTTTTTTTCTGTGGGTTTTTTTGACCCCTAGATATCCAGGGGTCAAGAAAACCTAGGGGGAAAATGGAGCAGCACACGCACAAGTAGCATGAGCTGCTGAAAAGTGAAGCTGGGCTGCCTGGACTGTTGGCCGGGCTCTGTCCAGCAGGATTGCTCTAGGTGCATCCCTGGGAGGCCCTCAGGACACCAGGTAAGGCTGCTGGGGCCAGCACAGTGCTGGCCCCAGCCTCCCCTACTGCCCCCGGGTAACATGCCACACACCAAAGCACATGTGGCACAGGCGTTTCCCAGGGACAAGTAGTTGCAGGGCAAGTTGCACTTCTGTTACTTGAACCTGGAGAACCAAACATCTGCACTGATCTGGATACTCCAAGGGAAACTGAGGAAGGGAGATGATATCTCAAATTTTGAAAAAAGCTCAAATTTCTGGATGATCAGCTTTATACACCCAAGATCAGATTTACTTACATTTCCAGCTGAGGTCAATAGAGAATCTCTAAAAAGTAGTCCTTAATTATCCAAGAATTTAGTTGTGTGCACTTGAAATTACAAACCACTTTTGAAATTGTGGGCATAAATGCCTTGCTCAAGGTTATACAGGGTGTTAGTGTCAGATATAGGAACAAAGTCCAGACTTGATGAGTTCTGGGTCCTGTTCTAACCACTTGAAGATTTTGTTTCCTTTGAGGCATGGAGCATAAATACATTTCTGTCTAAAGATCACCATCCTCTTCTTACAGGGGTGTAGGTTGTCTGCCATCCTCTTCTTGGCATTCATTTGAATTAATATATATGTAGGCATTCCAAAAGATATATATTTTTACTCGTGAAGTATATGTTAGGTGCTTTAAATGTAAAAAGGACAGGGGTCCCACCCAGAAGTGTAAAAAGGAAGGACAGGGGTTCTGTATACTTCTTAGAGAGACTGGCTTGTAGTTTTCTCTAAAATAAATATTTTGATGAAGTGACTATTTAATATATAAAATTATGTCATGTCTCCCAATTGCTATTCTCAATTTACAAATGTCTTTATGTCAAATATGTCTTGCAAGTACAAGGCTAATACCGTGCATTCTTGTTCTTAGTATCACAGGATATTTTGTTGTTTTAACAACAGTTGTTCATTATGAGATACTATTTCAAATAATCTGTACCTTAGTCACTAACTCACCCCCTGCATATTATGGCATGTTTGAAATTTTATATCACCCCTTAATCCCAAAATTCTAATGCATCTATAATAAATACAATCGGAAAACTAAAAAAGGAGGTTCAGGCCTTGGTCATGCAAGCTGCCCTAAGCACGAAGACGACGACAATATAATGTAACTCCACAGGGATGCAGGGCTCTACAGCATCAGGGTATTAGTAGCTCTTTGAGTATTATTTTTGCCAAATGTATGTTATTCACACAGTTGTTTCATTTTAATGTGGAAAGCTTACAACACCTGTAAACTAGGCATACATTAGAAGGCTACGCTTTACAGTAAATAACCTGATAGGCTGTAAAAAATACATAGTAAGAGCCCTTAGTAAAAGACAAACAAATTTTTAAGTTTTCAAAAAGCTTTACCCTGACTATGATTCCCATGCGCTTGCTTTCTGATGTGAAGGGAAAAATTTGGAGAATACAGTATGTCAAAATCTGTCCACCAGGGGTCTTCAGTTGCATTGAGGTCAGATCCCTGTTAACCAGAGTAAGACCAACACTTTCTGTCCATTGCACCAGAGCTACCTAAAGAAAAACATATTGAGGTGTTAAAGGTCAATTACACCCTTGTGTAAATTATGTGAAAACCAAACAACTGGGTTTAGATTAAAGGTCAAGAATCTCTCTAGCATGCTAAAAAACTCCATATACTTTTATATCAATTATTTTCACATTATGGCATAAGTCTTTTTATACATTTTGTCAAAGGATAATATATATATATATATATATATATATATATATATATATATATATATATTTGGATCTATTTCTATATACAGAAAGTTGTTCACTGAATTGAGCTGTATCAGAATTAGGGAATGCTGTTCAGAACTAATAGCTCTAGCACTAACAAGGCTGCTTTGTCTAAATGCACATACATTTATACATAAAGGATATTCAGTGGAACATGGCAAAACATAGTATAGTTAAAATAGCTTTTTCCCTACAATGTACATATAAAAACATTAATTAAAAATCCATGAAAATAAGAGCCTAGTAGTAATTCTATATAAGACTTAAGAAAATATTATGGTTACACGGATGTTTACCTATTACACTTTTGAAACAACAAAAAAGACAAAATATCTTTTATTAAATTTTATTTGGCATATGTATTAGAACTGCTGTCTTGTAAAATGTATTTTGTCTGGGTTCCTGCCATCAAAAAATAATAAAACTAAACTTTTAAAATATATAAATTGAATATATATAAATTGAATGCGCGTAAACACAGAATCAATTTTATAAGGCACCCTTTTTACAAACAGTGAAAATGGTACAAATTACTTCCATGATATCTTAAAAAGCCACAAGTGATCAGCAAACCCCACCCCCTAAAACCCAATTGGTGAAAGCTTTTTAATTTAACATTCCTGAAACATGACATGACACTCAGCTTCTATTTTGTTCAGAGTTTTGTCTAGGTACTGCCACATGCTATTTTTCCCATGTTAAAACTGCCACTGGATTTAGTCCCTGAAAAAAAGAGTTAACTCAGAAACCGCTTTATCATTCCTTAGTAGATATGACATATTCTATATTTTATGGGTAATTTTTCTAACAGACTTAGCTTCCAAAATTCCACTTACCCTTTGTCTCACATGACCAAACATTGCCTAAATATCTTTAACAAATTTGACCTGAAGGGTGGAACAGCCATTAGGCCGATGATCCACCCAAGTACCCCTTGATGCAGGCCCTCTGCAATTGGGTCAGCTTTCTTCTGCCAGAATTAAACCTTAATTAGTGTAGTGGAATCTGTGATGTGAGAGACGACTACAGAAGGGGGAATCCTCAGCTA
Organism: Alligator mississippiensis; assembly: GCF_030867095.1. NCBI lineage: Eukaryota > Metazoa > Chordata > Crocodylia > Alligatoridae > Alligator > Alligator mississippiensis. The sequence continues at coordinate 112,586,517 of NC_081826.1, read as the reverse complement.
GTACAATTTGTCACAGTTCCACTTAAGTCAACTGATACCAGCCGAGGATCTACCCGTCATAAGAGCTTATGATGGGCTATATGCAGTGAAAGTATCTTAAAGAGAAGGGGCTTGAGCACCACATTGAATAACCTAATATAGGTTGATATCAGTGTTGGTGAATACCACTGTAGACACAAATAAATGAAAATAGGGAGAAAATATTCTTACAAGAAAAGAAAAAGAAATAAGCATGCTTTAAAAACACTACTTTTAGATCCAAAATCACAGGGAAAGTCTTTTAAAGATTTTCCTCTCCAATAAAACTACCATATAAGCTGCAAATGATCCAATACTCCCAAGGTTAATTTTCAATTTTCACAGTGAAAGGTTACTATTACATTCTGACCTGTAAATTGCATCTTTCTGCTAATACCCTATCATCTCATTTGTGTCCCTTTGCAGCTAGGACTTAAGTGTTCTATATTTGGTGACTCACATCTGTTTATTATTTAGTTTATGCTTGGCTTCACAGACCATTTGAGTTAGCAGTTTGTAGCACAGTCATTTTTGATTATTATACCTGGCCTACAAACAGCGTAAGTTTCTTCCCATTCCTCCCCCACCCAAGCTGATCATTGCTGGTACCACAGCCAGGGTGTTCAAGAAAGTGCAAGAAGCAAGTGTAGTGAAAAGACCACCATCTGCAACTTCAGACCAGCATGTTAACACTGTCACATATTAGTAATATCTGAGCAATCATAACTTGTTAATGTCTGAAATGACGTTGCCAAGGCTTAGCATAAAATACTGGAACTTCTCAGATTAAGCTTTTCCCATTACCTAATGTTTCCAGACTGATTCTCCAAAAATTCTGTGCACATACAAAGAGAATGCTCCTTTGCAAGACAAGATCCTGAACTTGGTATTAAAATGCCATTTTTCATCAGAGACTAACATGAACTTATATCTCCATTTGTTCCAGTTGTGTATTCGGGTGCAGAATGCTACACAAACAGCTAGCAGAGGACTGATTGACAAAAAAATTAACACCACACGGAGCATCCAGACGAGCAGGAACATACGTTTCCCTGAGGACATGTAGCAGCAGCACAACTTGTGCCGCTGCTACTTGTACCTGGGGCATGCTCATGTCATGCGTGCTCTGGCACGTGGCAGGTGGGGTAGGAGAGGCTGGGGCCAACAACTGTGCTGGCCTGAGACCTTGGGGAGCTGGCAGCCATGGCACTCCTGCAGCAGGAAGCCTGGCTGGCAGCCAAAGTGTGGTTCTGGCCAGCCAGGCTCCAGTTTTGGGTGATACATGCTGCCACCATGTGCACTGCCTCACTTTTTTTGGCATGGGTTTTTTTTGACCAAAAAACCCCTGCCTACACTGTAAAGTAGCAGCATGGGGAATGCTTGCATGTCTACAGAGCCACATACTGCACATCTGCGCTCATCTGGATCAGCCCACAGAGTGTACTGTTCCAAATGTGTTCCTATCATTCATACAGATTTGATTCTTACAAAAATCAGATATAAAATTCTATACTTAGTTTTGCTTCTTCAACTAGAAGTTAAAACATTTTTAAATGCAGAAAGCACTTTTTTTAGATGCTGAAAAAAATGACACGTCAATGCTAAAAATATAGTGACCATCTGCCACCTACAAAGACATCATATAAAAAAGTTTTCATAAATTTTGCAGAGAGTTCAAGTATCAAAATGACTGTCTGAACTTATGCTGTATATACAGTGAATACCTGTGAAGAATCCAGAGGGATGATCCTTACCAAAGTCCCATCTTCTCTGGCTCAGAAGGACTTAGGAGCCACTCTCTAAGAGATGCCCATTGCAATTCCATTCCCCTCCCACCATACCACTCTTCTGAAACATAACCATACAGCTCACTTGCTCTGTACCTTCAGAAGCATGATGCCTTCTAATATGCAAACAACAAGAAAATGCTAATAAGGCAAGGTAAATGAAATCCAGAAAAAGACCCCAGGCGCCTAAGGCAGCAGTATCTTTCTTACTCAAAACCTTGGGAAGACAAGTTAGAAATGTTTTTCTCTTCGGTTTTGCTGACCACCAACTATAATGTTAATAAACTGATCAAATCAGAATTTTTTTGCATGTAATAAACCCCATAACATAACACACTTATTTTTGGAAGGTCTCAAGAGGGAAAAAAAATCTTACCTTTGAGTACAGGTAAGTACCTGAGGTATGGAGTCTCTGGACCTGGGGGTCACATGCCAGAGCTGGGGCCTGGAGGCTGTACTCTAAGGACACACACTGGGACCTGATCTGGCACATTGGCTCTGTACTGGGGCCTGATCCTGCTGGCGCTGGAGTCATGCAGTGACCTTGGGCATTGACTCTAGAGCAGTGGTTCTCAACCTTTCACACTGGGATTAGCATAATTATCAGCCTGCTATGACCTGTGAGCCACAATCCCCTGCCCCTGACCCACACAGTCTCTCTCTCTCTCTCTCTCCCGCTCCTCTGGCTGCTGCATCCAGCCCCCTCCCCCTCTGGCTCCTGGGGCTGCTCTCACAATGCTGTGTGCTCACCAGGCACCAGCTGCCTGCCAGCTCCATGCAGGCTAACAGTGTTGCAGCCTGGGGAAACCCCTAATTTTCTGGGACCTCTCCATGGCCCCTTCAATGTTCTTGCGGCCCACTTCTGGGTCACAATCCACAGGTTGAGAAACGCTGCTCTAGAGCCATGTGCCAGTGCAACTTGTCATGTGGTCTTAGACTTGGTGCACTGGATCTAACCTGGCAAGTGGCTCTGGAGCCAGTGCATGGTGTCAGTTCTGGCATATTGGATTGGACACTAGGTTCTGGCTCTGAAAGATCCTTATACACTGGCCTTATCGGTATGTTGCTGGGGAAGGAGGCTGCCCGTGGGTCTGGAAATTTTGCATGGTGGGGCACAAAGAGGGCAGAGCTTTGGCAGTGTTAACTGTTATGGCTCCCAATTAATGCTGCCACCAGTCCACCCCCTCCTCTACCAGCAAATTACAGAAACCATGAGGAGCCCTTTTCCTCACCGATAATACACACCTTAATTTTCCCCCACTTTTTTTGGACAAAAAGGTATGGGTTATATAGTACTCATTAGGATTCATGTGAATTTAGAAGTGTTAAATTTATTGCTAGTGGTTTCCATTCCACCTACAATAGCTTCTATGGCTGCTATATCGCTACTGTTCTTCTTCCTTATTAGCTATCAAATACCTAAAGTAGCATCAAGTGACTACCCATTTCTTGCAGGAAACTGTCAGTCTTAAGCACAATCAGGATAAGTGACTTCTTACCCAATGGGTTTTAGGCAACAGATATTTGACCATAACATTTTGAAATGGTATAGCGGTGGATCAGACTTGGCAAAGCTTGTAAAGAAAATCTGATCTCTGAAATGGCAAACTTAGATCTTATCTACAGTGCCTCTTAAAGAAAATATTTTAGTGCTTGTAAATGTGTATGTACAAAAGAACTATGTTAAGTATAATACAAGACTCAATGGCTTGGCGAAGAAGAACTGTGGCTATAAATTAGGTACTCACAACATAATCAAGAGATCTGCATTCTGAACTATTTAACTGAAGATTTTTTAAAAATTTTGTTAACATGAGTGAAGGAAGCTTATTGTGTACATGGCTCTCTCAACAACATAATTTATGGGTAGATATTGCAAGATGCCTGCAGAATGCATGAGGTGGGATTTCAAAAGGACCACTCATCCTGGTTTGTGTAAAAGTGCACACTCTTAATCTAATAATTTGGTGACATGGCCACACCGTTTATTTAAAAATGAGGTAATTTATCCAAACACGGCAAAAAATAAAGGACATAAGCAATGTTCTAGAAAATTGAAAGTTTCTAGAAAAATCCATTAAAAACAGATGAGGTTGCCAAATGACAACAATTTAGTTACTCATCACATTAGTCACAAAACCTTAGCACTTATTAAAGACAAGAAAATGAATGGTTAAAAACATCATGAATCTTATACTGAACACATAACAAACAAACACCCATTTTTCTTATCGAGTACTACAACGTGGATTAGAATACAGCTATCCTAACTCTAACCTGAAATAAATGATATTTTTCATTAATAATTTCAACATACGAACACAAAAATCTTTGAAACAAAATGTGTATGTAACACTTTCATGTCGCACACTGACATGCTTTAAAAACTCAACATATGTAACTGCACTGTAAATTAATATTTTGCTCATTAAACTATATCTATTCTTAGGGAATAAAAGTAATAAGTACTCTGCCATAGCATTCTATATGTCAATTAACATATTTATTAACCAATGACATTTTTTAATTTAATATACACATTAAATGCAAATATTTAGGAACAAAAATAAAGTCAACAAAAATATGTTATTTGTTGATAACAAAAATAACAATGTGTAGATCAGAGTTAAATTTGGATTCTTTTTTTTTTTTTTTTCAATTAAAAGGATACACAGGAAAATGAGACATAGCAAGGGCTGGATTTAAAAGTGGCAGGCATGACTTTAGCTTTTAATTTTAAAGGTGTATGTGTGAGAGTGAAGGGAGGTAACGACCCACAAAAATCCTTGCATTTGCTTGTGCCCACTGAGTGGTGTTAAATGGCCTTATGCTATGGATCTCATAGGGTTAGAGGGAACAGGGATGCTCAGTGAAAGGTAAAGGCAATCAGGACTCATAATAGAGAAGATATCTTTTATTAGACCAACAAGATTTAAAAAAAAAAAAATACTTTAATTGCAAGCTTTCGGGCACAAACACCCTTCATCAGGCATTGGAGAAAAGATTATAAAAGTTCTCCTGGGTAGAAATGAAAGTTCATATTTCATAGGATTTCACAGAGGAGTCAATAGATGGAAAACTCAAAGCTCAGGGTGCGAAGACTTACTTTTCCAGTTCTTCTACTGGGTTAGCAAGAGACATCAGTTATCACTGCATTCCTTACTCTTTTTCTTCTTTGGGACCTAGTCCCTTTGATCATTACAGCTGCTTTGGATGCTGGGTACCACTACTTGCTATGAAATTACAGAGCTGGATTCTTTAAAAAGCTGTGTGGAAGGTGCAAAAATCCCAAGGGTGCCTCACCAAACTTGCCCTGAATTAGAAAAGAGACTTCCTGAGCCAAAAAAAGATGATTGACCAGACCATACTCTTGAATCTTGAAACAGTGTTTCTGTGTTATAGGTCAGGAAGGGTGGGACAGATACCAAAGACTTCACATAAAGGAAGGAGGCCTACGAAAGAAAATCAGCCCGTTTGCCACACACAGTCTAGCCATTAGGTGGAAGGGACAAAGCTAAACTCTTTTCTTGCCACAGGTGTAAATCTTTGGGTGACTTCTGAGCCAAGGGGGAGAGAAGCAGTCTCTACAGCAGCTTTACCTGCCCTTTCCTTCTCCTATTCCCTTCCCTCGGGAGCCCTGTGGCTGCCTATCCACTCAGTTATCTTATCAAATTCTTTCCCCTGCTGAGATGGGAGGGATAAGGGCATTTCTTTATCATAAGAAAGAAATAAAAGTGACATATTTATTATGTTAGTAGTATATGAGTTACATTTTAAACTAGGCAGCTCTGTGTTTTTAAGTAATTGGATTTTTTAAAATTAATGATGGCACATGCAATTTGCAATAATAAAGAAAGGCTGCTGTGTAAGGGTCACAGCCTCGGTACCCATGGCTGCATTGCTCCAGAGATGCGCTGGTGAGACCTTACCTGGAGTACTACATCCAGTTTTGGGCCCCGCATGTCAAGAAGGACAAAGGCAGTTTGGAAAGCGTCCAGCAGAGAGCAATGGAATGATTAGGGGCTTGGGATGCAAGACTTATGAGGAAAGGCTGAAAGAACTAGGGTTATTTAGTCTGAAGAAGATGAGACTGAGGGGGGATTTGATAACAGACTTCAAATACCTGAAAGGAGATTTTAGAGAGAATGGAGATAGGCTTTTCTCTTTGGCCATGGGAGACAAGGTTAGAAGCAATGGCCTCAAGCTTCAGCAGGGGAAATTTAGGTTGGAGATTAGGAGGAACTTTCTGATTATGGGGGTGGTCAAAGCATTGGAGAAGGCTACTTAGAGTACCTGTGCAATCTCCATCCTTGGAAGTTTTCAAGAACATGCTAGACAAACTTGGCTGAGATGGTTTAGTCAGGGATAATCCTGCCTTGAGCAGGGGGTGGGACCTAAATGACCTTATGAGGTCCTTTTCAGCCCTACCTTCCTATGGTCTTATGATTCTATGCAAAACATCTGGAAATTCAATGCCTCTAGTACAACTGGAAAGTTATTTTTGTTTTACACGAAATCAACCTGATATGCAAAATATATGTACAGTATATACACAATATTTTAAAACTGAAAACGTTCTTTGAGAGTGGGTGCAAGGAAAATGTTATTTCATTGCTTCTCTATTACTGACTTTTTCTGATAGTGTCCAAAATATTTTCAGTAAAACCTCTAGGGAATTTTTCCTACCTTTTTTACAACAATTCTCAAGGATTTCCAATCAGTACTACAGAAAGCCTCAGTTCTTTGTTTATGTTTATGAATAATGATTTGATGACTGGCACTTGCATGTTATCATTTTTACTTAGCAATCTTCGTGGTTAAAATATATTAAAATTATTAACTTAAAAATACAGCTTGATCATCTGGAAAAACTGCTGGTCAATATTCAAGACAAGCTATGGAGCAGTTATTCTTTGTGGGTCTCGAAGGTCATGGAAGTGATGGTTTTATGCCACTGAATGATTTGCTCTTCACAATACATTGACAAAACAACACAATTAGTCTTGCTTCAATAAGCACACACAATAAAATGAATTAAACAATACAACATGTCTCATACATGACAGCTTTACTTTTGTAAACACAAAAGCTGCCTTACTAAGGGCATATCATTTCCCTGTCTGTTTTAAATGATCAGCTTTGTATCCTTGTAATTAATTTTAGCAACTCTGCTGTCTTTGGATATAAATGTTTTAATGTGACGACTGACCAGGCTTTAAAGTAATATTTAAATATTTCACATGCTGGAGTTAGAATATTTTGGAGCACAATAATGCAGGAAAAAGTGTAACCAATAAATAGCTAGTTTATGAGAGTAAGCAGTCATTAAAAATCATGACTAATCAATCTTTTTTGACCAAAGGGGGCCAAAGGTCTTCAGAGGCTCCTGTTCATAGCATGCCCCTGAATTACTTAGGTCTGTAACCTTTGAACTTTACTGCTCTACCTATTTAGTTTATATCCTTTTATGATTGTTCATTACATTAAGTTAGCACTGGCTTTCCACACTGAACTATGCACACACTTGTGATACTTGAGCAAGGAATGGTTCTCACTGTGTCAGTGGGTTCCCAGTGTGTGCATATTGTTTGCTATGTTGCAGATGTAGTGGACACAAGTGACAGATGAATGAAACTTTCCACTCTTAGAGACAAAATGAAATATTGATCACTTATCATAAGAAACAAAGAGCCTGGCATAAGTAGGTCTCACATTAAGAATACAAAATCAGTTACTTATCTTAGGTTGCTCTAATAATACAATATGCACATAGTTTAAGATGAATGTACATCTAAAATGTGTCCTTTTTGTTTTGTGAGAGAAAAGGATTTTTGTTGGCGATATCTTTTATTGGACCAATTGCTTGGTTGAGATAAAATTAGACAAGCTTTCACCTGATGAAGAATGCCTGGCATTCAAAAAACGATCTAACTTTGTCCTAACCATGCAGTTGACCCAATAAAAGATACCACCCATTAAAAAAAACCTTACTTCTTGCATAACACCTGGACCATCAAAGCTACATCACTCTTTTTGTTTTGAACAGTACATACAAAAATGAAAACATGAGTAATTTCAAATGAGTTCCTCCTGTTGATTCATTTACTACATTAACATTCTATTATAATATTAAAATGTGTCCTGTGCGTCTCACATGGAAAAAATCTAGTTTTTCATGTAACATCTAATAGACAGATGACATGCTATATCAGACTATATAACATGAAAGATTAAGAAAAATATGTTACATCTTCTTTGAAAAGACAACAGTCACTCCAGATTAATAAACAAAATCTAGGGGAACTGAGTTGTAACGTAGAGCAAATACAACATATAAAGTTGGTTAAGTCTATTAAATGATAATGTTGCTTATTAACCAAATATGTTGTGATAGGTCAATGCTGAGGTTAAACAGAAAACATCAATTGAACTATTTCCCTAAATAAAGCTCCAGGGTGCAATATTTAGAGCACTTTATTCAATAAAAAATGCTTTTAAAATGGTACTTTGGTGATTGGGAAACATTGGCATCATCCGTCAACCTAACTGCAGGAAAGTTCAATAAGCTAAATAATGAACCATTTACATTATTTTCCTTAGGCTCCAGTGATTTGCAAACATTGCATCAATAGAGCTCTTTAAAAAATTATGATAAAGACCTGCTAGTCTTTCACTCTCAGCTTTTTTGTTGTCATGTTGAAATGTTTATGTTATTTAAGTGTTTTTGGAGCTTCATCTTTTTGTAAGATATTTTATTTAATATCAATATCCCATCATATTAAAACAAATGTGTTTGATACAATCATTTTACTGGATTTTCAAAGACAAATTATTTTTCAAAGATAAAACAGACACTTAAAGCTAGATTTTCAAAGGATGTCTGGCTGAGTGGTTTCTAGTTGAAACACAAGTTTGGGTGAACAAAATGTTCTTCGGAGAAAGGCTTCTCTGCCTCCCCCCCATCAAATCAGTCTATAATAGATTCTCTTCTGATTATCTTTATCCAGTTTATCCCTTCTTTTGATCATCCCCCTACAGCTGCCTTTTAACTTTTCAGGACCTACCAACCTGACCTTCCTATTTGCTTCACAAACCAAGCACTTTCCTGCTATCAGGGTTTTTTTTTATACTTGCCTTTTGCAGTTGATATGGATATATCTTTTTTCTTCCAGAGCAAAGTATTCAGGCTCCACACACAACTTGCAGGGGGCAGAGGTAGGGGGAGGGCAAGCCTAGTGTGAGACATGGGGAATTGATTTTTCCTACCTGGGTTTCTAGTAGTCTGATTTAAGGCTATCTTTAGTTTCTGGGTCAAAGGAACATTAGTGCTTAGTCATTTATTCCTCATTTGTATTTCTTACCTAAAAATCTCCTTCTCCTCTTTTTAATGATCTCTACTTCAGTTTTGATGTTATTTTTCTTCATTTTGAGGTAGTTGATTTAGTTCAGAATACCAATCAACAATCAATAGGCAACTGTGATAACCCAAATTGTGGTTACAATAAATTACAACTATTACTTGCTTATATTAACAGTTTCAGCATGACCATATTCATGCAGCTCACACATATGACATTAAAATATATACAGCTGCTTATATATTACCAATATCGGGAACATTAATTCCAAAACATAATGTCTGAAATCCTACCTTGATTACCGATGATTGTCCTAGGCTGACATTTTTACTGTTGGGGAGACTAAGTTAGTTATCTATATGGGTTCACTTTAGAATAACCTAGTCCCTATGGAGTATGCTTATAGCAAATTAAATGCTCACAAGATCTGCTATTTTGGTGCTATATGAAGATAAATGACAACAAATATCATGGGTCTAAATTTCTAGAAAATGTTTTCTATAGTTTGTTTCTATTTTGATAAGGCCTGTAGTATGAAAACTAGGATTTTGGTGATATTGTGTATGAACCTGGTAAGTTTGGTATTCCTGGTTTATATAATAGGTGGTATCATCCAACCATTTGCAGAAGGTGAAAGCTGAATGTGTTTCACTGACAACCTCTATTTGTATCTCCTCCTGAATATATTTGGTGAAAACCAACTTGCGTACCTAACTACAGACTTTTATATGTGCAATATTTTCATATCTAACAAATCAATGTTGATCCAAGTTACTGCCACACTGGGCTTGTCAGTCAGAGTATGCCTGAATACACCCTAAAATATCAGATCTTTACTCCATTCACTTCAAATATAAATGCATTTTCTTCATACATGTGTAGTAACCATTTCCCCCCCTCAAACCGAGATAAGAGGATGAAAAGAGTCACCCAAATTTGGCTCTCTTTTTAAACGTTATTTTTTAAAACTCATCATATCTTACAAAATAACATTTTTTTAAAAACAAGGCACACTAACCTCATCAGGGCTGGAAGCCTGGTATGTACGATTTTCATCACTGAAGTCCTGATCCACTTCTGCATATTCTGTTTCTGCAGTCACTCCAGTGCGGGATTCATACACGGGAGTTACGTTGTGACACAGCGCAATAGCTTTCACAGCTTCATGTATCCGACTGCTGACACTCTTGCGGACTTTGGGTGCAGAAGACTGGGCTTTTCTGGAAGGTGTTGAACTGGTACTGTTTCCACTGGACTGGGAATGCATCTTTAAAATATAGAGATCAAACACTCAAGGCAATAAATAATGAATAAATCCACTACAAGAAATATAAAACAGATGAAGAGTAATGTATACATGAAAAGTTACCTTGAAAAAGACTGCCTAAGTACATGGCCTGTCACAAAGAATGAGTTTCAGGCTACTACTGGGCTCTTTGCTCAAACTACCATATACATAATACCTTTTGCTATGATTGACAGCTTTGGAAGAGATCCAGGAATATGCAAGGAGTATCGCACCTCAGTCCTGACCAGCGTTAGCAGAGCACTATAGTATAGACAAATATTATATCACCCCACTTTGCTTGCCTTTGCCAGATCTATCACTATCTTACTTCTTACCCATTTTAGTTTTAGTCTGCATTCATTATAACAGTACCCAGAATGGAAAATTATTGAGAAATGCTCATTTAAAAGCAAGCACTTAATGGAAGTGGATACTCAAACAATTTCTAACTGTCCCTGACTCTGTAAGCTACATATCTTCCTTACCTCAGACTCTACCTTTTCCTACAGTCCCTCAAATAATGGTCCTCTTAATTCCCTTCAGAAAAAAAAATTATGTTTTTGAATGTTTTTAGCCAGTAGATAACAGGGTGAATATGACATCACTGAAATAGTGCCATATACCCTTTTTTTGCATTTCCTCCTTAGTCCCTTTGTTGTCCATGCAGGATGATTTCCCCCAACCAAGGATTTAGTTTTTTTGTTATCATTTTTGAATGTTGAGTTTTTAGGCCAGGAAGTATAGCCAGATTTTCAAAAGTGACATGTATGTGTGTCTAACATGAATCAATTTAGGGAAGCCTGATGCTTGGAAGGTAGATCATATGATCATGGGCAAGTAGGCTGGAAAAGACTTCACAAGATCATCTTCCCATGCTCAGGACACTCAGGACATCCTGTAAATTAAATTCCTGTAATATGGATCTAGTTGGAAACCCCAGAAGTTAAACATCTGAAAATCACTAGTCCTTTTTTCCAAAAATGTGGCCCAAAATGTTGGCTTTCAAAAGCATGAGTATGCCTCATGGAACTATTAGTAACTTTTCTATGCTATTATTACTCTTAAACAGAAACATCACAAGGCATGAAAATAAAAAATATTATTTCACTTATAACTTAGCTTATTTCTATATTATCTGTGAATTAATCTAGTTCATGTAACATTCTTTTTTCTTCAGACTATCAGCTTGCCTGGCATTGGCAGAAGACAATAAAGTAACTTTAAAATATTCTTCCATTAATACCTGTGATGCAGGGGGAAAAATGTCTACATCTCATTTTAAAAATATGTGGTTGCTGCAATAACCCATAACTTAGTGTTATATTTTATGTTAAAATTAAATACATTTGGAATGTATCTGACCTTCCCTCATCTTAACAATACTCCCAAATACTTTCCTGTTCACTTCAGAGTAACTCAGAAATCCTCTTTAGAAACAAGCCTTTTTTTCCCTTTGACTGCATATACTGATCTGCTGAACCGTGAACATTCTGCCCATCAAATTACAGTGTTGTCTAATAAAGGGTTTAACTTTCTGCTCATCTGGCACTGCTTTTCAGCTACTGCTTTAAACCTCTGCATTTGCATTCTGCTAACACTGATGCCATTACAGCAGCAAATAAATTAAGCTGATTTACTCCTTCTGAATTATGTTATGTTTATTGATGCTTGTATAATTTAATTTCACACAAATTCCATTAAAGATTATGCCCTCTATCACAAAATGCTTCCAGTGGGGAAATATAATCAGGTTATAATAGATTTGTGTGTTGCATTACAGTGGACCTACTAGACTATTGTCATCTTAATAATAAAACAGAACACAAACAAGGGATAAAATCAATGTCACATAAGAACCACTGTCTAACTAACTGGTAGCTTCTATTATAATAGATTGAATAAAAAATCACCATATTTTGGGATTGAAATTATCTGTAATAATTATTTTGCATAAAAGAGCTCCTTTATTTTTCTGATTTTAATGGCAGTTAGCAATATACCATATAATTAAAACATTATTTAAACATTAAGTAACAATATGCAAAATTGACAAAAAAAAAGATGCTCTAGAAAAATGGGTAAGTTGCAGTCAATTCCATTATATAACAACTACAAACTGGATTTGGATAATTTTTCTCTATATTTAGAAAAATAGCTTCTCATACAATCTTTTAAAAAAAATTCTGTGTTTAATGCCTTACACTTAAAAATAAATATGGAAATATGGTGGTCTGTCATTTAATAGCAAATATTAAAAAACTATCTCAATAGAAAATGCCTAAGTTTCTATTTTAGGTAGGGAAACAGTTATGCAGCACACAGATCTTTTTACTGGAAACACATTCTTCTCAAAGTGAAATTTTTGTTTAGTTTAAGATGGTAGTTTAGATACTACACCCAAATCAGTTAGGACAATAAACCATAATTTTGTTGCTGTTAATTTGGATATCTAGACAATCCAGATCTAATAATTCTTTTTATATAAGGTACCTTATAGCTCTCAAGTTGGAAATGACTTTTAGTCACTATGACTCTAGGCTGAATTTGGACTTTTATTTTTGAGGAACAAAAAAATCCATATTTTTTCCCAAGATACATGATTCCAAACAGAGCTATTAAGCAATGACAATAAACATTAAGAATTTTCAAAAATCCATCTTAGCTTTAGAAAAAGGACAGTAAGGGTATGTGCAAGAGTTCAGATGAACCAGCAGAAGTTTAACAGGTTAGTTTAAGCAGTTGGAAACCCAACCAACAGAACACTTTACACGTTCTCAAGGGGTCGGCTGGGTGCTCTGCCAACATCCTGCACTGCTGATGGTACTCAACCAGATGCCTATCCCAGCATGCTTTTCAGGCTCCCAAGTCTTCCTGGAGACAGTTGACAGCACCTGAGGACAGGTCAAGGCAGACTGGCTGGCCACTCCAAGGGACCATGCCACCCTCCTCACAACAAGTTTTCCCTTCCTCTCAGCTGTCAGGATGTTAGACAGAAGACCCAGAGAGGGTAATATTTTGAAATTATCCAACCAAAGGGAAAAAAAACCACAATATGTACTTTAAGAAATCCATTACATTGCCAATATCAAAATATGATTGCAAACAGTTCACTTCTGTGCTCACATAAACCATATGGCTCAATTTTGATTAGTGATCCAATATAAATTAAAGTATTTTTGTGGGTAACTGATAAGTCACAAATAAACAGGCTAGACTTGTTGAGTAAATTATTTTCTGTGAGGTCCAGATCTTGGCAAGCAGAAGTACCTGAATATATCTTAACTTGATGCAATGATGTTAGTAATGTATACTATTTTACATTAGATTTAGACTAGAATCTGAGTTTGAATTTGATGGTTCAGAAAATCTCATAGGTGCTTCATCCAAAAGTGAAGTGGTAAATAAGTACAGCTGTGTGTCAGTGATTTTTCAATAAAATGATCCAGTTTGAAATCATTTCAAAACAAAGCAATAGAAATTTTCTCACAAAAATTAAATCCTAAAATAAGGTAATTTTGAAGCAAATAAAATATTATATCTGAAATGAAACATTTTGGCTAAGATCTGGGGGATTTGTCAAATATTTGTTTTGAAATAAATCATTGAAGTGTTTCATCTTAAAAACATTTGATTCATTTACGTTTTTCCTTTCTCCCCCACCTTTTGTTGAAGTCCTGGGAGGGGAAGCTTTTCTCTGTGCAGCATTCGGGAGCCAGAACCTGCAACCCCCAAGCATGGGGCTGTGGGTGCACGGCTCTCAAGTCCTGGAGTGGGGAGCTTCTCCCTCCCACAGGCACTTCAAAGCCTGTGTCTGCAGCCCTGTATGGGTCCAGCATAGGAGAAGCTCCCTCCTGCTCCACACTTAAAAGGCGGTGTCTGCAGCTCCATGTGGGGTTGCAGGCACAGAGATCTGAAATGTCATGTAGGATAGTCCCTGGTATGGGGAACATTACCCCCTGCTCCCCTCACCTCCCAGACTGATCCCAGGGAGGACTGGAGCAGCAGGGCAAAGCCACCTGTCTACTTGTCACACTAGTGACCCTGGTCTGGGGAGTGGGCAGTGATGGCTTCCCAATCGCAGTTCCTAAACCCTGGGCTTTAAATGCCACCCCTACTGACCAGCTGGGCAGTGGGGGTAGCATTAAAAACCCAGAGGCTGGTCAGTGGGGTTGTCAAGCTGCACAGCCCTAGGGCTGTGGAGAGGGGCTGGGCCTTCTCAACACAAAGCTGACATGGGGAGAGGTTTGCTCTGTGACTTGACTGGAGCAGTAGAGGCCACCTGAGTTGCAAACCGTCTCTCTGGAGCAGGAGGGACTGCCAGAGCAATGCACAATGGGATGCCAGAAGACAACACGCAAGCTTCTATCAGTACGGCAAGTGTACCAGCATTCATTCCTCTCGCAGAAACTTTATAGAAGGCAAGACAACTTCTACCTTGTTGGAGGTGTCTGAAGTTTATATTGAACTTGCCATTTCAGTTTGGTAGGAACTGCTTGAATGCTTGTATACTTAGGGTTTCTACTGGTGGAACTACAATTCCTGCAGTAGAAATGTAATATTTATATGCACCCAAAAGAAGCAGATTTATTGATCAGGGCATGCAGAAGAATGAAGACATACACAAGGATTTAAGGCTTCCAGCCACAACTTCAATAACTTACATTTTACATAATGTCTGCTCGCTCTCCTCTCCTCTACGAGCTACCAGGAATTAAACTGGGTCCAAAACAGAGTTAAATGAACCCAAGCTAAAGGAGTTACCATGGGTCTAAACACCTGATGCACAGTTCAGGATTTATCCTACTACTCAATCCCATCACTTTCCTGCTGTAAAAGGTAATGACGTTAAAAGGAGAGCAGCATGCATACCCAAATGGTCCCAAACAACAATATATCCCTATTGCTGAAAATGCATAGTTCTAAATAAAATGTTAGTTGTAAGTAGGCCTCCAGTTATGTCCCTTTAAAGAGAACTTTCATGACATCCCACAGTTTTAGATCTAAATGGCATGACAGTGACTCAGTACTAATAAAACATGTCACCCTTAAGTAAAGTAAGTTATAAAATTAAATACCTGTGAGTAAGAACTTATAATATGACTCTGAATTTCATCCATTGTATCTGTCCCATAAGAGACAGTACCTAGGTGGAGGCGCTTAAATATCATCTCATTCTGGGTCAGCGTTCCTGTAATAAAAATATCAGTCAGGTAATAAAAGACAAAGTATGTTTAAGAGTTTGTTTTTCTTAAATATTCTGTTCCTTTGGCAGGAGGTAACAATTTATTAAGGCGTGCTCAATGCCTTCTGAGTCCTGACAATTTACACCATTTTGTTGCTTTACAAATTCTAGTAAGCCACTGACAGGTACCGTACTTGCTGACAGGTGTACAGCAACAGATTCCACTGAAGACCAACACTTTTAAGCAGCCCAAAGTATTGCTGTTAAGTAAATGAGCTCAGGGTCAGAGCAAGCTGTCAGCTCCTATTCCCAGTTATATGCACCGACAGCAAAAGACTAACAGTAGAACTAGAACTGATCAAATCCAGGTGTGTCACAGAGCATCTAGAGCTCCATAAAAAGGCCAAAGGACAAGGCAAAACAGTTCTATTCTGGGGATTGAATAAATCATCACAAATTACAATCGTTCAGTTCATTTAAGGAAGGTTAATGTAGAGTGATCAGGGTTACTCACCCTGGAGGAGTTACTGTTTCCCACCTTGAAATTGGTTCTAGTAACAGCTAGATATTTGTCCCTGTTGGACTGATAAAAATTGTCTAGACCTGCCTTTGGCAGCAACATTCTTACCCAAAAAGTGAAGCACAAGTAGTCTTCAATATAATTCTGAAAGAAGTGTGTGTGTGGGAGGGGAGTAATACACAGAAGGGAGAGAAATTCCCCTTAGGTTAGTGACTTGGCTTAAATAAAGCTACAGCTAGGAAATTAACATGGTATTAATCCATACTTAGTCTTTACTACTTGTTTTACTTCTTTCTCCATATAGCAGGGTAGATTTACCAATGTGGCTGCATGTTAATTTTGCTGATGACTTGTCTTGGGTTTAGGCTGCTGTAAAGCAGAGGGCAAACGGGACCAATTTATTGTCAATATGTAAAAAAAGACCACTGAAGGGATTGCTAATTTTGTGTATCATTTTTACAAGGGTTGCAAGGCGGTACTTGTAATCAACTGTAATATTAAAAGAATTGTGGTATAGTTGTATAAAGAGAAGCACATACATGACTTTTGTATAAGACTTGAAGAGTGTTCTAAAATAAAGGATGGATATAATGTTATGGGGAAAGTTTAATCACTTTCCACTGACCCAGAGATGTGGCCAAGAGACATCTGCCTATGCCAAGGTGAGACAAAACAGTGGTAAGACAAAACAGCCTAGGAACTGGGAAGGATGGTGTTTTTTGTGAAAGCCATCAAGCTGTGGAACTCCCAAACAGAACTCAGGGTAAGTTCATTTATTACGTCTTGAAAAGTCCAATGACAAAGGTCTACCTCTTTTGCTCAGGCTTTCCACCTACAGAGGCAGCATTAAACTAATTGGTGATTTTTTCCCATCACATAGATAGTGTGCTACTTTTAGAAAGAGACTCAATATATTAAACTTCACCAACAGGAAAAGGAGAGAACATTAACCTATCAGACAAATGCACAAACCTAGGAAATCTTAATTTGGCACTCAGATATGTTGACTGAAATGCATGTACACATATGAAGACTACCACAGAGAGGGATGCATTAGAAGTTGCATCAGAGCAACTGTTGTACTCAACTGACTTACTAGTGTAAGTACCCTACTAGTAGCAACATACTGCGGCTACACTTAAAAGGACCACATTGTTAAGGGCTTTATTATACTTCATACACATAGGAGTAAAAATAAGGTAGACTGATACATTATTGTCCTGTCTGGGCAAATTTCTATGCACATATGCAAAAAGTAAGCTCCTTAAAACACTATCCCTAATTATTAGCACCTTGGATTTGTATTTTAAAGAGAAAGGGTTTACTCCGAATTTTGGAGTATGCTTAAAGGTCAGTTATTTAAATAATATATTTTCCATGAAAATATAGGCCATAAAAAGAAGTCTTTTTGTTAAAAATATGTAAGTATAAAAAGTATAAGTATATACTTATGTATAAATATACATAAAGAAGAAAATTGTCAACTATGGCTCTTTATGTACAGTCTCTAACATTATTCCACAGGATATATGAAGAAAAACTTTCTGGTAAACAGATAGATTCAAAGTTATCTAAAACAGGTCACTGGAAATTAACAACACTTCCTAATTTGACGAATTTAGCCTCTAACCGGAATACGCCTGGAATTTTAGAATTAACATAAATAGTGTTTTCAGAGACTACTTTACATCTGTAAGAAACTACAGGGTGTCAGTCACGGAGTGACACTTTATGTTCACAACTGTCTACAGTGACATCCTTGATTTTAAGAAAGTACTAATTGAAGGGTGGGCGGGACAGGGTTCCATGACTAGGCGTAACAAGGGATAGAGGTTATCCGTGGCTAGGTTCCTCTGTTACACTCATAGAAACAAGATCACATACTATTCGTTTTCAAGTATACTTAAGGGTGCATAAATATATTTTGAAAAATATAGATTGGAATTAATCTAGCATGCAGGTAATCCCATTATATACTACTATGCATCTTGTGGGCTTTTAAACAAGGATTGGACTTTGGTAATGTTCTTGTGATAAAAAGAGATTAGTGTAATGGAGTAGCACGAGTAACCTTCTTGATTTTTTAAAACTTATTTTAAAAACATTTTTGGGTAGGATAATGGGACAACAAATAATTTTAAAGTGTAGTATGGAATACTTTACACAAAGCTTTATTCTTCTCTTATATTTGATATCGTGTCTCAGTCCCAGTAGGACAGTAAAACACAGCAAGTCATAGGAAGAGAACAAGTTAAAAGCATCAGATACGCTATAATTAGTGTTTAGAAACTAGAAATTGTTTAGACAGTTAACATCCAGTTTATGCATCTGATAGAGGGTACATCCATTAGTGTTGTTCAGTGATATAACCATGCTGTCACAGTCATAAATCTTTCTTCCCAGTTACACATTACATATCTGCTACTCCTACTTCCTGGTAATATATGTACAATTAAATTTCATCCCCACTCTTGTTGAGTTATAGCGCTGTAATAGTTAGCTCATCATTCACAGTAACCATTTTAAGGAACTGTATCTTTTTCCTCAATGTTCAACAGAGAGGCACTTTTCTTTTGCTTAAAAATTATCCCAGATCCTTGTATTCATGCAGTAACATTTTAAAAAGAAAGAAGTTTTTTGAAAGACTTATTGGTGAATTATTTACAAAATGTTGGCAAAATTAGGAAAAATTCAAGTGCGAAACAGCATTTCCAAGTGTGGTTGAAAAGTAGCCCACAAGGAATGAAGCGTTGCGCTACTCATCTCTAGATTTCATCTCAGTCTTCATTATCTGGTTATTATGTACAAGCTGGTTTCACTTTCAATACTTGGTGAGCATTTACTGCATGAGACAAAAGTACTTATGCAATGTTTCCCCTTTAAAATGTACACTTTTTACCAATAACTTTCTGGGATAGTTGTTTATCAAACTCTAGAATTTAAACAAAAATGTTATATTTCCAGACATGAAAAACAGCTTGCACGCATCCAGTGAGCATGCAAGACCAACATCACTTTCTAAAGAATCTGAATTTTCACTTCAAACAGCTAAATGTTTATAAAGATGAACTTCCAAGTGAGAAATAATGTGCTCATCTTCCTGAATCAAAAGAAAATGCAAGCATCTTCCTTCTGACTACAGATTTGCCCAGGCTTGGAATGTAATTAACAATTCACTGGGGTCAGTTTTAGGACCACTAGAGTACTCAGAGCCCTGTAGACCATAGTTAAGAATCAAGCCAGTTTGACAATTACCTCAGGAAATAAAGGAAAGGTGTGGGGACAAGGCAGATTTATTTTTTTTTCTCGGTAGGCAGAAGGCTTGGTATATAGATCAGGGTTGATCTTTCCTACCTTGTAGCAATCAGCAAACTTGAGGAGAAGCAAGAAGGTAGAATGAAAAGAAACATGTGAAGTACCAGCTGTCCTTATTCAGTACTTGCACCTCTCATACTACTCTCAGAAGTAGGCTGCTATCTTTTCCTTCCCTTGGTCAGAATAGGAAAATTAATTGGCACCTTGCTTTGAGGTATCATAGAGCAGTGGTTTTCAATCTTTTTTCATTTGCAGACCCGTAAGAAATTTCAAAAGGAGGTGCAGATGCCTTTGGAAATTTTGAATGGAGGTACAGACCCCTTTGAATTTTAAGTGTGGGTATTCACATACTTTTGACTGATCATAGTCATCTTTCGTGGACCCTTTAGACAAAGTGGCTAGGGACAGACATTACACATAAACCGGTTTAAATGATCAAAAATGGGTTTAAACCTGTAACAGAACAGACATCTAGTGCACATAAACCAGTTTGAAAATGGCCGAAACTGATTTCAGATAAACCTGGTTGAACATAGTATCAGATTTAACTGATTTGACTCAAACCAATTTATGCCATGTCTGTCCCAGACCCCTTGCTGATTTAAGTTAAACCAGACTCCTCCAGCATCCCAGCATGCTCTCTGGGCTGGGCAGAGATCTGCTCCAGTGATTTGGGCTGGTCCCTCCCCCCTCTGCTATCTAGCCAGAGCAGAGGCAGGGTGTGGCCAGAAGCCGGCCTGTCATGGCCCCTGAGGCAAATTCCTCCCTCCGTCCCCTCCCCCCCCCACAAACCCTGGGTGGGGACCACAGCTGGGGTTTGCCAGCCCTAGCCACACTTCCATGGCCTGCCTACAGCCAGGCAGGGACAGAGTTAATTTCTTTCTCTGTTTCCTCTCTCCCCCGAAATGCTCAGGGGTTTGGCTGCAGTCTCTGTGGCTTGCCTGCAGCCAGGCAGGGAGGGAATTAATTCCACAGAGTATCTGGAGCAAGGGAGGGGGGCAGGGGGAAGGGAGGGGAGAGGCATGCTAGTCCCCTGTGTGCAGATCCAAGCCTTACACCTGTGAGCCCAGAGCTAAGACCTGCAAGACCAGACTGAAAGGTGGTAAGTGTTGGCAAAGACCTGACAATCATCACACATGCTGGAGATGTAGTTTAGGGAAGTTGCAAACAGCTTCACCAAAGAATGCAGAGAGATACATTTACATTATAAAGCAGAATGTGTAAAAGGTGGGAATACCTAAACAAAGCCTTTCTGAATGCCTGGCTGTAAGGAGATACTCTGCCCTCAGGATTAGGAAAACTAACTCTTGCCTTGCTGGTTTACATTTTAAGTTACACTGAATTGTGTATGCTGTGTTTTACTGGGCTGTATTTTAGTTTAGATTCAGATTAGATTATTTTAGTCTGGAAGATTTTTGGTAGCTCCCTGTTGCATGCTTTGCAAATTCCTGTGTTCAATACATGCTTGTTTCAGAGAAAGGACTTTTTCCCCATTCCCACTCCTCAGCCTGGCAGCAGCTGCCCCTCCCCTCCCCTGCCCCCTCCAGGCTGGTGACTGGCATCCCGTGTGTTGTGCTAGGCTCGGCTGGTGCCTGGTCATGCCCCCTCCACTCCAGCAGGGAGGGGTGAGAGCCTTGGAGGGCATCTCTTTTCCCTCCCCTTTGGCAGTGGCTGTCAGGCATGCTCTAGCACCCTCCAACTTCTGCCTTGAGCCACTACAGGCATGAGAGTGCATTTCCAGATTTAACAGAGAATGTTTGTCCAGTTATTAATCAGTTTAAGATGCACAGCTTAGACTAACCTGCAAAAAGTGAATCAATTCAGGCTCATGCTTTTTGAATATGTCTCCCTAGACAGTCTGTGGACCCTCAGGGGTCTGTGGACCACAGGTTGAAAACCACTGTCATAGAGAACTGGATTCTTTGTTTATGTCTGATGAAGAAAATTATAATGATGAACAAACAGCAATTAAAACTTCTTGGTGATTCTCAAAGTTGTATCTATCTCTAATTATTCCCCACTTCTCATTACAGAATTATGGAGGGAAGAAAAAAACACCTACAAATTAATGGTGGGGTGGGGAGGGGGGAGGGAGAAAAATACATCTAAAAATTGCACTTAAAAAAATTACCATACTTTCTGAAATAACTATGAAAACCATTCTGTCAGATTACAACTGATCACATAAACTGAAATACAAAGTGGATGTCCATTACATGTCTCTATTAAAAGTAATTCCTAAATTCACATTGAATGACTGGAACACCCAAGTGGGCATATATTCATCCTAGCCTTCTGAAAACTAATGATAACTACAACCTATTTCTTCAACTGAAATTCTGCAATTTGTCTATTTTAGATTTTAGTCTTCTAGTTGTCAACTAATAAATCTTGCCAACCTGCAAAATCTTAGCTGCATGTCTCTGTATATAAACATTTTAAATATTTGCACCTTCTGTTTCTACTGCAGTCAGTCTACTGCAGAAAATAATTCTACCTTTCACTGACATCTCTTTTTGTTTGGTTTTTCATGACTAATAATGGAAAAGATATTGTGAACAAGTTCAAGCTTAAAGATAACAGAATGTTAACAATATTCTTTTACAAATATAGTTCCATCTCATTTTCAAAATTTCCTTTGTGTGACTTGGTTGAATCCTATCTATTTTAAAATTTAAAAAATTGGAATTTGGCCAAGAATTGGTAATTTGAAAATGTTATAAACACAGATGAAAATACAAAGCTCATTTAAAAAGGCATTCAGGAATTATGGTAGTTATCACATAATTTGCCACCAAAATAATTTAACTTTGTTTTGGAATACAGTTCCCACATAAGAAGAATATCTTGACAAAAATTTAGTATGTGATTGCTGAAAAAAAAATTGTATGCTTTTTAATGAAGCAAAGAGTTTTTGACTACAACTGTATCATTAAACACAGAGCAAAGCAGGCAAAGAGGAAATTAATTTCTAAGGAAAAAGTCCTGCAGGCATCATTCCCTGGGTAGCAACAGATGTGATTCACAACAGAGCAGCAGAGAATTTTTTTTTGAGAAGCAGATGCAGAGCTTTCTGATCAAATATTACTAGATTGTAATTTAGCCTAATACCAACATTCTAAAAGGCCACAATAAAGCAGCAAGCAAATACGTGCAATACATAAACGTTAATAATTTTGCCAGAAGTCACAAGGGTGAACAACCTTTCATATAGCATGTATTCAGTGCTTGAAAGAAACTTGCTTAAGAGACAAACAGTTAGATCTGGAGCTACTCTAAAATTTGAATCATTCTCTGTAAGCTTCCAACTGAGGATCTGGCCTGATATAGTTAATGGTGAACTTTTGTTAGCAGTACAAAAAAGAAACCTGGCAAAAATATTGGCCCCTATAGGATGCAAGAAGAGAAATCATATAAAATGACAATTCTGAACATTTACACAGAATACTTCCTTCCCTTTTCTTCCAGCTATATACTGTTCCCAAAACTCAGTGTAGTATAGTACTAAGCAAAAAAGAAAAAGAACATCTAGCTCAAGAACAGCTGCTCAAAGTGTTTTGCTTATTCTTTTCTGTGGACTAATGTCCATGTTAATAATTTGGTTTGGGTACTGTTGCTCAGAACAACAGCCATTCATTCCCCTGTGCTCTTAGACTCCCATAGGTGAAATTGCACAAGACTGAAAGCCACAGAATGGCTGATGGCAGCACGCATGTTCATTGGTGATCTATCACATCTCATGGAGAGGGACCAAGGAAAACCTATGGAAGAAGAACCCTTTGCTGCTGCTGAGGAATGTGGAGGATAATGTGTCCGAAAAAGGTACATGTTACTTGCAAGGAACTTTAAAAAAAAATACTATTTTGTTCTATGTACAATTTTAAGTCAGGCAGTTATAGAAATGGTTGTTTTAAATACATCTTTAAAAAATAATTTGTAAAATCAGTATAATTGTTGGAGCTATACTTTCTCAAAGTACACTATAGCACATTTACAGGAGACGTTTAATAAAAAAGCCCATGTTAACACATTAGCCTTTAACACAGGGCTTTCCCAGAAAATTAGGAATCCCATTACTCTATGCATCTGTTCAACTAGTGTATGTGTTAAGTATCTCATTTGGTCCAAACACCCACTAAAATGTTAATTACAGAACTCAAATGCAAGTGTATGCATTAGTAAATAGCTATGCTATGCTAACTAAACTGTATGTTTGTTATAACTGAACGCTCTGGTTGTCTCCATGAATGGCATAAAGCTTGCAGTTTCACACTCTGAATGTCAAAAACGTTCAATAAATATTGCCAAATATCTTTGTTTTTCCTTTGTGATTAGGATCTTCTGTACCCTGGAGAGGATAAGATATCATGCTCAGCTGCCCTTGGAAAACACTGGAAACAGCATTTTTCCCCCCATAACAGATGACGCCTTTCTGTCAAACTTATATGTGATTCAAGTCCAAACAACATGGCATTTTGGGTAATGGATGCTATAATTAAAATGTGAGTCCTAAAAACCTGTTGTTTTAGTGGGTGTTTTTAGTAATGGCTTTGTTCTACATGAAGATAAAAACTCCCTAACAAAAGAATTAATGTATTGCTTTAATAGGCTGCACCCTGAGTTAAGTTTTAAAATTTATGAGTTCTCTGCAGCATTGTTCTTTAAACAATGGCATTGTCAAATGCAACCAGTGAGAAGATTAAAGTTCTCCCAGCAGATTAAGTACAAATTATCTGTCCTCCTGTTTCAGCATCATTTGTTCATTTATCACATAACGTCTAGTATTTCTGGTCAGTGTCAATATGCTCTGCATCCTTGCAGTTAACAGATGTCTTCTCTTGTCGAATGAATTACTTTATGTTTCACGCACTGGTGGCCGCAGATGTGTCACTATAGCAACATCATTAATTTCAGATCTTACCGGAAACATGCACTCCAATCAAACCTAATTATACCACATTGCTTTCTTGTCCCACAATAAGGAAACTATAATGCAATTATTGGGATACTTCATTTTCTATTCTACTGTGGCAAATGAGAGAGCCACTGTGATGGACGCTTCTTGTCAAAAAGCTTATTGATGAAGCACAAACCCAATTTACAATCATACAAAGGACTACCCTGCAATTATGTTAGTAATGTAATGCTCCTTAAACTCAACAACTAATTCTTAATCATTTCAAGTGAAGCTTGGACCACACTATAAGATTTTTGCAAGCTGTACTCTGTATCCTCTCTTCATTTTCAATATTGAGAAACCTGTTTTGTTCCTGTATTGAAACAGAAACCCCCTTTAGATCTGCTTTTATAAGGTCTGTCACTAGATGGGTTATAAGACTTGCTGTGTTTTACCTTGGACATCCCAACCGCAAGGGGGCAAAAGAAAAGTGTGAGCTATTTGACAAACTAAATACCTAACTTTAATATTGTTATAGTGAAAACAGAAGCTGTTGCAGGCAGATAATTATGGAACAGGTATCTTGAATCAATCATATCCAAATTCTATTTACTCCCTTAGCAATATATTTAAAATTGTGATCAATCTGAGATTGAAACCAGAGAATATAAGAGTATATGATCAATCTAGGTAAACCCTAAATACTCTGCACAAACACACATATTTTTATTACTCAACATCATTTTAAAGTTAGCAAAACATTTTGACTCTAGTTCCCTATAGAATTGGGTTTGTATCCACTTTTACTTCATTACATTTTACAGCTTCAATTATTTCTTGAAAACGCAGACACTGATATTCTGAAAAGTCCTTATTGTTGACAGCTAGAAATATCCCTGTGTTTTAACATGCTTTCAAGGCTTTTTGATATGTGTCTACTTAGCTACATGCAGTACATGCATTAAGAATGCATAGGAAAAGGTTAGGCACATACTCCCTCTATTTTTTAAAATAGACCAGGCCCAGTGTAATTTTAAGTGGTACAATGTGGCATACGCCAACAAGAGACAATCAGAAGCAAAATTAAGGGTACTTTTTTTTTTTTGAGTGACCCTGCTTGGTGCGTCCTTCTAAAACTACCAGATTTTTGGCAAAAATAATATATTTTATACTTAAACCATCAAATTCTGTGATCCTATGAAGTCATAATTTTAGCATTTTGATGGTAATAAGTTTTATATACAATTATTGTCATGGGCCATGTTAATTTGCCAGGTGTTTTTCCTTAAATTAATACCTTACTAAAATGATTCTCAACCACTTGGGGTGCCATGCAACTTTAGCAGTGTTGACTGTGCAAGCACCTACACAATTCACAAGATAAAAACAGAGATTTCATATAGGAATTCATAGCGTCAAAAAGTTCTGACCTGTTGTGGTCTTTCTGAGTTCTGTGCAAAATAAAAATTGCTTTATTATTTTTCTGTAGTCAAAGAAAAGTGAAAGCTAAGGGCTGGCATTTTTGAGGGGTGTCTTGAGTGTAACAAGGGGTGCCTTGATTCTAAAACGTTTGAGAACCACTGTCTTATTGTCATTCTGAATTCACAGTATTCAGTCAAGAAAAAAGAAAAAGAAAAAATATGTATATATCAAACAAGGTACTAGAGATGCATTAGCCAAGAGAAACGATATAGGGGATATTAATTTTTATGCTTTAGGGCATGAGCTGATCACAAGCCAGGGTCAGTCGCACGCTTTCCCACATGTTATATATTATGTAATTGGCCAAATTTGCTCATGGAGTTTAAACACCTTCCTCTGAGCATTTAGTGCAACCTCTAATCCGAGAGACAGAATACCACACTACATGAATCATAGTTACATTCTGGTAGGGAAACTGTATACTGTTAAAATAAAAAATGATTTTTATAAGGAATCCATAATGTTTCTGCTAGAACTAGTTGGTGGATGAACTCCAGTGTTATTTATAAATACCCCCTTTCTTCCTTTTTATACATATTTATCATTTGCAAAGCTATACTGTAAATTACATATTTCACAAGCTAAAATTACAAATTTCAAGCTAGACATTAGACAGAACTCTTTAAAAGTTAGGTAAATTACCATGATAAAGGTTGCAATTAAATTCAGCAAGCAGCTTCAAATAGTTTACAAATAATTAGTTAAACTGAAATAAACTTCGTAAAGCTCAGGATCGTTAATGTGCTTTAAAAAACTATTGTATTGTATTTTTTGGCATTCATACTCCCATAGACTGGGAAGGAAAAAAAAGAGAGGTGGTAAATATATAGAAGGTGCTAATACAACACAGCATTAGGGATATACATGTATTTAGAGACCAGATTAAAATGTTTTTAATATACTGTGTTTAATGTATTACTTAGATTATGTCACTAGATAACACTAATAAAAATTATTCAATGTAGAACGTGCTCCTGTTTCACACAGTGTTGCAAAGCAAGGCATAGAATGCACTATCTGAACTAATGTGAAATACAGGCAAGAAAAAAAAAGTCCTGCCATGACGATTTCTTAGAGCTTAGGTAAAAATATTAAAATCCATAGATATTTTTCTATTGCAGTTTGGAGAACTATTTTATTTTTTTTATTATTTTAGGGAATCTCCTTGAAGAAAAATCACTGTATTTTAGTAGACTGATGTACTCAATCTCAGAGAGAACTAATCAATGTAAAAATAAATTAAGAAACAATGCCTTTTCTTTGGTGTTTGATTTAGCAATGCCAGGACTAACATCTTACAGCAATAAAGTTCCTCAAATCTTAACAAATATGACTGTGGCATACTATAAGAACCTATTTCACTCATAAATACTGAAAAGAATAGGATGGGAAAAGCTTATCATTCAGGATTTTATACCTTATGAAGAAGACTAGAGGACAACAGATAGACATCAAATGAGCGCAGCATTTCTACTTCACACACTTATCTATATTCCAGACCACTGTACTAAGGATTAGTAAGGATGGTTTTGTTTATTTTGTCACTGTTCAAGGTGAAGTACAATAATGGCAGCAGTTAAGAAGATCAAATAGAGAAATTAATCTCAGGAAAATGAAAGGATAAAACATGACTTCACCTCTCCCTTAGAAACCACCATTTTAGAGGCTGTTCTTAGTATTTTAGCACAGGCTTACTTGTTTGTAGGCCAGTTCTAATTTTGAATTGTCTTTAAAGATTTTTCAAGGGAATGAGTTTATAGGGATACCTGTGACACACAAAAAAACCCAGCAGTTTGAGGGCTAAAATGCCATTTAGCATCATCTGGGTTAACTCACATGGTAGTTTATGAAATAATAATAATACCACTAATGCAGCCATTATAGTAAAAGATTACATTGAAATAATCAGGACTACTTATAGGATACAGACAGACATTTGCAGGGGTGAGGCAGAAGTTAGAGTGAATTAAAAATGGCCACCCGATCTAGGGTAAATTGGGATGGGGATGGGGCAGTGGGGAATCTGGAGGGCTCCAGGGGGCAAGCAGGCTCCCTGAGAGGTGGGTGGGACCAGGGGACAAGCTGGGTCAGAAGGGAGGACTGGGGAGGGATCAGTGAGATAAACAGTGCCTGCAGAGGGGATTGGGGAGACCAGGGGGGCTAGCACAGTTTGCTGGGGGGTGCTTGGGAGACTGTGAGGGCAAGTGGGATCTGAGAGGGGTTGGTGGAGTCTGAGAGAGTTTAGTGGAATCAGGGATGATTGGTGGGGTCCTCAGGGGGGCTTGGTAGAATGGAGATGTGCTCCTCTCCTCAGGGGCTATTTTTAGCCTCCCAATCACCCCAGATGAACTCCCCCTCCAGTGAACCAACCATCCCACTCCAGCTTACTGCCTCAGCTCCCAGCACCGACTGATAAAATCATCACTTGTAGGAGCAGTTTGTGGGATGGGTCATTTGGTGGCCTTGGGGCAAAGGGGGAGGGGGTGGTGGCTAGTTTGGGGGAGGGGCTGGGGGCTAAAAATGGCCCAGTGCTGGAGAGGAGATATAGAAAAAGTGGAGCCCTGGGACTGGGGCCAATGGCTCAGTTTGCCCAGCCCTGGGGCTATGCTGGAAACTACTTAAATTCAATTAGATTGGTTTCACTGGATCCGATCTAAGTTAGACTACCTGAGAGGTACAGTTAACTTAGATTGGGTCAGCCATTTTCAGACTGATGTAAGCTTCCTGAACTCTTGACAGTTCACACTTCTCTCTACCTAACTAGGAATCTAAGTGTAAGATCTGCACCTGGGTGAACTAAGTTAGATTGGGTGGCCATTTTTACTGCAATCTAACTTCCCTGAGGCTAGGGACAAACATTTCACAAACTGGTTCAAGTGATCAGAAACCGGTTTAAACCTGAAACAGAACAAACATTCAATACACATTAACTAGTTTCAGGATGACCGAAACTGGTTTGAGATAAACCTGGTTGAATGTAGTATCAGACTCAACTGATTTGGCTCAAACCAGTGTATGCAATGTCTGTCCCAGACCCCTTCCTGGTTTAACTTAAACCAGAGTTCTCCAGCATCCCAGCATGCACTCTGGGCTGGGTAGGGCTCTCTGCTTCAGCCACAGGGCTGACCCCACTCCTCTGCTCTGTAGCCCGAGCAAGGACCAACCAGCCTTAGCAGGGACACTAGCAGGCTTGGCCCCATTAAGGCAAACTGGTCCACCTTTACCTTAACAAGGCCATGCTGGGACGGACTCTTCCCCCTCCTCTTACCCCCACTCCAGGGTCAGGGGGGCTCTGTGAGGCACTGGAGGAGGACTCCTGCTCCTCCTCCACACCCTGCAGTGGGGGGGGAGGGACTCCACGAGGCTGTCCAGCCCCCAGAGGGAGGCTCTTCCCCCTACTCCTCGCCCCCCTGCTGCCACAGGGCAGGGAGGGGGGCTCTGTTCGGAGCTGGGAGGTTCTTCCCCCTCCTCCTCTGCTCCTGCTGCTGTGGGATGGGGAGGGGGACTCTGTGAGGTTGCCTGGCCCCAGAGAGGGACTCTTTCCCCTGCTTTTCCCCCCACTCCTCCCCCTGCAGGGCAAGGAGGAGGGTTCTGTTCAGTGCTAAGTGGGGGGAGTAATCCCTCTCATCCCCCCCACCCTCCCTGCCATGGGGTAGGGGGGGGGTCTGTTCAATGCTGGGGAGTACTCTTCACCCTCCTTCTCCCCTTACCCCCTTCTGCCACAGGGTGTGTGCGTGTGGGGGGGGCGCTCTGTGCAGTGCTCCATGGCTTGGCTTCGCCCAGCCAGGGCACGGGGAGCAGCTATAATGGAACTGCAGCTGCCAGGGGTGGCCCCGCCCACGTGGCCACACCTGGCCTTGCTCAGCCCTGGCTGAAGCAGCTGCATGGTCTGGCTGGGCCAGGCCATGGGGGCAGGGCCACCCCTGGCAGGTGCAGCTCAGTGACAGGGACGTTGAGCCCTGTCAGCAAGCTCAGCCGGGCCCAGTGCGCAGTAGATGGCTGCTAGCCGAGCCATCTCAGAGGTGCCCCAGGGGCTCACGGGTGTGCTACCAGCCCCTATGGTGGGTGGCTGCTGGGTTCTGGGCCTTCTGGTGCTTCTGAGCTGGCCTGGCTAGCAGCTACCGGCCACACACTGGGCTGGGCCAGGTAGGGCTGCGCTCACTGACAAGGCTCAATGTCCCTGTCACTGACCCACAGCTGCCGGGATGGCTCCACCTCTGTGGCCTGGCCCAGAAAGACCTTGCAGCTGCCTTGGCCAGGGCTGAGCAAGGGCAGTTCAGTGCGCAGGGGAGGGGCCACCCTCGGCAGCTGTGACTCAGTGACAGCTGCTCCTGGCACCCCAGTTGGGCTGCACCACAAAGAGACCTCCTCCTCACATCATAGTGGCGGTGGGTGGGAGGGAGAAGGAGGGGGAAGAGTCCCTCTCCCATCAATGAATAGACCCGGCTCCCCACCCCATGGAGGAGCGGAGGGAAGAGTCCCCTTCTGGGGCTGAACAGCTTGGCATAGATCCCCCTTCCTTGCCCTGCAGCTGTAATGGAGAAGCAGGGAAATAGTTCCCCTCTGGTGCTAGGCAGCCCCGCAGAGCCCCCCTACCTACCTCATGGTGGTGGGAGGCGGGAGGAGAAGGGGAAAGAGCCCCCCCAGCACTGAAATGAGTCACTCCCCCACCCTGCAGCATTGGGGGAGTGGGAGGAGGGGTAAGAGTTCCCCTGGTTGGGGCCAGGCAGCCCTGCATGTCAGGATTGCTCCTGGCTGTCAGGGAGCCTCTGGGGCAGGCAGAGCTCTTCCCTCCTCCTCCTCCCCAACCACAGTGGTGTGGCCAGACTCCCTCTTCTCCCACCCTTGGCACCTTGCAGACCAAAGTTGAAGTTTAAACCCCTCCTCAGTCTTACTCAGGCCTGCCCAGGTCTGACCCCCACCCCTGCTCTGCTCAGCTTCTCTGTGAAAGGGAAGGGAGGGCTGCTCTAGTGCCCCCAGGCTTCTGGCCTAAGCCACTGCAGGCATGTGCCTGCATTTCTGGAATGAAAAGAGAACATCTATCCACTTGGAAACCAGTTCACTCTCTGCAGGTTAGACTAACCTGCAAAGATTTAATCAATTCAGGCTCGGGATTTTTGAATGTCTGTCCCTAGCCTGAATGTCTGTATGTACCCATAGAAGTTAGTTCCAGGCTTAGTAATGTAGGTCAAATTTCATAGGGCCTGATCTAATCAAACATAAAACACATGCATAAAAACAAACAAACAACAAAACCCCCCAAATGAAGTGAAATCTAATCAAATTGAAACAATCCAACCACCATTAGCAAGTCATCTAATTTGTTACAAAATAAATTAAATTAATATATAAATAAAATTTTGATACACAAAAAGTCATGTACCTGTCTTATCTGTTAGCAAATATACTAAACGACCCAATTCTTCTGGTATGGTGCTGGTTCGGACAACTGTTCCAGGTATATTGTCATCCTTCATAATCATCCACCCATAGGCTGCTTTGCCCATGTCTAAGTTCACACGTAAACTGCAAAGAAAACATGCATCACACTTAACATCAAAACCAGACAATGTCTTACAGGATGAAAATTTTAATAAAAATGTGTGGTTCTGAAAACTGAAACTGTAATCTGCTTTTTCATAAAATATTGGCAAAATCTTGAACTCCATAAAACTGCAAATATTTTGGGGCAGGAACAATCTCTTTGGTGTGTGTTTTACAATGCCTAGCACATAGGAGTATTTGCCTTTGTATGACATTGCTAACAAATACTGCAATAAAAACAGATATTACCATATTTACTCACATACCATATTCACTTTCCCCCAAAAAATTAGCCTTTCAAAATTGGGGTGTATATCTTAAACAGGGAAGCTTATTTTTCTGTCTATAACAGATCCATGGAGATGCTGTAAATGGCTGCTGTTTAGTGTACAGCAGAGGCAGATGTGGAGAGGGCGGGGGATGGTACAGTACTGTGTACACTCCTTTGATTCTCGATCTACCAAAAGTTTAAAACTACTTGTCCAAGCACAGCAGCAGTGGCATTTCTATTCAGACAGTAGTGATGGAGTAAACTGACTTAATGGCTCATTATTATCTACCTGATTTCTGCTGACTGTTCTTCACTCCACAGATGTTAATGACCATCTCAATTTTTTAATGTTCTTGATGTTCCGCTAATGAAGCTATCCTTCCTTCCCCCATTTTACTGTCTGGTCTCCTATCACTCCTGTCTTTCTTTTCCTATCATAGCCTAGCAACCTGTTTTTAGCTTTTTTTTAAATTCCTAGCTCTGCCCCTAAAGTCCTGTCTTCAGGAGCAACTACAGTTTCAGCACTGGGCTGAACAGCTAACAATGGTGGAAAATCTTTTTTGTTCTTCCTTCTTCCTTCCTAAAATAAGGTTGCTTTATTTGGGGGTATGTGATATGTGAGAAAAATGATAATATGCCCAATATATTCATCTTACAAAAAACTATTAAAAATTGAAGATGTGTGAGAAGACTAGTGATGCACTTTAACTATTGTGGTGAAAAAGGAACATAATTATAATATACATAATTTAGCATAATAAATATAAATAATTTTAGAGAAAGTTTTTGATTCCTTACTCTGTTACTTTTAAAAACCATTTTCTCTGTGATGTGGAGACATACATTAATATGTCTTCCAATCTTAATTAACTTTACTTATGAACATTAAAAAAGCTGCTATCAGCTTCTTATTGTGTACTTTATTTTCCCTTTTTATTACGTTATACAAGATGTGGCTAACCTTACTTCCAGAATAGCTCATATCCCACTGGTAAAACCAATGAATTCTACATCCTTAGCAAGACAAGTCAGTCAACCAGTGTTGATTTCAGCCCCATTCCTTTTGTTGAAGATCAAATTAAGCAGTATGTCTACAGTACTATGACTTTATTTAAAACAGTTTAATACTGTTGTGTCAATTCAAAAGTGCTCCTGGGGAACAGAACACCAGAATTATCCTTAAAATTCCCAAAATGCTATGTTACAGCAATACCAAGATGGCAGATGTATTAAAAACCTTTCAAATACTTTCCAGCTGTCCCTTAGCAATTGTTGTGTAATGGATACAAATGTTGTTGTTCATGCACAAGTGATTGTGCATCACCTAAGGGGACAGTAATTCAGAGACAGCTATACGCCATAACGACTATGCTTAATCTGAGTTGCATGAAATCCTGCATTTTCAATAACATTTTTTGCAATGAAATAAATTTTCATCTACTATTTCTTTTTAAGCCCACCAAAGGAGACCTCTAAGGCCCAAGCTAAAAAACAAAAAGACAAGCTTTTTAAAATACAGAGGCTCATCATCCATGATAAGCAGGGATCCAGGCTTTCCATTTCCCATGAAAAAAATGAACAAACTGTGGATTTTTAATTTTAACCGAGAAAAATGTGGACTTTTCATTTTAACAGAGAAATGTGGAATTTCCACCTTTGCAGAGAGCTCTCCGCAGGCCAGGAGTTCCAGCCTGCAAGGGGCTGGGGGAGCAGGAGATGGCTGGTCAGGCAGGGGGCGCCATCTGCATGTGCACATGCACACATGCACATGGCTGCCAGGTAAGTCTGGTGTGGGGGGGGATGGAGTGAGGGAGGGAGTTGGGCAGGACTGGGGCTACTACCCAACTGGGGTGGTGCACGGGGCTTGGGGGCTGGGGCCTGAATGTGCAGCCCCAGGGCCTCGGAATGGAGCAAGATGGGGCTGTGGCTGGTTGTCCACGGGTTGGGGGGGGAAGGGGGCTGTGTCTCCACTGCTGCATGCACTCTGCAAGGACCAGAGGGGGCATGTGCCCCTGAGTTCTGTGCGTGGGGTGGAGAGGCGGCCTGCCCTCTGTAGTCTCGGGCTACCTGCCCTCTCCCTGCGGCTTCTATAGCCTAGTGGGTGAGGCCTGGCATGGCAGGGCAAAGCAGAGCCAGGCGGGGAAGCTCCTTGCTGCTGAGAGCCCCATGCTGCCCTGGCAAAGTCCCCCTAGTCCACCTGGCAGCAGTGGGGGTGGCAGTGCGGGGTTGTGCCCCTTGCTGCTGCTGGACCGGCAGGGGTTGCGTCATCATGGCAGTGCAGGACTCCCAGGGGTGGCAACAAATTTCCCTGACTGGCCCCGCTCTGCCCTGTCATGCCAGGTCCCACCCACTGGGCCCCAGAGGCCCCGGGGGGAAGGCAGCAGGGAGGAGAGCCTGAGACCGCAGTGGACAGCCCACATCTGCCCCCTTCCATGGGCTCTGTTCCAGCTGTGCCACCCATTGGGGAAGGGGAACTGGGCTCCATGCTCTGTTGCCTCCTGCAGGAGGCAGCCAGGGCTTAGGCACTGCTGGGGGAGCAGAGGGCTGCAGACCCAGGTCCCTGGCCCTATAGCTATGGCAATTGGGGGCCCCCTCCACCAGGGCTGGGGGGTAGGAGGGCTGCGAGTGGGGAGTGAGGAGCGCTGGCGGGGGGGAGCAGTGGGGGGGCTTTGGAAAGCAGCGACAGCAGGAGAGTGGAAGTAGTGGTGGCTGGGAAGCAATGGCAGCAGTGGCGGGCAGGCATGGGGGAGGGAAAGTAGGGAAATGGTGTGGGGAGCGGTGATGGCAGGCAGGAATGCAGAGCCCATGCCGGTGCCCTGGGGCCAGCGGGGACCCAGGATGGAGTGGCAGGAGTGTGGAGCCTCGGCATGGAGTCTGCATTGTGTGAGGCTCACAGAGTCTGCAAGAGCCGCACGTGATGGGGCCAGAGGCCTGGCCCCATCTCTCTCTTTCTCTCCCACCCCACCCCACCCCACCCCAGCATAAAACCACACCCCTTCCACAGCCTTCACCCCAATCACATACCCCACACCCTTCCACACCCACCCACTCCCCAACCACACCCCTCCACATATACCCCCTTGCCGTCCACACACAATATATAATAGAATTATATTTTGAGCTATTATGCAGTCACTTCTAGATATACTTCACAAACACATAATTCAGTACAAAAATATTTTGAAATAAAATTAAAATAAGTTATAGTAGAGGTTTTATTTTTTGTATATGATTTAGTTTTTTTTCCCCCTGGTTTCCAGATTGTAGCACCCACCCTCCCAAAAGGAATACTTCAGGGCAAGGCAAGGGCCTTCCAGTGGCAAAGGGGGAGGGGTGGGCAGGACACCCAGTCCCAACATGGTGACTGGGGGTAGGGCAACTGTTGAGGGGCAGGGCTACCCATGCAGCCCTAGAAAGCTTGCCAAAACTTGGTAAGCGGCCTTCCAGACAAAATAGTTGCCTGCCCCTGGGTTATACAGTGTGTAACCACTAAGTTATATCTATCCTCCTTAAGTGCTTACAAGATTGTAAGAGACTCCTGGACACTTGAAAACTTCTGGATAGTGTTTCAGACAGAATGGACAATTCTCATTAGAGGTGCTTTAGTTTGCTACCTAACAAAGTGCAACAGTGCATGGGGCACTGGAAGCCAAAGTGCTAGGGACTTGGTGGGCTCTGTGCAGCTTAGGCACTGTGGGACCTGGTGGCAGCCAGCCTGTCCAGTCAGGCTCCAGTGAAGGAAAAAAAAAAGTGGTGAGCCTGATGGGGTTTTTTCCCCCCTCCCCGGAGCTTGTCTGCCTGCCTGAACTGTGTTGGGGCCTGGTGCTTCCCTCTGCAGCTGCAAGGGGGCTGGTGCTTCCCTCTGTGGCTGTGGCACCCCCTGGGACTGCCCAAGCTGGGTGCCAGCAGGCAGGTGTCACCTCATGGGGCCCTGTGCAGCTTACGGCCCACTTGGCCCGCTGGCAGCTCGCCCCCCCCCCCCCCCGCTGTTGCTGAAGAGGCAGGTAAGAATCAGGCCCCCACCCTTGTGTACATGCCACAGGGGTTTAGGTCAATTTAATTCTCCCAAAATTGAAGCGGTGCTTTTAAAAACTCACTGTTTCAATTTAGGGAGAACTAAACTGAATTAAACCCCTGTGGCACGTACAAGAAACCTCTGAGTCTAAAATACAACAGTTGAATTGCAAGGAGGAAAGCAAATTAACATCTAATACCACAGGCCAGAACAGGGATGCTGACCCAAAGTGGTTATACCCCCAGAAGAAATTCCATGTTTAAGACAGAAAGAAAGGAGGAAAGAAATATCACCACAATCAGGAAATATTTAAAGCTATGTGGACAGATGTTACATTTGTAATGTTAAGCATACCCTTGTAGTGCTACAAAAAGTGAGTGTACAGTTGCTCAAGCTGTTTGTAGCATTACAAAATTTCTGAAAGATCAATAAAATACAAGCACTTTCAATGAGGAACTTCTTGGTGGGGATACATTTTGTATGACTCAGTGTAATGCTTACATACGGGTTTCTGGGACTCCCAGCATCCTACAGTCGTCCTCCTCCAATTAAATGGCCCTGATGGGACCCTGCTGTGCCCATTGTGTGGGGCAGCAAGAGCTGTTTTCCTTGCGATGGTGGTAGCAGCAGCTGCTGCAGGCACACTAGAAAATGGCTGTGTTCCTGCGGCAGCTGTGGCAGCTCTTCCAGGAAAGGGCCCCTTTCCTGCAGGGCGGGCAACAGCAACAAGACCTGCTCTTCACCCCACAGAAACCCCCAAAATAGTTCTGTTCCTGAGGGGTAAGCACCAGGGAAAAGAACCCAGTAGGAACCACATAAAAAGCTGCCTGCCCCACAGGAAACCCAGGAAAAGGGGCTGTGCTGGCTCATCCTACTGTCACAGGAATAGCTGGTTTGGCAGCAGGGCTGGTGGGCCAGAGGCCATGTGTTTCCTTCCCACAGTAGCTGTGGGCTGTTTGACAGTTCTTGTGGCTTCCCTGACATGGGGCTGTCATGGCCACTGATGCTGCCCTGGTACCAGTCT
Source organism: Alligator mississippiensis (assembly GCF_030867095.1). Classification (NCBI taxonomy): domain Eukaryota; kingdom Metazoa; phylum Chordata; order Crocodylia; family Alligatoridae; genus Alligator; species Alligator mississippiensis. Next base: position 112,549,816 of record NC_081826.1, on the reverse strand, counting down.
TAAGGGAGCCGTCTTGGTTGAAAGCACAGCTCCCAATTCACCTGCAAAGGTGAAGACAGCATACCTTGTTACCCCTGCAGATGACCTGGGGTTTCTCCCTTTCAGCAGCCTGTAGCTGATTCCCATGTGATATCAACTTGAGACAGCCTCTCTGCTGTGGGAGTCAGGGTGGGGGTGGATGATGGGAGCAAAGGAGCAATCCCCTATGACCTCTGGCTGGAGAGTACTCTTTTGAGACAACTTTTTAGTTCTCCAGCCAGAGGGCTGAATGCATGTACACCCCCATAAAACTATGTTTCTGGAGTGCTATGGAGCATCTTAGCACTCGGTAACATAACAGATGAACACCTGTCCATACCTTAAGTAACTGCAAGGCAATCTTAAATATAGATCATTCCCAGTAAAAGAGATGCTGGAGAATATCTAGTTCTGATGCAGATCAAGACAATGCTTTTAAAACAATAACCCATGCTCCTACACATTTTATATGAATGAACCACAAAATCTGTATAGTGCTTTCATAGTTATTTTGAAACAACAAATTTGCAAAGAAAAATAATAGAGTATCCAACAGATTCTAAACAACCAAAGACATGGTTTGTGAGGTTTATGCAGTTTTCAAAAGATGCAGCCACCAGATCCTAAACTTCAACAGTTTAAGTAGTACTTATAAATCGTTACAGATTTTAGTAAAGTAATAATAGACTCAGACCAAGAAGAAGGAAAACAAATTTGAAACACAATCATGTTATCATATTATCCTACTTGGCTTGACTTTATAATATTGAGAAATACAAACTGACCTACACTTCATAACCCCAAAACCTCAAGAAAATAGTCAAACTCCCCCTTTTTTGCCATAAAATGCCAGCCTCTATTTTGTTATTCAAATCTCCCATTTGAATATAAATTTATCCCAACCCTATTTTACGTTTCCCATCAGTTCATTATATAGTTTTCTTCTTTAGTTCTCTTTCAATTAACTAAATGGAAGCTTAAAAAAAAAAATCACAGAATCTACCCTCCATTCCTGTATGCAAGGAAAATATTGATTTTTGTTAATCCTGCTTCATATTTTGCTATATTTTTCTAAAAACTTTGCCTGTGCATATTCTCTCTGGCACATTTGCATGAAATGTGCCAGCAAGAATGTGAGAACACACAAGTGTGGAAAACATATGGCAAGTAAATGTAACATTTTTCATACATGCATAAATATTTCTAGTTTATGCAAAAACAGAAAGTGATTACACACAGCTAGTAACTTTGACATAGGCAATTTTCAAAGGGAAGCATATAACCTCAGTGCAGATAATAGGAGGTTGTAGTACAGGTAGCAGTTAAAGCCCTAGGAGGGCAGCTGAGGAATAATTACTCAAATAGAAAATTGTGGAACTGTTTCTAAAATAGGCACCTGATGGCCAAAGCACACTTGCAGGTTGAGAATGTAGCAGTTTGTAAAAATATGAATGGAACTTCATGATACAGCCATATGTATCTCATGGAACAGTTAAATTGTTATGCATTTGCATCATCTGTGAGAAGGACATACCACAAGTAGCCTATGGTTGCTGTAGATCCCATGGATTTAGCAGAAAATACTCTTTGGTTTTTCAGCCATATTATTATACATCTGAATGCAGACTCTAATTCACTAAAATGACCTTTCAAATAAACTGATTTCTTTTTATGTTTATTTCCACATGTGCTAATGATAAGTTTTCAGGGTTTAGCATATTCTAGAGAAAATGGTTGAATGGATTTTTTTTTGAGTGGCAAAAATGTCACATAACTTCATAAAGTCACAACTCTAGAAATCTCAGACAGTTACAAGTATGGCATAAGAATATTTTTATAGGGCATTGGTACTTGTGTCTAGAAGAGTACAGTTGTTACTGATAAGTGCTTTAGATGTTTCTATGAAAGAAAATCTCTGCATTAAAGTGCAGATGGACCTTTCCTCAATCACTCTAAATCCTCGTGAGGTGAAAAGATGATACAAAGTTATTCTTGGTTGTAAAGACATACAGCCTTTTCCCATCAAGGGCAACTGGGAAGGATGTGTGTATTTGACTATGAATGGAAGGTATGTTCCTGAGCACACTTTCATATTTAAACTGAAAAGTTCAGTCAGCTCTTCATCTACCTCTTCCCCAGTTGTGTCTTTCATTTTCCTTGAACTCACAGGTAAAACTCTGATGGAAGGTGGAAGCACTCTAAGAGCATGGGCACAGAACATTTAGAATGGTTTAAATGTGCTTTAAACCTGAAGTGCACAGAAATATAAGCCAGTTAAACTGGTTTAAACCTGCCTGGAACAGTCCAAAAATGTACCTGGAAAATGAAGTACTAATCCTGAACCAGTTCACTTTGAACTGTTCAGTGTTGTGTGTGGACAACAAGCATCCTGAGCATGGGTTTGTTCCATCCTCCAGACATCCCACGCTACATTCCTCCTCACAGCCACATACACCGATGCAACTAGCTACTCTGATACACAGTCTTTACTCTGTTGTCTCCAACCACTTTTTTCCCCCCTTTTGTTGGCACTTCTTTTTAAAATCAATGTGCTCCCTTATAATGCTTTGTCAATAACAGCTATCTTTCTAGCACCCAGCTGTGTTCTCATTCCCCCTTGACTGAAGCCCTTATCATGCCTCCCCCCCACAACCCTTGGGAATCAAAAAGCATGGGTCCAAGCACTTCCCCTACTCCTCCAGTCAAGCAAGTACATTGCACACTTTGATCACTTGCAGTGTACTAAAGTTTACTGAACTCATGTTTAGAAAACAAGGGAAAGCAGAAAAGTAACAAAGCCCACAGCCAATGACACTTAACCATGGGAGTCCTCAAGCATGGGTGCAAACACTCTCCTACTTGCCCATTGTAAGGCATGCTGGACTGGGTGCTCACTCCCGCACCAAGTGTCAGACTCACAGCACTTCATGCAATTATGAACCAGGTCCCAATTAGTGCCATTTTGGAACAGTTCATTGTTATAAGCGTCTGGTGTCTCATGATCTCCTCATGCAAAAGTTAGCCAACTGCAGCCTCGGCTATATCACAGTCCGATGGCTGGGGAATTGGCTCCGAGGTCAGACCCAGACAGTGATAATTGACAGAATTGAATTATCATGGTGCCCTGTGACCAGTGGTGTCCCTCAAGGCTCTGTCCTTGGACCTATGCTCTTTAACATCTTTATGAATGATGTGGACACTGGTGTCAGAAGTGGACTGGCCAAGTTTGCCAATGACACCAAACTTTGGGGTAAAGCATCCACACCTGAGGACAAGCTGATGATCCAGGCTGACCTTAACAGGCTCCGAAAATGGGCGGATAAAAACCTGTTGACATTCAATATGGAAAAATGCAAAGTATTCCACCTCAGGGAAAAAAAACGCAAATCACGCTTACAGGCTCAGCAGTGCTACACTTGCTAGCACCATGGATGAAAGGGACTTGGGAGTCATGACTGACCACAAGATGAACATGAGCCACCAATGCGATGTTGCAGCTGGTAAAGCGAACAAAACTCTGGCTTGCATCCACAGATGGTTTTCAAGCGCATCCCAGGATGCCATCCTCCCACTGTACTTGACCTTGGGGAGGCCACAGCTGGAGTACTGCATCAAAATTCTGGAGAAGCCACAGACAGTCCAGAGGAGAGCCATGTGTATGATCAGAGGGCAAGAGAACAGGCCTTACGATGATAGGCTGAGAGTCATGGGACTCTTCAGCCTGGAAAAGCAGAGGCTCAGGCATGACTTAGTGGTTGCCTATAAGTATATAAGGGGTGTACACATCAGGATCTGGATTCTGGGGGAATGCCTGTTCAACACAGCGCTCCCAAGGGATGACAAGGTCAAATAAACTCCTCCAAGACTGTTTTAGGCTGGACATAAGGAAAAAACTTCTTTACTGTTCGAGACCCCAAGGCCTGGAACAGACTGCCTCCAGAGGTGGTGCAAGCAACTACTCTGGAATCTTTTAAGAAACATTTGGATGCCTACCTTGCTGGGATCCTTTGACCCTTGCTGACTTCCTGCCCCTGGGGCAGGGGGCTGGATTTGATGGGCTTCCGAGGTCCCTTCCAGCCCTAATGTCTATGAAATCTATGAAGTAGGGTGACCATATGTCCCATTTTAACCAGGACGGTCCTGGATTTCAGAGGCTGGCCCCAGCTGGATGTTGGGAATTATAGTGAGCATTCTGGAAATGCAAGGGTGTGGGCCATAGTCTGGCCGGGAGTCAGAGCAGTGCAGAATGCCTTGCAGGTGGACAGGCAGGCACCGCTGCCTGCCTGGCATTCAGCCCTGCCCCCACCAACTTGTGAGAGCGTGGGGACAGAGGGCCAGTGTCCTGGGTTTCCCAGATGATGTCCTGGATTTTCAGGACTTCCATATGGTCAGCTACATATAAAACCTTAGGAAGTGATGAGATACTGCTGAGGATAGCAAGGTGCACCTTATATTTCCTTTTTAAGATTTTCTACAATATGCCTAAAATGCAAAAAAAGAGTTTATTCCAGGGACAGAATCTGCAATGAGTGATGAAGGACTGGTAGTCAATCCACATAGCAAATACAGCCAACAAGTAAGACTTTGTCCCCAACAGGTTTAGTAGTGCTAATGCTATGAGATCATAGGTTTTCTGAATTGAACAGGCAGGTTGATAAATGAAAGAAAATTCCTGAATATTAATGACACTCATAAATGGTTTTAGATTCTGCATGGCTGAAAAGTCTGACCAATGGAGATGAATGTTAGAGGAGAGTACAGGACAGGAGAGACAGATTTTGACATTTTCAAAGCAGTTTAGGGGGTTTAGACATATTGCTTCCATTAATTTTAAAGGAAAATGTGTCAATCTTCTAGACTGCTTTGAAAATTTAAACCAGAAAGTGTAAGGACAATAATTTTGTGATTTGAAGATTAAGTAGCAAAGGAGGTATAATCAAGGGAAAGGTAAAAGACTGCCATTACTACTAAGTGATATTATATCACACAGGCAGTATCTAAAAAATCTATAGAACATAATAAGATTACAATCTTCTGGCAGCAGGAAAACTGTGCTTGGTGATGCTCACTGTGCTAAAATGACTGCCCTAACAGGAAAGTACCAGTATCCTGGGGCAAACGTTTAATTTTATCTTAAAATTGTAAAAACTATGGATTAATGATCTCATTAAGAATCTCAAAATGATGTATTTGTTGTCATTGTGTACAATGAAGTAAATTTAATGTAACAGGACAGGTATAGACATTACGCTTTTACCAGTATAAGTGACTGGAAACCGGTCTATACCCATAACAGAACAGAAATTTGTCACACAAAACCAGTCTATACCCATAACAGAAGTTCAGCACATAGACTGATTTAAAAACAATGGAACCCAGTCTAAGATTTGCACACTCCTCCCCTCCACCAAAAGGCTAATTTGTGTTCTGCTTGCTGTCAATTTAAACTACACTGCTTACAGAAAACCGATTCCACCTTGGGCTTTTTGAATGTCTGCACCAAGCCACAAAATCATACCTCCGGCACCAAAATTAAATACAAAACTAAGAAATAGAATAGCTGTAATAAGCAATATAGTCTATCCATTGCAAATATAGGATTGTTTGTGTGCTGCATATTCTATGCTGTTCCTAGCCTTGTTATGAATTTCCACCAGTCCCGTAGACCTCATTATCAGGAAGTTTCCATTTATATTCAGGCATAACTTTCCTTTTGTTATGTCCATTACTCCTAGTTACCCTATGTACTAATGCATCTTCTGTTCCTTTTCCAGCAACTCAAAGGGTGGGAATGAGAACCGAGAATAAATCATATGGCAAAGTTAGCTGGTTTCTATGGCAGTTCAATGCATTAAACTATGTGTAGATTCTTGGGCAGACAAATGGAAATCTCTATTTTTAATTTAAGCAAATACAAATGCTGATTATACTACCAGCAGTCCATTATTCTTTTTACTGTTTTATTTTGATATAAAATTTAAAATTTAGTGTTTTTCACAACTTCCAGTGAGATACTAATATTGGAATGCATAGCTATGCTACAAAAGAGGACAGAAGAAATCTGGAGTTTTTAGGATTATAGAAGGCACTAAAGATAGTTTCTTGTTTATAACTCAGCAAGTGGTTAAGGCTTTCGGCAAAAGTAAAAGACAATGGGAATGGAACTTTTCATTCCACACTAGCTGAGGAAAACAAGTTTCGTCAATGCATCCTGACACAAAATCCAGCTATAGTAAACGTTACGGAATGCCACATTATGATATGAAATGGGATTGCCTGGTATGGAAAAGTTAAAGGGAAAACTAGAATGATAGATCACTGCATCTGAAGCATGGTAGGAAAATGTACATTAGCCTCTTCAAACAATGCCAGGGAATGCTGGCAGCAGATCTGTGTCAAGTCTAGGTTTGGGCCTGATGGCAGACCCACCCACCCACCCACCCATTCTAAGCACAAGTATTTTCCTTAACCCCTGCTGCTAGACAGAAGCCAGAAGAAGTTTGTAAGAGAGTCTGCAACAAAGTCCACTTAATCAGCAAGAGAAGAACAAGACGAGCCACTCCATAGCCATTCTCCAGCCTAATAAGCAGGGAAGGGATTAAAATGGAGGCAGAATACATACCTGAACCAGAAAACATACCTGAATGGGGAAGGTTAAGGGAAAACAGGAGTGAAAGGAACAAATAAAAGTAGGTGAGTGGTAAGAAAGGAGACAAAAATAAGAGAAGGGAGGAAGATTGAAGAGATGGAAGGCTGAAGAAGGACTAAAGAGGTCTAAAAAGACACATGGGAGGGGGATGCAGAAGTGGGGAAAAAGAAAGCACCAGAGGAAAAGAAAGGAAAACTATGTAGTAAAGCCCTAGGTTGCAAACTCTTGGATGCTCAAGAATGGACATCACCATATTTATTAAAGTATTGTTTTAGTGTTGTGCTTTCTCTGAATTACTTCAGTAATTTAAGGAGTGTAGGTTGTAGTTGCATTGGTCTAAGGACATAAGTGGACAAGGTTCTTTGGGTAAATCCAGTATCTTTTATTAGACCAACTCTTTTATTAGACCAACACTTCAATAGTTAAAAAACGTGAAGTTGGTAAGATTGCAGTTAAAGTGTGTGGTGTTGTAATTTGTGTTATACTACAACAAAAATGTGCCAAATGTTCCACAAACAATTGTCATGCACCTCTGAACTCCTCCTATATAGTCTGCTCATTAATGTAGTTCCCATAGTAATACTACTACTAGTATCATATGTTTTGGAACAGCTTCAAACAGCTGTCATTTTTGTTACATCAGCATGTTACAAAAGTATCATTTTTTTTCCTTTTAAATCATAGGATAACAGAAACCTAGAAGGGGAGCAGGGTTGCCAACTGTCCATATCCATGCAATAAATTATATTAATCATGCACTTTGGAGCATCTTGCCTACTCATTTCCCATAGTAGTGGTCTACTGAATGCAACTTAATGGCCCAGATGAAGTGAAGAAAATATCAAATGTCAGGAGAAGGATTTGTTAGACTTGTTACAGACAGTCCTTAAAAAACAAGCTAAAAAACACCTGCCTGTCAAGCCTGTAAAAAATTTCAGCCATCTGCTAAAGAAAAAAAAAAAGAAAAACTTAAGTGATCAGAAGCTTGACTGAAGATCTCTCATCAGAAAGAGGCTAGAGAGGCATGTATTGATGGACAGAGAAGGGCTGGGTTCAAATTCAGGGGTTTAAGATGAACCATAGTAAAAAAGTTAGGCTGTTAGTAAAAATCAGTTAAAAAACCTGCAGCTTTTTGATGGTTTGACACCATTTTGCCTGCACCCCAGAGGTACCCACACCCTGGTGCCCCCAACTGCATCCCAAATCATAGCATGCTGGCCTTCCAACCTCCCCACCCCCCCCAGTCTTACTGTGGATGGCTCCCCTCAAGCCCAATCTTGGCACTGACCCCAAAGAAATATAGTCTGCCTATCTGCAACCCAACAGAGTTGCAGCAGGTAATGGGACACAGCAGTAGCAGCAGCACATGACTAGAGAGGCTCCTGTGGGCTACAAAGCTCTGAGACAATGCCCCCTGCAGGATGCTGTGCTTTTGTTTACCTGGGGTATATATTGGATATTATCCAGGACATGAACAGATTTTGCATTTACTTCTGGGCATGAAAAGTCCTGATATGTCAGACTTGGAAGACTGAGGTGCTTTATAAATATTAATTTCTTCTCTCTCTCTGTTACCTGGGCTTTAGATGGAAAAATGTAAAAGAGGCAAGACTCAGTGTCCCTTGCTGCAAGGCTAAGTTATGGACCAGGGGTTAGGACAATGCCCAGTGCTTTGTAATCATCACAGAACCAGGACAGGCCTCCTGGCAAATCTGGGGGCTGAGCATCAGCACAGGTGCCCAAAAGAAATGTGTCCGTCTTGGCCCAATGATATGAGCTGTAGACCTACACTTATAGGCCTGTTGACACTCAATCAGGGACTCAACATTATCCTCACTGGTCACAAAAAGTCACGCATGATTGGCAAAAGCTGTCACCTTACCCGGGGGGGGGGGGGGGGGGCAGTGGTTTGGAGCTGCAACCTGTTGGAAGGCCAAGCCCATCAGGTGCTGCGACAGCATGTGGGGCAATGGCTCAAGTTAGGGCACAGAGCATTCCTGAGAGAAGTCAGCCTTGTGGGATGCTCCTGCATGCTGGGAATGGGGCACATAGCTCTCCATTCACCTTCAAGAGGCTAGACATGTCCTGGTACAGGAGTCAGCTGGTTAATGTGAAGACGGGCCCAAAATCAAATGCTTCTAGAGTTCCAATTGGTTGACCTGATCAAAGTTTTTTTCTTGATTCGGGGAGACAAGGCCAATGTTCCGATCAGAGAGTTCTATGGCTGCCAGCAGATCATGTAGCTGAAATAGGCTGTCTTGGATGGCTCTACCAGATGCACAGTAACTCTGTTCAGGGCCTACAACAGAAAGAAGCCAGGACAATTTTGAGCCAGTTGGGCCAGGACTTTGGTCAGGATTTTGTAACTGGTACACAGCAGTGACACTAGTTGCCAGTTCTTAATATTACTGGGATCCCCCATCTTGGACAGCAGCATCAGGACTGCTTGCCAGTAACTGACTGGAAAGATCCTATCTTCAAGGCTCTACTGGAAGACATGCATGATGTCTGAGCCCAGGAGAGGCCAAAAGGTCTTGCAGAATCTGATGGGTAATCCATCAAGAGTTGGTGCCTTCCCTGTGGTGAGGTCTTCAATAGCACCAGTCGGTTCTGCCAGGGATAGCTCCTGTTTCAGCTTGTCAGCCTCAGATGTGCAGAGCTGATGTGCAGCTGTTGAATAGCCTCTGGGAAGGCAGTCTCAGCTGCAAACAACTCTGTGTAAGAGCTAAAGGCATGCTCTCAGATCTCGCCAGGGTCTGTGAGCACCTAATCCAACAGGGTTGTAAGGTGGCAGGTGATTTTGTTTTGCACACTTTTTCTCTTGGTTGGAGAAGAATCAAGTTGGGTAAGTTACTGAATGTGGGTTCAACCCTTTACCAATTCTCTTAAGTGCTTCTTCTGGAGCTTGATGCTCTCATGCAGCCCACGGTCATTACCAGCATCCCTCAGGGCAGTCTCAAACTCTACAATGTATTCCTTTAGGTACTTTCCCCATTTTCCACTACTGTTTCCAGGAGAGGAAACTTACTTCCTGAGGCTGTCCATGTCTGCCACAGGTATGTGAAGAAGTGTCAAAACTGGGCATCTTACAGGAGGCTAACCACCGAGATATTAGTAGGCTGCTCAGTTGTGAATTAAGTTAGGAAAAGCCAGCTGACACCAGGCCAGACTGTGATCCGAGAGTTCTGATGGCACAATATGGCTGCAGCACAGCAGAGTCAGGTGGTATTCAGTAATATACAGCTGATTCAGGCAAGGCAGGAAGAACCTATTGGTGGTTGCCTTCACCCATGTTTACTGATTCATGCTAGGATGGAGATTCAGCCACATGTTGAATAGGCTTGCTGCCTGTACAGTTCTGTAGCTGTCAAACAAGGGTGAATCACGCCCCACCCCGATTCAGGAGGCCATTGTCATTGGCTATAGTCTATAAAAGTTCATCCAGCATTCTGAAAAAGTGCACCCCTTCCTTGCCCCACCCTTTTGTTGGGTGCATAGTTATTAATTAGGATGATGTGCTCCAAAGTGGCTCAGACATTTAATAGGTGAGCAGGAATTATTTCCTGGGTGACCACTGTAGCCATTCTTGGTTTTGGTGAGAAGAGGATGGCAATACTCATAATGGAAATTGTGCCATGGTTTAGGAAGATTCTTCTCCTTCAGGCAGCGTGCCAGTCTGCTGTGTTGGTTCCTTTTGTGTGCATCTCTTGTAACAAAGTGAAGTCTAACCATTTTTGGTTCAGGAACACAAAGAAAGCTGCCTTCTGGGGTTCGTGCAGCCATTGATGTTGAGTGAACCAAGGGTAAAGGTCAGCACTGTGAGAGGTTTGAGATGTTGACAGCAAAGAAAGAGAGGAAAGAAAGCTATGAGTCAGAAAGTAGCCCAGAAAGTTGCTCTTTGGCAGTCAAGGGGTTTGTTCTCTACTAACAAGTTCCTCTTTTGAGCTGTCATCTTCATTTTCTTTTTGATTGTCCCATCAAAGTGTTGTGTTAACTTTTTAGGTCTAAAAGCATGCTATTTTGTTGCTTCCGTAACTCACAGCTTCTTTTTTGTACTATGAGCTGAGGTTAGGAACCATTTCCTTTATACTTGGGGAACCATTCAGGTGCTTGGCTCAACTTTCTAGAATCTCTTTCTTCATCAAGAAACCTAATAATTTTTTCAAGGGAGTAACCTTCCCTGAATGCATTCTCTAAGGAAGCAGCAGATGACTGGTGGTTTTCCTGCTAGACACCAAGAGTGGATTGTTTTCTGCTTAAGGGCAACCAGAGCCCTTGAGTTCCCCATCTTTCCTTGACCCATCTTGCTGGTGGGCGGGTACAGGATAGTCCACTGGAGTTAGAGATGCCCATTCCAGAAGACCATGAGTTTTTGGAGCCTTTTGAGTTTTTTGTGCCACAGTGTGAGAAAGAGTCAGAGAGTGAGCATTTTCCAGGAGGCCCCGTGACATGCAGGATTGTAGAGGTCAAAACCAACATTGCAAATTCTACCTGGAAACATGGATCATCAAGCACCAAAGTATAAGCAAATTACTTCACCCTGCACCAAATTCTTGTTTTCAGGTTTTAAGGCACAGCCCTACATAGTAGTCTAAATCTGAAAATAATGCAAAGCATGAATTATGAAATATGGTTTACACTCAAAGGAACGTACAATCTTCTGACCAAATGGAGATGAAAAATACATTCCTGGACACTGCTGTATGATTCACACACTCACAGAAGTTTAGGGCTGGACCTATGAGATCATTGGGTCCAGCCTTCCTGCTCTGCACAGGAAAGACTGCTGGGGTCAAATAACCCCAGCAAGGTGTGTGTCCAGTCTTTCCAATCATCACTACTTCACAATTACCTGACAGAAATCAGACATGATGAAACCATATGGAATACTACTACAGCACTGTTTGTAAGACTAAACTAAAACCAACAGACTAAAGCCAACAGCAAAAGATAGTCAGTTTGTCAAGCATAGATTTATCTACTTCCACTTACAGGGTACATGCAAGTCAAAATCACCTTGGGATTGAGGACATCAAGAGCCTTGGATCAAGGGGGAAAAAGGCTACTAGTGCCACACTGAGGTCCAAACTCAGATTTCACAAGGATCAGTGAGATTTGAGGCATCCAAGTACATTCAAAATTCCTGTCACAAAACTCTCTATGAACTTAATCATAATTTCAAAAACCTAGTGGACAGTATCTAGTCTGTTTATAAGCATAAAGAGAGCTTCTCATAAAAGACAGCACTAAAACCTTACTTTGGCATCTTCCCCCTTTTAGATGATACATAGACCACTATTGTTAAAGACAATCACTGTTCTTGCCAACTGCCTTGCAGCAGCATGAAAAAAAAAAGATCCAAAAAACAGATTATTGAATGGAAGGGTCCTAATTACTAAAATACCCAAATGAACATCACTGGCCCATTATATGGCACGTGAGACTGGAACTTCAACTATGATCTCAACAACAATACAGCCATGCTGGAGGCACACTCATAGGATGATTTTTTCCCATGTACTTGTGTAATAATGGCCTCATGTGAGGACAACAGACACTTGAGCACAGGTGCAGACACTATCTTATAGAAGGTGATAGAAAATGCATATCAACTAAAGTCTCTATTTAGCACATGTGCTTCAATGTTCAATGACTCCAGAGGAATAAATAGCATTTTTAATGTCAGCTCATTAAATCAATTTAGGGGTCAATACAGGGCTCTGGAAAACTCATTCAACATTCAATCAGTTTGTGAAGGACCTGTTTCCTACTCTAGTTAGGGCAACATCTTTAGTGTTTGGGATGATGAAATACTTTTTCCAATCTCTCTCCTGCTCCCCAAATTTAAAGTTTGGCTCAAGTCTCCATGAACATTAACAAATGCAGTTTCTAGTATGGATAGACTCTGCCTGAAACAGCCAATTTTTTTCCCTGTAACTGATTTCCTTTACCTGTGGAGAAGAGCTCAATTATTTTCCCCCTCATAACTGTTTTAGAAGCATCCAACAGTGAGAAGAGACAACTCCTGGTGTTTCATTATCATTATTCTGGCAATTCCTATCCCAGGTGGTTTACAGTTCACGTACAATCTTGAGAATAGGTCAATCTTTACCCTCTATGCCTAACATCCTGAGGGGAGGTAGAGAAGTGTAGTGACATTTGAACAACAGTATGATCCAAGTTGTTTATTTCGTTGATAGAGTAGGTAGTGACCTTGTACAAGGCTGACTCAATTTAAACAGAAGTCAGTCTAGAAATAGACTGGCTCTTGAAGAAAGTATATTTTCTGCTAGATACCTATTCACTCTTCTTTTAGATACCAAAATGTCACATTGTGGATCCAATATATCCTAATATCATTTCTTTTGATATTAACTTCCAATACTTGATAAAACTAATTTCTATTATACAAGCAGAAAGTAGTTAAAACTAATTAAAACATTTTATTCAAAACATGGGCAAAACCAATACACAGAAAATAGTGAAATGAGTCCTGCTATCCTGTTGCTCAAGGAGCAGTTAATATAGGTGGTCTTGCAGGCGATATATGTAAATGGCCAGATAAGAAACCCTACTTAAGCTCTATCATGAGAGCAAGTCGGGATCTTTAATTTTTTTTCCCCATGGCTTAGGGAAACACTGGAGCCCCTCAGCTAGTGGGCTGAGTAGAAACTACATTCTTGAATGTAAGACTTAGCGTAAGAACAATTTATTGTTCTGTCCTTTCCTTTTGCTTGTTTGTTCTTATATCTCTGTTTATATCCCAAAGTATGGTAACTGATTTCTTATGTCTTTTGTTTTTTTACAATAAATCTTTTTGTTATCTTTTATAACTTACTTATTGTCAGGGTAAGTGCAATTTCAGAGTATTTGACCATACAGGCAAGCCTCTTCTCTAGAAGGAGAGTCTATCTTTTCTGAGCACATGACTGGACAAAGGTGCAATTCTTCTAGCTGGCAAAATCTCCTCTGCTAAGAGCTGGCAAGGCCCAGGAGAAGCAGGTAAAGGTGATGTGTCATTGGTCAGGGAACTGACTTTTGGAGCATCTCAATCTGCTCTCATTGGTCACAGCAGATGTCAGAGAGGGGTTTGGGGCAGAAGGGCACCCCTGAAGATGTGAGAACATCCCAGGAGTGTCTTAAAGGTGCTCCTGGCCACATCTGGGGTTGGAGAGTGTCACAGTAACATAAACCCACACCACTGCTTATGAAAAATAAACATTTTTTTTACCTCTACAGATAGATTTGCTAACTCTGGAATATTAAGTAACATAAAATTAATACATGTCAAAGAGGAACACCATACAAGGGACTATAGGGAGTTCTGACAGAAGCAACAGTTTAAAAGGTGCCAACAAATCCATAACACAAAATCTGTTTGCAACAGAGCATAAACCAATTTGATATACTTATTGATAGGGAACTACCTAATTTGTTGGGGCTGCCTCCAGATTTTGTGGGGAGAACATGGGCCTGGGCAGCCATTTTACAGGCGGAGTGTAGCAGCCCACCATGCCTGATTACAGAAGAGGTCCCAGTGGCCTGTCCCCTTACTGGCAGGTGATGCCTGTCATGTGGCCCTCCTCTTTGCCATGCAGCCCTACCCCTCACTGCCAATGGATGGAAAGGGACAGAGCCACAGAACAGGCAGCCCTTGCAGCCAGTCAGTGGCGAGGGGTCATCTAGAGTTGGTCTTTTGTTGTAATAAAATAAATAATCACTGTCTTGCAATATGCATAACCAATACCTCACACTTTTTTCCTCAATCATACTGTCTACAGTCCTTTGAGCAGGCAGCACCCTCCCCTCCTATTGCTGGGCTGCTACAGTGCACTGAGGACCTGCTGGGTCCCTCTGAAGAGCCAGTATTTTCTGTTCCATAATTTTTTTCCCCCCCATGGATTTCACAGACATTGCCTGAATTTCATGGGTAATGTCAAATTTTATGGAATCTGTGAAATTGCAAATGTGGTATGTCCCTGCTCACTGATGAAGTTTTACACACACACACACACACACACACACACACACACACACACACACACACACACACACACACACACACACACACACACACACAGTTTGGCTTAAAGCCACATCTTTCTCTGCATCTATAATGCTACCTTTGAGGAAGATCAGCCTTATACCTCTATAGACAGAAAACAAAAAAATAGAGGCCCCTTTCTTGAAAATTCAGTTCCATCCTTAGGTATCATATAAATCTAACAAGAGCAGTGCTGACCTTCTGCAATGGGCATAAGGATCCTGGGTTTAAAGATTTTCCCCAAGAGATTATTTATTGGTAAGCAGGTGCATACATACAGATATACACTCTTAAATATTTCTCTTAAAGTGCTTTGACTTCTTAAAGCACATCATCAAGAATACATACATTCCTTTTTAAAAAAAGACCAATTTTTTATTAGTTACACTTACACTAGCCTCCAAAAGTCTGAAAATACAAAATCCCTTATTAATTGTATTCTTTTCCATTTTCCATTCCAGACATCTTACAAAGCTATTTAAGTACTTTAAAAAAGTCTGAGATTTCTTCAGTTGATATATTTACTGATTATCAAACAAGTAACATTTGTAAGCGAGACAAATGCACATTTTTCCCCTTGAAAATTTTAAATGGACGAAATGTAGATTTACCTAGTTTTCAGTAAGGAGAGCCCACAACTTCAGGAACTTATTTCTGTGTTTTGGACATTACTATAATCTAAAAGTTAGCAGCTATCTTTGTCTTGACCTGTAGAGGGAGTTTCCTCATTTTTGCAAAAGCAAGCTCTATCGAAGTGGAAGATATTCTTACCTGTGTAAGGCTTCTTGTTACAACTTACATTTCTGTAGGAGACCATAGTGTTCTAGTTTATCTGCAATTTGAATATACTGTACTCATGTTTAATGAACTAATTAATTCAGGGCAAGTTTCTACTTGGTCACAGTATCTAACACCTGTTAAAAAGCCCTTTAGTTGCAAAAGAACCATTATATTATACAGTCATTAAGCTTAAATTAAATATATTAGAGTAGTGGAAAAATCTTTTTATACAGTATTTTAGTCAGTGAGACAAGAACATTTTAAATAATTAAAAAGGCATTAGAAGTTACAAATGCCAGTATGTATCAAATAGTTTGTTTAAATACACGTTTTCTAAAATTGTTTTCTCAAATATACTCAGATTGTACCCTTATTAATAAATGTATGCTAGTAAAAGGATTAGATATCCTGATTACTCCAGCAGATGAACATTATACAAAAAATACAACAGTATTGTTTTCTGTAGAGTGATCCTTCAAGAATCAGCAGATTTGTTGGCACCTTCTTCTTCAGCTTCCTGATAAGATCAATTTCCTTCACAATGAGAACCAAGTA
Source organism: Alligator mississippiensis (assembly GCF_030867095.1). Taxonomy (NCBI): domain Eukaryota; kingdom Metazoa; phylum Chordata; order Crocodylia; family Alligatoridae; genus Alligator; species Alligator mississippiensis. The sequence goes on along the minus strand of NC_081826.1, from coordinate 112,533,770 downwards.
TAAATTTCAAGAAAGCCGTATTCAGTGAAATTAGACATCTGCGTTTTTCTTCTGTTCTTATACATACCTGATGGGGATAATGTAGGAAAACAGGAGGAGGAACCGAAAAAGGTTGCGGTACCATGGTCCCACAAATCCTTGCAAGGTTACCATAACAATTGACAGTGCAACGAGAGCCAAAAACAGGGCTTTGGTCAGTTGATTCAGTTCAAGGTCCAGCAAGCCAACCTAAGGAAAGCAATTCAGTAAATCCAGGTTAGCCATAAATTGTTCATATACTCACACTTATGCAATACAAAAAATAGGAAATAAAAGACCAATAATAATTATTAGAATTTTAATTTTTCTTATGCTCAGCTCAATTCTAACAACACATTCTAATAAACAACTCTGATTACACTTATATGTGATAGAAATTGTTTATTTAAAGGCCAATTATATTTCCAACACATGCTATGAACTGTACCACAAATATCTTTTGGTGACCTTTATTATAGAGAATATATCCTTCTTGGGCCTACCCCCCAATTTTCTCCTATTATGTATATATTTTTCCACCCCTCACTCTGAGAAAAATTACCGAATCTTTGTGTTATCCTTGTAGCATGGTGAACTGTTAATTTGTTGGCATTATATCACAAAACTTGTTACACTTGAAAATCAAATCCAATAATATATTTAGTTGTATGTCTAACCCATCTGAATTTGTTACCATTCAGTGCTGTTTTAAAGAAATACCATTTGGAAATCTGCAGTATTTAAAAAAAAAAAAACCACTTTTAATAAATAATGACAAAAATAGAAAAAAATCCATTTCAAATGTAATATTTATTTTTAATTTAAGACAGCAAAATAGAAACCAGGTTTTCTACAAGTAAAATAAAAACATATTCAAGTAATTCTTATAAGTGCTATCATAAAAATGTGTTAGCTGGGCAGTTAGTATGCTTCTAAATAAGAGATATTTTGAATACTGTACAACTAAGACTTCCACTTTTCCAATAATGTATATTGTATTATAAGTATTTGAGACCCACTTTTATGGATGATCTTATAGTCATGAAAATATGTGGGAAAATCATGTCAGCAAGACTTCCCTAGGCTCCTTTACAGAGGCTCTTTTATCTATAGACCTTGCCAGCAAAACCAGTAAAACATAACACTTCCCTAGATAACAAACAATCTGTAAAGGAACTATATTTAAGTAGTTCTGAAAAATTCCAGCATTCTTGCTTGTGCACAGGCTGTCCCTTCCCTTGAGAACTAGGCAGCTGAAGACCACAGCGGCTGATTTATCAGCTGCATTTAAAAAGCAGCACAACGAGGACAAATATCTTGCAATTTCCGCTGCTTCAACTACTACATAGTTTATGCTTGAATTATTGAGAAAAATAGGTTTTTGGATTAAAATGAAGAAAAATTAAGCCAGGGAAGTAGAGCATGTTTCAAAGCCCAGATCTTTTTGCGTTGACAAAGGCAGTCTAAGTTTCAGGCCTCGCTGAGGATCAGATGAAGTCATTATTCATTCAGTCAGGGAAAAAAGACTCAATTACCTCAACCTAAAGATGCTATCAATGAATGCAAAGTGCATATTTTACTCTATTCATCCAAATCCCATTAAAAAGTGAAAGGAATGATTTAATCTGGCCTTCTAGAGTTGGTCTTTTTTTGTAATAAAATAAAGAATCACTGTCTTGCAATATGCATAACCACTACCTCACACTTTTTTCCTGAATCATAGCAGTGAAAGACTGTAAAGGCAGAGACAAAAACTAACAGAAATGAATACAAAGTTTCTTTTGAAAAAAAAATGCCACTTTTAGGCTGGAAACATTAAATGTAGGCCACTGCACATTGATATGTAGCTAATACAAAGCAGTAATACCTTGCTAATTGATGACGACAGATGTGAATATAAGAGTTTAGAATCCAACAAAAAGCTGTTGGAACAATTTTTTTTAAAAAGAGAGGGGGGAAAATCTCTGGTAAAATATTTTTTCCAAGTACGTGCCAAATGTCTTCTTTTGGGAAAGTGATTTGTCGTCTTGCAAGATAACTTTATCCCTGTCTAGTCTTCACATCATATTACTATACTAAGTGAAGTCAACTGTGACATCCTCCTTTTTTGGTAGGGCGCACGTACCTCCAAAACTCTTTTCTGAATTAGGTATACTTAAAAATACAAGGTATGTAGCTTTATACTATACTTTTACACGTACAGTATTTTCTGCAATCAAAGCATGAATCACGAACGATTTTATCTAGGTAGCTAAACATTTCATATTGACAGCTAACCAATTTTCCATTAACTATGCTTCAGTGTTGGTGAAATAGGCAAGTTCATATTTCAGTGTACACACCAGATCCTGTGCTTTTATAAAAAACAAAATTGTAGTGTGCAATCTTTTAATAAATGAATCATTTCCTAGTCACAATAACCTGTTCTACCCTAAAATATTTATAATGAGAATAAGTAATTATGACTACATAAGAAATAGATAAATTAAGTATACCAAGTAATTTTCAATATTTATTGCTATTTCCCATATTTGTAAAACAAATTTTCTTCTACTTGTCATAATATTTGTTCTATTTGAAACAACTGTGATAACAAAATTAAATACGCCACTGGAAATTTTAATCTCCAAGGGAAAATTTGTACATAATGTCTATGACAACCACAATAGTTTTGCAAAGGGGCTGCTCTAGGATAATGAACACAATAATTGCCTGTATAATCTAAAATGCTACTAATGGCAACAATCACAAATCCATTTAGCTCCTCTTTAATTTATGTACCAAGTTTTAAATAGCTAATGGTTCTCAGTAAAATAATGGTTTATACCAACAATAAAGGGTAAGTATGGCATTCTCCTGCTTAAACAAAAAAAATCCATCAGTCTAGTTTTTATATTATTTATTTATTTATTATGTTTGAATCAATGAATGAGTAAAGGGCCCAAGTATTCACCATGTAGCACTGTACTGGTACATCAGAAAGTAACAAGGTGTAAGTCACACTATTTACATTAATGAAATCAATTTATTTTAATTAACAAAGGTAAAAAGTGACAAAAACTTTACCCTTTAACAAATAATGAAAAACATCAAAACAATAAAATTATTATGACGAACAGCCATCTATGGTTTACTTCTGTGAGGACATCATGCTTTGCAGTTATTCTGCTACTAATATAATAGCTCTTCCAATGTTATAAACCAAACAGATTACTACAACTACTGGAAAAACCCTCCTAATGTTTTAATGTAAAATGTGACATTTCATGAAGATTGCCACTGGTACAAATATTTCTCAACATATTCCTTAAGTCAACTCAATTACAATTTAGTCTAAAACTGCAATGGATCTAACAATGGAAGAGGAGCTTGTGCAGTTTCTCACCTGTAACTTTTTTTATAAGGTATCCTGATTTTGATGTATTTTCTTATGTAAGACTTTTTAAAGTAATTATATTGCAGTAATCATTCAGGTTCTGCACTGACTAACACCATATTGACTGCAATGAGGTTTCATGGCATGTATATCAGAGACAGATTTTGCCCTTCATTTACATTGCAATAGTTGAAAATGCCTTGAATACTAAAACACACTCTGAACTGAACTTTAAGTATCATTTAAGAAATAATGTGATTACTTTTCTTTACGCTCTTAAAGTAATTATAGCTCTATTTTAAAGTAGCAGAAATACCATAAAATGTAGATAAATAAAATTTAATAATTTCAGACTCTAAATTGTGCTCTTGCTTAGACATAGTTTTTGTATAAACATATACTGTCACTTAGAAAAATGGCTGATATATGGCAATTCTTTCACAAAAAATGTTAGCTGCATATAGACTACTAAACATATCAGCAGCACAAATATAAAGCTCTCTGGTTTATTACACCAGTAATCTTTTGAATAAAATAATTTTTAATTTTGTTTTAAAGATTCTCTAAATAAACTGAAAAACCATAATGCTGCAATCACATTTTCTATTTTAATATTTTATACTAAATCTGGATACGAAAATTTCAAAGTCTCTAAGTCTGTCCTTTTGCTATTTCAATCATTAAAAAAACTCCTATAATTTAACCTGCCAACTGTCACATAGTGTATTTCTTTATTAAACAAGTGCCCACTTTGGATAATAGATTAAACAAATTCCAAATATAATGTTAGGACTCAAACCTATTCAAGCACAGTAGATTTGAAATTTATGAATTTTCTCTCAACTCATCCTACGTGCAAGCTTAATACAAGGAAATATGCAAATTAATGCAAACTCTATCATGCTCTGTACCAACATGTTTCTTGACTTTTTAATAAAACAACCACTAACGTACACAAAAGAACATGGCAATACCTAAAAACAAAACATGTACAGAAAAAAAGTTTTCTACACTTCATCACATTTTCACATTGCACAATCATTCAATCCTAAGGGAAGTAATGACTAACTATAAAAAACAGTTCCTGAAGTGTTAAAAAGCTATTACAAGCCTTATACTTTCAGGATTATTTAGACATTTTGCAAGCTAAGTATATTTACCCTTTAGAATTAATATAAAATCTAGAAAATACCAATCTTGATCTTTCATTGCCTTTAACATTGATTCTCTGCAAAAATGAATGCACATTTTATGTTGATTTTCACACAATATAATTTCAAAGTGCCAACAGAGACATGCTGAATTCTTTTATTGCTTTGAATAGCAAATCATATGCCTTGAAATCTGAATTAAATACCTATACTATATTGATTTGGAGGTGAATACTAAGCTAAAAACCTTTACATGTTTGACCTGTCATAGTGCTTATATATGAATACGTATTTTACTTAAAATGCATTTCCCTTGCAACAAACAATAAGCATACATTTTTACATGCATAATTTGAAGCTTGTGTCTAGAGAACGTAACTAGTTTTTACAGAAATATTTCACACAATTAATTTTCTATGGCTTTAAGTACAGAAATTAATGGTACTACTCTCTATACATCTTCTGCAAAGAAGTTTCAGTACATTAAGAATTAGGCTTCTCAGTAAATACTGTCATTTTCTGGTTATTTCTATTATGTTAATGAATCATTTGTAACCAGTATGGTATTTACACTTGAATTAAACTTACCTCTTTAATAACTTATTTCCTTTTTGTAATATGTATAATAGCACACCAGAATGTAAAATATAAATATATGCATTACCTCCCCTCTCCACCTTTGGTAAATAAACCTTATGTTCACTTTCTATTGCTGGCACAGTCCCATGTCAAATATTTTTGACCTGGGGCGCATAAAGTTAAGCACCCATGCACCTATCTGAGAGTGGCCTGATTTGCAAAAGTGCTGACGTTCACTACCTCTGATGAATGAAGGTAACAGGAGTTGTGGGTGTCCGTTACCTCTAAAACCCAAAATTTATCTACCTGGATTTCAGAGTCAAGGTACCCAAAGGTGCCCATGTTTAAAAAGATTAAGTGATTTAAAAAAAAAAAAAGATTTGGCTTTCAAAGATGATATCCTTTATCAGAACATACATTATTTTTACCTGTATGTACAATAAAACTGTAGTTTTTAAAGGTGAAAACAAAACAAAGTGAATTTATCTAGAAGCAATGTGACTTGTGTTTAGCATAAAACAGATGATGAATTTTATTTTTATTTTCATTCACATTAATTTCTAGTATACTAAACAACTTAAAAAATAAAAAATAAATACTCCACCCTTTTCCCCTCCCCCATATATCCTCTTTACCCCAGTAATCCTGAATCTGCAGTATCACTTTTACAGTATGGATTCTGCTGGTTAATAAGTTTGCTTGCATGATTAGTTACATGCTTCCTTAATCTATTTCAGTATCTCGCCATATTATGCCTGCTTCAAGTTTTAAAGATAAGCAGCAATTTCCTAAAGGGATGCCATATCATAGTTTGGTCAGCAGAGGGTACTCAAGATCGGTGCTATATATCTTTTCCCCAAGAAAGCCCTCATTTGGTAATACAGTACAAGTAAACAATGCCATTTTTAACTGGGTCACTTATACTCTTAGAGTAACATGTAGCAAATACTGCTATGCAAATGGCACCATTTTCCTCTCATTATTTATTCTTTTTTAAACACTTGGTTTATATTAAGCTAGTCAGAAGAACTCTAGGTTAATGCAATTTGTAATATAACTCTAATGCATATTCCATTTCCATATTTATATTTTCTTCTTTAAGAAGTTATTTTCAACTTATCACAAAATAGATTCCTACATACAGACCTAAACTAATAAATATCACAAAGTTTCAGTACACATGTGCAGTTCACTGATACTCTACATTCTTTTAACTACTTTAAGTAGCTATCACACAAAGTAATACCTGATAAAAACATATACAGGGCATATTACTGAAAAGATTAATGGCTTCTAAAACTAGCTTGTCTACAGAGAAGGTTTGCTTTGTTAATATCATGCCTTCCTCTATTAGATACTATCAATTATCAGTCATTTTCACAGGACCTTCATCAATTTACAATAATTACTTCAATAACCTGTGCTATCTAGTGACATCAGAAACTCCAAAATCTAAAAGCATTCAGAGAATCAAATCACAGGACGGAACACTGAAAAAACTCCACTTTTCAAACTTATGTGCTAAAAGTTAGGCACTTAAATAAAAATGGTCAGATAATCATTAAAGCAAAATGAAAATTGATACTACTCAGAGCCTCTGAAAATCTGGACACTTTTTGGATTGCTAAATACAGATTTAAGATACCTAATTTCAGAAGCAACATTTGAAAAGTTTTTGGTCCAAGTTTTCAGTTGTCACATGCTCCCCTTGCCTTTGGTAATTTTGCAAATATACAGACATTTTAATTGATGCCAATAATTTATTTTTTGAGCTTGGTTTTTACATTATTTAATTATCCAAAAATTTTCGAGGTTCATCGCACACAAATTCTAATTTAGTTGCTCTCTTAACAGTTAGATCAATGAACACACAGTAACTGCACACTAAATACATTAAAGCACATTCACTGGAGATGAGTGCTTATCCTTCACTGCCAAAACAGGATTACGTATGTTGGGGGGTATACTTCAGAAACCTGATGACAACCCTCCCACAAGGTTCAGCATATGTATACTGTGTTTGAAATGAAATGGACACTTGGATAAGCATTCAAGTCATACAATTTTTTAATAATGTTAGCTCCTTCCCCACCTCACACAAAGTGGGCAAGTGGCTGAAATTCCCATTTGGGTCTTATTCATAATTCTCTTTGGCAGGACAACTCCCGTAATTAGAAACTATAAATTAAATTGGTATAACTTATGTTTGAAAGATTGTGTCCCCCTATTTTGTGGACCAGTGGTAAATTTATTAAAATAAACAAAGACATTTTCACATATCAATACTATTTTTTTGCCTTTGGAGTTTTCTTCAGGGATTTTTTTTTATATTTGTGGAAATTCAGTTAAAAATAAAGTAGTTTAAATTGGGTTAATTTTGAAAATTTTATGCAATGTTTCCATGCAAAGGGCTTGTAAGGTGTATAGGAAGAGCAGAAGAGACTTTTATTATTATGCATTTATTACAGTGGTGCTCAACCTGAAGCCTATGGCCCAAATCTGGCCCACAAGGGTCCTCATGGGTTGGGAAATTTGGCAGTGGGAGAGCAGTGGCAATTAATACAGTCACCCCCTTACTTCCCCCCACCAAATTCCCAAGCCCCACACAGACAGGTTGGTTGGGCCACGCCCCCTCTCCCACACTGCCAGATCATAGCCAGACCATGCTGTTTGCCCCCCATGTGGCCAGATGGAGGCCAGGCCATGCCTCCTTAGCCAGCAGGGCCAGACAGGGGATGGGCCATGCTCCCTCGCTCTGCACAACTGGACTGAGGCTGGGCTGCTCCAGCCCCCCCCATGCAGTTGGATCTGGCCCACCTGCTGGGTCTGGCTTGCAGATGAGCCAGGCACTGCTCATCCGGCCTATGGGGCAAAAAGGTTGATTACCAGTGGTGTACAATTTAGAGTCCTACTGTTGTGAAGCTATGGAGATTCACAGTACAAAAACTCTCATTCTGCCCATGTGTTCAAGTGCATAGGAAATAAGCTTAGCTATCACAGCTGTACTCTTATTTGTAGAGAAGCAGCTTCCATTCTGGTCACCTTGGAAGGTTGGCCCTTAGGGAAGCTTGCATCTCCAGTATGCAGGCACCTTTCTTATTAAGGGTATGGACAGATACCGATTTGAAGTGCTAAGAATTTCAGGGAAATTTGCAGTGACATGAAAATGTGTCATGACATGCGCATGAAGCTGTTCAAATGCTCAACTGTCCAGAGTCAGGAGGTTGGTGTCTACGGATACCAGTGTGCTTTGCAACAGTCCTCATCTCCAGAGGTTCACAATGACCAGTGGCAGCAGACCTGCAGGATTTGCCTGGCCACCTTCACTGAGATATCCACTGAGCTGGACCTTACCCTCAAGTGAGAAGAGAAGCACATTGCCATCACCATCTGGAAGCACACATCTCCCAGCAGTCTTTAGCTCATCACCAGCCAGTTGGGTGTGTGAAATTCCACCAGGGAAGAGGCAGCATGGAATGTTCCCCTAGCTATCTAGGAAGTGTGGTCGCTCTGCCTCACCAACTCAGGAGAGGCTGGGAGTAGGAGGAGTGTGCTGCTGATCTTGCAGAGGCTTCAAGAAGGACATGTGACAGACATGCCACAACCCCTTGGTCTGGCAGCCCCTTTGGCAACACACCTGGCTGCAGGCCTTGACATACTGCATGGTGCCATACAAAGAACATATATACCTGGTAGAGCCCTGGTAGAGCAAATGCCCTACACAGCTCTGCTACCTCTGCTTCAAGAGTAGTGCTGACTGCCCCCTTCACCCCAGCCATGGCTGTTTCCAATTACAGCAGCTCTGAACTGTGCTCAGCTGACCTCTGAGTAGCTGCATGCAAACCCAACCCCTCTTCCTCAGTGCCCTTACTGGGCTTCCAACTAAGTCCAGAGATGCTGATGGGACAGGAATAGATATTTATACTGCACAATGAGAATTTTGTGAGGTGGGTTCATGCTGTGTTTCCCTGATGATAGAGCAAGACTAGATTCATGTGATGTTGCCAGTGTGATTCAGTTCAGATAATTAGTAAAATGCTCACCAGAGTCAACTCAAATTGGGCAGTACATTGGAAAAGGCTTGAAATCCATTTTCATGAGGACTAGGAAAGGTTTATATTTTGCGCATGAACAAAGGCAGGGCTGAGCAGCAAGCTGGTGTGGAAACATGTGATTGGGTGCATCTCCTTGGTGGAATAAAATTGGGTGTCAGTCACAGACAGACACTCTGAAGCTTAGAGGTGGGGGCGGAACCAATAGAAAAACTGTCTAGGAATCTGGAAGACTGAACTATGTCCTATAATAACACCTGTACAGTTGTTCGTGGTACATGTAACTCTAGAAAATGTCTCGCTGTTGAGAATTTCCTATTGAAAAGAGATAACCTTCTGTGGCAGTTTCACCATGTTTGTCCTCCTACAAAATGTTTGAATAGCTGTACACTTGCTTTCTGCAGCACTAAAAAGGTGTGTTTAGGAGGGTTGCGTGAAGCTTTGGTCACTGACTTGATTTGTTAGAGATTCGGCCCGATCTGGTAGCCGAATCTCCGAATCGAATCAGGAGACCCTTTCACTTCCCTGAATCGAATCAGAACCCTCTGAATCAATTCAAAGAGATTTGATGATTCAGACATAGACACAGTTTGAAATGTTTTTTCTACATACCTCAAGGTACTAGGTGGCTCGTGAATGCTGAGATGTTGGGGCATGGAGTGACGCATGGAAGTGTGAGGGGGTACCCCGCATGCTTGGCAAAGGACTTGGAAGTGGATCAGAAGCATTTCTGGTCCACTTCTGAGTCCACTGCCGAGCGTGCAGGGGACCCCCTCTGCCCCCTGGCTCAGTGACTGGTGCCTCCTGGGTCTGGAGGGGCACCCAGGGTCCCCCCCCGTGGCCGATCGCTGAGCTGGAGGGGGAGGCACTTCTGAGTCCCCTGCGCACTCAGCCACGGACCCAGAAGTGGACCGGACATACTTCCGGTCCACTTCCGAGTCTGCCACCAAGCATGCAGGGGGCCCCCCTGTACTCCTGTGGGATGCTCCATCCACCCCACCATCGTAGCATTCAAGAGCCATTCGTGGTACCTAGAGGTACGTAGAAAAAACATTTAAAGCTGTGTCTATGTCCAAATCACTGATTCTCCAAATAGGCATCAAATCTTCAGATTCAGATTCAGCCAAACTGAATTGGGACAGTGATCCAAATCGATGAATTAAATCACTGCCCCCCTGATTTGGGTCGAATCTGAACTGAATACAGCCCATTTCGCAAACCCCTAGTATTTAGTATTATAAAGATGCTACCTGTTCATGGCCTAAAATTACTCTTTTTCCATTTGGGAAAATTATACAAGTATGCTTTATGATTATTCTTTCCTCCACCATTCTCTGCAGCAGTGATGAACATATTACTGATCAGTGCAAATGACTTGTCTGCTTATTTTTAAAAGCAAATCGCCCAAGATTTCTTTTAGATTTTGTTCTTCTGAAAGACTAAACTGCTTAAAACAAAGTAAACTGCAAGAGAGAAGCTGCTGAAAAATAGTTCAGGTTTCCTTAAATTTACTCTTAAAGTATTCAAGTACCTTAACCAAACAGATCTTTTAAAACACTTCCACAATTCCATTCCCTCTACAGTAAGAAAATGCAGTACAAATCAGGTTTTGATATGCTCTTGTTTTAATAACTCCTTTTCCATGATTCTAAAATAAGCTGGGTTACCTCCCCTAAAAAGATCTATGTTAGGTTTTAGTTGCTTTTTCCCCAAATTGTAATCTTTGATGCACCTTTTTCACTTTCAGGTATTTACAAGAAAACAGCATATTTGAAAGTTTCCTTTAGCCCTAGAAACATTAAACTATAATTTACATTCAAACATTTAATTCCACAGATGAAAACTTAATAAAAGTTAAAATAAAAAGGAACTGAGGAGAACATCTAGGTTCTTGTTATCATTATTAGGAAAGAATTCCAAACATCCATCAATGATTATGCCATACATAGAAATACAAAACAAAACCTGACGTTAAAGTTGCAACTGCTTTTCATGGAAAGACTGACATTTTTAAAATAGCATAACATGAACAATCTAAAGAAATGACTTCAGAACTTTGCCCTTGATAAACCCCCTCAGACAGATTTAAATGTG